>NC_080701.1:10878738-12194643 GCF_030445035.2 Dasypus novemcinctus
TATGAATTGATTATTGCTAGAATAAGACAAGGCTTTGCATCAATCCTCTTCCTATTTTTCTCTAGCAAAGGTTTAAGTGAGGAGAAGCCTCATTCACATAAAATAGTGAAAATGGAAGGTGTGTTGTTACTACAGTGTTATTTAAGTCCTTGAACTTCTTTGGAATGAAATGCCCATCACTACCCTGGGACCCATCAACTATGATTTCCAATTACCTATCAACAGATCAGGCTCTTTCATTTTGTGCTGGATTGCAAAAACGCTTGTTACATGGACCTTAGAGACCAGCTGGACATCAATATTCACAATTGCTCTTTGGCTTGGCACCCTGAGGTTTTTACACCCAGGGGCAATTAATAGACTCAGGATAGACGTGTGGAAGAAGAGAGATGGGGAAGATTCCCTGTGGCTTCTCCCCACCTAGAGAGGCTTCCTCAGCGGGAAGAATTTTAGGAAAGAGCACAAGGGAAGTGAGGGATCTAAAAACCGATGCCCTTTTGCGATGCAGGGAGCTCTAGGCAAGCCGTGGGCAGTAGCTGATGGCGCGGCTGTGAAGAAGTGCTAGCACCAGCTGTGTACACGCTCCCCGCTGGGGCCAGGTGGGGGGCTAGGGCAGTCCTGCGTGTTAGGCTCGCCCATTCTGCAACCTCCCAGCTTCTCTAATTAAAAAACAACGTATGCCCTTCAAAGCCTTGTAAAGCTTCTGTGTGGCCTCAGGGGTAACTCAGTTTGGAGAGCAGTGACTCGGGGCACCAGGACACCACGTTCTTGCCAAGAGTCCAAACTGCTGGCGGAGGAGAAAAGCACCACCTGGGCACGAAGCCAAGGGGACTCGGATGCACTCCACCTTTCTGGGTCAGTGCTTCCCAGAGTGGGCTTCCTGGACCACCTGCAGCAAATCTTACCTGGCAGTTAATTAATGTGCTTGCGATGCAGAGTCCCGGGCCCCAGACCGACTAACCCGGAACCTTTGGAGCGAGGGACCCGGGAATCTGCACACTTAACAGGTAACCTACGCGTTTCTCAGGCACACTAAGGAAAACTCTCTTGGCAATTTAGTTTCTAGTTTTGGACCAAGATGAGCCAACAGAAAGGTGCACGTACTTACCTATCATCTGGCCACAGCTACCTTCACTGAGTTTTCATCTCAGGTCCTGGGATTTGGTAAAAACCACTGTAAGAACCAGTCACGTTCACAGCTCCATCACACAGGTGTATAAAACTGGCAGTGCAGAGGGATGTGTAGATCACTCAGTCTCCCCTAACGTAAATGCCACTAAGGAATTCGTTTCAGAAGTCAGTGCTAAGAAATCTAGCACTGCCCTTGAACTGGTGTGGGGCTCAGCAACACATGGCAACATGAATTATACTGATCGTGCTCTTCCTTCTGCCAGAGAAGGTAATTTACAGTTTAACCATGTCAATGATGTAGAACCTTATACTCAAGATTCTTACTGGTTCTGATCTTTTCCTTCGTATATTATAATATTTAATGGTCTCTGCTTTTGTAATGAACTATATTTAAAGGTAAGGCTTTGACAAGACTTTCTCCAAATCACAGGCCAGAGACTTCAGTCATTTCATTTTAAAATTTTATTGCATTTATTATTTTCTGTCTATTCAAATAAGATAGTTAATTATATCAAATATCAGAAAACAATAAAGTATAAGGAATCAATCATCTCCCTATTCAGAGAGAGCCATGGTTAATATTTTGTTGTTTCTTTTCTATGCACAAGTTTCTTTTTCTTTTTTTTTTCCATCCTGGACAGTTTATTGTCTTTATTTCCTGCACAGGCAATGACCAAGACTTGTGCTTTGAACTTGCCTACAGTTCAGCCATCAAATGTGCCGCATTTGAGAAGATACACAATTTCCAATGCCCTCAATTTGATGCAAGTCTGCAAAAGAAAGGTATGGTTCCATAATTTTAGGATGCTTTTTAAATCTAGCAGGTTTTTTTATTATTAATACACTGGAATTTTGGAACTGATTGCTTTTCCCTAAAGTTCTCAAGGCTCAGGAACAAATTCTCCCATGTTGATGAGCTCTGCAATTTTAAGGGAAAGAAATATATTGAGGGAAGCATATTTGCACAGGTTACTTTACAAAACTGAAATCTTACTCTATGTTGTCAATCCTGATTTTTTTTTTTTGCTTAACATGATTATGTCCATCAAAAATTCTCAACACACATGATTATGTATTCCTTCTTTTGGATGTACCAAAATTTATATCTCCCCTGACCATTTCTACTTATTTTCTGCTCTACTGATCTGATTAGCAATTTATACACACATTTTATGCTCAACTGGGATTGTTTCTAGGATACAGTCCTAGAAGTAAAATTGCTCAATGAGAGGATAGGAACAGTCAAGGCTTTTGTGAATGTTCCACCAAATCCCTCGCCAGAAATGCTCTCTGAAACTTCTTCAATCCTCCAGCTCCCCAAGCCCGGCATCAACACAACCCATCACTTTTCCTCCTGCAGCTCCTTCTTTCCCCTTCCCCAGCCCTAGTCCCAGGCCCCTTCTGCTCCCTCCTGGACTGCGTTTGCACCCACCCAACCCGCTCTCCAGTTCTCTAGGCCTGCAACTCTCCCTGCCCTCCTCCTCCTCCCCACTCCTCCTTGTCCTCTTTCTCTTTGGGTAGATGGTTTTTTCTTTTTCAGTATTTTTGTTTTCCCTTCACTCATGCTACCATGTCCTCCTATTTCATGAGTGACTAGTGGTCCATTTCATTTTAGCCTCTTGTTAAAAATGCCCATGTCCTTACCATTATTCTGTGAGGGCCTTCAATCGCCCTCCATCCTTAGGCAGAAAAAGCGAAGCCAACACTTGGCGCCCGTGGCCTCCAGAGCTTTGAAATCTACCTTCTTCAGTCATGGATCTTACCTTTCCCTCCTTTGCTTAAAAACACTGAAAGGCTGACCTTTTCTCACCCGCTGGATTGAGTCCACGTTCTGCCGAGGTAATCAAGGCCTTCTGGGATCTGTCCCCAGCCTCGTTTCTACTTTCATCTCTTGTTACATCTGCATGATGAAGGCGCTGCTCTCAAGCCACGGTGCACGATTGGCTCTGCTGAAAGTCCTCTCTGTCAGGGAACCCCTCTCCCCATCAGAGGTCTCCAGGATCAAATCCTGGTGAATCCTAGAGGAGAGAAAATGAGAAGAGAAGACAAAACAGACAGCAAATACAGCAGGGCAGGAAGAGGGGAAGGGGGAAAAAAATAAATAAATCTTAAAAAAAAAACAACCAAACACTGCTGTGAGCTCATTTCTCTATCTATCCCTCCCTTTCTTCTCCCTCTGTCAAAGTCTACACATACATCATGGTCAGCTTAAATGCCCCTCCAAGTATCTTTCCGCTTAGAATCAATTGTTCCCTTCACTAACATCCACAGTGTTCTGCTCTGGCGTATGCTTCAAAACACAGTCCCTTCTCTCCACCAGAGGCAGGGAGAATGCCTTAAGAGGAGGAGCTGGATCTGTGCTTATTCTCCTTGGCATCCACCTCTTCTAGCTGAGTGACTGGCACACAGTGCTCAGCAGGTATTTGTTGTAGGAATGAACTGACCCTAGGTATAAAAATGATAAGGATGGGTAGAAGGGTTTGAGGACCCCTAAGGCAGAGCTAATGCTCCATCGCAGATAGTGCAAAAGTCACTGGTCCCGCAGATAAGCACGAAGACAACCTCCAAGCCACTTCTGTTTGGCGACGCCTATGGGTTTTTCTTGTAATAAAATCAGGTGGTGAGGGACAGTCCACGGGGGAAGGCGCAGGATTGTGGGGTAGAGAGAGGTTATGCCTTAGGTTTTTGGAAGTGTGGCCATCAACATGGAATGTGTGCAGAGCTTTTGCCCTGCCTCTGCATGCCTCTTAGAAAATAGTGGCAAGAACTTGGGGCTATGCATTAGGACTGGATACCCTGGTTCACACGTAAGAGCCTGGAGATTGTCCCCAGAACTGCGGAGATGGGAGGTGACTTCAGTGGAGGACAAAAAAACTCCCTAACTTGTTACTCGAGTGCCCTCTTACCCAACGCCTGAGGACTTATCTTAATATTCTAATGTAGAGACGTGCGAATTAAAAGCCATATTATCCCCCTTAGGAGACCAACTAGCTGAAGATGCTCAACGCCGGCATCTCAGTGACGAGTGCGCAGGGAAGGCAATTGCTACCTGTGGCCGCCAGGGGGCAATGCAGAACGCGAACCGTTCAGTAGTGCCGGGCACCCCTCAGAAGCCAGACCCTGCTGTCACCCCAAAGGGGAGAGAGTGGGGGAACTCCAGAGATTTGTCTGGAGGAGGGCTCAGAGTCAGGCACCACTGAGACTGTAATCCAGAACTTGCATTGCACCCTCTTCCAATTTTATATTTAGAAGTATTTCCATCAACCATAGTACAGGAGACGAATGGGTGAAGAACGGCTGGAGCTGGCTGGACCAGCTCTCAAGAGCCAGTTGCTCAGTTTTCAGGAATTTGCCAGCTGGTTGCTAAACCCAGTCATCAATTAAAAATTAAAGTATATGAATTTAAGTTTTAATCGATTGGTTTTGAAACATAGGTAGTAAATACTCAAAACACATTATTTCCAAATTCTTTTACCTTTCCCTGTACTCTTAGGGTGAGAGCTGTCCATTGTTCTGGAGGGCACAGATACTCCACAGTGGTATGCTACTCTGCATCTCTTCCCTGCTCGGTGCTCAGGCACTTGAGGTCCTTGAACTTGGTCATCGTGGCAGGATTTACACTGTGGAAATTGGCAACCAGTGCTGGATGCTGGTTGGTAAGTATTTGCCACATACCTCTGGGAGGCAAAAGGGAGAGAGTTTGGGACTATTGTCTGATGACAATTCAGCCACAGTATAATGGAGTAGATAAGAGCTGGGCTCTGCAGGCAGGACCTAGCGTTTGAACCTCTTCTCTGCCTTGACTAGCTGTGTGCCTTGGGCAGCTGACCCTCAGTGCCTGTCTCTTAATTGTCAAATGGATAAAATAAAACATACTTCATGGGGCTACTGCACAGGACTAGGTGAAGTTGTGTACGTCACCTTAAATCGCTAATATGTTTATTATGATCACCAATAGTCAATGGAATTAATTATTAATACCAATAACAGAAGTGATGACATTGATGGCATGAGCAGCACAGGGCACATAGGAATTCTAAGACCCTGGAGCCATTTCTTAATTCCAATATGTTTTTACATTTAATTTCATGGCAAAATTTAAATTTCTTTTAAGGAAATAGACTAAGCTCATGGCCAGATTTCAAAGCAGAATAATCCGTTCTTCGCACATTCCCTTGTTAATCTTTTGGAAGTAAATGAATAATATCGAGGGTTTAGTTCTGAAGGTTTTTATCCTGTTTCCTTAAATATTTTGCAAATATTAAAGGTTTTTCCAAAAAGCATGCCATTGACACAAGAGTGAGTCTCAAATTGTCGGGTTCAAACAGAGAGATTGAAACTGGGCCATTACACCTTCTAGGTCTGCTTCCCCCGACCAGTGATGAGGATTATTTCTCCGTATTCGAATGCTGGCAGCCTTTGAGAATAAATTCAGAGAATGAGCTTTCATTGTGCCAGAAAGGAAGGAGAAAAATCTAGAACAACCAGTCCTGTGACTCTCTCAGGAAACACAAACTAAATAAAGGACCCAGCTTTTTTTTTTATTCGAACACAACAGATTCAGACTTACTTGATTCAGCTCTACAAAATATAGGGTGGGGGAGCAGATGTAGCTCAGGGGTTGAGATTCTGCTTCTCACGTGTGAGGTCCCGCATTTGATCCCTGGCACCTCCTAAAAAAAAGAAAAGAAAAAATGTAGCGTGTCTCCTGGCGTAGATTTACGAACACCTATTCTGGAAGTTTCCGATTAAGTTCACAATCTTCCTTGTTACCTCGGAGAGCCTGGTGTGTTAAGTGTGATCCTGCCCGAGGCCAGAGGAAAACCATGACCCACCCAAGCCACTTCCAGCAGGCAGAAATTGGAAAGCTAGGAAATAAATTCATCCGCGAGAAGGTCAAGTTCATTATGTAAGCCGAGCTTTGAAGCCTGGACTGCGGAGTTTCTTATTGGCAGCTTTTGGATTCATTTAAAGTTTGGCTCTCTCTTACTCATGCCGAATCCTGTGATCACTGCCGTCTTCAAGTGTATTTTTTAAGCCATGCCTAAAGGGGAAAAGAAAATTTTTCCAAGGCACTTCAAGTTTAAGAGGGCATATTTTTAAAATGTGCAACAAATGATAATTTGCTTTTTTAAAAAAATCAGATTGACCCTGGAACCATGCAGACACATTCCAAGTCCATTATTCTGGCACGCTCTCAGTGTGCTTCGGAACCAAAGAGCTTGCACGTTGCTGGATTTAAAATTCCTTCTACTCTGCGGTGAACTCGTGGCCTCAGGGGAACACATGTGACAGTGTCATTTGAGAATACAGCTGTCCTACTGTCATGATCCCATCCAAAACTATTTTGGCACCGTCACAGCTGCTGGGGCCCACGTGGGTGTTTCCAGACCTGAGGAGGGGAATGATGTGCAGGGGACAACAGACAGGGAAAGTTTCCAGGTGACAGCCAGATCCAGGGCCACAGCCTCAGGGAGGGCTTCTTTCAATTTAAGTGAATGTGCATTATGAAAAATAGATGTACGAGGGTGGTTGGAAATGTGTAAAATAGGAAAGTATAGAGAAGAAAATTAATTTTAAACATAATCGTTTAATTAAAAAGTAATCCCACCATCCGGAGAGAAATACTAAACATTTTTCCTAAATTTCCTCCAGACGTGTTTCCGTGTGTGTGGGCATGTAAAGATACTTCTTTTTCTCAGTAGCTCGGCCATTTATTTTGAAATAATTTCAGGCTTGCAGAAAAAGTGTTTAAAAAAAAGGTATAAAGAATTCTTACAATACCCTTCACCCGGCTTTATGAAATATTAACATTTTGGCACATTTGCTTTGTTTCTGTCTCAAATATGTATTTTTCTGACTGATTTGATGATAAATTGTAAACATGATGTCCCTTAGCCTTTAACTATTTCTACAAGAATTTCCTAAAGACAAGGGCCATCTTACATATACATATCTATGTTAGACTTACCAAAATCAGAAAATTAACATTAATGCTGTAGAATTTCTAATAGAATTTATTCAAGTTTTACCAATTGTCCCACTATTGCCCTTTTAGAAAAGAAAAACAAATTCTGGTTCAGAATCTGATTCCGGATCATTTAGTCTCTTCAGTTGCCTTTAATCTGGCTAGTTCTTCCCTCTTTCTTGTCTCATTTGACATTTTTGAAGCATATACAGGTCAATTAATTTATGGCCAACTTTTGAGTTTTCTGTTGTTTCTGTATGATTGGATTTGTGTTATGCATCTTTGGCAGGCACATCCTGGAAGTGATGTAGTGCTTTTTCTTGGTGCACCTTATCAGGAGACACAGGCTAGGTTTTTTGTTTTTTTTTTAAATTAAATTATTTATTTATTTTTAGAAATTCCATTCAAAAAATATGAAGTCCCATTCAACCCCACCGCCCCCACCCCCCACTCCCCCCACAGCAATACTCTCTCCCATCATCGTGACACATCCATTGCACCTGGTAAGTACATCTCTGAGTATCACTGCACCCCTAGTCAAAGGTCCACATCATAGCCCACACTCTCCCACGTTCCATCCAGTGGGGCCTGGGGGGATCTACAATGTCCCGTAATTGTCCATGAAGCACCACCCAGGACATTCTGGTGAAGTTCACTTTGATCATTCGGCTGAGACAGTGGGCGTCTGCCCTCGTGCTCTGCTGTAAATTACGATTTTACCCTTTGTTCATCTGAAGCTCTCTCAAGAGAGCGGGAGACTGATACTGTGTAAATATTCTCCTAATCTTCAAAAAGTTATCTTCTATTTTCTTTTTTCACCGATGCTTCTTGCCTGCATAAATTATGATAATGATGATGAACAAATGGTGACTTGATAAGGTCTTAATTCCTTCTCCATTTATTCACATTCTACTCTAAGGAAGCACTTTTCCTTCCCTCCCATCCTTTATGTATTTATTCATTTGTTTACATCGGTGTTAATCCTGGTGGATTCTCATTTTGTTCTATGAGTTATAAGCTGTTGCTCTCATTCATTCTGTTGTTCTAATTATTTCGGATTTGGCCAGGGGGAGTCTTTTTAACGTGGCATTTCTGTGTCCCCATCGTTCTTTGAGCATTTCCTTCCTTCCTTGCCCGGCAAGGGGCTCCAGGCTCATCTTGTACTTGCCCTTCCCCAGCCCTGGAATCAACCAATTCTCCAAGGAGCTCCTGTTCATTTGAGTGGATAATGGTATTTCACCATGAAGGGCTAGGTGCTAAAAGTGTTCTGCAGACAGAGCTGGGAATATATCTTGATGCCCTAAGGTGAATATCGGTTTTTTAAAAACGTGCTTATACTGACACCTCCCAATCCGATGCCCGCCACAGACCGCTCTCTAGCCTTTTCCTTCTATATGGTAATTGCTTCCTCTGACAGTGATGGACTTGGAGCCCATGATTTTCTCCATCCTAGAAGATACATAAAGTGGTTTCAAAATTGCTAACACACAAGTGTGAAAAACGAACCTAATAACTAGACTGTGATAATTCTAGGGTTGTTTTTATCTCTAGCCTGAGGGTATATAGTCGAAATACTATATTGAAGAATGACTTGGTTGGTTCCCATGCCCCTGTCCTTGTAGCTGTTGGTATTTTAAATGCTATTAGGATTCTCTGACTCTATTTACATTCTCTCTAGAGAATTGATTCGCATTATTTAGTCATTTGTTTATTTATTTACTCACTGAGTATGTGAAACATAAAGATGGTTCTAAAAGTCAAAATTATGCAAAAAGTTATCATCAGAAAGGTGTCATCCCCCTTGCTTTCTAACCCTGTTCCCATCCACCTACTCTGCAAGGAACCAACCTCATTCATTCAAGTCTATTCTTGTGTTTCTTTCTGCCCAAATAATCCTCCCCCCACCCCCCACCCCCCGCCTTGCACATGGCTTTATTCATTTAACAGCATGTCCTGGAAATCCTGCAAATCACTGCCTATCCCATCATAGAGATCTTGCTCATTCTTCTTTTACGGCAGCATAGCAATCTACCGTGTGGAAATACCACCCCCTGTTCACCCCCCCTCCCGTATACGCACTTAACTTATTCCCATTGTTTTGAAATTATCAACAGTACTGTAATGAATAACATTATGTATATGTTTCTGTACTTTCATTTTGCTGAGTTGTTTCTTCAGGGTAAATTCTTGGGAGTAGAATTGCTGGGTCAAAAGGTAGTTTTTTAAGTATATATTTACATTTTATATAAATGGAATCACACAACATGTGGTATTCTGTGTCTAGTTTCTTTCACTTAGCATAGTGTTTTTTTGGTCTGATAGTAACATTTTGTAGTATTAGCATACATTTGTTCAACTTCAAAGAAAAATGGTCTTGTATGTATTTTAATAAGATATGTGGTTATTAGATATGTAAAATCTTATACAAACAGGCCCTACCAATTTCCATTCCCACCAGCAATGTATGAGTGCATGTTTTCTATAGCTTTTCTAATAGACTGCTGTCATACTTTTTAAAAAATGTATACAATTTGATACAAGTTTATTCAAGACTTGTACAGTAATTCTTTTTAATTTTCACTAGTCTAATAGGTAATCAGTAAAGTTGTCATCTGTATTTTCCTAATTATGAGTCAAGTTGAACATTTTTCACATGTTTAGATTACTTTTAGATCTTGTTAATGAATTGTCTAGTCATATCTTTTGCCCTTTTATTCTATATAAGTTTTGGTCTTTCTTTCCTTAATTATTTTTTATTAATTTCTCCCTCCCCACCCCCCACCCCCCCCCCCCCGCCACCGCATTGTCTGGTCTCTCTGTGTCCATTTGCTGTGTGTTCTTCTGTGTCTGTTATATTCTCATTAAGCAGCTCTGGGAACCCCTCCTGGGACCTTCCAGAGTGGGAGAGAGGTAATCAATCTTTCACTCCACCTCAGCTCCCTCGTTCACCATCTCATGCTGTCTCTTCTCTGTGTCTCTTTTTTGTTGCGTCATCTTGGTGCAGCAGCTCTCTGTGCCAGCAGCACCCCTCCTGGGTGGTCTACCCTCCTGTGCAGGGCTGCACTCTTTGCATGGGGTCACTCCTTGCATGGAGGGCATCCCTGTGCGGGGGCAATACTCCTTGCATGTGGCAGCACTCCTCATGAGCCAGCTCACCACACGGGCTGGGAGGCCCTGGATATCGAACCCTGGACCACCTATATGGTAGGCGGGGCCTCTACCCATTGAGCCATATCCGCTTCTCTTTTTGTTTTTCCTTAATTTTAACAATTGTTTATGTATCAGGGATGTTAATCTGCTAAAAAAAAAAAAGTTACAAATATTTTCTCCTGGTTTGTCAGTTGTATTTTAATTTTATTTTTTTGCAAAAAGTTATTTTTATTTTGCCAAATTTATTAATCTTTTCCTTTTTATCAGTTCTGGATTTTGAGTCTTAGAAAACTTTCCTCACCCTGCTCTCTTCTAGTATATTTATGATGTAATTTTTACAGAATTCAGATAATGAAATTTTGTATCTTATTCTTTCAGTTAACATTATAAACAGAGATTTTCCTGTGTTGATAAAAATTGTTTAAAAAAATATTTTTAAATGCCTTGTCCTCTTTGAATTGATTGATGATAATTGCTTAATTTATTCCTTATTGTTTGAAAAGTAACAATGTCTACTCTTTGATAATATAAGCAATACTGAAATGTAAGGATTATTATACATAAGTAATTTTATACATAAATATTTGAACAAATCTTGGATTATTTTTTTAGATGAAATATCTGAAAAAAAATTCATAGATCAAAAGATAATGGGTAATTTTATGCCAGTTGACAGATGAAGGGATGACTAAAATATGATAAACCCATACAATGGAATTCTGCTCAGCACTGAAAAGGAACAAATTTAGATACATGGAACAATATGGATAAATCTCATACTCATTATGTTGTATGAAAAAATCCAGACTCCAAAAAATGACTATATACCATATTGCTTAATTTTTAAAAAACTCTAGAAAATGCAAACTAATATACAATGAGAGAAAGCAGGTAAGTGGAAATTTGGAAATGTGCGTGAAAAGAGGAATAGATTATAAAGGAACACAAAGAAATCTTCAGAGTCATTATCTTGATTGTGATGATGGTTTCATGGGTGAAAACATCAAAATTCATCAACTTGTGCAATTTACATATATGCAGTTTATTTTATGTCGATTAAACCTTGAAAATTTTAGAAAGAGAGAAAGAGAAGGAAGGGAGGGAGGGAAGGAGGGAGGGAGGAAAAAGAAAGATAAAAGGGAGGAAGGAAGGAAGGATGGAAGGGAAGGAGGGAGGGAGGGAGGGAAGGAAAAAGACAGACAGGGGAGCGGATGTGGCTCCAGTGATTGGGTTCCCTCCTACCATGTGGGAGGTTCATCATTCGGTTCCCAGTGCCTCCTAAAGAAGACCATGAGCAGGCAAGACAGGCAGGCACGGCAAGCTGACATGACAAGATGATACAGGAGACACAAGAAGATGAGCATAATGAGAGACACAACAAAAGCGGGGAGGAGAGGTTCCCAGTGCCTCCCAAAGAGGATGAGCAGAACAGCGAGCTGGTGCAATGAGCAGGTGTGGCAAGCTGACGTGACAAAATGACGCAACAAGAGACACGAGGGAAAACATAACAAGAGACTCAACAAAGCAGGGAATGGAGGTGGCTTAAGTGATTAGGTGCCTCCCTCCTACATTAGAGGTCCCGGGTTCGGTTCCCAGTGCCTCCTAAAGAAACAAAGAAGATGAAAAGACACAAACAACGAGGGGGTGTGGAGAGATAAATAAAACGAATCTTTTTTAAAAAAAGAAAGAAAGGGAAGGCGAAAGAAAGGCAAGTGGATCAGGGAAAAAGATAATAGGCTCCATTTTAAATCCCTTAATATTTACTGCCAATTGTCCACCAGGTCAGCTGAACAATCTTACCCTTTATTTAGTGCATGTGTTTATGCATTTCAATGCAGTCTTGCATTTTAAAAATCTTTGCCAATGGTATGTCACAGTTGCTCTAACCTGCATTGCGTTAATTATGTGGTCCAACATTTTTATATGTGTAGTTGCTACTTTCATATCTTCTTTTGCTATTTTTTTCTAAATTCTAACTAACTTTTAAGAGTTCTTTTTACAGTGTATCATTTCTTCATTCAGGTATGTTGCAAATATATTTTTAAGTTTATCCTTTTATTTTTGTCTATGATACTTTTAGATGGAGAGTACTACTAAAAGATGCAGATAATCAAATGTTGAGATGTCCTCCATGGTAGGATAAATATTCACTTTATTCTATTGTTTCTTTAATTTCAATTTTTTACGTTTACTTTCTTTATTCCACTGTGGAATTTACTGAGGTATAAGCAAAGAAGAAAAATCTCCCCCCACTGCCCCTCAAGTATTTTAACATATTTCCAAGTGCCATTTTGATGATATTTTTGAAGAATAAACAGCTGCAAAAAACAAAGACCTCTATTTTTTTTCATTGCCCTGTTTTCCTATCTGTAAAATGGGTATAATACATAGAAAACATTCACTCATGTCCTGCCAGACTAGTTAATTCCTACCTGCAAGATAAGCACTTTGAAAGATGTTTCATGATACCCTAATGCCCTGAATTAATGTATTGCCGAGGGCTTAATTTGATTATATGTGTAAATCCATCTGGAGGCACAACGCAGCGCTGGAGAAGATCTTCTCACTGGTGGCATTCCCAGGATTATTACGAAGCTGCTGCTGCTTCATCTTTCTCTAATCCCTGGAAGAACCATTCATCAGGTGTTACAGAGGAAGGCGAATCAGATTAGCTGCAAGACAAGGAGAGGGAGGGAAGAAAGGAAGTAGGCAGTAAAGTTCACCAGATTTAAAAATTTGCAAGTAGTTTCACCTGGATGGATTTGACTGCAGTTTTTTTTTTTTCTCTATATGCTACTTCTATTCTCATGTTTATTCCTTATAATGACATTTGTTCAAGAAAAAAATGAGGCAGTGATGTACTGACTCTTGCCTTACAGGCTTACTAAACGTATTAGCTATAATGCCAAAACCTGATATAAATATATATGTATACATATATATAACTTAGCAAACAATTATTCTGCTACTCTGGATCCTTTTAAGAGATAGCTCTCCTGATACATTTAAACTCTGACTCAGCTGGCAAAATACAATGTTCGCTGTTACAAAAAGTGATTTCCATGCTATTTCTGTTTGGCTTTTCGTCTACTTACCACTGAGCTTGCGTCCAAGGAACCCTGTAATGGTCTTTTTGACCTTCATCCAGAAAGTATTTTCTAAGTGGCCTTATTATTTTAATAATACAGGAACCCATTAAAACAGCTCCTGATTACACAGACTTGAATAAACCATTGGTTGGTTGATGCACTTAAAAAAGAGTCACTAAATATACTCGTTGTATCCATGACAAAGGTTTTGTCTAGCAGGTTTGATTTTTTTTTTTTAATTAAAAAAATTTTTCTTTTTAATTTCGAGGTACCAGATCCAGGGATTGAAATTGGGACCTCATACATGGGAAGCCGGCACTCCACCACTGAGCCACACCAGCTCCCGGGGGCTGGTAGTCTCGTTTGTCTGTTTGTTGCCTTTTTTAGCAGGCACTGGGGAGCGAACCCCAGACCTCCCCTTTGGGGAGCAGGCATGCAACTGCTTGAGCCACATCCGTTCCCTAACACGTTGAGCTTTATAAGCATTGCCAGGCTTGTGGGCGCTGGTCTTTCCTTTGCTCCCATCCCCCACCTACGAGCACGTGGAGGTGCCTCTGCAGGGGCTTGATTACACCCACGGTGTCAGTGAACTTCTTGAAGGGCTTGTGCTTTGGTGATCTGCCCCACAAGTGGCCAGTCCATGCTTCTCGTGGGTCTCATCACATCAGAATAGCTTCAGTGCTTTGCAAGAGGCTTACGGTGTCAGAAAGGCACAGACCTGACTCACCATGACCATCCATCTTGCTAAGCGTTCTCCTACTGTCCTCAATACAATCATTTGAAAATAGGTCTCTGGGTGAAGCCGTCCACCCCTTCTCAGAATTGTCCATTAAAACTGTCTGCAGGGTCTGCGATCCTTATAAGCTTCACCGGCAGAAGTGAGTTCTGTGGCTTTGAGTTTCTCATCTTGAGTGGGTCTGCCAAGAGAAAGGAGTGGTGGCAATGAACAGGGGGACCGGGAAATCTCAAACGAGAGAGGGGATGATCATCTAAGGCACACTGGTGGGCACCGAATCGTCCCCCCCACAATAGGCATGCTCAGGTCCCAGCCCTGGTGCTGTGGGTGTGAAGCTACCTGTAAATAGGACCTTTGGAGATGTTCATAGGGAAGGTATGACCCAACTGGGTGAGGGGGCCTTAATCCAATACGGCTGAGGTCCTATATGCAAAGGAAATTAGATACGAAGGAGGGGAGCCATGGAGAGAACAAGAACCCAGAAAACAAAGAAGACATTGCCATGTGCGTTGCTGTGTGACCGCAAAGCCCAGGGCCAAGGGCCACCAGCAGCCATCCCACCATGCCACCATCTTCTGGGAGAAAGCATCCCCTGCTGATGCCTCGATTTCACACTTCAAGCCTCAAAACTGTGAGCCGATAAATTCTTGTTTAAGCCAACCCATTGGAGGTATTTGTCTTTAGCAGCCAGGGAACTAGAACAGACACTCATCAGTTCCTTTTTTTTTAATGTTCTTTATAATTTCAAGGTAAAGCATGCTTAGTTTAGGTAATTTAGGAGACAGAGTAAAGTATAAAGAAGGAGAAAAAAATCAGCCATCCTCTCCAATGTAATCCCTGTTTTATGGCTTGGATCCTTTGGTCTGCACATTTGTCTATATGTGTGTTGAAGACATTGTATTCCCAACTTGTGATTGCTTTTTTTTTTTTTCACTTAAAATGGTAGCAAGAGGGAAGTGGATACGGCTCAATGCATAGAGCTTCCACCCACCATATAGGAGGTTCAAGGTTCAATACCCAGGCCTCCTGGCCCATGTGGCGAGCTGGCCCACGTCGAGTGCTGCCATGTGCAAGGAGTGTCCCTCATGCAAAGAGTGCAGCCCCACGTAGGAGTGCAGCCTGCCCAAGAGTGGTGCTGCCCACATGGAGAGCTGAGGCAGCAAGATGATGCAACAACAACAAAAGAAGAGACACAGAGAAGAGACAATATGAGATGCAGTGAACTAGGGAGCTGAGGTGGAGCAAGAGAATGATCACCTCTCTCCCACTCCAGAAGGTCCCAGGATGGGTTCCCAGAGCAACCTAATAAGAACACAACAGACACAGAAGAACACACATTGAAAAGACACAGAGAGCAGACAAAGGGGGTCGGGTGGGGGCAGGATGGGGCAGAAATAAGAGAAAAAAATTTGTAGCAAGAATTTTTGTATATTATTATTGAACATTCTTCAGAAGCATCATTTGTAATGGCATGTCCTATTATATGCTTATATTGCAGTTTACATAATCATTTTCCAACTGATCCTTTAACTTTTGCTAGAGACATACCTATACATACATCACTGAGCATGACTCTGTGATGTCAGGATAGTATTTTCTTGATGAAGGGACTTGAATACATTTACAGCTCTTGTTAGGTTTTCCTAATTGCTCTCCAGAAAGATCCAACTTTCACTGCCATGGCCTCAGAGTATGAGTGCAAAAGAGGCCAACTTCAAAGGAACACTATTTGGGAGTACCCATAGTGTTAGATGGAACAAGAGGTACAAATAGTGTGCATTTACTGACATGATGCCTCTTAGCACCCTCATTTTATAATAGAGCATACCTGTTTTGGATTCTGCTTGGGGAGTTTGGCCCCAGAGATACCTCACTTTATAGTCTGGTCAGTCTATGTTTCAAAAACATGGTTTCCAAGAAAGCATTATGGGGCTGTCCCAGGTATAAATATTTCTGATGAAGCCAGGAAATTTACTGTTTTCCTTTAGCTGTATTGAGTGTCCTCATTTTTACAAGTACAGAAAATATCACTCATCCACCTTCCCTGCTTAGGGACTTGAACTATTTAGTTCTTGTCTCTGGAGTTTAAGAAAAGCCGTGATAGACTCCCTGACAGCCAGTGACCCTATGAGTTGGTTTGTTAACTGTCTGTTGGGGTCTGCAGCTAAGGAGACAGCAGTCGTAGAGGCCGATGCCCTAACACCATGGATGGGTAAGAGGAGACAGTGTCACTTCCCATTACCTTAGGCTGCATGAGACAGACACAGGTTAATCCCAAGGAGATTCAGGTCAGGACATGTGTGGATCGACACAATTAGAAAAATGACCCTAAATGTGAGTCAGCTCCAGGACTTCCAAAGCCAACCCGCTAATGAGCTGGCATCGATGCAACTCCCACTGTGCAAGGGACCGTAGACAAGCAGAGTGTACACAGATGAGCAAACAGACCTAAGGTCGTCCGGTGATAGGCCTGAGCTCCCCCCGCGAGCCACGCTGGGTCTTTAGCCAGGTCTTCTGGTCCAAAGTCTGGTTCTCCTTCTAGCATGGCATGAGCTACATCTCTGGCCCATGGCCATGGGTATTGATAGGATCAGTGGAATTTTCCAGTGCAGGCTAGAAGTTGACTTTCCAGTTCATGTCTAACGTGCCTCTCAGAAGGAAATCAAATTCACTTAAGCATTCATCCCCCAGCTTCTAGTTTAAAGCAAGCCACATGAAGAAATAACTCCAAAGCAAGACTTTTTCCTGATGCGATGCAAACCCATCTGCCATGAAGCACGTAGTCAGGAAACTTCCCTTTCCAGACCCCAACATCCTTAAGCAATGGCTTCGCCTTAGCTTGTGGTCATGTAATTGTATAAACACGGGTGTGCCAGTTCAAAGCATGTAGGGAGAGTTTCATTCTGCCTTCTTCCTAGCCGTGCAACACTGACCACGTGCCAGGCCTGAGAAATATCCCCTCTGTCCATGACCTAGTGCAATTTGGTTTTGTAGGAAGACAGCTGAACTAAAGTCTTAAAATATGTGGCACCATTTGAATTTTATAGGGTGACAAGGAGGCACTTACGATAGTATTCTTGGGTGTGGAAATCGGGAATAAGGGATGAGGGCCAATGCCTTCACTTTCCCTTCCCTAATTCCTCAAAGGTTGAATTTATTTTGGTTTTTCCAATATGCACAGAGCAGCTCCTAGGTGGAAGATTCAGTGACAGGTCTTAGGAGAAGGAGGAGTAGCCACAAAGGAATCAGGCCCCTGTTCTGTCCTCAAGGAGTCCCAAAGCCTGAAGATGAGATAGGCGGATAAAGAGTTAACTCAAGGCCAAATGGGGAAAATGCCATGATGGCCACAGCAGGGCTAAGAGGTCAAGAAAGGAGGAAATTAATTTTGCCTGGGAGCAAAGTTCTGGAAGGCTCCAAGAACGAGGGAGCATTTCAGACAGGGGGCTGTATTTTAGCGGGTGAACCAAGTCTATGAAGGGGAAACCCTGCGGGGCAGGACAGCACAGGGCGCGAGGCTGTGGTGTGCAATCCAGTCTGAGCAGTGCCACCGCGTCTCCCAGCACCAGAAAATCAGCTCCGTGCTGGCGGCACCCAGAGCAGCCCTCAGCGGGCCAGGCATGCCCAAGGAATTGGAGTGGAGGAACGCCTGCAAAGGGGTGCCGCTCCAGCTGGGTATTTTTGTTGCGACAGCAGGGACCCACTGGAGTTCCCTGCAGCAGTGAGCGAGGCTCTGGGGAAATGGGCCCTCTTAAGAATATTTTTGGACAGGAACAAGGGAGGCAGCTGGGGCCCTGGGTTGTCTCCAGTCCCACTCACAGGCCGTGCGGCCGCTGGCATGCATTCTGCACTGTCAGCTCTCCTCTTTCAACCACCTGCCTCTGCTTCATCCAAGTTCCTGCTGCATCTTCGCTTTGACCTAGAGCTGGTCATCATGGCCGTGTCACAACTTTCCCCTTTTCGCTCCCACTGTTTGCTGGGTCAGCCTTCCCCATTTCTAATCCTAGGGGCAGCAAGCTCATGGCTCAGTCCATCTTTGCACACCAGGCTACCAGATGCCCGTGCCAGCTTCAGCCAGCGGTGCTGGGCTGGTGGAGGGGCATTCAGGAGGCGTAAAGCTGCAGAAGCTTCTACCAGGGCTGTGGGCTGCTGGCGCGACATCCAGTCCTCACAGTCTACTCACCCGCTCTGCCCAGCAGCCTAACCTCTCATTACCCCCAAATCTTTTCCGTTATTTTAGTTTTGTGCCTTCCCCCCCAAAATTTTGTCACTCCGCTCATCAATTTGGCTGCATTACCCTCTGCCTGCATTCTCTGGGGCTTTCTCCTAGAAGTGTGTGCCCTAAAATCTTTTTTCTGTGTGTTTACGTATCTCAAGCCTTATGACAAGTTTGCGTAATTTGCAAACTTGTGCCGATGGTCTCCACTGGAATCCTTATAATTAGTTGGCCAAAGCACACCTTCCGTGCGGCTCTACCATTCAGTGGCTCTACAGTTGTATTTTTGAATAGCAGTTTAAAGACAACACTGAATTACAACTTAGTCTGATTTAAAGAGTAAAGATTTGAAAGTAAAATTTAACTTGCTGCCATATCTTGTCACACTGAATTTAAAGCACCCAACTTTATAGATCATCTATAAACTGAGATGTGTTCAGCATTCTTTACTTGGTATTATACATAAATCACACCCAAATGACTTTTGTTGATTAAAAGGCAACATTTCATAAACAGGGAATTTTGATTAGTTCGGCACAGTTAAGATCAAGAAAATAAAGTCGACATAACTTCCTTACTTTTCAGCACCTGTCTTTAAATAGGATGCTATGCACCAGTTGAAACACAGGTATTTAAATATATTCATAAAGCCAGTTATATATATTCATAAAGCCAGAAATATATTCATAAAGCCTATCTCCTATAGGTTATGAGTTGGCATTCACTGTCTTAGTGAAAAGGTGAACATTACTCACTCAGCCTAGCCTCGAGTCCAATTACAGCTTTACAAGTGGGAAACAGCGATAGCACTTGCTGAACCAGAATTCCCATCAAAATTTAAAAAGCTTGATCACATTCATTTGACTACAAGCCAATCTTATTTAACTCAGGACTGTCCAAAAAAATATCCTATCAGCCATTCTTGATCTGAGTTCTGGTGTATGAGAGCCATTTAAATACACTACATGCAAAAAGTCACAAGACATTTCTGTCTTGTGATAAATACACAGGGGCCAACTTTGATGATCAGTAGCTTTTTTGAGATCAGCTGTCAAGCCTGCCCCTTCTGCTTTCTTAATGCCAGCAAAGACTGTTTCACTGCAGGATGTCCTTCCTGGGATTCTCCAAATGCTCAGTTGGGGTCTCCTCTCCTGAGCGGTGCCTCTGCTCTCGGTGGCATCTGGGTAAGAGGATCCAGGGCATGTCCTGTCTTCCTCCCAAACAGGCCAGGCAGTCCCGGCCCTGAGCTCGCCTCCCTCTTCCCCCATGTGGCACTGGGCACATTCCGGGCACATCTTCTTGCCCTTCTCAGCATCGCCCATTTTGAATTTGCTCTTTCGTCATGGCGCCCCTGCTTGGGAGCCGGATGCGGCCCTCTCTAATGCCCTCGGGTTTTATAACAGCAGAGAAGTGGCACATATGGCTCCGTTGACGTTGAGTTGTGTAGTGCTTCATACCCCAGAAGAGCATGTTCTCAAGTTAACCCATTTCTGTGGGTGTGAACTCTTGCAAATAGGACCTTTTGACACAGTGACTCCAGCTGAGGTGTGGCCCAGCTGAATCCAGATGGGCTTTTAACCCTCTTACTGAGGGACTTACAGGGAAGGTCAGAGAGGAATGCCAGGGGGTGCAGCCTGAAGATGAACCCCAAAGGAACCTGGAAGAGAAGTCTCAAGAAAGGCGACAGATGAGAAGCAGATGTGGCTCAAGTAATTGGGTTCCTGTCTACCATATAGGAGGTCCATATGTGGACTCCTGGAGCCTCCTGGTGAAGGCTAGCTAGCCTGTGGAGTGCTGGCCTATGCAGGAAGCTGGCACAGCAAGATAATGCAACAAAAAGAGACACAGAGGAGAGACAATAAGACATGCAGCAGACCAGGGAGCTGAGGTGGTGCAAGAGATTGAGCACCTCTCTCCCACTCCAGAAGGTCCCAGCATCAGTTCCTGGTGCCACCTGAAGAGAAGACAAGCAGGCAGTGAATGGACACAGAGAGCAGACAATGGGGTGGGGTGGGGGGAATAAATAAATAAATCTTAAAAAACAAAAGGCTGCAGAGGGAACAGCTGGAAGCTGAAAGTCAATGGAACCTGGAAGAGAAAGGACAAGCTGGGGGGGGCGGGGCGCGCCATGTGCCTTGCCATGTGACAGAGGACCAAGGACCAAGGATTACCAGCAGCCAGCCCCAGAACACTCCATCCTCTGGGAAAAAGCATCGCCTTGATGATGTCTTGATTTTGGATTGCTCCCAGCCTCAAAATCATGAGCCCATAAATTCTCATTGTTTCAGCCAACCCCTTTCCTGGTATTTGCTTTAGCAGCTAGGAAATTAAAACAAGCTTCTTCAAGAAACTGTCTGGAATCAAATCCTAACTCTACCACATGCTCACAGTGGAAACTTGACTCTAGGCAAGTCACTTCAATGCTCTATGCTTCAATTACCTTACAATTTTATAAAATGGGGCAAATAAAAGTACATAATCCATGTGGTTATTGGGAGGATTAGTTAAGGCACATAAGGCACTTGGACCAGTACCACAAGGCTTAGTTATTAATTTGCCAGTCTCTTTACCCTCTTTTCTCCTCCCTCTCCCTCTTATTACTACTGCATAGTTCATACTTGCACTGCCAATTTAGTCTCCTGCTTCAGCCAATCTCCTGACATCAAGATAAATCTATTTTTCCAATGTTCTTCAATGCCCATAACAATGAAATGGGAGTCAGACTTACCTTCCAATAATGTGCACCTATAAATGTATGTCAGCAGCTAAGTTCAAAGGAGATGCCTAACAAAAGTCAAAAATAAACTCTTAGAATAAATTCAAGGAGGCATTATTTAACTATTCAAGTACAACTTAACTATTATTTCTCCTCACTACCATATAGAAAAGGAATTCTTAAAGAGTTCCTCAATGAGTTTTGAGATGTCACAAGTAATTTTTATTTTGCTGTTAATTGTTTAAAAACTAAATGCTCCATACAGTAGATCCTTCTTTAGAGTGACATTCTCAATGCCTTAAAGTGGTTTTTAAAACAGTTTTATTGAGATACCATTCACATACCATATAATTCAGCCATTTAAAGTACACAATTCAGTGGTTGTTAATATCTTCACAGGGCTGTGCAACCTTTACAGCATTCTAACTTTAGAGTATTTTTATCCCCCTAAAAGAAATCCTGTACCCATTAGTAGTCATTCCCTGTCCCCTCAATCCTTCAGTCTTAATCAACCACTCATTTTTTCTGTCCCTATAGATTTTCCTATTCTGGAAACTTCATATAAATAGAATCATACCCGTGGTCTTTGTGACTGACTTATTCCACCGAGCATAATGTTTTCAGGGTCCATACAAGTTAGAGCATAGACCAATATTTCATTCCTTTTACTGTCAAATAGTATTCCATTGCATGGTTATATTTTATTTATCTATTCATCCATAGATGGACCTGGGTTGTTTTCATTTTGGAGCTATTATTGATAAAGCTACCATGAATAGTCATTTACAAGTTTTTATATGGATGTATGTTTTAATTTCTCTTGGATATAAACTTTAGAGTGGAGGAGTAGAATTTGAGGTCATGAGGTAACTCTATGCTTATCCTTTTAAGGATCTTTTGAAGGTTTTTCCAAAGGGGCTGCACCATTTTACACCCACACTAACAATGTACAAGGGCTACAATTTCCCCATGTTGTCAACACTTAGTATCTATGTAGTGGTTGTGGAGTGGTATCTCATTGTGATTTTAATTTGCATTTCCCTGATGGCTAATGATATCGGGCATTTTTTCAAGTGTTTTTTTTGCCATTCGTAGATCTTCTTTGGAGAAACATCTATTCAGATCCTTTGCCCATTTTATAATTATTTATTGTCTTTATTATTGAATTGTAAGAGTTCTTTATATATTCTGGATACAATTATATATGTAATTATTAGTTATTGATATATAATTTGCAAATATTTTCTCTCTGGGGGTCATCTTTTCACTTTCTTGATATATCATTTGCGGCACAAAATTTTCTAATTTTGAATGCAGTCCAATTTATCTTTTTTTTTGGTCACTTTTGTTTCTGTTTTCTATCTAAGAAACCATTTTCTAACATAATTACAAAGATTAACTCCAATATTTTTTCCTGAGAGATTTATAGTTTTAGCTCTTACATTTAGATAAAAATCTGTTTTGAGTTCATTTCTGTGTATGTTATGAGGTAGGGGTACAATTTATTTTTTTGCATGTGGATATCCAATTGTCCCAGGACCATTTGTTAGATACTATCTTTCTCACTGAATTGCCTTACCACATTGTCAAAAAGCCATTGACCATAAATATAAGGGTTAATTTCTGAACTCAATCCTATGTCAAAAGCTTTTTTGTGAGACTATTGAAATATTCATATGATGTTTGTCTTTTATTCAATAATACAGGGTATTACTGTAATTTATTTTTTTAATATTAAACTAATCTTGCATTCCTGGGATAAATCCCATTGGTTGTGATGCATATTCCTTTCTATATGTTGCCTGATTCAGTTTGTTAGTATTTTGTATCTATATTCTTTAGGGATATTGGTCTGTAGTTTTCTTTTCCTGTGATGCCTTTATCTGGTTTTGATAATACTGATCTTAGAATGATTTGGGAAGTCTTCCTTCCTCTTCAGTTTTTTTGTTTTTTGTTTTTGGAAGAATTTGAGAAGAATTGGCATTAATTCTTCTTTTAATGTTTGGTAGAATTCAGCAGAAGCCATTTGGGCATAGTCTTTTCCTTGCACAAAATTTTAAAATTACTAACTTAGTATTTTTACTTTTTATAGATCATTCAAATTGTCTGTTTTCTTGAGTCATTATTGGTAATTTATGTCTTTTTAGGAATTTGTCCACCTCATCTAGGTTATCTAATTTGTTGGCCTAGTTACTCATAATATTCTCTTATAATCCTTTTTGTTTCTGCAAGGCCAGTAGTGATGTCCCCTCTTTCATTCCTGATTTAGGCAAATTGAATCTTCTCTTCTCTTTTTTTCTTAATTCATCTAGCTAAAAAGTTTTTCAATTTTCTTGCTCTTTTCAAAGCAACAACTTTTGGTTTTGTTCATTTTATCAATTATTTATATATTCTCTATTTCCACTATTTTCTGTATTATTCCCTTTCTTACGCTCATTCTGGGTTTAGTTTACTCTTCTTTTTATATCTTCTTAAAGAGGTAGGATAGATGATCTATTTGAGTTCTTTTTTAATATATGCTTTTATAGCCATAAATTCCCCATCTGTGCACTGCTTTAGTTACATTCTCTACTTTGGGTATGCTATGTTTTCTTTTTCATTTAACTCAAAGTGTTTTCTGTTTTACCTTATGATTTTCTCTTCGATCATTGGCTATTGTGGTGGATTGCTGTATACCACAGTCTGGACATGTTCTTGGTCTTGGCTCACATTCTGGTGGCCGTGATCCCATTGATTAAAGAGGATCTCTTGAAGAGATTACCTCAGTTAAGATGAGGCCCAACTGGATCAGGCTGGGCTTTAATCTGGATCACTGGCATCATTTATAAGCAGAATGAAAGTCGGGCATAGAGAGGGAAGCCATGGGGGCATTCAGAAGGTGGAAGCCAGTGGAATCTGGAAGAGAAAGGAGAGGAGGCCACCATGTTCATTGCCATGATCACTGGAAGCCAGGTGTCCCTGGAAGCCAAGCATCCTGGAAGCCAGCCCCAGGTCCCCTGGAGAAAGCATTGCCTTGTTGATGCCTCGATTTTGGACTGCTCCTAGCTGCAAACCATGAGCCGATAAATTCCCATTGTTTAAGCTAATCCATTATATGGTATTTGTTCTAGCAGCTGGGAAACTAAAACAGTGTGACTTTTCACTTCTCCATGTTTGTGCATTTCATGAACTTCCTTTTATTGTTAATTTCTAATTTAATTTCATTGTAGTGGGAGACCATATTTTTCATACTACAGCCCTTTCCAATTTATTGAGGCTTGTTTTATGGCCTAGCACATGGTCTATTCTACAACAACCTACATGCAACCTTTAACATAGGAGCACTCCAGCACATCGTTGTTCAACCCACCTCCTTTGTGCTCTTATTGTTAAATAAATTCATTTCTATAACTTGTATGTTATAGGAACAGTAATGCAAACACACATACAACTGCTTTTTAAAATCAGTCAAGAGAAAAAAGTAGAAGACTTATGTAACTTCAGTCTTTCGTAATTACCTACATAATTTTCTTTATTCGGTCTCTTTGATGTCCCTGCTCAGACATTTCCTCTTTGCTTATCCTTTAGCCTGGCTTCCTAAGGGTTGCTCCTGGGTGTATATAAGTCACATATTAGTCTACGATTGTGCTGAAGGCCCCTTAGTCAGTTAGAAGTTTGCCTTTACTGTGGGATGTGTGTAGCCTGGAAGTTTAGAAAATTTACGTGTTTTGCTCCACTTCAACCAGGGGTTAGTAGTTTGGCGTCCCTTCTCGGATTGCTCTCTAGGGGGCACAGAGCTGGGCGTGCACCCAGACTTCCACGCTGCCAGCAAGGCGTGTAGTCAGGTTGAAGTCTGGCTTCCAAGGAGTCTGTCTTAGTTTGTCAGAGGCTGTGCTTACGTCCCTTCTAAGACTTCCGGTTGTGTTAACTGGTCTGAGTGGGCCTTGGGGAAGCTTTTGAGTCTTCCTGGGGCCCCTCCGAAGCCGGTGAGCCTTGAGCCTGTGCGCAGCCTTCCCACCCAGAACTGGCTGTGACTCCAGGGGGCTCTTCCTGGCTGTACTTGCCCTGGTTTTTGTATTGAACTTGTAGCTGTTCTGCTGTTTTGCTGGTTGCATGGAGCTACCAGTTCCCTCTTAACGGCCCTCCATGAGCTCTCTATTGTTTTTTGTTGTTGTTGTTTTTAGTCAATTTTTTTTTCTTTACTTTCTTTTAAATGTTATGTTCAAAAAATACAAGGTCCCCATATACCCCCACCCCCCTCACCCCACTCCTCCACATCCACAACCTCTTTCATCACTGTGGCACATTCATTGCATTTGGTGAATACATTGTGGAGCACTGCTGCACCACATGGATAGTGGTTTACATTGTAGTTTACACTCTCCCCCAGTCCACCCAGTGGGCCATGGCAGGACATAGAGTGTTCAGCAAGTGTCCCTGCAGTAACACCCAGGACAACTCCAAGTCCTGAAAATGCCCCCCCCCCCCAACATATCTCTTCTTCCCTCTCCCTACAGAGAGATTCAACCATGGCAGGGGAGGAGCACTGGTGTGGGGTGTTGTTGATGGGGGGCACATGGTTGGGAAGGAGTTCT
The DNA here is from genome assembly GCF_030445035.2 of Dasypus novemcinctus. NCBI lineage: Eukaryota > Metazoa > Chordata > Mammalia > Cingulata > Dasypodidae > Dasypus > Dasypus novemcinctus. The sequence goes on from NC_080701.1 coordinate 10,904,316, forward strand.
CCAGGGCATGTATACAGGGTACATAAAAAGGTTTGGATATTTTCTCTATTGTTTTTGACAACACCCGCAAGCACACAGTTCTCCAGGTTCTGTCCGTGTAGTCAGTCCCTTCAGGCAGTGCCCTTTGCATTATGGTCTGCCCTTCAACCTCCCCAGACCACTCTGCCCCCACAGTGGGACCCTCTTTTTCTGGGAATGGCATCTCCGCTCTACAAGTGGGGAGAGGGGGATGAAGGGGCGGCAGCCCCTACTGTTCTTGGCTTGCTTGTGGTGGCGATTTGAAATAATTTTATGAATCCCCAAAAGGGAAATAAAATGCTTTATAATGCTTTAAATAAATTAATTCCTGTGAGTGTGAGACCCATGGACTGGATTACTCAGCAGGGCGTGATTTATGTTGAGGCTCCGCCATCTTGCTGGGTCTGATACAGAGACACGGAGGCTCAGACAGAGGAAACAGGAGCTGGCATAATTGGTTCTGCAGGTGAGAGAGGGTGGCTTCAGCACAAGGCCCCCAAGAGGTTGGGCCCACGGGGCAGCTCAAGAGAGGCCAGGCCTGCTACATGCCTGATGGCTCACGGCTGAACTTGGGAAGAGAGCAGAACAGTCGAGACGAGGCCCAGCAGAGACAAGCCCTCTGCGTGGTTGCCCACAGCTGGGCTCCAAGAGACGGAAGATTCTGGAGGGGGAGGCAGGGATCTCAGCAGAGCTCGGCCGCCATCTTGCTTCACCAAGTGGCAACCACGCCAGGCTCAACGGTAGCTGACTTTGGTGAGAAAGCCCCTCTTATGGTGCCTTGAGTTGGACTTTTCATGGCCTTGAAACTGTGAGCTTTACCCCAAATAAATACCCTTTATAAAATCCAATGCATTTCTGGTACTTTGCATCAGTAGCCCCTTGGCAAACTAAAAACCGTGTCCTAGTGTGGACTCTCTGCCCTAATTGTGAGTGAGGGCAGGTGTGATTGGGCCCCAGTATTCTTGGCTTGCCAACCTTGAGATAAAGCTCCTGCCTTACAGGTGTGGACTGTGGAGGGAAGCCCAGTCCTCTTGGCTATGCTCACCTGTAGTTGAGCTTCTGCAATGCCAACCAGGGAGGGTGAGAAACAAAACCATAGCCCCAGCCAGGGAGCTTGGGAAAGAGGGAGCCCCATTTTCTTGGCCACACCTGCTGTGGCAGAGCATTGAGCATAGAGCTTTGCAGGGCAGAGTTCCAGAGCATGGAGCTGTAGGGGAGAGGAAGGAAGGGGGCAGGTCATGGCTCAAGTGCAGCGAACTCCTGCCATCCTTACCAAGATTTCACAGGTCTTCTTGAATGAGTATGTCTCCATTTGCTCTATGCCTTTAGGGCAATTTCCAGAGACTTTAGTTCCTTTGTTTTGTGTATTTTTTTAAAATATAATTTTCACTAGTTTTGCTGGGGAGAATTTCCACTGAGTTCCGTGTTCTGCCATTCCACAAGTCCCATTCACTTGCCATTTTGATGTGCTTATTGGAGTTGGAGAAAAAGTGAATGTTGTGCCAGTTTGTAGAGAATTACACATCCTCTTGACACTAGGTATGTGGCAAGTACCCAGGTTATGCCATTATTTCTCAAGAATTGTGTGATTATAAAAATAAACCCAAGCAATTTGCCCTTTTCTATATGTACCAAATCAGATGGCATAATTTTGCCTTTGTTTATAATGAGTGAAATACGTGAGCTCAGTTTTCCAGTCTGATATCTCTGAAATATTTTGAAAAAAAAAAAGTGTTGTAGCTGTAAGGTCTTCCTAAAAAACCTTAAAGTTTTTTTTTTAAAAAAGCTAAATTTTCCCATTCAAATTCCAGGGTTGCATTTATATGAAAAATCTTTGGCTGCACTAAAATAACCTTTAAGAGTGCTAAAGAGCTTATTTTAAATTTCCTATTTTAGTAATACTAATTTCTAATAAAAACAATCCTTCTATGATCTTTCAATCATTTCTTCTGGCAGAAATGTTAAAACTTGGCGGGGGTGGGGAGGATATTCCTAAAAAGCTTTTGGGGTCCTTGAGACTCAGCCAGGCAAATCACCTTTTCACCCTCTGGGTTGCTTTAGACAAGAGACCCCCAGACTGTGCCCCTTCATTATGTTAGTCAGTCATCATTTTCATAAAGTCTTCAGCATTTTTTCTAAATCTGTGTACAGCTTGCGCTGCTATTCATTTAATGCTTTGTCATTATAATGCATTTCTAGGCATTTCTTTCTAATTGCATTCATTTTTAAAGCACATCTTCTATCGCTAGTGTAAATAGCGAATTGGCACCATATGCTGTATGGGGAAGGTAGCCTAAGAAATAACCATGATGAAAAAAAATTGTCAAAAATTCTAGCTAGATACTGTTTAAGGCTCTGAGATTAAGTCCTGCTCTGTCTGTAAAAAAGAGAGCTATGCAAATAAACAGAGTAAGATTAGCTGTACTTGTGTAGAATTTAGCAGTTTTAGGCAATGCCATAAGTACTTTATTTCTAGCATCTCATTTAATATTTGCAACTGTATAAGGTAGATTGTTTCCCCCGTTTTACATGTAAGGACACGGAGGCACAAGGTAAAGAGCCGATAGAGCCAGGATTCAACCGAGGCAGTCTAGAGCCAGGGCTCCAAACCGACCTCATCCTGCCTGTCCTCAGCAACTTAAAACTAACAGGCCTCCAAAGAGAAGTGATTCTGCATCATTGAATGCTGTACCTGCCTCACCTAAAACCGCCAGGGGCTGCACAGGAGGAAGGTGTCATGCTTTGGAAACGCTGGATATACACGGGACTCTTGTACACTCAGAAGATGTACATGGGATTCTTGTACACTCAGAGAATGTACAGACTTTTGTACACTCGGAGGATGTACACAGGACTCTTGGGAAAGGTTCCACACTTAAACACCGACGGAAATGCTGTGCATCGCAAAGGGGAATATCCTTTTAGAAACTCACAATTTATATCAACACCTAAAAGGTTCTGAGTCCCGCAGCAAAGGATCTTTTAAGCTTTATTTAACCCAGCATTTTTTAAACTTGCTTGATCTCAAAACCCTTTTATAGAGGAACACGTATTAATATCTCAGGAAACACGAAGGCTGCACGGAGCAGCTTGTGAAACACTGTCTTCATTTCATTTCCTCCATAAGGTTTCTTGTATATAAAGATGAAGCCATTTTGTACTTGAAAGTGCTTACACATATTCAAATAAGGGTTCTGGTACCCGTGAATTTTCTCACGTCCTCCAACCAAGCAACTGTAACTTCAACAGGGCATCAGCTTTCCCAAACCCCTTCCCGCAACACCGGGTCCCTTTCCCACGCAGATTGTCCCCGTCCACCGGGTGATGCAAGCTGCCGCGGGCAAAGGAGACGCTGGGCAGGTGTATACAGTCAGGCACGGTGCACTCCCAGGTTAGTAAGTCCTGGAATGCACTTGCCAAATGCTCACAAGTAAGTGGGAAATCCACCTGGGAAGGAATATATCCCCTCTTCTAATTGTCAGCACTGCCACCTGCTTACCTGTGTGGCCTGCCCGGCAGTTTAAAGAACTCCGAGTTTCTCCAAAAGGGAAATCTAGCCTCCCGTTCACGATTTATGCTATTGCGCGCCCGAAGAGCACAGCAGGGCCACCAGCCAGAGGCCTTGCTTTCCCCGGACACGGCTGGATGAAAAAGCCACTCCACTGCAGCCCACCTCTCCTGTCACTTCTCTTCTGGAAATCCTGACGGACACACGGTTCCAGCTTTTCTGCTGGCAGAGGCATGGTGAAATCCTGGGCACCCGAGAATATCCTTCAGAATGGCTGCACCCACCTTTGAAGGATACTTCTCGGGGCGCTGAGTTCCCGGAGCCCGAGGGCCATGCCTCCGTGTGGCCCAGGCCCCAGGACAGGGCTTGCTGACCTTCGATCCTCCCTCAGCCTGCAGCGTCCAGAGGCAGCAGCAGGCCTTTTCCTTTCCTTTTCTTCTCATCTGCCCTTATTTCAGTTGGGAGGAAAAGAGCCTCTGGCCAGGGATTTGAGGGGCCCCTGGTCTCAGTTTGCAAATATAGGCCTCACCCCCGCCCCAGGAACACAGAAGGCTTTCCACGGTGGTGAGGGTGACACCTGCCCAGAGCCTTGAAAGAGAATCCAGGGAAGGGAACTTCCTAAACCATCACAGAGTTACAAGCTTTGATTTAGGAATAGAGCAGGACTCTTGAAGGAAAAGACAAAAAAAAGGATAGGAATTTAAGAGACAAGTCTGTCCATGTGACAGCGAGGCCCTGAGCCTCAGCAGACTTGCTACTCCTACTGTCTGGTTTATTGGACTCATCCAGGTCAGCTAACAGGGAGGTGAAGAAGGTCAACCACCACCAGGGAGCCAAGAGTGCCTACAATTGCAAGCAGAGGAATTACATCCATCAGCCATGTGGAATCTAAGCCCCCTCTCGATATAGAGGTGGAGTGGACACAACCATCCCAGGGTCCACAGGATGGAGGAATAAAGGCTGGATTAGAGTGAGCTTACTGATACTCTACTATGGAACTACTGTGGTTAGTAATGGAAGAAACTGTAGCAATGATATGGAGAAAGTGGCCATGGTAGCTGCTGAGGGCAGGGATAGGGAAGAAGAGATGTGATGTGGGGGCATTTTCAGGACTTGGAGTTGTCCTACGTGGTACTGCAGGGACAGATGCTGGACATTGTGTGTCCTGCCATGGCCCACTGGGTGGACTGGGGGAGTGTAAACTACAATGCAAACCATTATCCATGCCGTGCAGCAGTGCTCCAAGATGTATTCACCAAATGCAACGAACGTCCCATGATGATGAAAGAGGCTGTTGATGTGGGAGGAGTGGGGTGAGGGGGGTGGAGGTATATGGGGACCTCTTAAATTTTTTGAATGTAACATTTTAAAAAAATAGAGGGAAAAAAAAAAGACAAGTTAAGAGCTGACCCGGCCCGCACCCCACCCTGCTGACAGTGTGTGCGGTGGTGGGTGGGGGGCACCCTTCACGGTTCCTCCACTGGACTTGCCCTGCAGGCAGAGGAGAGGCGCTGCCACCTGCAGGCAGAGGAGAGGTGCTGCCACCTGCCTCTTCTTTTCAGAAGAAGCTTAGAACTCAAAATAGGAAACAGTTCTTCCTGAAGTGCTACAATTGAAAACAACAAACAGACAACTAAACTCTAGAAATAGAATTGCTTACCATTTCTTTGTATTTTATTGAACATTTTCAATATTTTTTTTTAACTTTCTGCCCAGCTACGACAACTAAGTGGGAAACCACAATTACAATTCACAAACTGTGGCACGAAAAAGGACACATACCCCATCAGGAATGACACCAAACCCTTTCCTTTTTATTCATTCAAAAGAGAGTCCAATGCATAAAAGTGTCAAATGGGAGCACTTTTTTTTTTTTTCTTAGAAGGGGGAAAAACATTTATTCTGGCAGCGCTTTTACAATTCCAGGAAGTGGTTTTGATACCGCAAGTTGCATGAATAGAAACTATAACAGATGTGGAGGGCATTTGCTTGAGAGGCAAGGGGCACCCGGTTGGAAAATCTCCTGTGACCTGCCTGGCAGCCTTGCCTGGCTGCTGAGACTACTTCGACTTCTTGTTGGAAGTCAAGTTGGAGTTTCCTGCAGAGACAGTGACAATTCCTGCAGAGCTGAATGTTTTCCATGTACCCAACCCTCCCTCCTGGCACCCCATCCCCAAGCAAGTTCTCAAACTTTTCTGGAGCTGCTTTTGGTCACAAGACCTTCCACCTGTGACAACCTATTTGCTGAAACCCACGTGACCCCCAGGTTTCTTACACTGCTTCTCCAGGGCTTAGATGGCAGCACAAAACACCACTTGTCAAAAAATAGCAGATATTAAGAAGATGGGCATTTCTGTCCGTAGCAATGTGAAACTTTGCCGGATTCCCAAGGGAATATTTTTTTCCCCTTTCATCTGGTCCCCCGGGGAGTAAGCCCCAAGTCACGTACTTCAGAGCCTTTTCAAAAGACTGGTCCAATTTGGTTAATGTGACAGTTTAGGAACTATCGCATGCCAATTTTAAAACATTTTATGCCCAACAGTTCAATGGTCCATAAAGCAATTAAAATGTCATCATTCAGTTTATACTGACACACGCACCCACACACAAAGAGAACTGTGACAAAAGGATTAACCAGATTAATTCTGTGACTATATTCTAAAAGAAAATGTAATCTCAAACTTGAGGTGTCATAGTCAAGTATTAAAGATGCAAAAATTGTCTGATCCCATTTGATTTTACGATCGTAGGAAATTATTGTCTCAGTTTAACTGGAAGCTCTGGAGTCAAGTGAAGTTAATTCCTGGGGCACAAAATATGCCACAAAAAAATGCTTTGTGGTATCCTGCCCTGTGGCTGCTTGTTTGCTCTTTTCTTTCAAAGCTATGATGAGCCTTTGTATACTGTGGCATTCAAAGAATCAATACTTATAAAAGAAATAAAACATTAATACCAGCTGACTCACTTTCCTTGTTTTACGGTGGTGAGAAACAGTTTTACACATTTTTCAATCAACACAGAGGAGGCAGATGTAAACAGTCCTTTACAACATTCTTCAAAGAATGTGTTCCTACTGCAACGCATGCTGTTTGGCCCCAAATAGAAGTAGAATAGAGAGCAAGGTATTTGGTTTAGCTGTTAAAATTTTACTTCATGGAGACTTTAAAACAGGTTTTGCCTGTTCTTGGCAGCAAACCATCCGATCAGAGGCTCTGAAAGCCTCTCCAAGGCAGGATCATGCTCTCCAATTAGGAAACTTGCCATCTTAAGTCTTAACTGACATCCAGATGTGCAGGGCTTTCAAAGTGCCCTGCTCAATCTCACAGATTCTGTTTTAGAAAAAAAAGGGTCCTACCTAGCAGAGCTCGTTGCAGTATTCAGACCCAGTGACTCCTGATTAAGTTAAGCTATGGAAAGACTCAAGCTTCCGTGGCCTCTCTGTCCCCTTGGCCACCGGCCCTGGAGAATCCTACCGCCAGGCCTCTGCTACTGAGTGGAGGTGCCAGACCACGGATCCACCTGTGACCCACGAAGATACACAAAGCCTGGCCAGGGCACATCTCGGCCGGCACTAGAGATATGTGGAGAAAAGAAAAGGAATAATCCCACTCCGGTGCCCAAGGAATTCCAGGCAGGGATTCTTATGAAAAAGAAGGGTGGGCTGCAGGCTATTGGCAATTCCACTGCGCCAACACTTAATCCATGGGCTAATCGACAGACCTTTTTTTTTTTTATTTTCTGAGGAGGAATAACGAAAGAACAAAAACACCCTTGCGCTAAAGTAAGAAACCAGCCCCTTGTTGGCACAGTTCTCATGCAGAATATTGCACCCAGTGTTAACTAACGCTAGAAGCTTCACACTGTATAAATTTAAATGTATTTGCATATTATAAAAATAAAGATAAACATATACATATTTTACACTAGTCACGGAACAGCAACGAACGTCAGGCGATCCCTCTTTCACATTTAACTGAACTGAAATCTGAGTGCTCGCAACAACTGCCACCTTCACTGCAACTATGGCTTATATGTGCATGGAAGCAAAATCCCTGAGAAGCCAGTTGACTTTTTTTTTTTCTCCTTGTCTTCAAGTAGCGCTCTCCTTGGAGGATCACAGTTCTGAGGTTCAGGTTGTGAAACATTTGCTCCATATTCTCTCCTCCTCCCTCCACTCCCATCTCTCCATCAGGCCAGGGTTTTGCTTGCTCCTCTGAAAGCACCCTACACACTTCGTCACTTGGTTTCCCAGAACACGCGTGGGAGCTGGAGGGTTTGCCAGGTACGGAAGGTGGTCCAGGGGTGCTCTTTCCTCCTGGGCAATTCCACAGCCACAAATCACTGGTTTCTGTGCTTTTCACCAACGTTCTTCCTGTATGGAGAGACGAGAAGAAAGCACAGAATTGGCAACAAATCAGAGGGAGAGATTCTCAAATATAAGACAAGGAAGCAATAACCTAAATCTACTTTTCTGCACAGACTTCCATTTCTACTTCAAAACTCCTTCTAGAAATGAAAACGTCAGTCAACTGATGTCCCAGAAGGGAAAGGGCCTTTTTAGTAGAAAAGGAGTCAAACATTTCTATCTACAATGTAAAAGTTCAGGCACGAACTGGCTACACCACTTAGTCCACTATAATTTCACAGCTTAACTAGATTCTGATTAAGAACCCCAAAACACAGAACTACTTCCTTTCAATAGACACACCCAGATGGGTACCAAACAACTACCTCGGAGTAGGAATATACACTAAAAATGAGAATGGATGCCTATCTCGACTGAAAAACCTGATTTCACTTCAAGTTTTATAAACAAGTCTGCCAAAGTAAAATATAGGGTTGGAGCAACCAAAAATGAAGAAATTGCTGCATCCTTAGCTAACGAAACAAAGCGGCATTCAATTCAGACAAAACAGAGGGGAAAAAATGTCAGTTTCCCTAACCCTTATTTCCCTTTCCTACAATGATATGCCAGGAGATGTTTTTACAAGTGGTTTAGCAGTGTTTACTATAGCATATGCGGGCAATGGAGGGAAAAGAGGTTTGGAGCAGCTCTCTGCCCATCTCTCAAATTGCCTGATTTTAGGAAAACTGAGCAGTTGTGGGCTCCTGCTCATAAATTATACCATCACCACCAAGCATAAGCACCTCCCATTTACTAGGTCCTTACTAAATAGAGGAAGCATTAAAAGTGCATCGTTTGACTCATCCCAACTCATAACAATCCCTCCAAGTAAGCCCAGCCCCATCTTACTCCGCATTTTACAAAGGAAATTAGGGTTCCAAGAGGTTAATTAACCTGACTACAGGCTCCTCAGCCAAAACAGATTGGAGTATTTGGGGTGTAGGGATACCTCACATTTCTAAGGCACTCAGCCATGAGAACTTTTCGAAGGCCTGTTAATACAGGAAACATCCCAGCAGAGGAAGTTTTGAAAACTGTCTCGAATTCAAGTAATAACGTAATACATCTAACTTGTAAAGAGAGTGTGAGAGAGTAAAGGACGTGTCTCCAGCTAGCAGGTGATTCTGGCGGTGGGGTTTGGGAGGAGGGTGAGAGACGTGCCAGGTAAATGTTTTTCTCTCTGAGCCAGCAAGCCTTGGGAACACAGGTGGTCAGGCCTGCTGTCTACTGCCTGCCACAACAGAAGACGGGACATAGGTCAGCCCGGGATGGACATACAAGCACCTGCCTTCGAGGGCACCTGCAGGCAAGACCCCATGGTTCAAGGAGAAAAAGGAATTCCGCTGGAACAGTTCCCCACATCATTATCACTTGTCGTGTCTGGGCTCTTAGGGAAAGAAAACGGCCGCCAGCTCTCCTGCCCTCCATAGCTCCCACGGCTTCTCCCCTCCTCCTTCAAGAACCTCAAAGGCTAGCTTCTAGAACTCTTCCTGATTCTTGCTGGTAGAGCTGTTTCTTCTCTGTGCCCACAGGACTCGGTTCATCCTACGACTATCACGGCAGGTATTACATTTTAATTGTAATCAGACATTCACAAGTTTGGTTGCTTGTTGGAGTTCCACTTCCCCAAGGAGGCGGCTGGATTCTTGACGGCAGGGTCTGCCTTCTTTCTAGAATTCTACATCTTCAACCCTGGCACAACACCCAGGAGAGGGCAAACACAACAAAGATCTGTTGAGTGAAGGATATGATGAAAAAGTCTCAGGTGAAAAATACAGAGCCAAGATACTATGAGATCATGAGTATAGTGGTGGTGGAAATGCTAAGGAAAGGGTGGTTGATTATAGCTAAGAAATCCCATGTGGCTTCTGAGAGGATTTACACATCCCTGGCCAGTTAAGACTTGATCACCGGGATCTTGGCAAAGAAGGGAGGGCCTGGAGGAAGGCACAGGCCTGAGGAGAATGTTACATGGCCAAGTTTACTCATTTTGAGACTCACTGATAAAATGGGATAACACGTCTGGGTGACAGACAGTCTGTGGGGAACAGAGGAGAGGAAAGTGCTGAAGCGGACAGACTCCCGGCTTGAGCAGATTGGGGGAAAGCTCCGCTATTACCTGAGATAGGAAACAGACTGATAAAGAGCTTTGAGGGAGGAAGACAAATTCTGCCTCACACCAGTGACACCTACAGGCCACCAGAGGAATTGCCAGGTAGGCTGCTGGACACAGAGGTCAGAGGCGAAAGGGGGGTGGGCCAGGATGGGGCTTAGGCCCAGAACCCTCCCTGAACATAGAGCAGGGGCCCTTACAAGGGGTTCGTGAGCTTGAATTGAAATGTGAAAACGCATTATTCTTGTGGGGACATGTGGGTGCGGGTGTGATATAATTATTAAATAACACACAGTACAGTGTGGACTTAGTAAGTGGCCTGTGGTTTTCACCTGACAGGTAAAGGGGTCTTGGGGCAAAAAAGGTTAAGAAGCCCTGCTGTAGAACCTGCCCATCCCGGGAAGTAGAGGAATCTGGGGCTGACAACGGAGCCACGTCACGTGCAAGAGGGGCCATCTGCTGCTGTGAAAACACTGCTGGACCCGGGCCTGGCCCGGCTCTGCTGCCCACTATGTGGGTGACTGTGGGAAGTGGGTTGGCAGGGCCTGCGTCCTCGTGGGCGTCCTGTGATTTCTAGGATCACTGGATCAAACAGTGTGTGTGGGATTGCACTGAGGAGCTGACCCACGTCCTGCAGGCATTTGTGACTATGCTAGGAAAGAAATTATCCACCCACCTCTCTACCCCATGAAGACGGGGCCTGAACTTGGAAGCTTACTGAAAACTGCAGGTGGCCTTCTCAACGGAACGTGGTGGAACCCACTGTGACCCCTTCGTGGCGATGGGGGGGGGAGGTAAGCCAACGTTCTCACCTGGCTACCCAGCACACCCCTCGACCTTCCGCGGCAGTCACCCCAATTACTGTCTACACATCCCAGTGCTATTGAATAGCAAAGATTCAGACTCTGGAAGTGTCACTCCAGAGCCCACAAACTGTCTTGAGAAAAGAAATACAAACATTGCTTTTAAAAAGCTATATGAAAAGCTATATGCTTTGTATATCGACTTGAGCTATTCCTGATGTTACAGACCTGCAAATATTAATTTTTTTAATTACTCTTTTTTCCAACAAGGATCTAAGATTATTGGTATATGCATATTATAGCAGTTTAACCAAAAGACTCGAGCAGCTTCCTTATTCCTAATCCCCAAATGCGACTTGATTCATGTAATCTTAAAAGGTGCTGCTTTACAGAATCCCTTCATCCCAATCTCCACCCACCCCCACCCCCCAATTTTTCTTCTGCCTCTCCTCGGGAAGGCCTTGCCTAGTTAAGAACCCCTCTCTGCTCCCCAGAGACTTACCCTCAAACATTGGTGCTCCTAAAGTCACAGATTGGGCACAATAAAAATGATGGCATAAGGGAAAGAAGTACTATCTTTTCCACTTAATTTTCCAAGAAAGAATGAAGATACCTAAGCAGAGAGGGAACAAATTCCAGTATCAATGCGGCTGATGCGATACTAAATCATTTAAGAAACACAACTCCTCACAGCCTGTCAAAGGAGCATGGCCAGACTGCCCCACTCCCAGCAGGGAAGAAAAGGAATCTATGCAAATCAATGTGCTACATCCCACAGGCAACCTCCGGTCTTGGCCTTGTTTTCCTCTGAAAGGCCATCCCCACCCTCCAGGTTTTAAAATTCTGGGGTCAGTGGAAACTTCTCCAATACGATAAAGCCAGATTCATTTCATTCCGCTGCTTTTTATAGCAATTTTTTAACAAGTCCACAGTAACTAATCTGACTGCAGTTAGACATACTTTGCCTGTTTATTTGCTGAGATAAAGGCCACAAGGTCTTCAGCCCACTTTTAATTAATTTCAATTGATCTTAAATATCTTATGCCATAACAAGGTAACTGCCAAAATTCCTGTGCAAAGCAATCACCGCCCTTTTGAGATTTAAAAACAGCAATAACTAGGATTTACCTGGGCTCTTGCTTGAATGGGGACTCCATGGTAGACAGGCACTAACCTCGCTTTTAAAAGGTGGTTTTGAAAATGCTCCCTGTGGTTAGCACTTCCTGGAAAGGGAGAAAGCTTAGAGCTTTTCAAGCCATTTTCTAACCAGCCTATTTTTCCTAATTCTCCATCACATGACCTGCTGAACCCCCACTTCTCCACTGGGAGCGCGGGTGGCCACGGGGCCCCCTCAAGAGAAACGTCAGCTGTCAGGGCGGAAAAACGCTGTCATCCCATCTCCTGTGCGTCCCCGGGTGAGTCCATCAAGAAACCGCAGGGAAGACTGGGGGCTGCATTTCAGTACATCTGGAGGTTAAAATGCTTCCAAAGGCTCACGTGCTGAGTTCTGTCTTTTAAATGAGAAATCCAGATAAACCGGATTCCCGCAGAATTTATAATTTAAATGGTGGAGAGAAGGTGGGTGTAAACCTCTTTGGAAAAAAGAAAGAGAAGCACACTGCAAGGTACCCCAGAATGAAACGCAACCAGCAAGTGGCCATTTGCCCACTCCCTCTGAACTGGAACAGCAGGTGTCTCAACCTGAGGAGCACCTGGACGGAGCAGGAATTCACAAAGACAATTTTAAAAAATAAATACAAAATGATCCTCCGACTCGCTCCTTACTTTTCCCACTGCAATGACATTTCTGCCCCTCCCAGCCAAGCTTCTGCTTGTAACTGAGCACCCGAGGGTCCACTGGGCTACCACTGAGAAGTTCTGACGGAGCCCGTGAACAGGGGCTGGGAGGGGGTGGGACACGGGAAGTCCCTGCGGTTAGAACCAACCATGCCAAGGACACAGTGTCTCTAAGAGCTTTTAAAAAACGCAGCAATCTGTGACTACCCGTACACCAGGTGACAAAAGTATCCCTGAGAATGACACGAAAAACTGCCTCCATGGAACTAGGCGTGGAGGGAGCGCTCAGGGACTGCAAACAGGGTGATGAAAGTGATCTAAGGTTAAACTGGGGTGATGGTTGCACAACTCTGTAAACTACTAATAATCATGGAAAGGGCGAATTTTATGGTATGTAAATTATACCTCAGGAAAGCTCGTAATTCGTATCCATGCTATCCTCAAGGAAGCCACAATTTTTAAGAGCATTGCAGACAAATTGGCTACGAGATGAGTTTTCATGTCGTCTTGAAGGCGTATTCACAGGCAGAAAGCCTTGACAATCAGGCCAGGGCACCCAAAGTATAAAAGCTTCTCCCATTTCTACCTGGCAACCAGCAAAGAGGACAAGAAGTCACTCAGCTCCTGTTTCTACCTGGAGGGTGAGGCACAGGTGGGGACGCCTTTTAGTCTGTTCATGTAACTTCCCAAAAAGTGCTGGTAGAGCCCCCAGCCACCACAAGCCAAGTTACAGCAGTACGTTTTCACCATCACCACCTATCCTTAGTCTTTGTCTCTCTCTTGAGGGGGACTAAAACACCTAGAAATTTTTAAAAAACAATAAATAGAAAAGCTTGGAAATCATAAGGAAGGGCCAGTCAAAAAACACTCACTGATTTTTATATATAAATACATCTATATCGATTGCACTGCAGCATTATTATTTTCCACGCAGTCAAAGGCAGGCACAGTTAAGACTGCTCTCAGTGATCTGACTTGTACAGCTGAGGACCAACCTGGTCAAAGGAAGACTTAGAAATGGCTGTTTAAAAGCCACTAGAAGATCTAGATCAACAACCTAGGAGGTAGACTGACTCTTCTGGTTTGCCTGGAACAGTCCAGAACAAACAAGCTCGTGCCTGTCTTTCCAGCATTCATCCCCTCCTTTTTACCCTCAGTCCTTTCCTGGCTGGAACCATCAATGGTATGTTCACCCTACTTGAGGCTGACCGCAGCACAGCATGCATCAGTTTTGTTAGAGAGATTCTACAGGAACGACCCAGGGGCCAGGGGCCACCCGTGCGGCCTTGGAAGGGGCTTGAGAAATCAGAAGGTCCAGGTGTACAACAATTGAAACCATCTGCTGGATTTATAAAGCCCGATCCCGTCCATCCACCTGTGTTTTATGGGATGGTGGAGAACTAACGAATCACTCTGTTGGGGTGTTTGAGGTCAACTGGCTGGAGCTGCAAAGCAATAGTCCCAGGCTCCCCATTTCTACTCCCTGCTTGAGCCCCAAGGCTGACTCTCAAGCTTGGGCCCTAGCTGTGTTAGCACAGCGGCCACTTCCTCTGACAGTGTGTCCCATTCACTTGTGAATGAGACTTAGCCGGGCTCCATGTCTGTTTTCATTTTGTTTCACAGATGCCCTATGAGCTGTGTATGCTTAAGAGTGGGAGGTAAAACTGGATGGCTCTCAAAAGATGGAAACAACCCAAGCGTCCATCAGCTGACAAACAGATAAACAAACTATTGCATGTACATACGGTGGAATGTTATTCAGCTGGAAGAAATGAAGTCACGAAGCATATCACAACCGTGGATAAACCTGGAGGGTATTATGTAGAGGAAAACAAGCCAGGCATAAAAGTATATGATTGCACTATTATGAATTAAATTTAGGAGCACACTCACAATGTTAATGGCTAGACCATAAGTCACCAGAGAATAGAATGGGGTTAGAGAAGGGAAAGCTGAGGTTTAATCGGTGCAGAATTGTTGAACAGTTGCTTGTAATTGTTGGGAAATGAATAGAAATGGTGAAAGTACATCATAGGATTTGTAATTTGTAGTGCTAATATATGGGTGTGATAATAGTTTGCTTTTGTTTTTTGTGGGTTTTTTTTGAGTAATGAAAATGGTATAATATTGATTGAAGTGATGAATGTGCAACTTGATGATTATACCAAATGCCACTGATTATACACTTTTGATAAATTATATGGTTTATGAACAAAAAAATTAATAGGTGTGGGTGGGGGGAAAATACACCAGATATAAGATAAGGCCTATAGCTAGTAGCAATACTTTGGTGATGCTCTTTCATAATTTGTTACAAATGTTTCATAACAATGCAAGGTTATTTGTGGTAGGTGATGTTTGGAAGCCTTGTATGATGTTATGCATGTTTTTTTGTAAGTTCCCAAACTATATACTTATTGTTTACGGATGTTCATGTATGAAGGATATGCTTCAATACTTTTTTTTTTTTGAGGTTCCAGGGCCAGGGATGGAACCCAGGACCCACGTGTAGGAAGCTGGAGCTCAACCACTGAGCCACATCGGCTCCCGAGTTGCTTTTTTCATTTGTTTTGCTTGTTTGTAAAATTTTAGGAGGCACCGGGCACCAAACCTGGGACCTCCCACCTGGGAAGCAGGAGCTTAGTCTTCTGAGCCACATTTGCTCCCAGTAAATTGTTCTTAAAATGAAAACAAAACAAAACAAAACTGGATGTCTCTAACAGAAACTTCAAATCTGAGTATACTTTAAACAATGACAAAGAAAATGTTTTTAACTGTACTTTTACCTAAATGGCTACCCAGAGGGTCATTTTTGCCTCGCCAGCATACTGAAAAATGGTAATAACTAGGAAAAGTCTTTCCAGAGTATCTAACTTTCCTACTTAGAAAGCTTTCTTCACGTGGAGCTAAGGATTACACTCCAACCTGCCTTTTTTTTTCTTTTACCAACTTGAGATAGCTGGGCTAAGCAGTCCAATCCCTAAACATGCTCCCGCCAGCATCTGACAATTGCCTGAGCCTCTAATTACCCAAGACAAAGCTCCTTGTTCTTCAGCTTCAATAAACTGGGGGAGCGAAGCTGATGCCGCTTTCCAGGTCTTAATGAATGTGATACTTCTGTGACGGTACAACAGGAGCCCATGGGAGGACACTGATAGAGCTGGCTCAGGGCCACTGTGGTTTCTCGTGCAAACGGATATTTTCACCCCCGCCTCTCTCTGGCCTATGAAATGGCGTGTGGCTATGGCAAAACAAAAGGTGAACTTCTCTCCTGGCTCAGGAAAATCTACATCAGCACACGGCACCCTGAGCCATTGTTTCCTTCTGTTCCGGCTCTATAATTTCTCCTCATCCTTTTCCTCGGTAGAGCTGAAAGCAACAGGCCAATGTACACAGATCAAGTGAAATTCAAGGGCAAGGAAAACTTCTGTAGTTTGCTGGGTTCAGGGCAGGGGATGTTCTGGTTAATGTGAAGTTACCGTGTAATCTCACCTTAGTAAGAAACACGTCAAGGGTTCACAGTGTCTTTGGGTCCCGCTGGTGATAAATGACCCTGTGAACACGCTAGCTGCACTAGCGTTCTGAACACAAGGGAACCAGACAAGGGTTTCTCAGTGATGTTCCAGCAAAGACGGATCAGGGATGTTCAGTCTAAAGAGGTGCCAGCTGGGTAAGTGGGTCGCGGCACTTCTGGGGCAGCTGCTAAGGATCGTGAACTCCACTTTACAGTCTCTCTGCAGAACACACTAGGGCAGCTGCGGGGCATTGCTGGGAGCTCCTGGCACATGCAGCTTCTGGAAGGCAACCTGAGAGCAAGTTTCCTGGGAGGAGCTGAGGGTCTCCATGCTCAAGTGCAAACTTAAAATCTAAGTGTGCTGCATGACCACTTTGCAGAATCAGTCAAATCGGTGACCTGCCCCCAGAGGACCTGCAGCAGACTTTCCAAGGGCTGGGGTAAAAAGTCATTTCCTCTTGGCTGAGAACGGCCTGTTCAGATTCTTAATGCAGCTACACGCGAACGAGCCCAGATGGGTGATCTAGGGCATGACGCTAGCTTTCTCGGCCTGCAAGTCCACTTCGGGAGAAGGCACTGGGACACGCACAGCCCTGACTGCCAGGAAGGACCGGAGATTCAGGGCACCCAGGCAGAAAGCCACCCGATTCCAGTTTCCTCACAGCCTTTTTAGTTAAGGGGCCCTCTCTGTTCCTCTCTGAAGTCAAGGCACAGAATCAAGACAGGCCATCAAAAACCACTATGACTTTCTGGTTGTACAACTGAGAATAAACAAAAAACCACCGAATTGTATACTTGAAAGTGGGTCAATTGTATAGCATGTGAATTATATCTCAATGGAGCTGTTAAAAACGCTTCGACTTTCATTAGCAAGAGCAAATCACCCCAGAAAAGAGAAAACGAAAACTCCTAGCTGGCTGCAGAGGCCCTGGCGGATGTCACCCAGGTATGCAGGCTGCTGAGAAGCAGTTTCACCTGGCTCCTGCGGACGGCATCTTCTGAGCCAGGGTCGGGGGCTGGGGCGACTCTGAGAAACTCACTTGGAGCAGGGGCTGATCACCGTGGGCGTCGGGGGGTAGACCAAGGCGACGTTGACGCGCTCGCTGCCGTTCTTGGGGCAGATGATCTCCGCCACTCCTTCCGGTCTGGGCTGGCTCAGCAACTCCCCTGCAGGAGAAGAGGGGTGAGCATCAGCGGGCGCTGCCTGCAGGACAGGTGGGCGGGGGGGGGGGGCTCCAGGCAGTGGGGCCACGCGGGCGCCGCGCCCGCTCCCACCGCCTCACTTCTCCCCAGGCACCCCAGGGACCGTCCTGATGGGGCGGCAGGAAGGCGACGGCTCCGGATGACGCCGCCATCTGCTGCCATCCTCCTCGCCTCCCTGCCCACGAGGTGGCCGGCTTCACGGGGCTAGGGGCGCTCCAGGGGAGGCGAGGGCGGACGTCAAGGGACCACGCAGCTGCCCCGTGGCCGGTGGGGTCTGGGAAGGCAGACACTGAACAGGGCAGTGCCACACCGGCGGGGGACGCGCGCCCTCCGCCACCCTGGACGCCGCCACAGCTCTTCGGCGCGGCGCCCACGCCCACCCCAGTGTCGCCCAAGGCCACGGACCCAGCCAGTGCCTCACCACCACCCTGCTCTCACGCAGCGAGTCCACAAACCGTGGCGCCTCCGTGGACCGTGGTCACGTCACTGCCCCAATTCCCTTCATGAAACCCAGAAGGTAAATGAGCTAAACCAAGGACACAAAATGCATGTCTACGGGGGCAGGCGGCTACTGAAATGAACACGCCAACTCTGTGCCAGTCGCCACTTCTTTTACCAACGTGAAATTCTAGAGACCCTAAGGTGCACGCCAACACGTCATAATGCAAAAACCCTTTGCCTCAGAATACTGTTGCTAGCCACCTCCCCAGCAGCACTCACACAGCAGCGCTGGGCAGAGGCCTTTAAGCCCACATCTCACTTAATCTCTACAGTGACCCCAGGAGGTTTTAACCTCGTTTACAAACGAGGAGGCTCTAATACTCAGGAAGGTTACAGAATGTCCCCAAGTCGAGAGCTAGCAAATGGAAGATCCGGGCTGTGGACGCAGGAACTTCTCTCTGCTGAGCTCACACATCACTGCCACCCTGTACTACGTCCCCAAAGCGTCTTTATGCCACAACACACTTTTCCTAAAGGAGCAATTTAAAGGCACTATTTTTTTTTAAAGAGTGAACTTAGTATTGGCACATTTATACTTTCATGAAAAATATTTCTTTCCTAATTTAACCATTTTTATAAGGTTTTTCATGATAGGAACTGATGTAATTGGTCTTTCTTAACCAAACTACTGCAAACACCAAACCAATACAAAAGTTAATTTAGCATAATCAGTTTGTATCCTGGACATAGAGGTGTTGAACTATACTCCAACACCACTTAGAAAAAGATGCCATAATGTAAAAATACAAGTTTAAAAATATAACCATTAAATGTTATCAAAGTAAAAAAAATGAACCAAAGTAAGAGCAAGGTAGAGCTAGCGTGAAACCGGGACGTCATCCAGTCCAAACACCACTTAGTAACCCAGGAGCTCTGAGTTGGACAGGTTTGTGCAAAGTCCCACCGCGAGCTGTGCCTCCCTAAGCCGCCAACCTCTGGGGCACGCGAGACCAGAGCTGCAGAGAGGGGGTTTCTGAGCACCCCAGCTCCGTTAACAGCCCTGGCTGCCCTCACCGCCTCCTCACCTGGCGGTCTCCGTCCCCTCTCCCTGCCTGAGAGTATCCCCAAGGCCTGAGCATGGACAGGGCTTCTCCGACCCCTCAGAATTCTCTGCTGGCTGCAATTCCACGCGGGGCCCAGTTCCGCCTGCCCTCCGCTGCCTGGGCGCCCAGGTCAAGGCCGCGACGCCAAGCCCTGCCCGGCCTCCGCCCCTGGCTCACCCGGTGGGGGAGGAGAGCAGTGGGCTAGGGGGTGTGACGTGACCTGCAGCAGACTGCCGAGCACCTGTGGCCAATTCCTCTCAAACCAAAGCCTCCCTGTCCCCACCACACTCCTGGTGTCACAAAAAGCCAGAAAGCCAGGTGCAGCAGTTTGATATGGTCAGGAATTCCAAAAATAGATACTGGATTATGCTTGTAATCTGATCTGTATCTGGGCACGATTGAGTTATGATAGGGCATTGAGTCCCCACCCCTTGGCAGGTGGGGACTCACAGATGAAAGGCCTGGCAAAGGACAGAGTTGGGGATTTTCTGATGTTGGAGTTTTGATGCTGAAGACTTAAGCTGGAGCCCCGGGAAGTAAGCTCACAGAGGAGAGAGAAGCCAGCCCCAGGAAGAAAGGAACCTTGAACCAAGAGAAAAGCAAGACCCTGGAAGAGAGGAGCCCAGGAAGCCTGAACCCTTGTAGACGTCGGCAGCCATCTTGCACCAATATGTGAAAATGGACTTTGGTGAGGGAAGTAACTGATACTTTATGGCCTGGTATCTGTACTCCTACCCCAAATAAATACCCTTTGCAAAAACCAACCAATTTCTGGTATTTTGCCTCCGCACCCCTCTGGCTGACTAATACACCAGGTAACTGGTCTTGTTGATCTCTAGCGGCATTGCCAGTCACGGAAACAGAGCACAAAGGTTGAAGGTGCCAAGAAATTTCACACACGTGAAAAATTCACTTGCTGCTACTGAAAACTGAGCAAGCCCACCATCTCCAGGACCTCCGTGTACGCCAACAACTACAACAGGTGTCGGTATTATCAGGCCTGAAGGAAGGAGTACAGTTCCTAAATTGAGAAAAGAAGAAAAAGAGCTTTTTCCTCTCACAGAAACTTACCTTAACACAACAGTGAAGAGCAGCTCATAGCATGTGTGTTATCTACTGTAACAGTAGATGTTAATCATCTCAAATTCTTCACCTTTTATTTATAGAGTTTTCAAAGTCAATGTCAAGCTAAAGTACACACATCCATTGAGCAACCAGTTACTGAGGCCCTACTGTGTGCAGGAGCAGAAGATGAAGGGGATGCAAGAGTTTAACTCACAGCCTCTGATGGGGAGGATCTCAGCGTTGAGAGAGGAAGACAAACATGCAGGCCGTGAACCACAATCCTGTACGATGGGTGTCCCCACGGAAATGCATGTGAGATGCTAGAGGAGTTGTTGGGAGAGATTAATACTGATTAGGGAAAAGCTCTAAAGGAGGACATTTTGCCAAAAGACCTAGTAGCATTCGTGCTAAGAATGGAGATTCATAGTTGAGCTACACCTTACCATCACGCTGTTAATAGTCGTAACATTTGTTACACTGAAGAACAAACCCAAATTAACACAAGAAGATGATATGTGTACTTGAGCTTGACGTTGAGTTTGAAAATCTCTTAAATAAAAGGTGAAGAATTTGAGATGATTAGTGTCTACAGATGATCACATTATCAGCTAACATTTAATGAGCACTTATTACATGCTCAATACATGACATGTATTATCCTACCTAGTCCCCCTGACAACCCAGTGAGGCTGGTACACTTATTATCTTCATTATGTGGTAGAGGAAACTGAGGCTTAGAGGGATTAGGTAATTTGCCAGTGGCCACAAGGAGGAAGTGGCAGTGCTGGAATTTGAACCCAAGACTGTGCCACTCCACTCTTAACCACCACTATAAAATACTGTCTCTTGGCATGATGATGAAATCAGATAGGGTATAAAAAATACTAAACCTTGCATCTGACACCAGTAAGTACATGCAAAAAGGTAGATATTATAGTGATGAGAAGAATTTTTAAAAGCTTCTTCTGCCAAATATATAAAGAATTCATATAACTATAGAAGATCAATACCAGGTCATCTGCGTAAGAATTAGACCACAGGGGAGTGGGCATAGCTCAATGGTTGAGCGTCTGCTTAGCATGTGTGAGGTACTGGGTTCAATCCCCGGTACCTCCTAAAAGAAAAAAAAAAAAAAAGTAGCAGGTGCAATGCTACTTTAGTAGGAGTTTCAAATTAAAAGATTTAGATTTTATTATACATCTGTCATCATTAGCAAAAAGTAAAAAAGACACACCCCAGGGTAGTAAGAGCTGTAAAAAAAGATAAGCCCTAAATTGGTAGATACACATACAGAGTATGTTGGCAATAGATTAAGGATTTAGGAGAAATATACTTCTCATATATTTCTGTAGTTTCATTTCCAAGAAATTGCTTAAAGGAAGCAGGCCTTTCTTTACAGTAAAAATTATACAATGATTGCTCATAGCAGCATTATATTAATATGTAAAAGAGCAAAAATGTGGTAATCCTTTCAAATATTCACCAGTGGGGAAATGGCTAACACCTATGACATGTTAACAAGATGGAATACTCTGTAGTAATAATAAATTATCAGGCTGACATGTCTATGTGGAAATATAAACTTAAATGTACAGTATAATTAGGAATAAAAACTGATGAACACAAGTGAATTTAGAGTAAAACCAATCATTTAAGGTTACGTGCTCCTGAGGTTATTTATTTTTATAAGTCTGAATCAATAATAAAAAAAAATAAAATAGATGTCACCTTGAAGGGAGATGCCAGATTAAAATGCTGATTCTTTCTCCTTAATGAAGCTGCCTATTCACCTGCATTTACAATGCACCCAGTGCTTTCAAGACACGGCAATTAGGCTAACTGATGACCGCAACTCTGAAGCTCTATTAGGTTACTGCAGACTCGCCCTGTGTCCACTAAAATTAGGGAAAACTAGTTATTCCTCTGGCTGCTCAAGGACCCCAGCATTAGAATACTAGAAACTGTTATCAACCATTTCCCTACCACACCCTCTCTGGCAGAATAGAGCACCAAATTTTACTATGATTTTTGGTCATCAAAAGAAGGTAAAGTGAAATGAAATCAGCTTTTCCTGAAAAGCATTTACAATATTCTCAAATACTGAGCTTGTGGCAGTTTGAGATTATTTATGAATTCTAAAAAGAAAGATTATGTTTGTATTCTGGTCTGTTCCTCTGGGTGTGGTACCCTTTGATATAGTATTAGATTCCACTGAGATGCCGTTGATTAAATTATGTTAAGATTAGGGCTTCAACTCAGTAGGCTGTAACTCGGGTTAAGTCCCTGCCCCCTTGGCGGGTTATATAAACAGACACTCACTCAAGAGGACACACAGAAGAAGATATAGAAGAGAGAACTTTGACAGTTTTGACCCTGGAGCCCTGGGGAGAGATGAGCCATTCGCCTGATAGTTTACCACTGACCCGGTGAAGGGACCAGAGCAGCTGAGCAGCCCTGTGAGACGAGCCCTCTGCCAGCCAGGAGCTGAGATGGGAAGAAGCTGGGCCCATGGAGCCTCAAGAGGAAGAAGGAAGGAGAGCCCAGGAGAGACCGCCCGCCATCTTGCTTCCACACATGGCAACTGACCTTGGTGAGAAGGCAATCTGGAGTTGGACTCTTTAGGGCCTTGTAACTATAAACTTTTACCCCAAATAAATACCCTTCAAAAGCCAACAGATTGCTGGTACTTTGCATCAGCACGCCTTTGGTGGACTACTACAGATCTCATTAAGCAAATGAGTAAAACTTCTCATATTTATCACCCATACCACAATATTAAAAGACCCCAATTTTTTTTTCAGTACAAACAAATGTCACTTCCTGATCCAAAATAAAGTCCTAAGTTATAAGCATCCCTCAAAACAACAAAGGTGCTCTAGAAATTAAAACTATTTCAAAACAAGCACAGACATAGGGTGGATAAGGAATTTTCTAGATGTCTTCAAGGCTTCTTCCAGGCTCTAATATTGTGAAATTTACCCCTCCTCCACAGTCTATGGCTTTCTTTCAATAAAGTGGGAATCTGGATGGAACTGTAATGTCTGCATCGTGCCTTCTCATATCACCTGAGAGGAATGAACAAGGAGGCTCACTGCTTTGCTAGTCCACCAAGTTACCAGAGGCAGAAGTATAGAGAACTTTTTTTTTCTTATAGGAAAAGCCTATAAGAAAAGCCAGAGAGAGATAAAAAAGACACCTTAATTGTCTTAAAACGAAACAAAGCCCAGGAAGCATATACCCAGAAGCAGCAAGCACAGAACATGGAGATATTTGATTCGAGAATGTACCACCGCGAGCGCTGAAGAGATTTCTCAGGGCCTGCTGGCTTCTACGGAACCATGTGCAGACGGTACCACCTTTACTGACTTGGGAGAGCCCCCCTCCACCTTGCCCCCATGCCTGCACCTCAACGCACACAGTGCACCCCTCAGGACCACTGCTGGGGGGAGCCCCACCTGCTCAGAATAAAATACATACTTGGGGTTGTATTTTCCAGAAGTCTCAATTATAAAACAAAAACAAAAAACACTTTGTTTAGAAATTGTGGTCTCAACCCTTTAATTGGGAATTATCACTCCTACTGTTTAGAGGAGAAAATGAGATACAAGCAAAGTAACACACAATGTCTGTGTGCAGAGCAGAAGCAGGAGCGGGCTTCAGACCCCATGCCCGCCCCGTGCCCGCATCTGGCAGTCTCTTTTCAACAGAGCACCAATAAAGATAATGCATAGCTATGGAAACGCATCCTTCCCAAACTTTCATACATTGTCTTCAAATGTCCTTTTATAATTGCCAATGGGAATAAAGGATTTTTAAAAGAAATTTCAAAACCAAAAGATGTAGATCATAAAATGTCATTTACACATCTTTTCTATTCAACTAAAGGTAAAGTTAAGGGTAAATTTAAAATGAAAATGAGTGAAAAGTTAAAATAGTTCTGGTATTGTTTTTTAAAAGTTTACTGTAATCTTTGAGAAAACAGGAAAGAATCAATAACATGTAGTCAGGAATTACCTTACTGGCTAAAGACATCCTGGTATAAAAGAGATGAGAAGTCTAAGAGGAGAATCCTATATCCCAGGCCTGGCTCTACCATTGAGTTCGCGCGCTCCTTCGCTCATTCATTCATTCATTCATTGAGTTTACTCATTCATTCATTCATTCATTCAACAAATGAATACCAACCACCTACTACATGCCAGGCAGGTGATATAGTAGGTGGGAATACAGCAAGGCGTAAGATAAACCAGATCCCTGATCTCATGGAGCTGAGAGTCTACCGAGGGAAGACTAGCAATTAACAAATTGCATAACTAGTGAAAACCTGTTACACAACCAGGAAGACATGACAGAGTGATGTCTCAGAGGCCTCTCTGAGGAGGTGACATTTAAGCTGAAATCTGGACCAGGCGAAGCCACCAGGTGAAGATCTGTGGGGAGAACCACCAGGACAGAAAGACCCACTAATACTAAGTCCTGAGGTGGAAGATGTGGCGGCCCTGAGGAGACACGGCCGATCACGAGTGAGGGGCGAAAGGGAGCCAGATGTGGACGCAAGGCAGGGCGGCCCAGACCAAGCGGCACAGTGGGCCCAGGAAGAGTGCCTGGTTTCCATTTTAGGGGTGGCAAGACGCCACGTGGAAGGTCTTAAACAGGGCAACGACATCTGATTTATGTCTCCAGGTCACTCTGGCTGCTGCGTAAGGCGGCAAGATGGAAGCTGGCGCAGCAGCCCAGACATGAGGTGGCGGCAGCTTGGCCTGGAGAGGGGCTGGCAGGGATGGACAGGCTGGCACAGGTTTTGCAGAGAGTGACCAGGACTTGCTGAGAGAGCGGAGGTGGGGTAAGAGGCAGAGACGAGTCAAGGCCAACTCCAATGTTGGGGGTCTGAGAAACTGTTGGATGGTGGGGCTATTTATTAAGATAATTGGGACTGGAAGAGAAGAAGGCTTTTGTGGGAAGGGGAGAAATTAAGAGTTCTGTGTTGGGAAAATTAGATTTGTGCTATTGGGCAAATGTAGCAGTATTAAGAGTATAGCTGCGTATACAATTCTGGATTTGGGGGGAAAGGTCAGGACTGGAGCTAGAGATTTTGGAGTATTTGGCTAATCGATGACATTTCAAGACATACAAGTGGATGATATTATGTAGAAAAGTGAGCAGATAAAGGAGAGAGAGAAACCCTAGACAAAGCCTAGAACATTCCAAATTGGGAGGCTGAAAAGAGGAGTAGAGGATAGCTAAGAATGGCCAGAGTAGAAGGAAAGCTGAAGGGCTGGCTCCACCAGAGAGAAGACACTCCTTCAGGACGACTGCAAATCCTGCTCAGGAGTAAGGACATGGCAACAGGAGAGGGCTCGCCGGGTCTGCAGGCCACCAGGGGTGACACGGGCAGCCTTAGCAGAGGGGTGGACATGAGTGAGCAGCTGGGAGAAGTGAGGCAAGAGGGGAGGTGAAGAAGTGGACACCCTAACGAAGATGACCTTTTAGAGACACAATTGCTCTGTATCTGTGACTTGTACCCTCTGAGCTTATTATACCACATCCAGAAAAAAAGGTGTGTGACCAGAATGGATGGGTGGGTTAGATGCAGGATAGAAGAAGGAATGAATGGCCACAAAGCTTAGAAGGCACCTGGAGGGCAATACCATCACTTGGTTTATTTTTTAAAGATTTATCTATTTAACCGCCCCCCTCATCGTCCGTGCTCGCAGTCTGCTCTCTGTGTCCATCTGCACCTACCGCCATATCAGCTCACCTTCTCCGGGAGGCACCAGAAACTGATCTCGGGACCTCCCATATGGTTTGCAAAAGCTCAACTGCTTGGGCCACATCCGTTTCCCTGAACTGATATTTTGAAACGATAAACAGGGATCTCCAAGTCTTCCACTGGTGGGTCACATGATAAGAAATCCACTTGCGTGGTAGACATTTCCACTTTTTTAAAATAACAATGGTAAAATATCAGTGTTTCCTATTACAAAATAGATCTCTATCAAAATATAAAAGCAGTCTAAAATACCTCAGTCATACTAACCATCTCAGTGCCCATGAACTTACTGGTCGTAGAAAAACAGTACAAAGTGATGATTAGGAAAGCAAGCTCTGCAGTCAGCCTTTGTTCCAATCCTGCAAAGGGTGACTGGTTTCACTAAGTAAGTCAGGGTCTAGTCCGGAGATAGAACCCAGCCAGTAAAGCTTAACCCAATTATTAACTATTTACAGGAAATTCACCACCAAGAGGGAGCAGCAGAGGACTCTAAAGAACACCGTATGGCTGCAGAGAATACTCAGGGAAGCAAACTCTGGGACGGAGGCAGCCCACCCCAAGGCTGGGGTGTCAGCGGGGGGGCGTGCGGCCCACCAGACGGTGAGGCCTGCTGGCTGCCCCGGGAAGGACCAGTCCACAGGCAGCTGCCGGGGGCTGCAGGCAGGGAGCTGGGCTCTAGGGTGCCCAGGGAGTTTCCCTGGAAGACACCGGGCACTGCCCAGGAAGCGTCCCTGTAGGGGCTTGATGCCGACATAGTGCAGAAGCAAGCTGGAACACCCTAAAAGGCCCTAGAAAAGGTGCCCACGGGGCTGCTGCAAGCTCACCAGGGGAAACCGACTGGGCCCCCAAGGACCTCGGTGGAAGGTCAGGGGGGCTGCCACAGGTACTGCCCACAGTGGCCCCCTACATTTTCGGGGAGTTCTGGGACTCACAGAGCCGCCTCCAAACCTGCAGGGATGGTGCATTCTTCCTGTGAGCAGAGGTGACTTTTTGGCTCAATCGGTACCTCTTGAAAATGAGTCAAACTGATAGAAGGACTTGATAATTTGGATACGTCCAAAGGCAGCTGTAAAACCTTAAAAGGACGACGTCCTCTCTTCTAAAATTGTGAGCCTCTTCTAGAACTGTGTTTGCATTTTCACCATATATTCCAGCAATTGTTCAACACGGAGGAGCGCATCGAGTTCTAGCAATTTAACCATGTCAAGAAATTGCTGTCTCCAGGCCTCTTCTGAATTCTGAAATCCTATTTTGATCCCGAATGCCGGCACTTTGAAAATCACCCAGCAAGGCCCCTCGGTGCCTTGCAGTTCTGGGGACAACTTGTGAAGTCTTATCAGTAAGACAGTAAAACAAAGAAGCCAAACAGAATCAGGCCGGGTAGAGGAGTTCCTAGACCCACCCTTAAGCCAAGACGCAACTCAGAATCTAGCTTCAGCAAGTTTTCATGATGTTTTAGTCATCACACTGCACAAAACAAACTAAATTTCCCCACTTTGCTTCTATTTCTTCCTAATATCCCCCAAGGTGGTGACAGTCGTGACAGTCAGAGGCAGGAGAAGGAAAAACAAAGACCACAATCTCGACTATTCCTGGGACTCAGGCCTCTGAAGCGCTCAGACACGCGTGATGAATACGAGGCGACAGAAGCTGAGCCCACCGCCCTGGGACCTGCCGCCAGCACCTGCAGTTTCTGCTCCATCTGAGAGAAGCAAGATCAGCTTTTCCTTATTTAGCCCAATTCCTTACAGAAGATGATAGTCCTAATAGCTATGTTTGCTTACTAATTACACAGGACTTGTGTAATTAGTAAGCAAACGTGGGCATGGAAGGGGTGGCTGTGTAGCTCGGGCAGGCTACGCCAAGGAGAGCATTTGGTTCACGGAGCCCGTGGATGGATAATCACTCAGGTCTCTTCTAGCACAAAAATCTGCAACTGAGGTCAGTGTCCTGTCCAAAATGTGGGAAAAGTTCAAAGACCAAAAAACAAAACCACTCACTAAATTCCTTTTTAAACCTCTGCCTGCGTTTAGTCATTTCCCTCACAGTTCAAGCTTACACTTCCCTCCCATAATGTCGTCTTCTCCTTCTTTTTTGTCTTTTTATTCACACACATCCAATCCTCTATACCATTCTTTCCTGCCATTTCCGTCCCCTGGACACTTGGCTATTTGAAAGTCTTCTTCCAACAGCTCCCTCTATTCCTGTCATTTTCAGGAGAAAATCCTCCAGGCTAACCTTTCTCCTAGACTCTCATCTGTTCCAAAAGCCTCAAGGTTGCAGAATCCCCAGAGCCCCTGGGAAGTTTCCTTCCTCTAAGAACATTACCGCCTTGGGAAGAGATGCTGGTAGAGCCTTCTGGTGGGTTCCACTTTGAAGTGTGAGACTCTGACAGACACATAAAAACATACTCCTAGGGCCCAGAATAAATGTCCCGGGCAGCAGGTAACCTGGCTCCCATAGGAGAAATCACTTCAGGGAAGTTGCAGGGAGCTGAGTCACCTACTAGGGAGGGATTTTCTTTTGGTTCTGAAAGAGCAAGGTGGTTGTCCTTGTTTGTCCTTCGTGGACCCCAGACAATTATGTGCTTAAGCTAACCGATTCCTGTGCCCGTAAACAGCTGGGCCTTTTGATTAGATTCAGTTAAGTGACCTTTGATTAGATCACTTTTTTTTAACTTTTATTGAGGTATATCATTCATACATGAGCACACATAAACAATAAGTGTATAGTAAAGATTGCAAACTTACATATATAACATCACACAGGGTCTCATAATCACCCCTCCACCAACTCTTTGCACTGGTGTGAAACATTTGTTACAAACTATGCAAGAGCACCATCAAAATATTACTACTAACTATATTCCTTATCTTACATTTGGTGTATTTTCCCCCCAACCCATACCATTTAAAAAATATATATATATCTTTGTTACAGATATGGTGAACTTGCAAAACAATCATACAGATGTGTAAATTTCCCATACAACTCCACACCCTGGTGGAACATTTGTTACAGACTATGAGATAATATCATCAGACTATTACCACCAATCATGGTCCATAAAATACATCTGGCACACTTTTTCCATACACCTCCATTATCAACATACTATAGCTTGGCATTGATGAAAGAAAATTATAGTATTGCTGTTAACCACAGTCTATAGGTCACACCAATTGTAGTTTTCCCATGTTTCTCCATATTCCCATCATTCTGCAATAATGATGTACATCTGCTCTAGCTCACAGAAGGACTGATTAGATCACTTTTGATTAGATCACTTTTGATTAGATGGCTTTAGGGCGTTGGATTGGACGATGTCATTGAGGCGTGAACAAGGGTGGGTCTCTGCCCTCTTGCTGGGGTCTTAAAAAAACTGAAACTAGAAGCAGAAACACAAAGATAAAGGAAGCTGCCATTTGACCCTGCCACGTGAGAGGGGGTCACCTGCAGTCACAGAAAAGACAGAGATGGCCCGAGAGGCCAAGAGAGGGTCCAGAGGCCAGAGGCTGGAACCAGCAGAGCACAGAGGCAGAGCCAGGGGCCCGAGAGAATGGGCCCGTGGAGCAGCTCAAGGCTGAAGAGCCACACACTGGCCCTGCTTGGCGCCTGACCGCCCACAGCTGACCCAGGGAGCAAGGGCCTGGAGGAGAAGGCAGAGGCCAGGCAGGAGTCCCACGGAGCCTCGCCACGTGGCGGGAGCCCGGATCTGCCCTGCAGCTGACGTCCGGGGAGATGGCATCTCTGATGATGCCCTGCTGTGGGCATTTTCACAGCCTCAGAACTGCAAGCCTTCTCCCTAATAAATTCCCCATTCTAACAGCCAACCCATTGCTGGTATTTTTACCTCAGCAGCCTTCACACACAAAAACAGTGGTTTATATCAAAGTTCTTTATCTCTGCTCTTCTCAGCCTCTTCCTCGGTCCCAGATTAGCCTAGATGATACACAAATAGCTATGACACACAGTTGCTTTCTTTAGATTCTGTATGGGATTTCTTCCGAAAGTCTAAATACGGGCAGAAGCGTATCTTAGAGAAGTAGAACCACAGGCCCTACCTGCAGCTCCCTCATGGTTTTATGACCAGGACGCCTCGTGCTGATGGCAAGCACACTTACAGAGCTCAGCACCCACAAGAGTGGCCCGCAGCAGGCAAAACCAGTTTAGACAAATTCACGTTTTAAAAAAAAAAAAAAAGGTTTAGACCAAGTCATGCAAATACATCAGTAGCAGGACACACTGTGAGAAGCTCAAGCTGCCTGGGGGAAGTATGACATCTTAAAACCTCCAAGGTTAAAGTCACAGAGGACAGCCAGGCGTCCCCAACCCGATTCTCTTAGCAACAGCAAGAGAAATGAAGGGAACGCATCTCCACGCACGACTGGGGCCAGATCTCCAGTTAACTGATTAGCGGCTGGCTCAGGCTTATACCCATTCCCTAGTGGCTAAGCACGTCCCCAGGAAAATGTGCGCGGGCTCTTGTCCCAGCCTCTCCTCGCTGACCCCCCAAAGCTCTGGCGCTGACCCCAGCAAAAGGTGGATCTTCCCGCCACTCGCTCGTCCCCAGTCCCCTCCCCTCAGACGCCTGCGCCTGCCCCTTGGCTCCGGCTTCATGGCTAAGGGTTTATATAAACACAAATCCACCCAAGAAAGGAAAAATATTTCCCTTTTCCCTGCTCTGGATAAAGTTCCAGCCGACTTGGCTGAGGATTAGACATGCTTTGCAGATCAAAGTGCGCTCGCAGGAGGGGACTCAAAATGCAAGGGAGGATTAGCAAAGGCCACACCGCTGGCTGCGGTGCTTTCAAAAGGCTCCTCTCTATTTTGATAGCCTGTCACCTACTTCTTACTGGAAAATGGTTCCAGGCTCAGAGAGTCAATGCAGACGGCAGAAAAGCTGCCAGACTACAACTTCCTCCCTCCAACTCTAGATTCCTTCCCACTGACATTTAAGACACCGACAAAAATTGCAACCGGGGCCCAGTGACCCTATCAAAAACCCCCAGAGTTTGAAGCACTAAGGGGGCCACTGGAAGTCCTTGAGAATGGTCAGGCGCCATAGATTTGCTTCTTGTCTCCAGACAAGGGAGATAACACGAGCTTCTGTCAATCTGCTTTTCTCTGAGGAAGGAAGGAAGGAGGAGGAGGGAGTGGGGTGGTACCCATGAAGGGGCCAAGGAGCTAAGAGGACCCCACAGAGGTGGACTCACAGAGCTGGGGGGCTGGAGAGTTCTAAGTCTTCATCCTGCACAGAAACAACAACCTGACATGGGAAGCGGATGTGACTCAAATGATTGGGCTCCCGTCTACTATATGGAAGTTCAAGGTTCGATTCCCAGAGCCTCCTGGTGAAGGCAAGCTGGCCCACATGGAGAGCTGGCCCAAGGGGAGAGCTGGCCCACATGGAGAGCTGGCCCAAGGGGAGACCTGGCTTGCACAAAGAGCTGGCCGATGCAGCAGAGCTGGTCCATACAGAGAGCTGGCCGATGCAGGAGTGCTGGCCCTAGTGGAGAGCTGGCCCACGTGAAGAGCTGGCTGGTGCAGGAGTGCTGGCCCGAGTGGAGAGCTGGCCGGTGCAGGAGTGCTGGCCTACACAGAGTGCTGGCCCGCAAGGAAGCTGGCCTGAGTGGAAAGCTGGTGCAGCAAAATGACGCAACAGAAAGAGACACAGAGGAGAGACAATAAGAGACAGGGAGCTGAGGTGGTGCAAGAGACTGAACGCCTCTCTCCCATCTGGAAGGTCCCAGGATCAGTTCCTGGTGCTGCCTCAAGAAAAGATAAGCAGACACAGAAAAACACACAGAGAATGGACACAGATAGCAGACAACGGGGCGGGGGGGGGGGGGGGGGGAGGGGATAAATAAATCTTTAAAATAGCTTGACATGCATGAACAAACACCACATGAAACGTATTCCAGCTGGGATCCTCTCCCAACACAGGTCTTCTTGAGCTAGCTGCCCTGCCCAAGTGTCGCTCACACATGATCCAGCCTGGACGTGCCAGAAGCACCCCCGAGGACCTGCAAAGCTTTCCATTGCATGAAGAATCAAGGCCAGCACTTCTTGGCTTCTCCAATCACTCCAAAGTGGAAATTCTGAACAAGAATGAATTCTTTACATTTCAGTTACGCTTTTCCCTCAAGCAGGTGCAGACCAGCTGAACTTCCAAAACCGAAGCCTACCAGCAGACAAAGAACAGAACAAAACCACAGAACCACAGGTGCTTTCATTAAAAGATGGGAAGAAAGTATGGGATCGGGGAAGCAGACTTGGCCCAGTGGTTAGGGTGTCTGTCTACCACATGGGAGGTCCGCGGTTCAAACCCCAGGCCTCCTTGGCCCGTGTGGAGCTGGCCCATGCGCAGTGCTGATGCGCACAAGGAGTGCCATGCCACGCAGGGGTGTCCCCTGCATAGGGGAGCCCGACACACAAGGAGTGTGCCCCACAAGGAGAGGTGCCCCGCACGACAAAAGCACAGCCTGCCTAGGAATGGTGCTGCACACACGGAGAGCTGACACAGCAAAATGACACAACAAAAAGAGACACAGATTCCTGGTGCCGCTGACAAGAATACAAGCAGACACAGAAGAGCATACAGCGAATGGACTCAGAGAGCAGACAACTGGGAGGGTGGGAAGGGGAGAGAAATAAATTTTTAAAAATCTAAAAAAAAGAAAAAGAAAAAGTAGAAGGAAAGTACGGGGCCTCCAAACACGACTCGCTCCATCCGAGGAAGGGGCAGGTCTGTGAAGAAGCCTCTGCCGGCCGCCGCCTCGGGCTACGCGGACGCCACCCCAGCTCCGAGGGTGCCCTGCGCTGGCCCTGACCGCTTCCCTGAACTTCAGTCTCAGACGCCGCCGTCCCCTCGGCACCACTGCTCGGACACCAGCGTGTCTGACAGCAAGCTCTGGATTCCCACCTGCTGCCCCACGCCACAGAACTCCTTTTCCGGCTCCCCCTCCGCGCGTCCCGTCCCTCCGCACAAAAGCACGGGGTCGTTTCTCACCCCTTCTTTTCTGGCACCCCGCGCCGAGCGCGTCTACCGGAGACCACACCCCCCTCTGGCCCCCGGCCGTGGCCTCCCGTCCCCACCCCCGCCGCCTCTGGGCTGCCGGGGCGTCTTCCGCCTGCGCACCCTGCCCCTGCCCGCAGCCCACCTCGCCGCAGCGCAGGCCCACACCCTGTCACGGGGCAGGGCAGGCCGGGGTCGTCCCCAGCGCAGGACCCTTCCTCTCCTCGGAGCCCAGGTCCTCGCGGCCACCTGCAGGTCTGACCATCTGCCCGCATCTCGGGCTCTGAGGAGACCTCCTGCCCACCTGCCCCCTGTCCACTCCACTCCAACCGCACAGGTCCCTTTGCTAATAAGCACATGCCACCCTAATAAGCCCGTCCTCACCCCTTGGCTCCCCCCACTCAGGTCTCTGCTCCAACATCACCACCTCGGAACGACCTTCCAGCACCATCCCCTGTGAAATACCACGGCGCCTCCAGGTCGCGCTCTGCTCCATGCACCTGCCTTAGTTCTCTCCACAGTTCTGATGTCCCCTGGACAGGCTGGCTGCCTGTGTATCTCCCCTACTAGGGACGTAAGCTCCAGGGCAAGAGGATTTTTTTCTTGTTCGTTGTTGAATCCCAAGCACCTAAACCAAGAAAACATTTCATTTTCGATTGCAACTAGAAGAATCAAATATCCAGGAATAAATTTAACCAAGGATGAAAAGGACTTGTACAAGGAAAACTACAAAGCCATGCTGCAAAAAATTAAAGAACACCTAAATAAATGGAAAGGCATTCTGTGTTCATGGATTAGAAGACTACATATTATTAAAATGTCAGTTCTACACAGAGCAGTTTACGGATTCAATGCAATTTCGATCAAAATTCCAACAGGCATCTTGGCAGAAATGGAAAACCCTATCATCAAATTCATATGGAAGAGTAAGCAGCCCCAAATAGCCAAAAACATCCTGAAAAATAACAATGGAATTGGAGAAGCCACACTTTCTGGTTTAAAAACTATTATAAAGCTATAGTAAATAAAACTGCATGGTAATGGGGCATGGATATAGCTCAAATGGTTGAGTGCCTGCTTCCCATGTATGAGGTCCTGGGTTCAATCCCTGTTACGTCCTAAAAGACAACAACAAAAAAGAAACACCCCCCCAAAAAAAACCTGCATGGTACTGCCATGGAACTGGAGATGCATATGCAAAGGGTGAAATTAATTAATTTTATTAAAAATTAATTTTATTAATAAATTAATTTTATTAATAAAAATTAATAAAAACGGATAAAAATCTAAATATAAGAATCAAAACTTTAAAACTCCTAGAAGAAAACATAGGGAAGCATCTTCAGGGCCAAGTGTTAGGCAATGGTTGCTTAGACTTTACACCAAAAGGATGAGCAACAGAGGTAAAAATAGATTAAAGGAACTTCATCAAAATGAAAACCTTTTGTCCATCAAAGGACTTTATCACACACAAAAAAAAAACCTCTAAAGAATGGGAGAAAATATTTGGAAAGCATATATCCATAAGAGTTTAATACCCAGAACACAAAGAAATCCTACAATTCAACAACAAAAATTCAAACCTCATTTAAAAAATGGGCTAATGGCTTGAATAGATATTTCTCCAAAAAAGATGTATCAATGAACACACAACAAAGGTGTTCAACACCATGAGACATCAGGAAATGCACATCAAAACCACAATGAGATACCATTTCACACCCACTGGAATGGCTGCTATTTAAAAAATGGAAAACAATGAGTGCTGGAGAGGATGCGGAGAAACAAGGGCACCCATTCCCTGCTGGTGGCGATACGGAACGGAGCAGCCGCTGTGGAAGACGGTTTGACAGTTCGTCAGAAACCTAAGTATGGAACTACACATGACCCAGCGATTCCATTACTAGATAGAGATCCAAAAGAAGTGACAGCAGGGACTCAAACAGACATTTGCATACTGATTTTCTCAGTGGCATTATTAACAACTGTCAAAAGATGGAAGCCACCCAAGTGTCCAGGAACCAATGAATGGATAAATAAAATGTGGTATATACATACAATGGAATATTATTCAGCCAGAAAAAGGAATGAAGTCTTGATACATGTAACAACATGGATGAACCTTGAGGACATTATGTTGAGTGAAATAAGCCAGGCACAAAAGGAAAATAATTGTATTTGAAACAATTAGAATAAGCGAACTCATAGAGTCAGAATCTAGGATATAGGGTACCAGGGGACAGGGTGGAGGCAGGGAATGGGGAGTTAGTCTTAAAGTGTACAGGATTCCTATTTGGAATGATAGAAATGTTTCGGTAATGGATGGTGGTGGTGGTAGGACATTGCAAACACAATCAACAGCACTGAAATATATATCTGAATATGATTAAATGGAGAATGGTAGACTATAATTTATGATAATAGAATAAATTTTTTAAAAATCCATGGAACTACACTACACAGTGAACCCTAAGATAAACCACGAACCTAAATTAATAGTACAGTTATAAAAATGTGCCACCGTCATTGCAACAAATGTTCCACAGCCATGCAAGGTGTTTTTGGTAGGGTGGTGTATAGAATCCTGTATTTTTGTATAAGATTGTTTGGTAAACCCACAACCTTTCTAATAAAGAAAAATGATTAAATAAAAAAGAAAAATAAATAAAAATGGACAGATTTTATATGAGTCCACTTACATGAAAGAGCTAGAATTTGCAAATTCATAGAGACAAAGTAAAGCATAAGTTACGAGGAGCTGTGGAGAGGAGGAATGGGAAGCTAATGCATAATGGGTGTAGGGTTTTGGGTTGGGATGAAATAGAAGATAATGGTTCTGGTAATGGATGGTGCAGGAAGCACAATATTTTAAATGATCAGTCCCACTGAATGGTATGCCTGGGAGTGTTGAGATGGGAAAATTTTGTTGTATATATATTTCTACAATTAAAAAAAAAAAAGATTGACTAAAGAGACAACTAAATGAAACAACTGATACTGGAATGGACTTAATAATGGAGCAGAAAAAGGAACAAAAGGACATTATTGGGACATATGAAAAAATTGGGATATAGACTGTAAGATTTATTATCAATGATAAATTTCTTGACCTTGCTAACTCCACTTAAGGCTGTTATAGAATTGAATATCCTTGTTCACAGGAAATGTACATGAAAGTATTATATGTTCAAGGAGCAGGATATATACAACCTACTATCACAGGTTTAAAAAACAGAATGATATACAGATGCACAGACAGAATGATATGGCAAACATGACAAAATGTTAAAAGTTAGTGGATCTTCTTATACTCTATGCTTTTGGTATTGTTTACCTTTAAAAATTAAATGGTCTTTAAGAATGGGTCAATTTGGATTGTCTTACTAAGATCAAATACTTCTTATCATCCCATTCTTTATCCTCTCCTTTCATGGAATTGTTATCTTTAGATAAAACTTTTTAAAATAAACAAGTTAGTAGAGCTGGGTATCTGAATGGATGGTGAAGTTCTCTGTGTGAGTACTGTATTATTTTTGCAACTTTCCTGTAAGTTTGAAATTCTTTCAAAATAAAAAGTTCAAGGGAAACAGATGTGGTTCAATAAGTTGAGCGCCCGCCTGCCACATGGGAGGACCCAGGTTCAGGTACCAGTGCCTCCTAAGAAGACAAGCAGATGCCCACTCCCACCGCAACGAGCAGATGCCCAAATGAACAGATGCCACAAGCCAGCAGATACCGCAGCCCACGGGGAGCGGATGTGGCTCAGGTTGTTGGGCACTCACCTCCCATGTGGGAGGTCCCGGGTTCAGTTCCGGGTGCCTCCTGGAGAAGGTAAGTAAACAATGAGCAGACAGATGAGAGAACCACGGGGGAGGGGGGAGACATAAAAATAAGTAAACAAATAAATCTTTTTAAAAAGAAGTTGAAGAATGGAAAAAAAAAAAGATAAACCTACCATAAAAATTTTAAAATTCTGCTCTTCCAAAGACACTGAATGAAAAGGTAATTCACAAAAAAGGAGGGAATATTTGCAAAGCTTATGTCTGATAAAGGACTTGTATTCAAAGGAAATAAAGAATTCTGGAAGCTCAGTAAGAAAATGAACAATGCAAGTTTTAAAAATCGCTAAAAGATTTGAACAGACACTTCAACGAAGAAGATATGCCAATGCTAAATAAGGACATCAAAAGATGCTCAAAATTATTAGTCATTGGGAAATGCAAATTAAAACCACAATGAGATGCCACATCTATTAGAATGTCTAAAATGAAAAAAAAAGAGCCCACCTTATGTTTCTAAGGATGTGGATGAACTGGAGCTCTCCTACACTGCTGTTGGCAAGGCAAAATGGTATTTAATATTATCCACTTTGGAAAACAGTTTAGCATTTTCTTAAAGAGTTGAAACATATCTCTCCTATAAGATCCAGCCATGCCACTCCCAGATAATTACCCAAGAGAAAAGAAAGCCTACACCCGTACAAAGACCTGGACCTGAGAGTTCACAGCAGCTTTATCTGAAAACTAGAAGCAACCTGAATGCTCATTAACACGTGAACAGATAAACGGGTAGCGTATCTGTACAATGCATTAGTACTTAGCAATAAAAAGGAAGGAGACACTGATTGAGCCACAAGAATGTGGATCAATCTCAAATTAATTATGCTGAATAAAATAAAACAGACAAAAAAGTATGTACTGGAAGATTCAGAAAAGGCAAACAAATCTATAGTGACAGAAAACAGAAGAGTGATGGCCTGGCAGAGCAGGGACCAGATGATAGGAAGGGACGGGAAGAAGCCACTTAAAGAGAGTGACTGATAAGTTCATTATTTTTATTGTGGCGATAAATTTACAGATACAGACATATGTCAAAACTTATCGAATTGTACACTTTCAATACGAGCAGTTTACCACCAGATGCTAATTATGTCTCAATAAAGCTGCTAAAAATACAAAAAGAACAAAACAACAAAAGCACTCTGGGGGAAGCGGCTGTGGCTCAAGAAACTGAGCTTCCGTTTAGCACCCAGAATGGACCCCTGGGACCTACTGGATAAAAACAACAACAAAAAAAGAGGTGTCCCGGACGTGTGGGGAGAGCCCTTGTGCGGCGCGGGGATGCACCAAAAAGATGAATGACGCTACCAGATAGGGACAAAAAAACCACCACTCTAGTTCACCAAAAACCTAAACTATCACTAAGAAACACCAATTCGTGTTATGACAAGACTTCTTCCCCAGGAAAATGAGATGCTGGACATTTACCAATTCCCATGAGTTTCATGCTAAACATGCAGATAATCTCATAGATCAAATCTATTGAAAGAAGAAATGTCATGGAGGCATGTATCTTTCCACTGACTTTTTAAATAAATTCATGATTATTTCATGTATTTCACTGTGATACTTGTAATACTACTTGTTAGATAAAGTCAGGCTAAAGCTATACTCAATCATGCAGAACTTTCTAATAGGCTGCTCTAACTACCAATGTTATTAAATTAGTAGGTCAAAGCAGTTAAGGATAATTGACGGTTCTAAGCCTTCAAGGAGGCGCAATAAGAAGGAAACACAGCCTAAGGACTGCTGCTGAAGGAGCAACAGGTAAGCGTTGACACTGAAGGTAAGGCAAGTCAAGGTGAACACACTCCCGCCCACCTCTAACCCATCAGAGACAGGTAAGACTGGCTTCTGGCTTCCACTTCCTCTTCCACCTTGGGAAATTCTTTCTAATGCAAGAGTATTACAGCTTCAGAGTGAGACCTAAGATTTAGCTCACCCAACACCGTACCACCAAATTTCAAAGCCAAGACAAGGCTCAGCATGGAAAGAAAAAGGACACCAGCTTTGCTTAGCATTGAAGCATATGGGCTGACTCATAAAATTAGCCCAAAAGAGCACTATCGTCCTCTCCTCCCAAACTGGAAATGATATCCCTTTTGATAAAACGAACAGAAAAAGGAGTAAGTACCATAATAATCTCTAATTTACGCTGGCCTTTATGGGAGGAAAAAAGCCCCTTATTTCTTGTGCCGAGAAATTACGCCAAATTGCACCCCAGCCCTTTCATTGAAACCCGTCTGTAGCAGAGATTCGCCTGTGAAAGCCATTTGCAGTAATACAGGCAGTCGCCGGCCTACAAACGCTTGCTTTGCAAAAATAATTAAGGGCCCATTCCTCCCAGGTGCCTGTCACAATCCCACCTGAGCAAGCCCTGCATCTCCCGGTGCCCGTGGCTCTGGCCCCAGCCTGGCAGCTGCATGCCCCCCGAGCCCAGTTCCAGCTCACAGGGGGTGGGGGGGCCTAGCCTCTCCCACTTTCCCTGCTGCTCCAGGCCCTGCCTACACATGTGTCCCCCAAGACGCGTCCTGCTGTGGACAGAGCTCACGAGGTGGCGGGCAGCGGGGCTCTTTCAGCACCCGTGGGCTCCACGGCCTTGCGCCCTGGTCTAGACGCCTGCCCCGCACTCAGCGCCCCACGGCTTCGGGGCTGTGTCTTCTCTTTAGACGAAAGAGGGTCTTTGGCACCCAGCCCTTCTGCAGGATAGAGACAACCTCTACAGCCCAACAGCAAATGTTCTCTACACCCCCACAGACGTGTTAAAAGAGACCACCGAGGCACGGGCAACGTCACACATCAGAGGTGGGCTGCAGGTGACATCCGTCTTCTTAGCCGCTGCGCAACGAATCCCCAGATTTTCTATGACGCAAGAGCCACAGGGAACGAGGAGGACTGAAATGAGCTCGAAAATTCTGACAGTTTGGAAGGCTCTGTCACTATCTGCTGGGTGACCCTGGGACAGTGGCCTCGTCTCTCTGAGCCTTCCTTTTCTCATCTGGGAACTATGGAGAGTAAATGCCATATATATGAGTCCTTCAAGAATTAAAAGGTATTTGCGATAGACCTAACTCTACGCCTGGCACGAAACCGCAGCTCCCTCAATGTTGGCATCTGTCCTTATTCTCTTATTAACCTGAAACATAAAGACCAAAGTTTGAGCCAAGGTAACTTCTGGAATGAGATGTGTCTGTCAGTAGGCAATGAAAAGGCAATGTCCTAACTTTCCTCTTATCTTCCCTAAAAAAGAATGCTGCAGGTGTACTTACGGTTGCCCATTTCTTCACACATCTAATCTCAAAGGGTTTTTTTCTTTCTACCCCTACCTTCCCACTTCCAACACTCCCACAAACAATTTTACAGAAATGGGTTCATGCCATTAAATTTTTTCCTGAAGTCCTCGTTTTTTGTTGTTACTTTTTTGCACCCTCCTGCCTCCACACCCTGGCCTAGCAATCTCCTTGAGTCTCGGGGGGGTCACATTCCAGCCCCATGGTCCTTGCGAGACTCTCTCTTGGGGCTGGTCCCTGCACTCAGGCCGCTTCAGAGCGGGGAGGTGCCCGAGGCAGCTCTAGCCGGCCGGCGGGACGGCTGAACGTGGGCTCGGGCCAAGCGGGAAATGCGAGTCCAGGCTACCAATGTGGTACCATCTGCGTCACAGAATTAAACGATCTAAAAGGAGAAGCCACTGCATGCTGTTAACCAACCCAAATCACACATTTGATTAAGAAAAAATAGCACAAGCATCAGAGAAGAGCTCTCCCACAAGGAAGGCCTTCTTCCTTAAAAAGTCAGCAGAGACGCCGAGGCCGTGGGGACAGGCACAGCCTCTGGGTCTCGCCCCCAAGCGCGGCCAGTCGAGGGCCACTCCTTGCAGGCTTTGGGTGGGACAGTGGGCAGCTGCCGGGGGGCGACGGGGCGGCCACTGCAGGCCAGCGGCTTCGGTGCAAAGCTGTGCACTGCCTGAGGCCCTGTGGCAGGAGGTCAGAGGATCTCAACAAGGACACAGTGGAAACGAAGGCCGCCGACGACTCAGCCTGTTTCTTGGCTCTCAGGTTTCAAGGTGGCACAGTTCACGGAACTGGATGTGGAACTGCCATCCTCGTTCTGCGCAGAGGATAGCGTGGGAACGGTCACCCCCTTCCAAAGAGGCTCACAGCTCTGATGCCCGCGCACAACCTTTGCTGATTACGAGACTACACGACCATCGAAATTTCACTTACGGAGGGGCTTCGCCTTTTCTTAAAGGGGGGAGTTAAAGATGCCCACAAACCAGCCAGCAATTTCTAACCTTACTCGGGTGTTTATACAAGAACTTGACCTAGACCAAAGAAACCCTCCTTCAGCCCCGAGCATGAGAAAATGTGAGTGGATGCCATGCAGTGTCTCAAACGAGATCTTAAAAAATATCCGATCAAAATCCATCCTTTCAAAACTTGTGCAAAAGGCAGGCGTGCTGTCCTTAGCATTGGAGCATTTTACTTACTAAATATGCTTTAAGGACGACAGAATTCACTGATTAGCTTTAGACGTGCAGTGCAGCGAAGAGGATGGAGCTGCATGGAGCCTGGAGACAGATCCCAGCCCTGCCTCCCAGGGCAGGGGGCTCCTGGGTGCACAGCTGTAAGGCCTGTCGGCCACAGTGTCCCCATCTCCATGGGCGGTGGCACTGAATGCCTCGTGGGTTGCTGTGAGGCCAGAACGAGGCCGTGTGTGCAGGTGTTTAGCAGGAGGCCCCGACGGTGCTGGCCACAGAGAACCAGGCCAGGGCTGTACACCTGACCCTGGCAGCCAATTTCTACATGTGGCAGCAACATGCAAACTGTGAGAAAGCTGAAGTGGGAGAATCAGATAGCTCCCTGGGGAGCATGAAATGGGGATGAGGGGTGGAATTTGTCTGGGGTGGGTGACTGAATAGAGAGACTGGGGTGGGCGTTTGGGGCATGTGTGAGCTGCAGAGGAAGCTGCTCGAAGGAGAGAAAGACAAGTAGATCAAGGGAGCGGGGGTAGCTCAAGCGGTTGAGCACCTGCTTCCCAAGTACAAGGTCCCAGGTTTGATCCCTGGCACCTCCTAAAACAAAACAAAACATAAAAACAAACAAATGAAAAAAACCAACCCTCACTGGGGAGCAGCTGAGTAGCTGAGCACCTGCTTTCCAGGTACGAGGTCCTGGGGGAGAGGAGGGAGGAAGGAAAAAGAGAGGAGGGGAGAGGATCAAGTCCCCAGGGAGCAGATGGAGTTGGCACTGTGACATCACCATGCCCAAGGACAAAGGACAGGCAGAGGGACGGAAGACAGGAGGGACACTGAGATGGGGACAGAGGACCAAGGTGGAGACAGGCAGGAAGAGGTGGAGATAAAGGACCAAGTCAGGAGACCAGGACGGAGGAAAGAGACCGAGACCAGAGGACAGAGGGTCAAATCAGGGGGGCCGAGATGGGGACAGAGGACCGAGATGGGGACAGGGGCCGAGATGGGGACAGAGGTGGGGAGAGAAGACCAAGATGGGGACAGAGGTGGGGACTGAAATGGGCACGGGGGCTCAGATGAGGACAGGGGGCCAGCTCAGGGGGCTGATGGGAGCAGGGTGACTGACAAGAGAACGACAGATGGGAAAGAGGTGTCAATAAACTGGGAGGTGGGGGTGCGAGGTGGGGGCACAGGCTGCGATGGGGGAGAGAGAGAAGGGCAGCCCTGCACTGTGTGTCCTGTCCAAGAACCCTGAGGGACCCGACACCTGCTTTTTCCTTAAATTAGCACCACAGGCGTAACATTTCTTTACCTAAAAGAGCTCTGACTGAGCATCATCATCAGTAAACCCCGTTTACTGAGAGTATTCTTTCCTTTCATTAACTACACATTATTATTTGCACCTTAACATGCAACTCTAATAAATTATTATAAATACAACGTCTGAAACCTCGACTTTAAAATGAATAGCTTATTTCCCTGTATCCAGAGAAATGTCGCAAAGGCATGGTAGACATTCCTGCTGGGATGGGAAGAACTGCAAGTTCCCAACACGTCACGAATTCTGCAGACCTTAACCCTTCAGCTGGAAAACGAGGAACTTGAACGGTTTAACCGTGGGCTCTGTCAGAGCCAAAACATTGTGAAAATGTATTTTCTACTGAATGTTCTAGGTTTCTCAAGTTAGACTCCTTGCAAACTTAGCATGAAGGAGAACAATCCTCTAAGTACGTGTCCTTGGCTCTCCAGGCACCTCCCACCACCCTCATCCTTGGACACAGGGTACCCAATCAGCACAGCCGGGAAGAGCGGTTACCCGCGGAAATTCCACACACTGCAGTAGCTGGGCTCAGTCGTGGGAGAGCAGAGAGAGCAGCCAAGCCCTGAAAAAGAAATGTTAGGGAAGAGGATGTGACTCAGCGATTGGGCTCCCGGCTACCATATGGCAGGTCCAGGGTTCGATTCCTGGGGCCTCCTGGTGAAGGCAGGCTGGCCCGCGTGGCAAGCTGGCCTACGCAGAGAGCTGGCACAGCAAGATGATGCAACAAAAAAAGACACAGAGGAGAGGCAATAAGAGACACGGCAGACCAGGGAGCTGAGGTGGCACAAGAGACTGAGCACCTCTTTCCCACTCCAGAAGGTCCCATGATCAGTTCCTGGTGCCACCTGAAGAGAAGACAAGTGGACACAGAAGAATGCACAGTGAATGGACACAGCAGACAACAAGCGCAAAACAATGGGGGGGGGGGATAAATAAATCTTTAAAAAATAAATAAAGGGTTGGGATGGAGCGCTGGGCTGCCTGGGTGTGCCCAGCCCAGGGCTGCAGGCGGGCAGGGCAGGGCACGTTCTATTCCACACACGGCAACACCACGCACACGCCTCTTTCCGCCCCATCAGAAGCAGAATAGAATTCTGGCCAATATTGATTACACGGTAACTCATGTCACGTAGGAGTCGGCTCTAACCCCTCATCCGTAGAACGGACACAGAGCTCGTCTAAAAGACAAATGGTCTGTGGTCAAGACAGATTTGATGGTAAAGAGAGGCCAGGCAAAGAGTCGAAACAAGGAGGGTATCCATCGATTCTGGGGTTCAAGGGAAGAAAATGATCAGGGAACAGGTGAGCCACCTGCAGGCGAGACACCGAGCCAGGAAGGAGGCGCACCCAGCACGAGGCTCTGGAAGGGCCAGTGCGGGCCTCAGAGTAAAAGAGCTTTTTTTTCTTTCTGCCGGACACCTGTCTCCACTCCCAACACTTCCAGGTTCCCAGGCAAACTCCCTGGGGACAGGTTTCTCCACAGAAGGGAGTAAAGGGGCCAAGTCTAGCGTGGTTTCCTGTGTCCAGAAGCTTCTGCAAAATACAGAACTCCTCCCACAAAAGCTGAATGAGAACCTCTCCAAAACGCTGGATTTCTTTCCTTGCTAAAGGGGCAGACTCTTAATCCTCTCTTCTGCTCCTGAAGACTGTGCAACTACGTGGAGGAGGGGCAGAGGCGGAGGGACCTCAAGACACTACCTAATCTCACGAGGCACTTGGAGTTGAGGCTGAAACCCACGGAGACAAAA
This sequence comes from Dasypus novemcinctus, assembly GCF_030445035.2. NCBI lineage: Eukaryota > Metazoa > Chordata > Mammalia > Cingulata > Dasypodidae > Dasypus > Dasypus novemcinctus. Next base: position 10,948,453 of record NC_080701.1, read on the forward strand.
GGGCCTGCCTCTGAATAAGTGGTCGAACGGCTGGGTCCACGGGTTCTGATGCTGCACTGCTGTCCACCCACCAGCTTCCCTCCTTCAAGGTTAACTCATGTTCCTTGTTGGTTCTTAACCTCAACAGGAAGGCGTAATGTAAGGTGAAGTTCAATGTCCCTTCCCCTCCTGACCGCCCATCTATTCTGCAGAGGTAACCCCCCTATCTACTTCCAGAAATACCACATGTGCACACAGAAAACCCTGAAATATGCGCAAGGAAGGAAAACGTGCCTCGCCCAATACCTGCCTTCACAGGTTCCCTTGGAGGTCTGGAGAAGCCAATGACACGTACGCAGAGCCTGCTGGGAATTCCGAAAATGGTCTTGGCTCCCATGATGAGGAGCCATCCCTTCTTTTTTTTTTTCCTTCCCTCTCTTGCTTGCCCAGCAACGCGGCTGTGAAGCAGCAGCCTCAGAGGAACACGGAGGAGGGTGACAAAGGCCACAGAGTCGGGATGGGAGCACCAGCACCTGAGCCCGCAGCGGCGCTGCCTACACGCGCAGCCTCCTGGCTGCGAAAGGTAAATCCACTCCCTTTGGGTGTCTCATCCTTCACAGCTGATACCTACCTGCCTGATAGACCATATATATGTACATATATATATTTATTTATTTAAACACAGGCTCTCAGACTTACATACTGGTTTGTTTTTTCATTGAGTACCTTGACTCTTTCCCAGTCCATCTGTAGAGAACTGCACCACTTTTAACCAACGTTCAGGATTCCGCTGCAGCCTTCTGATGGGCACACAGGCTGCTTCCATTTTTTTTTGCTATTATGAACACTGTAATAATGAATAGCTGTGTAGTTTTGTTGTTTTTTTTGCATTTGCTGGCAAATATCTACAGTGTAAAAAATGGAATTACTGGATCTAAGGGGATATGCTTTGAGATTCTCATACTGTGAACATGCCCTTCAAAAACACTCCTCTACCACATACGTGTGCCTCTTTCCTTCTACTCTTACAGGCAACAGGTATTATATCAAAAGTAATCATGGTCAATCTAGGTGAAATATCTCATTACTGTGTCAATTTGGATTTTTAAATAGTGTGACGCTTAGCATGCTTTCCTATGCCTATTTCTATCAATGATCATTGGTGCAACTATCCATCACCTTTTTCTTACTGATTTCAAAGAAACTTTTCAATACTAGCCCTCTGTTTGATATGGATGCTACAAAGATTTCTCCCAGTATACTATTTGTCATTTGGCATCATTTATGGGATTTTTTCCCAAACAAAAAAATTTTAATGCTCATATGAAAATTTCCATTTTGGAAAGTTAGTCTTTCCCTTTATAGCTTCTATATTTGGTGACATTCTTAGGAAAAAAGGCTACCCCACTCCAAGCTATATTTAAAAATGCACTCATGTTTCTTCCAGTACTCGTTTCAATTTAATTTTTAAAGTTTAAATCTTTGAGTCACCTCTAATCTATTTTTATCTAAGGAATAAGGAGGGCCTCCAGCTTTCTTTTTTTTCTCAAAGGTCATCCAAGTGCCCTAAATATCATTTATTGATTAGTCTATATCCTCTGTGGATTAAAATTCCAGCTTTTTCAGGTCTGGAGACACAGCACAAAGCAGCGCGGATCTGAGGGTCGCTAGTCCCATCCTCGTGAACATCTCAGTCAACAATGCTACTGAAATACAGAAGGGGAGCTCACAATCATTTGGTTAACTTATGACCAACAAAAGGAATTAGCAGGAGGAAACCAGAGACTTTAGCAAAGTCTCAAAAAGCTGGAGCCACAGGAAATACGTAACAAGATCATTAATGCCTTATAGTTAGCTCCTACATTTAGATGCAAGGAAATCAAAGCATCAAATACAGAATGGAAACGAATGCGGAAGCACAGCAAATGTCAAGTACTCTTTGGAATTCTATCAGTAGCCGTGATTTATGGTTGCCGAAAAATGTAAGGGCTCCTAAACTGTCTTAAAGTGGGCCCATGTCTTATCTTAGACCACCTTAGCAGAAAGGAGTTTAATTGCCCCCCGCCCTACTCTACGCTGCTCGGACCACTGACCTAGAGTATTTAATTCTGGACTCTCCCCTTTAAGGAGAATGTCAACTGGACCATTTTTCATTTTTCAGGAAGAGAACAAAAGATCAGGCTTCTCGATGGTACAGTGGAACTTAGGAAACATGCGGCAGTTTCTTACAAAGTTGGACACGCACTTATCATACGACCCAAATTCTAACTGCAGAAAAACGGCAGTGTGCGTTGTTTGAGTTTCCTAGCTGCTAAAACAAACACCCCGCAACGGACGGGCCTAACAACAGCGATTCACGGGCTCTCAGCTTCGGTCGCCACAAGGCTTGCCTCCACCGGGGGGTGGTACTGACAGGCCGGGAACCTTTGGGGTGGCTTGGCTTTCCGTCACGTGGCGAAGCAGCTGGCAGCGTCTTGTCCTGTCTCTTCCAGGCTCCACTGACCCCAGCTTCTGGCTCTCCCATGGCCTCGAGCCGACGTCCACTCTGCTTACAAAGCGCCCCAGCGACCTGGTGAAGCCCAGACGGGCTCAGCTGGACCCCACCTAACCCTAGCGACATCTTGGAGAGCTCTTGTTTACGGCGCGTCCACACCACCCGAATGTGGACCAAGGTCAGGTCCAAACTGGGGTGCACAGTTCAAGCCACCTCCTATTCCACACAAATACTTATTATATGTGAAAGAAGTCCACAGGGATTTTATGCATAATGGCCCCAAAATGGTGGCAGCCGCTAAAGAGATACATGTGATAGATCTTAAAATGAAATATTACTCCGCAGTAAGAAGAACAAACACTAATACATGTAACAGCATGAAAAACATAAAAAATATCATGCTGAGTGTAAGAAGCCAGCCCGTGGTTCCCAAACTGTGCACTGCGCCACCCTTTGAGGGTAACACAGCAACTATGAGCTCTCATCCAAACTACCTCATCTAATTTGGCCTAATTATTTAATAAAAGGAATTGTTGGGTATTTCCTCGAGCTCTTGGCATTGTGAACACATGACTGAGTTTCTAAGGATGCTGTGAACCAGAAGAGTGTGGGAGCATCTGAACCAGACACAAAAGAGTACGTACTGTAGGGTTCCATTTATATGAAATTCTAGAACAGGCAAACGTAATCTCCAGTGACAGAAGCAGATCAGTGGTTGTCTGGAGCTCAGGGTGGGGGGCAGGAGGGCTTTTGGCATGATGGAATGTTCCATGCTTTGAATGGAATGGTGGCTACATGGCAAAGCTAAACAAACTCAGCATACACTTATAATGGGTGCATTTTTTATTTTATTTTTCTTTTAGGAGGTACCTGGGATTGAATCCAGGACCTTGTACATGAAAAGCAGGCACTCAACCATTGAGCTACACCCACTACAAAAAATGGGTGCATTTTTACCAAATGTTAATTATACCTCAATCAAGTTGACTTCAAAAGAAAACAATCCATAGAAACAGCATGGTACTGACATAAAGACAGACACAATAGACCAATGGAACCAAATTTATGGTTCAGAAACAGACCCCCACATGTATGGTCAAGGGACTTTTGACTAGCCTGTCAAACCCACTCAGTTTGTGCAGAACAGTCCATTCAACAAATAGTGCTGAAAGAACTGGATATCTGTAGCCAAAAGAAGGAAAGAGAACTCCTATCTCATACCTTACTCCAAAATTAACTCAAAACGGATCAAAAACCTAAATATAAAAGAACCATAAAGTTTCTAGAAGAAATTGTAGGAAAATATCTTCAAGCCCTGGTGGTAGGTGGTGGATTTTCAAAGGTGATAAGAGGAGTACTGAGAGGGACTACTGATGTTTAATGTATGTAGAAGTTTTAATTAGCTTTAATGTAAAAGTGTGGAAATGTATAGAGTGATGTGACAATGAGTAACAACTAGTTTATAAATGGGGATGTGGCTGAAAATGGTAGTCTAGCGATGTAAATGCCAATTGACAGAATGCTAGAGAAAAATCTAGGAACTGACTAGCACAGTAAACCAAGATGTGGATGAGAATTGTGGTTGATGGTACAGATGCAAGAGAATCCTTTGTGAGCTAGAGCAAATGTACATCACTACTGCAGGGTGGTGGGAATATGGAGAAGCATGGGAAAAATACAACTGGAGTGACCTATGGACTGTGGTTAGCAGTAATAATATAACATGCTTGCATCGATGCTGAAGATGTACTGTGTTGATAATGCGGTAGTATGGAGAATGAGTGCCAAATGTATGCTATGGACATGGTAACAATCAGATGATATTATTTTACTTGTAACAAATGTTCCACCACAGTGTGGTGTGTTGATAGATGGATGTTGTTTGGGAATTCTGCAGATGTGCACGACTGTTTTATAAGTTTACAACTTCTGTCATAAAAAATAATAATACGGTGGATTGGGGGGAAAATACACCCAATGCGAGATAAGGACTATAATTAGTAGTAAGATTTTGACAATATTCTTTCATAATCTATAACAAATGTCTCACAACAATGCAAGGTGTTGGTGGTGGGTCGATGTATGGGATCCCTGTATGATGTTATGCATGCTTGCTTTGTAAGTTCTCAACTTTTACTATACACTTATTGTTTATGTATGTTCATATATAAATGATATAAAGATAGTAATAATAGGGTGGGTTGGGGGAAAATACTTTGGTTAGTAGTAATATTTTGACAATGCTCTTTAATCATTAGTTGAAAATGTTTAACAATGCAAGGTATGGGCGGTAGAGTGAGTTATGAAAGTCCTATAAAATGCTACATATGTCTGTTTTGTAAGTTCACAACTACTGCTATACACTTATTGTTTATGTATGTATGTGTGAGTGATATACTTCAATAAATTTTTTTAAAAATACTAGAAAATATTTAAAAGTACACACTTTAAAGATACCCTCCCAGAGTCCTTCAGCATCTTTATCAGGTGCTCAGTGCCCTAGAGCAGGGCTATGTAAACTCGTCACTGCAGCTGCCCTCACAGAGCCCAAGGAAGCCACACAGCTCACACTCGAGAAACATTTGTTCAGGAATTTCATAATTTTTCTCACAATGGAGATATTTCCGTAAGGAAGTGAAAACTGAAACAGAATTCCAAACTTGCTATCAGCAATTTAAATTGTATCATTTATAAATATTTATAAAGCTTTTTACTCTTACTCCCTCAGGATTCTGGCTACTGATTATGGTTTCAAATTAAAAATTAAAATAATAATATAACCCAATAAGAACCATATTTGGAACCCCAATAATACCATGTAGAAGAGTCAACATTCTGAGATCATGCTCACTGATGATGTGTCAGGATTAAACTTTTTATGGCCCCCTACAATTATTCAGAACAGGGGTCAGCAAACTATGGTCCACTGCCTGCTTTTATAAATAAAGTTTTATTGGAACACAGCCATAGCCATTCATTTACATATGGCCTCTGGCTTCTCTCATGCTACCATGGCAGAGTTCAGTAGTTAGTACCAAGTTGTATGACTTGCAAAGCTGAAAATATTTACTATTTAGCCCTTTACTGAAAAAGTTTGCCAAACCCTCTTTTAGAATGTATCTGAGCTAAACTAATAGGCTGAACCACCCATATACGCCAGGGAGGAAAAAAGAGAAAACTAAAAACCTAAATTAAGGATTTATTTTTAAACACAGCAAACCATTACATATAGGTTGTGATTCATAAGAGAAATTTAGTCTTTCAAAAGCTAAGTCAAGCCTACTCTGTTCACTTCCAATAACGTGTAGCTTAAGTCGTATCAGGTTCTGGACTGTGTCCTCAAAAAATCTACTTCTGGGGGCTGTTTCCAGTTGCAATTATCAATAACTCTAAATTGCCTGGGTACTTTTTTCAGCACTTCCTGGGTGACTGACTCCATCTATAAATGAACTTGAGGTCTTTGCACACAGTGTTAATTTGGGGCAGGAACAAATGAAGTGTCAACAATTTACTTTTTCCACTCTTCATACAGGTCTGAAAAATCTAATTCCTTTCCCCATCTGAATTTCATCATTTTTCTGTAAATTAGTCAACATTTTTCTTTCCTCTTTTTATTTCACAGTTATAGTCATCTTCCTGTTTTGAAAAATGGCTCTTTACATGTGAATTTTGTCTTCGTAGTGTAAACTAAAACATATTTCTATGAAAAAGTATGTATTTGTCTCCAAGTTGAACTGGGAGGACGTGTGTGTATATATGGGGGACGGGGGCCAATGGGAGAACACTGGCCTTGAGACTTAGGCAAAACATAATAACTAAGCTCTGTATCTGCAAATCCTCACTTAGCATTTTGAAATGCTAACTGCTAAAAATACGTCATCAGCAACTAGATGTTCATATCACTGCTTTTCTTAATTGGTGATATAAATTCTATACTAAGTTAGACAAGCTCTTTATATAGTCTTGGAGCAGCTAACCAAATAACCAAATAAGTTATCCTCCTAGGCTTTCAAGCCAAAAGATTTCCAGAAGCAAAAGAACAAAGGACTTGCATCCAGAATATATAAAGAACACTTAAGACTCAATGATAAGATGACAAACAACACAATAAAAAAATCTGCCAAAGGTCTGAGTAGGCACTTCACAAAAGAAGATACATGGACACATGGAGAGATGCTCACATCCTCAGCCAGCTGGGAAATGCAAATTAAAGCCACATATCCCCTGGAATGGCTAAAAATAAAAATATGACAAATACCCAAGTATTGGCCACAATGTGACTAGTGGGAAAATAAAATGGTGCAGGCACTTTGGAAAACAGTGCGGCAGATTCTTATGAAGTTAAACATATTCTTACCATATGACCTGGCAATTCTACTCCTAGATGTTTAACCAAGAGAAATGAAAACGTATGTCCACACGAAGACTTGCCTATGAATGTTCTTAATAACTTTATAAAAATCCAAAATTGGAAACAACCTAAATGTCTATCAACAAGTGAATGGATAAACAAGCTGGGATATTCATATAACGGAATGTTAATAACAAAACGAATGAAACTACTGATACATGCCACAGCACTGGCAAATCTCAAAAGCATTCTGCCAAGTGAAAAGCTGGACAAAAGACTATCCTTTATGATTCCATGTATGTGGAACTCTAGAAAAGACAATTCTAATCTCCATGGACAAAAAGCCCATCAGTGGTCACCTACAACTGGAATGGGAAGGCCAGCAGGGAAGAGGTGGAAAGGAGCTTGGAGGAGTGATGGAAATGATCTTGACCTTGACTGCAATGGTGGTTCTACACGAGAACAAATTGGTCACAGCTCATTGAACCACATATTAGAATTGCTGCATTTTATTTTATATAATTTATGTATCAATAGAGCTAAAAAAAAAAAAAAAAGCATCAACCTGAGCTTTCTGATTAAAAGACAAAAAAAAGCGAAGCAGCAAACCTGCCTGTCTTCCCCGCCCCTGTGTACCCCACTCCTAATAAACCTAACAAGCAAAATTCCACCTACTGTCTTCAACTTTCTCTTCTCCTTTTGTGACTACAAGTCATTTTCACATTTTCATATCTTCTTTTGTGAAGTGTCTATTCAGGCAATGCAAATTAAACAAAGGGAAGTATTTTTTCATGATAACACACAGGATTTATTTGATGTTTACCTCTATGCATGTGAAAGGTTGCCTTTAATCCAATCACAAATTGCTACTTAAAAAGAAAATGCTATTAAGAAATGAGAATAATATTGACAAATTAAAGCATTAAGGTTTATGAGATCAACAATCTCATTTCCTACAAAAGCTCTCTATTCAGGGTAGTAATTACTACTACAATTTCCCCTTTCTGGAAAATAAAACCCTGGGAAAAAAGAAGAAGAAATAAGGATAAGTTTGAAAGGTTTCATGCAAAAATTTTAAGAAAGAAAAAATAAATCTATTCTTCTCAAGTCTTATTCAATAAGCAGTATAAAGGCAGCATTCATTCAAATTGTGAAGAAAATGTGATACATAAGTAAAGTCCTGTCAAACTGTAAAGTGCAATGCCTTTGAAAACTATCATCATCAATGAGCCAGGTTGTCCTTTTAACACGGTATCACAGAAAGTACAATGAAGTTGAAATCAGAAGACCTAATTCCAGTCTCAACTCTACAGATTATGAGCTGGGTGACCTTGGGCAAGTAAACACCTCCTTCAGCCTCAGTTTCTTCACAAATACCAATCCATGCTTTCCTCCGTCACACACCGGCTCTGATGACTGCACCCGAGACTTAAAATCATCAAGCAGTCTCCAAAGGCAATATGATCTAATTCTTATTAGTTTGGTTCAAACAATTTAATCCATTATTGAGTACATGTATCAGTGGAAAATTCATACGAATCCTTGAAACATAAACATAAGGAGGAATAATCACCTGGTGGCATCCAGCTAAGAAATCATGAACATCTCATTTAGAATTTCAACAAAAGATGTAGTCCCTAGATCTTTTTGTCTGAACCTGAGCTGCTCCAGACGACCATTTCCAAAGTTTTTACATCAACTCGCAATGAGCACCCTTGAAATAACTGAAAGGAAATAAAAAGATCTAACAGAGCCCTGCTAACTGCTGAATGCGTCTCTGGGTTTTATTGTATGGATGAAGGAACAGATATTTTTGCAGCGTAACTCCATGTTTTTAAAGGATTGTTAACCATCAAAACCTACAACCAAGCTGCAAATGCCCCGGTTCCCCCGTTTTCAAGGAGAACCCAGGGATATAACGAGATGCCCCTCCCCGTTCAGATCTCAAGGACTGGATAGCCGTGACATCGCCAAGTCACTCGTGCCACCAGTGATGACGCCATGGCCACACACGACACACTCCAACTGTGATGAGGGCATGTTTTCTTCCCAATGTACGATCATGTCTTAAAAATTCCTTTAGGACAAATGCCGTTAATTGGATGCTACTGGCATTTAGAATCCCCAAATCCTTTTCCACTACCCTTCTACTATAATTTTACCTGGAAGTCTAATTTAGTGATGAACTACCAAAAAGATGTTGGAAAAGGTGATGACGGTAACACAACACTGAATGTAAGTAACAGCACTGTATTATATATCTGAATGTGATTAAAAGGAGAAATGTTCGAAAATGTATCTATGGTAGCAAAATAAAAAGTTCCTAAAAAAATTCATGGAACTACTCTATCCAAACACTGAACCCTAAGTTAAACCATGGACAATTATAAATTGCCATAATAGTACAATTACAAAAATGTTCTAGCATAAATTGTAACAAATGTTCCACAATAACGCAAGGAGTTGATAAGGTATATTTGGGAATACTGTGTATTTCATGCAGGATTGTTCACAGATGAACAACTTCTCTAATAAAGGGGAAAGAAAGGAACACTGCTGAAAGTCCTAAAGGAGCTTACTGTTTATAAATACCTTATTGTAAATCCTTTTGTAAAGTGATTGGCCTCCATTTCTTTATAATTTTCATACTGGATGAATGTTAAGCAAGACACAAAACCTCACCCCCTCCCCATAAATCCTAGCAAATTTCTTGAGCTCCTGTAGGCTAAAAATGAAATTATGGCATTTCTCATAAATTTAGCTTTTTCTATCCAGGTCAATAATAATGAATTAAATGTGGAAAGGCAGACGAATTACCTATTTGCTTTTCCTTATCTGGGGCAGAGTCACCTGCCTAAAGAGGACAAAATATAAATAGCCGAAATGTATTTTGTAAATGATTGCAGGATAAATTTAATTAAAAATCTGTGCTTTTCCGCTACTCCAGCTGCATGGGTATCATGCTGAAAGAGAGGAAGACACAGATCTTAACTGTCTGGAAAAATGTGAGAGATAGAAAGGAAAGAATCCCGAAATCAGACGCCTGACTCCCACCACTGGGTGGGAAACCACGACCTAGACTGTCAGGCTCAGCTTCAGCTTCATCATCTAGAGAAATGGGAGGAATCAGACAGGTCTCCAAAGTCCCTGCACTTTCATCCTAAAAACTTAAAGAGTAAAAAATAAAAACAAAAACCTACAGATGGGGAAGTGGATTTGGCTCAACAGATAGAGCGTCCACCTATCGCATGGGAGGTCCAGGGTTCAAACCCAGGGCCTCCTGGCCCGTGTGATGAGCTGGCCCATGTGCAGTGCTGATATGCGCAAGGAGTGCCGTGCCACACAGGGGTGTCCCCCATGTAGGGGAGCCCCATGCACAAGGAGTGTGCTCTGCAAGGAGAGCCACCCTGCGCAAAAAAAGCACAGCCTGCCGAGGAGTGGTGCCTCACACATGGAGAGCTGACGCAGCAAGATGACGCAACAAAGAGACACAGATTCCCAGGGCCACTGACAAGAATGCAAGCGGACACAGAAAAACACACAGAGAATGGACACAGAGAGCAGACACGGAGGGGGGTATGAGGAAGGGGGGAGAAATAAAAATAAATAAATCTTTTTAAAAAAAGAGCACTTATCTCTTAAAAAACAAAAACAAAAAAACCTACAGATGTTCTCATCACATGTAGGCTTCGAAACATGTTATTGGTTCATTTTAGGAAGTAGCACAAGTCTCTTCAAAATATAATTCTGTTCACACATAATCAGTTTTCTTTACAAAAACAAGAATAAAACATGCCTGGGCACACACAGCCCTTCTGGCATTGGCTGAAGTCGGCAGCGCTCTCGCACCAGCTTTATCTGCAAAGATCTAAAACTACTAAAGTAATGGGCAGTCATTCTGCAGAGGCTTTCGGTCCACCTTCACTGTCCTAAGTCAGGAGGTCTGTGCAAGTTCAAGGCGCCGCTTCTCAGCTATCTCCCATCCAGTGTCCATCACCGCCTGCCCTTGCCTTGTGTCTTCTCAAAGCTTAAATCCCACATTTACACGTCGAATCACCAACAGCCCCAGAGCTGAGCTCCTGGAGAGCAGGGCGCTGGCTGTCACTGTGCATCGGCCCCTAGACATGCTGGTCCACGGACGGTGCCCACAATGCATGCTTAACGAGCCAATTTAAGTTCTCATGCTGGTTTATCTTTAAGATAAGACCCAAATACCAGCAGCATAAAAAAAAACCCAACAACCCTCTTGGATGAAGTTATGAGTAACAACAAAGATGAAGAAGAAGAAAGAAAACAAAGAACTTAAAAAGAGAACTGGGATGGTGTTCAAATGGACAAAGTCTAACCCCCATTTTGAAGGCAAATATGTTCTTTTCCCCTTAAAACTAGGGCTAGAGATTTAAACTGGCTGGCCTTCATTCATATGCAATGAAAATAAGGTCAAGTGGATTTTTTTACATTCTGTTTTAGGTTCAATCAACTGAACAAATAATGGAGTTTGTGAGATTAGTTCCTATAAAAGTCAGAAATAGTTCCATGAAAGAAAAAGCAAGCCACTTCCATAGTGAATATCAATATTGGCAAGATTATAATTTATCTACAGATGAAGCACCAGAAAAATCCATTTCCTTTCTAGTAACACAAGCACCATCACACAGGAGGTCAGCGAGCAAAGCCCAAAGCTGGCTGCATATCCAGTTAGGGGCAGACCCACGATCAAAATAGAACCCATGGGGCTGCCCAGAAAAAGCACCCAACTGGACCCCTACAGTTTACTTAAACTCTACAAGTCCGTCTGCTGGTATCTGCATCATGCCCCTGGGAATGCTTTCTCCCAACTGGCCTTGCCAGGTTCTTATCCTGAATTTTTCTTTCCTTGGCTTAATGCTTCCATACCTTAAGCTAAGTGTACCCTGAGATTTATTAATAAAGCCCACTAATCCCTATGAAAAGCGCTGGGAAGACTGAATGAGACAGTAGTCACTTCTAATAACTACCATCATAAAAACCTAAAGGTCCCACACTCAACTTCTGATTTTCTCCTCAAACTCAGCTCCTCGCCTAGTCTTTTCCATCTCAATGCTCAGGCCAAAAAATCCTGTATATCTCTGTTTAGTCCTCTCTCTCATGAGCCAGAGCCAGGCCATCAACAGTCCCTTTGAGCTCCATCGGCCAGACGCGTGCAGAGGACGTCCCTTCTCACCATCTCCACCGCTACCAGCCAGTCCGAGGCACCTTCCCTCTCACCTGGACTCTTGCAAGAGCTTCTTATCTCACCTCCCTGTCCCACCCTTGCCCGGTCACCTCACAGCCCTTCTTTGGAAAGGGTCCTTTCCAGAGGATCAATCTGAGGATTTCTCAGCAAAGCAGCCCCTGGCTTCCCAGCCCTCTCAGGACGTCCCTCCGGCACCCGGCATGTCTCTGAACTCATCTGTCATTCTCCCCCTGCTTGTGCCTCAAGCTTCCTGAGAACCCGGCCACCTCGGGGCCTTTGCACGGCTGTTCTCCCGGCCACAGAGGTTCTTCTCCTGGTGTCGGCATTGCTTCATTCCTGGCTCTGCTCAATGGTAACTCCCCGACAGGTGTTTCTTGGTGGCCTTATCTAAAATATCACGCGCCGTCCACCCCATCACCCTGTCTCTCACCACTAGTATGTAAAATCCTGGCAGCAATGACTTTGTTCAGTGGCTAAAACAATCTCGGATACCCAGAAGGCACTCAAGTGTTCGCTGAACGTTCAAATGACCATATTATGCATCTATTACATGCCAGAGACCATAAATATTCGTTGAGTGGATAAATGAATGAACGAATAAATTCTAACATCCCACTCCAACCACACTCGGCAAAAGAACAAGTCTTCACTCAAGGTATTCACTCATCAGAATGAAGCTAACTCCAATGACTTTTTAAAAATAAAAGTGGTGGGGGGAATGGAGAGAGACAGGCAATGGCATATGCGTGTGGGGTGGGTAGAATATGCTACCACCTTCGATCTACCCCTTCAAGCATGTCTGTAGAGCAGATAGCCTCGGCGGAGAGCGTCTCCCTGGAGCAGGGGCAGGTTTGATTCAGGTCCAGCTCAGTGGAGAAAAGGTTTCCCTTCCAGGGCCAAGGTCAGACAGGCTTATTATAAAAGATGGAGGTTTCCTAGCGTGGGGATCCTCAGATGTGACACGAATCCAGAAAGGGACCGGCATCCATTTGGGCTGCACCGTGTCACCGGGTGGGGCTTGGGGGGTAGACGCAAACATTCAATTCCTGCTGTGCCACATGATGACGTCCTTCCGCTCTGGCCCAGGAGCCCAGCTCTCTCTTCTGCCAGCATCCAGGGCATCGCGGAGGCTAGCTTGTCAGCCTGTAGTAAGGTGAAATCTCCCCACCGTTCCCGATGCACGCATCGCTGCAGGTTAACTATCTGAAGGAGCGCGCCCCATTACAGATGTACGAACCGATTTGCAACAAATTCTTCATACATACAAGACATTCAGGAAATGCGTCTTTGCTAAAACTCTGCTTTATCATAAATAGCGAAAGGACTAGCTCCCTTTCCCAGCCACGGCAAATTGTAGGCGTGTAAAGTCAGCTCACTCACCCATCAAAGGCACACGCTATTCACGCCTTACGCTTAGACTCAGCCTTGGGGAGACACAAAGGTTTAAACGTGATGATTTCAAGGCAACAATTATAATAGGAAGTTAGGCTGAAAAGAGCATAAACAAGCAACAATTTAGGACTGGTTAAATTAAAGCACAACCTTGCAGTGGAATGAAGGTGGTTAATTACAAATGATCTTTTAGAAGAACAAATTAATCTATTAATTACAGAGTTTAAATTTTCCCTGACATATGAAGTGAAAAGGCAAGAGATAAAACAAAATGCACAGTAAGATCCAGCTTGAAATTCTGCCTTATCATGAATGGTGAAAGGAATATCTCCATTCCCAAACACCTCTAACAGCAGGCGTCTAAAGTCAAACATCCATCAACGGCACACACTCTGCTGTACAGTCAATACTTGGTATAACCCATATGGCAGAAGAACCTCAATTTCCCACCATTTTTAAGTTCACCAGGGGGCTCTGCAGGCATTGAGAGGAGCATATATTTGGTATGGCACAAGCAGGTAATATATAAAGCAGCGTACAAATATCCCTACTATTTGGGGACCTTTCCTCTCCCTGTGATAAAGGGTGAGAAAAGGCACGGCCTGGCCATGGGTATAACTGGGCTGCTGGGAATTCACCTGGCCCACTTCCCAGGTGAGCGCCAGGTCAATTCCTCTTTTAGCTGGACTCAGAGGCCACTTAGAGCCCTGCAGTTCTTGCACCTTGAATCACTTCTAGCCCGGTTATCATAATAGCGCCCTTTTGTTCAAGGAAAGGATTGTGTCCCCGTTTACACAAGCTGAACATACGTACGTCACTTCAGGGCAGTGACTCTACTCTCCATGTATCAAGAGCCAGTCAGGTTTGAAAATGAAAGAGTCACCCAACTTCATTTCCTTCACCATTGCAAGCACAGGAGTAAAAGCAAAAGCCATTAATATAAATATAACAGCTACAGGAGCTCACGGGGAACTCCAAAACCCCTCATCCTTGAGCCTGAACTTGAAATATTAAAGCACTTCACGAGATGAAGACAAATCTTCTAATAACAGAGCTGGATAATAATTGATCTTTTAACAGTAAGTAAAATATCCGCCTGAGAATCAACAAAGCTTTTTGTCTCTGCATCAGGACTTTTTAAAAAAAAAAAGCAAACAAAAGAGAAACACGGGCTGCTGTGGCCACCAGCTAACAGGCTACCTAACATAAAAGAGAACAGAATTTCTCTTCATTAAACAAAACACACAATTCGTGTCCACGCACAAAACCGGCCAGGAAAAGAGGTGGTTAAATCAACTGACCGTGTATTTTTTTTGAAGGTGGGAGGAGATTTTCTTCTCAGTTCAAGGGGCTCCATCTACTTACTTCTTAAATATTAACAGCTAACTGACTGAATTTACCAAATGTACAACAATGAACTCTGAAAGCTAACATTTTACTGACTTTTATTCCTCCACCCACACATGTGTATGTAGATGTATGCGTATACGTATATTTTTTTTCTTAAGTCAGGAAGAAGGGTGTGCAGTTATAATGAAGACATTCATCCAGTAGCAGAGTTTACCTTTACGGTTCCCTCCGAATGGAGCCCGAGCCCGGGGCCAGAAGAGCCTCCCGTGGCCTCGGTGCCTTCAGTGTCTCCGTGGCACTAACGGAGCAGCCTCAATGGCTGCCATTTGCATGGTCAAGGGAACTGGGCTTTGGTATAAATAAATTACCCCTTTCTCTAAAACTGCAAACAGGTAGGGAAAGATAAACTTTACTTTCTAGCAAGAACAATGACTGTCTCCTTCCCATTCTCTTAAAGGGAACCGAATCCTGGGAAATAGAACAGGGTTCATGGCTCAAAGCCTCATCGCCTGGGGGGACCCAGGGAAAATTCCATTTTGAGCCAACGAGCTTCCCTTGAAGTACTGTGTGCCACAGAGCAACCGGGTCTCTGAAGAAGCCACGAGGCTTTCTCAGCATGGTAGAAACCTTTAGGAAAGCAAAAGAATTTAGATTAGTCAAACCCAATAGGGAGCTTGAAATGTTTACCTTGAGTGATACGGACAGTTAACTCTAGGCCTGTTCTAACAAAGGTAGTTTTACATGAATCATCTACACGTGACTAAGTTTGAAGTTTGAGGCTACCCAACATAAAAATCAGATCGTAAGCCTTGAAATCCTGCGACGACTACCAGCTATTAAAGCAGCCAGCTACGCCCCTCAGTAAAACGTGCACAGTCACTTAAATTTCTCCTTCATTAACTGAAACACAACTAACTTAGCACGGGTAGGGCGGCTGCCCTGATAAACTCCCGCACTTTATAAAATGTTTCATAACAAGTGATTCTCGCTGCTACCTAAGCTAAAAAACATTCCCACACTAGAGAGACAGACCGAGGCACTGCTGTTTTCCTGAAAGCATGTTCCCAAACGATGGCACTTTCAAGACGGAAGAGGCATTAGAGAGCATTTAACCAGCCCAGTGTGGTAAAGATTCGCACACAGGACCTGAGAGCTGAAATGTTCCAGGTCACAGAGTGACTAGTAGAAATTCTGAACTCTCTCAGGTTGGCATGTCACACACCCACCACCCAACCCCTCACCACTCAAGTGATGGCGACAGCTCTTCTTGGTCCATCTCTGAACTAGCCACTCGCTCATCCACACTGTCCAACGCTGTCCCCACGTGGAACCAATGGCCTACAGCGGAGCACCTTGTTCACGGGGTTAACTGCTCCACTGTTTAACCCTTGAGTCTCATATGGGGTCAAATGGCCTCAAGGACATGGTAGAAAATTCCAACTGGGCAGTATTACAAAAATCAGAGACACAAAACATCAAAACTACAAAGTTTATTTTCTCTTCTTATTGCGCTTTGGTTCTTTTCGGGATGCCCACCTCTACCAAAAGAGAACCTGCACTTTTCAATGGTGCTGAGTGCCCTCTTACTAGGAACTGGACTTTACTCGCTGACCCCCAATACTGGCAGCACCCCAGTAGTGTGGGACATCTACAGAGCATCCGTCGTTTAAGTGCACCCGCGCCGGCAAGGGAGGAAGACAGTGGGTCTGGCGCAGACATGTAACAGCGGAAACCTGCGGGAACACGTCACCGGGGGCAGGAGAGCACCCTGCACACCACAAAACAGCCTCGCGATGCGCCCCGTGTGGAGCTGCCAGGTAAATGCAAACACGGCCCAGCCGCGAGGCTGAACCAAGTTCATCGTGCGTGCAGGACTGGCAGACGGAGTCTGCACGTGGTGTCTGAGTGCCGGGAATGGAGTTCAAGGTTCTGATGCAAAACAGAGCTGGAAACAGAACTCCATTCTTGAAGATCACAACCCTTCCTCTTGCCTTGCTTTTCTTTTTTCCATTCACTAAGTAACACTTTAACCTAAAAAGGCCCTTGAAATAAAAACAAATACAGGAAGTTCAATCAACCGAACAACTTGCTGGAATATGAACCGCAGCCCATGGAAAACAGGGAGTTTTGATGCCTCCCAGAAAGCGAAGGCTCTTCTGGCAAGTGAGATTTCAGAAACCATCACCAGGTTCTCGACTTGGAGTAAGTCCAAGGGGAAAGAGAGACACTCTTCCCTGGACAGGTGGAGGCCCCGTCACCAAGCTGATCCCAGACGCGGGCTGAACGCGGCCTCAGAAGCCCACGCCATCGGGTTTCGCGGTGCAGGGACTGAGGGTAGGGTGCCAGCGTCCTCTCGGGGAGACCGGCTGCCCGCACCGCCAAGGGGCCATGCCCACGGAGAGGCCCGCTCCAGGGGCTGCCAGGAGCGTGACTCCTGGCCACGCGCCAGGAGAGCTTTCGGGCCCCAGGGACTGCAGCTTCGGGGGCTTCCAAACCAAAGGGAGCCTTCTGTTTCTTTGCCAACGTGTCCAGAGGAGTCCACCGCCCCTCTTAAGGCGGGTAGTGACGTCCACGGCCGTTGGCCAGCGACGCTTTTAATAAGGGCACCCGGCCCCGGCCCTGAAGCCGGGAGGAAAATGCTCTATTTTTGCTCCCCCTAATAGGGCACAGCCAACAGGGCACGCCCCGCCAGGCAGGGCTCTAATTTGCCTGACATGGGAACAAAGGCTGTTGAACCGCTTCTCGCATTAGGCTATAATTGTCCCCGGCACTAATGAGCCAAATTGACGTTCTGGGAGAAGGGCATGAGTCCTCATTTCCAAATAAGTAAGGTCAGAACTAGCTACAATTCCACCCAGACGTAGGTCAGAGCCTGTCTTCCTCATACCTTAAAGAAGGCCAGATGGCTGTTTTATATCTATTAATCTAGATCCCCCAAGGAAGGGGGGGTCCTGCTTCCTTCCCAGCAGCACCTGCTGGCTCAGGCTGCAGCCGTGCTCTCAACTCCCTGGCTTTACCCCAGCCCGGTCCACCTTCTCCCACCGAAAATGAGGCTCCTGGCAACCCACTCATGCACACTTACAGTTGTGTGCACACACTGAGCCAGGCACACACACATCAAGCAGGAGGCGTAAAGTGCCCTGCATTGCAAGGCTTGCTCAGCAGAGCCTCCTCGCTTCTCCAGCTCTCGGGACCTGCCTGGCCCTGCCCACCTTTGCGCAATGAAGGGAGCCCTGGAGAGCTGAACTGACAAGAAGAGGGGCAGGGGCAAGACAGAAGGGGCCAGGGGCTGCCCCACAGCCTCAGTCCTGCAATTCCAGGCAACTTCTTTATGAGTCAGAAGCAGTCTCCTAAAACAGCTGCTCGTTATCAATAAAAACCCGGATTAGGAGAGCCTGGCGGGTAAAGAAGCATTAGCAGCGGCAGCCACTCGGGTCCTAGCCACGCATTTCCAGGGCCTAGCCTGTCGAGGTGCTGCTGTTGAGAGGCTCATCGTCGCTAATGCTCCTTGGGAGGAAGGGAAAGTGCTACTATCTGCGATTCTCATCTTTCATTTCATGGAAGACACCAAGCCCAGTGAAGGCCTTCATTTCCCCTAATGGCAACATTAGAGAATTTTACCTATTTTGCACCAAAGTAATGGGCAATGCATAGGACAACTGCAGATTTTGCAAACAAAAATACAGGACACCAGGTTAAATGACTATCGCCTGGGACACACTAATACTAAAAACTTACCCACTGTTTATCTGAAATTCACATTTGACTGGGCTTCCTGCATTTTTCCTGGCAACCCTAATGTCCTACGAGGACCTAGGAAAACAAAGGTGACCCTCACGAGCCCCCTGCCAGGTAAGCGAATGAGACCTGAGCCATACCATCTGCTCAGGATACAATCTTACAAAAGAGGGTTAGGGGCGCTGGCCAAGCGCTTTGGGGGACAGAGGGGAAGAGCAATCAAATCCTCCTTTGGATGCACACAAGTTTCTCTATCCTTCACGATGAAATCCCGATTCATGAATGCGCTGAAAGTTCTAACTGCTCTTCACCGACCGGACACCTGCCACCATTTACCCTTCAGGAGCCATACCCACAGCGTGAGAAGTAAACAAGGACTGAGCTAGGCCAAAGTTTCTGCGGCTTCCAGGAATTGCCTTACCCAGGGCTATGTTGGCAGTCTTACAAGAAGTCATGTATGTAGAAACAGGAGAATACAGAAACTAACTCATGGCACACCAATTTCATGCGTAAACCAAAAACCCAAACAACTGTGGGGAACATTCACTTTGCTTTCTGCCTCTATTTGCGTGAAAGCAAGGAGTCGGATTTTAAAAAGACTAGAAAACACAGTGAGTTGTCTGCAATGCCAAAGAGTCTTTGCCACTTGTGAATCCAGAGAGCTGGCAAGGTCGGAAAGTTCACCTGGCTCAGAATGGAAAAGAACAGCCGAGGCCATTTAAAATGGCATTGAAGTTTACTAGGGCAGCAAATGAGTGGCCAATCGGGTAGTGCCAAATGGAAAGTGGTAAGGTGCTCCAGTGAGGAGTGGAAAGGAAAGCCATATACAGGGTACCTGTGGAAGCCAGCGAGGAAATGTTCTGACTGTAGATCTAAGCTGCACTGCCTTTTAGTAGCTGGTTTCTGGTGGAAAGCCCCTTTGTAAGGTGCCTAATTTTGACTGGCTGGTACTAAGATTGTATTTTTAAGCATGGCAGGCGTTCACAGAAAGACAGCCTCTCTCAAGTTCCAGTTCTGCTACTGGAGTGAGCCAGTCACCCCACTCTAACGGAGTCCTGGATTTTAACAAGAGCTATGATTTGAAGCCTTTCTTCTCCTGTGACGAAGGACTCCCACGCTCTCTCCTGTGCACAGCTCTGAAAGTCAGATTTGCGGGGCCCATATTTGGTAAACTAGCTCTCCTTTCCTAGCGCTAGCTCTTTTTGCACCAACGGCCAAAAGAGCCGGGCAAGGCACAAGAGCAGACTGGTCAGGAAGGGTCAAGCGAGGACAGAACTGCGAGGCGTGCCCAGACCCACGTCCTTCGGCCGTGCTCGGCAGGAGAGACCCGAGACAGGTCTAGCTAGAAGTCATCCAGAACCTTCTCTCGAAGAGCTACGCCATTTCCCCTTGACTTTGAGATCACAGGAAAGAAAGAAGAAGGGTGGGGAGGAAAGGAAGCGAGGAGACAGGTACGCAGGGTGCATTTATTTCCTTCTAGAAGTCTCTTAGGCCCCAGGGACAAAAGGGCATGATGACTGCAAAGTGCATTAGGCAAAGCTTTGAGATCCGTTAATGGGAAACCCAGAACATATTTTATAATAAAGACAATAATTCAGAGACTTAAAACTGGGTAACCAGCCTTCTATTCTCTTACTCACCGGGTCTCACATGTCAGTTTTAAAAATACTAATACTTTACAAAATAAAACTGGCCTTTCATTCCTACTTTATTCATCTTTGCATGCCCAGAACTGAGCACACCGTGGCATTTAGCAGACGTTCAATGATGTATGATAAATTAATGAGTTACTGGAAGAGACAGCCAGTAAATGCCAGCCCCATAAGCCAGATTCCCTGCCACTGGCACTCACGGTTTATTACTTTGCGCAGGGAACTTTGCAGTCCCACGGTTTTGTTTATACACTGTCAAAACAGCCAACACAATCTTCTAGGTGGTAAAGGGAAATAAGTATACTTGTATTCTCATCTTTCAAAGCCCAGCATTAAAACTTACCCAAAACCAGGCACGTTTACTGATCAGAAAATAAAAACATTTTTCCTAATATAAAAAAAAAAAGTCAACCTCTTTCTAATTTTGTTTCGGAGGCAGTGGAGAGCAAAACATTTTGGAAAGCACTGCTGAATTCTAAAAAAAAATCTTTAAAAGCCAAAAATGTATTCAGTCCATTAAACAAAGCATAAAAAACAACAGCAGCAATAAATAACGACATCAACTTGGGGTTAACTAAGGTTTAGGAAAGTTCAAGAAAGATCAGGAAATGAATCTTTCACAGGGGTGGTCCCACTGCTCCACTATTTAAGAGTGACTCCAACTTTCACTGGTTAACCAACATTCGGCAAATTTGCCCCCACTTTCATATCCCAGTCAGATCTCTCATTCCAAAATAAGACCCTCTGGGCCAATATTTGCCAGCTTTTTCTGCCTTGAAATAAGCCTGTAAATAGTTTGAGCTCAGGTGTTTTCCTTCTCCTCCTTCTCACCTCTTACTTATGCATTATTAAGTGTGGTTACTTACCTAACCATACTTAATAATGCATACAAGTAGTCCATAAATAACACCATGCATACAGTTCAAATATAAATTATAGGTGGTGTATATGCTATATAGGCAATATATACAAATTAGAAACAAAACTGTACTGACAACTGCCAAGTATAATGAATTTAACAAAATTTATTCTGAAAAAAATTTTAATTAAAAACAGGAGCTCAAAAATAATTTGGTCTCCTGTGTTGTAAATTCAATTGACATCTAACCATCTTTTAACTGTTAACTCTAATAAAAGGTGACTTGTGCAAATTAATTTTAAACATCTAAAGCCTAAAGCAAGGTTTCCTCGGCATTTGGGCAAGTTCCATCTGCTGATCTGCCCAACTGGTTGATCCATTCACGCTGCTATCAGGAATGCTAGCTACTACCAGCAGCTTTCAGGAGGATGTCTTCTAAACAGATTGAGGAAAACCAAGATGGCGCAAATAGCTGAGCTGCACCAAAGGGAGTGTGGTCTTCATTGACTTCTGGGTACTGATGGGTCATCTGCTTGCCTCCAAGCCTGATACCCTTGGACCTACCCCACAGCAATGGCCAAGGTCTAGTGTCTGAATGCCAGCTGGGTGGGGGACAGCAGTGGGCTGCGACTGAGCAGGACAAGAAGGGAGGGAACTGTTTACTAAGTGCCTGCTGTGTGCTGGCATTGTACTATATACTTGTATGCATAGCATTTTATCTTCACAACAGTCCTATAAAATAGGTGTTTTGTTTTGTTTTTTTGAGATACTGAGGCCCGGGGATTGGGACCTCATATGTGAGAAGCTGGTGCTCAACCACTGAGCCACGGTGGCTTCTCTGAGTTGGTTTTATCATTTATTTTTGCTTGTTGCTTATTTTTGTTTCTTCAGGAGGCACCGGAACTGAACCCGGGACCTCCCATGTGGGAGGTGGGCACTCAACTGCTTGAGCCACATCTGCTCTTAGATTTTAATTTTTATAAGTAACAAAACAGACTTGACTTCCATGCCACCTAAATCTAAAAATACCAAATTATTCTTTTTTATATCTCTTTTGATTACCTTTACTATATAAGGTAATTCTATTGAATGGCCTGACCACTTTTAGACGCTAAGAGGGGTTTAAAATTGAGTTATTTATTTTACTAGCACCTGCAGCCACAGACTAGGTCTATGATGCCTAAAATGATGACACAAAGCTTTATTTTAAAATGCTTATGACTTTTAGGGTGATGAATAGTTCATTATCTTGATTTGGTGATGGTTTCACAGGTGTATACACATATGTCAAAACATCAAATTGTACATTTGAAATATATGCAGGTGACTGTATGTCAACTGCATATCAAGAAAGCTGTTTTTAAGAAAAGTTTATGCCCATGGATCAGACCTAAAAAGAAAGAAAGGAAGGTGAAAATACCCACACTGCTAAAGCCTTCCAAGTAAAAAAAAAAAGTCATGTAATGAATACAGATTTCTCTATTCAGCATTTCTCAAAGTATATTTTACATATTACTAGCTCCAAGGTATTTCTTTTATGCACATGCACACACAGGCTCACACACTTACATTCCCCAAGTTCAATGGTTGATATTTGATAAATGTTTGATCAAAAAAAGCTAACCATGTTTCTTAACTGTGAATCTCCTCAGAGGCTTTCATATGCTAACATATTTAGCCTTTTGAAACAACTCTATAAAATACAGACTTTTCTCAAATTAATTGGACCAGAAACCCTTTTTGCAGAGGGTCTCCTGGGACCAATAATCTACAAAATGCACTTTGGGGAGGCCCTGCCATGGCAGTTTGAGGTTCTTTAATGGATCCCAAAAAGAGAAAGATAATGCTTTTGAACTAATCCTCTCCTGTGGGTGAGACCCTTTCAATTGGACAGTGAGGAGTGACTCGGCTTGTGTCTCCGCCCTCTTGCTGGGTCTGATAAAAACGGAGGCACAGGAGAAGGAAGCTGTCTTATCTGCCCCTGCAGTGTGAGGGAAAGGACTCCAGTTTCGCCCACAGCTGAGCTGCAAGGAGAATCGCCTCTGAGAGGCTCGGGGAGATGAGCCTTACGTGCCTGATAGCTTGCAGCTGAACTTGGTAGGACAGCCAAGACTGATAGAGGCGGCCGAGAAAGAGACAAGCTGGGCACTCTGGCGGTCTCACAGCTGAGCTCTGGGAGCCGGGCTCTGAGAGGGAGAGCTGGAGGGAAGGCAGAGGCCTCGGCCGGGGTCGGCGGCCATCTTGCTTGGCCACAAGGCTCAAGGGTAGATGACTCTGGTGAGGAAGCATCTCTGACGGTGCCTTGATTTGGATATTTCATGACATCAGAACTGTAAGCTTCTACCCCAAATAAATCCCCTTTACAAAAGCCAGCCCACTTCTGGTACTTTGCATCGGCAGCCCTTTGGCAAACTGAAACATACGGAACCCCTGCACTGCCTGGGAGTGTGAAGGCCATCAAAACTGGGGTTCTCAGAGCTGAGCCCAGAGAGGAACTCACGGACCTGGCCCTCATTCTTCCGGAACACTACTCAGAGCCACTGAAAAAAAACAAGAACAACAGAGGGGTATTGCAGAGATCCACAGGTGAAGCCATGAGTCAAAGTTCTGGTCCCTTCCATCGGCAAGAGTGAGAAGTCAAGTTGACCAACTTACCCACTGCCCATATTAAAACAAAACAAAGCCCAACGGAGAAGTGAGGTAGTTTTCCCACATGAGATAACTAGCAAGGGACACGTGAACTCGGCTCTAGCTCTAGAGTACCTGCCATTCCTTTCCATCACCTGGTAGTTCTAAAGTGGGATGGCTCAATTACTCTTGTACTTTTACTGAGGCTCAGTTTCCCAGGGGAAGGAGTGTACTGGAAAAGGGGAAAAAAACCAACAGCTCTGTTCTGGAGATGGGCTGCCTATTTGACATCTAAATGGTGATAAAATAGGAAGCTGAATGTATTAGTCACTGAAGGAATAGAGTTGGGGCTGGGGATATAAATTTTGCAGCCATGAGCCTGTCTGTGTTATAGTAAGACAAAGGATTGCATGGGATTACTTAATAACATAGAGCAGGCATCAGCAAACTGAAGCCACAGGACATTGTCTAATTTTGCAAGAACATGAGCTAAGAATGGCTTCACATTTTTTAACAGTTTTGGAAAAGCAAAACATTTCCCAACACATAAAAATTATGTGGAATTCAAAAGTTAGGGGCCATAAATAGTTTTACTGGAACACAGTCAGGCTCATTCATTTATTTATGGTTTCTGGTTGCTTCTTGCTACCACAGCAAAGTTGACCAGTTGTGACAAGACAGTAAGGTTCACAAAGCCTAAATTCACTATCTGGCTCTTTACGGAAAAAGTGTGTCAGGTAGAGACAGAAGAGAAGCCAAACGTGGTTCCCAGTCCCGGATCACCCACCTGAGGTGTATAATCCCGGGCAATTTACTTAATCTCTCTGAGCTGCCATTTTCCTTATCTGAAAAATGGGGTTAAAACCAGCTGGCACTTAAAATTGCTAAAAAAGACACTAGATGAGTGCTAATCCCTTTAGTTCAGTTCCCAGTACCCTGTAGAAAGGAAATAAGCTCACAACGAACAGACACAGAGAGCAGGTGGCAAGCGCAAAACAACAGGGGAGGGGACAAGTAAATAAAAATAAACCTTTAAAAAAGCATTATTTTTAAAGTTATTTAGTAAAGTGGACAGATAGGTAGAGATAGAAGAGAAGCCATCTGGAGATGGCCAGATCCTGGTAGCCTCAACACGTAGACGTTGGGGTGAGGACACAGTAGCGAGCTAAGAGGACAACCGGGAGTATGACGGACCAAAAGCAGCCAAGCAGCCCGAAGCCACAGGAAAGCGGTGTTTCCAGAAGAGGAAATCATCTACTCTGGCGTCAAGCGACGGGAGGACTGAGAACCAGCCACCATCTTGGCCACATGGAAATCAATCACTGATGACCAAGAAAAGGGCAATTCTGGCAAAGTGCTGGGGACAGAGTAGGTGGAGCACAAAGAACTCCTTCAAAGAGCTTTTCTATCAAGGGAGCAAAGAAACGAGGCAATATCTAAAGTGGACAGTTAGGTCAAAAAACATTCTGGTTGTTTGTTTTAAGACGGGAGATGTCACAGCCTGATTTATGCTGATGGGAATGATCAAGGAGTGGGAAAAGTGGTGAATCAGGAGAGAGAACAAAGGGCTTCAGAGTTGGCAAGAGAAGGTTGTGTGAATAAGTGAACAGAGCAGCGATGTTTCATGCATTGAAGCAGTAACAGGCACAGGGATGGATACAAGGAAGTTGGTAAATGCAGTGGTGGGAAGTTCTCTTTGCCTGGGTTATAGGTTCTCAGTAAAATTAGAAACAAAGCATTAGCTGAGAGGGGAGACATGGAAGGAATATGGGACATGAGAGGAGAGAAGAAGGCAAGGTACTGTCACCCCGACAGTGAGAGTCACCAGAGCAATGTGGCAGGTCTGCTCACAATTCTTAGGGAACACTCGAGAGCGGTGATGTGATCAACCTAAAGTGAAACCGGTCACTGAGGCTGTTTTTCCCCAGCCAAGTTCAGTTTCTTGAAAGCCAAAGTAAGTAGGCAGCCAGGAAAAGGGGCTAAGGGAATTGACAGCGTATGCAAAGAGAGCTTACTCCGTGATGCACCATGGAGTCTAATTTGGGTAAAGATGTGAGAACAGGAGTGGAGTTGAAAGAAAAGGGGCAAGGTCAACAAATTCTGGAGGTCCCAGTGGGATTTTGTAAATAATTAACCAAATACAGCCTATGAATTTGGATCTTCAAATATTCCATTTTTGAAAAGAAAATCTAAACACCCAAAGCATAGCCTCTTCTAGAACTCAAGCTCCTAATGGCTAGTTTACTTGAACAAGCACGTAATAGCTTAGGAGGCAGCCACCCCTACCCACCTATCAACTAGAACTCCACGAGAGCACAAACCAACCCATCCACATCTTGTCTGCGAAACCAGGAGGGAGCTGACATCTGGGAGAGCGACAGGGAGAGGAGGAAGCCGGCTTCTGGGAGAAGCAAATTAGGCACTCAGGGAAAACGGAAAAATAAAGACAAAGGGAGTGAGATAAGGTGGAGGGGAGCTGGAAAACGATGGTGACGATAAAACCTGCTTTTTTAAAGAGGAGAAAAGAAAGTCATGAGCTGTACACAGATGACACTGGTGCCAGGAAAGGCTCCCTGTCCTTGAGCCAGCATTCACACGGAGATGCCAAATTTATCAAACGCCAGCAAGTCCTCTCTTCAACCACTCAAAGCAACTGTCATTTTTTAAGAAACATTTTCATTAACCACAGGAAGACTTGTCTTGGTTTGTCTCTAAGTTAGACTACAAGTAACCTAAGGGCAGATAATAAATTTTTAAAAAACTATGGCTCTAAAGATCGACGGACTTTGTAGACAAGCTGTGTATTTTACAACCTGCACAGGAGATGTTAAATGTGGTAACAAAAAAAAAAAACCAAAAACAGATGACTTTATTAAATATCATGTCGCTATGATTTTCAATAAAAAGCAGAAGTGGTTTTTGATTTACGGCTTTCTGGAATTTATATTTTCCAATAGGCAAGATTCTACGTTATGGTTGCTTTTCCAGGAAAGGGGTAAAGGGAGAAGAAAAAATTAAGAAAAGTGCACTTTGTCCTATTCCTGCCCCAAGGCGGAAAGGAAATATATATATATAGTATGCAATATAATTAAGTATATATTTGCTTCATAAGCCAAAGATTTTCCTAAGCTTTGAGTGATATGAAATATACATTAAACATGATCTGTACCTTAAGCCTCTTCTCAAGAACAAATATTTGTGCTAGGGGGATGTGAGTATAAAAGGAATAGCATGAGGGGCAGTTTTTTTTCTTGGGGGGGGGTAAAAGAACTGTTCTTTGTATCCTGATTATGATAATAGTTATAACAATCTATAAATGAGTTAAAATTCATAGACTTGTATGCCAAAAAAAAGTCCATTTTACTAAATAACTTTAAAAATAATGTTTTAAAGTTTTATTTTTATTTACTTGTCCCCTCCCCTGTTGTTTTGTGCTCGCTACCTGTTCATTGTGAGCTTATTTCCTTTCTACAGGGTACTAGGAACTGAACTAAATAGGATTAGCACTCATCTAGTGTCTTTTTTAGCAATTTTAAGTGCCGGCTAGTATTAATCCCATTTTTCAGATAAGGAAAATGGCAGCTCAAAGAGACTAAGTAACTTGCCCAGGATTATACACCTTAGGTGGGTGATCTGGGAATGAAAACCACATTTGGCTAAAGTCCAAAGCCTGCCCTCCCTGCTGGCCCACAATGCTACACACAAAACTCCTGGAATTATTAATTTGGGTGTGCCTGCTCCCTGTCAGAGAAATGCAAATTCTCAATCAAGAGCAAAGGCTATTGTCAGAGGGAACACACCAAGGCAAGAGATCCAATAAGGCAGGCACAGAACAAAACCTGGAAGCCCATCCCACTTACATAACGCCACTCCTTGGGTACATTCTCTTCTGTGGCAGGTGTCCAAGGACCGCAGAGCACGTGCTATGTGTCCACAACCTCATCTGGGATTGTTACGCTAGCTCCAGTTCACGAAAAAATAATAACCACCCACCCTCAGTTTCCAGTGCTGAATTATGAGAAAAAGGAGAAAACAGGCCCCAGGTAGGAAGCACGAAGCACACAGGCCGTTCTTTTCCCTCTTGCGGTGATGGGTCTCCATGTTAGAGACGAGGAAAGCATGCCATCAAGCTGACCAGCCTGGCCACGCTGCTGCGCTGGGCTCTCTAAAATGTGTCTTTAGGAGTTTCCCAGGACTCTCTACTCGAGGCTGAGTGTGGCCCCTGCCGCCATGACAGCAAACGAGTTCTTGGCATAAAGTGGCAGGCGCCTTCCCAACACCGTGCAGTCATGCAGCGCAAGCCTCGTTAAGTGCGCATCATCTTGCTTAGGACTAATCACTCAGAACAGCCAATCAATAATAAGGGAAGAGTCGGGGTGAGGTCATCCGTGAGGCAAAGGCAGGCTACAGACTTCTCTCCCAAGTGGCGGAAAGATGCTTGCTCTTGGCAGGCGGCTCTAATTTTCCATTCTAATTGGGCCCTTGGTCTTGTTTCCATTTCCATTTCTTTTTTCAGGCTCATATGCATAGGTTTACACACACAAAGACTCAATCATTTCTTCAATAAGGAAAATCCACATAACTTATTGTAATTATTACAATGGAGACAAAAACCAATGACTGGGCTTTGTGCTTAGTCCCTTATTCATGGTGATGGCATAAAATCTATACATGTCTTTTAGATTCCTCACAAATCATTTTGGGCTATGGCAATGTCAAACTCACCGTTACAACCATCTACCATAATTCCAAGTAGAGTGCCTTGAAGGTGGTAGAGCTATCTGCAACATCTATTGAACTGAATTCAAGAAAAATGAGTTAAAATGAAATGTATAATTTAGAATAAAAAACAAAGGCTGTTTTGTCTGATGGTACCTTTGAATTTTAACTATTGCTAATACTCTTTCCAATGAATTAAAACACAAGCGAAATTTTCTCCAGTATTTGAACCATGTGAACTTGCCACTTGTATAAGTTTAAAAATAGTTGGATGTCAGGAATTTCATATGGTTCAAATAATAGACTTTAACTCAATCAGACAAGCCAAGGTGGGAAATCTGGACATAGCTCCACTTGCCAAAACATTTATAAACAAAGGGTATTATCACAAGGAGGGTACCATGCTAACGGGAAAGCAGCAGTTTTAGGATAGCTAAAGAAATCATTTTAATCAGAGCTTACTTTTTGAAATCAACTTTTATGAGGCTTAATTTACATACAATGTAATTCACCAACTTTAAGTGTAGAATTCAATGAGCTCTGACAAACGCATCCAGTCTTATAACTCTTACTACAATCTCGAATGTAGACTATTTCCACCACCCCCAAAAAGGTCCCTTGCACTCCTCAGCCATCAATTCCCTCCCCAGACCACCAGCTCCTGATAAGCACTGACATGCTTTGTCACTAGAGCAGTTTTGCCTTTTCTAAAATTTCATACAAATGGATGCCTGCAGTATGTCCCTTTTGTGCCTGGCTTCTTTCTCTAGCAAAACGCTTTGCAGGGCCATCCATGCCACAGTGCTGAGTATATCACAACTTGTCTCTCCACTTACCAGTCAATGGGTTGCTTTCAGTTTGCAGTTGTCATGAACATGTTAGTCTGAGTCTTTTTTATTTAACATATATTTTCACGCTCCTTGGTCACTATCTAGGAATAAAAGTGCTGGTTTGTCTGGTGGGCATTTAAGAAACTACCAACTGCTGCAGGGCGATTTTACATTCCCAGTAACAACGTAACAGAGCTCAAGTTGTTATGCATCCTTACCAACATCTATATGCGCAGGCTTTTTAAACTTAAGTCATTCTAGAGCAGGGGTTCCTAACCAGGGGTCCATGGACCCCCCAGATTTCAGGGGGTCCATGAGCTTGAATAAAAAACTTTAAAAAATTATTTTTGTGAGGACATGTTGGTGCAGGTATGATATATTTATTAAGTAATACACAGTATAGTGTGGATTTAGTGTGATTTTTATTTTGATGTAGCGTGCTCTGAGTGCAATAGATAACTGCCTGCAAATAGGCTGGTAAGAATGGTGGAGATGGTTTTACAATGCTATGGGAGAAGGCGAATCTCTATGTTTGCCAAAAATGACCACTGGAACAGACATTGAACCATGTTAGGTTATCAGGTATTGAAATTATGGGGAAGTTTTAAAATGTAATTTTGAATAATTCTAAAATTTAATTTAAAGACATGCCGATGGTGAGTGTTATAAATCTATCTGCTGCCACCTTCTCAGAAGGGGTCCGTGGCTTTGACCTGACTGGGAAAGGGGGCCATGGAACAAAAAAGGTTAAGAACCCCTGTTCTAGAGGGTGTGTAATGGTATTTCCTAGAGGCTTTAATTTGCATTTCTCTCATGGCTAATAATGTTGAGCATCTTTTCATGTGCTTATTTGCCATTTTTATATCATCTTCAGTGCAGTGCCTATTTAAATATTCTGCCCACTTCTAAATTGGCTTGTCTTATTAAATTGGAGTTCTTGTACATATCCTAAACATAAGACTTTTATTAGACAGATGGTCTGTAAGTATTTTCTCATAGTCTATGGATTGCCTCTTCTTTTTCTTAATAGGCCTGTAAAGAACAAAAGTTTTAAAATTTCAATAAATCCCATATAACAGTTTTTTCTTACATGGTTTTTCTATTTTTAAAAAATCTTTTAATTCTCTATAATTTTAGCTCTTACATTCATACCTACGCTCCGTCTCAATTTAATTTTTGTGAATGGTCTGAGTTACGGGTAAAAGCTCATCTTTATGCATACAGGTAATTGTTTGAGTACCATTTGTTGAAAGTATTAGGCTTTCCTCGTTGAATTACCTCGGTACCTTTGTCAAAAATCAATGACTCTGTGTGTGTGTCTATTCTGCTCTCTTTATCCAGCCGTCCACCATACCAGACGGTCTTGATTACTGTCACGCCAAACAAAATCGAAATCGGCTAGGATAAAGCACCCAACTTCGAAGACATCTTTTTAAATATTTCTATAGCTGATAGCTGGTTCTCTATGGGACAATATTCTCCTGTTGGTTAAATCATAAGCCCTTCCGCTGAGGCTGTTGCCCCATCCCCACCTTCTTTTTGTTTAACTAACACGGGCTCCATCCAACCACCACTGGGACTTCTAAAGTCTACTTCCAAAGAATTCCTTCCCAGTTCCCGCACCAAGAACAGTTACCGCTACCACGAGTTGTTTTCTGTTATTAAAGGTAATAACTAACTGCTCCTGGTTATCAGTACTAAGAGGACTGCACTAATTCTCTTCCTTGTCCACCATGACCGCTGGGTTCTGGTCTCCACTCAGATTTCTCCAGACCCTGGAAACAGTGGTTTTGATCATCTGATTCCCACCCTTTGGGCCTGCCTCACAGTCGTTTCCCCAGCGTGGGGCCGGGTTCACCTGAGTCTGCCCCGTACCCCTCAGCAGCTGGAGCCACAGAAGAAAAAATGAATGAAAAAAGGCATTTCCCAGCCCACACCGACCGACTTTGGTGCAACCGGGCAATGAAATGGCCCTGCCTCTCCCCCACTCACACACAAACATCTTCTTTTCAAAAATTACCCAGTAAAAATACATTTAATGTTGCCCTAGACCAAATTCCTGTCCTCAATATGGTGCTGACCTTGATGTGTTTCAGCCAAGTAAAATGCAGAAAACAACAAATAACTGTTCCAATGAAATCACTTTGTTAGTTTTTTTCTTTCTTTCTCCTAAGATGCCCCAATAGATTACTTTGCCTTGTGGAACCACAATGAGTATAAAACCAACTGTTCCTCTCCTACAGCTTGTACCAGCTACCTACAAGATGGTTTTGAAATGTATTTTCCTTATCAGATGAAGTGAATTTTCCCAGTAGCATCCCACATAAAACTCCTTGAACGTGAGGTCATTTTATCCCGAAATCCACCTATAGGTCCTGGGTCCTGGGTAAAACAAGAAAAAAGAAATGGAGCTAAGATGAGATGCTACCATAAAGTTATATAACACAGCACTAAAATCCTTTCCTAGTCACAGAGTATCAAAAAGCTGACCTGAGATTTCTTTTGGCTGTATGTGTGAATCACGTTAGCTACTGAAAAGGACAAATCAGCTAGGAGTCCACATACGTAAAAGATGTGTCGCCCTCAAAATCAGAGGCCAAGAAACTGCGTCCTCATCGAAACCTAGCTCCACTCCGTTGAAGAAACACAGATACACACGGTGAACATTAGA
This sequence comes from Dasypus novemcinctus, assembly GCF_030445035.2. Classification (NCBI taxonomy): domain Eukaryota; kingdom Metazoa; phylum Chordata; class Mammalia; order Cingulata; family Dasypodidae; genus Dasypus; species Dasypus novemcinctus. Next base: position 10,980,331 of record NC_080701.1, read on the forward strand.
AATTCCTGCTACAAGGAGTAAAAATGGGTAGGGAGAGAAAAGGAGCAGGAGACAGAGAGGGGAGATTACGAGGTATCCCAGCTTGGGTGGAAGACGAGCCTGAACTGGGGTCTTACCAGGAGAGCCCTGAAGAAGTAAATGGATTCGCACGGCAGAGCTGCAAATGACTCGAGAGAGAAATGACTTTGCAGAAAACTTCTCTTAATTTTAGAAAAGTGGTTGTTTGGTGTGATTTCCAATCACTCCACTGTGAAGCCTTAAGCTGTTCAAATTGAGCAGCCTGCAACATCCCCGAAGTTCCTAGTAAATATTATAAAATGAGCCACCATTTTTTAAACCATACTGTCATGAGGCCAACTACATTTTTTATTCGTGGCCTTGACATTCGGTACCTGAGAAGAATTTAATCCTCACAGTCTAAGTAAGATCAGAAGCCTGGCTTCTATGAAAAAGTGGGGTTCTATTAAGTCACTCAGGAAGGCAGAAAAACCAGGGCAAGGGTTTTGCCACGACACAGAGGTCCCCGGCCCCTGCTCACCCTGCTTGGACCGCTCGCCTGGTGGCCGGCCTAAAAAGGAGGTGATGACGAGGGCGCGTCAACGCTGGTCCCCCGGGAAAGCTTTACTCCTTGCTGGAATGGGTTTATTATTCTCTCTCTCTAAACAGCACGAAGACGGGAAAAGAGGGCCAGGGAACAGAGAAGTGGCTCGAGCCTGGGAGAGCTGCTCCTCAACCATCTGAGTAGCTGGCACCACACAGGTAGGGTCTGCCCCAAGGGTGCTCAGAACACGGTTTCTTCAGAAACATTTAAATGAGGTCCCAGACAGTTCCATCCACCCGCCCCGGGGGTCAAGCCCCCTCTCAATCGGACGCAGAATGGGCATCACCATCCCAAATCCTCAAGACTGAGGAGTGAACAAACAGAAGGTGGAAATGCAACTATGGACCAAAGTCGACTTACGCTTATTCTAGTAACAGAAGAACATGTAACACTGACACAAGGCAGTGGTCACCAGAGGTCCTGAGGGGAGGGAGAAGGGAGAGGAGGTGTAACATGGGGCACGTGGGGGCCAAGCTGCACGACGCTGCAATGATGGATACAGGCATCACATATTTAGTCAAACACCTATAACTTTGGGCAGTGCAAAGTGTGAACCAGAATGTAAACTGTGGACCTTGGTTAGAAGCAATGCTTCAGTATGTTCATCAATTGTAGCAAATGGACCGCACGAATGGAGGGTGTCGTTAACGGGGGAAAGTGAGGGAGCAGGAGGGAGAGGGGCATTTGGGAATCCCTACATTTTTTATGTAACATTTACGCAATCTAAAGCTCCTTTAAAAATAAAGGGAAAAAAACATTAAGTAGACATTATGGTTTCAATGAATAATAAATAAGGTCTAAGGAAATGGGCTCCAGCTACCTAGTAAGGATCACTCTTAAGTCAAAGGATCAGTGAGACTAAAGGACCAAGTCCCTGCCCCCTACCAAGCTCCTGTATTTCCAGACAAACAGAAAATTGCTTCTTTCTTGTCTGGGTAAAGTAAAACTGCAGGAATGTCCTGTTATTATTTGGATCTCTCTGGTCTTGTGAATTACCCTAGTGAGCCGTGACCTCAAAGAACCCTACAATACAATGATATGACTTCATGAATCAAGAAAGTATGGTTTACTAGCGTAACTGCTTTCTTTGGAGAATGGGGAGCTCTAGATGTGATTTAAGAAAATTTTTACGGTATAATCCCATCATTTGCAAATATTAATAACTACATTTAAAGATGACAATGGGCAAAAAAAAAAAAAGAGAGAGGTGTTAGGCATGATCTACTTTTAACATGCAGTCTGCTACATATAATACATTCACAATATTTCCTGTATTACTAAAATGCATTAGTCTAATAGAAAAGACAAACCAAAATGGGCCTTCAGATTGAAGGAAACAAGGCAAAAAAATAAATTTTTTTTTAAAAAAGCAGATGGATTGAGCTCTTTAGGTCTGTGCTAACAGAAAATTCAATTAAAGAGAGACTATGCTTCTGTTAAAATTGCAGTGATTATTGGTATAAACAGAACCATTACATTCTTTATCATAGAAACTGTTACATTTTTATAGCATGAATTAAAAATAAAATCCCACACTATTTAAGCATGCTTTTAACTGTTCCCAAGACAGAAAACTTTACTTATATACAAGCCTCCAATGTGTCACAAAGAGAAAGAAAAATAAGCAAATCTACTCTTTCAATATTAATCCAACTCCATGATTTTAAAACATTATTACATGAGAATGAACTAACGGCAATGTGAAAATCATTAATTACTGCCTTTATTTAGGAGCAGGTTAAAACCTCAGGGATTTGATGATCTCTCTTGAAAAAAGCCCATTTGCCTAACTCTGTCCTTCCTTCACAGCATGCCTTTCCCAGGATGAAAAATGGAACTGCTGCTTCTCCATAACCACCAAGTGGGAAGGACTCTTTTCTATCCCGAGCTCTCCGGCACTTTGTCTAGATTCACTTTTCCAACGCTGTACAGCTGTGAATAAGCCTTATCTCCTTTTCTGAACTAAATCCCCTGAGGACGGGCTCTGAGAGTGATTCCAGATGAACTTCCCACTCAGTGTTTGCTAAGAGGCCCTCGCTTAACTCCTGCTGAGTGAATACAGGGTTAGATGAATAAACATCCGGGCAAATACCTACCTATGTACCTGTTAGCTCTAGAGGCTATACCACCTTGCGATATTGTATGAGCTTTGTGTTGTATCTTTAATAATAGAAATGCACTAAGTGAAATAATTATTCTTGCAAAGATTAAAAAAAAAACGAAAACCTGATCTTTCTGCACTAAAAATCATAATTAACCACAACTGGCTAATTCCAACTGAGAAAGACAGCCCCAACGTTTTTAAACCGACTTAACCAACACACAGTGGCAGGTGGGCTAGCTCAGGCGTGCGCTTCCAAGCAGGTGTGGCCAGGGTGCCCTGGGCTGGCCTCCGGCTAGAGCCACTGGGACCCCTGCCCTGTCCATCCTCACAAACCGGCCTCGAGGGCACGAGAGCTCAACATCCCACGATGAAACACACGTGTGGGGACCTTTCCAGTTAGTGGCTGGTGAGCCCAGCATGACACCTGTGCCTGTAGCCCCCCCCCCATAAAATAACACAGAGCAGCTTTCACCACGGGAGAAAGTCAGGAATAACCAAAATGAGCAGTGGCACAAATGGCTTCCACTTACAGGCACCTTCATCTCATCGGTGAAATTCAAACAGTATCTTTGATTTCTTACTCCAAACCTAAAGGAATCTTTGCCAGGAGAGGGGGAAACAAAGCCCAAATCTAATTCTCTGCTGCGTTTCATCTTTTTAATCCTCTCTGATGTCATTTGGATTCTAAAGAAAATTAGTGGGAGAAGTCAGGGGTATGTTCTGAGTAATTTATTCTAATTCTTTTTTATTATTATTAGGTTAAAAAGTGGTTTAAGACTCACCCCATTTTTACACAGAGTATAAAGAAATGTGTGGGAACCCAGTGCCTTGAAGAACGTAAAGAGAGCGCAGCAAGGATGGGGGGCAGCAGAGCTGCTGCAGGGGAGCAGCTGAACCGAGAGGTGTACCTGCTCTGTCGCTAGGCCAACCTGCAGCTGCTAGCACCAGAGGGGCTCATCCTCCGACCATCCCCAACCCCGCCCCCCCCCACCCCCCCACCCCACCCCACCCCCGCTGCCAGAGGCCAATCCAATCATGAAAAAACCAAGGCACAAGCAAAAGCAACAACCAGAACAGGCCAGCCCAAACCATCACCCTGCACCCAACAGATCTCCTGAACGCACCTGCTCTGACCTCTCCTTTTACAAGCACTACCGCTGAAAGGAGCTAGAACAAAAGATGACTCGTTACGCGCAGCCATAAAGAACACCAGGGTATGCTGCATACATAATTCATGACCGAGCTGCCATCAGCATCATTTATTCCTTCAATATTTTAACGTGGTAAAAAGTTTCTAGATATTTATAAAGTCCCTTATGTCTTCAAGAGCCTTCCAATTTTAAGAACAAATGGGGAATCTTATCCGTCTGCAGATGACATTACCTACCAACAAATAAGACCATAAGTCTTCGAGTTACCCCGGGAATTCCTAAGAGGCAGGTGGCTAAACAATTGGAGGAAGCCAATCGAGTCGGCAGGCAACGTCTGTCAGCCCTACTGAAATCTACCTTATCAAACCCCTTCTGCTTGGTGTAAAAATGAACATCCAGTTTTCTTCCCACCGTGGTTAAAAGTCCTCCTGTCCCGCTCACACACAAATAAAAAAGACACCTTGGCGACGTGGAAGCTCAACCCCTCTCCAGTCCCCATTGTCTGAATTACCCCCCAGGGGCTCTCCAAACCCCCCTCTCACCCCAGCTCAGTCCCGGCTGCTGATTTTACAGAACGGAAACCTCTGCTTCCCCAGGTGACGCTTCCATATTTCCCTCACCCCAGAAAGAAATCCACAGGGTTTCGCTGGGGTTTATATTGAGCTGCCGAGAGTTCAATTCCAATGGAAAAATTCCAGCTGCTCAGGCAGATCAGCTACAAGGAACATTTACAGGGGCTATGTACTGACACGCTGGAGCGCGGGAATGCCGATAACTTGGGTAGCCGCCCCCCCTCCATCGCACTCCAATGGTCCTGGCTTTTTACCAAGAATCCTCAACTAGGGCCGCCGTGGAGACCCTCTCCCAGCCATCCAACCCCTCCGAAGGCCTCTCGGGGTCCCCGAAGGACTCCGGGGCTCAGTGTTCCTCAACCAACACTGAAATCGCTGCTCCCTGCTTGCACCGCCCCACCCAGCCTGCAGCGCCTTGGGGTGGGGGTCCTGTTCCCCCCGATGCCCCGCGTCCTGCACAATGCCAGGGTGCTACGGATTCCCAGGAACCGCTGAAATCACTTCTCGTTTACAGGTGACGAGTCGGGGGCTCCGAGAGGGCCCGTGGCTTGCCAGGGGTGCAGGCCTCTGTCCTCCCCATCCAGCCTCCCTGCCTTCAGCCGCAGGTGGAGGAAGGACGCCGCTTCCTCTGATGCGGCTCTAGCAGCCACCAAGGAAGCCGCGAGCGATCGCCCCATGGCGGAGGCTAAGGGACACTTGTCCCAAGTCACCGCCACAGGAGACCCTACACACCCCTCAGACGAGGACGGCCTGCCCCTTTCAGGAACGAGCTAGGTAAGCGGGGAAGGGGGAAGGGTGCTGGCAGGAAGAGGAGGTGGGTAAAGCGGGAAGGGAGGAAGACTTCAAGAAGCACCCCAGGTTCCAAACGTCAGAAAACGATCTGGGGAAGCAGGCGTGGCTCAACGGATAGAGCATCCGCCTACCATATGGAGGATCCAGGGTTCAAACCCAGGGCCTCCTGGCCCGTGTGGAGCTGGCCCACGTGCAGTGCTGCCATGCACAAGGAGTGCCGTGCCACACATGGGCGGCCTCACGTAGGGGAGCCCCACGCGCAAGGAGTGCGCCCCACAAGGAGAGCCGCCCAGCGCGAAAGAAAGCGCAGCCCACCCAGGAATGGTGCCGCCCACACCGAGAGATGATGCAGCAAGATGACACAACAATAAGAGATGCAGTTTCCCAGTGCCACCTGACAGTGCAAGCAGATGCAGAAGAATACACAGCAAGTGGACACAGAGCAGACAAGGGGGGAGGGGAGAGCAATAAAAAGAAAAGACAACAATCTGCCCAGCTCGGGCTTCTGCGCCCTTAGAGGGCAAGAGGGCATGTGAGCAAAGCATCAACGTGACATGCCAGGTTCTTCAAAAGCAAGTATTTGTCTCCAGCCAAAGAATCAGGACTCCTGTTAACAAAGAACCACGCAGGCCGTCCTCTTTTCTGGTGGTGCCCCCGGTTCACGGCGGGTTAGGACTTCAACAGAAATCCCCTGGGAACAGACGCGTCTCAACTCACCAACAGCACCATCAAGCAGAAGCCGTGGGGGCTGGAAAAGCCAGTGTCGCAGCGTCCTGCGTGGGCACTGCCTGGGGCCAAACGGGCAGCGGTTGGTCTGCTCCTGGTATCAGTCACCTGCCGTTGGCTAAGCAAGAGGAGTTAACAGCCCCAGTCATCCATGAGACGCCAGCAGCGCTGCCCTTTGGGTAAGCTCTGAACGCTGCAGCAAGGCTCACAGGCCAGGCTCCAAGGTCTCAAGTCTTCAGGAAGGGACTGGGGAGAGGAGGGACCCAACCCGCTGCTAAAAATCTCTGGCAGGCTGCAGGGAAGCCAGGTCCAAGGCCCAAAGGCAAATTCCAGAAATGACCAAACAGAAAATAAGTTGGTTTTCCTTCTCCACACACCAGGGGGAGGAAAAAGACAAAAAATATATGGAAGCCAGGGAGGATCAGAGAGCTTGCAGATGTGGGTTTTTCTTGGGGTGGGCATAGTCACGAAGGTTAGACAAAAGAGAACAATTCAAAAGAACACCTGCCCCAGTTCAGACTCAGCAAAACAGCCTGGAAGAGAGAGGGACAGGCCACTCTGGAGCTCTCTGGGGGCGAGTGGTGTGGGTGAAAGGGCCACATCCACCCAACAGGGGCGCTGCACCCCGTTTTCTGTTATAGCACCCCTGCACGAAACAGGCTGGCCCTTGCCAGCCCAGGAAGCTGTTGGGGGCATCACATTTCTCTTTTCGATGCAATTCATGAGCGACAACCCTCCAGAATCAAACGCTCAACGCAGCTAGGCTCGGCTGGTGTGCGGCAAAGGGGAATCAAGCGAAACCAGGAGGATATGTTTTTAAGGACATGTTCACAGAAGATATGGCATGCCCTTTTCCTCCATAGTGTCCACACGAATTTGGACTCTTTAAAGTAGAAGATGGAGGAGTTTTCAAGACCGAAAACATCAGTGAAAAACCCCTGACTCCCAAACCTGCCTGGTTACTCTGTTAGCTTGAAACACAATACACAATTAGCTTTTGAACATAAAAGCCACTATGACAAGCTACAAGTGTTTCCTGTTTGTTTGGTTTTGTTGTTGTTGGTTTTTTCAGATCAAACACAGTTTAGTGTGCTGGTTAAAGCCTCTCTTTATTCACCCCCCACGCGGAACTGTGTGTGGGTAATCGCTTACATATTAAACCCCTACTGGTACAGGGCAAACACAAGAGGGGTAGCCCCTGTGCAGAACACATCTCGCGTCTCCTTAGACCTAGAAAATGCAAAGGGGTGGCACTCTAGAGGAAAGTTAAAGGAGAGATGAAAAATGCCACCCTGGCACAGGTGGATTTTCACAGAGATGACCAGCCAGCTCAGGTGGTAAGGCTGCTCATTATCAATGATTTGTTGTTCATTTCTCACTGTTCCTGCTGCCACGGACTTAATTTAACCAGTGGTATATTTATTTGCAGACAAAGAAGATTTGTAATTATCGCTATGTCTAAACATTACAGCAAATTAAAATGGATGAATTAAGCTGGGAAAGGCATAATTATGCAGAAAATAATGGTATCCCAACATGCATCACCACAGCCAATTTAAAAAGATTACCCTTATTTTAAATCACAAAGTTAAGCTTATAGAATTCCCAAGCCCCTTTTTATGTCCAACCGTTTTGACTCAGAGATTGTCTTTTTCTCACTGCATCTCAACAGTGCTCTGAGGGACACAAAGAAGGACGGTGAACCCTGAAGGAGACTGAGTGTTTCTCAAACCTCGCAAGTGGATAACTTGCTTCATATAATACCTAGAAAACAACCTGCAAAGAACCAAAAGTTTGTCAATATAGGACTAAATAGTACATCCTTAACGGAATATTATGCATCCATCCATCTTTCCATCCGTCAATCCATACACCCACATACAAATATGTGTAGTAGTACTGTGGCCGCTGAGATGGAAGCATTCCTCAAATAATTTATTAAGTGATACAATGCCAGGCATAACACAAGGACTACAGCACAATTTCTTTTGAGTTAAAATATAGCAAATGTACACCTGATTTTCCTCGAAAAAAATAAGAAAAAACACTTGACAGAGGAGAAAGAGGCATCAGAGAGGGGACTCCAAGGGGGCTTTTGCTTCTGAATTTACCATCCCATCCATTTAGATACTTTTTTATCATCTGTGGAAGTTAAAGGGTAGAGAGATTGTTTCAGTGCGTGATTCCTTCTGTTATATCTTCTGTATTTAGAAAAACAAATTTATGATGGTGAGCACTAAAAGAAATCACAAACTATCAATATATTGTACTGAAATTTATGACTTCAAAATATCTGAAGTTTTGTAAACAATCAAAAAGGCAAACAAGGTTGAAAAAAGATCTTAAGCATGACTGGCGAAAGTTTAATACTTTTAATTATGAAGAGTTAATACAAAGTAAGAAAACACTGCAATTAAAAAAAAAAAAACAAGCACCAAGATGATGCCAAAAGATATTATCAGGCAATTCGCAAAAGAAGCAACACAATTAGCCTCCATAGAGGAAATTTTTTACATTCACTAATTACAATTTTGAAATGTCAATGAGAAACTATTTTCTACTAAAGTTCAGTACATTTCAAGGTGGTACCCAGGGTTGATGAAGTACAGTGATAGCAATACTGCATATGCTGCAAGGAGGAGTATGAATTGTGCAATCCTCATGGAAAACAATGCACCCACGCATTGAGCCCAAATAATATTCTTTGCCTTTGACTCAATGATTCTACTTTGGGGCTTATTGCCCAAATAAGAAAGAGGCTTTCAAAATAAATGCAGTCGTCATAGAACTGCTCATAACAACAAAAACTGGAAATAACTTGTGTCAAAACAGTAGGAAAATGGTTAAACAAAGGTAAAATCCCCTTGATGTGCTACTGTGCAAGTATTCAAAACTACTGTGTAGATACTAAGGACATGGGACAATATTTTTTATAGTTATGTTAAAAATTCAATAAATTATTTATATGACATGAATATAACTATGTATTTTTAAAACTGAAGCTTAAGGGGAGAAAAAAATAAAAAATGAAAAATGTATAGTGATTGTGCTAGAAATTAGCTATGAGTGTTTATGCTGTCTAAATCTGTACATTTTAATACGGTAGAAAAAAACATTTTAAAAGCAATATAAGGTGTTACATTGTTTATATTCTTAAAAAATCCTTGTATAAATAAGGATCATGCTGTACTCCACCTCTTCTATGAACAAATAAGCTTTTATTCACAAGGTTAGCAGATTTCAAGTAGAGGTTCAGGCTCTTCCTTCTGGATTCAGGGGGATGGCAGCAGCAGCTAACACTTATTACGCTCTTACCCAGGCCAGGCATTGCTCTCAGCATTTTTGCATGTATTAAATCACTTCATCCTGAAAGAGCTATTTCGATGCCCAAAGTCACACAGCTAACCAATGGTGAGGCAGGGATTCGAGCCCAGGCACCCCAGGGCCTTTGCAACTAACCCCCATATTATAACGCTTCAATTTTAAAATGCAGCACCCACACATAAAAATACTTAAAATCTAAAAATTAAGTAATTTAAAAATGCAGCACAAAATTCCAAGTATTTCAAGCCAAACAAAACATGAAGTCAAAGTTCAAAAAACCTTGAGGCTTCTAGGATTTCAACTAAAATGTAATTGAGTCTATTTGGATAAATCGAGAAGCAAGGGAAAACAAATTCTAATGATGTGATTCAAAATGCAAGAAAACAATGTCATTGCCTGGGAAGTCTGTCCAAGCAAATGAAATGAATAAAATATGGGGTTCCATTACTGCAAAATTAATTTTTAAAACCCCTATTTTCAGCAGTCTGTGGGTCACAAGAGGCACAAAGAAAACACAGTAAAACTCAAACTGTCAACAATAAATAATTGAGTTATATCCAAATTCCCCTTTGTCACAGGACTTGTTATGGTAAAATTTAGAGTAAGGAAGGTCGATGTTCTCAGCTAGATTCCTAGGGATTAAAGAGGCATGCAGCTACCTGGCTGTTAAGAGTACCACGCGTTCCTTTCTCTCCGTACTCGGGAGACCTTGGCACACTTAGACCCTGAGCTCCAAAACAGGTCAACACAACTTGATCCTGACTCTGAGCCAATCACTTGGAACGACCCTGCCATCCTCACAGCCGGAAATCTCTTCCATTTTCCAAAGAGAGTCCTGCCTGATGGTCAAAGAATGGGTTGGGGTAATGCTTCCAAAGCTCTAGTAATTGGCAAAATTTTGAGCAGTTCACAAATTTAATTAAAATACAGAAGCCCCTTGCCCAGGTGGAGCAGTCGGTTCCTCTCACCCCACCTGCTGGTGCCCTCCCCTCACAGGTGCGGTACCCATGCCTTACCAGATCCCGTACCCCCAGCCCTGGGCACTTCAGGTAGGAAAGGAAGGTCTAAGGAAAGCTCGATCCCAGCTCCTCCGGGGAATTACTGCATTTTCTAAACCTCAATTTCACCACCTGAACATGAGGACAAAATAATACCTACCTCACAGTGTTGCCCGAGGATTAGAGGAGTTCTCCCACCTGCAACACTTAGCACTGTCTCGGGAACATAAGAACGCAATGGTGTTAGCTATCCTTGGACTTTCTTTGAACCCTCTACCTTAGAAAGGGTATATGATAATGATGAATGCAATAACCTTTTTTGTATTAAAAAGAAAGTTGTCAGGAAAAATAAGAATCTTATGAAAACAATAATAATGTAGCTAAGGCAAACAACAGCACCTAGGAGAAATGTCGTTGTTCTAATTTTATATTTTCCCTCTTCATTACCCCTTTTTTCTTTTTAACTCCCTCTTGTCAGAAGGAGGCAAGGAAAGAAGGAAGGAAGGGAAGCCTCATTCTGCTACCCCAAAATTCACCACGACTGTAATTATACAATGTTAATACCACAGACTGCACTTTAGAAGCGTGGGGCATCTCAGAAAATTAACTCTTTAATTTCTCCAACATTTAATATGCTAATAATAGAAAACTACCCCAAACAAAGGATCTCTCAACATAGAAATCTATAAATAGCACCCATATATTTTTCTAATGACAGCATCCAATTTAATGTACACTGTTTCTGGAGTCAGTATGTATAATCTTTGGTGGACAGAAAAGACAGATGACCATGGAAGCAAATCCACAAATGACTGAGAAATGTTAAGATTTCTGAAAGAGGCATTCCTCCCCCACCCTCTCAATAAAAATGCCGATTAGTTTGGAAGTTTGTAGGAATCCACAGATACAATACATTTTCTTTATCTTTCACCATCCTCCCAAGAGCTGCCTGAGGTTTCTTGCAAACAAATGAATCAACTTGAAAATCAAATGAAAAGAACGGCTTGGGCACAATTTTCCACAGTCTCATCTATATCAAACAAATTCCAAGTTGTAGCCAGTTTCTCTCAGTATGCACATTTTTTTCATGAAAAATGAGAAGCCAGCGTTTTTTAATTCAGGAAATTAGTCAAACATGCAAAAGATCTCCTCCATATGTGGTCCGATTCCATACATATGAGAATCAACAATTACATCAACCAAAATCCCAAAACTCAGCTCCCCGTGGCCAAGGCCATGCATTTTATTGCATTCCCCTAAAACTCCGAGTTCAGCACAGATTTCTGTCCATTGCAGGAATCCAACAGCAACTGATGGGTCTGCCAGGTTTGCATCACCTGTCACCCAGCCCTTACCCTTACACCTGCCTGTAGCCTGGCAATCATTCCAGAAGCTTTACTTAAAATTCACATGAAAAAAGCTCTGTGCAGAGGATAGCAATTACCCGGGACTTATGTGTCAGTACTTATTTCTCTTAGACGTATCTGGGATGGCACCCCAAGTTTATCAGCTCCCCAGTGTGTCCCATTCGCCACAGAACAGATCAGAGAGCACGATGTCTTTCTGTCCTCTCAGCACTGTGAGGATTCCCACGATAGCATGTTAAAATACGTTCCATCGATGGGGTACCCCAAAGCCGAGCCTGAAAAGCGCCCCCTTTCCGAAACCACACCTTGGAAGGAGCTGCCACGAAGAGCCTAGTAAAAGGGCCTCCAGCCAGTTCACCCAGAAGAAAGCTGCCAGTCTCATCTTCAGGTCACCTCCAGAAGTGACTCACGGGCCTCCCCACGGGAAGGCAGAGTGGCACCCGCAACACAGGCACCTCCGCAGCCGAGCCGCGCCCTGTCCTTCCCACAGAGCCCTTGTGCACAGATTTGCAGAAGCGAAGGAAACAGCTGCGCCAGCCTGGCTGCCCCGAGCTGCTGCTGGGCAGTAAACCGTCCAGCGCAGGAAGGAAGTGGGCAGCCCCTGGCGGCACAGGGCCCAGTCCCCGGCCCCCCGAGCCCAGCGCTCTGCCCTCCTCACCCCCCACCAGCTTTCTCCAACTTGCACCTTTTTCAGTCTTTGCCTTCTGAAAATCTACAGCTACAGGGGAAACAAAATTCTGCTGCTGGCTTTTCACTCATTTCCTCTTCAGGAAACAAAGCACCAGAAGTTTCTAATAAGAGATTTTGTTGGGGGTGGGGAACGAGAAAATGTTTTCAAGCATTCAGTGCCCAAAACACAAATAACTAAAAAGTCTTTCTCCCACCTCCTCCGGCCCCCCCCCCCCCCCCCCCCCCGCCCCAAATAAGTCAACCCTCCTGGCAAGGCACCTGGGCATAGTTTTCCAGGCTGGTGTCCTAACACACAGCACACACAGAAGCAGCTCTTCCAGCACCTTCCACACACTTAACCCTGCAGGGTTTCTGGAAAGCATCACCTGGAAGAAGGCAAAACAGCTCGTCCAGGCCCCTGAGGACATCTCTCTACCTGCAGCCACCCCACCACCACTTTCCCTCTCCTCTTACAGAGGTCGGTGTCAGCTGAGGATTGGGGGTGGCTGGAAAGAGTGCGCTACAGGACATCAGGCCCTGGTGGGCAGGGCGTGCTCACGGCCTCGAGGAGAGCCAACGTCAGGTCAGCAGGTGGAAGGCTTGCTGTGCCAACTACACTCAACTCAGGGTGGCATTCTGAGAAGGTGCCCTCGGCCGCCTATCTCTGTGACAGGAGAGCGAGGGAGAGAGAGGAACACACATACATCTGCCCGAAACTCAAGTGGGAAAATGACAGATGCCTCAAGGCCACACTTTAAGATGAAGCGCATCACCCACAACCAGGAAAAGCGCCTTGGCAGCAGTCAGTGAAGGAACACGAGAATGGGTTCCTTAAAAGTGGCCAAAGCACAGCAGCTGCGGAGGGCAGTGAGAGGGTAGAAGAGATGTGATGTGGGGGCATTTTGGGGATTCTGAGTTGTTCTAAATGATATTGCAGGGTCAGATGCTGGATTTTATATATCCTGCCATAACCCACTGAATGTTCTGGGGGAGAGCGTGAATTACAGGGTAAACTGTTAACTGTGTAGTGCAGCAGTGCCCCAAAATGTGTTCACCAAGTGCGATGAGTGTGCCGCAATGATGAGGGAGGTTGTTGGTGTGGGAGGGGTGGGGTGGGGAGTATACAGGAATCTCATATTTTTTAGTGTAACTTTTTGGTGTGATGTATATATCTTCAAAAAAACACCATTTACAAAAATGAGGTGGTGGGGGTGGGGAGTGGGTTACATGGGAACCTCTTATGTTTCCTGTTTTTTTAATGTTTTTTAACATAACATTCCTTGTGATCTATTAACTTTACTTAAAAAAAAAAAAAATGGCCAAAGCACCGCGCACCCTGTCCCTCCTTGGGGCGCTGCCCTGGGAGTGCCAGAACATCCCGTGAGACGTCAGCAGCAGGGCGGAGCCGGGCAGCCGAGGACACGGTCCCGCCTCACCTAGGCGAGCACCCTGAGGGTCCCACCAAGGCGCGAGTCCGATGGACACGGGGGCTGTCTGAGGTGCTGGGCACAGGCCCCGGGTTGCACGGGCTGGGCAGGCGGGACCCGGGGTCAGCTGCCCTCATGGTGCAGCGGGCCTGGTCACACAGGCCCAAAGGGGCCTCCAGTCCTCCCGCTGGCGCGAGGGTGACCAGCCCAGGGACAGGCAAGCCTGGCGGCCCCCAGCACCCAGCTCTGCTGGCAGAGAGGCTGGACCGGGGAGGTGGGCGCCTGGCCCGGCCTGCCTGGAGCGGCCTCTCCTGGGGTGCTTTCCCCAGGAGGGACCCCGGGGAGAGGTGCGCCAGGGCTGGGGGCGCACCGTGTGGGCGAGACGAGGCTGGCACCAGCCCCTGGATAAAGAACACAAAGCACATCCTAACGGATGGACAGACAGGCTCTTCATCCAACGGGCTCCCGTGGGGTGAGGCCAGCGGATGGCCGGATGGAGAAAGCAACCAGAAGCGCTCCCTCGGGGCTGCCCACCCCCCAGCCCCTCCTCCTGGGAGCAGCCCCCTGACTTCTTCCCAACACACTCTCACCTCACCTCAAAGCCAGTCTGTGGGGGCTGCCCTCGAGTTCAGGTGCTAAGAGGAATAAATGAGGGAGAGGGAAATAGGGGGCACTTTCAGGACTTGGAATCTTCCTGAATGGCAGATCCAGGCCATTATACATCCTGCCATAACCTACAGAATGGAGTGGGATTGAGGGCAAATGACAGTGTGGGCTATAATCCACGCTGTGTGGCAATGCTCCAAAATGTGTTCACCAATTGCAATGAAAGTACCGCACAAATGAAAGAAGTTGTCAATGTGGGGAAAAGTGGGAGGTGCGGGAAGTGGGGCATATGGGAATCCCCTATATTTTTAATGTAACATTTTATGGAATCTAAGCATCTTAAAAATAAACTAAAAATTTATTTTAAAAAAAGATGAAGCAAATCAGTAAGAGATAAAATAGGTGAGGTTTAACGGGAAGAAAGAGGAGCAGGTAGCAGAGTATGACACAGAATAGCTGTAACAAATGAAACAGACTTCCTCCAGGAAATTCTGAAATACTTGTGCAGGCATGGACAGAAGATTCTATGTTAGCATTTAAGGAAGATTCTATTTTAGCATTTTGCATTTTTAAAAAAATTTTAGCATTGAAACATGAACACACCAAAGGCCTTTCTAGTCTTTGAATTCTCTTCTGCGCAGCATCTCTTTCCTCCACGGCTTAAGATTTTGATTTCTATAAGAATCAAAGCCCAGGAGAGTTCAAAGAGAGTTCTAGTGACAGCCAAGAAGAATCCATATTAGTGAAGTCAAGCTAAAAAGATATTCAATAACCTTTGTGAAACTAAAAACAACGGCGACTTCAATCCAAACAACTACGCCATGCTCAAATGCCAGCGATTCTAAAGCCACAGTAGACTAAAAGCAAGAATTCTGTCTTGCTTCAGTGCTCAGACTGAAGGAGCCAGCAAGGGAAGGAGCAGTCCTGTGGCCATAATTGGAATCCCAGAGGCACATCTGGGGGCGGGGCCTGACGGGAAGCAGCACAAAGCAAGATGACCACAGTGAGCAGACCTGGGGATTTCAGAGGACGCTGATGACACAAATACATCTCTTTCTCACCAAAGACCAAATGCAATCACTCAGCCAACACCCGAGCACTCGTTGGAGGGGCCACAAAGCCTAAGGCGTGTCTCCTGCTAGGAAGACCGGAATGACCTAATCAAAGAGAAATCATGGCAGGTGCAAACACCAACCGATTTTTCATTTGTCACAGACCCGCCAGGTGCTGTCAGAGAGGGAGGTACACAGGCGTGCAGAAAATAATGAAGGGCAACTATTAATTTGACTTGGAAGATGTGGAAAAGTACTGAGTTACTGAATGAATGAAAGATGCTAAATTTAAAGAAAGCCATAGAACTAATCTTCCGCCTACTGATCTGGGTTGCTTTCTTTTCTTAAAAATGACCTGTAAGGGTCTGGAGAGCAGAATGTTTGGAGAAAAATCACACCCACCACAAGTTCAACCCACCCACCGGGCACTTGCTCATACGGGGGAAATCAGAGCAGTGGGCTCTATTCTAGATACAGCCCAGCTTCCACTTTGTACACAACAGACATCACATCCAACCTCTGCAGTGTTCGCCTTCTCCAGTTTAGACCTCACACTGGTCGGAGAGGTGGAAAGCAAACATGAACATCCCACCAGAAGAAACTGGCTCTGGGGCACAAAGAGACGAGAAAGGGGCCAAGGAAGACAGGCTGGCAGTGGTCAGCACCTGCAGAGAGCAGGCAAAGACCCACACCTGCCCTTCCGGTCTCGTCGCAGGCCACCTCTGGTTTTCCAGAAGACTCTCCTGTCACTCAACGCATTCATCTTAAACAGACAAGGCTCTCTGACCATACAAGTGGATCTTTTAAATAAGAGCTTTTAAACGCCAGGAGGTGTTTGAAGATTTTTTCCAAACACTACATTTCTTGTGAAAAGCAAGATAAGTGCAGGCCAGCATCACACTTCGCCAGGCCAGCTACGTTATCAAGTTCTTGCCAGAAAATTAAATAGGGCTGGGCCCAAAACGCTGATCTTTTTACGCAAAAACATTTTAAGACATTAATGCAACTTTTTGTTTCTTCTGCATAAAATCAAGGAGAAAGGAGTTTGCTATTTACTTCCGAAGTCAGAAAAAAATTTTAATCCAGTTTCGTCACCACTGTATATATATAAAACTGACACTCATAAAATGTGAAACTAAGTAACCCGTTTAAGTCTCTAAAAAACTAAATGACTTAAAAAGACACAAGGCTACTAAGAGACTCAAATACTTCTGCCAAATTAAAACAGATTTTAAAAATCTAGAGACTTATGACCATATTTTTAATGTATATACTAAATTATCAAACACCGCGACCTAATTCTGTTTCTACATCACTTTCCAGCTTTTTCTTTAGCTCTTAATGAGTCTCTCAGAATTTTGGCAATTAGTTACAAATGATTATTACAGTAAAATAAGAGTAAAACGTGTTTTTCTCCTCTCTTAAGTTAATGCAAATTGTACAATAATCATCTTCTTTCCCATACTTTGTGTCCTTTGCTACTTTGGGAAGAAATACAATCTTATACAAAGCAAAAAAGATGATCTATTTCTCTGATCATAAATAAAACAGGAATTACACTCAGTAATGTAAAAACAAAGTATGATGTGTTCCTATTCAATTTCTAAAATAACTTTACTATTTTTTCAACCATTTGCTTACATATTTGAAAAACAAAACACAAAAACCCAGGCTTCCTTAGAGCCTGGATAGCAAACCAGGTGTAACCTCATCTGAAAGCAAAGAGGCAAAACAGGAACAAGAGAATGAATGGACTTGTTTCTGCACCTCCAACAAACTTGTCTGTGGAATTTACAGATGTTAAAAATCAGAAATAAAGAGCTGTAGTTAGAAAGAAAGAAAAAAATCCAAGCCCAGCATTTGCTCCTGAGTCCTGGGAGTTTTCTGCAAAAATCCTGTTTGATAAACTACTTCTTTCCCTTTGTTTTTAACCACATTAATTCTACCGATGCTCCATCTTTGGGTTAAGAATTAATTTTAGGGAGCTTCTTCAAAACTACCCTGTGAACACAGAACCCTCAGCCACTTTATTCGATTTAGTAACACAATACCGAGGTATTTTGTTTCCACGAATGAAGTACAATGGCAGATACAAAACAAACCAGAGAGTCTACGGGGTCAGAGAATGTGACGAGATTGCAGATAATCACAAAGAATGGACAGCTCAGGTGACTGGTAACTGGACGCTTTTGTCAAGCTGAAGAATTAAAAGCAGCTGAGATCTGGGGCAACGGAAAGATGTTACCTTCGGAAATATTCGCACCCAATTCCTTCCTGATACCGCTACAAACTGCACGTTTGCCAGCACCCAGAGCAGGACAAAAAGCTCAGGGTGGCACGCAGGCTTCCATTTCCTCACTCCCTAAATGGACTCTGGGGAGAAACTAGTAATGATACTTCTGTCTGGTATGTGCTTATAAGAACTTGGAATGTTGTTGTTAGTTAACTAAGCCTGTTCCACAAAAAGCAGAGTTGTTAAAGAAGAGCTTACAGAGGCTAAGGACTGGACCATCTGAAGACTTATGATACCAATTAGGCAGGTTCAGAAAATCCCAGACAAGAGCCCTGGATCTCTCCCACTTCACAGTAATGGTTGGGGAAAAAAAAAATCTGTTGGAAAACACTCTCCAGGAAACTCTTGTCAGCTTTTCGTCCCCTCCAAATTCTTGTCAAAAAGCTCCATTCTCTACCACTTATCAAAAAGACAACTCTACAACTCAAAACCGCCAGGAAATACCCTAGGAAATTCCCTGTCTATCTTTCATGCCCTAGAGAACACTGGATGAAACAGCAGCCCCAAGATTTAGTCATGCATCAGAGCTCGGATATGTTGTCTTGACTCATCCATCACTTACCCCGATTACGAAAACATTCTGTGGAATTTCTTAGGAACAGTGAGCCACAACTTTTACTTTATGATTGCTCTCTAAATTAAAAGAAAGAATGCGACAATAGGCACTTAAAATTCAAAGCACCCATCAGGAGCTCTCTAATATACATTATAGCCACGCCTCCGCAACAGGCTAACACCAGACTCACCCAGCTCCTGTTCAATATTACCTAAACTTTCTTTCCAGGAAATATGGGCTAAATTGGGAAGCAAAAAGAGCAGATCAAAAATGTTGTAGCTGGAATCCACTTTGGAGGTTTGGGTCTTTCTACTAGGAAAGCATGACACTTGTACTGAATTTCCTACTGCTTAGATATTTGGGGGCAGGGCCTTCTCCTTGCCCCCAAACCCTCCTCTGTGACCTTGCAGATCTTTCCTGGGGAACCTCTGGCGTGAATCAAACATCCTTCCAAACGAGAAACTCACCTCTTCCAGTCCTCCTCTGAACACCCACCCCAGAAGAGCGGGAGCCCTCCCCACTCACCTGGGAAAGCGTGCGGATTGGGCGACCCTCTCTTAAGGCACTTAGAACAGAGAATGTGCACCGTGTAGTGCAGGCCAGGCCACTCCTGTAGCAGGACGTTCAGCTCCTCCACCAGCGGCGTGATGGCTTGCCAAGCCGTCCAGATGTTCGGTAAGGACGCGTGGCTGGCGATGGACAGCGTGTCCGGCCGCAGGACCCCCTTGGCAGGTCTGTAACTCACCACCACGGGAACCTTCCCTCGGTAGGCGAAGATCTGACATTTCCCGTCCGACCTGTGCACCACGTGGCTGTTGATCTGCACACTGTAGCGAGCAAACAGCCCGGGTGGAAAGGTGAAGGGAAAGCTGTACTCGATCTGCAGCTGCTCGGCCACGAAGGACTGCCCCGCCAGGTTGGTCCCGTTAATCCAGGCCTCCGCGTGCGGCACCTCGTTCTGCACGTAGCACGGGAACTTGTACCAGGCCGTGGCCCCGTTGAGCGGCTTGCCCTTGGCCTTATTGAGGCAGTAGCACAGGCCCATCTTCTCCAGCAGCTCCAGGAGCAGCTGCAGGTCCTGCTGGGCCTGCACGTGGGGCCTGAGCAGCAACCGAATGACGTGCGCTGGCAGGAGGCCGTGAAGCAGGAAGCCCTCCACGTAATGGTGGAGCTGGGCGGCCCGGAGCAGGTCCTGGCCCGGCGTGGGCAGTGCCACCGAGGGGGGGCCTTCCGCCTCCGCCTCCCCCTCCCCGCTGGTGGCCACGAGCAGCTTCTGCAGGAGCAAGGAGGGATCCCTCTGGAAAAACACGTTGAGGATGTCGATGAGACGGGTGAGATTGTGGAAGACGTGCTCCTTGAGCGCCGGGCTGTCCTCGAAGTAGAGCAGCTTGCCGCTCTCGTGCAGGTAGGAGAGGGCGCTCTGCAGCCGGTCCTCGGTCAGCCCCGCCTGCAGCCCCAGGCGCGCCGAGTCCCACCAGCTCAGCCACAGGCGCTGCGCCTGCGGCGGCTGGAAATGCAGCTCCTCCAGCACCTGCCAGGACCGCGGCAGGACGCGGTGCAGGTTGGGGAAGATCTCCCGGTGCTCCGCCACCGACAGCAGCTTGTCCCGAAGGCGCCGCAGCTGGCGAGGGTCCCTGCAGCTGACGGGCAACACCGGGGACAGGATCTGCAGCCGGTGGTTGAGCAGATACTGGAAGTGGGCCTTGCGGCGCCGCAGGTTCTTGTCGGAAACGCCGTAGTAGGCGGCGTGCGGGCTGGCGGAGCGCAGCTCGAAGTCGCGCGCCAGCGCCTCGTCCACCACTCGGGCCAGGCGGCTCAGGCCCTCGGCGTCGTGCTTCTCCTGCAGCGCGATCTGGCGGTGGATGTCCAGGCACTTCTCCTCCAGCTCGCGCTCCCCGCACAGGTCCGCGTGCGTGCCCACGATGCACATCACGGCGTGCGGCACCCGAGCCCCCACGCGGTGCAGGAAGGAGCCCACGGCGGCGGGGAAGCGGCGGGGCTCGTAGGCGGCCAGGTTGACCACCAGCACGTACAGGGCCCCCGGGGAGAGGAAGAAGGGCTGGATGACCTCGTAGCTCTCGTCGCCGGCCAGGTCGTACACCACGAAGCGCAGGCCCCGGGAGGCGTCGGCCGTCCAGCTGGTCACCTCGATGCCCTTGCTCGGGCACGGCGGGGAGCTCTTCTCCGGGTCCCTTCCGCCGGGGCTGGCCTCCAGCGGGTCCTGGGTGAGGCCGCGCCGCAGCAGGGTCTTGCCCGCAGCCTTGTGGCCCAGCAGCAGCAGCTTGAGGCGCGGCTGCACGGCGGGCTGCGAGTGCGCCAGCTCCTTCTGGTAGGCGGCGATGTACGGGATGCCCTTCATGCAGACCTCGTAGGGCGGCTGCACCAGCGGGTTGTCCTTGATCTTCCACAGGCCCACCTGGGAGAGCTGGCCGAAGTTGTCGGGCAGCACGGCGAGCTGGTTCCCCTGCAGCACCAGCTCCTCCAGGCCGCGCAGCTCCACGATGGAGTCGGGCAGGTAGCGGATCCGGTTGTGATCCAGCCACAGGGTGAGAAGGCGGCCCAGGCCCGAGATGAGCGAGGGCACCGAGGTGAGCAGGTTGCGGCTCAGGTAGAGCTCCTCCAGGCCGGCCAGGGGCAGCAGCGCCTCGGGGAACTCCTCGAAGCAGTTGGAGGAGAGGTTGAGCATCTTGAGGCGCTGCAGGCGGCTGAAGCGCGCGGGCAGGGCACGCAGCCCGTTGCTGTCGAGCATGAGGCTCTCCAGGGCGGCCAGCTCGCAGAAGCCGCCGGGCAGGGTGCCCAGCTCGGCGCCGCTCAGCCAAAGGATCTTGAGGGCCCGCAGGGCGCCGATGTCCTCGGGCAGGCCCCGCAGCCGGTTGCTGGACACGTCCAGCTCCTCGAGCGCCGCCAGCTGCAGCAGCTGCCGCGGAAAGGCGGCCAGCTGGTTGTGGTCCACGTCGAGGGTGCGCAGGCGGCGGAGGCGCCCGAGGGAGTCGGGCAGGTGCGCCAGGCGGTTGAAGCTGACGTCCAGCTCCTCCAGGTGCGCCAGCGCGCCCAGGGGGGCGGGCAGCGCGGGCAGCTGGTTGTGGCTGAGGTTGAGCTTGCGCAGCTCCCGCAGGGCGCCCACCGCCTCCGCGCCCAGCGCCGTCAGCCGGTTGTGGCTCACGTCCAGCTCGGTGAGGTGGTGGCCCAGCTCGGTCACGGCCGCGGGCAGCCGGGCCAAGCGGTTCCGGCGCAGGACCAGGACGCGCAGGCTGCCGAGCGCCGCGCCCAGCCCGGCGGGCACGTCGTCCAGGCCGTTGTTGCCCAGGTTGAGCACCTCCAGGTCCCCGACGCCGGCGGGCAGCACCAGCTGGGCGGCGTCGGGGGCCCCGCGCGAGTCGCCGGCGGCCGCGCCGAGGCCGAGCTGCCGCAGGCTGCCCCGCAGCTTCCGGGCGCGCAGGGCGGCGTCCCGCCACAGCCGCGCCGTCTTCAGGCTCCCCGCGTCCGTCCCGGCCATGGCGGGGCCCGGCGCCGACCCCCTGTCGCGGGCGCCCGCACCTACATGCCGCCGCGCGGGCCCTGGCGCTCCCGCTCCTGCGCCGCTCGGCGGCCCGCGCCCGGGGCTCCTAGCGCGCCCGGCGGCCCGGCGCCCGCGGGGCGACGCGAGCAGCTGCGGGGAGGGCCGAGCGCGCGGCGCGGGGCGAGGCGGCGGCCGGGGGACCGGGCCGCGCGCCTTCGCCCTCCGGCCGGGCCATGGGCGCGGGGGCGGCCGCCGCCGGGGCGCGGGGGGCCGCCCGCCCCCGCCCGCGCGCGCCTCGGGGGCGTCCCTCGGGCCCCCGCTACCCTCGCAGCCGCGGCGCCGCGAGCGGCGGGACGGGGGCGGCGCGCGGGCCCGAGGCGAGCATGTTGCGGGCGCCGCCTGCTCGCCGCTTCCCGGGGCTCGGGCGGGAGCGCGAGCGCCGCGTCCCCGGCGCTGGGAGGGCGCGACCGGGCGGCGGCGCGCGGCCCGCAGCGGCGCCACGTGACCGGCGGAGGCGCCGCGGGGACCCGGCACCGCCCCGGGGGCGGGCCTGCGGGCGGCTGCGGGCGGCGGCGCGCGGGGCGGGGGCTCGGAGCGCCCCGGGAGCGGCGCGTGCGGCCCCGCCGGCGCTCCCCTTTGTGGGTCGCGGGCCTGTGCGCGCGGGCTGGGGCCTTTGTCCCTTCCTCCCCGCCTCCCCTTGCCGTGGACTCCCCCTGCAGCCACCCGGGAAATGGAACCGGCGGAGTTCGGGGGGATGGTTCCACTTAAGGGGTCACAACGAGAGTGCGACTAAACAAAAGGGGCAAAGCAGACACCCCTTCACCCGTTTGGTAAATATTCACGGAGACCCTTTGTGCGCAAGCCTGGGCCCTTCTCGGCTCCCCTGGGGAAGGCTAGAGCAGGCACCTCGCGGCCTGCTGGGGGACGGGAGGTCTGCCAGGTATGCCACCCGGTTAGCCCAGGTGTCCTCACGACCCGTGAAACAGGTAAGGTGGCCCCCCTTGTACCTGGCACGCGGGGGGTGCAGGAAAATGGCAGCCGCTTCAGGTGAACTCATAGTCCAGTGCTCAGCCCTGAAGGTTAATTTTTCCGCTGTGAGGAGAAGACCCGTCTAACCTGGTTTCTTTGAGATCACTCCATATAAGTACATCATTTCTGCAGAGTTTAGCAAAGCTTCGACACCTAGAGACGCCAACTCTCTCCTCTATTCTGGCCTGCTGTTGGTTAGTAATGAAAGTGAGTCGTTTTCAGGGACACAAATTAATTTAGTTGGTTGAATGTACCCCTTAACACACTGGCTCTGCTTGTGACATTGCTGTCGTTTTGAAACCCATTTTCGGTACAGATATTTGAGTAATAACTCTGCCCTCGGAGAGAGTGACTCAACAACCTCAGGCTGGAGATCTGCCCCAGTGATGGTTATCAGGCCAGCGTCCATCCTGTAATTACAGGCTGCTCCCCAGGTGGGTGGGGTCCCCGAAACTGCAACCCACAGGTGAATTCTGAAGGACTTTTTGGGAGATCAGATTGCTCTAGGGTTGAACACACCAAAGATGGTCCCATTTTACAAAAAAAAATTCCAAGATAGCTAGGCTGACCCGTGTATTGAAAGAGGTGGAAGCATGGACCAAAGGCACGAGGTGGCTTCCCCAAGCAGCTGGCAAGGTGAGCAGGGAGCCAGGTATGCTAACCCCCCATGTGGGTACGTCGCCCTGAAGGGCTCCTTGAGCCCGACCCCAGATCCTCCACCCTCCAGGCTCCTTACACAGCCTTGAACTCGGCCACCTGTAGGAGAGCAGAGAAGCACCCAGCCCTTGTCCTGCTCACTTTGGGCCCGGAAGTGGTCCAGATTAGATCTAAGTAGCATGTGCTACATCGGTCCCCTTTCGAAGCCATCCGAAAATTATACTTCCATTTTACATGTCCTTTGTAAACTGTCCTCTTCCTCAGCCGGGAGGAAATCTGTAATCTGCTTTATTCCGTAAAGAGAACAGGGCCGGACTGGGTAGCGTCTCCAGCTCTGGCTTCTCAGCCCTTACGGAGCGCCAAAGCCTGATGTGAATGCGTTTTTTGCTCTTTCTGAGCCCCTTGGCTTGGTGGTCTAAGAAGCCTTGACCGTGTGGTCGGTATAAGGAAAGCTGGAAAAGTCAAATCCAGAGGCAAAATGATAAGCTAAAGCTCCAGGAAAAGAAACTGGCCAGTATGGCCCTTAAGTCCAGGCTAGAAGGACCCCCGCCCCAGGCCCTGTATCTGGCCCTCTTCTGAGGGGCCTTCTAGAACACCTGCAGGTACTGCACATGGCCTCCAGCTTGCTCAGGGGCCTAGAGGCAGCCTTCCCAGGCCAGAGGGAGGTGCTGGGTGCCCGTTCCGGGCTTGGGGGGTGGAGATGGTGCAGGACCGTCCCTGGAGGCCCACCGAGCTCCTCACTGTCCTGGATGAAGAAGGGGAGTGGGTGTGCCACCTTTAAATGTTTAGGCATCTGGTCTGGGGTCTTCCGTTTGTCCTCTTGTCCCAGGCCCAGCAAATGTGAGTGTTTTTCTAGAAGCAAAACCCATCATCTCAGTTTGGGGAAAGGGACTCTGGTCATTCGAAGTTTTCTCGCCTTGGATGCTTGTTTGATGTCATGAACCTAATTGCTCCACTTTTCCAAACCTTTTCCACTTAGGCCTGTTCATTTCTCCTGTTTTTCTTATTCTCGGACTCCTTACCTTCTAGCCGCTCCCACAGGGTTGCAGTAACCTTCCAAGGACGCTGGCCATACCCGGACTCCCACCCTCTGCTCGGGCGCTAAGTCCTTTTGGAAGTGGGAGAGGGGGTGTGAAGACACTGAATCGTGAGCCAGGCGAGGACCCTGGGCGTGCGGGACAGCAGTCTTCCGTTTGGGCGTCTGTGGCTGGCCCTCGGAGTGGCAGAGGGTGTGGGGTGCTGCGCTCTTAGCCCTGGTGAGCCTGGAAGTGATATGGGCTATGTAGGGGGCTGTGCATCTCTTCATGAATCACCAGGGCTGTGTGTGTCAAACAGTAAGAACTGCAGCCCCGCCCTTTGTAACCATGCCAACCGCCCAGTCCCAGAAAGCCAAGTAAATGATACAGGCTCTATAGACTTTGGATATTCAGGGAGGATGCAAACTAAATATGTTAATTCCAGCTTACCTGGAATGTGGGGGGTATGTGTTAATTCCAGTTTACCTGGAATGTGGGGGTATGTGTTAATTCAGGCTTACCTGGAATGTGGGGGATATGTGTTAATTCAGACTTACCTGGAATGTGGGGGTATGTGTTAATTCCAATTTACCTGGAATGTGGGGGTATGTGTTAATTCAGGCTTACCTAGAATGTGGGGGATATGTGTTAATTCAGGCTTACCTGGAATGTGGGGGGTATGTGTTAATTCCAGTTTACCTGGAATGTGGGGGTATATGTTAATTCAAGCCTACCTGGTACTCAAAGCACCATTTGACTCCACACTTGTACATACTCTGTATAAAAGGGACCCAAAAATCCTATTCGGGGCTTGGATTTTTGAACAGGAGTCCCGGAGCCTGGCCGCTCATTAATATATTGTCCTTCCCAAGACTATTCCTGAGTGCCGGCCTTCTGTATGCGACATTGAATCTCTCGGCTTCCACAGCAGAAGCCCCGAGCAAGCTTTCACGCTGGGTTCCTTGCTCTGTCTTCAGCATGCTGGCCTTTCCCCCAGCCTAACGACTGCTTTCTCTGGCCCTCGCTGACCGCCTAACTGCTGTCTCAGCGCTTTACTCCTCTCCCCGTCTAATGCCTCCCCCCCGGGTGATCCTCAGCCCCGCTCCCTCCTCCAAGTCTGGCTTCTCCCACCACGCGCCCGCGTTGCTTTCTAAAGGGGCACCTCACCCTCTCTCCTCCCTCGGGCCCCCCGAGTTGAAAATGCACAACAACTTATTTTGGAGATTTTCTCCTTTCTTGGCCCATGAGAAGTCTGTTGTCACTTCAAGATTTGAATTTTCAAAAACAGACCCATAAAAGTTAATTATATCCTGCTAGGGATCAAGTTTGCAATTAGAATAAGTGCTACCAAATAAACCCTCTAACTACCTGGGCACACTGGCCAGGATTTGCCCGGACAGCTTCTTCTATTTATATGCATGTTATTAAGTTTATATTAAAAGATGCATACTCTGTAAGCTCATAAAGTGCCCCTTCCAACCCAATTTTAGTGTTATCAGTTCCCACTTATTCAAGGATTTATTTTAGGGTGAGCTTAAAACCAGGGCAGTCCTGGGAAACAGCGACAGTTGGTTACTCGACTTACATTTATATTGACATGGTATTATTTCAAGGAATCTCAGTGTTTCATAGGACATTCCAAAGGAGGTAGGGGGAAGCAGATGTGGCTCAAGCAGTTGGGTGCCTGCCTACCACATTGTTCTTTAAAAAGAGCCCTTTATCTTGTCCTCCCTTTCACCCTTCAGGAGTTCAAAAGACATGGTTTCCCAGCTGCTCTACATGTTCAAAATAATTCTGATTGTGAATACATTGACTGAGCTGCTAACTAATTTATCAGGGGGTGTACTCATGGGCCTGTGGTTCCAACTAACTTTGGAGCCCAGAAACCACCTGTCTGGTCCTTCTGAGGGGAACTTAATTTTTAACCCCTCAGTACAAAGGAGACCCAAAGCTGGGCTACAGCATTTCATGAGTAAATGAACTTGTTCTCTCCTCGAAGTCTGGATTCGCTGAGTATCCACTGCCGTCATCACGAAAACAGGAAAGGGCTTCCCGCAATTCTCCCTTCTTGTCAGTTTGGACCCAGCTAACATTTTGCCTCCAATACACAAGAAAACCCTCCCTCCTACCTTGCCCAAGGTAACGAAAAGAAAACCTCACCACCTGGTTGCTAACCGGGCCTGCACCCATCTTGGCTTTGTTTTGGATGAGAGAGACGTGCAGGAAATCAAGGGAAAGCAGAGAAAGAGAAAGGTCTTAGCCCGATTGATTCGACGTAAAGCCTTAAAAACAGTCGTGGAACCCCTTAGCCAAATGGGGTTTGTTGAGGTCGTGAGGTCTAAACTGCTGACACTGCAGGTGATTAACTGAAGGATCTGAACACAGCGCCAGGAGAACCACAGTCCTGCATTGCAGACTTTGTAGGTACCCGTTTAATTTTCACAACAGCCCTGAATGACAGGTTTCCTTAAGGTCCTCATTTGACAGAACAACTGAAGGCAGCGCTGTTGAATAGGAGATGCCAGACATCAGGCAGAGGCCAAACCTCACGTCCTTAACCTGTGCTCCTTCTTGGAGGCTGCAGAGGGTGGAGGGGAAGGGTTCTCTGCATGCTGGGTGTTTCGAGCTGTGGAGAAGTGGTACCAGCTGGAGAACGGGGGCTGATACTCGTCTTCGGCAGGAACTGAACTTGGCTCTTAAAATACAGAGGAATGTCATGTTGGGAAACCCAAAGCTCGAAACAGTGTTCCCAAACTGCAGGCATTGGGTTTCACATCTGTTATTAACCAACAGAATTTCTATACCTCTCACTGATAACATTGGGTTTGTTCGATTTTTTTCTGTCTTAGAAGGAATGGAGTTAATACCGGTACCCATGATTAGAGGGCATTTCAGACTCTGTCTTTTGAGGATTCAAGATAAAGATGGAAGACTAAATTAGCAGCTGCGATTAGAGCAAAAGAACCTGGCATGTTTTGTTTCATTACAAAAAAATGTAAGCATATCCCAACCTTCTTTTCCAAAATTTAATAAGTCTGCTTTGGACCCGCCATCTCTTCTAAATACAAGCCAGTTGGAACAGCAGTGGAAAAAGGAACTGGAGAAGCAGCGCATCAGCCACAAAGAGGAGGCAGAAAAAATGCGTTCACGGCGCCCACCCTTGCAGACAGCAATGGCAAATCATACCAGTGTGTGTTGTCTCCTTTCCCTTGCTCTCCTGCAAACAGGTTCATCTTGGAATGGGCAGCAGTACACTTCACACGGATCTCTTTGTGTTTCTAGGTCAAGTGGGAAGACACATGCTCCCTGCTGAGGAAAATAAAGTGCAGTGTATTTTTAGCATCTGCTGAAAGTACTTTCAGCTGAAGATATTCCGCCCGATCCAGGCTCTTCCACTAGAGGCCAGAAAATGTGCCGCAATATCATCGAGAATTCCAGAAAGGCCCCCAGAGATCTGTAGGTAGCAGCCCTTGCCGTCATCCTTAGCCCCAATCCAGGGGCAAAGATCCTCATTTTGGGGAAAAAAAAAAAGAAGGAAAAAAGGAAAATCATTCCAGAGAAAGATCAATGGAAAACATCTGTGAAATAGCTATGACAAATGAAGCTAACTATAGCACACTTGGCACGCTGAGCTAATGCAATTGCAGGAGGAGGAGATAGAGGGGCTGGGGAGCAGAGAATGCCCCCCACCCCATGCCTGAAAGTAACCCGCATGCAGGGAGCCACTGGCCTCGCTGGTGCCTTTTTGAAAGGTAGGGCAGCGTACCTCTCTCAGCAGACATAGCCACACCCCATGGCAGGTGCACTTCAGCTGCCACTCACTCTCCCAAAGGGCAGTTTGCACGGTGTATAAACTACAACCATACAAGGCAGCCCTGGTAGTGGAGTTTTAGTGACTAGACTGAAGTTTAAATGTTGCCCCTGAGATTTAGTGACAGACAAATGGTTTAAGATCTTTATTCTGTCTGCACAGTTTTGAAAAATGTTTCCTATTTTTCAAAACAAATTTACTTAACTGCTAGCTTTTAAATAAATGCAAAAAGGGATATTGGGCTTTCCTTTATGAAAATTGTCGTTATTCTAATAAAGCTATACATGTATTAAAAGGCAGGGAGGCAAAAGTTTCTAGCTAGATCCTTTCTGAAACCTATTACTCTTATAGCAAAAATTTTCTATTTACGTTCTGTAAATAAGAATAAAACCCGCTTCTCTGCCTACTTTTTAAAAAAAGATTTATTTATTTCTCCTCCCCCAACCCTCCTTGTTTGTGCTCACTGTCTGCTCTCTGTCCATTCGTTGTGTGCTCATCTTCTTTTTAGGAACCGAACCCTGGACCTCCCATGTGGGAGGGAGGCACCCAGTTGCTTAAGCCACCTTCACTCCCTGCTTGTTGTGTCTCTCATTGTGTTTCCTTGTTGTGTCTCTTCATTGCATCATCTTGCCATGCCAGCCCATTACTTCAGCTCGCTGTCTTGCTTGTCTTCTTTAGGAGGCACCGGAAACAGAACCCAGGACCTCCCGCGTGGTAGGCAGGTGCCCAACTGCTTAAACCACATCTGCTTCCCCCTACCTCCTTTTGAATGTCCTATGGAATACTGAGATTCCTTGAAATAATACCATGTCAATATAAATGCAAGACAGACTATGGTCTGCCACCATATAAACATCACAGTAGACTGTGCCTTCATCATCAATCCAACAAGTATTTGTGGAAGGCACTATGGAGGGAAAACTTGAGATATTTTAGGAGGTGGCTTGAGACGGCTTCTGTTTCTGTTCTCTTCCTCACGGTGTAAAAATAGAGCATTTGTCTCCCGTTGATTAAGATGAGTTATTCTTCAAAAGCTGTGGTCCACTGATAAGTTAACAAGATGCTGTCGGGGAGCAGATGCAGCTCAAGTGGTGGAGCACCTGCTTCCCATGTGCAAGGTCCTGGGTTCAATCTCCTGTACCTCCTAAGAAAAAGAGCAGATAGGATGGAAGTCTAGATAAAGGAGCTAGCAGACACCTGTTTTGTTCCTTTAACAAAACTGTTGTGCAAGGTAGCAAAGGACAATTGGAGGAAGCCCTTCCCTTTCTCCATAAGGTAATATTCTATTGTCTTCGTGGTTTCTGAATAGAATTATATTAACTTTTAATTTACATTTTCAAAACTGTACTTAGAGTATTAAGTCTATGTGTTAAAGGTTTGGGTTTTCTAGCATGGAGTATTATTTTTTTTTCTTTTTGTTTTTGTGTTTGTTTTTACAAATTTAACAGGATGTACAAATGAAAAATATGCCACAAGATTAATGGGGAAAAAATTATAGGCACTTTATTCCAGCAGTTTAGGTTTGATACTGCATTTGGCATAATCATATAGACCTACTGCTTGTCATTATTATGTCATCTGCTGTGTTGCTGCAGAAAAACTATATCAAACTGGAACCAAACTGTGGCAGTTTGATATGGTAATGAATTCCAAAAATAGATATTGGATTATATTTGTAATCTGATCTGTACCTGGGCATGATTGAGTTATGATTAGGGGTGGAGACTCAAAGATAAGGCATGGCAAAGAACAGAGTTGAGGGTTTCTGATGTTGGAGTTTGATGCTGAAGACTTAAGCTGAGCTCCAAGAAGTAAGCTCACAGAGGAAAGAGAAGCAAGCCCTGGAAAGAAAAGAACCTTGAATCCAGAGAGAAGCAAGACCCTGGAAGAGAGGAACCCAGGAAGCCTGAACCCTCACAGACATTGGCAGCCATCTTGCTCCAACATGTGAAAACAGACTTTGGTGGTGGAAGTAACTTATGCTTTATGGCCTGGTAACTGTAAGTTCCTACCCCAAATACATACCCTTTATAAACACCAACCAATTTCCGGTATTTTGCATCAGCACCCCTTTGGCTGACTAATACACAAACTTTCAGGTTTCCTCCTAGATTTTAGTATTCACTTTCTTACATATGCAATTCTTCAAATGGATAGTTTTACTTTACTTTTCAGTCTTTTTTTACTTAACATTAATCTGTGACAGAAGGTTATGGGACTTGCTTTTAAAAACAGTTGATGTGTAGTACCTGTGTACAGTGATCCCTTCAAATGCCCCCTCCCACCCCAGCATTGGGCTCCCAGCAGCCATTTGTCCCACTGACTCCATGCCCTGTCCCCAGCTCGTATCATCAAAGGTAAGCAGCTAACGGACGCTGGCCAGAGTCCCTTTCCTGATACTTGGACTTGGGATCGAGAGAAGGAAAGTCAGTATTTCTGTGAGTCTGAATGTCCAGTTGGGAACCACACGCAGCTATCTCCACACTATCAGCGAGACTTAGGAGCCAAGAAAAGTCCACCAAGAAAGAAAAAGGCAGAGAACCAGTCCACTGAGAGAGAAAAATGGCAGACTGAACATGAGCAGCAGGTGTGAGCCATAGAACTTATTTCTTGGGTTCCCAGCAACATTTTGGTTTCTTCAGCTCCAGGTACATTCTCTGCCCTGTGTCCCATAAGACGCCCCTGTAGACATCATAAATCCCCTTCATCTGCTATGTGCCCTTGCTTGTTTTTCTCTTCTTTGAAATCAAATTTTTTATAGGGAGGCAAATTTGCAAGTTACAGACCAAAAAAGAAAAGAGTTGTATCAACGCAAACAGGGTAAGAAGTGGGCAGTCCTAGAAGCAAGCACCTGCCAAGGGAGAGCTGATGGGTTCTTGCAGCAAATCCTAATAGGATTTCTCTTCAAAAACCACAAGGGCAAGAAGACAGTAGGACAAAATACTTAACGTATTGAAAGAAAAAAATTCTCCACCAAGCATTTTCTATCTGGTAAGGCTGTCTTTAAAAATTAGAGGAAAGATTAAGACATTCCCAGATAAAGAAAAGCTGGGGGATTTCCTCACTAGTAGATCCACCCTACAAGCAATGCTAAGGGAGTTCTTCAATTCGAAAAGAAAGGACACGAGGCAGTGGATTGAAATGGCATGAGGAAATAAAGGTAGCCATATGGGTCATTATAAATGCTGGTACTAATGTACCAGATATTTTTATATGTAATTCCATTTTCTACTCCTGCAGGTTCTAAAGTTCAAATGCACAAAAGTTATGATAATTCTATGGTTGGTCATACGATGTATAAAGATATAATTTGTAATAAGTACAACAAAAAGATAGGGGAAAGAGAGGTATTGGACTAGTGTATGTGTATGCTATTGAAGTTAAGGTGGTATCAAATCAAATGTGATTGCTATACATTTAGATATCAGATTTAAGCCCTGTAGTAACCAAAAAGGAAATATATGAAAAAAATGTCCAGAAGTAAATGAGATTCAAAGTGGTACAGTACAAGAAAAAGTCTAATGAATATGAAAGTAGGCATTAATATAAGAATTGCGGGACAAAAAAAGCATAAGACTTACATGGAACAAATAGCAAATTGGCCAAAGAAAGTCCTGCATTATCGGTAGCTACTTTATTAAACTCTCCAGTCTAAAGGCAGAGATTGGCAGGATGGATTAAAAAAAAAAAATGACCCCGCTATATTTGTTTAGAAAAGACCCACCTTAAATTCAAAGACACAGAGGTAGAAAGAAAAAGGATGGAAAATACATAACCAAAAAAATGCTGAGGTAACTGTAATACATCAGATGATGTAGACTTTCATTCAAAAACGGTTTATACTATATAAACAGCATATAGGACTCTATATACTGATGATGGGTCAATTGAACATGAAGACATAATTAAAAATACATATGCATCTACTAGCAGTGCCTCAAAATGTATGAAGTAAATATTGGCAGGATTAGAAGGGAGAAATAGACTTCTGTGTTACTATTAGGAGACTTCAATACACTAATTTCAATAATGGATAGAACATCTACACAGAATATCAATAAGGAAATAGAAGACCTGAGCAATACTATAAAACAACTAGACCTAATAGGAATCTATAGAAAGTTTTACTCAACTGCAGCAGAATACACATTCTTCTCTACTGCACACAGGCCATTCTCCAGTATAGATCATATGTTAGGTCACAAAACAAGGGAAAACTGGGAAATTGACAAATATATGGAAATCAAACACATTCTTAAACAAACAGTAAGTCAAAAAAATCACAACTGAAATTGGGAATTAGCTTGAGGTGAATGAAAACAAAAACATTATAAACCTAAGGGGATATAGTAGAGGCAGTGCTGAGAGGGAAGCTCTAAATGCTTACATTTAAAAAATAAAAAGATCTCTTAAATCAGAGACCTCAGCTGAGACCTGGAGGAAGTGGAAAAGAAGAGCAAATGAAAGCCAAAGCAAGAAGAACAAAGATTAGTGTGGAGATAAATGAAATAGAAAAATAAAAACCCAGAGAGAGAATCGACGAAACCAGAAGTTGGTTCTTTAAAAAAGTTCAATAAAATCAACAAACCTTTGACAAAGCAAAAAAGGGAGAGGAAACAAATAACTAACTCAGAAACAAACTGGGGCAGGGAGGGGCATTTCAACGACTTCACAGAAAAAAGTTATAAGAAGATATTATGAAGAATTGTATGCCAACAGATTACATAGCCTTGATGAAATGTACAAATTCCTAGAAGCACACAAACTACCTACACTGACTCAAGAAGAAAGAGAAGATCACAACAGACGAATAACAAGTAAAAAGATTGAATCGGTCATCAAAAACCTCCCAACAAAGATAAGCACAGGACCAGATAGCTTCACCAGTGAATTTGATAAAATTCTGAGAAAAAATTTTTTTGCTCAAACTATTCCAAAAAATTGAAGAGGAGGGGACACTTCCTGACTCATTGTATGAAGCCAATATCACTCGAATACCAAAGCTAGTTAAATATATCATAAGAAAAGGAATTTACAGACCAACATCCCTTATGAATATACATAGAAAAGTAGGAGTAGAAGTCCTCAACATGATAAAGAGCATTTATGAAAAACCCATAGCTGACATCATACTTAATATGGAAAGAATGAAATCTTTGCCTCTAAGATCAGGAATAATACAAGGGTGCCCATTCACCTTGTTACTCAGCATTATACAGGAACTCCTAGCTGGAGAAATTAGGCAAGAAAAATACATAAATGTCCTTTAAATTGGAAATGAAGAAATATATAACTTTCTCTATTTGTATGATCTATATAGAGACAATCCCTAAAATCCCACCACAAAACTGCTAGAGCTAATAAACAATTCAGTAAGGTGGTAGAGTACAAAATAAATTAAAATTAGTAGTGCTTCTTGACAAATAGTGAACAATATGTAGAGAAAATCAAGAAAGTATTCCATTTACAATAGCATCTAAAAGAATCAGATATCTAGGAGTAAATTTAACTGAGGATATAAAGGACTTATACATGGGAAACAAAAAAGCAATGCTAAAAGAAATCAGAAAAAGCCTAAATAAATGGAAGAATTCACATGTTCATGGGTTGGAAGACCAAGTATTTTTACGATGTCAATTCTACCAAAAGCAATTTCAAAATTCAAACAATCAAAGAATCCAACAGAGAGAGTTTAAACTATAATGTAAACTATAATCCATACTTAGTGGCAATGCTCCAATATATATTCATCAATTGACATAAATATACAGGAATCCCCTATATTTTTATGTGGCATTTATGTAATCTAAAGTTTCTTTAAAATAATAAAAAATTCCAACAGCCTTGTTTGCGGAAATGGAAAAGCCAATTATCAAATTTATATGGAAGGGTAATTTCCAAATCTGTCTTGAAAAAAGTAGATTACTGAAGTTGGCAGACTCACATGTTCTGATTTCAAAACTTACTACAAATTCACAATAATCAGAACAGTATGGCACTGGCACAAGGACAGATGTATAGACCAACGGAATAGAATTAAGAGTTCAGAAATAGACCCTCACATCTATCGCCATTTGATTTTTGACAAGAGTGCCAAGTTTACTCAATAGGGAAAGAAGAGTCTCTTCAACAAACTGGAGGTCCATGTGCAAAAGAATTAAGTTGGACTCCTACCTTATACCATATACAAAATTAACTCAAAACGGATCAAAGACCTAAGGATAAGCACCAAAACTTGAAAACTCCTAGGAAAAACAAAGGGAAACTTTTTCAGTGCTTCAGGCTAGACAATGGTTTCTCAGATTTTATGCCAAAATCACAAGCAACAAAAGAAAAAACATAGATAAGTGGGACTTCATCAAAATTAACGACTTCTCTGCATGCTCCTTCCCGCTGTGGTCCCTTTTGTTGGGAGGCTCTCTCTGGAATGTTCACGTGACCCTCCTTCACCCCATTTTTCTTCAGATTTAGAGAAATCTAGCTCTCTCTAACCATTCCAACTAAATTGGATCCCCACTCCCACCTGTTAACTCCCCATCTCTTTACCCACCTCCTCCCCACATCCTCTCTAAAGCACTTATCACTCTCTGGTATATGCTTGTTTATAATGTTTCCCCCACAAGATTTTAATGCATGACGCCTTGGACTTGGCTATTTTATGCACCAGTTAATAATGTAGGCCTTGGCATATGTTAGGTCACAAATGAATGTTTGTTGAATCATTGAATGGGTAAAGAGTTGAGATGGATGTACGAGTAAAGAAATTCTAAATTCCAGTTGGAACAATGAACTTCAGTCATAGCTTCAGTGACTTTGTGAGAGGTCTTACGGAATTTAATTGCATGTATGGAGAGTACTTTTCAAAATGTTGTTATAAATAATTCTTTTAATACCTCCTTGAAACAGATGATAATACCCTGTTTTACCAGATGGGAAAACTAAAAACACAGATAGACTAAATCCCCAAGGATCAATGAATGAATCAATGGCAGCGCTAGACTTGGAGGAGAATTTTGGATTGAGCAAAAACTGACTCCCTAGTCAAAGGCTTTGGCTGTATCCTGTGCTTAGTATAACTTTTAAAAACATGTACTCACCCTGAATTTGAAAGCCTCTCAGGTGAGAAATAGGTTTGTTGTGCCAGCAGATGACTCAGTTGCATAAATGCTCTTGCAAGCACTCTTTCCTCAATCTGTAACCAGTAATTCACAATGCAAGTGCTAGCTTAGCAGAAATAGATACAGTTTATAAGTAATTTACCAATTAGTAGTTTCATTAATCTTCATCCCTCATTTAGTTTATCATACCCCACATCTACTGCAAAAATGGAGGAAATCCTTTATATACTGTCAAAGATGTTCTCAAACTTTAATTTTACTTTTGCTTCTTTCAAGTTTACAAGTGATAGGACCCCAAGATGCAGTGTGCCAGAAGGATCACTGAATTCTATTTTTCATCAAGAATTCCCTTTTGATGTAAAACCTACATTTTGAAACCACCTGGGAACTTTGCTGATGCCAGGTTCCCAGGCCCAGAAGCATTCTGGGATTGCATGTTGTGTTAAAGGGTTTCTAAAGTGCGGCCAAGAGGGAGACTTAGTAGGAGACGCTCACCTAATGGAGCTCAGGGACACGAGCCTGAAAACAGAGCAGGGAGGTGAAGCCAGAGGGCAGGGGACGTAATGGTTTCTCAACGTCTCCGTGATGCTTTAAAATATGTCATTGTTATCTCTAACGCTATCTTACAGTATTCTTCAACTTGGGGTTTTAGAAAGATCCAGTTTTAGGAATCTAAGATTTAAGTTAAATTGGCCTAAGATGAAAAAGATGTCGAGGTGATAGAAACCGGTTTAAAGTGCATAAAACCCTTAAAATGAGTAACGAGTTGGAAAATATAAGATGAATTATGAAGAATCAAAACTTTGAAATCATACGTGAGTTATTCAGGACCAAAGTGGTAATTTTAAAAATGCAAACTGCCTAAAAACTAATCCTTAATCATAACCAGAATACACTCAAAATATGCCTGTTTTTATTTTGGAAATGTTGCACCTTCATAATCACTTTAACTTTCAGCAGAAAAGAATTTTTTCTCCTTTACTACTGGGAAGTTCAATCCGTCCTAATATCTACAGCTTAAGGTAAAACAGAACCCTGTTATAACACCCTTGTCATTGCAGTCCTCAAACTGGACCCTCCAAAACGAAGGCAATCTGAAGGGTCCATCCGGACCGTATATAATTTCCATTTGTTTTCTCTCAGGTGCTACACCTGAGTAAGGTATATGACTTGCTTGCTCGCTTATTTGTGGATAGTAACTGAAGCAACATAAAAAATGTAGGCTGGGGAAAGATTACTGGAAAAGAAATGCTTCTTTTTTTTTTTAATTTGTTTTTTTAAATAATAAATTGCCTCCAGCTTATCTTCTTTTTTTTTGTCTTTATTCATTTTTTTAATATTACATTCAAAAAATATGCGGTACCCATATACCCCCCACCCCTCTCACCCCACTCCTCCCCTCATAACAAACAACCTCCTCCATCATCATGAGACATTCACTGCATTTGGTGAATACATCTCTGAGCATCGCTGCACCTCGTGGTCAATGGTCCACATCATAGCCCACACTCTCCTATATTCCACCCAGTGGGCCATGGGAGGACATACAATGTCCAGTGACTGACCCCACAGTACCACCCAGGACAGCTCCAAGTCCCAAAAACGCCTCCACATCTCATCTCTTCCTCCCATTCCCCACACCCAGCAGCCACCATGGCCACTTTCTCCACACCAATGCCACATTTTCTTAAAGCATCTACATGAGAAAGGAAGTAAGAAGAGCTGGGAGAAGGAGCCCTGCCTCTCTCGAGCCAGTCCTTTGCATCTTGTCGGGTGCTTCTGGAACCCTGAGCTCCCGAGCCCCTCCCACGCCTGCTGGGACCCTTGGGGTCTTTTGGCTCGACTCTCTCAGCTCTTTTAAAGCGTCGTTTTCCCTGCCTTGCTCCAGACTGTTAGGCTTGCATTCGGCATAAGTCCTCAGAAATGAGAGGGCTGCTCCCATCAGCCTGCACGCCTGTTTAAACGCGCCCCTAATGCCCCGTTTAGTCTGGCTCATTGGGTGTAGCCTATAAAAACAGTCTGACTTTGTAATCACAAGTAGAGCAGGGTGCTGTGACTAATCAGTCACTTTGCTGCGTCTCTGTTATCTTCTGCGAAGTGAGTCAGTTTCAACTTTGGCTTCATGCTAACATGTCACTCCCTAGAGTCTGATCTTCAAGTCTTTATTTGTTCCAGACTCTAGACGTTAAAAAAAAGTCTGTTTTCTTTTTTTAAAAAAATTCCGTACTCCTACTCAGGGCTGGAACTAACTCCACAGGCATTTGGGGGAATTTCCATAACACTGGCCCACAACACAGAATTCCCAGGGCAGGGAGGCCATTTGTCGCTTCCATTCAGGGAATTTTACCAGTAATACAACTAGCCCAGGCCAATACACATATACTGGGAGTTTAGAATGTGCCAGGTTAGGAAGTGGATGTGGCTCAACTGATATAGCATCCACCTACCACATAGGCGGTCCAGGGTTCGAACCCAGGGCCTCCTGGCCCATGCAGTGAGCTGGCCCACGTGCAGTGCTGATGCGTGCAAGGAGTGCTGTGCCACACAGGGGTGTCCCCCATGTAGGGGTGTCCCATGCACAAGGAGTGCACCCTGCAAGGAGAGCTGCCCCCCACAAAAAAAGCACAGCCCACCCAGGAGTGGTGCCGCACACATGGAGAGCTGACTCAGCAAGATGATGCAACAAAAAGAAACACAGATTCCCGGTGCCACCTGACAAGAATGCAAGCAGACACAGAAGAACACACAGCAAGTGGACACAAGAAAGCAGACAATGGGGGGAAGGGGAGAGAAACAAAATAAAAAAAGAATGTGCCAGATATTCATCATATATCACTTAAAAAAAAAAACTATTTTAAAGCAGTTTTAAATTCACAGAAAAATTCCAAAACAGATTCCCATATATCCCTTTTATTGACATTTTATCTTCGCAAGATACATTTGTTACAGTTAAAGTCATGAGACAATACTGTATCCACAGTGATGCATTGTTATTAACTGAAGGCCTTTTTTGTACTTCCTCAGTTTTTAGCTCTTGTCCTTTTTTGTTCCTGGGATCACCTCCCTTATACACCTTACATTTAATCGTCGTGTCTCCTTGACGCTCCTTCAGCTGTGACAATTCCTCAGACTTTCCTTGTTGTTGATGAACCTGACGGTCTTGAGAAGCACTGGGAAGGTGTTTTGCAGCGTGAACTTGGGTGGGGGTTTGTTGACTGTCTTTCTCGTGTTTACTGGGTTTCTGTGGCATGCCCCGTTCTTCACCTCACGTCCAGGGCGCGCCCTCTCAGCGTGACTTGCCGCTGTTGATCTTAGCCTTGCTCACCTGCTCCAGGTAGCGTTTGTCAGGTTTTTCCACTCTAAAGGGACTCTTCCCCGCCACCCTTTCCACACTGTACTCCTTGAAAGGAGGTCATTAGTCCAAACCACACTAGAAGAGTGTAGAGTTATGCTCTATCTCTTTGAGGGCAGAATATCTACAAAAATTACTTGAAATTCTTATTTATTTATGTCATTATAGACACATGGATTCTTTAATATACTTTGGGTTATAATCCAATACTTCTTTATTTCGTTGCTCAAACCGTTCCAGCTTTGACCACCGTGAGCTCTCTCACCAGGGGTTTGACATACCCCTTCACTGTGATTTTTGTTTTACACGTCCTTAGTTTCAAGCACGGCAGGATGCTCCAGGCTCTTCTTGGCTATTGCCTGCCCCTCTCCTAGAATCAGCCATTTCTTCAGGGAGTCCTGGTAACTTTCACTGGATAATGGCATTAGAAAAAAAGATGTGCGTGCCGGGTGTGCATTGCTACTGGATGCTTTTGCCTCCGGACCAGGGGCTCTTATCCTTTTTTGTTCTGGGACCCCTCGGCCAGCCAGGTGAAAACCACAGGCCCCTTACTGAGTCCACTTAGTTTTATTTAATAAATAGATCGCACCCACACCAACATGTCCCCACAAGAATGTTTTTCTGGATTCCAATTCAAGCTCATGGACCCCTTGTTAAGAACCCCTGTTCAAATGACAGCAAAGAAACATATGTGTATATGTGTCTATACTGACCCATGACTAGGCACATACTTACAAATATTTTTATATGTAACTACCTGGATCTATGTTAAGTTAAACATGAGTTCATACCAATTTCTCCAGCTCTAATCCTTCCACATGGCTCCTTCTACCTCCTCCCCCTTCTAACCTGTAACCTCCCACTCCAACTGTGAGCAACCTGGCCAGTCTTCCTTCAAGGCCACCAGCCTGGCATCATTCAGGGGTGTTGTTCCCAAGGAAAAGGGGAGAATTGATAAGGGGAGATGGCTAAGGTCTCCACCGCAGATACCCTGGAGTAGCAGGTCAGGAAACAGGAAGATACAATGGCTTTATTTTGATTTTGGGCCGAATTCCTAAGAAAAGATCCTTTGTTTTTCTCCCCAAGACTGCCACCTTTGGACGCAGTGCTCATTTCCATTTTCTTTTTTTTTAAGATTTATTTATTTCTCTCCCCTCCTCTCCACCCCAGTTGTCTGTTCTCTGTGTCTATTTGCTGCGGGTTCTCTCTTTGTCCGTTTCTGTTGTCAGCGGCATAGGAACCTGTGTTTCTTTTTGCTGCGTCATCTTGCTGTGTCAGCTCTCCGTGTGGGCGGCGCCATTCCTGGGCAGGCTGCACTTTTTTCATGTGGGGCAGCTCTCCCTACGGGGCGCACTCCTTGTGCGTGGGGCTCCCCTATGCGGGGGACACCCCTGTGTGGCAGGGCACTCCTTGCGCGCATCAGCACTGCACATGGGCCAGCCCCACACGGGTCAGGGAGGCCCAGGGTTTGAACCGCGGACCTCCCACGTGGTAGACGGATGCCCTAACCACGGGGCCAAGTCCGCCGCTGTCCATTTTCTTCTTTTGCTGCTGCACCAGCTCCACGGTCTCTCAGCCTCCCCATCCGTCTACCATCACTAACGGAAGGCAGACCCCTTAGTGTGTCATAAACCACAAGGTGCGAGTGCACAGCAGGGTAATTTAGTAGCTACAGTGGATGGATTTGTATGGACAGTCATCCACCAAGGGGCACGGGCATGGGTGAGGGGCCAACTTTGACGGTGAACTCTTCCTGAGACTCCATCCACACCTTGATGGTGCTCATTCATTGATCTATTATCAAATCAATAGTCAACGTGCTATTTTTATCCAAAGGCAGTTGGTGTTTCTAATAAAGAACCCTCCCAGGCCCACTTACCAAATTTGACTGGATGTCTGGAAAGTCATAATGCCAAGTTATGGGAAAAAGCAAGTAACCCTACCCGGAGAAATCTAAGTTCTCCCTATCATAGGATAAGATTAAAAAAATTGTCTTGAATAGAGAAAACAGCATTGTGGATGGAAAGTGAGCTTTTTTTTTTTTTAAGATTTATTTATTTATTTATTTCTCTCCCCCCCCCTGCCCTCCCCCCCGGTTGTCTGTTCTCTGTGTCTACTTGCTGCGTGTTCTTTGTCTGCTTCTGTTGTTATCAGCGGCATGGGGATCTGTGTTTCGGGGATCTGTGTTTCTTTTTGCTGCGTCATCTTGCTGTGTCAGCTCTCCGTGTGTGCGACACCATTCCTGGGCAGGCTGCACTTTCTTTCACACTGGGTGGCTCTCCTTATGGGGCTCACTCCTTGCGCGTGGGGCTCCCCTATGCAGGAACACCTCTGCGTGGCACGGCACTTCTTGCGCGCATCAGCACTGTGCATGGGCCAGCTCCACACGGGTCAAGGAGGCCCGGGGCTTGAACCGCGGACCTCCCATGTGGTAGACGGACGCCCTAACCACTGGGCCAAGTCCGCCACCCGAAAGTGAGCTTTAGAGACACACTCACCTAGGTTAGAATCCTAACTCTGCCACTTAACAGCTATGCCATCCTGAGCAAATTATTGTGAATATTTAAAAAATGATCTATGACAAAACCCATAGAACTTTATGGCACAAAAAGTGAGC
Source organism: Dasypus novemcinctus (assembly GCF_030445035.2). NCBI lineage: Eukaryota > Metazoa > Chordata > Mammalia > Cingulata > Dasypodidae > Dasypus > Dasypus novemcinctus. The sequence continues at coordinate 11,021,668 of NC_080701.1, forward strand.
CTTAATGGATGCAATTTGAAAAAAATTCATTTAGGAAGTCAGGAGAATCCCAAGATGGAATGCAGAATGTGACAAAACAGCCTAACTGTATTACAAATATATGGAATATCATCTTTGCCGGGGTAGGGGAAAGATGCTGATGTATGTAACTTGGCAAATGAGTGGAAGCTGTAAGAGTAAAGGCAATAGAGAAGTGGATGTGACTCAAGCAATTGAGCACCCACCTAGCACACGGGAGGTCCCTGGTTCAGATCCCTGTCCCTCCTACAGAAGACAGTGAGCTGGCATGATGAGCCAGCATGGGCAAGCTGACACACCAAGATGGCGCAACAAGAGACACTAGAAGAAAAACAATGAGAGACACAACAAAACAAGGAGCAAAGGTTCCCGGTGTCTCCTAAAGAACACGAGCAAGATAGTGAGCTGGCGCGATGGGCAGGTGCAGCAAGCTGACGCAACAAGCTGACACGACAAGAGACACAAGAAGAAAAGCATAACAAGAGGCACAACAAAGCAGGGAACAGAGATGGCTCAAGTGACTAGGCGCCTCCCTCCCACACTGGAGGTCCCAGGTTCAGTGCCTCCTAAAGGAACAAGGAAGACGAACAGACACAGAAAGTACAAACAACAAGGGGGTGGAGAGAAATAAATAAATAAAATAGATCTTAAAACAAAAAAGAGTACAGGCAATAGAAAGTTGTTATAAGCACTGTATTCTAGTTGCAAGTGGAAGTAGAATGTGAAACTTCCAGAAAACGCCCTTGAAGGTAGGGGCGTGCCCTCCCCTCACTTTTCTTCCTTCCTGGTAGATAGAGTGAGGACATGATGCCCAGAGCAGAACGGCCATCGTGGCCCAAGAAGTGACAGACGAGGGCAGAGGCTGACGGCGCTAGAAGGTGGAAGGAGGCAATCTTCTGAAGACTGTGGAGGTAGATTCACCTGGAGTGAAAATAAACTTGTACCTGTGTAAGCTGCCCTTACTTTGGGGTCTCTGTCTCTCACACATGAATATAGAACTTACTTATATCTAATTAATATAGAATTTACTCATATCTTTGCCTTCTTACCTGCTACCCCTCCACCCTTTCCTGCATCCCTAAAAAGAAATGAAGTTCCTAACTTTTCATGATTTAATTCTCATGGAGGCAGCCCGGCATGCTATTAATTCTTGTCAGTGAAAGGGTGCATAATGTGTACTCTGGCACAATATGCCACGTCCTGGAATGGAATAAAAACTGAACATGAGAAGCATAATTTGTATTAACTCATCATCCTCACAAAATACTTTACAAAACAAACCGAACGACAATATAAATTTAGCTTTTCTCTCTTTTATATCAAAATTACACATCGCTGAGTTTTGGGAGAAATAGCAAGCTTTTGCAAATGCAAAACAACACAAAATAAAAACACTAACATGTTGGTTTAGGAGGTGGTGAGTTTTTGGTCTAAAACAATGAATATATTAAGAAAATAGTCAATCAAGAACAGCGTTTGTTTTCCTTTAAATATTCCCATCAACAGTCACTAAAGCATCAGATTTCTCCTCTCTCTTTTTCTCATCCCTCCTGGACTTTTGATGTTACACGGGATTCAGGAATTAAGATGTGTGTTTGTAGAATGATAGGGCAGAGAAGGAAGATGACAGTTGCTAGTTGCTAGGTGTCCATTTTCAAAATGGTTACCTAGCAACCATTGTAGCCAGTAGCTGTAAGGAGAAGTGCCAGTGGGTGCCGGCTACAAAGCTTGCTCTAGCTGCACGCTGGCTCTGTTAGACATCTCATCTGTGTGGTTTTCAAACGAGATTCCCTTTTGGGGCTATGTGCGCTGATGCTCCACTAACCCTGTTTGATTTGTCCTGTCTCACCCTTTGACGGGAGAAATGTGCTAGTTGTGTTTACAGAAAACCTCTCAGGCCGTGGAAAGGATCTGACAGTATTAGGAGCCAAAACAAAATCTCTCTCAAAATTCCTAAATGCCAGGTGATAGCAGCTATGAGAATTCATACATACATTTTTTTTTTTTAGGGAAAAAAGTATACTTTTAAGTAAGAAAACAAACCCTTTACTTAGACCCACAGAATAAGCATGAAGAGTGTAAGGCAGTGTTAAATAATTTCACACGTGTTAGGTATCATTCTAAGAGCAATCTAAACCCAGAGTCCCAAGTTTTATCTTACATTCAGTTCCAGGAAACAAGGATGAATATCTATTAAAGGAGAAAAGCAGGATATCTTACAGTGCTGGTGGTGTTTGATATTTATACCCTGTCATTAAACTGCACCTTATTTGCTTTGTGTTAAGCGTCTCTCCTAGTTTACATCTATTTTCTATGTGTATTTCAAAATCATACAGAATATTCATATACATGACTTTTTTTTTTTTTGTATAGGCTTTCGAGCAGCCCAAAAGGAAAGCTTCTCCACAAGGTTTAAAGACACATTGTGGGAAGCGGGCTTGACCCAGTGGTTAGGATGTCCGTCTACCACATGGGAGATCCACGGTTCAAACCCTGGGCCTCCTTGACCCGTGTGCAGCTGGCCCACGCGCAGTGCTGATGCGTGCAAGGAGTGCAGTGCCATGCAGGGGTGTCCCCTGTGTAGGGGAGCCCCACGCACAAGGAGTGCGCCCCATAAGGAGAGCCGCCCAGCGCAAAAGAAAGTGCAGCCTGCCCAGGAATGGCGCCGCACACACAGAGAGCTGACACAGCAAGATGACGCAACAAAAAGAAACATAGATTCCTGTGCCGCTGACAACAACAGAAGCGGACAAAGAAACAAGACACAGCAAATAGACACAGAGAACAGACAAACGGGGGAGGGGGGGCGGGGAGGGGAGGGGGAGAAATAAATAAATAAATCTTTAAAAAAAAAGACACATTGTACATGCTGTATGTGTTAGAAATGATTATCTATGAAAACTCAAACGCACTTATTTGTTCCAGGCCAAAGAGTAGCAAGAGTTGATGCTCCCTTATGCTTCAGAGTCCGGCTGCATACCTAATAAGAAATCGTTTCAATGGAGAGAAAAATCTGCTGTAGGTGTGTGAATGAATGAAATGGACTAAAAAGCAACATTTTGCCTGATTCTTTTCAATAATTCTGACATTAGTCGAATCAAAAAAAATTTTTAAAGGAAAGTATGCATCTTTTTAGGGGAAAGGGGGCTGGCAATATGTATTCTAACAAATCTTCATTGTATTGTTTTTTATGTCCCTTTTCTTCTACGGCCAGGCATTTTTTGTCTGCTCTGAAGAACTAAGGTGAAACCTATTTAAGAGTGGGCCAGCCCGGAAATCATATTTTATTCTTGCTTCGCCAAAGCAGAACTTGCCTGGACCAGGCATGGCTTTTTTCATGATCCTGTTCAGCAGAGTGGTTCAAACAGGTTGAATGAGGATCTCTGAGATGGGAAGGGAGAAGCTGCGTTAGATCGTGGTCCCCAAGTCATCTCAGAGCACCTAAACTTACTACTGCAAGTGCCGTCCCCAGGACAGGAGCTCCGGCTTCCTGTCGGAGCTTGAAAAAAGTGCAAACCCCAGCCCACTGAGTTATTTGAACACACTCTCCAAGTCATTGTCATGCCCTTTTGTCTGCTGCTCATTAGTGTTTGAGAAATACACCCTGCGTATGCGTACCACAGATCATAAAAGTAGGAGCCACTGACGGGTTTACCGAGCCAGCCCGGACTTGGCCTTAGGAAGGGGTGAAGAGCCCCACGGAGCAGGTCCTCTAGGCTTGATGCACGCCCAAGTGTGAGAGCCACTGCTCCAGAGCGGTGATGGTCAACACTGTCTATGTTTTAGATCAAGCTTGAAAATGCATTGATGCCGGGTTCTTGTCCTAAACCAGTTGGCTCTAATCCCTCGAGGTGGGGTGGTCCAGCCATCTGTGTTTGTTTTTTTTTTAGGTACCAAGGTTGGAGATTGAACCCAGGTTCTCAAATACGGGAAGCCAGTGCTCAACCGCCGAGTCACATCAGCCCCACTGAGTTGGGTTTTTCGTTTGTTGGCTTGTTTTTCGGAGGCACCAGGAATGGAACCGGGATTTCCCGTGTGGGAGGCAGGCACGCTACCACTTGAGCCACCTCTGCTCTCTGCATTTTTAAAAAGATCTCCCAGAGATTGTGATAACTCAGCCAGGTTTACAAACTACTGCTCTGTAGGAAGAAGGAGGTCTGGTAGGATGGTGTGGATTCCACACTAGTGCGTGGGCATTAGGGGGGTTCCCTAGTTCCAGGGAAGGCACCACAGCTGATGCTCCATTCTATGTCTGCTTCGCTACCCTGGCATGAGTGCTACGGGGAGCTAAAATATATATATATATATTTTAAAAACCATGTTCGTGAAAAGACAGAGCTAGCTTATTATTTAATAATGAGCCTTTTGGATGCAGATCATTCAAACCACCCCCTCTGCCGTTGCCTGTCATTGTATCCTGCCACAGCCCTCTATTTTCTTAACAGCATTTACTACAATCAGCAATTTTGCTTATTCTCTGCCTGTCTCATCTCAGGAGGCTCTCACTCACTGCCACTGTGAACACAACCTCCAACAGGGGTGCTCTAGAGGGCTCTAGAGCCATCCAGACACTAGAGGCAGGGCAGACAATCCCTTGAAATCAGTACCTTGCTGGTGGGCCTTACCTTGGAATCAATGACAACCTATTTCCTCAGTGTAACAGAGTTTGACTCATTTATTATTTCTCTGCACAAGAGTCTATTACCCCTTTTATTTGAGCCAATAATTAGCACTATATCCATTACATATATGTCTCAGAAACTTAAATCTTCAGTCTGTTCATATATTGGTTGAGCCGTGAATCTCAGAAGAGTTGCATCCAACACCTACTCTCCAGTTCATCAGACTCGCCCAGGACAACTAACAAAATTATGGTAATGGACACCCCCCATCCCCAAAAACCAGGGAATATCTACAACTGCAAGCTAAGCAGTTCCTTCCCTCTGCCCATAAGATCTAAGCTCCCCTCTCAACCTGGGGCAGAGCCGGCATCACCATCCCCGAATCCTCAAGGTTGAGGAAGGAACAAACATACGGGGGAATGCAACCCTGAACAAAGTAAACTTACTAATGTTGTAGTAATGGAAGAATGGGTAACATTGATATAAAGATGGTGGTGACCAGAGGTTCTGAAGGGAGAGGGAAGAAGTAATACATGGAACATGGGGCATTTTTAGGACATTGGAATTAAGTATAAATGACAATGTAAACTATAGACCTTGGTTAGTAGCAAAGCTTCAATATTTATCCATCAGTTGTAACAAATGTACCACACAATTCTAAGATGCTATTAATAGGGGGAGATGTGGGAGAGGGAGGGGTGGGATATATGGGAATCCCTTATACTTTCTATGTAACTTTTCAGTCATTTAAAATCTCTTTAAAGTTTATGAGACATATATTTTCTAAAAGACTAACAAAAACTACAAATATCTTCTCCATATCCAGCGTCCCCTTTTTCTTTAGTAGCACATTCCCAATTTTTAGTTAGTGCATTGCAGACCAGTTAGAGGACTTTTGCGAGTATCTTTTGCAGTTGGTGTGGTCAAGTGACTAGGCACTTGTCACAGAGATGTAAGTGACAATACTGTGTAGGACTTCTAGGAAGTCCCCTTAGAAACAACATGTTAAATATTTCTTTTTCTCTTCTTCCTCTTGCCAGCTGGAACATGGGTGAGATGGGTGGAGCACCAGTTGCCTTCTCAGATCCTGAGTACAAGTGCCATACCCCAGGCATTGCCTTGCCAACAGCCAGAGGGAGGCTGAGTCCTTGGTGCCTTGGTGAATTTGGAGCATTTGAATTTGCCACACCAACCCCAAATTGCCTCCTTTCAAAATCCCTTTGCAAGAAAAGGCAGATAATTGTTCTATGCAGCCGAACCTAACCTGAACTGATACAAGGCATAATTATAATTAAATCATGCTGCTTTAGTATTCAATTCGTATAAATGGGGCTTAACCACAGGTAATTAATGTGCAGATAACTAATGATTCCACGATGACTGAATATTTTATAGTCTATTAATCGTTCTGAAGTGCTAAATGAATGGAACATTTTGATTTATAATGCAAAATAAAAAATGGTAAGATGCTTAAAAAATTGTAGTTGATCCAAGAAACCAATCTGGAACAGCGGTAAGTAACCCTAAGCTTCTCTGGGCACTAAGGAGTACTCCTTAAGAAAAACACATGCTTTTATAAAGCCCCATAATCTGGTTAAAGTAAAAGCATTGCCTTTGGTTTTATGGATTTTTTTTTTTTACCATTTTTTCTTTTTCTTAACTTTTAAATAGATTTTAGGCACCTTCATTGTGCTAGAGAACTTTCTTTACTGGTAAGAAATTAAAGTCCTTATTCTAGAAAGACATGCATGTAATTTTTTGTCTTTCTTTTTGTTGGAAAATGAATAAAGGTAGAGAGAGAAACAGAGATGGACAGCATAGAGAGTTAGGACACAGAGCTTAAAGGAAATGGGGGAGTGGATGATCATGATACTGGTCGGTAGGAAAACGGGGGAGACAAGGATGATAGAAGATGCCCAATGGGCATGCTTTTGACTCCCTGTTCTAAATTCTAACTTCCTAACAATATATTCAGCGCTAGTTTCTTTCTTTTCTTTTTTTAAAGATTTATTTTTTGTTTCTCTCCCCATCCCCCCACTCCGGTTGTCTGTTCTCTGTGTCTATTTGCTGTGTCTTCTTCATCTGCTTCTGTTGTTGTCAGCGGCACGGGAATCTGTGTGGCTTTTTGTTGCATCATCTTGCTGTGTCAGCTCTCCGTGTGTACGGTGCCATTCCTGGGCAGGCTGCTCTTTCTTTCGCACTGGGAGGCTCTCTTTGCGGGGCACACTCCTTGCTCGTGGGGCTCCCCTACGTGGGGGACACCCCTTTGTGGCAGGGCACTCCTTGCGCTCATCAGCACTGCGCATGGGCCAGCTCCACATGGGTCAAGGAGGCCCAGGGTTTGAACCGTGGACCTCCCATGTGGTAGACGGACGCCCTAACCACTTGGCCAAGTCTGCTTCCCTAGAGCTACTTTTCAGCTCACTAATCTTCTGCTCCACCCAGTCTGCTGCCGAAGACATCCACCCAGAGGGGCATCTGTATGCATGCGGAAGTCTGTTCATCCCCTTCACTGACCTAAGCTATAGTTATAGTTTCTTGTTTTCTGCAAAAACTCCAAGTGTTTCATCTATTATTCATTGTCCGAGCCTGAGAATGCTAAGACCTGAAGCCTGTGCGGTCATTTTCTACGGTCCATCATTTCTGCAGGTTCTCTCTCGTGTTGCCTTGCCTTCTTGGGAGCCTGATTATCTTTAACTGCATGCTTGCCACTGCCTTTTTTTTTTGGGAGAATTAATGTTTTTTTTTAAACATTTTTTTAATTAAAGTTAATAGATCACAAAGAACGTTACATTAAAAAACATAAAAAAATAAACGTAAGAGGTTCCCGTATACCCACTCCCCACCCCCCTACCCCATCATTTTTGTACATTGTATGTTTTTGAAGACATATACATCACACCAAAAAAATGTTACATTAAAAAATATAAGAGGTTCCCGTATAACAGCCCCCCCCACTCCTCCCACACCAACAACCTCCCCCATCATTGCGGCACACTCATCGCACTCGGTGAATATGTTTTGGGGCACTGCTGCACCACACAGATAACAGCCTACCCTGTAGTTCACACGCTCCCCCAGTCCATTCAGGGGATTATGGCAGAATATGTAAAGTCCAGCATCTGCCTTTTAAAATTCCTTTGTGAGGGCTTCCTGAGCCTGGGACGAATATGCCTCTTCTCGAGAGGCTTTGCATTTGTTGGTGGCAGGAGCTTAGAGACTCCACTACTTGGGAACCACCTCAAACCAAACTTAAGGCTTGGGCTCCTCTAATCCCCTCGGGTGATAGGATCTAGAATGCAGATACTGGGGCGGACCAGTCTGTGGCCAGTGTCTTCACGGGGATTTCCCCCTTCCCTTTACTCCGTCCCTTGGGCTCAGCTCGCAGGTAGCGTAGTCTAGCCTCTCGGGTTGTGAGGCAGAGGGCATGTTTAGCTCTGTTTCATGCCTATGCTCTGGGGTTAAGGACTATAGTGACAGGCTTCTGGAATGGTCCCCCAGGGCTGGACTTCCACTTTTCTCCCCCTCTCCCCCCAGGGCTAGCAACCTCGGCCAACTGGACATTGGGCTGCCAGTCTGCAGGCAACGTTGATGTCCTCCTGCTCCATATGTTATCCTGAGAACAAGGGTTCATCCAAAAGCTGATCACGCAGTCCCTACTTGCCAATTGTTTCAACTCGCCAATTTTTTTTTTTAAGGTGATACAAAGAAGCTAGCCCTCCATTTCTGATAACAAGAAGTCTTTGGGGTAGCGGACTTGGCTCAACAGATAGAGCATCCGCCTACCACATGGAGGTCCAGGGTTCAAACCCCAGGCCTCCTGACCTGTGTGGAGCTGGCCCACATGCAGTGCTGATGCACGAAAGGAGTGCCCTGCCACGCGGGGTGTCCCACGTGCAAGGAGTGCTCCCCGCAAGGAGTCCTGCACAGCGCGAAAGAAAGTGCAGCCTGCCCAGGAGTGGCGCCACACACACACAGAGCTGACACAACAAGATGATGCAACAAAAAGAGACACAGATTCCCGGTGCTGCTGACAAGAATAGAAAGCGGACACAGAAGAACACACAGCGAATGGACACAGAGATAAATAAAAATAAATCTTGAAAAAAAAAAAAAGTCTTCAGTTAGGAATTCTTAACTTTGTAATTAACAGAAATAGAATAGCGCAGAGTGTTTTGCTTCGGGAATCTAAAATTTTTAGAACCAAAGTGACAAAGTAAAGGTCAGTGGCTGCTTGATTTTACTAAAGGATAAAATATTTATTATTAACGCCATCAACAACATAAGTCCTTTCGATGTGCCTCATTATCTGTAATACCGTATGAAATTACAGCTATCGCCGCCTCCCTGTCCTGGGGGACTGATACCCTATTGGCAAAAGCGTGTTGAATAGTCGGGGACACAGATGGTCACGTCTACTATCTAATCAGATAACCTTAGGTGTCCACTTTCTTTGCTCTGAAACAAGAAGGCTGAACTTGATCTCTGAAAGTCATTTTGGTTCAAAAAGTGATCTGGCTTCTTTCAGAGTTTATAATCTGGGCTAATACTATTTTGGCTCTTTACCATGCCAGAGCAGTGAAGAGGGCGGGAAGGGCAGGTTTGTCCAGCCACTGCTCTTTTTCCCTCTCCTCGGTCCAAAACAAAATTCCCAAAAGAGGTTGAGACAGCATTTAAGAATTATCAACATCATAACGCAGAAAATTATTTGAGATTTTTAAAATCAGGGAGAAAAAAGGTGAGCACATACAAACGTACACTGTAACGTCTCAAACGGATCCCTGAGTCTATGCAGAAGTTTCTGGTGGCCCAAACAAGAAAACTTGGTTAGGTGCTGAACTTACATTGCTTGTAAAATAATGGCAAACCAAAGGAAAGCTTTTCCTAGAACCTCATTCTGAGAAAATGTTCTTCCACGGGTCTTTACAAAGGAAAGCCCGAGTGGTGTCAGAGAGCGTTGAGTCTCCCTCCAGCTGCTCTGGTCTTGGGGTGTCCCACGTGCCACTCCTCTGTACCCCACCATCCCTGCCTGCCTGTGTGTCAGCCACGTGCTGACAGATTGTCTGGACTGCCCAGGGGAACCGATCAATAATAGTCACGAGATGAACCAGGTTTTTGTTGTTGTTTTGAAGAGAAAAATGCTCTCAGCACTTCCTTCAAGCCGAAGCTCTCTGGAAGAATGTTTCATTTTAAGATGGTGACCAGGTCACCTGGCAGGCTCTAAGCACGGTTTTGGCACAAGGACCCAGCAATCTCCACCCTCCACCCAGGTTTCTAGTCCAAAAAAACTGTCATGTGTGCTTCTTTGTTGGTTATAGCTAAAGTAAGCAGTTAGGAAGAGGGCTCTGAGCCCAGCCTGGGGAGGAAGTTGCACAGTGGAGGGCTGGCCCCCTGTGGTCCTGTCCCAGTCCTTGGCCCGCTTTCGAGCCTCTGGAGTGAAAGGGGCTGGTCTATGGGCACATTGGGCAGCTTCAGGGCGCAGGGGACGTACAGGGGCACCGAACGCTGGGGAGAGGTGTGCTTTCGCCGTGTATCCATGGACACAGCCTGGCCGTGGAGCGGGGATGATGGAGGGACCCGGGCATTCTGGATGTGAGAGGAGCTGCAGCTCGGATGCTTAGCAGGAGAACAGCCCTTTTCTGCGGGAAGCAGTGCTCCCAGGGGCCAGGGACACCTGCTCCCTGCCTCAAAGGCTTCTGGGCAGAGGGTGAACATGATGCTTTCATCCCTGAATATGTGGGAGACAGTTCTGGGGTGGCCCAGAAACAACTGGAGCTTTCAACGTGGAGCCTGAGATCTCACAGCTATCGAGTGGTCCGAGGTCAGACGCCAACATGAATTTACCTGCACCCGTAGACTTCTCACACCTGCAGAGGCTCAGGGTCATGAACTCTCATTTTTTTCCCCACCTGGCGAGGATCTTAGTTTGCAGCTGAGGTAGTGAAACCCAGGAAATGGGTGTCGTGGGCCTCCGGTCTTGCCCATCCCCTGACAAGTGGCAATGGGCTCTGAGGCTGCCGAGGGTAAATGGGGACCCCTTTCCCTACACCTCACGGGAATATGGTCCCAGCACCTCCTGGGGGGGTCACCCCACCCAGTCAGGAAGACACTGAAATGAACCTGTCCCTGCATAGACGGCTGAGAGGCCAATGGCAAGAAACAAGCTTGCTCTGTGTTGGAATTCTTCCGTCCTTGCATAAAAGTAAATCCTAATCCAGAGGGAACCCAACTGACTTCTTCCTAGTCTATTACTAAGGACACGGAATTCGTGAATACATTACTGCCATATTTGGCCCATCTGAATGATGAGCGAAGACTGGGAGGATATGATTTATGGGCGCAGGGTGACGCAGCTGGAGGGCTATTTGGCTGTAATTACTTAGGCTTTTATTACTCTCCTGGTAAATGGAAAGTATGGAACTGTGAAAGCTCCAGTTGTTCCCAATTACTTGAGATGTTTTCTGTTAATATCTAACCCCTTTCTGCATGTTTATTAGCCAAATCTGAAAGGTTAATTACCAGATTAAAAGAGAAAAATTTAAAGTGAAAAAATGAGCCTTTAAAATTCCTTAATAAAACAAGTGATTAAATATGCCGATCAGACATGCTACCTGAATTTGATTAGGATGGGATGTGCCACACCTCTGGTGTTCAAAAGAAGGTTAGGGAAGCAGATGTGGCTCAATTGATAGAGCATCCTCCTACCACATGGGAGGTCCACGGTTCAAACCCACGGCCTCCTGACCCGTGTGATGAGCTGGCCCACGCTCAGTGCTGATGTGCACGAGGAGTGCCCTGCCACGCACAGGTGTCCCCCAAGTAGAGGAGCCCCACACACAAGGAGTGTGCCCTGTAAGGAGAGCCGCCTAGTGTGAAAGAAAGTGCAGCCTGCCCAGGAGTAGCACAGCACCCACAGAGAGCCGACACAGCAAGATGACGCAACAAAAAAAGAGACACAGATTCCCAGTGCCACTGACAAGGATATAAGCAGACACAGAAGAACACACAGCGAATGGACACAAAGAGCAGACAAATGGGGGAGGGGGGAGTGGAGAGAAAGAAATAAAAATAAGTAAATAAATCTTAAAAAAAAAAAGAGGTTAAATAACAAAATTAATAAATAGCCATATGAGGAAATATAATTTTTAGGAGTTGCAGTTTATTTTTATAACTAGATATGTAACGTCTACTTGACAGACATAAATATCAAATGAAAAACCACAGAATTTTAACCAATTTTCTCTCTTGACAAAAAAAGATAAGAAGTCAAATTAAAAATTGGAATATTTTCTACCTACTAACTTATGCCCTTCCAATGGGCGCGCAAAAATTAAACATTGTCTGGTGCCACACATGCATTTGGTTTTAACAGCCTGTTGCCCTGTTTAATTAAGAAGAGGAGTTTAATCTTGTTTTTAGGACCCTGTGGGCATGCAGGAGTGCTAGACTTCTTGAATCTGAAGATATTTGAAAATAAGAAGTAGCAACAAATCTTCGGGTTGCTCACACTTGTTAGATTGAATTGCTGTGGTACTCTGAGCCAATATCTTATTCGAGGAAAAGATATTTCAATTGTAGTTTATCATGACCAGAGCAACAGTTTGTGAGAGGGAGTGACTCGGGGAACAGGCCTTCTATAGGAAAACCGTGAGCATGTGCTTAGCTTTTAAATCTCTACCGCAGATGTTATTTCCCCTAGTTTGGGGAGTTGTATTATTTTGTAATCCCATTTCTCCCCAAATTGCAGGTATCCTTGCCAGGACAGAATTTGAGGTAAGTACCTAGGCTTTTTTCAAAAAGGCAAAATATGGGCTTTATTCTACTAGTACATATAAACATTAAAGGGTACCCAAAACAACAGTTTATTCAGCTAGAAAGATGTGAGAAACTTTTTTCAAAACAAATCGATTTTATTGAAACGTGTTAATAAAGCATACAATTCATCCCAAGTGTACAATCAATGGTATTTGGTATATTCACATAATTGTGCATTCATCACCTCAATCATCGTTAGAGCACTTTCATTATTTCAATAATAATAATCATGATAATAATGAACAAACTAACAAGAAAATTCTTCACCTTTCCATCTCTCTATACTTCCCCTGCTGTACATAGCTTCTATTTCTGTTCTTGCACAATCATTTATTTATTAAGCAGTTTTACTGAGATATATTTATATGCCATACAACCTTTCCAAAGTATATTATCAATGGTTTTTAGTATAATCACAATGTTGTGCATTCATCACCACAAAAAATTTTAAAACAATTTCTTTACTCCAAAAAGACAAACTCCACACCATTTAGCAGTCCTTCCTCAGCCCTACATTTCTACATAGGTAGAAAAATTCTGTGGTTTTTCATTTGATTTTCATATCTGTCAAGGAGACTTTACATATCTAGTTATAAGAAGCAAATTGGTAATTGCTTTTTCTAAAAATTTTACATCTTTATAAATTGATTTCTATTTACATTTTATATAAATGGAATCATACGATATGTAGTACTTTGTGTCTGGTTTCTTTCACATAGCATGATGTGGTTTTTTGTTTGTTTGAAATGAACACCTTGTAGTATTAACATACGTTTGTTCAATTTCAAAGAAAAATTATCTTATATATGCTGTTTTTCCCATGTTCTTATTTCACATGGGTTTTACTGTGCTCTACAGTTCCAGGTTACATTTTTTAGCTTTCCTTTTAGTAATACACATGACCTTGGACTTTCCCTTTAAATCCCTTCCATACCCACATAATAGGACTGCTAGTTATAGACATTATGTTGGGCTTTCCCCTTTTCTGTTCATTTCGATAGATCTACACATCCTTTCCACCAATTCTGCACAAGTTAACCCTCAGCTTTCCATTCTCCAACCTCATTCTTTTTTCTGAGGACCCACATTCAAGTTAGTAACGCCACAAAGTTACACTACATTTAGTTCATTATTTCACATGTAGTTCAGAGTAGCACAGTCATACAGTATTGTCCTTTTGTGCCTGGCTGGCTTCACTCAACATACTGTCCTCCAGGTTCATCCATGTTGTCATATGCTTCTCAACTTCATTTCTTCTTCAGCTGCATAGTACCAAATACCGTATTAGTCAGCCAAATGGGTGCTGATGCAAAATATCAGAAATTGGTTGGTTTTTATAAAGGGTATTTATTTGGGGTGGGAGCTTACAGATACCAAGTCATAAGCTTAAGTTACTTCCCTCACCAAAGTCTATTTTCACGTGTTGGAGCAAGATGGCTGCCAATGTCTGCGAAGGTTCAGGCTTCCTGGGTTCCTCCCTTCCAGGGTCTTGTGCCTCTGGGTTCAAATTTCCTTTCTTCCTGGGACTGGCTTCTCTTTCCTCTGTCTGCTTACTTCCCAGGGCACCAGTTCATCAGTTGATGGACACCTGGGTTGTTTCCAACTTTCGGCAATCATGAATAATGCCACTCTGAACATCGGTGTGCTGATGTCTGTTTTTGTCACTGCTCTCTGTTCTCCTGGGTATATACCAAGAAGTGGTAATGCTGGGTCACGTGGCAAGTCTATACTCAACTTCTTCAGGAACTGACAAACAGTCCTCCACAGTGGCTGTGCCATTCTACCTTCCCACCAACAGTGAATAAATGTTCCTGTCTCTCCACATACTCTCCAACAGCTGTGGCTTTCTGTCTTCTAAATAGTGGCTCTAATAGGTGTGAATCATTGTAGCTTTGATTTGCATTTCTCTAATTGGTAGTGATGGTGAACATTTTTTCATCTGTTTTTTTCACCATTTGTATTTCTTCTTTGGACAAATGTTTATTCAAGTCTTTTGTTCAGCTTTTAATTGAGTCATTTGTCTTTTTACTGTTGAGTTGTAGCATCTCCCTGTATATCATGGATATTAACCCCTTATTGAATATGTGATTTCCAAATATTTTCTCCCATTGAGTTGGCTGCCTTTTCACCATTTGACAAAGTCCTTTGAGGTGCAAAAGTGTTTAATTTTGAGGAAGTCCCATTTATCTATATTTTCTTTTGTTGCTCCTGCTTTGTATGTAAAGTCTAAGAAACTACCACCTACCACAAGGTCTTTAAGATATTTCCCTACACATTTTCTTCTAGTATTTCTATGGTCCTGACTTTTACATATAGGTCTTTCACCCATTTTGAGTTGATTCTTGTATAGGGAGTGAGATAGGTGTCCTCCTTCATTCTTTTGGTTCTGGATATCCAATTTTCTCAGCACCATTTGTTGAAGAGATGTTTTGTCCATTAACATGTCTTTGACAGGTTTGTCGAAAACTAGTTGGCCATAGTGGTGAGAGTTTATTTCTGATTTTCAATTCTATTCCATTGATCAATGTGTCTATCTTTATGCCAATACCATGCTGTTTTGATCACTGTAGCTTTGTAATATGTTTCAAGACCAGGCAGTGAAATTCCTCCCACATTGCTCTTCTTTTTTAGAATGTGTTTGGTTATTCAGGTGCACTTTCCCTTCCAAATGAGTTTGATAATTGCTTTTTCTATTTCTGTAAAGTAGATTGTTGGAATTTTGATTGATATTGCTTTGAATCTATAAATCAGTTTGGGTAGGATTGACATCTTAATGATATTTAGTCTTCCAATCTGTGAACATGGAATGTCTTTTCATTTGTTTAGGTCTTTTAAAATTTCTTTTAGCACTGTTTTATAGTTTTCTGCATATAGGTCCTGTACTTCTTTGGTTAAATTTATTCCTAGTAATTTGAGACTTTTAGTTGCTATTGTAAATGGAATTTCCCCCCTGATTTTCTCCTCAGATTGTTCGATACTAGTGTACAGAAACACTCTGATTTTTGTGTCTTGATCTTGTATCCTGCCACTTTACTGAACTTGTTTACTAGCTCAAGTAGTTTTGTCATAGACATTTCACAATTTTCTAAATATAGGATCACGTCATCCACAAATAGTGAGAGTAGTACTTCTTCTTTTCCTATTTGGATGCCTTTTATTTTGTTTTATTTTTCCTTGTCTTGTTGATCTAGCTAGACCTTGTAGCACAATTTTGAATAACAATGGGGACAGCGGGCATCCTTGTCTTGTTCCCGATTCTAGAGGGAAAACTTTCAATCTTTCCCCATTAAGTAAGATGGTGGCTGTGGGTTTTTCATACATGCCTGTATCATATTAAGGAATTTTCCTTCTAGTCTTATTTTCAAAGTGTTTTTATCAAGAAAGGATGCTGGAATTTGTCAAATGCCTTTTCTGTATTGATTGAGATGATCATGTGGGTTTTTTTCCCTTCAATTTGTTAATGTGGTATATTAGGTTAATTGATTTTCATATGTTGAAATTTATACCAGGTATAAATCCCACATGGTTGTGATGTATAAGTCTTTTGATATGCTGTTGGATTTGATTCTTAAGTATTTTGTTGAGAATATTTGCATCTATGTTCATTAGAGATAGTGGTCTGTAATTTTCTTTTCTTCTAGTGTTTTTTTCTTTTTTAAATATTTGTGTGATGTTGGCTTCATAAAATGTACTGGGTAATTTTTTGGAAGAATTTAAATGGGATTGATGTTAATTCTTCTTGAAATGCTTGGTAGAATTCACCTGTGAAGTCCGGTCCCAGACTTTTCTTGTTTGAGAGATTTTTGATGACAATTCACTCTTTTTAAATATGATTGGTTTATAGCATCAGTATAGGTTGTTTGTGCATTTCTAGGAATTTGTCCATTTCATCTAAATTGTCTAGATCATGGGTACACAGTTTCTCATAATATCCTCTTATGATCCTTTTTATTTCTATGGGACCAGTCATAAATTCACTCCTTTCATTTCTGATTTTACTTATTTGCATCTTCTCTCTTTCTTTCTTAGTTAGTCTAGCTAAGGGTTTGCCAATTTTATTGATCTTCTCAAAGAACCAGCTTCTGGTTTTGTTGATTTTTTTCTGTAACATCTCTTCATATGAAGTCTCCAGCTATTATTGTGGAGATGTCTATTTCTCCCTTCAGTTTTGCCAGAGTTTGCCTCATATATTTTGGGGCACCCTGGTTAGGTGCATAGATAGTTGTGACTGTTATTTCTTCTTGGTGGATTGTCCCTTTTATTAGTATACAATGGCCTCCATATCTCATAACTTTTTTGCGCTTAAAGTCTGTTTTGTCTGATATTAGTATAGCTACTCCTGCTCTTTTTCGGCTACTGTTTGCCAGGAATATCTTTTTCCAACCTTTCACTTTCACCGCTTTGTATTCCTGAGTCCAAGGTGAGTTTCTTGTAGGCAGCATAAGGATGGCTCATGTTTTTTTAATCCATTCTGTTAGCCTACATCTTTCAATTGGTGTTTAATCCATTCACTTTCCATGGTATTACTATAAAATCATTATTTACTCCCACCATTTTATTCTTTGATTTTCATGTCATATCTTATTTTCATCTTTTTTTTTTTTTACTCTTTTGGTTATCCTTTCTGTTATTCTTTCTTCTATACTCTCCCTTCAAGCCTCTTTCCTCTGTCTTTTTCTTTCAGACTCTAAGGCTTTTGAAAATATTTCTTGCAAAGGTGGATTCTTTTTTATGAACTCTCTTAGTTTCTGTTTATTTATGAATATTTTAAACTCACCTTCATATTTGGAGGACTGTTTTGCTGGATAAAGAATTCTCGGCTGGTAGTTTTTCTCTTTTAGTATGCTAATTGCACCGTACCACTGTCTGTCTTCTTACCTCCATTGTTTCTGATGTGAAATCCACACTAAGTCTCACTGGACTTCCTCGTATGTGATGGTGTGCTTCTCCCTTGCTGCTCTCAGAATTTTCTCTTTATCTTTGATATTTGACATTCTGGCTAATGTGTGTCTTGGAGTAGATCTATTCACATTTATTCTAATTGGGGTATGCTGCGCATCTTGGACATGTAAATTCATTTATCTCATGATTTCCTCAAATACTCTTTCTGCCCCCTTTCCCTTCTCTTCTCCCTCTGAAACTCCCATGACATGTATGTTGTTACATTTGATGTTATCATTCAACTCTCTGAGTCCCTGCTCATTTTTTTCCATTTTTTTCTCTGTTCTTTTTTCTATTCAATTTTAGCTATTCTGTCTTTGGTATCACTTATTCTTTCTTCTAATATTTTGAATCAACTGTGGTATGCCTCTAATGTGTTTTTTATCTCACCTATAGTGTCTTTCATTCCCATGAGCTCTGTTACTTTTCTATTTCACGTTTTCAAACTCTTCTTTGTGCTTGCTCAATATCTTCTTGATATCATTTATTTCCTTAGCTATATTGTCTTTCAACTCATTAATTTGATTTTGGAAATTTGTGTGTATCTTGTTAATTAGTTGTCTCAAATTCTGCATCTCTTCTGGGGTTTTGATATATTCCTGTTTTTGGGCCATGCCTTCTGTTTTTTTTAGTATGACCCATAATTTTTTGGTGATGTCCAGGCATCTGATTTGAATAGTGAGTTTACTCAGATGCTCAATTTCTCTCTCTCTCACAGGGATTTAGTGGCAGGAGGCTGTGTCACTGCTGTTCTTTGATTCTTAGTTCAGCTTGTTCTGGGTCTTTAGGATTATCCCTGTTAGTTGCTCACAACTGGGCTCTGGACCCAGTAATGGGTGACAGACCCACTTCCTAGGGTTTTGGGGAGGGAGGCTATAAATGTCAGAAAAAGTTTCTCTTTTTACTAAGAGTTGTTTAACATTTCAGAAAATCCCATCCTCCATTTGGGATCTTTTTGTTGTCACTTTCATGACAAGTCTACATATAAGGACAACCATAGGTCTGCTTCATTATATCTTCTCTTGTCATGCCTCTGTGTTACATTATTATTAATTACTTTCCTTTAATTTTTCCCTTATATTTTAGTTAGAACACTATATTGAATTTTTTTAAAGAATGTTGTAGGTAAATTATTACATTTCAGCATAGTTTAGGAGTTGTTACAAGATATTGGTCTGATAGCGTTGCGGACCTTTCTTTAGAAGAAAATGAAGCCTGACTTTTTAGGCTGAGTCCAGAGGAATCTTGAACCTCAACTTGGTATTGAATATAAGAACTGAAAATAAACTTCAAAACACAGTTAAAGGATGCATGTGTTTTCCAAGCAATCTCTGCTTTTTAAGTATGAAGTATCAAAAGAAAAGGAATATTTTTATTACACCGTTATATATAATAGCGTGTATATATATGTACGAATGTATGCATGTATGCACACACATAATATCGAGGCTAATACAATTATATGAACGTGAGCTGAGCTGAGATGGAACATTTTCCCCTTCCATGTAACTGCTGGGAAAAAGCATTTGAAAACCTGAATAGGAAAGTAACAGAGCTCTGTTACTCTATAGACCAAGGAAGCATTGGGTTCTTGGTTTAGAGAATGATAAAGAGGGTGTTTGGTTTGTTTTTCTTATACAAATGCCTGATGGGAAATTCAAAGGTTGTGCAATGATGCTACCCAAATATTGTGACAACTAACCCTTTTCTCACACAGATTTTCAAAACCTCCTCTAGGGGCAATTCCATTTTGTAACTGCAGCTAGCCTCAAAGCCAGCTGATGGCCAAGGAGCTCTGTCATGGGGAATCATACATGACCAGTGTTGAGCTGAAATGAAATGGGAAATGAGATGCAATGTTCTCAGCCTCTCCATTTCCAAACAGCTGTCCATCTGTTGAAGCCATGTCATGCTGGCTTGAACACAGCATCCTTTCTGCAGGGCCAAGTACCATTTGTTGTCCAGAAATGCCTTAAATCACAGGCAGATCATATTGGCCATTGACCCAATACAGAAGAGGTGGTGTGCAGAGTAGGAAGAGTGGATGAAAAGGATGGATTGGATGCACACTGAGCTCTCTTGGGAAGCCTTCAGGGAGTGGATATAATTTGGGTGATTGAGTACCTGCTTTCCACGTATGAGGTCCCAGGGATCGAACCCCAGGATCGAACCTGGGACCTCCTAAAAACAAAACTAGCAATTGAAAAAACCAGTTCTCATTGGGGAGCAAATGTGGCTCAGTGGTTGAGTGCCTGCTTCCCATGTGCGAAGTCCTGGGTTCAATCCCCTGTACCTCCTAAAAGAAGTTTGATACCTGGGTCCATCCCTATAGTATTCTGACTGAATTGGTCAAGGGTAGGACCTTGGCATCAGTAATTCTTAAAAGCTCATCAGATAATTCTAATACACAGGGTAAAATATACTAATTTAGGGACTGAAAACCAAAGAAGAGTGAAAAATTTTCCTGTTTGCGAGTCTAGTACTTTTACAAGGTAATTAAATATATATGGATACTCACTAAAAGTACATTGAGGTCACAGTCTTATATAAATCCTGAAACACTGATTAATCGTGTGATCTTGGGCTGGTCCTCATTTGTCCTCAGTCTCCTTCTTTGTACTAGGAGGCTAATTACAGCACTTGCTTTATGCAGGGCTATTGAGCTACACGTAAATCACTTAGCATGGTGTTTGTTAGGAAGTGCTCAATAAATAACTGCTATTTCATCATCATTATTTAGTGGAACAAAAACATTGGATTTAAGATTCATCTGCTGCATACTTGTCTCTGTGAAAAACATGAAGAAAAAGTTTTTAAATCATTTCACGCATTTTGAGGGGTTTTCCCCCTGTAAACACATGGTTTTTCATAATTTAAATAGATTTCCAGTGTTCCTCCTTGAATCCATGCCCTGCCTTTTTTTGGCATTCCCACCCTGGACCCCTTACCTTGTTAATCCTCTTCCACGAAAGCCCCAACTAGTGTTTATTTACTTTCTCTCGGAATATCCCATGTCTGTGGTTTTTGTCCATTTATACTTCACGCATGCTAATTCCAGTCTTGCTCAGCACTTTCTGGCCCACAGGGCTCCACAAAACAGAGCAGGTCCTGGGAATCCTTTTCTGCCCACTTGTGCAGGCGTGTGTACTGTATAGTCTTTCGCTTGGTGTGGTGATAAGGTATTTGTGGTACTGAGATGGAAAGAGCAGGCTGGAAGCTAGGCTCCTAATCACTTCAATCCTTTCCTACCACAAACACTCCCCCAGGAAGAGAGAAGAGAGAGTGAGCCCGAGGAGGGCAGAGCCGGCTGTCAGTACAGGAACAGGCCTGGGCTCTGAGCCTCGAGGGAGCTGGGAGCTGTGTGCTGGACCCCGGCCAGGGTATAGACAGGCTGCGCCTCTGGCAGTGGGACCAGCAGCCTCTGGGGCTCTCTTTTCTGGAAGCCTCTCTCCCCTGAGCAGCCTGGTGCGATGAAAGGTAAATCCAAGGGAAAAGAGGAGGGAGCTCCTTCCGGAGAGCTGGATCTGTCCGCCATCTTACTTGCAAGCAAGAGACTCCAACTTCAATCGTTGAAGAAGACATTTATTAGACGGTTATTAAGGAGCCCCACGTGGAGAAGGCTTAGAGACAGAGTCAAGGGAGGCTGAGACCGTGGAGCCCCAGGCAGGACCCACTGATGCTGGCGCTACTGCCAGTCCTTTGGGAACTTGACGTTGCTGCGCCAGCTGCCCCTGCCCAGCTAGAGAATGGGTTCTCCACCATTCTGCCTCTTAAGGGGCCGCAGCCCCCAAGCAGAAGCAGCTTAGGCTCACCGTGCCAGGCCAGACAGTGGAGGAGAACGCAAAGCCCCCAGCTGACAGACTCTCTAAAGCAGAAGGGGTAAGGGTGGAGAAGAGGAGCACAGAAGAGCCTGGTGCACCCCTAGTGTCATCACTGGCACCAACGTGGCTACCAAGGGCTCCAGGCTCTCTTGTTTGGGTTAAGGCAATAATGCTGATCCACTTATAAATGATCTCCAGTTTGAGAGCCTTTGAGGCTGTACCAACAGAGCACATGGGGCAATTAGTGATCAGAGGAAACTGCTAATGACCCAGGCCCTCCATCGAGTTAGCATTAGCTGGGCACGTTGAACCCACATGCTCTTTCTCATCCCACACAATATGGCAGGCTGCTGGTTGTGCCTCCAAATCCATTTTCCCTTCCAGGGAAAATGCCAAGCCAGCTATTACAAAAACTTTCTTTCCCAGCCTACCTTATAGCCAGGTGTGTCCACGGAACCAAGTTTTCACCAATGGAACATGGGAGGAAATGATGCATGGAATTTCTATCTTCCTTAAAAGGAAATTGTGGCGCTGGGTTTCCACTTCTCCTTTCCTAGGGTTACAACTTGGCAGGGTCTGCAGTTCTGCCTTGACCGTGCAGATTAATTCGTAGTCCCAGCGAAGGAGTTCTTTATTTTGTTTTTAATTTACTTTTTATTACTTTGCAGGAGTTCTTAATCAGAGTTTTTTGAATAATCAAGGAACTTGGGGATATAATCCGGGTGGATCCATAAATTTAAGTGGGAAAAAAATGAATTGTATTGTTTGTATAGAAGACCCTGTATGTAGAATCTTGAAATATTCCCTCAATACGTCATTTAGAAACAAAATATGGGAATTATAATAAATGAATTTCCTTTTTAGTGTGTTAAAGGCAAGAATTTCCAATATTAGGTCATTAAATCTGTAGCATACAATTTTAAATGCTAATCCAGATTTTAATACATCACATATATATTCTTCTCGAAGACTATATATGTGTGTGTCTATAAACCATGTTTTTTCTTCCATAATTAATTTAAATCAATGCCATGTATTGTCAAATGAGAAGAATCTGAATGTGTCTGTTGTTTAAATAGCATTAAAGATGCTATTAAAATGAACTGATATTTAATGTACATTTTATATTTGAAATGACTACTTTATGGCATGCTTTGAAAAAACAGGATTATTTCTAAGAGTCTCTTTGTACATCGGACAGTTATACTGTAAAAGGACTTTGAAGATCGGATCAGGAGCTCTAGAACACCAAGTAGAAGGCGCATCAAGGGGGAGGGAGAAGACCCGCCTTCTAGTACTGCCCGCCACTAATGCAGGTGGTCACCAAATCTCAGCGTCCGTGCCTGTCAGCGCCTGTTGATTCTCCACCTCACTTCCACCCCTCTCTGCTTTCCTTGGTGCCATTTCCCAAACTCTCACAGGGCTCTGCCCATGGGAGACACCAGGGGAGAGAAGTGGGAGAAGGGGAGAAGTCATTCTATTTGGGGCTCCAATGGTTGCAGTAGCAGGTGACTGCCTACAGCCGGGGCCCGTGCAGCATCCTTGGCTCCCGCAGTTGCTAGAGCAAGCGTCTGCTCCCACGCAGCGGGGGCATAGCCAGTGCTCAGTGGCTTCCTCATCTCTGGGTAATTTCTCTCTTCTCTTTTGTTCTTCCAACCCTTCCAACACCTTTGTAAGCATTCCCTGAATTAAATCTCTCTCTCCTTGAAATATCTACTTTCAGTTTTCCTGAAATGATAATGACTGATAGTTTTCCCACCTGTAAAATGGGAATAATATTGTCATAATAATATTTGTCTCTTTACCTTACGGAACTATTCTGAGCATCCATTATCTAAAGGTTGCTAAATTCCTTTGATAAAGAACTATCTACTTTCAAAGAAGGGTGTTCCCATAAGGAAACAAGAGTAGAATAGCAAAAGAACTTCTCTGGAACAAAGAACAAAGACTGAAGATAAAAAAAGGTATGCTTACTGTGTCATGTTGCATTTTACCAGGCCACATTGTCCAGTCTTGACAAATATTTACACTCTGTTGTCACCATGAAGAAGAATGGGAATGGTTATTAAGAACTCAAGTTTGTAACTGAATCCCAGCTCTACTGTTTATCGACTGGGTGACATTTGGCAAGTTGTTTAACATCTCCATGCCTCAATTTCCTCGTCTGTAAAATTAAAATGGGAAAAACCATAGACTTATCTTTTGGGGTTGCTATGAGGATTAAAGGTAACAATTCATACGTAGCCAAGATGTTGTGGAAACAAAATTCATGGGACATAATAAAAAAAATACCTTTAATTTATCTCATTGCCCATTTTAAATGTATTCAGTGGGAGGTCTTTCCCTGCCCAAGAATGAAAATTCAGGCAGGCCCCTAATGTTTCTCGTTCTGATACTTTAGAGGTCAAGTTCCATATAATAGCGAAAGCTCCCAGTTTCATCCAAACTTGCACCTTATTCAGTTTTTTTTTCCCGGCATTTAATTCACAGAGCATACAATTCACTTATCTAAAGTATACAATTCAATGTATTTTAGTATAGTCACAGATATGTGCAACTATCAGCATGATCAATTTTAGAACATTTTCATCATCTTCAGAAGAAACCCTGAGTCTTTTACCTATTTCTCTGTTCTCCCCACCAGCTATAAGCAACCACCAATCTACTTTCTGTTTCTTTAGATTTCCCTATTCTGGACTTTCATATGAGGAATCATATACTAAGTGGTCTTTCATGACTGGTTTCTTTCACTTAGCATAATGTTTTCCAGGTCCATCCATTTTGAAGCAAGTATCAGCATTTCATCCTTTATATGGCCAAATAGTATTCCATTGCATGATGTTAGGAATTTTGTGCCCCCAAAAGAAATGTTGACATCCTAACCTCCAGTGGCTCAGAATGTGACTTTATTTGGTATAACAGGGTCATGGTGTATGTAATTAGTTAAGATGAGGTCATACTGAATTAGGGTGGGTTCTTAGTCCAAGATGACTGGTGTCCTTGGATGAAGAGAAGAGACACAGAAGCAATGACACACAGGGGAGAAGGCCATGGGAAGACGGAGGCAGAGATGGAGCAATGCCCATGAGCCAGGGAACTCCAGGATGGTCAGCTACCCCCAGAGGCGAGGGAGAGGCAAGGGAGGATTCTTCCTAGAGTGAGGGCCCAGTGATACTTTGATTTCCCAGGCTCCAGAAGGGTGAGAGAATAAATTTCTGTTGTTTTAAGTCATCCAGCTTGTGGTAATTTGTCATAGCAGCCTTAGGAAACTAATATATATTCACGGTTTGCTTATCCATGTATCCATTGATGGGAATCTGGGTTGTTTCCACCTTTGGGCTATTATGAATACTGTTGGCATAAATATGTCCTTAACTTTTTATTTAGAAATAACTCCAAATTTGCAGGACAGTTGCAAAAATAATACTAATAGAGAACTCCAAACTGCCCCCATTCTACTGGGGTGAGAGCAGATTGTACACATCACAATCCTTGAACACAATACGTTCCTGCACAGTTCCTGTGAACAACAATATTCACTTATGTAATCAACTTAAATGCAGTTATCAAATTCAATAAATTTAAGGTTAATATAAGACTTATTTCCAATATTCTAATTTTTTCATATGTCCCTGTGATGGTTAGGTTAATGTGTCAACTCGGTCAGATAATGGTGCCCAGTTGTTTGGTCAAGCAAGCATTGGGCTAATTGTAATAAAAGGGCATCCTCATAGACTTTAATTATCAGGGAGTTGATTGCATAGATGGCTGATAACATCTACAATCACCTAAGGAGACTGCCATCAGCAATGAGTGGCATCTCATGCAGTCAATTGAAGGTCCAAAAAGGGGAAGTGATTTCAGCATTCAGAGAGAGAATTCTCAGCTCTACTTCAGACAGCCAGCGTCTCCCAGGAACTCACCAAGGACCTTCATCAGAGCTCCTGGTTTGCAGTCTGCCCTGAGGAATTAGGATTTGTGCATCCCCACAATCACGTAAGAGAATTTTATAAAATCTCCCACTATTTATAGATATCTCCTTTCGGTTGTGTTTCCCTAGAGAACCCTGACTAATACAGTCCCAATAATGTCTTTTTGAGCTTTTTCTCCTCTATTCTTAGATCCCATCCAGGATCATGTATTGCATTTAATTGTCCTTGCCTCTTTAGTCTCTCTTTCTTTTTTTGAATTGTGGAAAGATATACACAACATAAATCTCTCCATCCGAACCCCTCCCAAGCATAATACTCAGCAGTATTAATTACATTTACAATGTTGCAGTACCCTCACCACCTTCCATTACTAGAACTTTCCCTTCACCCTAAACAGAAACACTATGCTTATTTTGCTTTCACTTCCCATTGCCCCTGCCTCCAATCCCTGGTAACCGGTACTCTACTTTCTGTCTCTATGAGTTTGCATGTTCTCTGGTATTTTCTTTGTGGCTACCATGGGGCTTTTTAACAACCTAAATCTATAACAACATCATTTGCTTTGAAACCAACTTAACACAGGTTCACTTTTCTTCATTCTTTCCACTTTCTCTTTCTTGGACTGGATGATTTCAATTATCTTGTCTTCAACTTCACTGATTCTTTTTTCTGCCAACTTTTGTTGTTTAGATTCTAGTCATCCTAGCAGATGTGAAGTGGTATCTCATTGAGATTTTGATTTGCATTGTCTTGAAAACTAATGATGTCAAAAACTTTTTATATGCTTATTGTCCATTTGTATATCTTCTTTGTAGAAATGTCTATTCAGATCCTTCTTCTATTTTTTAAATGGCTTGTCTTTTTATTATTGAGTTGCATCAAAACCTAACGATAGTAATGGGATACAACCCATTGAATTAATGGGAAGCCAGTGGTTGATCTGATAGAAAGAAAAAGAGAGAGGGAGGGAGGGAGGAAAGAAGGAAGGAGGGAAGGAGGGAAGGAGGGAAGGAGGGAAGGAAGGAAGGAAGGAAGGAAGGAAGGAAGGAAGGAAGGAAGGAAGGAAGGAAGGAAGGAAGGAAGGAGAAGGAAAGTTTATCTTTACAGTAGAATGCCAATATAAAAGGCATGATGAAAATTTTTAAAAAATCATTGTTTGGCAATTATTATAATGATGATCAATTCAGGTAGGAATCATTAATGGATGCTGTAGTGGGTTGAATGGTGCCCCCCACAAAAAAATATTGTGGGAGTCCAGGACTGGGACTTCCCCTCCTTAAATGAGATACAACCCAAAGCATGCAGCTGCTGGCACAACCTGGACACCCACTAGTTAAAGAGTAACAAGCCTCCCAGGAGGAAAGAATGTAGTGGTACTGCAAGGCTGTATTCTCCCTTCCCAGTTGTAACATCACCAACATCACCATAACATTCTGCAACTCTTGCAGAAACTCTGTTTTCATACTACATGGAATGGCTTTGTTCTGAGACCTTATATTACTTATATTACCCTAATTTTCCTGTATCTTTGCAGAGTGCTATCTTCATTGTTTCACCAGCCACCATTGAAGAGTCTCCTTGTCCCTAAGTTCCAATAAAGCTCGTGTCTAACCATTTGCCTTGTGGGTTCTTTGATCTTACAGCTGCCCCAACTCATGCCCTTCAAAGTTGGCTTGGAACAGATAGGTCCAGGTCCTAATGCCCAGCATCTGTGAATCTGACATTATGAGGAAAAAAAGTCTTCACAAATATAATTAAATTAATAATCCCAAGATGAGATAATTATGAATATCCAGAGGGAACCTGAATCCAATAGCAGGTGTGATTATGAGAGAAAGCCCTGGAAAGATTTAAGACACAAAGGAGAAAATGGTCATGGGAGACGAAGGCAGAGATTGAAGTTAAGCAGCCACAGCTAAAGAACAAATGGCTTCAGTAACAAATTACCATGAACTGTTTGGCTTAGAACAACAGGACGTGATTCTCTCACAGTTCTAGGGGATAGAGGTTGGAAAGCAAAGTGTTGTCAGAGCCATGCTCTCTCTGGAGGCTCTAGGGAAGAGTCCTATCTTCTCGTGGTTTCTGGAAATCCTTGTCTTTCTTTGGCTTGTAGATGCATGACTCCAGTCACTGCTTGAGCCTTCACATGGTTTCTTCCCTGTGTGTCTTTCTGGGTCTCTTTTCTCCTAGTCAAAGGATTTGAGGGTCACCCTAATGAACTATGACTCATCTTAACAGTTTTCATCTTCATGTGTCCTATTTCCAAAGAAGCTCACAGTAATGGGTATAGGGGATTAGGGCTTGAATTCATCTGTTTGGAGGGCACAATTCAGTCCATTACAGTCTACCCTTAGGCTCCCCAAAAGTTGTGTCCTTCCCATGTGGAAATGCATTTACCCCATTCCAACATCCCCAAAAGCCTTAACCCATTCCAGGGTCAACCCTTAGCCCCAAATCTCATATAAATATTATTAACTTAAAAAGTCCCAAATCTGATCATCTAAATCTGGTATGGGTGAGACTCTGGGACAAAATTCCTGTCCATCTGTACAACTCTAAAACTAGAAAACAAGTCGTCTGGTTCCCAAATACAATAGAGGGATAGGCATAGGATAGTAATTCCCCTTCTGAATGAGAAAAATGGAGGGACTAAAGGAGTCACTTTTCCTATGCAAGCTCAAAATTCAACAGGTAGAATTCCCCTGTGGCTCTATGATCCATTCCTCTGGGGCCAAAGAGGAAGCCGGAGAAGGTGGTCCCATTCCCTGAGGCAGAGGAGGCAGAAGCAGCCCCACAAATCTCTGAGTCACCCTCAGACTCATTCTTCTTTCATTTAATTCTGTCTCTGTCCCTTTGGGCCATGCTGGCAGAATTTCTGCTCATATAAAATTCTTGGCAGCAAAGGTGACTTTAAGTGATTGTTCCTACCCAGTGGAGCTTGGTCACATCCCCCAATGGAACAATAATAATCCCCCAAGTGCAATGACAAAGACCAACAAGGAAGGATAGTCCAATAATGAACCTTTGATACTGATACATGCTTATGAGCCTGTGTGCCTGAAATATAAACTAGGCCTAGAGTTGCAGGGTGCCTAAGAGTTACCTCCTGAGAGCCTCCATATAGCTCACATATGGCAACTCTCTAAGCCAAACTCAGAATGTAAATGCATTACCTTCCCCCCAGCATGGGACATGACTCTTGGGGATGAGCCTCCCAGGCGCCAAGGGATTACTACCAATCAATAACTGGTGATGCAACTATTAAGAGACCTTGAATAAAAGGGTCAACTAGACCAGCAGAATATCTTAGCCTATATGTTGAATAAAGTGTTAAAAACTGCTTTTGACCTTGAATAAAAGGGGAAAATGGCAAAGACAAATGAGTTTATATGGCGTAGAATCTTCCAAAAAGAGTCAGGAGGTCATCAGAGGGGTCACACTTATGCACACCTCAGTAGGACCCCTGAGAGAGACAAAGTAGATACAACTCTACGTGTTGGTTCTCCTGAAGTCTATGGAGATCACAGGGTATGTGGTCATGGCAGATGGATTTGGAGTTCTGTGCCATGTCAGAGGGCCCTCCTTTGGAATTTGTGCTCCTGAGTGTGATATAGCTGCACTCAGATGTGACGTTCCTACACATGCCTCTTCTGTCACTTTTACTGAACCTGTGGTTGGCACTAGGGATGGTGCATACTCAGGAGACTTGAATCTCTGGACTACCCATGTGCCAGCTGGGCCGTGAGCCTCAGCAGAGTTGCGATTCCTACTCTCTAGTTCATTGGACTCACCCAGGTCAGCTAACAGGGAGGTGAAGATGGTCAACCACCACACCAGGGAATCAAGGGTGCCCAACAGCTGCAAGCTGTGGAATCTAAGCCCCCTCTTAATCCAGAGGTGGAAATGGACATCACCATCCCAGGGTCCACAGAATGGAGAAATAAAATAGAGTGGACTTACTGATATTCTACTATAAAACTTTTGTGAATAGTAATAAGAAAAATTGTAGCATTGAGGTGGAGAAAGTGGCCACGGTAGTTGCTGAGGGCAGGGAGAGGGAAGTAGAGATGTGATGTGGGGGCATTTTTGGGACTTTTGAGTTGTTCTGAGTGATATTGCAGGATCAGATCCTCAACTTTATATATCCCGCCATAACCCACTGAATGTACTGAGGGAGAGTGTGAACTACAGAGTAAACTATTATCTATGTGGTGCAGCAGTGCCCCAAAATGTGTTCACCAAGTGCGATGAGTGTTCCACAATGATGGAGGAGGTTGTTGGTGTGGAAGTAGTGGGTTGGGGGTTATATAGGAACCTCTTATATTTTTTAATGTAACATTTTTTGTGTGATGTATATATCTTCAAAAAATTCAAATTACAAAAATGATAGGGTGGGAGGTGGGGAGTGGGTATATGGGAACCTCATATTTTTTAATGTTTTTTAATGTAAAGTTCTTTGTGATCTATTAACTGTAATAAAAAAAGTATTAAAAAATTCTTGGGAAGTGGATTTGGCTCTAATTGTTGAGTTCCTGTCTATTACACAGGAGGTCCTGGGTTCAGTTCCTGATGCCTCTTAAAGAAGGCAAGCTGGCACAGTGAGCTGGTACAACAAAGAGACACAAGGAAGACAGCAAAGGTGGCTCTAAACGATTGGGCACCTCCCTCCCACCTGGGAGGTCCTGGGTTCAGTTCCAGTGCCTCCTAAAAAGAAGATGAGCACACAACAAATAGACACAACGAGCGCAAAACAACGGGGGGAGGAGAGGTGGGCGGGCATAAATAAATAAATAAATAAATCTTAAAAATAAATTTTTGAAAACCTTGTTGGTATTCTTTGCAATCCACAGATGTTCACACCATTGGTTGATATGGCTCTCCATCACTGCCTTCACCTGATCTTCCTCTCTCCCTGTGTGTGTCTTCTGCTGCCCTTTGTGTACTCTCCGTTATAAAGACAATGGTTGTCAGATTTAGTTTGGTATGATGTCATCTTTGCTTGATTTCATCTGCACAGACCCTACCTCCAAATAAGGTCAATGCATCGGCATAGCTTGAGCATATGTTTTGGGGGGACACAATTTAACTCACTACAGGAGGATTCTCCCCTAGAGCCTTCAGAGGAATGGGAACTGCCAGCGCCTAATTGCTAACACTATCCATTATTTCACCATTCAGAGAGATAACCACTGTTAACATTCTCATGTACTTTCTACTATTATGTATGTGTGTATTTTAATATTCATATATAATTGTTTGTGCTTTTTTTAAAGATTTATTTATTTATTTAATTCCCTCCCTCTCCCCCGGTTGTCTGCTCTCTGTGTCTATTTGCTGCGCCTTGTTTCTTTGTCCGCTTCTGTTGTCGTCAGCGGCATGGGAAGTGCGGGCGGCGCCATTCCTGGGCAGGCGCTCTCCTTGTGCTTGGGGCTTCCCTCCGCAGGGACACCCCTGCGTGGCAGGCACTCCTTGCGCGCATCAGCACTGCGCATGGGCCAGCTCCACACGGGTCAAGGAGGCCCGGGGTTTGAACCGCGGACCTCCCATGTGGTAGACGGACGCCCTAACCACTGGGCCAAGTCCATTTCCCCATATATAATTGTTGTGCTCAAAAAAAATATGGGATCATTCCCTGTGTAGATTCTTAGTTAGCATTTTATCATCATTTATCATGCAAGTTAAATATGCCCATTATTCAAATTTGGGGGAAAAACTCTCCCTAAATTCATTACTTGGGAAATTTTCTTAAATTATTTCTTTGATTATTTTCTTTCTTCCTTCTTCTCTTTCTGGACCTCTTATTACTTAATCATTTGATCTCCTGGATGGTTCTCTAGTTATCTCATCATTTCCAACTCTCTTCTACTTACTGAGCAAATTCCTCAAATTCATCTTTTAAAGTGCTCTCCAAAAGAAATTTTAGCAATGATGGAAATATTCTATATCTATTCTGCCTAACATTTTAGCTACTAGCCTTATGTGACCTTTGAGCATTTGAAATGTGACTAGTGCACATGAAGAAATAAATTTTTTATTTTATTAGTTTTCAGTAACTTGACTTTAAATATATTGGCCAGTGGCTACCCTACTGGACAGCACTAGCATTTGTTTTCTGTCACATGTTTTTAATTTCCAAGAGCTCTTTAGCGTTTTTTTTCCCTAAATATTTTATTTTTATAGCCTTGGTTCTTATTTCATGGACTAAATAGCCTCTTTTAACTTTCTGAGGATAGGATCAATGCTGTTGCTTTTAAGTCTTGCGCAGTTTTTCTTTCCTCCAAGATCTTCTTTGTGCTTGTCTGTTTTGGTCTCTAGCTTGTATATAACAAGCTTTCATCAAATGTCTGATAATTTTGAATGATCTGCTCAAAATTAAGAGTAGGAAATTTAAAAACTGATTGGAAACTCTGAGCGTGTTTCAGGTGATAGTGGGGGAAAATTGATGACAGTATTTTCAAGTATTTTCTTTTAGGATGGCGGATTCCCCCAAGGAAGGGTCTTCCAATGTCACACCTAAAGGGTAAGGGTCTAACTGCTGCATTCTGGAGGTCAAGTTGGGGGAGAGGATTGGAGGCTGATCTCTTAATCCCCCTCAATGAGAATAAGCTTCCAGACTTCTGACAACGCTGTGGAGGGCAGTCACCTGGCAGCAAGGTCTAGGGCTTCAATTTTTCCTCAGTCAGCTTTCACCTTGGTCCTGCTTATATTAGCTTCCCTCTCTCTCTATCTCCTGTCTTAAGTTTGCACTGTATAATCCTCAAAGGGCCCAGGATTCGTGCCCTTCATAAATTTTGTTGTATAAATATGATTAGTTCTCAACACTTCCCAGTGATCTTGGAATTTTGTTTTTTCAGGTCTGTTAAATTAGTTAGCACTAATCCATTGGATTTTCAGCTTTTACAATTTTGTTGCTGTTGTTTTCTCTTCTATTCTCCTAATTCTTGTGGGTTGGTTTAGGTCTTATAACACTTCCTATTTTGATAATGTTTGTGAGGGAGGAAAATTAAATGTCTAGTTCCATCCACCATTCTGATCTTGAAGTTAAAGAAAAAAACAACCGATCTCCTTCTGTAAGGTCCAGTTCCTCTGTGACTCTTTCTTCTGACTCCTCTGCCATTAGCAGAATTAATCCCACCTTTTACTGCCTTCAGAGATTTTGCTGCATGTCTTTTAGTGTGATGCACAAATTGGATCCTAATTTATTTATGTAAGCTTTTCTCCTCAGAGAAAATATAAGTGGCAGGGCCAAGTTTCGTTGTAGTTTTATCAACCACATTTATCACAATACAAAATAAGCACCCAATAAATGTTGGCTAAATGCAAGAATTTATAATTAGGTTCCAAAAAGGGCAGAGGTGAACCTTTACAAAAATTGGACTTATTCAGATACATTTTCTTCTGACTAAAAAATTCTGATTTCTTTTTAACAATTCCTGCCTTCCCAGACTAAAATTGAAAACCTGTCAGTTCCTCTACAGCAGAGAAGCCTGTTTAACACATTATCAGTAATATTTTATAGATCGCCCTCTAGTGGCATTTCAAGAAATTAACTTACTGTGCCCATTACGGGATGATGTCACCAGAGGTATGAGCGCTGCTGCATTTAAAACCCCAATGACATGCATCTCTGTATTTCATTAATTTTCCCAATTGGACAAGTATGGATTTTGTAGTCATAGAAAAACTATATTTTTCAAAATAATCTGATGGGTTTTGAAACAATATAAAGAGATTAGGAAGTTGAATTAAAATAAAAACATAAATTATATGGTTTTGAAATGTGATCTATATTTAATGTCTGCTTTGCTTTTATTATTTTGCAATCTGTCCACAGTTGAATTATGATAAACCCAAAATAAATTATTTACAATCATTCATAATTCAAATGGTTAAATAGCTAAAGTTATCACAGAAAATCCACTTTATTTTATATACTAAAAACTCAAATTGAATTTCTTCCACCAATTTTGAAATAAATCTGAAATCATTAACATGCAGGTTTAATCATACAACATTGGAGGAAAGAAAACAGTGGAGCAGTTCTCTATTCTTATTTTCCTTCCCCTCTTCCTACTGAATTTTTTGTTTTTGATTTTTGCTTATTTCTTTTTAGTTTTTTTCTTTTATTTTTTTCCTTCCCCCCCCCCCCTCTTTTTCCCTATTGGATTTAAACATGTGAAGATATTTGGTGACCTCAGTGGAGATGTGTCAGTGGACTGTGGGGTTGAAATCCAAATTAGGGTAGGTTATATAGTAAGGTGAAAGGGTAGCAAAAGAAAATTCTTTCAAGAAGTTGTTAAATAAAAATTAAATGGCCACCTGCATTGACAGTTGCCAGGAGAGGTCTTCTTTTTGAGACAGGGCAAGGACTTTGCTAAAGATGAAAATTGACCAAAGATGGGACTTTCTAAGAGAATAGAGTAGGTAAGTGACTAGTTGGTCTCAGTGCAGTAGGGATAGCCTATGAAAATTGGACAAATATTCTGTATAACCAATGTATAATCTGTTTTCCATTTTGTTAGACCCTCATCCGTAATGAAAAACTTGTGCCAACCAATTATTATAACTCTTCACTTGGAAATTTCCTAAATGCTTTTATGAGCTGCTGCAACCTGATCACCATCTTGAGACTCTTACTCCAACTCCCCCAGTTTAGGATCCTCCTGCTTGAGCAGTTTTCTTCAATAAACTGACAGTTTTGATTACACTGGTGATCTGCTTTCTTTTGACAAGATTAGCTCTGAGGGTGAGGAAAGAGATGGTGCAGCAGCTGTACAGGGTTCCAAGGTTGAGAAAGGTGTTTTGGTTGGTTGGTTGATTTTGGTGTTTTTGCTGCTGCTGTTGTTGTTTTATCCATTCTATCAGTTTATGTGTTTTGACTGGGGAGTTCAAGTCATTAACGTTCAATATTATTACTGTAAAGGCATTACTTCATCCATTTTGTCCTTTGGTTTTCTGTAGGCATATCTTAGTATTGTTTGTCTTTTTACCCCTTAATTTACCCTTCCTAATAATCTTCATTTCTGGGAAATGGATGTAGCTCAACCAATTGGACTCCTGTCTACCATATAGGAGGTCCAGGGTTCGATGCCCAGGGCCTCCTGGTGAGGTGAGCTGGTCCATGCAGAGTGCTGCCCAGCATGGAAAAGCTGCCCTATGCAGGAGTGCTGCCCAGCATGGAAAAGCTGCCCTATGCAGGAGTGCTGCCCAGCATGGAAAAGCTGCCCTATGCAGGAGTGCTGCCCAGCATGGAAAAGCTGCCCTATGCAGGAGTGCTGCCCAGCATGGAAAAGCTGCCCTATGCAGGAGTGCTGGCCAGCATGGAAAAGCTGCCCTATGCAGGAGTGCT
Organism: Dasypus novemcinctus; assembly: GCF_030445035.2. Classification (NCBI taxonomy): domain Eukaryota; kingdom Metazoa; phylum Chordata; class Mammalia; order Cingulata; family Dasypodidae; genus Dasypus; species Dasypus novemcinctus. The sequence goes on from NC_080701.1 coordinate 11,056,166, forward strand.
GGCCAGCATGGAAAAGCTGCCCTATGCAGGAGTGCTGGCCAGCATGGAAAAGCTGCCCTATGCAGGAGTGCTGGCCAGCATGGAAAAGCTGCCCTATGCAGGAGTGCTGCCCAGCATGGAAAAGCTGCCCTATGCAGGAGTGCTGCCCAGCATGGAAAAGCTGCCCTATGCAGGAGTGCTGGCCAACACGGAGAGCTGGTGCAGCAATATGATGCAACAAGAGACAAAGAGGAGAGAAAATAAAAACACATAGCAGAATAGGGAGATGAGATGGCGCAAGAGAGTAATCACCTCTCTCCCAGTCTGGAAGATCCTAGGATCAGTTCCTGGACTGTCTAATGAGAATACAAGCAGACACAGAAGAACACAGAGCAAATGGATACAGAGAGCAGACAATGGGGAGAATGGGGGAGGGGGGAAGAGGGGGGGAGAAATAAATAAACCTTTAAAAATAATAATAATAATCTTCATTTCTACACTAGTCTCCAAATGTCTTGCCCTTGTTTATTCCTTTCAGGCTGCAGCATTCCCTTCAATATCTTTTGTAATTCTGGTCTTTTTTTTGGGGGGGGGTTTCCTTTTTTTTTTTTTTAAGATTTATTTATTTACTTCTCTCCCCTCCCCCCGCCCCAGTTGTCTGTTCTCTGTGTCTATTTGCTGTGTCTTCTTCTTTGTCCGCTTCTGTTGTTGTCAGTGGCACGGGAATCTGTGTTTCTTTTTTTGCTGTTGTTGTTGCATCATCTTGTTGTGTCAACTTTCTGTGTGGGCGGTGCCATTCTTAGGCAGGCTGCACTTTGTTTCGTGCTGGGCAGGTCTCCTTACGGGGTGCACTCCTTGCACGTGGGGCTCCCCTATGCAGGAGACACCCCTGCGTGGCATGGCACTCCTTGCACGCATCAGCACTGAGCATGGGTCAGCTCCACAGGGGTCAAGGAGGCCCGGGGTTTGAGCCGTGGACCTCCCATGTGGTAGACGGATGCTCTAACCACTGGGCCAAGTCTGCTTCCCACAGTGTTCTGGTCTTTTGATAACATGTTCTACCAGTATTTGTTTGTCTGTGGAGACTTTGAACTCATCATCATTTTTGAAGAAAAGTTTTGCTAGATACAGAGTTCTTGATTGGCAGTTTCTCTCTTTCAGTACCTTAAATACATCATACCACTTTCTTCTCTCCTCCATGGTTTCTGATAAGAGGTCGGCACTTAATCTTATTGAGGTTCCCTTTTATGTGATGCTTTTCTCTTGCTGCTTTCAGAATCCTCTCTTTATCTCTGATATTTGTCATTCCGTATAGTAGGTGTCTCGGGGTATGTCTATTTGGATTTATTCTGTTTGGGGTGCCTTGTCCTTTTTGATATTGATATTTATCTCTTATAAAGGTTGGGAAATTGTCAGTCATTGTTTTCTCAAATATTCTTTCTGCCCCCTTTTCATTCTCTTCTCTTTCTGGGGCACCCACAATGCATATGTTTGTGTATTTCACATTATCATTCAGTTCGCTAAGACCCTTTTTTTTTTTTTCCATTCTCTTCTCTTTTTGTTCTCCCCTATTTTCCAGTTCAGATATTCTGTCTTTGACATTACTAATTCTGTCCTCGAGCAAGTCAAATCTGCTCTTATATGCCTTTAATGTATTTTTAGTCTCATCCCATAAGATCTGTTACTTCTTTTTGCAGACTTTCAAATTGTTCTTTATGCTCATTCAGTATCTTCTTAATATCTTTTATCTCTTTTGTCACATTTTTTTCAATTATTTAAATTGATTCAGGAGAGTTGTGTGATTATCATTGATCAATTATCTTAAATCCTGTATCTCTTTTGGTTTGTTCCTTTCGCTGGACCATCTCTTCCTGTTTCCTAGTATGGCTTACAATTCTTTGCTGATGTCTAGCATCTGAATGTGGTTAATTTATTCTGATGGCCAATTTCTCTCTCTTGCCTATTGCTTTTTTTCATAGCTCTTCTTTGATATTTGTTTCAACTTATTCTAAGTCTTTAAAATTGCCCAGCTTAAGTTATCAATATCATGCCAGAAACTCATGAATGGGGCACAGATTTTCTACCAGGGTTAGAGTACAGGGAGAACCAAAAGCAGTTTTTGTCCATGCAATTTCGAGACCGGCCAGCAGATGGTGCTGGTCATGCACCTTTCCAGGGACGTGTTTCTTTCAATCTCCATTTTCCTGTGTTTTGCTCTAGCCAGAGGGAGATTCAAAGCAGACTCTGCTAGCCAAATTCACTGAAGAACCACCCTTCACCCCCCAGACTCTCCCTCCCTTTTCCCTTGTAACAGGTGATGGGGAGGAAGATATCTATTCTCCTCTCAGACTGCTGCAGTGAGCCAGGGGTTTTACCCCAGCTTACTATCTTGTGGGGGGTGGGGGGTGGGGGTGGGGGTGGTAGGGGAGCCCTTCCCAGCAGCTGCAGGGATTTGGTAACTCACGTTTGTTGTTTTGGGTTCTTCATCTCTCTTCCCTCACACTCCTGGGAGTTGTGCAGCACTGTCTGGTCTGCTGACCCCAAAGAAGGACCCCATTCAGTTTTTGCCTCTTTCTCCATTGTTTTTGTGAGGGAGCTGAGCCCTGCCTGCCTACTCTGATACCATCTTCCCACAATTCCCTCATTTGGTTTTTTAAATTGGAAAAATTTGAGTGAGCCTATTTAAATACTGCAGGGAAAGATCCATTTGCAAAGAAGAGATTGAAGATACAGAAGAGAGGGTGGATAACACAAAATTCAGGATTTCTGAGAAGGCAGGAGAGAGGAGGGGAATTCAGAGAACAGGTGGTGGTATTCATCTCAGAAACTGGAGGAAAAAGGGATGGATGGATGGAGCAGGGTCAGAACGAGAGTAAGGCAAGTGAGGCACTCACTGCAGATGCAAAATTTAAGGAAGCACACTCAAAAAACTCTTAGTAAATAAGATAAACATTATTTTAATTCAATATTTTAATAAATCAAAATTAGTGCAAAAAAACCTATGATGAACCAAATACCAAATTTTAAATCAAGGCAGGATCAGATGTGCAGAGATAGATTTGGTGACGGAAAGTAAAACTTTTTCTTTAGAGGGTTTCTACTTTCTTTGTGAAGCAGGAAGTGAGTTCCAATGAGAGTAAGTGGGGAAGGAGATTGAGGGGTGGAGCTCAGAGCAGAGAAGTTTGGCATTAGAAGTTGTGGAGAGAGAGGAGGCAAGAGGAAGAGAGGAACATGGTAGGGTTTCCAGGCAAAGACTGTGGAAGGCACGAGCAAAATGGGGATCTCTCCCCCAGGGTTGTGACCAGTAACAGCAGATTCAACATTTTAGAGCATTTAGGTCTCCCATATGCTGATTGCACACAAAGAAACATACCAGAGATGGTGATATTTCTTGAACATTCCAGAAGCATTCCCACCTCAAGGCCTCATGTGCTGTTTGCTCTACCTGAAATTCTCTTCCTCCAGATATTCTCACAGTTGGCTCCCTCATCTCCTTCAGGTCTTTGCTCATAAAGAGCAGAAGTAAATTGGAGAGGAGCATACATTTAAAGAAATAATGAAGATACATTTCTCCCAATTAAAGAAAAATGAAAGACCTAAGATAGATGTGAGTCCCAGAAAACCAAACAGGAACACAAAAAAGGGAAATCCCTACCTCGCTCCGTTATAGTGACATTTACGTATGTCAGTGACAACGAGAACATCTGCAAAGTTTACAGAGAGAAAGAGATAATCTACAAAGGAGCAAGAATCAGCTTGACATCAGAATTTCCAAAACAACCACTGGATACAAGAAGAAAATAGAGTAAAATTTTAACGTATTGAAGGAAAAGACCTCAGAACCTGCAGAAACTATTGTATTAAATGGAGAAGCCATATATGTATTTTCTGTAAGATCAGCATTAGTGCCATCACCAATGACATATTACTATTATAGTTTCCTAGGCTGCTAAAAGAAGATTTAATTAAATGCATTGGTTAAAACAATGGGGATTTATTAACTTATAACTGGAGGCTGTGAAGATGTCACATGGAGTCCTCATCAAGGTGATGCTTTCTTCCTGAAAACCAACTGCTGGCGATCCTTGGCTCCTCTGCCACATGACAGGGCACATGGTGGCATCTGCTGGTCTCTCCCTTCTCTTCTGAGTTCTGTTGAATTTCAGCTTCTGAATGCTCCCTCTGCCTTTTTCTCTCTCTCTGTCTAAATTTCATTTATCTCATAAAAGGCTCCAATAGGAGGCTTTAGACCCATCCTGAATGAGGTGGGCCACATCTTAACAGAAGTGGCCTCATCAAAAGGTCCTACTTACAATGGGTCCACACCCACAGGAATGGATTAAACTTAAGTACATGCTTTTCCGGGGTACATCCAGCTTCAAACGACCACACTAAGGTTCCTGGCCAATACAATAAGAAAAGAAAAAGTTATAAGAGGCATGAAGGCAATAAGGGCAGAACTACAACTGTGATTATTTGCTGATAATATGATCACCCAACTTTTTAAAGAAAGAATCAAAAACTATTGAAATTAATAAGAAAATTTAGCAATGATAAAAATCAATAGTATTTCTCTCACCACAATAACCAGCCAAGAATTTAATAAAAATAATATTCGCAGTGGTATAAAATAATACACTAATCATAATGACAGCAAAAATTATAATGTGTCTAGGAATTAACTTAACCATGAATGCACACAACCTCTATGGAGAAAATGATAACATTTTTGTTAAAGACTTATAAAAAAGTATCTGAATAAATTTATACTTTTCAATAGGATGATAATGATACATTGGTTCTCAAATTAATCTATTGAATTCAACCTTAATCAAAAATGTTACTGAATTTTTTGAGGACCAATATTTAAAGACAACTTTGTTCTAAAATTTATGGGAGAGACCAAATACCCACGAATAGCTAAGTAAATCTTGAAACAGAAGAGAAGGAATTCATAATAAAACTGTGTGGAATGGGTGTAAGGACAGAAACCACAGACCAATGGAACAGAGCAGAGTGCTCAGTTACAACGCTCAGCATACGGAGCTAAACATACGACACGTAGCAGCAGGCAGCACCAGGGGAAGGACTTATAGATACAAATGGCACTCTACTCTGCAAAGATCACATTGTGCAGCCTAGAGAGATTTACAAACTCTGGCATTCAATAATGCACAGATGGGTCACTGACAACAAACCGACCCAGGGACATTATAGCTAAAAGAAAGGCAGGGACATTTTCCCACTGGGATGACTCAGAGAATAACCAATTCTAAGACCTTTCTTTTAGGCTTGTGCCATACCTGAAACATCTAGGGAAGCTTTCCCTTTTAGCTGCCCAACTATGGCACATATTTTCTTAGGCAGAAGGCCCCAGCAAAATGGGGATTTCTCCCTCGGTGTTGTGAGAAGTGACAGCAGAGTCAACATTTTAGAACATTTAGGCCCCCTGCATGCTGACATCACACAGTCACTGTGATATTTCTTGAACATTTCCGGCACATTCCCAACTCAGGGCCTTTTCACGTGTTGCTCGCTCTATCTGAAATTCTCTTCCTCCAGATATTCTCAGCGTTTGCTCCCTCTCCTCCTCAGGTCTTTGCCCAAGTGGCTCATCATCAGAGAGAGCCTCCATGACCACCCATTTAAAATTGCACGTTCCCTCCACATACGGGTACCCCATTCCTCTTCCCTGCTTTTTTTTTCTTCATAGCACTTTTCACCGTTTGACATACTACAAACGTTTTTCGTCTTCCTTTTGTTTGTTGTCTGTATTCCACCTGCTAAATGTGAGCTCCACTAGGGTGAAGAGTTTTTGTTTTGTTCACTGTTCTATTCCTGGGACAAGAAGCACTCAATATTTGTTGAGTGAATGGATGGTTATTGTATTTTTGCATTCCCATAGATACAAGGCAATAGTCCTAAGGCACACGCCCATCGTTTTCAGGGAAGATTAACTTGGTAGTGAATCTTCTTTACCTAAGAGTTGTACCCATGCCGAACCATAAATTTCAGGTGGAATAGTTTGTAAGTAAAGCTCATTAAAGTGCTTGCCATGTGATCCTGGTATTGTTTGCTGGAGCATTTTTACTTCTTTGAGGGAGAAAATTTTATCTTCCAGGGGAGAGAGAGATGAGAGGCTTAATTTCTCTGCAGTCATGAGCCAGAACTCAGTTTTTTTGATCTGTAGAGAAAGTGAATACATCTAGGAACAGGTTATAAGCTCAGTAGTTTTGCCTCAGATATCTTTCTAATTTCTGAGCCTGTAAAGTTTGGCTTATAAACACAAAGATAAATCTGTACTTAAGAAGGAGTAAACACAGTTTACCTGGGAACACACAAGTGAGATCAGACGGAGAGCATCTATGGTAGATTTCCAATTGTTTCCCCTTCTCTATTAGGCAATTATGTCCTCACCCATTGCCATGTGACTTGAAGTAATTATGTATTACTTAACTACTTTTACAATAATGCCAAGTAACAAACCACCCCAGTGGCTTACAACAAAAAACATTTAATTTTTTTCCTCAAAGATCTATGAGTCAGCTCTACTTCAAGCTGTGGATTTTCTGGGCTTGTTTATAAAAAAAAATTTTTTTCAAGATTTATTTTATTTATTTCTCTCCCTTACTCCCCATTGTCTGCTCTCTGTGTCCATTTGCTGTGTGTTCTTCTGTGTCCATTTGCATTCTTGTCACGCGGCACTGGGAAACTGTCGCCTTTGTTGTTGTTGTTGTTGTGTCATCTTGCTGCGTCAGCTCTCCATGTGTGCCACTCCTGGGCAGGCTGTGCTTTTTTTCATGTGGGGTGGCTCTCCTTGTGGGGCACACTCCTTGCACGTGGGGCACCCCTACACAGGGACACCCCTGCGTGGCACGGCACTCCTTGTGCGCATCAGCACTGCCCATGGGCCAGCTCCACACGGGTCAGGGAGGCCCTGGGAATTGAACGCTGGACCCTCCATATGGTAGGTGGATGTTCAATCAGTTGAGCCGCTTCCCTAAAAGTCTTTATTGAATCCTCCTGAATATAGAATTCTAAGTTGACAGGGGTTTTGTTTTGTTTTGCATTTTGAAGCTCTCATTTCATTTTCTTTTGGCTTGCATAGTTTCTAAAGAGAAGTCTGTATAATTCTTATTATTCCTCTGTATATAACGTGCCTTTTTCTCTGGCTGCTTTTAAAATTTCCTCTTTATCACTGTTTTTCAGCAATGTGATCATTATATTCCTTGTTTAGTTTTCTTGGCTAGTTTTCTTTCTTGTTTGACTTTTTTGATCTTCTTTGATGTGGGGTCAATAGTTTTCACTAAATTGGAACCTTTTTTCACTATTTTTTTCAAACTTTTTGTCCACCTCCCCACCCTGCTTTCTGGGATTGCGATTACATATATGCTAGGCCTCTTTATGTTGCCCCATAGGTCACTGCAGCCCTGTTTTTTTTTAATTTTTGATTTTTTTTTTTTCTCTGTGTGTGGCATTTTGGACTGTTTCCACTCCTACATCTTCGAATTCATTCATCTTTTTTTCAGCAGTGTCTAATGCAGGGGTTCTTAACCAGGGTCCATGGACCCCCAAGGAGACCGTGGAAAGATTTCAGGGAGTCCGTGAGTTTCAATTAAGATTTTTTTAAAAACCATTATTCTTGTGGGGATGTCTTGGTGGGGGTGTGATAGATTTATTAAATAATACACCACAGAGTGTGGACTTTGTAAGGGGTCCACGGTTTTGACCTGACTGACAAAGGGATCGATGGAACAAAAAAATTTAAGAGCCCCTGGTTTAGTGAGTTATCAGTTCCATCCAGAGGAATTTTTATTTCAGATATTACATATTTTGTTTCTCCAGAAATTCTATTTGGTTCATTCTTTCTTTCTTTTTTTCTTTTTTCTTCTAATTTTTTTAAATATCTTCAGTTTCTCTCCTGTCATGTTTTCTTCTAAGTCTTGAGCATATTGAGAACATTTATAATAGGTGTTTAAAGACCTTATCTGTTAATTCCATCTTTTTGTCTTTTCTAGGTATTGACTATTGACTCTGATACATGACCCTTGGTGTGTCTATTAACTTTTTCTTTTTTTAGGAGGTACAGGGGATGAATCCAGGACCTCGGAGGTGGGAAACAGGTGCTCAGCCACTGAGCTACATCCGCTCCTCAATGAGAGTTGGTTTTTTCATTTGTTTGTTTGTTTTTAGGAGGTACTGGGGATTGAACCCAGGACCTCATACGTGGGAAGCAGGAGCTCATCCACTTGAGCTACATCTGCTCCCCAACTTTTAATTAGATACCTACATTTTGAATTTAAGGTTGTTGAATCCTGGATTTTATGGTAGTCTTTTAGAATATTAGACTTGGTTCTAGCACTCTGTTAGTTTACTTGCTGAGCAGTTGGGTCCTCTCAGGGCTCGTTTTTAAGCTTGAAAAGGGTGAGTCTAAGATGGCTTTTCCTCTAGGCTCTAGAGTCCAGGTCTAGTTTATCCTACTACTAAGGGGTGACACTTCTGCGGTATCTACTGCATGTTGACAATGTCCCTCCACTCTGGTGGGTGAGAACTCAAATGATTCCTGGGCTGTGTGAGCTCTGGGAATTGTAGGGCTTCCCACTCCAGAAATTGTTCTGTTGGCTTGGGGAATCTCACACAACATATGCACGGATTTTTTTTTTTTTTTAAGATTTTTTTATTTTTATTTATTTAATTCCCCTCCCTCGGTTGTTTGTTTTCTGTGTCTTTTTGCTGCGTCTTGTTTCTTTTGTCCGCTTCTGTTGCCTTCAGCGGCACGGGAAGTGTGGGCGGCGCCATTCCTGGGCAGGCTGCACTTTCTTTTGCGCTGGGCGGCTCTCCTTATGGGGCGCACTCCTTGTGCGTGGGGCTCCCCTACGCGGGGGACACCCCTGTGTGGCAGGGCACTCCTTGCACACATCAGCACTGCGCATGGGCCAGCTCCACATGGGTCAAAGAGGCCCGGGGCTTGAACCGCGGACCTCCCTTGTGGTAGACGGACGCCCTAACCACTGGGCCAAAGTCCGTTTCCCATGCATGGATTTTTATTCAGCTCAAGATTCAAAGGTATTCCCACACGGATTTTTGCAGCTCTTTCTCCATGGTACTGCCTTCTCTCCAGAACTCTGCCCCACATATTCTAGCCAATTTGACCTCCCAGGATGTCCCAAACTACAATCTCTGCCTTCTCAATTCAGTGAGATCTTAGGTCTCTAAGCTTCCCTTCCCTGCACTCTGGAAATTGCCTTCAAGCAGAAAGCCAGGGTAATCTTGGGCTCCTTTGGTTTCTATTCTCTCAGGGATAACTATTAATACTGAGCAAAAGGTGGGTTCTTTGCTTTCGGATGCCTATAAAGACCAATTTCTGAGACACCAAGATTTCAAAGAGAGAGTTTGTGCAAGCAAAGGTCAGTCCACCTTAGACTGCCCCAAAACTGCCTCCCCAGTATGCAGAAATTCTAATATTTTGTGCTATTAGGATGCTAATGAGCAACTAGGGTGGAATTGAGACATGCTTTCAGTAATTAACATTAAGTGGTTGAACAGGATGGGGTTGGGTACTGAACTGGGGTGAGTCTCAAAGTTACAATCACCAGAGATCAAGGCACCCAGGTGAAGGGGATACCAAAATAAGGTCAGTAACAAGATTTTTCTTATGGATATCAAACAGAGGAAGGTGCAGTGGTTACCCTTTCAATAGAATTGTTCACATGCAAAGGTAACATGTCTGGAATAATCATAACAGCAGGTACAAGTAACCACATAGGAGGATAAAATGCGTCTAGAATAATATCACAATGGGAGGTTTTTAGTTAGGAATGGCCATATATAAAGTGTGAAGTCTGCCTAGCCAGTTTCAGTTAATTTCAGGTATTAACCTTTTTGGCTATTATTTTTAAAAAACTATATAATGTTTCAGCAGTAATTCTTTTTTGTTTTTTGTTTAGTGTTTTCGTTTTTTTGTTTGTTCTTTTTAAAAAATCTTCGTCTTTTTAAAAAATCTTTATTTTTTATTTAATTGTTAATTCTTAACCTTCCCTTACACAGTCTAGACTTGGCTGTTGTCCAATGTCTTTAGAATCATTGCATTTATTTTGTTCAGTTTTCAAAGAGTTTACTCCGGGACACTAGATCCCGAACCGCGTCCCCTTTTTGTCCAGAAATAGAGATCTTAAACTCCCTAGGAGAATGGAAATTGCTTTATAAACGCTATTTGTTATGGTTAAAAATTGTCTTTCATTGTACTCGTTTTTCTTCTCAGGAAATGACGACGGGCTCGTGGGCCCCGGTGACGTCTTCCAGAGGCCGGCGCCCAGGGCCTCGCGGACCTTCCACAGGGAACGCCCCGCGCCCCCTCGCGCCCCGCGCCCTGCCCCGTCCCTCCCGCGGGGGGCCGCCGCGCGCGCGCGGGCTCACTGCGCCTGCGCGGCGTGTGGACGCCACGCGCTCCCGGAAGTGGGCGGTGTTCGCTGCAGTTTGTGTGGCCGCGGCCGCGGGAAGGCGGGCGCGGAGAGTTTTCCGCGGGGAAAGGCGGAGGCGTTCGGCCGGCGGGGAGTGAGCGCGCGGCCCGCGCCGACACCTGTCTTCTCTCGGGCCCCCGCCATGGGCGATGAGAAGACGAAACCGCGCGGCGGCGAGGCCGTGGCTCCCGCACGGCTGGCGTCGCCGGGGCGGGAGGGTGGGGAGGAGCGTCCGCGCCCGCGTCCTGAGGTGAGGAGGCGGCGGCCGGGAGCCCGCGCGCGCCCCGCGGGGCTGGCTTGCACCCCTCTCGCTAGGTGTCGCGCGGGAAGTGCCGCCTGCGGGCCCTCCGACCCCCGCCGCCGAGCCTGGCCCGGCTTCAGGGGCCTCTCCTCGGGGTGGTTGTCACTGCGCCTCCGGAGGCCCGGCTTACCCCTGGGTGGGGGTGGACGGTCCAGGGTGGCGTGAACTGTGTGTGTCGGTTCTGGGTGGGAATTCTGCTGTGAACGTTCTGTGCTCCCTGTTGCTAGTGTCATTCTGCCGGGTTCCTTGTGGCCGGTTTGGTAGCTTAAGTTTTTAAAGACGCACGATACCCTAGGAGTGTCACTTCAGTATTTTTTAGTTTAGCAAACAACAACAAAAACCCAAAACAGCGCTCACCAGCCCACCCCCTCTCACAGCCGTGACAGAATGTGATCGTGTCTGTTGACTGGAGCTTCTCTCTGACTTTCTTTCTCTCCATTTACTCCTCTCTCAAATAGACATAGTATATGGCTGGTTTTCTTAATGGTTTTGATACCTCACTGGTAGATCCTAGTTACACTGGCAAAATTGTAAAATGACCTTAGAACATATTTATCTTCGTTAACGAATATTATTGTTGACTGGCGATTGTCAACAATCTAATACCAATATATATATATATTTTTATTAATGAGCAAATGTTGGGCACCTTGTATAGTGGGTACTTGCAAGAGGCTTCCTACCTTTTGCTCCTTCCGTTACAGTCAGTTCCCCGTGTGCAGGCAGAGTTTATTAACATGCAGATGGTTTATTAACATGTGTCTATCTGAACAGTTACAGCGGTAATCTCCTTAGTGTTCAGTTTGTGGCCCTGGAGGATCTGGCTCTTACTCCATTGCTAAGTGCATCTCACACAGTTCTTTTCTCTGCTTCCCAGTGTTCCTTGTGTTCCTTTCCTGTGGGCACTTGTTAAGATTTTTTTTGTATTTGCCCTTTACCCTGAATGGTCTTCATCTGGGTCTTTGCATAGTTCTCATTCTCCTTCTTAAAATGTTACTTTCAAAGGGGACTTCCATGTCTTCCCTTTCTAAAGAACCAGCTCTTCCACCCTACCTCCTTTGGCCCGAGATACTGCCCGTAACATCATTAGATGGGTGAGTTGTATCATTTTTAAAGGGTTATTTTTGAATAAGAGAAATATGGGCGAATGTATTTTGTTATATTTGAAAAATATTGAAACTTTGAGACACAGCAACTTAAAGCCTGGATGTATTTTCCATATTTGGTTTTAGTGACTGTCACAGTTGGGAAAAAATGGCATGCAGATATGTAGATCCCAGTGAAAAAATTGGGGGATTGTAGCATCTATTAATAAATAATGATATAGTATTTTTTTTTTCAATTTCAGTTAAGCACGCTTTTTTTGTTTGAGTTCAGCTAGTAAATTTCCATTAACTCTAATGTCAGTTATGTAAACTAATGGAAGGGAGTTGCATTTTTATTATTTTAATACTCAGGTTTAAAAGTCTTCAGAACTCTTCTGTTTTCTAAGTTTTTTTCCGGGTGCAGATGCAGAGATTTGTTTTAGGTAATTCACAGTTGGGGTAATAAAATAATGGAAACTTCTGTTCTTAAAATGTTCTTACTGCAGAGAACATTACTTTTGATAAGCCATTACTTTCTGGCTTACTAAAAATTTTCTTTCATCTTGATCGAGTGTGTTCATTTAAAAGAAAAAAAAAGTAAAAGTTCTAAGGATCAAGCTATCCTCTTCTACACACAGAAAAGGACAGCAGTTTTTAAGTCATGTCTTTCTGTAAAAGAAAATACATAATACATCTTGAAGGTCAACAACGCTTTTAAGTACTAGGCCATAGGATAGTCAGCAAACCTGTTAAAAAAGATCTTTATGGTCTATTTTTATAATGTAAAGAGCCTCCTATTTGAGATGGATAATCCATACATCCTCTTGCTTAAGTGGACACATGTAAATTGCAGAACGGTACAGTACCATGAAGGAGAATATTTCTCTTTAGGTTGTGGAATCTGTCCCCACTTTTCTCATTATATGATCAGTACTGTGTGTGACGTGATAGATGGACATGGAGACTGGAGAGGAAGCCAGTGTCAGTCTCTTTGTTATCAATTTAGTAAACTAATATTGTGTTTTTATAAATTAAAAATATATATAGGATTTTTAATCTCTTTCTGTTCCTTAGTGGATTGACTTGAGCATCCTTTGGAAATCATTTATTGTGTAGACTTCTGAAGTTTGCGAGGAGACGCTGATCAGTGAGAACTGGGACCTTGCCTATGTCAGGGAGAACTTCAGTAAAGGAAGAGGCTAGAACAGTTGGCCAAGGAGAGGAAGTAGAGGCTTTAAATATATCAAAAGAAAGGGAAGGAGCCTGACAAGCAAAGAGAACATTATAGGGTCTTCATAGAAGTCATGATTTATAGCATATTGAGAAGAGGCCTAAGGGTTTACTCTTGGGTAATTTTTGTAGCTCTAGTTTTAGGTAAGAACCAACCAAATGAATCAGGGAGGATTTAGCCAAAGAGAAAATTTGCTTAACTTATCTGAGATACCTGTTTTTTGGTGGACAAGCTTGTTACTTACTTTTGGCTTAAATTTTAACCTGACTGAAAATAAAACTTAAAATTCAATACAAGCTTAAAGATAAAGGATAAATTACCTTGATTAAATTCTAATGATTTGGTAGGTAGCCAGGTATGTATTGTAAATTTAATATTTTATTGAAAGCTAATTATTTTCTTGGTCAGCAATCAGTGTTGTAATGTATTAAAAATATTTGTTGACCATGAAACCTCTATATGCTTGTTGTGGAATTTAAGAGAAGTTCAATTATTTGAGAATAGAGAGGCCAGGACTCAGGAATGATTTTGAGAAGGAAAAATGGTTTATTGACGGCCGGCCGGACTCGGGAGCTTTCTGTTTGAATCCCGAGCCCCGAACAAGATTTTCAAACGTCTTTTATACAGAGAGGAAAGGTCAAATGGTCCCTTTGTTTCAGTTCTCAATAGGCTTCAATTAGCATATATCTCTTTCACATCTTAGGTAAGCTTTTAGCAAGGACTCCAGACATTTTAGATAAGCCTTGGTTTTTGCATTTCCCCTAAATACTTAAAGTTTATAGCCCTTGCTTTGTTAAACATTTCCTGGGACTGGAGCCTGCTGGTCCCTAAGAGCAGGACTGCAGCCTCTTACCGTTTCACACCCACAAGTCAAACAACTTAGTTATCTCTGAAGAGACAAAGAGCCTTCCACCCATAGCCCACATCATTCCCCCCCTTTGTCAAAGTTTACTTGCTAAGCTTTGGCATAATTATTGTTGTAGCTATGAGGTGGATGACTGTTTGTTGTCTTGACTGATTATTTATCAGTCTTTAGTACAGCATCAAGGACCGTTTTTAGAAGTTTAGAGCTTTTCATTCTGGACAGCAGAATCTTGGGCAGGGGCCTCCTGCAGTTATTCTGTTGCCACTGGCACTCACGTGGATTTCCAGTCAGGTTCCAGATCCATCTATTACTTTTATTTTACTCTTAAAGAGTTTACACCTTTAATTTAAAAGGGGTGCTGAAGGGAGACGATCTCTTTTCTGTAACTGCTTCCTGCTGGCCATGGGCTGTAGTCATTGCCTAATAAGGTGTAAAACTCTTTAATTTATTCTAACTGGAGGAAGATGGATCTGGCATTCTGTACGAAGTTGGATGAAGTTTTCATATGGTTAATAAGATGTTCACTCTGAAAGAAACAAACTTAATTAAAAATTTGGAATACCCGTTTTTAAAAGAGGACACATTGGATTACAGAGATAGACAAGATTAGATGCCTATAAAGATGGCATTCCTTAAAAGCTGGTGGGAACAGCATATATATTCTTTTTTTAAGTTATCCATCTTTAGAGAGAAATTGCAACAGACACTTAGCTTTGTCTGAAGACACATTCCAAGCTGTTCAATGATTGACACTCATTCGCTCTGTCAGATGCTCCTGGTGAACTGGCACTCCTTGGGCAACTGGCTTCACTCAGGATTAGAACACTAATTTGGAAATACTCTTAGTTTTCACCTGTGAGAGTGATCAGAACTACAGAATAAAGATTTTTACACCTTGGTTTTCATTGTACAATTTCTAGCAATTTTGACTTGTTCAATAGGTGACTCACCATCAGCAAGCAAGCCTCACTTTTGCTAACTGAGACTGGCTGAGACTGCCACCTTATTCTATAGACATGTTATTAACTGTTTAGAAAATGATTTTACCAGGAATTTAACATGTCTAATATACTTCTGCACTTGATCCAAAATAGAAAAGATAACATTACAATTATTAGGCATATATTTAGTACAGGATAAAAGTACAGCACTTAATATTAACTAATGTATTACTTAATGCATAAGGATTCAGAGTTGCCATTATTAGTTTTGAGTTTCAGGTTTGTAATACTTTACATGTTATCTCTCCATGAAAGCAGGCCATAATGCCAATTGTGTTTAAGTTTTACTTACAGTCTCCTGGTATCATGGCTCCACTTAGCATGTTCTTCAACGCAGTGAGCAAGTTGCAGCATCCTTCCAGTATTCCAGAGATTTTCCAGTATTCTACTAGCCTGGTGCATAGTGCTCTCTGGCACCATGGAACAGTGCCAGTCTGGAGGCGATATCCATTGTACACTTGTACCGAGTCATTATTGGCTGCAGGAGCTTGAAACTGCAATATAGTTTCCATCGACTTCAGGAGCAGAACCAGAGACTGATATAGCACATATTTTTAATTGAGGGGTCAGTGACCAGCCTAGCCAATAACTCACATGGAGAGGCCACCTGTAATGTATACAAGGCCTGGTTCGAATGCACAAGAGTTTGACAATGTTAAAGTTTATTCCTTGTTTTATATATATTTTAAACAACTTAACGCAATACCTATATCAAATGACTATTTACTTACACAATTTTACTATGAAGATAACAGTAGGTGCTTTACTTTAGTAATAGAGGAAAAATATTATTTTTCATTGTTAGAATGAAAACAATTTTTCCAATAGAATCAAGACAACTTTTTATTACCATTTACTTAAATGTGTATTTTGCAGTGGCCTTCAGACAGGTTTATTATTATGAAGTTATTTCTGCTACCAATACCAATCTAAGTTTCTTTAGTTAACAATAACTTCTACAACTAGAACTATTTAAACATTTTCAGTTTGGAAGATGTTTTACAAACTCTTTATAATTGACTATAACCACATTGACTAGCCACCTCATGTTTAAATAAACTTACTAAATTACAATTACCAATGAAAGAAATTTACTCTCTATTTAAGAGAGCATATCTACAATCTTTTCCCTTTAGCCTAATTTCACCAATGTGAACTTACAATTTTCACTTACAATTTTCATTACCGTAAAGATTTGTACATATGTTAATTTAGTTTATAAATTAACTATGGGAGATTACACTCAAGTTAAATAAAATTGAAACCATAATAGTTTATGCAAGGAATGTTCTCTTTTTCCCTTACAGGAAGCTAAAAACTTCTTTTCTTTAAGTTATGAAAATTATTAATTTAAAAGCATAACTGACTACCAGGTTTTAAAACACATGCATACTGACTTCCAGGTTTCAAAACACATTACACAATTACTTAATTTTTTTAAAATCATAACCCAGGAAAGATCTCTCTATAGTTTTTATGGACTTTCCTTTACTTACTGAAATTTGTTAATAGAGCCACTAATTACCTTATTTTGTTGGAAAGAAATCTTCTGGAAGAAAATAAGGCTCACCAGATTGTGGAGAAGAAAATACTTTATTCTCAATCTTGCAAGAAGGGGCGCAGAGCCAGATATGGCTGGTGCCCCGAACAAAGAAAAATGACACAATTTATACCCCTAAGCCTAGCATGCAAGCTCTTCCTGTTTTTCCATAGATTGGATACTTCAGAAGTTACAGCCTATCTGAGATTTAACTTTCCCACGCAAAAGTTTGATTTAACTGCTTCTTCTATCACATTCCAACCATTTTAGTTTTTACCTGCTCCCCCCCTTTGTCAAATAAGGAATAGAATTTAGTGCTGAAATGGCACCGACTTAGTTAGCTCCTTCTTGGGCATCCTTCCACTGCCCATAGGACTGGCCTAAACTGGTCTCCTCCACTGCTGTCCAACCCGGGAGTGGGAGACTGAGGCAGCAGGCCGCCAGGTTACATCAACATTTTTCTTCTGTGAAAATTAACCTAATCTTTGTTTTGTTTTGTTTTGTTTTTTTTTCCAATTTATGGCTGACAAAGGTTTAAACTGGGAAATTACCAGGCAAACTGATTCTTAATTCCCTAGCCTAGTAGATAGGTTTAATCTGCCACACCTAGTCTTGCCTTAAAAGCTCTTGCAAAGAGGAGGCCCTTTCCCAATTGTTTCCATAATCAGATTTCTATGACTTTCTCATCCTGCTTAGTTCAATTTGGGCTTTAAGAATATTTATAAATATAACTGCATATTTAATTTTTAACAATTTGAATAGACCTCTTTTAAGAATTTTTATTTGTTAATTTGATATTATCCTGATGTATGAAGACATACATTGAGCTTTTTTTTTAAAAATGGGCAGACACAAAGAGTTAGACACAAACACAACTCATTGATATTACTTGTAATTTGCATTATTTTATATACTGTTTAACTTAATTAATTAGGGGTCCAGAAATACATATTACTTATATAACTGCATATTTAACCTCAACAATTTGAGCAAATAGGCAGACATGAATAGTTTGACACAACAACATGACTTTAGTTACTTTAAACTTTTCAAAGACTTTTGAAACTCTTCTTAATTTGCACTATGACCATGCAGTTTACCACAAGAATTTTCCTTCTTACTTAATGGATTGTAATAACCAAAATGTTCTCAATGCCTTAGCACCATTGTTTTAGAACTTTATATTTTACCTTGAAATTAGCAGAATTTTGGATAAGCAACAAGATTAGTTTTATATATATTTACTGAGGCTATTTGAAGCCTCAGGGAGACAGACTGCTTTCTCTCATGAATTGCCACTCTTAGGAACACTGACCGTCAAGGCAGGAGACTTCTCCCCCTCCACCCCCCTTTTGGTTTTGGAGATAATAAAACTCAAGTGGTCATTTAACCTTATTCTATCAGGCAGCAATTTATTTAGTTTACACTTGAATTCATGAGAGAAAGGGTTACTAATACCAGAAGAGGAGACAGTGATGTCCCAGCTCTTCTCAATTATGAAATAACCACAGGCAAAGGCAAAGGGCGAGGTTAGGCCTGAAGCAACCATAAACAAAGGAAAGGTTAGTGTAGAATTTACACTTAAATAATAGTTTCAGGCTAAATTCACCCAGCTATAATCTCAGTTATTGTCTTTCCACTGTTTTACAATATAAATGCATTTATAAATGATTTTAACTCTTAGTTACAGTTTTTATTAATTTTTTTAAAACCTATTAATTTTATAACACCTTTAAATACCTTTCATTCAACTTATAACATATTAAATGAACTTAACCATTACTTTAATTTTTCCTTTAAAGTGAAAGAATAAATCTCTTGCAGTTAGTTTGAAATAAAAGGCTACTTTTCAGGATTTGATTTCTAGAACATAAAATGTTCTTTTAAAAGAGGTAAGACTCTTCTTCAAACATTGAGGATATGATGAGGTTAAAGCACAAGAAGCTATTGATAAAATATTTTCTTTATATATTGATCTTACTCAATTTAATCATAAAAATTTCCCTTCCACAAACCTTCTACACTTTCAGTATTCATTCAGGTTCTGTCCCACACTCTACTCTTTCCAATAATCAATCATTTTATCTTAGGACAAAATCATCTTCTGTTACCTTAACAATAAAAACACACTCCATATATCCCACATACTAAGTTACCAGGCAAACTTCTTACAACATATAATTGCCATTAATACTAAACAAGTTTGTTAAAATAATGAACTTTTCTTCACTTTAAATACTTAGTAGCATGTAATACCAGAAACAGTTTTTTTGGAAGCAAGTTGGCAGGGGAGATTGGCTGCCGAATAAGTTTGTTATAAAATTGCCTTTTATTATTATTATTATCAATTCAGTTTTGTTAAATAATGACTTTCTGCAATTAGCCACTTAAATACCTTAAACAATGCTTTGTAAAACTTTTATAATTATTTATACCCTTAATACAAAGTTTACCTTCACAGAACACATTCTCTTACTTAAGGTTACTACAATACCTTCTAAGAACCTGAGCAGAATGCAAACGTATTTTGGCTTTGACACCCTAAGGAGGGAACTTTACTGCATTTATTCTGATTCTGCTTTTCACCTCCTTCACTTCCCCCCCTTCCAGGCAGTCGGGTGCACAACAAACAGGAATGCGGCTTATGAATAGAAGGGTGGACTCACTGGAAAGGGGCAAGCCGCTCCCCCCTTTCCAGCTTTCAGCCAAAATGGGCAGACAGAACCTACTCAAATTTGGCAACTCTCCCAGGAACCCAGCCGCCCTGACTGGGACATTCCCAACAGACTTGGGTGCTTGGCGCGGACACAGATGGCCTCCAAGCCCCGGCAAAGGGCCAGATCAGAGACAAGACACCAGAACATGCACAAACATCTAGACTCCTCAGCTTTTGCCCCAGAATCATTTCACCCCCTTGCCAATGGCAAGGGAGGGCTCCAGCTCAGCTGTAATTCTACTTCATGTAAGGACACAACTCCAACACTAACATTGAGCTGACACAGACAGAAGCACAAAGGTCACTAATCTGACTCACAAGTTTATATATTTATTTTCACCACGGCTGCCCCCACAGCCATCACAAACCTCAGAACACTTAACATTTGGTATAAAGCAAATTCATTCACAAATTAGCACCATAACAAAAGATTTCAGCTAGACTTTTTCACTGTTTAAACTTTACACCCAGACCAAGCTCCACCAGAAAAGCCGATCCATTTTCCTGTAACCAAGTTTTGTTTTCCTTAATCTAGACCAATTTCCAGGATATTAGGACTCGAACCTATAAATACCCTTCCTATTAAAATTGAGACTCCACTCCTTTAGTGGATATAAGACCAGTACCAGATTCTAACATGCAGTTAGACAAACCCAAAACACCAGGGCTTTTCCCCGGTTTTCCTCCTTTTCCCAAGCCTAGAGAGAACGGCTTCCCCCCAGCCTTCTGGGGCTACTAGGGTTCTCTCGGGAGGTGATCAGCCTCCCCTTCCTAGCAATTAAAGCTAGGGCCTTCCGGACTCTGCTCACCCGGGGAGTCTTACCTTCTTCCCTGTTCGGAGCTCTTTTTCGTTCCCAGAATCTTTCTCTTCAGACCTTTCATTGCCCCTTGATTTTGTCGGGAAGATTCTGGTGGAGCCCACATCTTTTCTGGATTAAATTTAATCCAGGGGCGCCCAGATTTGGGGTTCACCCGAGTCCTCCCGGCTTCCTCGGGGATTTGGAAGGGGCAGCAAAATGCTACCGTCTCTGGCCTTCATTTTTATCCCTTCGTGGTTGCCATTAATGTTGTGGAATTTAAGAGAAGTTCAATTATTTGAGAATAGAGAGGCCAGGACTCAGGAATGATTTTGAGAAGGAAAAATGGTTTATTGACGGCCGGCCGGACTCGGGAGCTTTCTGTTTGAATCCCGAGCCCCGAACAAGATTTTCAAACGTCTTTTATACAGAGAGGAAAGGTCAAATGGTCCCTTTGTTTCAGTTCTCAATAGGCTTCAATTAGCATATATCTCTTTCACATCTTAGGTAAGCTTTTAGCAAGGACTCCAGACATTTTAGATAAGCCTTGGTTTTTGCATTTCCCCTAAATACTTAAAGTTTATAGCCCTTGCTTTGTTAAACATTTCCTGGGACTGGAGCCTGCTGGTCCCTAAGAGCAGGACTGCAGCCTCTTACCGTTTCACACCCACAAGTCAAACAACTTAGTTATCTCTGAAGAGACAAAGAGCCTTCCACCCATAGCCCACATCATGCTTATTCTTCAACTTATAGGCAATTCAGATGGAAGTAATTCTCAAGTACCCTAGTATAGTACCTAGTCCACAGTACAGGTCCAGTAAAAGAGTGTTTAGAGTGAGAAATAGTCCCTGAACCATCAGGATGAGTTCTAAGTCAGGGACTATGGCCTGTCCATAGTTAATTCCTCCTCAGTCTGTAATTAAAGTTCATATAGGGCAGTATGGTAAAATGTGGCTAAGTTAACAAGCTTTAACATAGGTGAATAGTAAGTATCAGTGTAGTTTTGAAAATTCTGGGAATTTAGCTAATATTTGTAACATTGGGAAAAATGAACTTACAAATGACTCTTTGAAACTTTAACATTATTAGTAATTTGGGACCCCCTGTGGCATGATTAGAATTGAGTCATGCTTTAACACAGATATTGATTTAAGAAAAAAGTTTTATAATACAGTGACTCCATGGTTCTCCTGAATACCTGGTATATCCATAACTTTTAGAAAACGTGAGTTTTGAAACTGAGTACATTTTCTTTTTTGCCTTGGGTACTAGGAAGTTTAGAGCTATATTTGCAGTACATTTTATGATAGGCCTCTGTGTGCAAATCTTACCTGTAGGGTTACTTACTTTTCACCTTTATTCTGCCTCTTTCACGTATTTGGTTATAATTCATTGGTTTGTCTTTATATTGGGCAATTTCTGTTAACTTTGTGACATGAAGTCAGGTTAAAAAATATTCAAGAAATCCCTGAATTGTAAATGCATAATGTTCTAAAAGTTCATTTATAAAATGGTTCATTGGTAAACTTTGTAATATTGTTTGTGAAAAAGTCTGTTCAGTAGCCTGTTTTGGTAAGAAAAGCTACCATTTTTAATAATTGCTGTGAGTGTGATATTAGGAGCCAATACAATCTTATTTATTCCTTATAATAATATTGCCCAAATACAACTGACCATTACCAAATACCATTTGAGACAGTTATTATTATGTTGTATTTTACAGATAAAGAAACAGAAGATCAGAGGTTAATAAGTAGTAAGGTCACACGCTAGTAAATGATTATCTTGGGGTTGTTCTGAGGTGGCTCTGACTCAAACACCAGTGCTCTTTTTACTTAGCTTCAGAGTCTTTGAGGAACCTCATGACCCAGAATAGAGCAGGGTCGATTGTATTCAAAGCACACCTTCTTTCTGCAGTGACCACTTTTCATCTAACATGTAGCAGGAAGAGGCCTCAGCAGTGTTAACCTTTAAATCTAAGATGTTTGTACTAATTATAAACTATATCCTTTTTTTTTTTTCATTTTTATTTTTTAGAGAAAGCAACAATGTAGATATGATGGCCAAGAAACAAAAGGAACTAAGTTTATTAGCTCCAATGCAGGTGATTTCAGTGACCCAGTTTACAAAGAGATTGCTATTACGAATGGTTGTATTAATAGAATGAGTAAGGAAGAACTCCAAGCTAAACTTTCCGAATTCAAGCTTGAAACCAGGTAATTAAAAACAACTTTTTAAAATTATAAAAATACATGGTCATCTGAGAAAATTTTGAAAACACTGAAAATTAAGAAATCATCTGTAATTCTAGCATAAAGAGATAACCATTATTAAAAAATAACACTGTACATCCTTATACCTGAATCCTTGTGTGCATCTCTGATTATTTCTGTCAGTCTATTAGATGATAGAAGTAGGATTGCTGAGTCAAAGTCTGTGAAAGTTGTAAAGCTTCACCAGCAATGTGAAGGAGTGTTTATCTCCTCATACCAAATGTATATTGTACTGTTAAGTAGACTTTATTTTTGGAGCTATTTTAGGTTTATAGAAAAATTATGCAGAAAGTGGAGTTCTCATATACCTGACCCCTCAGTTTCCCCTATTGTTAATATCTTAACAGTAGTAGGGTACATTTGTTATAATTGATGAACCAGTATTGATATATTATTAACTTAAGTCCATAGTTTACATTAGGTTCACTCTTTGTGTCTACCCTTTTATGAGTTTTGACAAATGTGTGATGTCGTGTGTCTACCATTACTATATCATATAGAATAGTTTTGTTGCCCTAAAAATGCCCTGTGCTCCATCTGTTCATACTCTCCTGCTCTCCCAGGACCCCTGGTAACCACTCATCTTTTTACTATCTTTATATTTGCCTTTTCCAGAATGTGGTATTGTTGGGGTCATACCATAGATAGTCTTTTCAAACTGGCTTCTTTGATTTAGCAGTATGCCTTTAAGGTTCCTCTATGTCTTTTCATGGCTTGATAGAGCATTTCTTTTTGTTGCTGTATAATGTTCCACTGTATAATCTATCACAGTTTATCCATTCCCCTCTTGATCTTGGTTGCTTCCAGTTTTGGGCAATTATAAGTAACGCTTCTATGAACATTTGTGTCCAGGTTCTTGTGTGGAAATAAATTTTCAACTCATTTGAGTAAATACCTGGGATTATAATTGTTGAGTCCTATGTTAAGCCTGTATTTAGTTTTGTAAGAAACAGCGGCTGTACCATTTTGCATTCCCACCAGCCTTGAAGGAGAGTTCCACATTCTCAGCAGCATTTGGTATTGTCAGAATTTTACATTTTAGTCATTCTAAAAGGTTTATAGCAGAATCTTATTTTTTTAATTTGCATTTCCCTTATAACATACAATGTTGAGCATCTTACATGTTTACTTGCCACCTTTGCATCTATTCAGATTTTTACACATTTTTAAATTGGGTTGGTTGGTCTCCTATTGTTGAGTTTTAAGAGTTCCTTATATATTTTGAATCCCAGTCCTTTGTAAGATATGTGTTTTTGTAATATTTTCTCCTATTCTGTTTCTGGTCTTTTCATTTTCTTAATCAAATGTGTTTTTATTTTATGGTGGTGGTCGTGTTTAAAATGCTCATTTGGTTGATAATTTTATCTTATCATTTCTTTCCTTATTTGAATATTTTTTGTTTTTGTTTTCTTTTGGCCATTTTATTGCTTTTGTAAAGTAGGTTTGTTTGAAACTATGTAATAAAAACCATTCACCTACCAGCAAATTTATTTTTCCATTTTAGTTTCTAAAAATATTCAGAACGATATCATGCGCTGTGTGTTTAATAGTGTATATTGAATGAGAAAACAATGCGGCTTAGCCGCCACCTGTGTTGTGTGCGTGTTTTTAATTAGATATGCACATACCTTAAGTTTTTAATTATTTTTTGCAAATCACTTTGTTATGACTTAACATGTACTTTCAGAGATTCATTTCTTGGGGCATGGGGCAGGACTGACCTTTGGACTCCAGAAAAATGTGTAGATTTTTAGACAGTAGTATTGCTAGACATCAAGACAAAATGGACTACATACAATAGATGAAAACTGTGAATGTTTCAGGGCATCCCTGAATCCTTTTTCTCTTACAAGTAGTATTCCTCCACTTTGCTTCAAAGTGGAGCTTTATTACTTTTCAAAAGAGCACAAATCAATATTTTTCCTTTCTAGAGTATCTACATCATAAATTGTGAAGAATAATTTTACCACATTTCCCCCTGACTCTTTCAGGTACAACCTATAGCCTACCAAAGACTTTCTGAGAATATTTATTCTTCGCAGGTGAAAAGAGTTGCAGTGGGTAGAACTGGTGCTTATTTAGATGAGGAGGAACAGGGAAAATGTTAAAGTTGACAGTCTTCTAGCCTAGGCAACTGATTATATGTTGGTGTTGCGATTAACAGCATAGACAATGTGGGAAGAGGATCAGGTTTGCAGGAAACCCTAAAGTAAATATAGTTTCTCTAAAGGAAGAGTGAACACTTAGAGAGTTGGGAACCTGAGGAAAGGTAAGGCAAGTGTGGATTTTCTGCCATGTTAATACCGTCTTTTTTCATAACTGTTTAACATCCCCATTGAAATGTAATTCTTATAACCAGTCCATGTTTTCCTGTATTAATGTTGTAATCAACACCCTTATATATAATCTTGGCATACAACTCTTAATTGTTTCTAAAGTCACTCTTTTAATGTTTCTTGAATAAAATAGTAAGATTAATAAAATAGTAAGATTAAAAAAAGAAGGATAAAATAAAAGAGAAAGAAAAATTAAGGCAGAGTAATATGAAGTGATTATATGATACAGAAAGGTGCTAACAAAGCCTTGATATAAAAGGAGATAAGAGTTTTTCTTCCGAGGTTTTGGTAATTTGGAAAATCTCATGGAAATAAACATATTGACATTTTGTCTAAAAGCAAGCAACTGTTTGATTATGGTATTTTCATGGATAGGATTCCTTTTCAGTGCTTCAGTGGTAGTTTAGAAAGGAATACAAAAGGTTAAGAAATTTTTTCCTTAAATTTTTATTATTTTTAAATAATGCTTAGCTAATGTTACCAAAATGTCTTACAATTTAGATTCTCTTACTTTTAAAATTTATTTATTAAAATGTATCACCCACATACAGACATACATAATAAGTGCATAGCAATAGTTGTGAACTTACAAAACAAACATATATAACACCATACAAAACCCTCATTACTCACCCTACCACCAACACCTTGCATTGTTGTTAAACCTTTTTAACTGATGATTAAGAGCATTGTCAAAATATTACTACTAACCAAAGTATTTTCCCCCAACCCTCCCTATTATTATCTTTGTATCATTTATATATGAACATACATAAACAATTAAGTGTATAGTAAAAGTAGTGAACTTAGAAAGCAAACATGCATAACATCATACCAGGGTCCCATACATCAACCCTCCACCAACACCTTGCATTGTCGTGAGACGTTTGTTACAAATTATGAAATAATATTGTCAAAATCTTATTACTGATTATTGTCCTTATTTTATATTTGTTGTGTTTTTCCCCCAACCCACCCTATCATTGTTTTTTAAATAGATTTTTTTATGACAGAAGTTGTAAACTTATAAAAACAATCACGTGCATGTGCAGAATTCCCAAACAACACTCCTCTTCCAACACACCACACTCATGGAACTTTTGTTACAGATAAGATAATATCATCCGATTATTACCACATCCATAGTGTCCATTTGGCTCACCTTTTCCATACTCCCTCATTATCAACATAGTACATCTTTCGTATAGATGCAAGGATATTTTATTATTACTACTAACCACAGTGCATAGGTCACTCCAGTTGTATTTTTCCCAACACCCTGCTGTAGTAATGTGTGTTTGCTTACGCTCACAAAGGACACTGTTGCATCGGTACCATCACCCATAATTCTCACCGTCCTCTTGGTTTACTGTGCTATTCAGTTCCTAGATTATTCTCCAGAATTCTGTTAATTGGCATTTATATCCCTAGACTACCATTTTAAGCCACATCCCCATTTATAAATTAGCTGTTACTATTTGTTATCATCCACTCTATACATTTCCACACTTTTACAGTAAAACTAATGAAAACTTCTACATACACTAAACATCAGTAGTCCATCTCAGTCCTCTTATCTCCTCTAAGAATCTACCACCTACCACCAGGTCTTGAAGATATTTTCCTACAATTTCTTTTAGAAGTTTTATCGTTTTGCTTTTATTTTTATTTTTTTTTAAATCCATTTTGAGTTAATTTTTGGATAAGGTGTGAGATAGAGATTCTCTTTCCTTCTGTCGGCTATGGAGGTCCAGTTTTTTCAACACCATTTTATGGAATGGACTGTTCTGCCTGAGCTGTGTGGGTTTGACAGGCTAGTCAAAAATCACTTGACCATACATGTGAGGGTCTGTTTCTAAACCATCAGTTTGGTTCCATTGGTCTTTGTGTCTGTCTTTATGACAGTACCATGCTGTTTTTACCACTATACCTAGATAATATGAATTAAAGTCCGGAGATAAGGGTTTGCTTTTCCTTTTTATGATGTTTCTGGCTATTCAGGACCCCTTACCCTTCCAAATAATTTTAATCTTGTTTTCTATTTTTTTAAAAAAATGCTGGTGGAATTTTTATCGGGATTGCATTGAATCTGTATATCAGTTTGAGTAGAATTGACATCTTAATGCTATTTAGTCATCCAATCCATGAGTATGGAATGCTCTTCCAGTTATTTAGGCCTTTTAAAATTTCTTTTAACATGGAGTTGCAATTTTCTGAATACAAGTGCTTTACCTCATTGGTTAAGTTTATTCCTGTCTATTTGAGTTTATCTGTCATATTTTATTTTCACCACTCAAAGATGACACTTTTAGTTACTTTTATTGTTATAATCTTCATTTATAGACTCTTTTCCAGGCCTCTCTCTCCTGTCTTTTCTTTTCAGGCTCTTGCATACCCTTTAGTATTTCCTGAAAATCTGGCCTCTTGCTTAGAAATTCTCTCAGTTTCTGTTTATCTGTGACTATTCTAATCTCGCCCTCAGTTTTGAAAGACAGCCTTCCTGGTTATAAGATTCTTGGCAGGAAGTTATTTTCTTGTAGTATCTTAGCTATATCAGATGATTGTCTTCTTGCCTTCATGGTTTCTGGTGAGAAATCATTACTTAATCTTATTGGGAATTCCTTATATGTTATGCATTGCTTTTCTCTTGCTGCTCTCAGAATTCTCTCTTTGTCTTTGTCATTTGACATTCTGATTAGTATGTGTCTTGGAGTTGGTCTGTTCGAATTTTTTTGGATGGGGGTACGCTGTGCTTCCTGGACATGGATATCTGTGTCCTTCAATAGGGTTGGGATATTTTCTACCATTATTTCTTCAGGTATTTCTTCTGCCCTTTTTCCTTTCTCTTCTCCTTCTGGGACACCCATGACACCTATGTTTGCACACCTTTTGCTGTCATTTAGTTCCCTGAGACCTTGTTTGATTTTTTCCATACTTTTCTTCATCTCTTCTTTTGTATGTTCACTTTCAAAGACCATTTCTTCAAGCTTCCCAATCCTTTCTTCTGCCTCCTCAAATCTATTATATGATTCCAGTGTTTTTTAAATTTCATTGATTGCATCTTTCATTCCCATAAGATCTATTTTTCTGTGTATGCTTTCAAATTCTTCTTTGTCCTCATCCAGTGTCTTCTTAATATCCTTGATCTCTTTAGCCATCTCATTGAATTTATTAAGGAGATTTGTTTGAACATCTATGATTAGTTGTCTCAACTCCTTTATGTCATCTGGAGGCTTATCTTGTTCCCCAGACAGGTGCTTCAGCAGCTCCAGATAGCTCTGGGTGTTTACTAACTGCCCTGTAGGAGCTGACTCTAAGAGCTCCTTACTCCGTCACCATCTCACCATCTTGATGGTTGTCCTCTTGGCTGGCCTAGTTCTTCTTATTTTTACTACTATTTTGTTTTTGCAGGTCATCATTAGGATTCAACCAAATAACACTGAAGGAAGTCTAATCACTAGTTGTAGCTTTTATTTTAAAAAAATTACCAACTGTTTGAAGAGCATGACTGCAATTACCAACCATTGACACCTATTTAGAAGGCCCTTTCCCTGTCCCTGCTCCATTTGTTGAACATATTTTTTAAAGAGCCCTGTAGTACTGAAATCCCCTAAACTGTATTCTACCTTTGGTAAATTAATAAACCTTCCACTTAAGAAGCCACAATTTGTTCTACCATGTCTTCTCAGTTAGTTTTCCTATTCAACTTTCTATGTTAGGCTCATAAGGCTTTCATATGGATGTATTTTAGTTTGACTTACAAGAGGCCAAAGAAAGGAAAGAGATGGCATAATATGTTCAATTTACTTGAATTTTCATTCTTTGAAATTTGTATTTGGTCACTAGAATCATTCAGCATTAATTTCAGTTTTTGTCTCATGCATGCCATCTTAATATCTAAAGTAGTATATCTGTGTCAGAGGGTTATGTGATAAGGCTAATGGTTTGAAATTATTTGCAAAGAAAAACTTCGATGTTTCTCCTATATATGAAGGCTTTTCTTAAATTTACCTCTTAAGACAATCATTCCAGTAAAATGACTGTTAAGAGTTTAGATTATTGGCTGTAAAGTTTATCCAAAAGTAGATTTTATTCTTATTTTTCTTCAGAGGAGTAAAGGATGTGTTAAAGAAGAGGCTAAAAAACTACTATAAGAAGCAGAAGCTGATGTTGAAAGAGAACAATTGTGCTGACAGTTACTACGACTACATTTGTATTATCGACTTTGAAGCAACGTGTGAAGAGGGTAACCCACCTGAGTTCATACATGAAATAATTGAATTTCCTGTTGTTTTACTGAACACTCATACCTTAGAAATAGTAAGTGAATCATTATATTTTCATTTATTTTTAGCAGGAACTGTTTTGGTGTTCATTAGTTAATTTGCTGTTTTACTTAGAATTAGAACTCTGAAATGGAGGTTTTTGTTCTTAACATGTACAGTTGTGCTCCTGTATCTGCTTGCCTATGGTTAACCATAGGGAAAAAATGAAAAAAGTTGGAAAAGTTCAGAAAATAAAGGGTTCAAAAGTTTCGAACCACCTGGCAAGCAAGTATAAACTGTACACAGTGAAGTCTGCCAGTCCAGTTCATGACTCAGCGCTCTTTGTCCCCGTACCCACATTCACATGTGAAACTTTCCTCCCGCCTGCCTCTCGTGTTCTTGCTGATATGGTCGCGTTTGTTGTTATGTTATCATAGTGCCTTGGTTTAAGAAAGTCCTTATTTACTGTAATTGCACCCCAAAGTGCAAGGGTATTGGTGCTGGTGTGTGGTTCTAAGCCTAAGAGAACTTTGAAGTGAAAATAGTAAAAGTTTAAGGAAAATTTTAGCTGTTGGTGCAAAAGTAAAAGTTCTCAATATGCTTGAAAAAAGAAAGAAAATCATATGTGGAGATTGCCAGGGTGTATGGCAAGAACCATCTTTGCTTCGTGAAGTGATGCAAGATAGAGACAAAATTCATGCTGGTTTTTCTGTTGCACCTCAGCCTGCAGAGGAACATGCTGCAGTGCATGATAGGGTTGGTGTTCATTTCTGTCCATGGTTTCAGCTATCCAGGGTAGGACTTGGAACTAACCCCTGCGGATTGGGGGCCCTGTTGTATCAACTTGATTAATAGAAAAGCTGTAATAAGATAGTTTCAGGTTCATACTTTTCCAGTAGCTAAAATTACAATGTTTTTTTCTGTTTACTTAGAATACACATTTGGCTGGACATCAGAATCTCAGGGGGAGTTAAAAAAAAAAAAACAATAAAATACTGGTGCCCAATTCCGGTCCCAGAGATTCTGATTTAATTGTTCTACTGTGGAGCCTCTGACAGTCAGCACTTTTTTTTTTTTTTTAACCTCAGTTGGTTTAAATATGCGGTCAGAACTGAGAACCACTGCTATAGACCAGTGTGAATTCTAATCTGTAAGAATGGTAAATTACAAAAATCACCTTTACACCTAGAACAGGCCATCTTTATAGAATCAACCCCTGGCTTCTAAGCTCTATGATATGTATGCTATAGATATTTGATGTCAATGCGTTATTAGTTCAGGAATTCATAGCAACAATTTTCCAAAATAAGGCTGTTTGTAATAGATCTTGATTTTTCTCCAACCTCACTGGATTCCCCTTCTCAGTCTCCTATGCTGATTTCTCTTTTTCTTCCAAACTTCCCAGTATCAGATGCCCTAGGGCTCAGTTCTAGGGCATTTTCTCTGATCTATATACCTCTTCTCCCTTGATGGTCTCATCTAGTTCCATAGCTTTAGAACTACCCATGCTTGATGGTCTCATATAGTTCCATAGTTTTTAGAAGCATGCTGATAACTTTCAAGTATTTGACTCCATCCTGGACCTCTGTCCCAAACCCATACTGCTTTCTTGACAATCTCTACTTGTACATCTGAACAGACATCTTAAACTCAACATGTACGAAACTGAACCTAGCCCTAACCTTGCCTGTCTTCAACCTTCCCTAGTTTAGGTGATGACAGCTTCTTTAAAATTGCTCAGTTCGGAAACCTTGAAGTCATCCTTGAGTCCTATGTTTCTTTCACATTATACATTTAGACCAAAGGTAACTGCTGTTTGGCTTTGCCTTCAAAATGTATCCAGAACTCAGTCACATTGTTGTGACTTTAGTCTGAGCCATTCATTTCTTGTCTGGGATTACTCACTACTCCTTGTGTTTCTGTCCTTGTCTGCCTACAGCCAGTTCTCAACATAGTGCAGAATAATTATTTAACTGAGCGTAAAAGAGAGTAAAGGCTGTATGCCTTATACGATCTGATTTCTTGTTACCTGTCGCTGCTTATCTTACTACTCTTTTTCTCACTTATTATTCTCCAGCCATATTGGCTTCTGAGATGGTTAAAAGTTCAGGTGTCACCTTGGCCGGGTTATGGCATCCATTTGTTTGTTCAGGCAAGCACTGGCCTGATTGTTACTGTGAGGATACTTCATGGATTTAAATCATCAGTCAGTTGATTGCCTCTGTGGCGGGTTACATCCACCATCAACTGAGGAGACTGCCTGCAGTAGTGAGAGGAGTCTCATCCAATCAGTTGAAGGCCTTAAAAGAAGAAGTGAGGATTTCAGCAAGCAGAAGGGAGAATTTTGTTCTCTACTGCAGCCAGCCAGCTTCTCCTGGGGAATTTATCAAATGCCTTCATTGAAATATCCAGCTTGCGGCCTGCTCTGTGGAATTTGGACTTACCGATCCCCACATTCTTGTGAGCTAATTACTATTAAAAAATCCCACCGTACTTATCTAATACATACATTCCTATCAACTCTGTTTCCCTAGAGAAACCTAATTCAGCCTCCTTGCTGTTTTTCAGAAAATCTCCTCCCCCTCCACTGTACATGGCTTTAGCATTTGTTCTCTTCTTCAAGATAATCTTGCTTGCTAATTTTCTTCCTTAAATCTCATCTCAGTGAAACCTACTTGATTATCCTATTTTGTATGTCTCTTAAACACTCTTATATCCCTGATTTATAAAATCTCCTTTACCTGCTCTCTTCTTTTTCAAAAATAACCTTTATTGCCTTTTAACTTGCTATGTAATTTACTTAGGTGTTTATTAAATATTTGGTCAAAGAATGAATAGTCTCTGTAGCATCATTCTATTAAGAGCATTAAATAAAGTATAAAATTTTATTATTGCTCTATTTCATGTTACCTGCTTGTAATGGTAAGGAAAGTTGTGGTATGCTTTTGTAAAATTTTTATTTAAAATTTTAAAATATATTGATACTTAAAAGAATGTAGACTTCATTTATCTATAAAATTCAGTTAGGTGGAATACTTCCTTCTGCAATATGTCTGATAAGTAAAGAGCATCTCACTTTTGACATTCAAGGACCCTTTCCCTATTCCATTGTTTTTGCTCTTTTGCAATTGTTGGTATCCATTTACATTTATCTTGCTTAAAAAATTAGTGTGAAGAAAGAATTTATTCTTAAATAGTATAAACATTTACTTTCCTTAATATTTTAATCTTCTAAGGAGTATTCTTTGTACTTTTCTCCTTATCTGCCTAGGGTTAACAATTGCTATATATATTTAGACTTTGAAATTGTCCTTAATTTTTAAAAAATGACTTAGTGTTTCTGGTTTAGGTAGGCCATATTAGACTAGAGGAAAAAGGAAAAAGCACTTAGATGGGATGATGATGATTAGAGAAGTTATATTTTTACAGAAAAATCATGCATAAAATACAGACTTCTCGTATACCACATTATTTTAACACCTTGCATTAGTGTGGTACATTTGTTACAATTCATAAAAGGTCATTTTTATAACTGTACTAATAATTATAATCCATCATTTACAATAGGGTTTACTCTTTGTGTTATACAGTCCCGTGTTTTGTTTTTTAAATGTTTATTATAACATATATACAACCAAAAATTTTTCCTTTTAACAGCATTCGCATAAATAATGCAGCACTGTTAATTACATTCACAATGTTGTGCTCCCATTACCACCATTCATTACCAAAACTTTACAACCAACCCAAATGGAAACTGTACAATTTAAGCATTTACCTCTCATTCTGTACTCCTATCCCATCCTCTTGTAATTTATGTTTTAGATTCCAACTCTGAGTTTACTTAGCCTGATTATTTCACATCAGTGAGGGGTAGAGATCTGATTGTGATGATAATAACAATATTGACCCTATTTAGCTCACAGATTTGTTGTGAGACTAAAATAAGAAGGCAAACATGAAAGTTTCTTAATGCAAAATATAGTTGTATTATTGATTCTTAAACTACTGTGTATCACATAGTCAAAATTTGACTGTTCAGAATTCATTCAATAGAATTTTTTAATGAAAATATTACCAAAATCAATATTTTGTTCCTTAGGAAATGTTTATTCAAATTTTGGTTTGAAAGCTTGCTTTCAAAGATTTGCTTCATCTTAAAATTTTAAAAAATTGAGACAGTTAAAGAATTATTAATATGTGTACTTTGGGGGTGGGGGATTGTCAGTTGTTAAAACTCTGAAAATGTTCATTCTGTAAGACCATATAAAATTACAGCCTCTTATGACTGAATTTGTCATTTATCATATGTAATATGTCTTAACTCTTTATTATTAAAATATTTTAACTTATCTTTCCTCTTTCCCTAATAGGAAGATACATTTCAGCAATATGTGAGGCCAGAGATTAACACACAACTGTCTGATTTCTGCATCAATCTTACTGGAATTACTCAGGTTATAGTTCTATGTTATTTTTTTCTGGAATTTGAAAGGGGGTTTGAAATTTGGGATTTATTTTATAGATAGTTTTTTAAAAATTATTTTAAGCAGTTTAATGTGATGCCTTCCTTATTTGGTAAGGATCTTTCATATCGAAATATTTTAAAAAATTGAAAAGCAAATTTTACCACCTCTCTAAAAATTGTTCTCAGCTTTTTCAAGGAGATGTAATGATCAGTCTCAAGGTAGTGAGCATTAGTAAAACGTTACCATGCTGACTTTTAGATAAAATGTTAAAGTGTGTCTGTTTATATCCTGACTAATTTTTAGATCTCTGTATTCTGATCACTTGATCATTTTTTTAGTTCCTCAGTCATTGATTCAACAAATATTTGAGTGTTTATTATAACACTTGCTGAGGTAGGATGCAAAGACAGGTCATTCTCTGTCCTCAGCACACTTACAGTCTAGAAGTCAGAAAGACAGACAGAATAAACCTGTGGTTGCAATACGGTTAGGAAGACTGACAAATCACTGTTTAATCCAGGTATGATGAAAAGACAGAGGGAATATAGGACCACATGTAGCTGCCCTGTTCTCATATATTACTTTCATGTCCTCAGGATCAGGTAGACAGAGCTGATACCTTCCCTCAGGTACTAAAAAAAGTAATTGACTGGATGAAATTGAAGGAATTAGGAACAAAGTATAAATATTCCATATTAACTGATGGGTAAGTATTTAAGAAAATTATTTAAAACAGATTTTTTTTTAATATTTAAAGAAGCTTTAGATTACATAAATGTTACATCAAAAATATAGGGGATTCCCACAAACCCCAACCCCTCTCTCCCACTTTCCCCCATTAATAGCATCTTTCATTAGTGTGGTATATTTGTTATAATTGATGGACGCATTTTGAATATCTTTTTTTTTTAAATCTACCTTTTAAGATTAAAGATTCTCTTATCCATTTACTTTTAAAAATAACCGCAAACGTATTATTTGTTGAAGGACCCTAGAGTCACCCCATGGGAGACTATATTTTTCCTTTCACATTCTTATTTCTACTTAATGAGGGAAAGTCTAATCCAAGACTAGAGAAAGTAAATATTAACATGTAAAAATAAAAGGACTTTTCTAAATGCTTGTTTTTATCATGACACTTTATTGCTCAAAAAATTCCCAAACTCTTCAGTCTGGATTTCAAGATTCTCTTCTCCAGTCCCACCCTACCCATTTAATTTAATCCAACTGCCATTATTCTTTTTAACTCCCTTGAGGCTGGCCCATGCATCACCATGGTTTTATCCTTTCTCTATGTACCTATTCACACTTTCCTCTCTGCTGAAAGGCTCTCTTCCTCCACTACTTCTTTATCACTATTCAAAGCCCACCTTGTGTTTCATCTCCGATACTGCAGCTCATGTTCATCTTTTCTCTTGGAAATTCTGATATTTAAACTTTATGTATTTAAGAAATATTTTTTCAAGAAGTTTACAGATCCTTGTAAAGACTTTTGCTACCTGATAGTCTTCCATAATGCTAATTTGAAGAATATGTTCAGTAAGCATGTGTTAAAATGAAAGGCTAGAGGAAAGATCCAAAAGATTAAAACAAGGATTATAGGCTTTGTGTCAAAGCAACATCTTTACTATTATGCCATTTAAGATTCAAGTAGAAAGTCCTGAAGACTTGTCTTTCAAATTATGGACAGATTGTACCCTAAGGCTGAGATGTCACCTATAGACAGTGTTTAGAGACCCTCAGATACAATAAGAAGAACAAATTGAATTGAATCACATATAATTGTGTTTGTTTAGAAGAAGGTTTGGAAGATATTGATGAACCTTGTTAGGTGAGATGAGAAATGTTGTAGTCATAGCACAGTAATGCAATTCTGTAAAAACCTCACATTCTGGGTCAGATCCTTTAAAACCTATGCAGTTTTGTAACCAGATATTAACAAAAATAATAATTGCTACCTCCACAAATAATTTGGCCAAGGAGGCACCTCAGAATAGATAGAAGCTGCCTCAGAGGATATTAAAAATGTACAGAAGCAATAGATTCGTGGGGACATGCAGTAGATGTTAATATACCTAAAATACAGTTGGAAGTGCTCCTGCTACCAATATAGCAGCTGAGTTCAGGACTTTTTTCTTTCTCACTAAAGGTGTAATTTTTACTGCTGTTTTTCTAATTCTCCTTGCTTAGGAAACTCCTTGTATGAACCAACAGACTTTCCACGATATTCAGTCATATTCTTCTCTTCAGTCTCATAAGTTGATTGGTGATGTAGAAACATGTACTGTGGCAGAACAGATTGTATTTTAACTTCTGTTTTTCTTAAAAATGCTCTTTAATGTTTATTTTTGAATTAGGTTGTAGAGAATGTAATTTTCTATGCCTATGATAAGTGTGATGTGAGAAAGTTGACACGTGTTAATAAAAACAAGGAGAGTAATTTAAAATAATCATTTGTAAGAATAGTATACCATTTATTTCATGAATTTTTTTTCCTGATTTTTATTTTTAAGTTCATGGGATATGAGTAAGTTCCTGAACATTCAGTGCCAACTCAGCAGGCTCAGATATCCTCTTTTTGCTAAAAAGTGGATCAACATTCGAAAGACATATGGAAACTTTTACAAGGTAGAATTTCTATATTTTATTGATTTTACTGCTCTTAATATGTTTATTATATTTTTATGAACATCGTTATGATTTTATTAGATGTGTTTCACAACAAAAGACCATATAATTAGTTAATACTTTTCAAATGTTATGTTTAAATTAGTTGAGAAAGGCAAGCCATTTTTTTCATTCAACCCATTATGTTTATTTAAATGATTTTCAGTGATAGGGTTTTCAAATTGTAGGACTATTTAATGTATTGCTTGTTTTGGAACAAATTCTCCCCATTGGCTTTGCTTTTTCTCTTTTTACAAGTAAACTCTGCTTTAGAATTGGCTTTGCTTTTTATAAAATACATTTTAAAAAACAGTTTCAGTTTACTTTCTCTCAAAGTAATACATGTATATAGTATAAATTTTTCACATGAGACTGCAAGGCTTTTATCAGAATGCAGCCTTCCACTACATCCTTACCGGTGCTGATTCCTATTCTCTTGAGGCAAATGCTTGCAACTTTCTTTTTTTGCTCGTTCTTCTAATATTTACATCTTCATATTTCTAAATTACATGTTTATATTAAATTTCTTGACTTTTGTGTTTTAGGCATCTATTGAGTTTGTGCAGTAGAAGATGATTTTGCTCTGTTAAGCCACACTCCCACATCACTACCCCTCCCTGTATCTTTCTAATGTAGTTGCATTGGTAGTCAAATCATTATTCGGTGTTTACATTCTTATTTCTATGGAGATTCATAACACTCCTCCACATTTCATACTTAACTTCATTAATTGTTTGCACTTCAAAATGTAAATCACTTTTCAGTACTCTGTTTTTCTTTCTCTCTTTCCCTTCCCTTCCTCTCTTCTGTCCTCGGGGACTACCTTCCTGGAGCCTTTAATTCTGTTCTAATCTGAGAAATTTGTTCTTCAGCCTTCTCTAAAATCATCCTAAGGGTTTCCTTTGCTTCTGCTTTGTGTATTAGATCCTGTGCCAATTTCTTTCTCCCTTTACTTCTTTTTTGATGAACACATCCTAGAATAGTTTTATGAGGAAAAGTACTTTGCTTTATATATATATATAGTTTTAACTCTTTAAAGCAGTTTAGCAGATTGTTTTAAAGTAATACTCTCAGCTTTTACCCATTTTTTTTTTAAAAGATTTATTTATTTTATTTATTTAATTCCCCTCCCCTCCCCCGGTTGTCTGTTTTTCTGTGTCTTTTTGCTGCGTCTTGTTTCTTTGTCCGCTTCTGTTGTGGTCAGCGGCACGGGAAGTGTGGGCGGCGCCATTCCTCGGCAGGCTGCTCCCTCCTTCGCGCTGGGCGGCTCTCCTTATGGGTGCACTCCTTGCGCGTGGGGCTCCCCTACGCGGGGGACACCCCTGTGTGGCACGGCACTCCTTGCGCGCATCAGCGCTGTGCATGGGCCAGCTCCACACGGGTCAAGGAGGCCCGGGGCTTGAACCGCGGACCTCCCATGTGGTAGACAGACGCCCTAACCACTGGGCCAAAGTCCGTTTCCCGCTTTTACCCATTTTAACCTCCTCCTTCCTTCCAGAGCAAACCATAATTCATACTTGCATGGTAATCATTTTCTTGTTTTTCTTTTTAGCTTTAATATTTATATGTATATCCTTATACCAGATAGTTTTATCTGTTTTTGAACATGACATAATGAAATGAAAAGCCATCATAATGGCTATATTATTTGCTTTTTTTCTCAACATTATGTTTGAGATTCATACATGTTGTGTATATAGCTGTAATTCATTTTATTGCTGTGTAGAATTCCATTGTGTGACTATACCACAATTTGTTTATCTTCAGTACTTTGAATGGCCATTTAGATTATTTCAGTTTTTGGGCTTTTGACCAGTGCTGCTGTAAACATTCTTGTACACGTCTTCTGGTTTCTTTGTGCCCTCATTTCTATAGATTGTAAACCTAGGGGTAGAATTGCTGGGTCAGTGGGTATGTGCATCTTTGATATCACAGATAATGCAAAAATTCTTTTCCTAAGGGGTTGTACCAATGTGCTCTCTGAATAGTAGAGTATCTGCACTTAACTTTTGTAAAATTATTATGCAAACATGTTAAATCATTTCTTCCATAGGACTATATATGTATTAAATGCTGGTTTTAAAGTAAAAGTAAACAATGGAACATATCTCTTTGATTTGAAACCTGTGCTTGTTTTTGTTCCATTTTTTTCTCTTCTTTATATAAATACTTTAATTTATGGTGGATTTGAGAGAAGGAAGCTTGGTTTCAATTTCTACTGAAATTAGATCATTTCTGCTATTGTTCGTATGACCATTAAACCAGAACATGTTTGCTTACACATATAAAAAGTTGAAAACTATAGTGACATGTTCATTGCTTTCCTATGACTAACATAGGATTTCTAGAAATCCACAAATTTCCTAGGACAGATCAGTAAATCTTCTCTCTAATGTACCATCCAACTGTGCCTACAAAGTTCTCTCTAAGTCATATTCTCAGGCTGAGCAGATGGTTTAGAGGAAGTAGCCCTCACCTAGTTATTTCCTCCTACAATTTTTCCAAATGGCTTTCAATAATTGAAACTTGCTATATCTTTCCTCTCTATCAAGCCTAAGCAAAAGTTCGAACATTTCGAGATTTCCTTTTGCTACGTAATGTTTCCAAAGACTCTCAGTATCCTTTAAAATCCAAGAATCTTTTCACTCAAAGTCAAAATATTTTCTTCAGGGTTTTACAGGGACTTGTTTGACTGGTTTATGTGATGGAAAATGTCTGCTAAATAGGCTAGTTGTGTAGCTCTTTTTCAATCTAGACTCTTATTTTCCTACTGATTACCTCACAGCTCAGATACTTTGAGACTTTTCCTTGCTTAGCCAAAGGAAGCTGGAGGTTTATGTGCTCTTTGTTGGTTTTCATAACATAATTGCATGAACTAGCCTCTGTTTAAGAAAGTAAAACATATTTTCAGGCATTATCCAGGACTTTTCATTTTATCACAAGATTTGGACACCCTGTCTCTCTGAAGAGAGCAGTACGTTGTGACACCATCAGGCTTTTTTTTTTTTTCAAGACTGCTTATGATTGATGGGGCATAAATATATCTTGCCCTCTTTCTGCAGAAAATATTTTTTTAATTTCACCATTTAGCTTTTTTTCAAATGCTATAGCATGCCATTATTAGTACAGTCTATTAACTCATTTGGCCTGGATAGAAAAGCTGTTATTTTCCATTTATTACATAAAACCTCTTCAGTATTGTGACATGTCATCAATATGTTAACTTATCATATAGTTTAAAAATGAAAACTTCACTTTTTCCCATTGCTTCTTGTCCTAACATTCTACTCAGATCATTTTACTTGCTGGTATTATTAGGTTCTTACCATCTTTTGATTTTTCCTTTCATGGACAATAAATTTTACTCTTAACTTGCTTCCTGAACATTTTCACTAAGTGTGATTTTTTTTTTACATGCGCTTTACTTTTTTTACTTTGTTATTCCACTTGCTTTTAAAATAACCACATTTGCTTGTTGGTTAGCTATGATTTGTAGTTAAGTATCTTTTAATTTTGCTGGAACAGTGTTTTAGTTTACTAAAACCTGCCCAAAGCAATATACCAGAAATGGGCTGGCTTTTACAGTGGGCATTTATTTAGCTTAGAAACTTACAGTTGTGAGGCTGAAAGAGTGTCTACATCAAGGCATCAGATGACACTCTCCTTATAAAGACTCTCCCAGTGTTCTGTTCTCCTCTGGCCTTCTCTCTGCTCCTGTGATTTTCTCGATCCCAGGTTCTGTTGATTTCAGCTTGTGGCTTCTGGGACTTCCTTTCTCAGATTCTGGAGGCTTCTGTCTCGGGTCCTCCTCTCTCTGTATTCATCTCATTTATAAAGGACTCCAGTAAGAGGATTAAGACCTACCTTGGGCTATGCGTTTTGAGTTATTTACCTCAGATGGTGCACAGTGGAATAGGACTATTGGATTTACCAAAACATGTTGGTGAGAATGCGGAGAAATTTGAACCCTTATACATTGCTGGTGAGAACATAAAATGGCATCTTTGGAAAACAGTTTGGCAGTTCCTCAAAAAGTTAGATATAGAGTTATCATATGACCTAGCCATTTCATTCTGAGGTGTATATGCAAAAGAAATGAAAAGCAGTGTCCACACAAAAAGTTGTACATGAATATTATTCATAGTAGCCAACAAATGGAAACACATGTTCATTAACTGAAGAATGGATAAACAAAATGTGATACACAGCACTAAAAGGAAATAAAGTATATCTAGTACAACATAGGTGACCCTTGAAAACATTGTTAACTGAAAGAAGCTACTCCCCAAAAGCCACATATTGTATGATTCTATTTACATGAAATGTTCGTAATAGGCAAATCTATAGGGACATAAAGTAGATAAGTAGTTGCCAGGGTATATGAGGGAGGGGAATTAGAGAGGAAATGGGTAGTGATTGCTAATAGGTATAGAGTTTGTTTTAGGGTGGACGAAAAATGTTCTAAAATTAGATTGCGGTGATGGTTACACAACCCTGTCGTATAAGTCTGAAATTATTTCAAATCAAAAATATTTTTAAAAAGCGATTTAGTATTAAGTACAGTAACTTCCTATCATGCTGCTACCTTTATCTAAAACATTTGAGAACTGAGTACCAAAAGACTTGGTCACAATGAAAGCCAGTCTTATAGTATAGGTATGAAGCTTTTACTTTATACCTAAGAAATTGCCTCAGAGACCTTTTTCTCTTAAATTTCACCTAGTTTGAATAAACTTGGTTAGCCATTATCCTGCCTATATACTCAATTAATAGTAGGAGGTGGGAAATGCAGATGAGATGATAAAGTTTTGAGAATTAAAAGAAGATATAAAAGTTATTTTTAAAAGCACATTTCCTAGGTGATATTTAGTGGAAGGTCCTAAGCACACTGCAGCATTACAGCCTAAGATAATTATTGATGTTTACAGTGGTTCTTTTACATCATTAGCTTTTTGATTCTCCCTGAAACTCAGTGAATTAACAATTTAATTGTTACTGCCACATCAAGGCTCTGGGCCTTAAGGGAGGTGTAGGTGACATGGCTATACATATTACAGAATGTGAAATTTAAGTCTTTCTTTTGGAATATTCAGAAAAAGGAACAGTGATTCTGAAAGATGGGAGAGGCCTTTTGGAATTTGGGCAGTGTGTGAGATTTCTGAATTTATCAAAATGGATCGGATATTTAAATGGTTTAAAAATATCACACTATATCATCTTGTGTTCTTAATTTTCATTCCCTTTACTCATCTAGAGAGGCTAACTATTTTGGAGTATATCTGAGTAAGTGAATAACTAATGTAATAAAGAAAAATACCATGCATAAGAATTAGTTTGTGTTACAAAGGTAGTTTTGCAACTTAGATGTTGAGAACAACATATGCCATTTAATAAATGATTTATTAAATTTTAAAAACTGCAAAGGTTTAGATGTCTGAGGATTCCATCTGTTGGTAAAATTCTAAGATTTTTAATGTTCTGAAAGTTTGATTTATCTATTTGCTTCATTTGACTAGGAGCATTGTCCTTTGCCTAACTTTATTTTATATTACTGTTAATTTTCAGTTCCTTATTTTTAACTAACTTATAGTTTAGCAAATACGAAGATTATTTACTGTTTATTTTTCAGGTTCCTCGAGGCCAGACCAAATTGACAGTAATGCTTGAAAAACTCGGAATGAATTATGATGGGCGGCCTCACAGTGGACTCGATGACTCTAAGAACATTGCCCGAATAGCAGTTCGAATGCTTCAGGACGGATGTGAACTCCGAATTAATGAGAAAATGCATGCAGGACAGCTGATGAATGTGTCCTCTTCCATACCGATAGAGGGCACTCCTGCTCCACAAATGCCACATTCTAGAAAATAACAGCATTTTTTGTCCAAGGACCATACACTCTAACTGGAGTTGCTGCGAAGAGGTAGCAGGTGTATGCTCATTGAATTAGTCCTGCAGTGCAAAATGCAAGCACCTTAAATACTTCAAATCTTATTGCAGTTACAGATATAGACAAATATATATATAGGTATGTGAACAGATTTTGTGGTGAGGTCATATTGAATTCTTTGTCACCAGCACTTTTGATAATGAGCAGTATTTGTTACACAGTAACAGTTCCTGCTTAGAATTGAATTTTTTAATTTAAGGTGTCCAGGATGTGTTCTTTTTGGTTTTAAAATGCAAAGTTTTATTAGCTGTCCTCTTGTCATTTCTTATGTTAAAATTTATAATGTATTTTACTTTAACATCATTAGTTCAAATCATTTCTTAAAATTCAGAAGATTAGAAGGCAGGCTCCTGCTATGGGTTTTAAGAATATCATAGTCCTCTTGATTTTTGAAGTTAATATGTGAAGTTCAGCTGTATGTGGCGAATTTCATAACATTCTTGGTATACGTATCTGCCTACGTTACTTTTCAACTCATAATTGGAAGACTTGTGATAAATTATAGGGGTTCTGGTTGAAAATTCAGTTACTGATGAAATTAATGAATAGTCAGAAGAAAATACCTCTTAAAGCAATATCACAAGGTCTGTAGCTTGAACTTTAAAATGCATAGATAAATCAGTGGGGTTTTTGGAATTTTTTTTCCTGGTTCCCCTCCTTTTGAATATATTTGTCCCAATGCTTAAGTCATAAGAGACCATGCTTTGAAATAGACTTAAAATGAAGGGCCACCACTTAATTCTGCATTTGTATTCAACATTATTAATTAGGTAAATAAAGTCAAATAATGCTTTCTACCAAATCTTATGTATTTATTATTAAAAGTAAAAGTACTTCTGGCCATCAGTGAAGTTGGTCAATACCTGCTTAATCTGGCCATTGTAAGTGACCACTAAATGTTGAATAGTTTCTTAACTAATTTTTTTTTTAATGCATTTGTAGGGTTGATAAAGTAATCTAGAGGCTAAAATTATGTATTCTCAGAATTAAATTTCCCTCTGTAGCTTTCATGGAATAATTTCATTGGCATTGCCTACTTCTTTTCCTGTCTAATAATAATTGTGATTTTACTTTATTTTAATGATTTATGTAATACTATCAGGAATTTCATATTTTCCAACCCTGATCCATGGGAGAAATAGTAGGAAAGTAGACATTTTTCTTGGCCTGAGAATTCTCTGCACAGTACTATATGTTTCATACATGGATGAATTTCTTTCTTTGACTAATAGTTGTACCGTCAGCATAATAAAAATGACATTTGTGTAAGAGAAGGCAATAGGGAATGTGATCTTAGGAAAACTGGTGTGGATTATATTAAAACAATGAAAATCTAGGTATTTCAAGTTTATACTGTATAACCTTGGCAGGAAAAAAGGGGTAAGAATAGAAAATCATTGTTGAGAGGTAGATGCCAGGAGGTCAACGAGGCATACTGCTAAGGTGATTTTTTCACATAGCTCCCCTTCCTTACAGTATGATTCAAATTCATGTCATGGCAAAATTGGTTACCTGTCATTGATTTCCAGAGTTGCTCATCAGTAGTTGAAACTGCAATTGAGGCTTCTGAGAGTGGCCAGGAAATAGGGCATTGTCCTCCCCCATTCTTTTCTGTTCGTTTTTTTTTAAGGTGAAGCTGCTTATTTCTTGTCTGTCTTTTTTCAAGTATAACAAGTTTTGTATTTTGTTTAAAGATTTTTTTTATCACCCCCCCCCCCCCCCCGTGTCTGCTTTCTTTGTCCATTTGCTGTGTGTTCTTCTGTGTCCACTTGTCTTCTCATTTAGGCGGTTCCGGAAACCCATCCCAGGACCTTCCAGAGTGGGAGAGAGGCGATCATTCTCTTATGCCACCTCAGCTCCCATTTTCTGCTACATCTCTTATTGTCTCTCCTCTGTGTCTCTTGTTACGTCATCTTGCTCCAGCTCTCTGTGTCGTCTGGCACTCCTGCGCAGGGCAGCACTTCTGCATGGAGGTCACTCCCACGTGGGGCTCTACTCCTGTGTGGGCTGGCACTCTGCATGGGCCAGCTCGCCTTCACCAAGAGGCCCTGAGCATCGAATCCTGGACCTCCCATATGGTAAATGGGAGCCCAGCTGCTTGAAGCACATTTTGTATTTCTTTTTTTAAGTCCTTCAACATTTTAAGTTCTCAATACCCTGTTGGCTCAACCAAATATTTTATCTGGTGATGTTTTACTATCCTAAATAATTTTTAATCATTCTGGTTGAGTCTCTGTCCCGCTCCCCATAATTTCTCCCCCCAAAATTTCATTTCCATTTTATAAAACGGACCATTTTGGGATTGTGCTGAGACCAGTCTGGC
Source organism: Dasypus novemcinctus (assembly GCF_030445035.2). Lineage (NCBI taxonomy): Eukaryota > Metazoa > Chordata > Mammalia > Cingulata > Dasypodidae > Dasypus > Dasypus novemcinctus. The sequence goes on from NC_080701.1 coordinate 11,100,425, forward strand.
CTGTTCTGAGGAGATGCTCTTAAACATCGGAGTACTGCTCTCTACTCTTTGATTTTTTTGTGTGTTTTGCTGTCTTTTAGGTTTGCAGTACTGATAATTTTTGCAAGAAAAGTGCTTAAGACAAATGCCATTGTAGTATTCCAGTCAAGACAATAGTAGTAGTATTTTACTCTTGTTAACCTTATAAATAATATAAAGAATCCTTTGTTTTTTCCTATGTCAAATTCCTTTTCTGTGGGAGGAGGGGCACCCGGCTTGCCTCAGTGGCAAACAGAGCGGCAAGAGGTGACACCGCCTCTGCCCACTGGGCCTAGACAAGGTGACCACGCCTGACTAGGCCTTTGCTGCTAACGGCTAGCCGGCACCGCCCTCCCCCTTCCTATCTCCCACCTAGCCCAGCTCTCACTTCCCCTCCCCCCTCCCTTAAACCTAATCTCTTAGTACGCTGTTTGCCCAGCAACAGCTTACAACCACCTATCAGCTTAGTAACAGTGTCAGCCTATCAAGAGTTAGCACATACTCTACTGGCCAATCACTAGCCCAATGCCAGAACATTGCCTTATATGGAAACAGCATTTGCCCTAGCCAATCAGAACCCGCCACACCACTCCCCAATCCTATAAATCTGCATCCCCCTCCGCAATAGACCAGACTTGAGCCATCAGCCTGTCTTCGCGACTTCTTCCTGGGTCGTGCTCCCTCCACGCCTTCGGAGCCCCCGAGGGAAGCCTCAGCGGCCGTACAAGGCTTTCTTCCCCACGCCAGGGACCCCTCTCGTCCCTTAACAGGGACCCCGCTCGTCCCACAACGGGACCCCACTTGTCCCGTAACAGGGACCCCGCTCGTCCCACAACGGGACCCCACTCGTCCCTTAACAGGGACCCCGCTCATCCCACAACGGGACCCCACTCGTCCCGCAACAGGGACCCCCGCTCGTCCCTTAACAGGGACCCCCGTTTCGTCCCTCAACTGGCACCCAACGTGGGGCAAAGCAACCCCACCACAGCACAACGTGGGGCCAAAGCAACCCCACCACTGCACCGCTCCGAGGGTAAGGGCCCCGAGAACCTCCGCCGCCTCACTCCATAACCTGGCGGCCCCCCACCTCCTCTCTTCTCACCCCTATCTTTTCGCTCTGCATTGCTGCTCCTGAACCTTGGCGACCTCATACGATCAACGGCGGTCTGGGAGAATCTCTGGATGGCTTTCTCCTTCCATGTCGGGGGCTTATAGTGACCCGCTATGATCAAGAGGCACCAATAAAACTCTCAGGAGCGCGTGCCTGAGCACCTCCACCCCTGCCTTCACCTCTGCCTCCCCCCCCAACGTCGAGAGCCCCGGCATATTAAAAACAAAGGGGGAGATGTGGGAGGAGGGGCACCCGGCTTGCCTCAGTGGCAGACAGTGCGGCAAGAGCTGACACCGCCTCTGCCCTCTGGGCCTAGACAAGGTGACCACGCCTGACTAGGCCTTTGCTGCTAACGGCTAGCCGGCACCGCCCTCCCCCTTCCTATCTCCCACCTAGCCCAGCTCTCACTTCCCCTCCCCCCTCCCTTAAACCTAATCTCTTAGTACGCTGTTTGCCCAGCAACAGCTTCAGCCTATCAAGAGTTAGCACATACTCTACTGGCCAATCACTAGCCCAATGCCAGAACATTGCCTTATATGGAAACAGCATTTGCCCTAGCCAATCAGACCCCGCCACACCACTCCCTAATCCTATAAATCTGCATCCCCCTCCGCAATAGACCAGACTTGAGCCATCAGTCTGTCTCCGCGACTTCTTCCTGGGTCGTGCGCCCTCCACGCCTTCGGAGCCCCCGAGGGAAGCCTCAGCGGCCGTACAAGGCTTTCTTCCCCACGCCAGGGACCCCTCTCGTCCCTTAACAGGGACCCCGCTTGTCCCACAACGGGACCCCTCTTGTCCCACAACGGGACCCCACTCATCCCGTAACAGGGACCCCGCTCGTCCCACAACGGGACCCCACTCGTCCCTTAACAGGGACCCTGCTCGTCCCACAACGGGACCCCACTCGTCCCACAACAGGGACCCCGTTTCGTCCCTTACTTTTCTTTTCTACTTGCTCTGATATATTGGGTTTCTGCTCTTTTAATTCAAATCCACAGTCTTTAGAGCCAACTGAAATATATATCAGAGTACTGTATTTTGTCCTTCTAAAATTTATATTTTGTGTCTTTTGGGCAAAATATTTAAAGCCTTTGCTCTGAAAAAAATCTTTTTCTGAAGTATCTTTTTGCATAAAGATACACCTATTTAGCCTGCCTTCTGGAAACAGGTTTCTACCTGGATTGAAATGAAAAACAATAGGAGTCACTAATATTAAAAGGGAGATGGTATCTCTGAAAACTAGCTTAGATGGTCATTTTTTCTTAAGGTGGATCCAGTGTACTTGTTCTTTAATACATCATCCTGAATGTTACCCCAGAAATGACAGTGGAAGACAGAATAATTTGGAGGAGAGGGAAAGAACTGGTAGTAAAAGTACTGGGAAGAAGAGGGAGCGTGGGTGGTCAAGATAGTAAGTCATGTTGGCCTAGGGTGTAGATAGGGTTGCTGAAAAAAACTACCTGCCTCTTGTATGAGCTGCTTGTATGCATTGTAGAAGTCTAGAAGTGTTGTGTTTTGAAGACGGACCTCAGTTCTAAGCTACTGTGGAGAAGTGAAAGCTCCTTGAGAGCAAGAACCATGGCTTCTACATCTTTGGTATAGTGTGTGATAAAGTGTTTTACACATAGTTGAGTCTGCTCAACTTTTTAAGTTACCTTTATTCCCTTTATACTTGAGTTTCCTCTTTCCTCTGCTCCATCAGTCTGTGTTTCAAGTCTTTTCTACCCCTCACATCTTCCTAAGTCCATAAACTAGTTCATCTAGAGCAGGGGCTGGCAACCCAGAAGACAAACCCTATTTTCATTTTGTGTGAGCTAAGGATGGTTTCTATACTTTCAAGCTTTGAAAAAAAAGTCAAAAGCTTAATATTTCATGACCGATGAAAATTACATGAAATTAAATTTCAATTCCCATAAGCAAAGTTTAATTGGGACACAACCACAGTGCTCATTTGTTTACATAGCATCTCTGGCTACTCTTGTGCTGCAACAGCTGAGTTGAGTAGTGGTGACAGAGAACCTCTGGCCACCAAAGTTGAAAATATTACTATCTTGCCCTTTACAAAGTTTGCTGACCCTGATCTAGAGCAACCTGTAAGTTCCATCAATAAATAAGAAATCAACTGTGGTAACGGGAGAACCTAGAACTGAATGTTAAGGGATGATAATTGTACCTAATGTTAGGTACATAAGCACTTAAATTCGTTGTTCAATTAGAATCCTGTGAGGTAGACATTATCATCTTCATTTTACAGATTGAAATAAATTGAGGTACAGAGAGGTCAACTTGCCAAAGTGTGTAAGTAGTGGGAGTTTCAAACTCAAGACAGCCTGACGAGCCTTTGCTCTTCACCCCAGTGCTGTGCTGCCTCCCTCAGAGACTCCAGGCCATAGTCTGATTCGGTATTTTGAGAACAGATTGCTTGTCCTGCATAATGTAAATGACATCTTGCTGCAGTTTAGACATTTTTGATGTCTGATTGTAAATGTTACATAAAGAAATTAAAGTTACAAGCTATAAAGCTTGTTGGGGGTGGGGATAAATGGGGAAGGAAAAGGATTATTCCCAGTGTTCTTGAGGTGAGTAATGTTGGTATCATGAGGCTGAATTGAGGCATAGAGGTCACAGGGCTAATAAGCTTGGCTGATGAGGGGTGGAGGTGAATGTTCTGGATCCTCTATCAAGGCTTGGGGAAAGGGCCGATTCTGAGGCTTTTGGCTCAGTCTGCTCTTGCCCTTCTAAAAGAGTGTTCTCAAGGAAGCTTTCTGTAGATTTTATTACTAATAAACCATTGTGGAGTCATATAATATGATCAGTAACAAGTTTAGAGTGCTAGTCCTTTGTTTAATTGAGCAAGAGAATAAATTCAGAGAAAGCTCAAGCTAGTACAGCGTAGTTAGTAATGGCAATGCCTTGAAGATTGGACCTTCCCCTTCAAACATCCATTGTTGCTTGCTGACCCTGCTCCCTTGCCCGTAATCCTGGCTGGCTTTCTTCACATTCATTTTTGTCAGTGGGACCATGATTCTCAAAGTCACATAGGCTCGAAACTTTAGAATTACTCATGGCTTCCTCACCCATTAAAACAGTGTCCTTTGATTATTGTCTAGTCACATCCTGACCCCAGCCTCTGCTTTCATCCTGGCTACTCAGACTGTCTCGCTCTCTCTTCCTGTATACCATAGTCATAAAAATCTTGAAATGTGATTTTGCACATTAATCTTAGAAACCTTCACGATTCTCTTTGGAGAAAACCTAGCTCTCACTTAGTATTTAAGATGCTCTGGAGTCTGGTTTCTGGCTGTCTTCCAGCTTTCATAGCAGCCATCTTTTTGGGGCTAGTCACTTTCCCCCTCACTGTCATACGTGTATCACACCTGTGCCATCTTCTGTCCCTATCAAATTAGCCTTCAGTCTTGTTCTCTGGATTCTGGTTTTTAAGATCCACTGATTCTAGCTGCCTTCTTCCCCCTGTTCCTGGCTTTTGGCAGCTATTTCTTGTATTCAGTGGACCCTTAATTTGGACTAGACAGATTCATATTTTACCCATGTTTTTTCTGTTTGCCCAAGGATATTATAAATTCTTCAAGTGTAGATTGTGGCATGTTGCGTTCCCAGAACGTACCACATAGTGGATACTCAGTTCAAAATAAGTTGCGATGGTAAAATGTCTTCCATAAGGCCAATAACTTTTTCTGAAATTGCAAAGGGTGGAGAGCATCAGTCTTGACCACTTCATAAAGGAGCTGCTTCTTGGTCAGAGTTATAGATATGACCTGTTGCTTTGCCTGGATCCTATGCACCATAAATACATTTTAAGAGAACGTCTGATGAGCAGAACAGCATAATTGCTGTCTGTGCTTGGCTTTACCACTAGATGCCAGAACAAGCAAGCTCACGTGAAGCTTGTTCTTCCTTGTTCAGTTTATAGCTCGCTCATAGAAAATCTGCCCTCAGCATCTCTGGCCTTGAAGATGGCCACTGCTTACTATTCCTCTGGAGCAGTGATTTTCAAACTTTTTGGTTAAAGTACTCCCTAATAGTTGAAAAAAAAAAAAGTTAAAAAAACTGCAGCAGAACTCCTTTGCACATTTGAAAACTATTCATAAGTTTAAATATTGGCAAAGGTCATAATTTTCAGCATAATATAAATTTTGACATTTAAAACTTTCACCACTCAAATATATCCAAATTGAAGTTACATACCATGGAAATTTGATACTATCATCAATATGAAAAATACATAGATACTTAAATTTTTACTTCTTTTATGCACTTCTCCCATAAGATTTTATCCTAATGTGATACAGTAAAATCCTACCATTATGTCCAAGTGGGACTCCAAGAATTGAAAATGTGGGATCATGTTATTGCCCCCGCAAAATGTATGTTTTAGCCTGTACTGACACAAAAAGCCCAAAAGTAAAAAGGTGAAACTTTCACTATACAAACTGCCCATTCAGTAAACTGACCACAAGGCAGTCATTTTCTAACTACCACCATCTGCCCCCACTCTAGACTATTAGAACTTTCATCCCTCTTGTTTGGGAGTAGGGGTCTAGGATGGAGAGGACCAATTCCATTAGAGCTGATTTTTGTATTCTTGGAGTTTGTTATCAAAGGATCTTATTATGTGTTTTACGGCTGAAAGTTGTATTGATCATGCTGTTGTACATCTCTGCAATAAAAATAAGTAAATTAAAACTTTAAAATTTTATTTATTGTGATCTTAAGGATATGTTCAAGTTTTTCTGAGTTATGAAAACTTGTGTAATTGATCAAAATATAAATATATTAACATTTTGATACTTATTAAATAAAATGTGGACTTTTTGGAAATCCTTTCAATGAGATTAATTTTTTCAATTTTACATATAAGATTTATTTATTTATTTCTCTCCCCTTACCCCCCCACCCCACCCTGGTTGTCTGTTCTCTGTGTCTGTTTGCTGCATCTTCTTTCTCCGCTTCTGTTGTTGTCAGCTGCACGGGAATCTGTTTCTTTTTGTTGCGTCATCTTGTTGTGTCAGCTCTCCATGTGTGTGGCACCATTCCTGGGCAGGCTGCACTTTCTTTCGTGCTGGGCGGCTCTCCTTACGGGGTGCATTCCTTGCATGTGGGGCTCCCCTACATGGGGGACACCCCTGCGTGGCAGGGCACTCCTTGCGCGCATCAGCACTGCGCATGGGCCAGCTGCACACGGGTCAAGGAGGCCCGGGGTTTGAACTGCGGACCTCCCATGTGGTAGACGGCGCCCTAACCACTGGGCCAAGTCTCCGGCCTTTCCTTTCTATTTATATAAGTAGTGAAAAGCAGCTCCTAAATACAGTAAATAGATGGAACTGGAGGGAGCTTTGTTAAAGCAATTTATTCATTTCCTTTAAACTCCATACCAAAAATTGCATTATGATCTATCATCAGAAGTGATTTTTTAATCATCCTTTAGCTGACAACATCATTAGTTTCTTATTCATTTTTGTTGAAAGTAGAGAATTGGTAGTTTCCTGACTTTTAGAAGATTACATTACCTTGGAATTATTCATCAGATTTGGAGGCTAACCCAATGATTATGAATTGCACCTGTTACTCCTTCAATTAGGGAAACTTTGTTTAATCCAGCATATTCAGAAAGGGTTGGGAAAATCAAACTTGCTCCTTTTCAGAACACTTTTTCTGATACAATACTTTGGATACAATTAGTCTTATGTACCTAAAATAGATTTTTGTTCAAACCTTGGAGCTAAAAATAAAAACAAAACTAAGAAACAAAAAACTTGGAGCTACAGATATAATCATTTAATTGTTGCTAAATGTCCACCCTGTCATTGTAATATCAGATAATCATATAAAAATTCAGATGCTTGTGTTAATGAGTTTTGAAGAATATTATTATGTAAGTCATTAAGAGATAAGTTACAGAACACCTTTTGTAAGAGGCTACTAAAAGCAGCCAAGATTTAAAATTAAGTAGATTTGATACAATTTGTCTTTTCCGTAATTAAGAAAAAAAGTATAAATCAATTACTGTTTCTCATTTAAATTGTACAACGTAATTTGTCACTAAAAGTGTAAATTAGGAAGCAAGTAATTTGATAAAAGGCAAGATATTCTTTCAGTAGAGGGATGTGCATATATTGAAGGTATATGGCTGGTAAAATTAGGAAACTATTTCCTATAGAATGGTATATGTTGACAAACTAGTCTGGCAACTAATACCTACTTTCCATCAGCATAGGAAATAATCATTGCATAAGATTAAATAGAGGTACGACTGTATGTAGAATAAATACTTCATGAAAAGCTTGTGAAGTTTTGTCTGTAGGTTTTATTTTGCATTGTGAGTCCTGAAAATGATATCGTTACAATTATCAGTATCACTAAATTATTTTTGTTCTGACTTGTTCAAAGGTGCTTTTCTTTCCAGTCAATGACTCGTTCTAAGGATGAGTATTTAAAATAGTTGAAAAAATTACTTAGAAAAGTTGTTTGCAGCATTCAGTATTTCCTACAGATGCTTGTTGCTTTGCTGATGGGATTTCCATCAAGAGTGATAAATTTCCTTGGCAAGAATTTGGGGATGGAAGAGGCCAATCTGTTAAATAAAAATTACTTTTACTGCCACTTTACCCTGCTTAACCACCTATCCAAATTTTGAACATGCTATCAAGTCCCAAAATTCCCGATTCTAAATCCTTGTAGGAGAAATATAAGCCAGGGCAAGTCCAGAAGCCCTGAGGACTTAGGCTGTCTTGAGAAAAATTTAAAGGAGGCTTCCATTTTGAACCCTGTAGTCTTGAATGGCCTAGGGCAGTACAGTCTAGAACAGGTTGGGTGGGTGAGTGCAGTGTCTTGGTCTTATAAAGTGGAAGAACTATGTGGGTGCCGGTGGGGTGTTTTCCCTTTTTCTCTTTTCTCTTTTGTTCAGTTTAAAGAATGGGTGTGTATGAAAGGAGAGAATGTGGAGGAAGATTCCTTTAAAATTACCCTTGCCCAGGGACCTCTTGAAAAGTCTTCAGGTACCCCTAGTACCCATAGTAAGACTTCTGATGGAGTGTTGAAACTTTGCCCTTAAATCTTGGTGATTATAAAATGCTTTTGTTAATGATATTATAATATGCTTTTTTTTGAGTTCACATTTGATAAAGGTTCTTATTGAGGACTTCTTTAGAAAAAGCACTGAGAAAACTGGGTTAAGATTTTGTAGAGAGTGAACAACCAACTAAGCTGCCCCTGCCTCTTAAATGTCATAGAGCCTATCCATCCACCGCCAGCACCAGGCCTTTTGAGTTCCCCTTGTCTGTTAACGTCAGGAACACCTGGCTTAGCATTAGTTCCACCTCACTCTCGTGCTCCTTCAGTGCTGAGCCATGTTGAAATCACACACAGACAAGGAGTGTTACCAAACAGTTTTCAGTACAGACAGCTGCAACACAATCACTTGCCCCTCTGAGCTTTCAGTGATTACACTGCACTTCTCTTAGCTTGCTTAAAATGTTTAAAGAGCACTGCAGGGAGCAATGACCGTGACTTTTGTTCATTCTTGTGTGTGCAGGGAGAAAATGTAGGAACTCCAAACTAACTTATCAGTGATCATTCAGGATATTCAGGAGAGACAGGTAAAATATAAATGAACCTTTAGTCATAAAATTTATGTTAAACCCTACATTCCTTACAACAGGCAACTTCCTTGTGCTCTAAAGTTAGAGATACGGGCGGAAAGAAGAAATTGTATGTAGGAAAGTTCCAATTTAACACAATTTAAAACATTCTTATAAGTGAATTTGACTTAACTATATTAATATGGACGGATGGTATGCAATAAGAATCTTATGCTGTTTTAGGTATCACAGTTCTTTATCCTTGAGAAAGGTTATTATTTTATTTAAAGATCTCCCTCTATCACATTCTTTATGACTTCGCTAAGTAAAGTCATTTATTTCCAGGCTGTATTTGAAGGTCATCTTTGGGGAGAAATTTTATTACTCATGTTCAAAGTAGAGGGGAACAGACTAAGATAAGCCTTAGGAATTTTTCCGCCAAACAAGTCTCTGAACAAAGAAGAGGAAGAACTTGGGGACTGTGCAACTGGAATGCCTCATCCAAACGAATGTGTTCCCTAATCTTGTGTCCTTGGTCCTCTTAGTTTACTTTCTTCCTTTGATGCACAAAGTTTTATTTATCTCTTCTCTGAAAAGGATTCCTTAAAGTCCACATCTGTTGCCCTGAGTTCCAGAAGTTTATCTCAACCAGCTTACTGGATATTTCATTGGTGCTACCAGCATCTTTAATTTCATACATTAAAAAACAAACACATGATTATCCCTGCACCCCATTCCCCAGACTTAGCTTCTGTCACCCAAGCTCCATCCCTCACATCTCATACGTCCACGGTCACCAAGCTTTATTCTTTCTCCACAGTACTTTCCATTGCTAGTCTCTCTTTTCCATTATCATTGCCACAATTTTAATCCTTATCATCCCTTACTTGACATGTTAAGTATTTTCTTGTTTGAATACTCTACCATCTTTTATACCATGACCTGAATTATGGGTCAGGAAATTTGGGGAATTCACAAATATGTGGAAAATAACATACTCCTAAATAGCCAGTGGATCAAAGAAGCATCATAAGGGAAATTAGAAAACACTTGAAGATGAATGGAAATGAAAACACAACACACCAAAACTTAGGGGTTGCAGTGAAAGCTGTGCTCAGAGGGAAACCTAAAGCTATAAATGTCCAAAGCATCTGTCAGATCAGATGATTGTCCTCAGAAAGTGTTTAGTGGTCCACTAGTGGGATCTGCCCGACGTGAGACTCCAAATCCTTTACAGCCTGGGCCTTTTATCCCCTCCACACATTCTGCTCTCCACTTACATCGCAATGCCCTTTCTCCCCTTTGCCATTTGGTGAAGAGTGACTACCTCAACTCTCCTTTCCTCTTCTTTTCTACCTGAAATTAACCGTTTCTTCCTTGAATTCTCATAGACTGTGTTGTATTAGAACACTTAAGCTGAGTGTACATCTAGCCAACACACCCTATTTTCCATTTCTGGAGTACAAATAGCTATTTTCCTGCCCTTGTAGCCCCTGGAGCACCTAGCGCAACACCTTGGACATGGTGGGTACTGAGAAAAGCTTTGTGGACTGTTGATAGAGCAGAAAATGCATATCATTCACCCCTAGAGCACATTCATTTCAGGCAGTATCTCCTCAAACCAGTCGTTTTGGTAAACTTGACAGATAACTGAGCTGTAATTCATGTTCAGCTGAAAAATACAAAGTCAGGAGCAGTTATTGTAGATATTTGAAGAAGATAAAAAACTAAGGGTGCAGGCATCAAACCTTCATTAGATGTCCACAAAGCTCAGACACATGCTGAGTACAAGTTCAGTTCAGGTCCTCACAGGAGGAAAAGCGAGCTATTTAGTCGATAAGTTTTTGTGAGGAGGGAATGTAGGATTATTGTGGACATGGCCTTGGAAGCAAATACTTCTTTTGGATTGCCCCTGACCCTAGCAGGTTCTTCTCTAGTATTTTTTAAAACTTACAAAGCAGGTTGGGGTGGGATGACGGGTCATGTGTTGGGTATGCTTGGTTAGTGCTTTGATCAGCAGGCACCTGCTATTTAACCAATCCTGTCCAAACACTGAAGACCCTCTGAAAGACCTAAAAGCCTATTTTAAAAAATTGAACTGTTTCTTCATCTCAGCTTAATGCAGTAAAAAGCAAGCCACAAAGATGATCAGAATCTATAGCAAAAGCTGCCGGTTTCTGTTCTTTGAGGATGCTTCATTTGTCACACTGCAGACAGGCTGTGCTGTTCTGCCCTCCCAGGAGGCCAAGATACTGGTCCCCTCTGCATCTAGACGGAACCGGGGTTTGCTGATGAAGCTGGAGGAGAGGGTTAGGCTTTCCAGGAGGTGGCAGAGAGCTGCTGCTCCCAAGTGCAGGGTTCCAGGGCTCCCTGGGGCACGCTCTGTGTCTCATGAGCCTCTGGACTGGAGAGAAAGACTCGGCTCTTGCCTCCTTCATCTGCTTTCCATCTCTTCTGTTGGAATAGTTGCGTTTGACTTTGCTCTTAAGTCTAAATATGTCTCTTTTTAAATTAATTAATTAGTTACCTTGTTGGTCTGTCTCTTGACGCTCCTTGCCTTTGAATCCTGCTTGAGAGTGGAGGGGATGCTTAATTCTGATTTTTTTAAAGTTTCATTCTATATCCTCACTTATAATGTGCAGAACTATTTCTGATATCCCCTAGAACTCTGTCTTCTTAAATCTCCCCCCTAAGACAAATGCTGAATGAATTCTCACTGTGGGTCCATTCACATATACACATGGTACACTGGGACACCTGTGTACCCAGTGCCCTCCCCCAGCTGCCCAGTTTCAAGCCCTGCTCGTGTGTCTCCTTTGTGACTCAGTTATTAAATCTTGGAGAGCGGTGGCTGACACCTCATTATCTTGTACTGGTACAATATTCTTTGTGCTTCCTCAGGCCCTGCCATGTCGGGGCCATCCCTACAACAAAGAGCCCATTGAAAACAGGGCTTCCTTGAAGTTCAAGAACGTCTGTTATGGAAAATGAAGATAACTCTGGAGAAGGCTTTTCCTCACCTGTGATGGACAAAATGCCAATGGGCCAAGGCTCACATTCTATCGAAAGCTTTTAAGTATATGTTTTAAGCAAAGCCCTTGCCTCTGCACCTTATAGTCAGTGAGGCATACGCAGGGAGAGATGGCTAACGATGTGAAGCAGGCTCCAGGAGGGGCCTTGCCCACAGCCAGGGGTTGAGCGTTAGGCTCTGGGGTCAGGTGTGGGCCAAAACCTTTGACACTTAACTGTGGCATGGCCCAGGCAAGTTGCTAAATCTTTCTCAACTCCCAGTTTTCCCTATAAAACGTTCTTTATACAGTAGTTGTAAGATAAATGCCTGGTGGATAATGGCTGATGTGGCCGGAGAATCTTGCAGTAAAACAGAAATAAAACATTGTTAGAATTCATCATGGTGCCAAAGGATATTCCAGCTAACAGAGCATCCTGGCTGAGGAGCTGCAGGCCTATGGGTCCTTAGATGTTCCATGATTAAGGTATGAGTGAGGGAAGCGGATTTGGCTCAACGGGTAGAGCGTCTGCCTACCACATGGGAGGTCCAGGGTTCAAACTCAGGGCTTTCTGGCCTGTGTGATGAGCTGGCCCATGCACAGTGCTGATGTGCACAAGGAGTGTGTGCCACGCAGGGGTGTCTGTCCCCCGCGCAGGGGAGCCCCGTGCTCAAGGAGTGCGCCCCGCAAGGAGAGCCGCCCTGTGCAAAAAAAGTGCTGCCTGCCCAGGAGTGGCGCTGCAGACACGGAGAGCGGACGCAACAAGATGACGCAACAAAAAAGAAACACAGATTCCCAGTGCCACTGACAAGAATGCAGGCAGATACAGAAGAACACAGCGTGGACAACTGGGGTGGGGGGGAGGGCAGGGAAGGGGAGAGAAATAAATAAAAATAAATCTTAAAAAAAAAAAAAAAAAGGCATGAGTGATGCCAGGACCTGGGATGGTATTGAGATTATTGGCAAAATCGCTCTGGCTCTGGCTCTGGGGATACGGGGGCGTGAGACAGGCAGGAAGCCTGGAGCAGAGTGCTGTGCCAGTTCAGTAGAAGGTGGTTGCACACTGGCCTCGTACAAGCAGATTGAGTTACCAAAGTAGATGTGATGGGGAGGAAAAATAATTATAATACACGATATGGTCAGGGTACACAGAGGAAGTTATGGGAGCAGAAGCAAAGATTAGTGGGCTAGGAAACCAGAGATGGCTTCCTGTAAGTGGAGACACTAGCTGAGGCCTGAAGAACAAGCCGGCATGGGAAAGAGAAGGACAATCGTTTACCAAGCAGCACAACAGGATGTGGAAGAGACAGATTCTCAGGTAGTGCTTTCCCAATGGAGTTCTGCTTTTCCTCAGGGCGTGGGTCCCGGTTCTAAACCCCCCTCTTGTGGGTCTGTCCTTGACCCCTGCGCTGACCCACCACGTCTGCATCGTGTGCTTGGCTAACACCGGCGACAACTGTCCTTGGAAGCTTGTCTCCAAGACCGCGAAGCCTCAGGAGCAGTGACACTCGAGTGAACCCTGAGCAGGTTCTCAGATTTCCGCCAGACTGGTTCCCCAGCCAGCACTGTCGGGTGGGGAGTCCCCACCCCACTTGGCACGGAGATGATTTGCTTGCTATCGCCCTGGAGTAACAGCCTCCACCGAGCAGCAGACGGCTTCAAAGACCCTAGAAAGGTTTGTGGGAACCCAAGAGCTGGGTTCAGTGACTCTCAGGCCTATTTTATCATGGGAGACCTTCTTTTAACTTATTACTTTAGTAACATATATACAACTCACAACTTCCCATTTCGGCCATTTCCATGTGTACAATTCAGGGTGTTAATTACGTTCAAAATACTCTACCACTATCACTGCCATCCTCTTTCCCCAACTTTCCCACCACCTCAAATAGAAGCTCCACAACCGTCAAGCAGTGACTCCCACTTCCCCTCCCCACTTCCCTTCCCCTGGTTGAATCTGACCAGGTGGGTTAGTTTTCCCAAGAATTGGTCCTGAAAGACTAGTCACTCCGAGGAGATGTCTTGAGGGAAAATGACGGGCGCTGCCTCGTGAGGGACTGTGCAGACCGGCAGTAAGAGCCAGTTAGCAACGGGAGACCCCTCCCCTCGCCGGCTCTCCAGGCCCAGCTGCCGCCTGCGGCCTGGCCACATGCCTCTGCTTGCTTCTAGGAGCTGCTGTCTTATTCTCGCACTTGGTCCCTCGGCCAGGAAGGCTCGCACATGTTGGCTTCTGTTGCTGGCAACTCAAGTTGGCATCTAACTACAAATAGCTTGCCCAGAGTGCAGCCAAGGCTGGCGCTTTAGGACACTCTGTAGCCTTGTATATCACACACGGCAGGAGCTGGCAGCTCTCTCCCCAACACGTCGGAGAAGGAAATCGGCCCCTGCTTGGGGGAGGAAACAAACACAACACTCTTACTACTGAATAGCTTATTCAGCTCTTAACTTGGTACAAAGAGTACCCCTTTAGGAAAAAAGAAATGGAGGGAAAGGATGCTGTACCGATTGGCAGAAACTAGAGGCAGTGCCGGCACACGCGGGGCCAGGCTCAGACGTGCCTCCCAAAGGGGCAGGACACGTGGCGGTCGGTGGCACCCAGGACCCATGAGGCAGAGTCAACTCCGGCCTGCTGACCCCCCTCTGGACCTTCTAGTTCGTCCTCTCTGGATCAGCCTGAGGCTTACGGAGATCTCTGAACCAGGCTGGGATTGTTGGCCAGTGGCGTTTGCCTTGTGGTTGAAACAGTCAACGCTGGCCGAGACACAAATGGAGCACAGCTGGGCCAGGAAGGAAATATGGGCCATCGACTGTCCTGAAGGGGCCGCAACCCTTGCCAAGCCAGGGTGCCCTTCGGTTCTTCCTGCACAGGACATGTAAATATCCTCCTGCTCTTGAACAGAAAGCATGTCCGGGCCTCCAGCCACCCCCCGCACACCTAAAAACCCACACAGGCGTGCTTCCAGCTCAGGAACTGTGATTTTATCACAGCGTCTGTCAGTTGCGTGGGCTCCCAACGGCTTGGACAATTCCGTTAGTAGCTGCATCACCCCACGAAGATGCCTGAGGCCAGAGATGCCACTCGGGCCAGGCACCCCTGCCCATTCCTGTGGCCACAGAGCAGCCCCGCACCCAGCCAGCCAGCTTAGCTGGGCAGCAGATGGCAGTCTTTCGGCCAGAGCAGTTCCCAGGCAGAGAAGCTCACCCAAACCTCCATAAAACAGGCCCTGCAGTGTCATTTGTCCCCTAGCAGGGGTCTTCAGTCATTTCCCAAGCCCCCCAAGGCTTCTGCAGGGCACCCTTAGAAAGTGATGTGGGGTCTGCCCCTCTCCCATGCCCCCAGCTTCACACCGAGGCCCATCTTTATCTTTTTATTTATTGGACTTGCCATCATTTTGTTTTAATAATAATGAGAGCTTCGCATTTTATTCCTTAAAGCAAGTCCGCAGCACAGTTGAGGAAACGAAGTATCTTGTCCGAGGTCAGAAAGTTCTAAGTGGGAAAGCCAGGCACTGATTTCCCTTGGACGCTAGAGCCCTAACTGGCACTGTTCTCTGGGAAGGACCCATCCAAGTGAGGGAAAAAACCTACCAGCCTTGCACAAAAGCAATCGGTCTCACCCTTGGCTGCCCATCGGATTCCGGATGCCAGCCCGTACCTTGGAAGGTACTGGTTTCATCGATCTGGGAGGCCGCCTGGCCAAAGGGGCTTCATTCCTGCAGATCGAGAATGACTGCATAAGAGAAACGGTGATGGGAATCCAATACGTGAAATTACATGTCAGCACTGATGGGAGGGTGTCAAAGATGGGAATTTCCCTCCAGGCAAATGCACTCACCAGATGGTATAAAAAGTGAAAAAGCAAGAGAGGGCAAAATGCCTTTATCTCTGTACCAGGTGAAGAGGATTTTTCTCTTTCCTCCTCCTCCCCCGTGGCCGGGGTGAAGGGAAGGCATGGGAGGTGTCTGCTCAGCCATGAACTTGTGCGCACCTCGCAGCCACTTACTTGGTAAGGGGGACACAAAGAACAGTGGACACGGTGGGGGAGGCAGAGAAGGACGGGGCAGCTACAAACTGGAAATTGGGACCCGCCGTCCATGATTCTGGTTTTTATGTAGTTTTATGTAATCAAGATACATAGCATTTTTAATGTGCTGTGTGTACATATTTTTAATATCTCAATTAATGCCCCCCAAATCCATGATGAACAAAATGTCCCAAATTTAGATACAGGCAAGGTCCGACCGGGCCAGAATAAGGGGGAGAGGAAGGAGGCGAGTTGAACAGGTGTAGGCTGGGGCACTGCCTCTACTTAGAATGGATTTTTTTTGCATTCGTGTTGATTTTTTAAAATATTGCATGAAAGTGTTATTTATCTTAAATTTTGCGCTCCGCCCCTTGTCTCAGCTCCCACAGTGGCGGAAACAACTTTTTTGTTTTTCAGATCCATCTGAATAGACAAAAGCACGCCCTTGACAAAGGATCAGAGGAAAAATGCTAGGCCTCTCCAAGGCCCGATGAGGATTGCTTGTATCAAAGTGAAGACTTTCATGGACTGACTGAACTGTGTAGAGTCTGCAGGTGAGAAGAGGCAAGGCCTGGAAACAGCACAGAGAGGCTAAACCGAGGCAGCATGGCAGCCCAGCTCAGTTGGTTCCTTACCTGGGCTGCGGTGGGGAACTTTACACACAACTCTCCATTAGGCAGGCATGAATTACTAGCTGTTTCCCAGGCAAATTAATCTGTTTGCACTTCAGTTCCTTCATTTGTAAAAACAGAGCTAGTATACCCCTCTGTAGCAGTTTGATATGGTTATGAATTCCAAAAATAGATATATTGGATTATGTTTGTAATCTGGTCTGGACCTGGGCATGATTAAGTTACGATTAGGGCTTTGATTGGGCCATGTCCCCTCCCACTAAGGGGTGGGGACTCACAGATAAAAGGCATGGCAAAGGACAGAATGCGAACTTTTTGATGCTGGAGTTTTTGTGTTGGAGTTTTATGCTGAATCCTTAAGCTGGAGCCCGAGTAAATAAGCACACAGAGGAAAGAGAAGCAAGCCCCAGGAGTAGAGGAACCCTGATCCTGGAGAGGAGCAAACCCCAGGAATAGAGGAACCCTGAGTCTGGAGAGAAGCAAGCCCTGGGAAGAGAGGAACCCAGGAAGCCATCTTGCTCCAACACGTGGAAATAGACTTTGGTGAGGGAAGTAACTTATGCTTTATGCCTGGTATCTGTAAGCTCCTACCCCAAGTAAACATACTTTATAGAAACCAACCAGTTTCTGGTACTTTGCATCAGCACCCCTTTGACTGACTAATATACTCTCTCAAGGACATTTTAAGGATGAATTAAGTAATATATATGTATGAAGCACTTTGCACAGTGCCTGATACAGTCCAAGTACACACACACACACATACACAAACATACAAAAGAGGCAGCTTTTATGACATTAATATTTAATTTTCTGCCTGCCGTAGAAGCTCTACTTTCTAATCTCAGTCCTCTTTTGGACTGTTTCACTGCTCACTGATTACTCACCAGAGGGCAGGCCCAATCAGTTTAATTGCTTATTAATCAATCTGGATAATTGTTACTAAAATGGGTCGGGACTAGAGAAGGCATGGCAAAGCTTGGATTTTAGCCTCAGCTTTAGGACTTGTTAGCCATGTGAGCTTAGGTAACTCCTTTAAAAAAACAAAGATTTATTTTTATTTCTTTCTTCTCTCCCCTCACTGTTTGCGCTTGCTGTCTGCTCTATGTGTCTGTTCATTGTGTGCTAGTCTTTTTTTTTTTTTTGTAGACACCAGGAACTGAACCCAGGTCCTCCCGTGTGGGAGGGAGGCACCCAATGGCTTGAGCCACCTTGGCTCCTGCTTATTGTGTTTTTCATTGTGTTTCCTCTTTGTGTCTCTTTGTTGCATCATCTCATGGCATCATCTTGTTGCGTCAGCTCACTGTCTTGCTCGTCTTCTTTAGGAGGGACTGGGAATTGAAGCAAGGACCTCCCATGTGGTGGGTGGACACCCAACTGCTTGAACCACATCCCCTTCCCAGGTAGCTTCTTTTACATCCTGGGCCTCTTTAGTCCTTGCTCATAGAATTAGGATAATCATAGCATCGTTCTATTGCTCTCTGTTGTGGGGCTCAAAAGAGATGATGGGTGCAGAGCGGCTGGTGGTAGCCCATTCAGCTGGGACTGTGCCTGGCTACAGTGTGATCGTTCAGGTGGGCTCCTTTCCTTGTCTGGGCCCATTCACCTGGTCCTGATACCAAACTTAAAAATCTTTGGCAATGGATTACTTGAGAATGCCTGAACTTGGCCTATGGGGTGAACTCTTAGTTGCTGAATTGTTAAAGTAGCTAAAGCAGATATTAGTCCTGGTGTTAACTCTATCACTTCCCCAATGAAGAAGCGGAGTAGGGGAGCGCCCTGCGCCCTGCCCCTTCCTACCCAGAGCTACTTCTTTTGTGACCTTAGGTTGAGCATCTTTCTGTCTTCCTCAGGGTTCCACGTTGGTGCACATTCTCCCCGAGGACCTGTTTGAACCTTCTCGTCCTTTACCCCAGGCTGATGCACCAGTTCATGAGAATCCTCAGGCCTTGGACTTCAGCCACTTAAAACCCAGACTTTGAATGCAGAGGCATCTTTCCGCCGCTGTTGGCGAGTCCGTGTCGTGGGGGATGGCGAGCTGGGCTCTGAGGCCAGGCGGCCAGGGCTCAGCTCCAGATGTGCCGCCGAGGAAGGGTGACCCTAGGGCTGGAGCAAGGAGTGGGCGTGTGCCAAGTGCTCCCGGTAGTGCCGAGGGAGTGGTGTCCACTCGATGGACGGTGGCCTGGACTGTGTCAGTCCCTGGCCGTGCTAGCTGTTACACATATCGTGCAACACTGGGGCTGGAAGCTCGGGCCATGGGCCGTAGTGAATCCTAACTACTCCTGCCTATGGCACTTGGTTACGGTTTTATAAGAAACAGAAATTAGTTTAGTTTTCACGTAAAGGAAGAAAATATCAATTAATGTCACCTGGCAACCTACTGCCTCAGTCTCCCACTCCCGGGTTAAGCAGAAACGAAGGAAACCAGCTTAAGCCAGTCCTATAGGCAGTAAAAAAGATGCCCAAGAAAGAGCTAAGTCAATACCAATTCAGCCCTAAATTCCATTCCTTGTTTGGCAAAGGGGAGCAGGTAAAAGCTAAAATGGTTGGAATGTGATGGGGGAAGCGGTTAATCACAAACTGTGTGGGAAAGTTAGACCTTCTTGGATAGGCTGTCACCTCTGAAGTATCCAATCTATAGAGAAACAGAGGAAGGACTTGCGCGCTAGGCTTAGGGGTATAAACTGTGTCATTCTTCTTTGTTCGGGGCGCCAGCCACGTTTTCCGGTTATGCGCCACTTCTTGCAAGATTGAGAATAATTTCTTTTCTTCTCCACAATTGGGTGAGCCTTATTTTCTTCCAGAAGATTTCTTTCTTACAGCTTGTACTGTGTCTCCCGAAAAGACACGCCCACCTCCTAACCTGGTCCCAGGCATGTGGCCG
Source organism: Dasypus novemcinctus (assembly GCF_030445035.2). Taxonomy (NCBI): domain Eukaryota; kingdom Metazoa; phylum Chordata; class Mammalia; order Cingulata; family Dasypodidae; genus Dasypus; species Dasypus novemcinctus. The sequence goes on from NC_080701.1 coordinate 11,119,700, forward strand.
TCCTTGGAAGGAGGGTCTTAGAAGATGGCATGAGCTAAGCTGAGGCCGTACTGGGTTAGGATGGGCCTGGCCAGGTGACTGGGGTCCTTATAAGAAGGGGAGAGTGGACGCGGACAAGGGGGGCGGGCCACGTGAGGAGGGAGGGGGCGGCCCCAGGGTGCAGGGAGGGCTCTGCCTGTGGCCTCAGATGGAGCAGGGCCCTGCTGGCGCCTGGGGTCAGATCCTCGTCCCCAGAACCCACCTCCTGAGCCTAGACATTTCTGTTATATTAAGCCCCCTGGTTTATGGTACTTTGTTATGGCAGCCCAGGAAACGAAAAGACTTCCTGGCAATGTTTGGTCGTTCTCTGTTCAGATTCTCTGGTTTCTTCCTCCTTGACAGTGGCAGTGGGAAGGACAGTGTACACAGACCACATACGGGAAGCTTTTTCCTCTCAGTTCATAACATTAAACACCTCTCCTCTTGGGGGGTGGGGGACGTGGATGTGGCTCAAGCGGTTGAGCACCTGCTTCCCACATGGGAAGTCCCAGGTTCAGTTCCTGGTGCCTCCTAAAACAAAGAAGCAAAACAACAAGCAAACAAGTGATAAAACCAGGTTAGGGGGGCCGATGTGGCTCAGTGGTTGAGCACTGGCTTCCCACACACGAGGTCCCAGGTTCAATCCCCTGCCCCAGTACTTGACAAACAAACAAACACATAAAACCTCCTCTCCTCTTCCCTCCCAGTTCCCTCACTGGTTGCAGCCTCTGACAGTTACATCATCTGGCAGTTCTGTGTCCACTCTGGCTCGACATTGTGGGTGATCTGCAACAGCATTTTGTAAACTACCAAGAATAAAGTTCTAATAAAATAACTCACATTTTATTGGTATCGTTAATATTCAATTATCTGTGCAACTGATTTACGTTAAATCGTTTTTATAAACTGAAATGGTTAGTACTCACATCTAAAAATAATCCTAACTTTTATTCAATGAGTAGAGAGAACAGTTGTTGTGCAGTTCTAGTGTATCGGAACCTGAACATTTTGTGCATGCTGATGACAGGATGACCAGTGAGAAGTGTGACATCACAGCTGGTATCGAAAAACCATTTATCCAACCTTTATTGAGCACCTGCTATGTGCTGGCTATGGATCTAAACCCTTGGAGGTACAAACAAGACTAGGTAACAGACCTTGCCCCTGGAATAGGATCTGATTAGTTAGGTGTAGTGCACTCAATGATGTGGCTTGTCCCTAAGTGTGGTATCACGACAATTTCATGCCATGGTGGTCATTCCTTAGGTTTAGAAAATTAGAAAGCAGTCGAGTATTCTTACTATCTTCACTTTCTGCTGATTTTCCTGTAGGGGTGAATATAACTCTACCCATAGTTTGCATAAATATGTATTTGATGATTGTAAATATTAATTAAAACAATATGAGGAGAAATTTTTATTTTAAAATTAATAAGGAAAATAACTTGTGATATAGTTGATACTCTTGTGCTAATTTATTTTAAAATGACTTTTTTATTTTAAAAGGAATATGTGTTAATGTAGAAACTTGAGAAATATACAAAAGTATTTTAAAAAGTAATCAATAATTTTCCTAACACTCAGAGATGGCTAGCATCCAATTTCCGTTTTGAGTTGAAAATGAGTATTTAAAAGTGCATTATCATTATCATCATTTAGTAAATGACTAGGTGCTTTCATCATATTTCCTATATTACAATAGTTCTGAGAAGTAGATAGACTCTTATTTTCTCCGAAAGGCTAGCACTTTGCCAAACTCACTAAATTGGTGAGGATTTGTACTAGGGTTTTTAACTTCAAAGTTAGCCTGCTTGCTAGGCACAGAAGAGTAGATTCCGTGTAATTCCATTTGTTTGATATTATCTAGAAGAGGCAAAACTAATGTCTAGGAATAGAAATGAAATCAGTGATTGCCTTGGGAGGGATTGTAGAGGAGTTGGAGAATCACTGAAAAGTCTGCTCCACACTCCACGGAACTTTCTGGAGTAATGGTAAATGTTTTCTCTCTTGATTTGGATATTGATTGCAAAGATGTGAGCATTTGTGAAAACTCATTAAGCTCTACACTTAAGATATGTGCATATCACTGCATGTAAATTATACCTCAGTTTAAAAAATAATTTTTCTACCAAGATATGGAAAATGGGCAATGATCTAATACCCTAATAATGTCAACTTTAGAATGAGATATTTGCAATGTTTCGAGGTTCCTAGAAAGTACAAAATTCATGTACTCAGGGTTGCTAAATATCTTAACTACTGTCTTGGTTCTTCAAACGCCATTACATTATTTAATTTTTTTTAATATGCACTATTTGCGTTATCTAAGCAGACATCCTCCCTTTCCTGTGTATGAGTTTCCTACTGCTGCTGTAACAAATTACTACACACTTGGTGGCTTGAAACAAAATGAACATGTTACTTTATCCTTCTGGAGGTCAGAGGTCAGAAATGGATCTCACTAGGCTGAATGCAAGGTGTGGAAGGACTGCGTTCCTTCCGGAGGCTCGAGGGAGAAGGTGCTTCCTTGCTGTTTCCAGCTTCTAGATGCCCCTTGGCTCATGGTCCCACACTTTCATCTTCCAAGCCAGCAGTGGCCCATTGCTTCTTCCTCATGCTGCTTCGCTAGCACACTGACTCTTCTGCCTCCCCACACCACATTAGGGGGCTCTTGTGATTAGACTGGGTCCCTCGGGATAATCCTGGCTACTCTCCCCATCTCAAGGTCAGCTCCTTGTCAACCTTAACTGTTCGCCATCTTAATTCCCCTTTGCTGGGTAACCTAACAAACTCACGGGTTCTAGAGATAAGGAGGTCGACATCTTTGGGGGACTGTTGTTTTGTCTCCCACACCTCATTTTAAAATAAATGCTGATTCTTCTATTCTGGTCCAACCCCATATTGCCTGCTTCTTCAGCTCTTTCTGATTTTTTTCTGGATATCTGGAAACCTGCCATTTTAATGCTCTGCCCCTGTTCTTGACTTTTTGGCTCCACTCTTCAGGCTATAACTTGTCTCCTTCCTCATGGAATTGTCCATGTTTCAGAAAACTCTTTGAGTAATGGACCCAGGATTCCTACCTTGTTGACTGTCACCATTTCACCGAGCCAGGGTGCTTAGGTCTAACTGGGCTTACGCAGATATCCAACCCAAATTCCTTCTTCCTTTGTTAGATACCAGCGCTTAGACCCAGCAATTGAAAAGCTTCAGGATTCTCTAGTACCTAGCAGATCATTAAGAAGGACAACAGTACAAAACACTGAAACATATAAATGTTTGTTTAATTGCCATTTCCTTTCCAAACAGACAAACAGATTTGGTGGACTAGAAGGTTAAAACAAGTATAAAGCAAGATGGTTTAAAGAAGAATTTCCAAATGGCCCATAAAGACATGGAAAGATGCTCTGCCACATTGGTAATCAGGACAATTCAAATACAAAAACACAACGAGAAACCAATACCTCCACATACTCGCCAGAAAGTTAGAAAAAAAACTTTATCAAGTAACAATCTCATGTGCTGGTGACGATGTGGAACAATGGGAGAGAAAATACACTGCTGGTGGAAAATTTAAATCGGTACCACTGCTATAGAAGAATATGGCATTGCCCACTAACGTCGAACGTACCTGATGGATAAACAACACAACTTCTAGGCGTGTAGCCAGCAGAAACGTGTGTACTTGTCTAGCTTTATTTGTAGTAGATTCAAACTGGAAACAACCCTATGTCTATCAATAGTAGAATGGATAAATAAATTGTGGTCGTCATGTATTGGCATACTATACAGATATGAAAATGAATGAACCGAAAAAATATATAATGACATGGTGTACAGATATTTGAATATAATATTGAGTGAAATTAGCCAGTCATAAAAGACATATATTACATGATTTCATCTTATGCTTTTAAAAGGAAAAATGCAAAACCAAAGCATAATATTAAGGGATACACACTTAGTAGTAGAAATACAGAGAGAGGCAAGGCAGTGATTGAAGAATAATGAGGGGTGGGGGTAATGGAGAGGGGGGTGCATGATGTTTGGGAGGAAAATGAAAGAACTGGGGCGCTGTAATGTCAGCTTTTTGCCCTGAGTCTTGGTCATGTGGGTATTTATCTTGAGATAATCACAGGACTTGACATTTTTGGTTTGGGCACTCCTTTGTGTGTGTGCCGTACTTCACAGTTAAAATAAGTTTAAAATAAATGCAAGATAGTCCAGGACAAAAGGGTAAATCCGAATCAATTAGGAGGCATGACATAACTACATCAAGAATGTGGGGTGATATTGCAATAATTAAGCACTAAAGTTAACTTAGGGTTCACAGGGGCCAGTGCGAAAAAGGACCACATGCCGTGCTTCGTTGTTCTTGTCTGTCTAAAGGAAGCTTACACGTTTGTCTGGAGAGACACATATTCTTTGGCTCTAAGTTCCGGGCGGTTATCATGTTCCTTGGGTAAGAGGTAAAGCAGATTTTCTGAAGACCCGCAAAACGTTGCTTGAGCGGCCGTGTCTTCTCTACATCCGTCACAAAAGCAGGACATTCAACCATAAGGCAAGGAAGGCATTTCAGAGGGACTCTATGTGAACACAGTTCTGGGGTTTTCTTGGGCAAGGACCTAGCCCTGCAAGAACTGGGAAGGCAGCCCAGCTGTTTCCCCAGCGTGACCTTCTGTCCTTGTGGGGACCGCACGGAGAAGTGGCCGTCCCCAGGCAGCCTCTTTCTGGCGGCCGCTAACCCTAGCCCTCGGCTCTCTCCCCTGCTCCCCACCCTGGCTCTCATTCCGCCGAGCACCGCCCGAGTCCCCAGCTCAGGGTGGGGGCTACACACAGTCCCTGAGAGTGGCTGGCTCTGGCCCTCCGCTGGGTGCAGGACGAGTGGCCGCTTACTTCTGTGCTCTCCCTTCTCCAGGGCCCCACCTGCAGCCCAGCTGAGGGACCGGAAGCCTGCCTCCACCGCTGGTGGCTGTGTGATCCGGGGCACGTGGCCACCACCTTCTGTGCCTCCTTCTCCCTCTATGAAATGGACATCCTTTTACTTCTTACCGTACAGTGGAGTGAGACGTGCAAAGGGGGACCCAGTACAGGCTGAACCATGGGACTTAGGAACCAGCTGCCGGGGTCACGTCCCAGCTCTTCCACGGACCAGCCATGCCAACTTGACAAGCTTCTTGGACTCCTCCTGCCTCAGTTGGCTCCTCTGTAAAATGGGAATTGCATAGCACCTGCCTAGAGGGCTGCTGTGAGGATTAAATTGTTACTATCTAGAACGCACCTAAAGTAGAGCTAGGCCAGCGTTTGCTAGCCAAAGAGTGGAACAGTGCGCAGCACAGAGTAAGTTTCAGTACATGTTAACTTTTTAAAGCTTATCTTCCATTTCTGTGCCCCCACCTCACATTGCCACCCACCGTGGTGGATGGAGGGGTCTGAATGTGCACTCCGGAGCTTGGACGTTTCTAAATGGGATGGCGTGGTGGGCAGACGCTTCTTTCTGTAGTTCCAAAGCTGTGAGCGTGTGAGCTGGCAGCTCTGTGCTGTTGCTGCAGGGTCAGGAGGCAGCCAGTCGGCAGCTGGGGAGAAGGAGGAGCCCACAGAAGCAAACAGTGGGAGAGGAGGAAGGAAGAGAGGAGGACAGGGGGGAGAGAAAGGGGGGGAGGGAGGCAGGCAGAGAGAGAGACAGACGGACAGAGAGGAAGAGAGAGAGAGGGAGGGAGGGAGGAGGAGACAGGGAGAGAGAGACAAAGGGAGAGAGAGAGCCAGAGCTGACAGTGGGGCTGGAGCAGGGCTTCTTACCTCTCTTTCTGACTGTGATTGAACAGAGAGCTCTTCCTCTTATTCTGGGAGCTACCCCTATATTTTTTCAGTAAAACACCCTTTATGTTTAAGCCAGCTAGAGTTGGCTTTCTGTCACTTGCTACCAACAGAATCCAGAATCACATCTTGAGTGTGCAAGACCCTCCTTCTGTTCTTAATCGAACTGGACTCGTGTCCTGAGCCTTTGTCCCCTAGGAGGCTGGCAGGTGCTGTCACCAGCCCCGGCAGCAGTCTGGCCGGAGTGGCACGTAGCAGCAGCCTCAGTCAAACATCTTGAGCGCGGACACTTCGAGTGCGTTCTTCCCGCGAAGAACTGCCTTAAGCATTTGGGCAGGTCCAGAGTGGACGCCGGGGCACAGCTGTCAAGGGGTTAAATCTGTTAACTTTAGCTAACATGTGGAATACTGAAGTAAAGAGATTTACCCAGAAAACGCATTTCAGAATTTTGGAAGACTTGGCTTAAAGAACCCTCTTCTGAAAAGTAGCCCAGCACTCAGTCCTCTGTTGCCCCCAGAAAAGCACTTTTATTTTTATAGTTATTTTTTGTTTTTTATTTTATTTTTTAAATAAAACTTTTAAAATTAAAGTTAATAGATCACATAGAACATTACATTAAAAAAAAATAAGAGGTTCCCATATAACCCACACCCCACTTCTCTACCCCAATCATTTTTGTAAATTGTATTTTTTTGAAGATACATACATCACGAAAAAGGTTACATTATAAAAATATAAGGAGTTCCTGTATATCCCCCACCTCTCACCCCACTCCTCCTACACCAACAACCTCCTCATCATTGTGGCACACTCATTTCACTTGGTGAACACATTTTGGAGCACTGCTGCCCCACGTGGATAATAGTTTACTCTGTAGTTCACACTCTCCCCCAGTACATTCAGTGGGTTATGGCAGGATATATAATGTCCAGCATCTGACCCTGCAATATCATTTAGGACAATCTCCAAGTCCCAAAAATGCCCCCTCATCACATCTCTTCTTCCCTCTCCCTGCCCTCAGCAACTACTGTGGCCCTTTTCTCCACATCAATGCTACAATTTCTTCTATTAGCAGTCACAAAAGTTTTATAGTAGAATATCAGTAAGTCCACTCTAATTCATATTTTATTCCTCCATTCTGTGGGTTGTGGGATGGTTATGTCCACTCCACCTCTAAATCAAGAGGGGGCTTAGATTCCACATGGATGATGGATGCCATTCTCCTGCTCTCAGTTGTAGGTCCTCTCAGTTCCCTTGTGTGGTGGTTGACCATCTTCACCTCCCTGTTAGCTGACCTGCATAAGTCCAACGAACCAGAGAGTAGGAGTCGCCACTCTGCTGAGGCTCAGGGCCCAGCTGGCACATGCACAGTCCAGAGATTCAAGTCTCCTGAGCATACACCATCCCTAGCACCAACCACAGGTTCAGTAAAAGTGACAGAAGAGACATGTGTAGGAAGGTCCCATCTGAGTTCAGCTCTATCACACTCAGGGACACAAATTCTAAAGTAGGGCCCACTGACATGGTACTGAGCTCCAGAGCCATCTGTCATGACCACATCTCTGTGGGCCTCCGTAGCCCTCCGGAGAACCAGTACCTGGGCTTGTATCCACTTTGGCTGTTTCTGGGGTCCTCCTGAAGAGTGCGTAAGCGTGACCCCTCTTATGACCTCCTGACTCTTTTTTGAAGACTCTTAGCCATTTAAACTCATTTGACTTTGCCACTTCCCTCTTTTATTCAAAGTCAAAAAGCAGTTTTTAACACCTGATCCTACATGTGGGCTGGGATCTTCTGCTGGTCTGACTTGACCCTTTTCTTCAAGGACTCTTTCTAGTTACATCACCAGTTGGTGCAGAAAAGCACTTCTAACCCCTTGATGACAGAGCTCGAGAGTCAATAGATCCTTTTGCCGTGAACAGGAAAAAAAAAGGGAGCGAGGGTCAGCCGGGGCCTGATGGCTACGTGTACCTCAGGACCAACGGGGTGTCAGGGCGGGACATTGGGTCCTCTGTGCCTGAGGGTTCCGGAGCCCCAAGGAGAAAGTGTCTAGAGTCTGGAAGTTGATGGGTTTCTGCAGAGCAAGACTGTCTTATACACGAGAGGGAGGATGTCGCCATGAGTCCCTGGGGCGTCGGGCTCTCCCTGCGGTCAGAGGGGCTGGAGTCTGTGCTGGGACACCGCCTGGCAGCCGGCTCCTCCTATCGGGCCCACCTCCTTCCAATGCTATTCCCTAACAGCCTGGGGTGAGGGGTTATTGCGTTATGCTAGCATTTCCTCCCGACCGTTAAACTATCAACGAGTCATTTAAAACGGAGCCCTGTCAATGGGCCATATATAGTTCCCTTTAACATTTTCTTATTGTCTCGCATTTAGGATGCTTCCCTATCATGCCTTTATAAATTGAGCTGTAATTTTAAAAAATCTTTGTCCATAAGGCTTTTTCCACATTTAGAATACATTCCCACAAACGAATTCCTGAATGTTTTAAAGACTTTTAAAATCCCCCAGTGTAATTGTCGAGGCATCTATTTCTGCACTTTGTTTTTCCAGTGTTTGCCTCATGTTTTTTGAGGCTCCCTGGTTAGGTGCATAAATGTTTATGATTGTTCCTTCTTCTTGAACGATTACCTCTTTTATTAATACATAGTGTCTGTCTTTGTCTCTTACAATAGTTTTGCATTTAAAATCTATTTTGTCTGATATTGCTATAGCTACTCCTGCCCTTTTTTGGTTATTATTTGCTTGTAAAATTGTTTTCCAACCATTCACTTGCAGCCTCCTTGAATCGCTGGGTCTAAGGTGGCTTTCTTGCAGAGAGCATATAAGTGGGTCATGTTTCCTTATCCGTTCTACCAGTCGTTGTCTCTTGACTGGTGAGTTTAGTCTATTAACATTCAATGCTATTACAATCATGAATTACTTGAATTAGCCATATTTTCTTTGGGTTTATGTATGTTATATATTGTTTTTATTTCTCTTTTTGTCTTTTTAGTTGTTCTTACACTTTTGTCCATCTCTCTGTCTCCTGTTTTTTCCTTTCAACCTGTAGAGCGCCCTTTAGGATTTCTTAAAGTGCAGGTTTCTTATTAATATACTCTGCGGTCACCCCTCGGGCTGAAGTGTGGTTTGCTGGCCTGGCGGGGGAGCAGCCGCGGCAGGCCAAGCCGCTGCCCCCATAATAGGGTGGCTGGTCGGACTCACCGCCACCCCTGAAGGGAGCTTGGCATGGGCGCAGAGTGCCCTCGGGTCTCCCCTTCTCGGCAGCCATGCTTCCACGGCCGCCCCTCCTCCCGGATGGCGCCACACGATGCCTGTGGGGCAGCACCCTTCTTCTTCTTTCTCCCTGCGCAGGCGCAGGGCGGAAAATTCCAGTCTGCCCTTTTCCCCTCCCCCGACAGCAGCAACAGCCAGGCGTGGGAGGAGAAATCCAGTCTGCCCTTTTCACTCCCCCCGACAGCAGCAACAGCCAGGCGTGGGCGGGAAAATCCAGTCTGCCCTCCACCCCAGCAACAGCAGCCACCAATCCCTAAACCCTGCCCCTTCCCCCAGCAACAGCAACAGCCAATCCCTAACCACCACCCCTCCCCCATCCAGCACCGCCCACTGACCTTTCTCTGGCAACCAATCAGAACAGGGCATGGCTTCGACCAATCAGCCTTCCCCAGCCCCTATAAAACTGTTGCCTCTCCCTCAATAAAGTGGACTTGCGTGTTTACCTTGTCTCCGCGGTAGTTCTTCTGCCGTGCGCCCTCCATTCCTGAGAGCCCCCGACAAGGGCCTGGCCTCCCTTGTCCCCAGTTCGTCGCCTGCTTCTCTGGGCGACCCCTTCGTCGCCGGCTTCACCGGGCGACCCCGTCAGCCAAACCGCGCAACCCCTTGTGAGACCAATCCCTCGTCTGCTGCCAGACCGACCCCTCGTCCCAAATGGGACCGACCCTTCGTCCCAAGCAGGACCGACCCCTCGTCCAGAGCTGGACCGACCCCTTGTCCGCAGCCAGACCCCACCTCTACCAACCGAGCAAACCGTCGCAATACTCTCTTAGATTCTGTTTGTGAATATATGTTTTTTCTTTTTTTTATTTATTTCTCTCTTCTTCCCCCACCCCTCCCCCCCAATTGTCTACTCTCTGTGTCCATTCGCTGTGTGTTCTTCTGTGTCCGCTTCTATCCTTATCAGCGGCACCGGGAATCTGTGTTTCTTATTGTTGCGTCATCTTGTGTCAGCTCTCCGTGTGTGAGGCGCCATTCTTGGGCAGGCTGCACTTTCTTTCACTCTGGGCAGCTCTCCTTATGGGGCACACTCCTTGTGCATGGGGCTCCCCTACACAGGGGACACCCCTGTGTGGCAAGACACTCCTTGAGAGCATCAGCACTGCACATGGGCCAGCTCCACATGGGTCATGGAGGCCCGGGGTTTGAACTGCGGACCTCCCATGTGGTAGGCAGATGCCCTATTCATTGGGCCAAGTCTGCTTCCCTGTCTGTGAATATTTTGAACTCTCCCTCATTTTTAAATTCCAGTTTTGCTGGTTAGAGAATTCTTGGCTGGAAGTATTTTTCTTTTAAATACATACCACTGCTTTCTTGCCTCCATTGTTTCAGATGAGAAATCAGCGTTTGATCTTATTGTGCTTCCCTTGTATGTGATGGTTCTCTTTTCTCTTGCTGCATTCAGTATTCTCTCATTGTCTTGAGTATTGGACAATTTGACAAGTATGTCTTAGAGTAGGCTTGCTGGGATTTATGCTGTTTTGGGATGCGCTGTTTTTCTTGGACATGTACATCCATCTCGGGTTGGGAAGTCTTCAGCCATTATTTCCTCCAACACGCCTTCTGTCCCCTTTCCCTTCTCTTCTTCCTCTGGGATGCCCATAATGCATATATTTTTGCTTTTCATGTTGTTGTTCAAGTCCCTGAGTTCCTGCTGGATTTTTTCTATCTTTTTATCTATCTGTTCTATTACCTGTTTGATTTCAGATGTACTGTCTTGCACATCACTAATTCTTTCCTCTGCCTGTTCAAATCTGCTGTTGTGTGCTTTCAGTGTATTTTTGATTTCTTGGATTGTGCCATTCATCACCATCATATCATTATCTTTTTAAATGTTACAATTTCTTCAGCATGTTCTCCCAGTGTCTTCTTAATAGCCTTAATCTCTTCCTTCACTTCATTTAGTTGATTCATGATATTTGTTTCAACAGCTCTGATTAGTTGTTCCATGTTCTGCATCTCCTTTTGGTTTTTAGTTTGTTCATTGGACTGGGCCATGTCTTCCTGTTTCTTAGGATGGCTTGTATTTTTTTGTTGGTATGTAGTCATCTGTTTATCTTGGTGTGTTGATTGGCTTCTCTCTTTGCTGTACGGTTTTATTTTGTTGTTTCTGAGTGTGGTAAGGTTTCACTTTGACACTTTATTCCTCTTCTTCTATTTTCTTGCCATTGCTTGTGTTCCAGTTTGCTGTTTTGGCTTCCTCCTTTCTGTCCGCAGCTCTCCTGTTAGTTGTGAAGCAGTTTCCTGGTCTGCTGAACTCCAAAGCAGGTCACCAAGGCAGCCCTAGACTTCCTCCCAGTCGTTTCAGTAAGAGCTAAGCTTTATCTGTCTACCCACTTGACCCACAATCCCCTTTAAAGACTTTTGAGCACATATTCCAAATAATTTTCCAAAAGGGCTCTATTTCTAAAAGGTGATGTCCCAAAGTGCATTTTCCTCTGCTCCTTTGCCAGCTTTGAGTATTATCATTTGCTAATGTAGTAGCTAAAAAACACTCCCCTTGCTTTGATTTATATTTCTTTGATTACTCTTGAAGGTAAACATTTTTCCCCATGGGCCTGGTAGCAGTTTATTTCTTCTTTTTGTATACATTGCTCAGCTCTGGAATGTTCTTCCCCCATCAACTTCCAGCTGCAGAATGAGGTCAAAGAATGCTGAGGCAGAGATGAACAATAGCTGCAAAGAAATTGACTTGTCAGTTAGAAGACCCAGCTTAGGGATCCAGTGACTCTTCAGGTCCATGCTTAGAACTATGCTGGTTAACTAGCTTGCAGTTTGCAAAACAAGGGGTAAATGTCTGTATTCATTCATTCATTCAACAACTCATTTTGAGTGCCTGTGACATACTGGGCACTGTTTCAGTGAAAAATAACAGGTAAAATCCCTCCCTTTGGGGTGTGCACAATCTTGTGAGGAGAGGCATAAGGAAAGCAAAGATCATAACTCTGTGACTTAGTAAATGAGGAGGTCTAAGTGCCATGGAAAAAAGGCGAGGCAAGTAGGAGACTCTTGAGAGCACAGGGGGCTGGTACACGTGGCGATATTTACTAGGATGGTCAAGGAACACCTTACTGAGAAGGGAACTCTCTGCCATAACAAAGTACCACTGACTGTTGGGTGCAAACAACAGGAACTGGAGGCTAGAAGTCCAAAGTCAAGGTGTCGACGGGGCCGGGCTCCCTCTGAGGTCTATGGTGAAGAAGTTCCAGGCCTTTCTCCTGACTCCTGGGCATCCTCGGCTTGTAGCCCTTCCACCTCTGCCTCCATCGCCATGTGGCCTTTCCCCCTCTCGTATCTGGGTCCAAATTTCCTCCCATAAGGACACCACTCCTTTTGGATTAGAGCCCACCCTGGCCCGTTTAACAGCATGTTCGAAGGTCCCATTTCCAAATGAGGTCACACTCATGGACAGGAGTTTAGGGCACGCTCTTCATGGGACACGCAGTTCAAGGCAGAACAGTGACTTTTGAGCAGCGACCTGAGAAAGGGGGGAGAGATGCCAAGCGATGGCCTGGGAGAGAGGGCTTCAGGCAGGGCCCCCACCAGGAAGGAGGCTCTGCGGCAGGAACGGGCCTGGCATGTTGGAAAAGCAACCAGGAAACCAGGGCTGTAAATGGAGTGAGCACGGGGAGCACCGGGGGGCTTGGGGTCGCGGCTGTGAAGGCTGGATGGACCTGGTCGGGCTTCGGGATCGCTGTAAGGGTGGCGCGAGGTGGGTGCCCTGGCGGGCTCCGGCCAAAGGAGCGACACGCTGTGCCTCACGTTGTAAAGGAATTTTTCTGCCTGGCTGCGGTGGGTCAAGAGCGGAAGCAGGGCAACTAGTGAGGAGACCGCTGCAGAAGCCCCGAGGGCTCGCCCTTGGCAATGGAAGGGGTGAGAAGTTTCTGGGAAAGCCAGAATCTGCTAGAATCCGGTAGAGTCAGCATGGATTGGATGTGAAGTGTGGAAAAGGCTGGAGCCACAGCCAGTGTTTCTTTCTAAGACCTCTTAGGCTACTCTTCAGAAAACGGTCCCCTAATTAAGGTTGCTGAACATTTCCAGGGCTAAAATTGGAAACACATTTGCTGAAGGAGCGAGCTCCGGTTTCGAAGGCCGTGAGCTCTAATTGCTGCCGTCAGAGCTCAGAAAGGGCGGTGCTTTTCCCCATTCTAATGGGATTTCAACAAAAGCAATAACTAGGTTATGGCATTTGACCCATTCTTTTATGACCTTAATATATTCCTGTTTAACTTTACTTAATGGATTAAGATCAATATTTACCATCTTGGCAACCATCTGTTGAACTTAAACGGGATCCATGCCCGAAGGCTTCTGAACTCACCAACGCTTGAAATGATTGGATTCATCTTTTTTTTTTTTTTTCACTGAAATGATTTGATTTGATGTTTCTTATCGTGTTTGGGTTGTTAGGCTGACCGAAAGTGGGTGACCAATTAAAGGCAGAAAGAAATCAGATGCACGATTGATTACCTGTGACTATTGGCAGGTCTGGCCTCAGGCTGCGTTCAGGTGTAAGCCGTGGCTGTATAGTGCTAGCCATGCTTTTTAAATGACGGGTGGATACATTTCAGGTATTCTATTTCTTTCTTTAAAATTTACAGAAAGAAAAGAGGGTCTTGCAGATGCCACTGCAAAGACCGAAATATGTGAGATGGAGAAGCCAGGTGAGAGTCTCTGTGGTAGCTTTTTTTTTTTAGGGGACTTTGGAAATCACGTTACCCCAGTGATTTCTGCCAGGCTGCCAGAATAAGTGGGAGAGAAAGGTGACGTGAGAGAAGGTCCTGGAGGCCTAAGGTCACAGTCCCTCTCTGGCCATGTGGCATACGGCAGAACCTGGAGAACGTCCATGGTCTGCTAAAATGATGAGAGAAAATTGCTTTGTAAATCCTCAAGGATTTTAGTACTTAATAGGCCTCGATTGCTGATTTGGCTATAAAATACATCATGCATACCTATAAAATATGTTATACCCAAAGATCAGGTATACATCCTTTTACCATCCTAAAATCTGTATTCACATTTTTGTTGTTGTTTTTAGAAGGTACTGGGGATTGAACCTGGGACCTCACATATGTGAAACAGGTGCTCAACCACTGACTACACCCACTCCTCTGTATTAAATTTTCTGGACATAAATAGTCCATTATTTTAGGGTTGTCATCTCACCTCTCCGTAAAGCTGTCCGTTATTAATATAGCAGCAGCATTTAACCTTCAACATATACACATGTATGCTCGCGTGCGCCATGTTGATGGTAGAAGGAGTACAGAAAGGGAAGAGGTGGATGAGATCTTAGAGATGACCCAGTCTAATTTCCTCCTTGTGAGTGGAGGAAGCTGGGATCCATGGCGCCATGTGATTGCCAAGATTACACAGCTAGTCAGAGCGATACCAGGTCCCGGCTCTCCCAGTTCTGTATTCTTTCCACCTCGTTTTGCTTCTGTCGATCATGCACCCTGCGGCTTTTCTACACGTGTGAGCACGTATGCCACCCCTCCCCACAATGGTCTCCTTCCCCCAAACAAGTTTCCACCAAACTTCCAACATTTCACTTAAAGCTTCACAGCAAAAAAAAAAGTGGAGGAAGCAGAGCACATACATTTTCAGAATTGCTTTTATCCTGAGCCATTTGTTTACTTTTTCTGAAATTCAAAACATTTTCCAGTTACCGATGGAATCTTATTAAATGCAATTGACCTCTGATGGTCTCGTTTTTTTCTTTAAACTTTTTATTTCAAAATATTTCCAAACTTACAAGACAGTTGCAAAAATAATATAACCCACCCACAGAAAACTCCAATATATCCCAGCCTGCCTGATTACCCGGATCCACCAATTTTAACATTTTGCCACATGTCTGTGTATCTAGCTGACCTGTTGTCTAAACATTTGAGAGTAGGTTGCATATACCATGCTCCTGGAACACATCAAGTGTACAACGCACATTTTGTAAGAACAAAGATGTTGTAATGTAACCCACCTTAGGTGAGACTGCCTCTTTTTTTATCATTATTATTTCTTTATATCTTTCTCCTTCCCGCCTCCTCCCCCCCCCAGTTGTTTGCTCTCTCTGTGCATTCGCTGTGTATTCTTCTGTGTCTACTTGTATTCTTGTCAGTGGCACTGGGAAACTGCATCTTTATTTTTTTTGTTGCATCATCTTGCTGCGTCAGCTCTCCATGTGTGCGGCACCACTCCTGGATGGGCTGCACTTTTTTAACGCTGGGCAGCTCTCCTTAAGGGGCTCACTCCTTGCGCGTGGGGCTCCCTTACGTGGGGGACACCCCTGAGTGGCAGGGCACTCCTTGTGCGCATCAGCACTGCTCATGGGCCAGCTGCACACGGGTCAGGAAACCCTGGGTTTGAACACTGGACCTCCCATGTGGTAGGCAGATGCTCCTTCAGTTGAGCCAGATCCGCTTCCCTGCCTCATTTTTAAGGAACATTTCTGCGAACTCCAACCAACGACACCCATTGCATCTCACGAGGCTACCCCACTCTGCAGCGATGCTATGGAAGGCAGGTTGGTTTTGTTCTAATTTTTAACTGGGGCTCTGTGATGAAGGGTGAGTGGGGGTCAGTCCCAGACCGGGAGCCTTTCTTGAACCAGTCTAAGCAACCTCGGCCCTCGGCTCTATCAGGTCTGTGTTTACGTGCCTTCCTAGGACTTATCACTGTCTGAATTCATTACGTTTTTGAAATTTCCCTGCTGACTTACCCTTTGTCTTTCTTTGTCCCTGCTGTAACGTCAGCGTCACGAAAGCTGGCCTGTGCACCTCCCCTGGACCCCCGGGCTCCCCCAGCAGCCAGCCGGGGGTTTGGCACATGGTGGGCACGCAAATATTCATTCAAGGACTAAATGGACTGTGGGGGCAGAGTAGAGGGTTCTCAAGGACTTAGGGCCCTATTATCAGATCGCGTCCCTAAGTGTAAACGTCACTCTCCCCCGGCAGGGTAAATGAGGGCTCTTTCCTTTGTGTCCTCTCACAACCTGGTATTGTAACTCAGCAAGAAAGTCTGTGTTCCTACAATAAGCAAAATCTAAAAAAGGGCTCCTTTCATCTTAATTTACACTTCTTTGCTTCGATGTATTTTATTTTATATATTTTTTTAAGGATTTATTTTTTCGTTATTTCTCTCCCCTTCCCCTCACCCCCCCCCCCAGTTGTCTGCTCTCTGTGTCCATTTGCTGTGTGTGTTCTTCTGTTTTGTAGTTTTTAATCAGTACACAGTCTTTTTTTTTTAAGATTTATTTTTTATTTATTTTTCTCCCCTTCCCCCGCCCTCCATTGCTGCTCTCTGTGTCTACCCACTGTGTGTTCTTCTGTGTCTGCTTGCACCCTCGGTGGCACTGGGAAACTGCATCTCTTTTTTCTTGCATCATCTTGCTGCGTCACCTCTCCGTGTATGTGGCGCCACTCCTGGGCAGGCTGCACTTTCTTTTGCTCTGGGCGGCTCTCCTTACAGGGCACACTCCTTGTGTGTGGGGCTCCCCTTCACGGGGGACACCCCTGTGTGGCAGGGCACTCCTTGTCCACATCAGCACTGTGCATGGGCCAGCTCACCACATGGGTCAGGAGGCCCAGGGTTTGAACCCTGAACCTCCCATGTGGTAGGCGGATGCCCTAACCACTGGGCCAAGTCCGCTTCCCTGATGTATTTTAGAAAGATTTTTACCTAGACCCGCTAAGCTCTTTAAAATTGTGGCAGCATGAATGGTAAAGTTTGAGTGGTCAGGGAGGTTCAGTGAGGTTGGCTGTGTCCTTGCTGGCCCCTCCTGAGCAGGCTGGTAAGTGGAAGGCTGCCGTACCCACCCCTCTTAGTTACCAGGCTCAGAGCACGCAGGAAAGTATCCTGAGAAATATAAACAAGTCGCGCTGTTGTGATTTGTGATTCGCAGAGTGGGAGCGCAGAGGACAATGTCGGGTTTACTCAAACAGCATATTGACAGCACTGTAGACACCTGGAGTTGTAGTTTGTGAGACGGCAGTGCTCAGAGCTGTCTGCACGGGACGTCAGAGGACAGGAAGGAAACAAGCGATTAGCTATTTTCTTGACCACTTCTTCTCCCCCCCACCCCAGAGCGCTGGTGATTAACACACACAGGGACCACACTCGCGTCGCCCACTCAGCCGGTGGGTTTCATCTTGCGGATGCGCACGAAGGAGCATTTGGCATCCTAAAGGCTCTGGCTCCAGTCTCATGCCTGGAGGTCAAAGGTCGATGGTGAAGATGTTGGTTTGTAATTTAATTTAATTTCGCTGTGGTTGCACTCCAGCTTGGGGTGGAATTCGTCTGCCATCTCTTTTCCTCGGCGTTTTGGCAGGCTGTGTTGACGGGCTGGCGGGCGGTGGTGGTGGTCGTCAGGAGGGGGGAGCTGGGGGACAGTCTTGTCATTTGCTCAAGTCACTTTGCAGCTCCCCAGTGGCTAGAGCATGATGGAGCTCAGTCCTCTCTCCACCCAGTTCTGGGCATTTTGGTCTGTTGATTTTTTAGTGTCCGTAACCCCAAGTAACATATCTTTCTTGGACGGTTGGAAAGAGAGCTCTTGCTAAGATGATTAGACTCACAAGGGAAAAAGTCCTTGTGTTTATACAGTATAATACACGGTATTATTCTCCGCAGAAGATAGCAAACTTATACACATCTGCGAAGGAAGTTTTTCCTACCCATTTTGGAGAGATTAATGATGACAAGTAAACCCCACACAGCCATTTCTCAAGGGCACTGTGGTATTTGACAAATATTTTTCCTTTTCTGGGGTTTATATTCCAGCATTACATTTAGAAGTAGAATGCCCACCCATCCCCAAATGCCTAATCTCTAAGCTCCCTCTTTGGAATTCGATATAATTAAAAGCAGCAGATATTTATTAAGCTCCAGTGACGCCAGCACGATGTAAGAAGCTCTGGGGGGGCACAGGAGCAGTCAAAGCCCTGTAAATGAGTTCCTGACTGTGTAAAGGAGTAAAATAAGCTTTTCCAGTTTTCAGGTCCTAATTAATTCACCTGAGAAAGGCTTTCCCCAGGTAGGACAGAGTCACTGACTCTTCTGATTGGTCCCCTCTTCTGCAGCGAAACAAAACGTGTCCCGTGCTGCATTCACGGCTGATAGCGTTCCTTAAAGGGCCCAGATTGTGACCCATTCATGGTCCCCTCTTGGAATCTGCAAGCTCCAACAGGGCAAGAGAACTTGACTTCAGAAATAGTGATAGAGCACGGCAGGGGGCAGAATGCTCCTCAGAGGAAGCCAGATGCAGAGAGCAGTGATTTCAGGTTTTGCTGCAGCTCCTTGCCTAGCGTTGGATGATGGCTCTCCTCTGGGAGGGCACTGGCACATCCTCACCTCCTGGCTCTGCAAGGCAGCTGGGTTTGGGCTTATTCTCACGATCATGCTGGCCTCTCTGGCTTCTCGCAGGTTTTTAAAAACGTCTCTGAAAGCCCCAGGGAGCAGGACCTGGGTATGAATCTTCCTCTTTCTCTGCCACTATTTTGATCAGCTCTTCAGTAGCACCACGTCTTGAAGGGTCGAGGCTGGTGCACGAGGGGACAGAAGGAGCTACGGACAAAAGCAGCACCCTAGAGAGAAGCTGAGGGTCAGCAGAGTATTTGAACCCAGGACCTATACCTGGGAGGCAGGTGCTCAACCATTTGAGCTACATCCTCTCCCCAGTGAAAGTTGGTTTTTTCATTCATTTTTAAGTGGTACTGAGATTGAACCCAGGACCTTGCACATGGGAGGCAGGTGCTCAACCACTCGAGCTACGTTTTTTGCCCCCCGCACAGAGTTTTTACCACCAACTGAAAATGTTAACCCAGTGTTTTGAAAACATCCTCAGTCTTTTCACTGAGCTCAACCTGCAGGAATTCATCTATTTTTTTTTTTTTTTGCCTCTTCTGAAGTACAAAAACATTTCATTGTCCAACTCTTCACTGTACCTTCAGCCTGAGGTTTTCTTTAATTTACATCCCTCTTCTACTCTGCTCGCCTTCAGGATTTCTCATTTTTATCCACCGTATTCATCAGGGAACAAATGTATAATTCTTCTTCCAGCTTCTGCTGGCAGTCCATCTGAATGTTAGTTGTCTTCCCAGCCATACACTTGATCATGGCCCTACTGCCTCGGCTTTGTCCTTGGTTTTGGAAGGACAATGAATCAATGATATTTATCTTTGCCAAAGGCAGGATCTTTACCATTCATAGTAGCATTAATCTGTCGAATCATCCCAAAGATGCAAGAGACTCTCCATTATCTAAGCTGAAACTTCTTTGCTACGGAAAGGCACTGTCCACTCTCTTATTAAAACATCTCATTGTAGGCTCCCGAATTTGCCCAAGCAGGGGGTGCCTGAGGGGTCTCCATGGGGGGTGTTTCGGAAGGCAGAAGGGACAGGTTAGAAAGTAGAGCCTAGAGGATGGACAGGAGAGTGACAAAGTTAGGCTTTTGTAAAATTACAAGTAGAAAAGTTCTGATGATTCTCCAGTGCAATTTTTACTTTAAAAAAAATTAAAAGGCTTTTAACTGGTCCGTATTAAACTGCACAATTTCAGGCATTTTAAAATGTCACTGAATGATTATATTCTTCTGGTATGAGAAAGTGTGTTATTAGAAAACCACTCATTTCATAAGCCTCAACATTCTTTTTTTTTTTTTTTTAAGGAGGTCCCGGGGATAAAACCCAGGACCTTGTAGGTGGAAAGCAGGTGCTCAACCACGGAGCTACATGCTTGTTAGTCTTCTCCCTCTAGTACAGTGAGGCTGGCAAAGGTGGGAGGGAATTCTCTCCAGTAAAATTTTAGTCTTCGGGCCTTTCACTTATTAAAAGTTCACTTCACCAAAAGAGGCAAGTCTTATAGTACCTTATAAAACACCATGATACAATAGACATCGTACTTTATTTTTATTGTATCTGCGCATATATGGGTATTTACCATAAGGTATTTTTAAAAAATATGTTTTTATTAGAGAAGTGAACCTGCAAAACAATCAGGCAAATGTGCAGACTTCCCATGTAACCCCCCTCTACCAACACAGCCATTCCACTGTTGTGGAACATTTGTTACAGATGAGATGTCACTAGATTATTACCACTAGCCCAAGATAAACACCTGAAGCCTTAATCAATAGAGGGCCTTAGGTTCTTGGCTAATTTCAGGCCCCCTGAGGAAAAATCAACATCTCCTTATGCGGTGTTAACGTTTAGAGCCCTACGGCAGTGTCTTCTCCTCCAGCGCCACAGGGAGGTGACACGAGAGTGGCAGGGTCGCGGCT
The DNA here is from genome assembly GCF_030445035.2 of Dasypus novemcinctus. Taxonomy (NCBI): domain Eukaryota; kingdom Metazoa; phylum Chordata; class Mammalia; order Cingulata; family Dasypodidae; genus Dasypus; species Dasypus novemcinctus. The sequence goes on from NC_080701.1 coordinate 11,140,073, forward strand.
CTCACTGGCTTTCATCTGGCCCGGCTACCAGGTAGTAGGTTTCCCACGGAAGTCCGTTCTGCTTTCCTGAATCCTGTCTGAGCTCCGGGCCCTATATGGGCAAGATTCCCTGCCTTGTGATGAAATGCCAGCCCATGACACGTCTTTGTAATGAGTCATAGCCATAAAGATTGTTTTCCAAGTGAATCTGAATACGCCTTGTGACACCAGGCAACAGACAAACCTTATCAAAAACAAATCTCGTCTCACCAGCTGAGCTCAGACCTGTCAACTTCTGTAAGCAAAGTGAAGTATGTGGAAAGCAAAAAGCCACACAAAGTAGTTTTCCTCAGATACATGTGCCATGTGGTATGAGGGAACGAAGGAGACCCATTAGAAAATCTTTTCATGCTCCAGGAAGTGAGGAGAAACTGTGAGAAGTTCTGTGTATGGTCACAGGGAAGCGTCCCCAGGTCTTTTGAAGTCCCAGAGCTCCCACGTGGCCCTTAGGAGGTGGTGTTTGTTTCTGTGGTGTGGTTGAACTTGACCTTCACTTGGAAGAGCAGCGACCCTGCCCCTAGGGGAGGTGGGAGTTTCTTAGCAGGGCTCTCCTGCTGCGAGGCTGCTAAGGAACCGCCGTGGCCTGGTGGGCCCACAGATGAGCCCCATGGACGGCCCGAAATGGCCTGAAGGAGCGACAGGGTGATAATCCTCCAGAGGAGAACTATCGTCACAGCGACCAGGAAAAAAGAAACATTTTGAAGTGAAGATGCAAGCAAGGCCCGTGGAGCGCGTTCTCGGGCTAGAGCAGAGAAGGACAGGGCTGAGGTCCACCAGATCCCCCAAGGGTGACGAGACAGGCCCACGAGGCTGCGCGCCAAGTCAGAACCGACCCAAGTGGGAAGGGCAGGAAACACTTAGGAGACCAGGGCTCGGGGCGTGACACCCCAGACGAGGGAGACCGGGAGACCGGCTTGGCCCTTGAAGGTGGCTTTCTCTCAAGCCTCCGCGTAAAGTTACTGAGTCCTGAGGCAGTGGGGCGGGGCCTGCCATCTTATCTCTCCATCAAGAGCTCGTTAAAAACGCTTCTGCTTCTCCTTCTGTGGGAGAAACTGAGTTGTATCTGGAGGAGGGTGGCTAGGACGGCAGAAGGGCCTTTTACCGGAGACAGGGCAGGGGACATGGGCATTTTTACTGAGTGAGGACAAGGATGGTCACTAGGAAGAGGGAGTGGCTCTCTCCTGGAACATTCCAGAAGGCAGGGCTGGGCCTAGTGCTGGGTTTTCTGGAGAGAAGGTGGCATTTACTCTAAGGTAATGCCGGCGGGGAGGTGGGTGCGCAGCCAGGGGTGGGGAGGTGGGCAACTGGTAAGCAAAGTAGACTCTCAGCAGAGCCCTGTGTTCATTCTCTTTCCCCTTCCGAACCTCCCCTATACGTGTGAGAATAGAATGCCTTTCATGGCTGAGGTGCTGCTCAGAGCCCCAACTGGATTTCCATTACCTCCTGAATTATGCTCAACTCCTTTTCCGGGTATCCAATGTGGTTTTTTTTCTTTTTTTAAAAGATTTATTTATTTATTTATTTCTCTCCCCTTTCCCCCCACCCCGGTTGTCTGTTCTCTGTGTCTATTTGCCGCGTCTTCTTTGTCTGCCTCTGTTGTTGTCAGCGGCACGGGAATCTGTGTTTCTTGTTGTTGCGTCACCTTGTGGTGTCAGCTCTCCGTGTGTGTGGCACTATTCCTGGGCAGGCTGCACTTTCTTTCGTGCTGGGCAGCTCTCCTTACGGGGTGCACTCCTTGTGCGTGGGGCTCCCCTATGCGGGGTCACCCCTGCGTGGCAGGGCACTCCTTGCGTGCATCAGCGCTGCGCATGGGCCAGCTCCACACGGGTCAAGGAGGCCCGGGGTTTGAACCGCGGACCTCCCATGTGGTAGACGGACGCCCTAACCACTGGGCCAAGTCTGCCGCCCCAATGTGGTTTTACACTCCTTTCAGCTGTACCTTTATACCAAGCCTCCTCACATGGCATCCACGGCCTAAACGTGCTGTGCATTTCCGAACTACTGCCTGCACCTCTCAGAACTTCCCTTTCTACTCAGTTCCCCACCTGTCGAAGGCCTGGAAGGCCCGGTGAAAACGTTGCCTTTCTCACGAAGCCTGCCCCATCCAGCCTTCTTCAGGCCTGCTGAAGTTACCGCTCTGTGTTCATCACTGTTCCCACGGTACTCGCTCTCTCTGTACCACTGTATTCTCTAATGTCTTGTATTTGCATAGCACTTGGCAGCTTACAGAGCATTGGCATAAGCCCTTGTGTTATCTACCTGGGGGATTACTATTCCCATTTTGCAAAGAACTCAGGCTTTGAGCATTTCAGTAGCTTGTCCAAAGTCAAAGAGCTAGTATTTGGTAGAGCTGGAATTCAAAGTCAGGTTTTCTGATCCTGCGCCTGGAACTGCCAAGGATTGCGGTGAGATTTAGTTAAAAATAATTTACTGGGAAGCAGATTTGGCTCAACTGGTAGAGTGTCCGCCTACCACATGGGAGGTCCACGGTTTAAACCCCGGGCCTCCGAGTTGACCCGTGTGATGAGCTGGCCCACGCACAGTGCTGATGCGTGCAAGGAGTGCTGTGCCACGCGGGGGTGTCCCCGCATAGGGGAGCCCCACGCGCAAGGAGTGTGCCCCATAAGGAGAGCTGCCCAGGGCAAAAAAGTGCAGCCTGCCCAGGAGTGGCGCCACCCACACAGAGAGCTGACGCAGCAAGATGGCGCAACAAAAAGAGACATAGTCCCAGTGCCACCGACAAGAATGCAAATAGACAAGTGGACACAGAACACACAGCGAATGGACACAGAGAGCAGGCAACGGCGGGGGTGGGGGGGGCATGGAGAATAAATAAAACATAAATCTTTAAAAAATCTACAAATCTGATAGTAATTATCAAATTCTATAGTGCTACATAGATCAAAAGAGGGACCGACTCATTGGACTACAATCTTTTGGAAGCCGCGGACAAGGCCATTTTGTCTTTGCATGTAAATGCACATTCTCCGTCCACCCCAGACCTTCTGAGACGGCAGCTCGGGGGAGAAGCCCAGCACCTGTGCTCTCAGGAGCCCTCCAGGTCTCCCCATGCGGGCTCTGGAAGCTGCTCTAAGAGAGGCTCATCCCTCCTTCGTGGGGCCCTTGTACTCCCGAAGCTTCTTGGGCGTTTTTGGGTGTTTAGCAAGGATACAAGCCTCAGTTCTCAGGGAAGAGCACTGTGTACAGTGCTGAGTGTGTGGAGATTTTTATCGAGATCAAAAAAAATGTAAAGATGAACCTGGCTGGATGATGAACTCTAAAGGGTGTTGTCTTACGTGAAAAGCAGGTGCCGAGTGGAGCGTTAGGTGCAGATGGTAAGAAGACACAACTTTGAAAGGGTACTTCTTGAGGGGTGTCAGGAAAATTCGTGGGGAGGGGAAAAAGGATTTAATATGGAATTTTATTTTGGGAAAGAAATGACATTTTTGGAAGAAAGGATATTTACTGAAAACTGCTGATGACAGGGTGTTGGTAATTGTCCATAATGAATAGACTGGAAACAATGGAATGGTGGACATCACTGTCCCGACATCTCTCAGCCAACCCTGGAACCGGGAATTTCTCCTTGGTCATCCTTCTTTCCATGGCTCTGCCTCCTGATATGTTTGCTTGGATCTCCCTGTTCCCCTGCCACCCTTTCCTTCACCTCTCTTCCTTTCTACGATCCTTAAAACCCCCTCTTCCCCACCTGACATGGGACACTTAAAAAAATCCCGTTTCTTGCAAAGCAAGCAATGTCATTCTTCTTTGGCGAGACTTGTCCTTTGCTTGCATTGAAAGAGCCTACTCTTTTCTGACTAAAGAGACCCATCAATATTTTTTTCTGAACAAAAGTGGTTCTCTCCTCCTGAAGAATTCTGCCTTCTTCCTAATCCCTTTGGATCCGTAGCCAGCTTTTAAAATAAATGCATTCCCCACCTCCACCCCCGCTTAGAATTCAAAGTTTGACCTCAGAATAGCATGGCCTTTCCTGGGAATCCAGGGAAAGTGCAAGAACCTCGCCTCCGGTAGAGGGGCCGGCGAACGGGAATCTCCACAATCCCGTAAACTCTTGTTTTCTACGTTATTTCTCTTCCTTCATACGCCTCTCACTCCCTTTACCAGAACTTCTGGCAAGTAGCATGCTGACTCACGCTGTTTTGTCACTTCCTTCCTCTGCTTCACTTCCAGTAGCGAACGGATGAGCGGTCGAGTGACCACGAGCAGGAGAAGGAAAGAGCTTCTGTGCTCCTTGGTCTTCAGAAGCCGGTAATCGGAGCTGACAGTGACAACCGAGTCCGAGTGAAGCTGGAGGAGGCGATCGCATGTGCTGCCAGCACTAAATCACTCTTGTCCCCTCCGAGTCCGCCCTCTCCGGAGCCTCCCTGCGAGTACCAGGAAGAGTCTGCACATCTGCGGTGCTACTGGCGTTTGTGGTCCTCTGCCTTGGAAGGATGTTGGAAGGATCTTGTGGGGCACCTGGGCTTCTCCTCTTAGGCTGGAGGAGCTTGCTTGAGGACCTTAGACACAAGCCACTTTCCTTCCCCACTCCCCTGCCGGGGCCAGAATGTGGGCAGGCAGTCCACCTTGAACTTCCTAGGGTCTGGGAGAATGCCTTTCTGAGAGCCCAAGGAAAGCTAAAGTGAAATACCCAGAGAGCCATCCCAGCTGGGGTCCAGGCCAGCCAGTGTGGGGTGCGGCAAGGCGGGGCATGCCCTGGGGAGGGAATCTGCGGCGTTTCATAAGCCGTGAAAGTAGGGCTTCCGGGTGAAATATGGGATGCCCAGGTAAATTTGAATTTCAGAGAAGCAACAACTAATTTTTTAAGTATTAGCATATCCCCAATATTGAAAGGGGCGCATTTATAGTAAAGGAAGTATTTGTTGCTTACCTGTAGCTCAAATTCAACCGGGTCTTGGGTTTTCTTTGCTAAATCTGGCAGCACCTGTAGAAAGCCAGTTTCAGCCGGCACCTCTTTTGCTCCATTGGCTGCAACAAGTGGCCACGGTGCGCTGGTGAGCCTGAAATGGGCACTGCGACGGTGGTAGCGACGCCTGCCTTTGAGAAAAAATGCCAGGCATTGTTTTCCTTAGGGAATGTAATGAAAACAATGACTACTATGAAAATAACTCCCATCCAGAGGTCTTTGGCGTTGTCGTACGTGCTCCTTGAAGAGCGCCCATGCCAGCTCAGGTTCAGAGGTCACCCTTCATCACTGCTGCATTTCTCTCTGCTGTGGGTGCCCTTCACAGATTTACTTTTCAGTATGGGAAATTTCAAACCACACTACCATCGAGTGGAAAGCAGCTCCAAAGTGTCATCTTTGATATTTTCCCGTTTTTCTGCAAGGGACTCAGGGCGACGTGTCCATCTTTCTAGGCCTCGATCGTAGTCTATAAGGACAGACATGAAAATTCCCCAAATGGTCGCTGCTTGGTGATAGGATTGTGAGTACTTATGATCCATTTCTTGTCTTGTATTTATTTTGAATTTTTCTGCAGTGGTCATGTGTACCTTGATGCACATAAATGCACGTGCACACTTGTATACACAGCTCAGTTTGGAGGAGTAGCACAAAACCGAGATGGGTAAAATCTGGACACTCTACGCCCATCCCTGATGCCAGTTGACAGGGCATCAGGCCCCAGGAGGTTTATGGGTTGCTCAACAACTTCTGAGGAGAGGGGAAGAGGCAGAGCCTGGCAGACCTGTGGCTCGAGACCCTCTTGCTCTTCCCAGCGCCACTGTGTACAGTGTCCAGCCATCCCAGTCCACCTGGGGCTGAGAGGCTTCCCAGGATGCAGACGCTTCTGTGCTAGGCAGGGAAAGTCCCAGGCTGACGGAGACGAGTTGGTCACCTACTCTAGCACATTCGGGAAGAGTGACTGGTGCTTCCACAGGTACGCAGAGGGCGTTTCTGACTCACTCTGTGTTACTTGGTCTCTTGAGAGGTTACTTAATATGAAACGTCCTGACCCCTGGCTCTCCTCACCAGGAGAGGCCGTGAGCTCAGCAGGGTGGAGTCACTACTCAGAAGAGGTTTCCTGTCACTGGAGAAAGCCAAGCTCCTCTCAGATGGCGTTCATCCCAGTGCAGGCCTTTGCTGTGACTGAGCCCCTGCAAGCAACACGAGATGAAGTATCACCTGAGTACCTCAGGCCAGACCAGCCTTGATCAATTACTTGATTTCCTCGCCATTAGTATTAAGCATTGAAGTAATTAATTATTTTTTTTAAGATTTATTTATTTCTCTCCCCTTCCCCCTCCCCCAGTTGTCTGTTCTCTGTGTCTGTTTGCTGCGTCTTCTATGTCTGCTTCTGTTGTTGTCAGCGGCATGGGAATCTGTGTCTCTTTTTGTTGTGTCATTTTGCTGTGTCAGCTCTCCGTGTGTGCGGCACCGTTCCTGGGCAGGCTGCACTTTCTTTCGTGCTGGGTGGCTCTCCTTACGGGGCACACTCCTTGCACGTGGGGCTCCCCTACACGGGGGACACCCCTGCGTGGCTGGGCACTCCTTGCGTGCATCAGCACTGCGCATGGGCCAGCTTCACATGGTCAAGGGGGCCCGGGGCTTGAACCGTGGACCTCCCATGTGGTAGACGGACGCCCTAACCACTGGGCCAAGACCGCTTCCCTGAACTAATTAATTATTGCTAAAGTTGCACTTCTTGTATTATGTTAGCAAATGTGACCATGATGCTAAAACTGTCAGCATCCTTTTTATCAAAGTGAATGAGGAAAGGGGGATCAGCCGGCCCCAGCAGGTGTGCAAAGGACACCTGAAATGTGCTGAAAGTCGAGGTCTGTGGCTATCACTGAGGGATGAACATGCAGTAGTATCTCTCTCTTTGTAGCACGTGCACACCTTCGTAGATGGTGGGAAGGTGCTGTAGAGTGGGACAAATGGCAGTTCACAAAGCGTGAGTTGTCTCACCTTGCTTCCAGCTCTCCTTTCTTTGGAAGCAGCACGCTCACTTTTCTGCTGAGTCAGGAGGTGCTCTGATTGGTGAGGTGGGGACCCTCCTCGCTCACATTCACGTCATTCCCGCTGGGTCTTATTGTTCTAGAGTGTTCCGTCAGAGACGTACAAGGGTGAGCATCTCCACAAAGTAGGCCAACCGTGTTCCCTGGCCAGTTCGTGAAGGTGAGTCAGTGGGCTGACTGGTTGCTTCTCCTGTCTTCTCCCCTGAAGAGCAAACACACACGATTGCAAGTGGTAGTGGCTAAGAGCCCTGACTTTAGAGTCAGTCAGACTTAGGTTCAAACCGAAGCTCAACCGTTCCCTAACTGTGTGACGCTTGGCAAGTGACTCACCATCGGCAAGCCTCCGTTTCCTCCCGTGGAAAACGGGAGTAATGATCGTTTCTGCATCACTCTCATCTTTCCGCGTCTCCACTGGGTTTCTCTGACCTGGCCCCTTGGTTGCCTGTTAATCATATGGGAAGAGAGAAAAGTTGATCCAGGGGATATTCCAGACTGTTCCCATCATCTCACACATAGTGCCCTCCAGCACGTGGAGCCTGGAATTTCCTACCTTTAGACTCATCTTTCTCTTCTGAGAAAGGGTTTGATTCGATAGTTTGCACAGTATGTTCCATGGCCCACTGGTGGTTCACTGTGATCCTCCAGGTAATGCAAAACGCGAGGGAGAATGGGCACGCTTCCCTGGAAACACAGAAGGGGCCCTCTTGATTGCACCTTCAGAGCTCTGGGAATTTCAGATTTTTTTTCCATTTCTTAATCATCTTACCAAGAGCCCAGATGATCTAATTCTTTTGTTGTTCTCCCCATCTCTTCTTTCCCAGCTGCACAAAATGACAAGTTTTGTGCAACCGCAGCCATCCCCCCCAGGTTTTTTCTTGCTTGTTATACAGCAATAGGAAGACGAGGTGGCTTAGGTGGGAGAGTCCACTCAGCTTTTCCATGAAGAAATAAGAGGTGTGATGAGACGGGACAGGTGCATTTTGCTTGTGGGAATTCAAATGAGATCCAGAGGAGGAGGATGTGAAGGTGAGCAATTAGATCGGTTCCCTGAAATTACTCATGAGAACGTCTCCTGACTCAGCTGAAGGAAAAGAGGGTGTGCTCCTTTCAAATAAAGAATGACTGGCAGGAGGATGAGAACACAATCTACGTATATGTGTGTTTAATTGGCATCGGTCGTTAGAGCTTTCGTAATCAACCTTAATCCAAGGAACCACAATGCTTTCGTGACCCAATTATCCATGCACCCCAACTGCTTCATTTCCCTTCTCATATTTGAGTGATAGACAAGTCGGAGAGTGAAACAGTTGGAGGAGTTGTGAGATGAACTCAGGGAGAGCTTGCTCCTGGCGGTGCACCTGTGTGTCAACTTTTAGAAAACGATTTGCTCCAATGTGTAAAAGCCTTTAGAAGTTCTCATTTGTTGATACAATAGCTCTAGGTAGAGGAATCCAATCCGAGGAGATCATTAGCGGTGCAGATGTAGGGTAAGGACGCTTGCTCACTGCAGCATTGTTTAGTATAGTAAAATATTGGGAAACCATCTGCATGACCAAGGATGGGAAATGTTGAAATATATTTTAGTACATCCGTATGATGGGATTGCACAGTCAATCGAGATGATGCTTTAGACATCTTCATTTTTCAAATTGACAAAGTTATATAAGCACATTGTTTAAAAGGTTAACTAGCACAAAAGAAAAGAAATGAGAAGAAAGTCTCCCTCTCACCACGGACCCCTGTCTTTCCCTACAGATACAACCACTGTCATCAGCTGTAGACTGTGCCTTCAAAAAGAAATGGATGAAATAAGAGAATGGTTCCAAGGTAATGGTAAACGGAAGAAAGACACAAGATACAAACTATCATTTCTGTATAATTGCAATCTGAGAGGGGTGAGAAAAGACAGAGAAAAGAAATATTATAGACTGAGTGGTGAAATTAAAGGCAATTTATTTTCTTTATAATTTTATGTGTTCTATAGATTTTATTCAATGTGTATGTATAACTTTTTAATACTCAGCATATAGGGAGCGAAAAGTTATAGGCAAATTTAGGATTCAGCAAAGCAGGTGAGGGAACTTCTTTAAATATGGATTTTTTTTAAATCAAAGATTTTCAGTTACATATATATATATAATTCTATTCTCCACACATGTGAGTATAAAATAACACTGCAGGTTAATTGTGTGCTTTTCTTCTAGAACACCCAAAAAATGAAACTTATTTCCCTATCAGTCCTTCTCTACCAAGTCAACACAGAAGAAAGCTGGAAATTAACACTATCGGAAAGTTAGAATTCTTGCTATTATTTGACGGTTTTGTGCTCAAATAAAAACCTTCCTCTTATTTTACATTTGAATGCCAGATGCTAGAGTTTGAATTTTTCCTTTCTATAAATGAATCCTTCAGGGAAAATGAATTTGGCACCGGCTGTTCGGTCAAGATCTAATGTTAGGAGCTTTTTAAACAGAATCCCAAGGGACTTATTTGTCCGCTTTGTATATGATAGCACTTAGGAACAAACTATCTGAGTTCTTAAAAAAATGTTACATATACATCTGAGAGTCAAATATAGATTTATGGATTTACAATGGTATTTCAGAATCCCTACCCAAGTTTTAAAGAGACAGACATTTCCTCAATAACCCTAAAAGGATCCAGTAGCAAAAGTGTTGATTTCTGGCGATTAAAAAGCTTTCTGTCCTTATGCTGAAGTGTGTTTTGATGACGGGACTCCAGCTGTGCCACAGAAACCCTCTCCGGGGAGTAGCCGGAGGACACTGGCCTCTTGTTCTGTTCAGAATTGACACCGTTTTACGGAATGATGGCTAATTGGACTCGCCTCTGAGGCTGGGCTGCAACAAGCAAATATCCTGTTTATATCCACAAACCAGTTGGAGGTCAAGTAGGTGACGAGGTTAATAGTTACTAAGATTTGCTCTGGCCGTGGATGAACAGACACGAGCCTTAACTGAAGATTGCTTGGAACCGAATGAGCAAGTTTTCCTTCAGTCTTTCCCCCACTGATCAGCTAAATATGACAATTGTGAACTGCCAGCACTTGGAGCAATAAGGAACAGGGGTTGTGAGCAGTGGTCTGTCACTAGAACTGGATTTTAATTTTTCCTCCCTCACATTCTGGGTTCCTGAGACCTGCAGATTTACCCTCACACATGGACACACACAGGTGTGCATACCTGTGCATATGTATAATAGTTTTTGAGGGGCCGTAGTCGTACACTAAAGACTGAGTCAAGAAAATCCCACCTTCTCTTTGGAAACAAACCTAACCCAAGGACTCAAGACCCTTGCTCTCCATAAACTCAGTTGCTTCATCTTCCTTCTTATATTTGGCGAGAGAGAAAATTCCATGGTGAAACACCTTCAAGCCTGGAGCCTGGGACTTCCTGCAGAGGGGGATTGTAGACTTGACTTTCTTTTCTGAGAAAGGCTTTGAAGCAGGAGTTTGCAAAATGTGTTCCATGGATGATCAGTCATTCCCTGTGGTCTTCCGGTGAAGGCTGCTGTGGCCCCTTAGAGATGCCGGTTGCATGAACTCTTACTTGCAGGATCCAGGTACACGCGAAAGTGTGCATGCTGCCAATTACAGAAGTTATGCATGGCATACATTTGTGGCATTGCCTTTGAATTTGATTGTAGGATGATGTTTCATGTGTCAATAGTATTATTTTTGGCAGTAGTAATACTAGTTACATCTGCATGCAACTGGCAGATGAACCAATTGAAAAGTAGATGAGATGTGGTTTATGATTTCACAGTCTCTTCCTTTTTTCAAGGTCCTTCGCATCGTTTACTTCTTCTTTTTGGTTTGGAAACTTATTTATTCCACATGAGGTCAAATTTCAACTTGGGCAATTGTGCATTTTCAGAACCGACACCCATGACCTGTATCTTGGTCACGTACTCGATAGGATTGGGTCATCTAGAACTCAAAAACTTCTATAGCCTTGTGGTGACCGAGAAAATAGCATTTTGCGGTATGTTAGGGTTGTGTCATTTCCAACAGTGAGCATGGAGGAATGCTGCTGGTGAATAAAAACTCAAGTTCCATGATGATGCCCTGCTCCTTCTAAAGATCACTAATAGCATCTGTTCTTTGAAATCCTTCATGGAGAAACTGAATGGCTAATACAAGTTTCCTGGAACCCAATCCTTCTGAGAGTAAATCTGGATGCCTATCCACAGGGGTCAAGAAAATACCACGTCATCATAGAAAGCAAAGCGCACATTTAGGGAAACAGAAGTTTATTAAGCTTCCCAGAAAGCTTTATCGATCAGAAAGCAGTTGTTGCATGTAGAGTATCTATATAAAAAGACCAAAACTATAAAATGAAAAGGCACCACACCCATAAAAATGGTTTTAGTAAAGTAGCTTAAGAGTTAAAAACAAGTAATTTTGTCAAAGAAAGGGATAGATGTGCATTTTAATGTGTTTAAAATGTGTTATCGAGAGTTCAAATGCAGAAAAATCTTCTTTTTATTTTTATTAGTATTCCACATACCATCAGCTAACCTCAATACTTATCAATAATTTAATAATAATAATAATAGCAATTCCTAGCAGTTCAAAAGTTTTGCTGGTGAATATTACCAACAGAAGACATGGTGTACACTGAAGAAAATGGAAAAACTAGCTGGTATATTTCTTGACATGCTTCAATTCCTTTTTTTTTTTAATTCTTAAATTTTTATCTTTTTTTTAAAAAAAGATACATAGATCACAAAATAATGTTACATTAAAAAAATATGAGGTTCCCATATACCCCATACCCTGCCCTACCCCACTCTCACATCAACAACCTCTTTCATCATTGTGGCACATTCACTGCATTTGGTGAATACATTTTGGAGCATTGCTGCCCCGCATGGATTATAGTTTACATTGTAGTTTACACTCTCCCCCAGTCCATTCAGTGGGTTATGGCAGGATATATAATGTCCTGCATCTGTCCCTGCGATATCTAGAACAATGGCCTATTCCATGATCGACATGGAGGACTGTGGAGTGTGACAAAGAATCCAGGCAACCTGTAGCATCCCCTCAAGGCAGAGCGGACCCCGCCTTCACTCTCAGTGCTGACTTGGGCAATGCTCCAGAAGCCTGACTCCAAGAGCTGGGTCCTCTCTTGGCAATTGCTATGAGCTCACACTTTGCAGTCGTGAGCCTCTTTGATGGGGCCGAGCCCCTCCCAACCACCTGCCTTACCTGTTTGCTCTGACACGGGGAGACAGCTTGGCGCTGCGCCTTCTCACTCTCTGCCCAGTGTTTTGATGGATGATGAGCTTCCAGCTACCCACCGGCTAAGAACAGGGCCACACCTCCTGTTCTCCTCGCTCCGTGTGCTGGTGGGGGAAACATAAATGTGCTTCTCTTTATTTGGTCTGTTTTACAATGTGATTTCCTGCTGGGCTCCAATGCTTGGGGGATTACTAGTTATCTCATCTCAAACAGGACCGGCCTTTCTCCGACTTGAACAAGGGCGCTCTGTCTGAAGGCAGGGATCCCTGAGGCGCTCTGCTAAATGTAAAGGCTTGACCAAAGAGCAAGGTTAGGGCGAGTTTCCTGTTTCAGAAACTCATCATTCCCTTGTATGGCTGGTGGGCCTCGTGTATACGGATTATGGAGGAGGAAGGTACCTGGAAGGAGGTGGAGTGGGGGAGCGGCGGGCAGGAGGTAGGAAGGACCCAAAGATAATTCCCAGGTTAAAAGTCATCACGCCACAATGGGAGGAGAACAGGCCTTGGGGCCAGCGAGGTGTGGTTTGAGTCCCATCTTTTTTATTGATTGGTGGAGCAGCAAGTGATTTTGAGAAAGTGAATTCACCTCGCTGAGCTTTCCCTTCACAATCTGGAAGAAGAGGATAAGAAAACCTTCTGCTTAGGATTGCTGTGAAGGTTGAATGAGATGCTGAATGAAAGCATGTGACACTCTATAGGTGTTCAGTAACTGGTACCTCGTTTGAATCTTCCCGACACAGTGAGCAGCACTGGCTTTGCAGCTGCAGTGGCTGTGGCCATGGTCTGCCCCAATGATGAAACAGAGGAGTTTACAATAGAACTTACTGTGTTCAAGTGGCACCTCCTGGCACAGGCACAGGTAGAAGGTTGCTAACCCAGCTCGGTGACTCTGGGCAAGGTTCTTAGCCCTACTGGACCCATGAAAGAAATATCAATTGATTACTTACTATCTCCAGGACATTGGGTGGTAATATGGAAATCACAATTCCCCACAGGGTGGACCTGAGGATCAAAGGAGATCAGGTCTGTGGAAGTATTTGGTATACTCTAAGCGCTATCCAAATGTGCTGCTGCGGACTGAGGTATTAGAGGAAGAATGTTTACTCTGTACCATTCATGAGGTCAAATTCAAGCTCCCCATTCCAGAGCTTTCAGCGGAGAGCAAACACACTCTGCTTGGCTTTAGTATCGAAGGAAAAGCAAACAGTACCTCTGCAGTTGCTTTGATTCCTTTCTCCTCCCTTTAGTACTGGAGCTTCGAGGGCTCGGCTTCCTGCTGGGTTTAGAGAAGTGTTGGATTACATGCCCTGCCCTGGCTGTCAGGACCTCGGAGGATGGGGCCAGAGTGAGGACACTTGGTTTTAATCAAGAATTTGGCCCCCTCGGGCCCCAAGCCAGGGCCAAGCACCCCAGAGTCAAAGTCCTCCTCTCCTCTGGGGATAACCGTGGAGAAGCACATGTGACAGCACCTGGACACCATTGTGCTGGACCATGGAAGGTGTTACGAGGAGGAGCAGGAGCAGTGAGGAACAGTGGCCTGGGGCTGACCTAGGGAGCTTGGCCCAGCAGTGGGAGGCTGATGGCAAACTTCAGCGCTGCTTTGAGAAGCATCTTAAAGGAATCCAAAGTCCTAGTTTTGTCCTTGAGATGTCTCTCTCTTCCCTGTATTGGGATAGTCCCATCTGACCACCTTGCTAGATCCTCTCCTCATTCTCTCCAGTCCAATCTGCCCACCCTAGATGCTGCCTTTGTGGTGGGAGTTAAGGATCTGCTTTCCAACCTCAGCCCCAAGCAACTCCATGCCCCGATGGCAGCTTCAGCTCTAACCCTGCTTCTCTGCTGGGAAGCCCCCTCTTTCTCATTCCCTACTCATGCCCTATCCTTCAGGAATCTTTCCACTTCCTGAAAGTTTTTGTGACAATTCAACCTCACAGCTCTTTCTCCCGCTGGCCACTAGTATAGGATTTATTTTCCATGCTACTCTTTGGCTCTTAATTATACTCCATTCCTTATCCATTCATTAACACTTGCGTGCCTTTGTCCTGGGCACATTGTTGGGTACTGCAGATGAACCAAACAAACGCAGCTTCTGCTTAGAAGGAATTTGCCATCAACTAAGTAGGGAGAGGGAGAGGGAGAAAAACAGAGAGAGTAAAAGAGGAAGGGAGGGAGGGAGAAAGAGAGGAAGGGATGGAAGAGAGAATGGCAGGCAGGCATGAAAGAAGGAAAAAAGAAAGGAGAGAAGAAAAGAAAAAAGAATACCAATAAAGAAGCAAATATATAATTGTAAAAGTTCACTGAAGGAAATAAAAACAGGGTGAAGAGATAGAGTATAACAGCGTGAGCAGAGGCGTCACTGAGTATTTAAAACTGTACCTGGGACAGTTTCGGTGAACAGGCAATAAACGTGAGGAGGTGTGGAGTTGAATGTTGAAAACAGAAAGAAAAATATTCTAGGCAGGGGAACTTCTTAAAGTACGTGGAAGAGTTTTCCCTATTCAAGAACTGAAAAAAGAAAGTCAAAGTAACTAGACAAAACTTGGGGAGATGAGTGGAGTGGAAAGCATTGAGGCCAGAAAGGAAGGTGAGGGCAGGTACTTGTGAGCCATCATAGAGTGGGCTTTATTCTAGAAGCAATGACAGCCATTGCAGAGGTTTTTAAAAAGATTTTAATAGCTTTCTTGAGGTTTAATTGACAGATAATAAACTGTACATACTTAAAATATATAATTTTATGTTTCAACATTATATATACCCATAAAACCATCACCATAATATACTGAACATATTCATCATCTCCCATATTTCTATTAAGCTTCCTGCTTCTCCTACCCACTCTTTCCAAGCAACTACTGATCTGCAACACCATTATTTATTTTGGGATTTCTAGATTTAACAATATATATAACACTATGTATTCTTTGTGTGGCTTCTCTCACGCAGCTTGTTTTGAGAGTCTTCAATATTTTAAACCCTTTTACTGCTGCGTAGTAATCTGTTGTCTGCTATACCACAGTTGGTTTATCCATTGATCTGTTGATGGACATTTTGGGTCATGTACACTTTTTGACTATTATGAGTAATGCTGTTATGAACTTTTCCATGTAAGTTTTTGTGTGGGCATGTGCTTTCATTTCTTTTGCTAGATACCTAAGAATGGGGTTGCTGGGCCATATGGTAAATTTATGTTTAATCGTCTAAGAAATTGCCAGCACAGTTACAATCACATTGAAATACTGGTTCATACCCACTAGAATGGCTATAATAAAAGATACAGACTAACAAATGCTGGAGAGAATGTGGAAAAATGTTATTGACTTTTTTTTTTTACTATAGTCATTCTAGTGGGTATTAACTAGTATCCATTGTGGTTTTAATTTGCTTTTCCCTAAAGACTAATGATGTTAAGCATTTTTTTGTTTGCTCAATAGCCATTTGCATATATTTTCTTTATGAGGTATCTTTCAAATATTTCTCCCATTTTTCAATTAGTTGTTTATCTCATTGTGTTGTAAGAATTCTTTATCCATTCTGGATACAAGTCTTTTATCAGATAAATAATTTGCAAATATTTTCTTCCAGTCTGTGGCCTGTCTTTTCATTCACTTGACATGTCTTTTGAAGAGCAGACGTTCTAAATTTCATTGAAATACAATTTATCAGCATGTTCTTTTATGGATTGTGTTTTTTGTCATATCTAAAAAATCTTTATCTAATGCTATGTTTTACACGAAAAATCTTACGGTTTTAGGTTTTACATTTAGGCATGTGATCTATTTTGGGTTACCTTTTGTACATTTTGTGTGGTATGGATTGAAGTTGTTACTATCATTAATACATATGATGTCCAAGTTTTCTAGTAGGATTTCTTGAAAATTTATCCTTTCCTACTTCATTGCCTTTGCATATTCACCAAGAATCAATTGTTTGTATATATGTGGGGGGTTTTCTGACTGTTTCATCGAGCTATTTCCCCACATTCATGCCAATACCATATTTTCTTGATTAAGGTAACTTTATAATATATTTTAAAATCAGTTAGGGTTAGTCCTCCAACTTTGTTCTTCATTTTCATTGTTTTGACTATTGTAAAACCTTTGCATTTCCATATGAATTTTAGAACCAACTTGTTGCTTTTTCCAAAAAGACCCTGATGGAATATTCTTTAGGATTGTGCTGAATGGATAGATCAACTGACATCTTAATAGTTACTAGGTTTCTAAACCTATAAAAACAGCTATATCTCTCTATTTATTTAGGTCTTCTTTAATTTCTTTCAGAATGTTTTATAGTTTTTCAGTGTACAGGTCTCTTCAAATCTTTTGCCAGATTTATCTCTATATGTTTCATATTTTTGATGCTATTATAATGGTATTTTTAAAAATTTCTCTTTTCAGTTGTTTGTTGCTATTTCACAGAAATACAATTAATGTTTGTATTTTGATTATGAATCCTGAACCTAGCTAAATCCACTTATTAGTTCTAGCAGCTTTTCCCTCACATTTTCTGCAAAGATAATCATGTATCTGATTATAAAGTCAATTTCTTCTTTTCCAATCTGGATGCCCTTAATTGTTTTACTTGATTTATTACTCTGACTAAACCAGGATAACATAACTCAGAAGTAGTGAGAGGTGACATTATCGTCTTCTTCCTGATCTTTGAGGGAATGCGTTCAGTCATTCATTACTAAGTGTGATGTTAGCTGTGTGTTATGGATTGAATTGCGTCCCCAGAAAGAAACGTTGAAGTCCTAACCCCCAGTCTTCCTACCAGGCAATGCTAATCCTATTTGAAAGTAGGATCTTTGAAGAGTTATTAGTTGAGGCCAGACTGAATTAGGGTGGGACTTAATTCAGCATGACTGGTGTTCTTATAAGGAAAGAAATTTGGAAGCAGACAGAGACACAGAAGTCGGCCATGTGATGGGGGCAGAAATTCCATCAGGCCACAGGCCAAAGAATGCCATGGATTATGAGCAAGTGACCACCAGAACCTTACAGATCCCAGAGGAAGCATGGCTGTGTCAATGTATTGATATAGACTGGGGAAAGAGCTGGATGGTATCACAGAACAGGCCGCCCTATTCACCTGGTTATTAAAATCTTCCTCTATGAAGTCACCCTGTGGTGAGCATCCACACCGGACACAAATATCCTCATGGTTTTGCCCCCTGAGAAAGGTCTATCCACATAACTCTCCCCCAGACTTCTTTGTCACCAATTTTTCAATTATGTTCCTTCCCAGTCACTGACCATCCAGCCCAACCATTGGCAACAGCCCATGAATAGGTACAAATGCACCTCTGGCCTCTTCTCCTTCCAAGCATAATGAACAACCAGGTGCACTGATTGAAGTTCTGCCCATTGGGATCATTTCTCATTACCACTGTTCTTCTGGGATGTCCCAGAAAGGGGTTGCAGTGCTGCAATCATCTTCTTACCAGTAGTAACTGCATATTGTGCAGAACAGTCTATAAACCAGACCTGAGTTATTTCTTCCTCAGTCAGTTGATAGTGAACAAGTCCGCAAGACACCATAGTTGTGGACTGGGAAGGAGAAGGTAGTGTGGCAGGAGTGGGAGCCATGGGCATTTGGGTCACTTCCTCACGTAGCTTCTCGTGCTTTCAGGGCTCTATACCTATCTCGTATATACCATTTCCATGGTATGATAGAGTACTGCTGTGCATCCCCAACTTTAAGGCAAGGTGGGTCAGACAATCTTCATGAGGAGTAACTCAGTTCTCGTGGTAACTTGGTGGCTAATGGTTAAGCCTTTGGTCTCTACTAAGGCCCAGTTGCAGGTCAAAATCTGTTTCTCAAAAGGAAAGCAGGGAAGCAGATGTGGCTCAACTGATAGAGCTTCCACCTACCATATGGGAGGACCTGGGTTTGATCCCTGGGGCCTCCTGGTGAAAAAGAAGAAGAGAAAGCACGCCCACACAGCAAGCCAGTGCCCTCATAGTAAGCCAATGCCTGCAAATAAGTCACACAGCAAGATGACAATGCATCAAAAGAGAGACAAGGAGAGAGTCAAGGTGAAGCGCAACAGAAACCAGGAACTGAGGTAGTGCAATTACAGGGAACCTCTCCCCCCATCAGAGGTCTCCAGGATTGAATCCTGGTGAATCCTAGAGGAGAGAAAATGAGAAGAGAAGACAACACAGACAGCAAAAACAAGCAGGGTGGGAGGAGGGGAAGGGGGAAATAAATAAATAAATAAATAAATATATATTTAAAGGAGAGTAGTTATCTGCAGAGGCTGGCAGGGTTTTGCTCTGAAATTCTAAGGGTCTGTGCTGCAACTCTCTTATCAGGGACTTGAAACTCTGTGTACCCCCAGAAAATCATGTTCTGTGGGTGTAATATATTATAAGTAGGACCTGTAGTTGAAGTTATTTCAGTTAAAGTGTGGCCCAGGGTGGACCTTAATCCTCTCCCTGGAGTCCTTTATAAAAGAATGCAATTCAGACAAAGAGAAAGAAAAGCCACAGAAGCAAGAAGCTGAAAGCAAGGAAACCCGCAAGAGAAGGAGAGACCAGGAGGTGCCACCCTGTGACAGAGGACCCAAGGATAGCCAGAGCCAGTCTATGGGAAGAAAGCACTGCCTTAATGATGCCTTGATTTGGACATTTTCATGGCCTCAAAGTGTAAGCTTGTAAGCTAATAAATTCCCATTGTTAAACGCCAACCTAGGGGTGTGGATGTAGCTAAAGTGGTTGAGTGCCAGATGCCCACATAAGAGGTATGGGGTTCAATCCGTGAACCTGGTACTTCAAAATAAAAGCCAACCCATTTTATGGTATCTGCTTTGAGCGGCCCAGGAGACTAGAACAGGGCCTGCCAAAGGCTCCAGAGAGTGTCTCCATGTGCCGGGGACACTTCCAGCACTAGGCATCTGCTGGACCATGACCCAAGAGGCAGAGCAGCTAACACAGCTGCCTGGACCGGTTGCAGTCTGTTCTCATTCTGGTTTGCTCAAAACCATATCTATAAAATGTAAATATTACAAGATTATAAAATAGGAATTGGCTCCTGCAACTGTGGGAATAGACAAGTCAAAATTCTCCAGGATAGGCCACAAGCTGAGAACTCTGATGGTTTTCATGGCTGAAGGGGAGACAGAAAATCTCTCTTCTGACCGCTGAAATCTTCACTTCTCCTCTTAAGGTCTTCTGCTGATTGACTCAGACTTTTGTCATTGTGGAAGGCAATCTCCCCAGTTGATTGTGGATGTAATCAGCCATCGAAGCAGTCAACTTACTAATGATGTAAATCCATTTTTTTTTTCGGTTTTACAGATTTATTTTCAAAGGGCAAACACTTAAGATACTTTAAATAGAAATCCAACAGAATTACTCTGTCCAAGTCAGCAACTGATGACAAAATGCATTCTCATTCCAGACACTTGTCAGTATCAACTGAGTCTTCTCTTTGAAGAAAGGTAGTCTGATATTTTATTCATATACATCCTTCTTATCTGCAATGTAATCTACAATTTCTTGTGGGCCCATTAACTTTTCTGCATCTATATCAGGAATTTCAAACCCAAAGTCATCCTCCATGGCCATGATAATCTCCACTTGGTCCAAACTGTCTAAGCCCAGGTCTTTCATGAAATGCGAATTTACTGAGAGCTTTTCAGGATCAATTTTATCATAGAGTTTCAAGTCGTAAAGAACACGGTCCTTAATTCCCTCTAATGTCAAAGGGGGTGCATCACTATACTGCCGGCATAACTGTGTAACTTCACCTGGAACCCGCACGAGCACCGAGACCAGCTGTGGAGCTACAAGCCCCGTCCGGATCCCTGCGGGGCACAAGGCAGTGCTGAGCAGCTGAGCCGTGCACGGCCTAGGAGCCCGCGGCAGCGGCGTAAAGGCCACGGACAGGCGGCGGACACAAGCGGAAAGGACACGAACCGCCATGGCTACGCCGACCCAGAATGCACTGCCGTAAATCCATTAATTACCCTCACAATAACCATCAGGCCAGTGCTTGCTTGACCAAACAACTGGACGCCACAACCTGGTCAAGCTGACACACGAACTTAACCATCACACTGTCCAACTTCAAAGTAGATCACTCTAGTACTAAAAAAAGTGTGCTCTCTGCTCAATTGATTTCTTAGAGCACAAGATGAGAGATTACTGTGGGGTCACCATGTCCATGGTGTTTCCAAAACCAGTTTCCTTTCAGTCTCAGGTGTCCCCAGTTATCCAAGGCAGTTAGCAGGGTGAACTGGAAGGCTAAACTTGGAAAGGAACTTGGGTACCACGTGGCTCAATCAATGCCCTTGTTTAACGGAGGAAGAAAGAGGGGTCCAAGAAGATGGTGACTTCCCCATGGGTTCACAGCCTTTTTAAAGCACAGACTGCTGTTAACTAAAGCTGCAGGACAAAGAGTGGGAAGCAAAGGCACCTTCTGGGCGATTCGCCAAGGAGAAATGGCGTCCTTGCCACCGGCTCTCCCATCTGGGTGCGCCGGAACCAGAGCTTGTGCATATGGCTTCTTGCGAATGTTGCACTGGACTCTCATTTTTGGTGGCCTGTCCTTGTGATTGTTCTTGGTACCCTCTTCAGGCACACTGCAGGAGGCCCCACGTTTAGCGTAAGCTCGGGCCTAAATATAACCACTGCTATCGCCGGAGGCCACACACATGTCAGCCCCTCCGCGGTGTCTGCCAACCCCACCCAGGCCCCGGCACCCTCACTGCTGAAGCCGGCTAGTAAGACGGGGAATTAATAGATGGATCTGGAACCTGGCAGTGAGTCCACGCGGACATCAGGAACTCCAAGATGGCTGCTGGAAGACCCTCACCCCCAGGATTCTGCCACCCAGAACAAAGACTTCTTCTGGGAGCCAGGAGAAGCCCCGGATGTTCCCTAGGGACTTATCATTGGGTCCTCACTAGGGGACTGATGGGTGGGATAATCAATCAAAACAGCCAACAGCTGGAGCCCCTCCCTTGCCATTAGCAAAGGGGCGGAATAACGAACAGTTTAAAAGCAGGGCACAGGCCTGAGCGCTCTTGTCCTGCTCTCCTGCCTCTGGACCCGTTCCTGCCCTCTGCACCGCTCTCGCCATTTTTCCTCTGCCAGGTGGCCAAGCAAGTAAACGTGGGGATTTATCATCTATAATGGGGAATTGTAGCTTGCAAATCTGCCCTCTATCCCTTTCACCCCCTTCCTCTCTACCTGGGACCTCTGCTCTGTTATTTTCTCCCATTTCTCGTCCCTCCCTACTTGAATAAATTACTGACCTAACTCACCCGGTGTGCTCTTGAAATTCATCTCTGCAGCACAGCCGAGGACCGAGGTAAAATCCGGTAACACTGTTTTCATGGGAGTTCACTTTTACCTGGAAACTATGGCTGAAAGCCTGGGCGGCTAGGCTCAGGAAGAAACCAGGTGTCACAGGCTGTGCTCCTGTTCTGTCCCTGGTGTACAGAAAGCCCCCGTCTCCATCTTACAGGCCGGGAGGCCAGGAAGGAACAGGTAGATGCAGGGCCCTAGCACATATCTTCCCCACGGGCTGACTCGTTCCCGTTCTGCGGGCCCTTTGAAGGGCTATTAGAAGTGCCTGTAGCTTTGCCACATCCTTCCCTCCCCTAGGGCCTTCTACCATATCACAGGAAGAGCTTGGCTAGTGACTTTATAGAGAACAATAGACCTTATTGTTCTGGTTCTCAGCACGTGTGTACACTGTCCACATGTCACAACCTGCCTCCTGCATGAAGCTCTCCTGTCTCCTTCCTACAACGGCTCTCCCAGCTATAGGAATGGATTACGAGTTGCCTTGTATGGTTCATAGATTACTTGGTGACTTTAACCTTGTAATGAGAGTGAGAGCTCATCAGAATCTGGTGTGTATTCTACTTGCCTTTTCATAATCACTCAACTGAATGTTGGGAAAACATTAGGTACTTGCCAATTTCTCACTGTCTTGAGAAGGGGGAAAAAGATTCAAGCCAGGACCCAGAACCTTCTCCAAATGGGCTAGACTGTGCCATGACCTTCACTACAGAATTGGGAGTGACAGGCCAGAAGAAGTGGCCTGCAGTGGCGGCAGGCCCTCTTACACAACTACCCGGAACGAGGGCAGAAAGAGGACACTTGCTCAGCCGGCTGAATCAACTAGGAACAGTGAGATAACGGAATTCGAAACCGTTTTGCTTTTATATCCTTAACGTGGGTCTGAAATCCGATCCTTTAAAATTTCTTCAAGGTCCCCATCGTCAGCGCTTCACTCCTTTGGGAGAACAGTATATGCAAAGGTGTCATTTCCCAAACCAGCTCCTCTTTTTTTCCCTCCCTTTCCTCTAGCAATTCCCAAGCAACTATCATGGATGGTGACACTCTGGGTTAACAAGGAATACTAAAATGTATTTCTTGTCCTCGTGGAGCTTAGCATCTAGGGGACAAGACTTCTATCTACATTAAAGGGACTTAGAAAAGGCCATTAGATAAGATGGCCAGGCTGCTGTTAGGGCTATCAGGAGAGCAATTCCGAAGAGTTTAGAAGCAAAGGTCATGTTGGTATGAATGCAGGGAGAGGGGGTGGTAGGAAATGAGAGGAAGAAGATAGTGAAGGGAAGAAGGGAGGAAGGGCTGTTGTTTGGTTTGGTTTGAGCTTGTTTGCATCCCTGAGCTGGTGCAGAAGGTGAGATGGCAAGTGCCAGGGAAGGCAGGAGAGAGCACCTGTCATTCCATCAGAGCGGGAGAGAACCAGGTGGGCGCAGGAGCGTGGGAGCCACACTTGGTGAGCTTCCAGTTGGGAGGGTTGGTGATTGCTTTATCATTCTGTAGCTGGATGGCTAGTAGATGTGCTGTGTGGCCAGCTCACTGCTCAGCCTGTTCTTCAAAGGCCTCCTCCACTGTTGTGTTAGCTGTGGGAGAGGAAGGGAAATCGTTCTTGATCTTTGCTCTCAGTTCTGTGTTCACAGGGTCATTGCCATGCCATCAGACTTTGAGTGAGGACACGAGGTCTGATGCTGTTCGTTAAAAAGAACCATCTGGTCCGTGTGCATCGGAAGCTGGCTGCAGGGCCGTCGGTGGGGGGCGGAGTGTGTTGATGGTTCAGAATTTGAGTCTTTACAATGGACAGTGAACGTGGGAGAGCCCAAAGTACCATGAAGACACACAGGATGAAGGACCCTGTCTACGAGGAGGTGACCCTGCCTGTGAGCTCAGATCTGGCTTTGGATTTTCAGTGGTTCATTGCTAGAATTGTAATTTCAGGGTTGCTGTGTCCAAGGATCATTAAAGGGTGTTGAGTGGCAATATGACCAGGGCGTGGGCACTCACCTGAGAACACAGTCCAGGATCTTATCTTTACTGTCTCAGTTGGATATAAAAGTTTGTGTTGGGCATGAGATCAGAGTTCTTATCTCCTGTGAGACTAGGCAGTGATGTCTCTTAACAAAGCATTGAGATTTTAAAAATCCTTAGTTTATGTTTAAAATCCTAATGGGTGTCCCAACACAGTTTGCTCAACACAAAGTTTTTGTTATTCCATAAACCCAGGGAAGATGAGATAGCATATGTAATGTCTAACCCAACGTCTGCTAAGTGATAGCATAAATATGAATGACTTTCCTAGGCCCCTACCACCTGCTACCCAGAGAAGAAAGCCCATGCTGTCCATGGAAACCTTGCACAGCCTGGCCGCCTTCCTTGTGTCCATTAACACATGAGCATGAATTATGTGCCACACTGGGGAGCGCAGTAGACAATGTCCTTGCCCTCATGGAACCCAGATCCTGGTAGGAAAAAAAAAGTCAAGGAACACATAAAACAAAGTGCATACTGTCAGGTAGTCAAAAGTACGATGAAAAGAAACACAACAGGGTATGGGGAGAGAGCATCTGCCTTTATAGCTTTATTTCACTCTTGGCCTGGCTGATGCCCATGCCCCACCCACCCCCCAACCCCCCATCTTGCATAGCACAGAGTTCCTTGAAGGACAAGTTCTTTTTACCAGATATGGCTTTGACCCCCCTTACCCTCATCTTGCCCACCTCTTGTTATGCTGTAATTCAGATCTCTGTGCTTCTTACCCGTTCCATTTGGGTTCAGTTTCCTTCTTCCTGAAGTGTGCCTTCTCCATTGAGGGTCTATGAGTAGTATGTTCTCTTAACCTTTGTCTGAATATATCTTTACATCATCCCTTCTTTTGTCTAACAATTTAGCCCTGTATCGATTCTGGATTGTTATTTTTCTTCAGCACTTGGAAAATATTCTTCCATTGTCTTCTGGTATCTATTGTTGCTGTTGAGAAGTCTTCTGTCAGGATAATTATTGTCCTTTGAGTTGTCTTTTTCTCTCATTGCTTTTTTCCTCTTCTATCTCTCCCTTTCTTTTCTCTTTCTCTCTTTCTTTTTCCTTTGGGTGCTTTTAAGTTATTTTTTAATTGTGTGTGTGTGTGTCCTGCAGCTTCACTACATTTTGTCTTAGTATAGATTTAATTTTCTCTGACCTGCTTTGAACTAATGCTTCTACATCTTCAAATGTTAATTATGACTCACTTTCCCAAAACTTCCCTTCTGGAACTTCAGTTTGATGTTGGCCCTTCTTTTCTATCTTCTATATGTCTTAATACTTTTTAATATTTTCTCTTTATTATCTCTCTGGTTGTATAGTGGATAAATTGTGTATATCTATTTTACAGTTCACATAGTCTCTCTTCAACTTTGCCTAATCTGCAGCTTTAACAGTACATAGCATTTTTTACTTCACTGACAACATTTCTTTGTTTTTAGAAAAAAATGTTTTCAAGTCTTTTGTTCTTTTTTCATAGTACCTTGTTATTTTCTTGGGGTTTTGCTTTTGTTGTTGTTGTTTTTTTGTTCTGTCTTTAGTGATTTGAAATATAGTTCTTATATATTCTTTCAGATTGCAATATTCTATCAATCCCAACTATTTTGTTTATTTTGCATCTTTGGAGTGTGTTAGAAATGCAGAATCTCAGGCCCTACCCAAGAGCTACTGAATCAGAACCTATATTTTAACATTAAAGTTTGAGAAGTACTTGCTTAGACCACAATGTTATATAAAGTTCATTCTTTGAAACAATGTCCCTCCGCCCCCAAGATCACAATGTCCATTCTTGTGTTTTCTGTTTTTTCTTTTTACTTCCTCTGCATTTTGGTACCTGAGAATTTCACTTTCTTTCTTGGGAGCTCATCTATACATTAAAAAACATTTTTTGTCAGAACCTTCTTTTTTTTATTTTTTAAAGATTTATTTTTTATTTATTTCTCTCCCTTCCCCTCCACCCCATTGTCTGCTCTCTGTGTCCATTTGCTGTGTGTTCTTCTGTGACCACTTCTAATCCTTATCAGTGGCACCGGGAGTCTATCTTTCTTTTTGTTGTGTCATCTTGTTGTGTCAGCTCTCCGTGTGTGCGGTGCCATTCTTGGGCAGGCTGCACTTTCTTTCGCACTGGGTGGCTCTCCTTACAGGGCACACTCTTTGCGCCTGGGGCTCCCCTACGTGGAGGACACCTCTTTGTGGCATGGCACTCCTTGCACGCATCAGCGCTGCACATGGGCCAGCTCCACACAGGTCAAGGAGGCCCGGGGTTTGAACCACGGACCTCCCATGTGGTAAGCGGACGCCCTATCCATCGGGTTGAGTCTGCTTCCCTATCAGGATCGTCTTAGTCTGCTATATTGCCAGAGCTGGAAACCCAAACTTACTCAGCTTTAAATACTTCACAGCTTCATATACCAGTCCCTAGCTTGGTGCTCTGTACATGGCCAAACTCAGTAACTACGCATAGCTTTTGTGTTCCAGTGATTGATTACAAATATCCATTTGAAATTGGCCCAAAGCGGCATCATTTTTGTTTAGTTCTCCCCCCTCATGGTGTTCTCTTCATTATGTACTAATGCTTTAAGCCATAATATCCTCTGGTCCTTCTTTATGCTCTCTACAAAGCTGGGTCTGGCTCAAGGGTAGCCCCTGAGTGTCCCAGGCATTTTCCTCTCTTACAGACTATGGAATGTCTGTAGCGAGATAGGAGAAACCAGCTGTGCTGTCAGAGTTACAGGCACCGAGCAATGCAGCAGGGGCCACTTTATCAGTGGACACCTCTTTAAGAGGCCTCTGTTGAATAGTTGGTTATCTCACCCCATGCCAGTCAGCCTACACTTGGAGGCCTGGGAGGTAAAAGCTGCAGTGGAAGCAGCTCCCTCTAAATGTATTCAGTAGGCATGAACTACACACCCACTCATTACAGTGCAGTGCCCTGAGCCTTAGCGATACCTGAAAGGGACAGAAGAGGCAGACCCTGCCTTTGGAGTGCTTCTCACCCATCAAGTCAGGAGAAGCATCTCCAGAGGATGGGAGGCATGACATTGTCCCTTCAGCTTCCTTACATGGCCACGAATCCTTGTCCCCTGCCTGCCTGCTTGGGTATAACCATTCTCCTTTGTTTCAGAGAGGAGAGAAGAGCCCCTCTGCCCTTCCCTGCCTGGGAAATCCATTACACCTACTAGGGAACCTTGTTTTTATGCACCATTTTGGTGACTCTGTGTGGCATAAAACAACCAATCCACCCTGCATCAGGTGGGGCAGGATTTATGCTCTCCTCCCTCGTCCTGTAGGGTACATCTGGCTCACAGTTCCTGATCAGTGTTTGCACAGCTCTATTCAAACATGTACTTGTTTTTTGAATGGCAAAAGAGTGAGCCAACAACAACCATAGGTCTTCATCTGCTCCACGCATCTGGAGGGCAAGATTATTATATGAAGCTCCCCTCCAGCCAGTCTGCTGTGTGCTTTGTTTCCTGGGAAGCCAGGATCATTGACTTTGAACCTTCGCTCACAGCACACCACTCCAGGAACCCTTTCCCCATTCCTTTCTGAATCCTACCCATTCTTAAATGCCTTTTTCTTTGGCGACTTCATGTTTGCATTGACTATGTAAAGCTTCACTTCTGCCATGTATTGTTAGAGATTGCTTTTATGTCTGTCTGACTTATCTCCCCCAAATATTTTTAACTCCTTGAAGGCAGAGAATTTATATCATGTGGCACAACTGCAAGCATGGAGTAAATTATCAAAGATCTCCATAAAGTCTCTGAGGCCCAAATCCATACTATTATCAGTATCAAAATATTTAATTATTCACGTGCTTCAAGGGAGGATTTCTATGTGATGCCTAGAGGTTCTAAAACATAGGGCTGTTTCTACAAAGGTTGTAGGAAATGAGCCAAGGCTTTCCGCAGTGGGTAGAAATGAGGACCCTCACTAGTGCTCAGTGCCACCCTATACCTGACACCACTACTCTACTTCCTGCCACCTTCTCTCTCAGGAGAATAATGAAATGTCACGTGCAACTCCGTCATTTTATGTATTTGGAAGTCTTGTTAATTGGTGCAAAGACATGTATAATTGTTCTTCTTCCTGATAAGTTGATTCTTTTACCATGAGGAAATATTCTTCTTTATCTCTGACAATCCTTTAAGTCTTGAGGTCTACTCATCTGATCATATAGCTCTCAGCCTGTTCATGCCTTCTGTTTCCATGGTTTATCCTTTTCAACCCCTTCACTTTTCTTTTACTTTCAACCTATTTGTCTTTAGGTTACAGTGCGTCCATTCTGACACTCCCTACTTTTTCACTGGAATTTTTAGTCCATTAATATTCACTGTCATTATTGTTATGGTTGGATTTAGGTCCACCATGTCTCTATTTGTCCCATCTGTGTTTTGTTCCTCTGTTTCTCCTTTCCTTGTTCTCTTGAGTTAATTGAATATTGTAGAATTTTATTTTGATGTATGTATTGATTTTTTAGTTTTACCCCTTAGAATTATATTTAGTGGTTACTCTAGGGATTAAAATATACAACCTTAACTTTCATTGTCTACATAGAGTGACTTTTGTGCCTTTTCCTATAAAATA
This sequence comes from Dasypus novemcinctus, assembly GCF_030445035.2. Lineage (NCBI taxonomy): Eukaryota > Metazoa > Chordata > Mammalia > Cingulata > Dasypodidae > Dasypus > Dasypus novemcinctus. Next base: position 11,168,263 of record NC_080701.1, read on the forward strand.
TAAGGAACTTACACCTTTATATATCCCTTCATTCAACCATTCTTTATGATATAGTTATCATGTATATGATATCTATATCCATTTTTAACAATGTTTTAATATTCACTCTTAATAATCACATGCATTTTAAGGAAATTAAAGAGGAAAAAAGAAGTTTTTTATTCCCTCTTTATTCCTCCTTAAAAGTCCACTTGCCACCTGCTAGCTTTCCCATCAGCCTAAATAACCTGCATTGTAGCATTTCTTATCATGCAAATCTGCTGGTGATGAATTTGCTAAGCTTTTATTTTAAGTTTTATTTATTTTACTTTATTTATTTAATTTTAAATTTATCCCCCCTCCCTCTTCCAGATGGTTCTCTTGTCTGTCTGCTCATTGCTTGCTCGCCTTCTCCAGGAGGCACTGGGAACTAAACCCAGATGTCCTACATGGGAAGCGAGTGCCCAGTGGCCTGAGCCACATCCATTCCCTGCAGGCTGCAGCTACAGTGTCTGCTGGCTTGTGGCATCTGCTCGTTTAGATGACTGCTCATTGCTGGAGGGTGCAGGTGTCTGGCTTTCTTTGTGCTGGGGGGCAGGCATCTTCTTGTCTTCTTTAGGAGGCACCGGGAGCCGAACCTGGGACCTCACCTGCTTCCCTCACTTAGTTTTTGTTTTTCTGAAAATATCTTTATTTCAATTTCATTCTTGAAGGATATTTTTACTGGATATGGAATTCTGGGTTGGCAGTTGCTTTCTTTTGGCACATTAAAGGTATCATTCTACTGTCTTTTGGACTCCATCGTCCCTGATAGGAAATCAGTGATGAGTCACATCATAGCTCCCTTTTGGAAACTTGCTTTCTCTAGCTGCTTTCAGGATTTTCACTCTGTCTTCTATTTTTAGCAGTTTGACTCTGATGTGCCTAGGTGTGATTTTCTTTGTATGCACATCAAGCTTTGAGTTTCTCGAGCTGCTTGAATCTGTAAGTTACCGTTTTTTTATGAAACCTGAGAAATCTTGTCATTATTTTTCAAGTATATTTTTCTGTTCCATTCCTTCTTTTCCTTCTGAGACTCATTTTTAAAAAAAATTATTTATTTATTTCTCTCCCCTCCCCCCGGTTCTGTTCTGTGTGTCTATTTGCTGCATCGTCTTTGTCTGCTTCTGTTGTCAGAGGCACGGGAATCTGTGTTTCTCTTTGCTGAGTCATCTTGTTGTGTCATTTTCTCTGTGTGGGTGGCACCATTCTTAGGCAGGCTGCACTTTCTTTGGCACTGGGTGGCTTTCCTTACGGGGCGCACTCCTTGCACTCCTTGTACATGGTGCTCCCCTATGCGGGGGGCACCCCTGCATGCCAGGGCACTCCTTGCGTGCATCAGCACTGCACATGGGCCAGCTCCACACGGGTCAAGGAGGCCCGGGGTTTGAACCGTGGACCTCCCATGTGGTAGACGGACGCCCTAACCACTGGGCCAAGTCCGCCGCCTTCTTCTGAGACTCATATATCAGACTGTTTGATATTGTTCCACTAGTCACTGAGGCACTGCTCATTTTTATTCAATATTTTTCTCTATTTTTTAGATTAGATAGTATCTACTTATGCATCTTCTAATTAAATGACTGAATATTCTTTTTTTTTTTTTTTTTAAGATTTATTTTTATTTATTTAATTCCCCTCCCCTCCCCCGGTTGTCTGTTTTCTATGTCTTTTTGCTGCGTCTTGTTTCTTTGTCCGCTTCTGTTGTCGTCAGCGGCACGGGAAGTGTGGGCGGCGCCATTCCTCAGCAGGCTGCTCCCTCCTTCGCACTGGGCGGCTCTCTTCATGGGTGCACTCCTTGCGCGTGGGGCTCCCCTAGGCGGGGGACACCCCTGTGTGGCAGGGCACTCCTTGAGCGCATCAGCACTGCGCATGGGCCAGCTCCACATGGGTCAAGGAGGCCCGGGGCTTGAACCGCGGACCTCCCATGTGGTAGACGGACGCCCTAACCACTGGGCCAAAGTCCGTTTCCCTGAATATTCTCTTTTGTCCAATATGTTGTTAAGTATTTTCAAGGAAACTTTTATGTCAGATCATGTATATTTTAGTTCTAGCATTTCCTTTTTTTTAGCTACCATTTCTCTGCTGCGATTTCCTATTGTTCATTTATTATGAGTATCATTTTTATATCCTTGATCACGGTTATAATGGATGCTTTAAAATTTATTTCTGCTAATTCCAACATCTGGGTCATCCCAAGGTTGTCCTTCATTGATCACATTTATGACTGAATAAGGGTTGCATTTTTCTGATTCTTCATATCTTATGTATTTTAGATTATATCTCAGACATTGTGAATAATACATTGAAAAGACACTGTATTCTGTATATTTCTCCAAAGAGACAGCTTTTTGTCATCGTTGTTAATAGATAATTAACTTGGCTGGACTTAAACTCCAAGCACCTATTTACCTTGTGGTGGCCAGAAGCTGAAATCTATGTTTGGTTCTTAAGAGAACAACCAAGCTAAAATCTTGGGCTTCACTGGTCAAGAAGAGATTTGGGTAGAATTTAAATGCATAATTTTTATCTCCCCTCTCTAGATGTCCCTTTTTCTTGATTACCTCCACTCCCTCATTTTCCTTGAGGTTGCATCAAGTTATTAAAACCATAGACTTCTATCTGAGTTTTAGTTAACCTCTGTGATAGAAACAGGGGTTTCCCTCAGGAAAAAAAAGTCATGAAAAAATCAGGAAACTCATCAAGTACCATTTCTGTCTTCCAAACGTTTACTCTAAATTTACATCTGCTTTTCGTCCCCCTCCCGTGCTTTCCATGAATTGTCTTTCATATTTTATCCAGAGTTTGTGGTTGCATCTACAAGAGGATTTGCTTGAGAAGAGCTACTCCACTGCTACCTGAAGTAGAACCAACTGCCTTATTTCAGAGACAGTGCTAAGGCTTGCCTGGAGGGGAGTGTGTACCTGAGTAGTGAGAGAGAGAGACCCATGCCGAGGATCCCTGAGACAGTTCTGCTAAGGTGCTCCCATGGAGCCATGGAAACCACATCTCAGAGCTCTGGCTCCTAATGCACAGAAGAGGATTCCCTTGAAAATATGGCACTTTTGTGGTGGCACTGAGTGCAGATGGTTGGCCATAGCCAACTGACTTGCAGAAGCCAACTCAATGACATATATTCTTTGCAAGGCACAGTGCCGAATAGTCCATAAAGATGCTCTCATTTAGCCCTCCCACAAATCGTTAAATTAGGCACAATTATTATCTTCATTTTGCAAACGAATGAATGAGACCTAAACAGAGCAGTGATTTGTCTTTTCAGTTACGCAGCTCCTAGTGTGGCGCCATCAGGACTGAAATCTCCGTGGCCTCTTCGCTTATTAAAAATGGGGCTTGATCATTCCTTCCCAACAGAAGAAACTTGGTAGTGTAGTTCGTGGTCATGTACATACATGCCCTGTATATTTATACTTCAGACTCTCCAGTCTCCTTCCCAGACAGGGAGACTATCCAGGTCCAATAGTCTCCTGCAATGCCAAGGAGCCAAAGAGGGAGGGAAGCCTTGTGTACATAGAAAGTATGTAGAATCCAAGAGATCGGACTGTGAGTCCATTACTGCTAAGGCACTGTGTGGTCTGGGCAAGGCCCTGTGCCTTTCTTTACCTCTGTTCACTCATCAGTAAAGTCAGAAAGAATTCCCATGCTCTTTTCCAGAATTACTTTGCTTAATTCTAGAATTTGTTTCCGGTGGTCAGGAACTACTAAGAAGTCTCTTGGCAAAATTTTGCTTGCAGACTATGAATTTAACTGTAAGCATGGTAAGAATTATTGATATTTTTAATCCTTAGACATCCTCTAATAATTAAACTTGAGTAATAAAGTCAGGATCTCTGGTTCTTGGATAGCATGGAGTTTTCCAGCTCAAGTCTCCCGTGATCCATCGTGTTCCAATCTGTGCTAAGGGCCTGTCATTTCTTAGGTGGGCCTTGACCCTGGATGGGTCACTTTTTTGCTTCGAGGGCACTAATTCCTACAGAGAGAGCAAGGTCAAGGGTAAACAACAGCCTTTTATCTCGGTGGCATGGGCTCTGGGTTGCGTGGTTAATCTTTCCCACCTAGAGAAAGGACTTGCCCCTGCTTAACCTGCTCTCCAGGGTGGGAGGAGAAGATGGTTTATGCTTCTGATTCCCTTGCAGAACTCAGTTTCCATGCCCCTGCTTCAGGCACTATCCTCAAGGCCTAACAGCACAGCTGGCTGGATGTGGGACCTTGCTCGGAAGATTTCACCAATCCTCAGGTTTTCATTAGAGAAAGTCAAGTCCTTACTTGCCTTCCTGGTACCACAGTCACTTTCTGGAATTTCTATGGCCCACCTCCCCTCTCCCCACCTTAACATTTGAAAAAATAATAATCATGCTGGAAAAAGTCATCCTGTTTAAAAATTAAAATAGAGTGGAGCAGCAGTCATGGTACAGATGTGCCACACTGTTTGAGCCACGGCCCGTGGAGGATTTTGCTTTCCCGATCTTCCAAGAAATGGCCTTAGTGTGAGGCTCTGAGCATGAACTGTACTTTCCTTTTGACCCAGCATAAATCTTTAAGAAATGAATTTAACCTTTCAGTAGTTCAAGTGGGATGCCAACGCGCTGCTTCCCATAATTTGCAGCAATTTTGAAATATTAGGAGAGCCTTGGAAAAATAAAGTAACCTTATATTGGTGACATTTCTGGCACTGCTAAAACTATGACAGTATTTAAAATGGAGCTTTTCAGTTCATCAAAAATTTATGTTCTCAATGTACTCTGAGACCGAGCTCTCCATTTCATTTTGGCAGAGCCTAAATCAGATGTTGACAATTCAGGGCATATGTACCAAAGAGGGCGAGGGCCAGATTTTCACACACACTCACTGTGTGATCACTACCTTCGCTTGCACCTTCTCTTTGCTTTCTCCCTCTTCACACTTCTCCTTCTATTGCTTGCAAAAGCTGATCCACATTTGCTAATCTGGACATTGCTGCAGTTAGTTATCAGATAAGAAGCAAAGACCCTCATCTTGGCAAAACTTTGAAAAACTCCTTATCTCAAGGGGGGAAATATGAATGCCTTGGAAGGAGGTTTCAGGTTTCCCAGGCCTACTGAAGTAGCCAAAGATGGATAATGAAATGTCGTCAGACTCTACCAGCAAGACTTTCCCAGAAGGACACGAGCTAACTGGGTGTCATCTTACTTCTCTGGGCCTTGGTTTTCTCATCTGTAAAATGCGACAGTAGAAATCACAGGTGGTTCAAGGTTTTTTCTGTTTCATTGTTCTATGAGTCTGTCCTTTTCTAAAAATCACGTTCTATCATTACAAAGGCCATGCTGCCGATTTTTTTCCTAAATGAAATAATCTCCAAGCCACCCCCCACCTCATACATACATTCATTTTTAAAAATACTAAGATTAGTAAAAGCCCATGATTTTTTTTCCTATCTGGTTGTGTCATCGTCTTTTTTGGTGTGTCGCCTTGCTGCACAAGCATGGGTGCCTGTGCCTCTCCGTATCACACAGGTCTAGGACACCTTTTTTCTTTTTTTTTCACCAGGAGTCCTGGGGATCGAGCCCAGGTCCTGCATATTGTAAACGGGAGCTCAATTGCTTGAGCCACAGCTGCTTCCCAGCCCGTGACCTTTGTATCATGTTCTAGCTCATTAAAAGGGTTTCACCCTACTACAGGTGTATTTCAGGTCTTGTCATCACCTTGAGTTTTCTTACGTACACATACTATCTTGGAGATTTTTATCCCCAACTAAAACTGTCTACTTTATGCCCCACCCAAGGTTTCCAGCCTTAACTTCCCAGCAAAGGTCTAGTCTTACATTTCCATTTACCCATAGGGAATTTTTACTTGGGAAGAACTTCTCACTCTAAGTCAATCAACAGGTATTTCTGAGCGGCTATCACATATCCAATATTGTGGGCAGTCTAGAAGAAGCATTAGACATGACCTTTGCTCTTAAGGACTTTAAATTGAAACAGGGAGACAAAACCACTAATGTACATTCAACCGGCCACCACTTGCTGAGCGCCTACCTGTGGGAGACGCCACGAGGCCTGATGGGTGTGACCACCTACCCCAGTGTGCCAGGAAGAGCCCTGTTATACTAGTGCACTGGAGTGATCATTAACATTACCCTGCTGACCTGTACCAGTGTCCTACTTTGTACGATCGATTATAAGGTTGCCTTAAGATTGGGAGCGACAGGGCCTTGTACTCGTCACCATGAGAGCCGAGTCAACAGAGAAAATTATCATGGCCACTAAGAACCTTGATGATAGGAACTCTGTTAACACCCGAGTATTTTTAGTTCGGATGAGGCCATTCCTTCCATTACCTGAGCTACTTGTATAAGCTGTACTTTGTGTTGTTGGTTACTCTATGGCAAAGGATTATTTTCTCGAGGTTAAAATTCAGATTAGCATTTTATGTCTTGGAGACGTATTTTGCCTCTTCCTGAGACATGATGATGTTTTATCGATGGGAAATGGACCAAGCAGAAGGCTTCAAAAAGTGGGCAACAAGTCACCCATGGACACTTTTGTAGGTCACGTGGAGAAAAGAGGCTCAGTTCCTAGAGTGTCTCCATGCTGGGCACAAAGACTCTCGTCCCGAGGGCAGTCTAGGCAGGAAGCTAAGAAGCAGAGCCTGGAGGGGGGACACAGCAGGGGGCGGGTGGGGCCCACCGGGCAGGTTGGCACTGGTGTCTGCATAAATTGTGAGTCCACGGGTAGCAGATGTGGCTATGGAGGCAAGGAGAGCCCAGCTGGTGGAGGACCTTGTGTGCGACATCAAGAAGCCTAACCTTGGTTAAGATGGGAAACAAAGTGGTCCCTCTGCTACAGCTGAATGCTGGGGCTCAGAACACCCCAGCAGCCACGAGGTCTGTTTTCCAGGGTTCCTGCTCATCTCTGAAAGCCCCTCTGCCCCCTCTGATGCTCTGTGCAGATTCATGTTGTTCACATTTCCAAACTTGGTGGTGCTGGTGAGAAGTAACTCAAGATCTAAGACAAACAATGGTAGCTACGAATCAACAACCTACCCTGGGCAGATGTCCCCATGTTCGGTGTCACCTCCAGGCCCCCAGGCATCAGAGAAACCAGTACAGCAAGGACAATGGACTCATCTGGGTCAAGGTAGGGGCACTCACCTTCTTCGCAAGTGTGCAGAACCACTGACGATGCAGGGCTGGCCCGGAATATCCGGCTCACCCCTTTGTCGTTGCCCTCACTGGGGGCCTTGGACCAAAGGGCCCCATGACCTGGCTTAGTGCCACCCCAAGCTGCTGGTTCTTGAATCTCCTGCCACTTCCAACGTCACTGCTCCAAGCAGGCGACCTCATTCACCCGGCAACACTGGCTCTTGGCAATAGCGGCAGTGCAGCATGGTGTGGTGCACCAACACCGGAAGTAAAGGAAATGCCCCTACCCGGCTGGAATGAGTAAGCAGAAACCAGCAGAAAGGTAAAACAGCAAAGGAGGAGAAGAGCTGCCTCCAGTCATGCGAGAAGGCCATGCAAATGAAGATTCTTTTTAAAAGAGAGGATTATTAAAAAGCGGTTGACCAAGAATTTTAAAAATCAAGTGCAGATGTTTGTTTTCCATTTTGCTCGACTGAAATGATAGTTGCACGAAAACACATCTTTGAGGTCCAACGGAGTTTGTTTTCAGTTGCATGAAAACTTTTCTCCTTCACTAATTGACTTAAAAACTTCTTAAATTATTACGTTTCTTCTGCAGTGCAAGAGTTTGACCAGTGTTCATCTAGTCCCGAAAGCAGTGAGCTGAGGAACTGCTTTCCTTTGAGGACTGCAGGGCCACCAAGAGCTGGCGACTGTCTTGATGGAAAGGCCGACGAAGCAACTGGATGGACCCGTGGTCCGTGGTGGGTCACAGTGGGAATTCTGAGTCGGTCTCTTTCATCCAAGATCCATCGAGGAGTTTGTTCTGAACTGGATACATGGAGTCACATGATGATGATGGTATTTATCTGTGACTCTCACAGGAGAGAACACTCCCATTTAGCATCCTCCTTCCTGAAGCTTCAATTCCTGTTTGACTGTCACATACAGCAGTGCTACTCTAAGTGTTGGTTTCTGATCCATGCATTGCTTACTTCAGGCCAAGAATAAACTGTCACTGAACCACACAGCGGCCTTAGCGAGGTGGCTGGTAAACATTATGGTGCAAGTTCCTTCTCTTGTTGCAGAGTGTCATCTGCCCATAGGCTACGCTTTGTGAAGCACCGATGCACACGTTGCTGTCCCTTACATCATCTTCACAATCTATGCCATCTAACACACTTACAGAAAATTTGCAAGAACGGTAGAACTCCTGCCAACCCTTCTTTCAGATCTCTTCCAGTCTCACCCATGACATGGTAACAAGGGGTCCAATTCAGGGTCACAGGGCATACCCCTTGTCACTCTCAGTCTGTTGTTGTTTTTTTAAAGATTTATTTTTTATTTACTTAATTTATCCCCGTCTTCTGCCAGATGGTTCACTCGTCTGTCTCCTCATTGTTTGTTTGCTCGCCTTCTCCAGGAGGCACTGGGAACGGAACCCGGGACACGAACCCGGGACCTCCCATGTGGGAGGCGGGCACTCAAGTGGTTGAGCACATCCGCTTCCTGCTCACTCTGGAACAGCTCCCTAGTCTTTCTTTGAGTTTCATGCCCTTGACTTTTATGACAATTACAGGGTAGCCATTTTGCAGAATGACCCTCCGCTCGGGTTTATCCTGTGCTTCCCCAATGTACGCACTTGGGGCTGGAATATCACAGAAGGGATGCTGTATTTTCATGTCCCTCCTGAATGGCCTCTGACGTTGATGTGTCCCATAATTGGTGGTGGTAACTTTGATGACTTGATTAAGATAGTATCTGCCCAGTTTTTCTTTATGGTTGCTTTTCTTTCTTTTTTTTATAGTTAAATAAGCATTGTATAAATATACCACTACTCATCCTACTTTCACCTACTTGTTTTAGCATCTGTATTAGTCAGCCAAAGGGCTGCTGATGCAAAATACCAGAAATTGGTTGGTTTCTACAAAGGGTATTTATTTGGGGTAGGAGCTTACAGATACCAGGCCATAAGCATAAGTGACTTCCCTCACCAAAGTCTATTTTCACGTGTTGGAGCAAGATGGCTGCCAATGTCTGCGAGGGTTCAGGCTTCCTGGGTTCCTCTGGGCTCAGTGCCTCTGTTTCCTCCAGAAGGTCAGCTGTAGACTACGAAGCTCTCTAGGCTTTGCCTCTCTCCACAAGGTCAGCTGTAGACTATCAGGCAAACGGTTCTGTCTCTCTCCCTGGGGTTTCTGCTGTGTCTAAGGAGCCGTCTCTATTCCTCTGTGTTCTTCTCCTGGCTCAGGTCCCCTCTTCCTGGGGCTGGCTTCTCTTTCCTCTGTGTGCTTACTTCCTGGGGTTCCAGTTTAAGACTTCAGCATCAAACTCCAACATCAAAAATCCATCTCCTCTGTCCCTTGTCATGCCTTTTATCTGTGCATAATGATATGGCCCAATCAGAGCCCTAATCATAACTTAATCATGCCCAGGTACAGACCAGATTACAAACATAATCCAATATCTATTTTTGGAATTCATAACCATATCAAACTGCTACTGCATCTATAAAGTTTCTTGCCTGAATTATTTATTACTATGACTTTTGTTAAACAGTAATCTTCTAATTCTATCCTTCCTTCTATCTTTATTTAGTTGGTGTTCAGTTGTAAGAAGGAGCTCACTCTTTTCTCCACTTTTAATCCGTTATATTATTCAATGGGTTATAACCTCTAACTGTAATTAATTATTTGGATGCTCTAATTGACCAGATTTGGACAGTGGGAGCCCCGTGAAGCTAGTGTCTGTGTCCTTTTGACATCTGTCAGTCACTCTTTGAGCACTTCCTTCACAACAGTGTTCCCGGCTTAGCTTGTGCTGTCCCTGTGCCAGCTGCGGATCGGCCATTTCTCTAAGGAGCCCTGATTCCCTTCAAGACAGCGATCTTTGTGAAGCCATGGTCTGGTGCTAAGTGCACTCTTTGCTAGTGGAGTGTTGCTTTTCCCAGACTGTCTCAGTGGACGAAGCTACGAAATACATGCATTTATCCACACACCTTTGCATCTTCTCAATTTCCTGGACCCCATTATCCTAGTATTTCTATGTATTTGCCCAGTTCCCTGTATGTGGCTTCTGACTCCCTGAGGTGGTCTCTCTGCCTGCTCCGACACTGCCCTCCTGAAGGTCATTACCGGCTGTCACCAGCTGCCCTGCTGCCTTGCTCCAGTACCATCCTTGCCAGGTCACCCTGGCTCCCTGTTCCAGCTGGTCCCAAGGTCGTTGGACTGGATTGGGGAGCAAGCCGGATTTTTGTTTTCTTAATGACCAGGAAAGGTAAGCAAAGGCTAAACTGGCATTCCTCAGAATGGTTACTCCTCTGTTCTCTGCAGCATCTTGGTATTTGAACGATAGGACTAACAGCTTGCCTTCCGTTCTGGTGGTAGTATTTACACAGAAGGGTCTTAGCATCTCTTGGTCTAGCTCAGGACGGTGATGATGGCCAGGAGGGTGGGAGGGGCAGGTGCCTGTGCAGCTGCAGTGTACTCCAGCCTTAGCTCTAGCAGCAGGAAGAGGGCTGTCAGCCTTGGCTTTAACGTCGTGATGCCAGCAGAATGCTGTTCAGCTGGTCTGGACAGGCAGCGCGGTAATGAAAGAAGACCGTAAACCTGACAATTGACTTTTCAGTGCTTCTCCACAGGAGGTTGTACTACTCACTTCAAGGGGGCCTTTGGAAGTGTGGGGGTGTTTCGTGTTGTCACAACACCTGGGATTGATCCACTGTCATTTAGTGGGCAAGCGCCAAGGACATTAAATGTCCTACAGTGCACCAGACAATCTGGCATACAGCGACTTGTCCCACTCAAATGCCAACTGAGGCCCTTCTAAGACACTCAAACAGGTGTGTCACCAATCGGGGCGTTTTTGCTTGCTAAAGTTGTGGAGCAAAACACAAGAAATGGGTTGGCTTTTATAAAGGGAATCTATTAGGGGAAAGTCATACAGTTCTGAGGCCATGAAAATGTCCACATCAAGGCATCATCAGAGATTCTGTCCCACCAAAGGTCAGTGTAGCAGTTTGATATGGTTATGAATTCCAAAAATAGATACTGGATTATGTTTGTTATCTGTGTACCTGGGCTTGATTGAGTTATGATTAGGGCGTTGGTGGCTGGGGACTCACAGATAAAAGGCATGGCAAAGAACAGAGTTGAGGAAATTTGATGTTGGAGTTTGATGTCGGAGCCTTAAGCTGGAGTCCCGGAAAGTAAGCTTGCAAAGGAAAGAGAAGCAAGCCCCAGGAAGAAAGAAACCCTGAGCCCAGGGAAAAGAAGCCTGAGGAAGGAAGGAACCCAGGAAGCCTGAACCCTCCCAGACATCTGCAGCCATCTTGCTCCAACACATGGAAATAGACTTTGGTGAGGGAAGTAACTTCGCATCAGCACCCCTTTGGCTGATTAATACAGTTGGCTTCTGGTGACACTGGACTCCTGCCATGTGGCAAAGCAAAGATGGCGGCCAATCTCTGCCTTCTCCTCCAGGCTCACTTTCTCCCCGAGCTCAGCTATGGGTGATCAGGCACATGGCTTGCCTCTTCCTGGGCCTGTCTCTTTAGCCTTGGGCTGCTCCACTGATTCCAGGTCAGCCTCTCTCTCTCAGCCTTTCAGGGGTTCTCTGTCTTTCTGCAGCTGGAGGCAACCCTGGAGTCCTCTTTCTCACATGGCAGGGTCAAAACGGCAGCTGTCTTTCTCTGTGTGTCTCTGATTTCAGTTCTCAGCTTACATAAGACTCTAGCAAGAGGGCCCAGATCCAACCTGGGTCTTGCCTCACTGACATAGTCCAATCAAAGGCCCTAAAGTGACCTAATCAAAAGTCACCTTAACTGAATCTAACTAAAATCCCCCACACAAAATAGGCTTACATGCACAGGAATGGGTTAGCTTAAGAACACAATTTTCTGTGGTCCACCAAAGACTCAAAACAGGACAGGGGGTATAGCCTGTAATGTTTTAATGTTTTTACCATGGTTGTGCTTGGGAAGGACCATGTTCTCCAGCCTCTGCCAGAGCAGAGCCAGGTAACCATAACGACCAGAATGAGAGGTGGTCGTAGTGGCCGCTTCCACGTCTTCTGGACGTTCACCAACCATATGCTTCCCTGAATGAAACAGTGGACCCTTGTGACCACATTCAACCCCATTGGAAGTGGGCAACACATGGCCATTAGAGCAAAAAAGGCGATCATGTGATTCTGTTGCTTTGGCCTCCGTTGCAATTAGCAGCAGAAAAGTAAATGTGTTTCTGCTGTCATGGATGATTGTGACCTAATCATGACAACGATGTGCTAGTTGATTGTAAGCTCCTTGAGGGCAAGGAACAGGATCATACACTCCTGCAATCACTCTGAGTGACTTGCAATTAGTAATTGATTAGTAGCTGGTGACTCAAGGTTTGATTTTTTCCCATAACTCCGGTGGAGGACCCATTTCTATTTTTCTATAGTGTTCTAGTCACCGCCACTTATTCACATTTGAGATAGGGCTCAAGTCTGCAGCCTTCTGAAGGAAACAAAGGCCATTCCTATTTCGCCTTCTCTCCTTAACCTCCCTCCCTCCTTTCAGCTCTCTTCCCCTCCTCCCTCCCTCCTTCCCTCCTTATCTCCCTTCCTGCCTTTGGTTTATAGGCTTATAGAAGTTAATGCAAGAATGACCCAGCTGTGTGGGTGAGGGCCCTGCTGTGCACTGTGCCACCTCAAGTCCTGGCCACGAAGCAGGAGCCCAGGCTCGCGCTGCGCTCGGGGCCCTGGTGTCAGGCTGGCTTCTGCCATGAACTCTGTTCAACTTTCAGCAGGTCTCTCAACCTCCCCGGCTTTCCTGCCTTCATCTGTAAAGGACCTCTGGAGGTTGGACCTCATGACCTCTAACAGTCTGTGGTTCTACTCAGCTTCTGGAAATACTGATTCACGGCCACATCCTGAATAACAGCACTAGAGTGCCAAAGTGACAAGGAAAACGGATGGAAGGGGCGGCCTGTAAGAACAAGAGAGTCCATTACCTGGACACTAAAACCCAAGCTTCTCTTTCTTAGTGGCTTTTCCTTTGTCTTCCTTTCTCTCTCTTTCCCTCTTCTTTTTTTATAGGGAGAGCAGCTAAAAGCCACTAACAGTAGCTGCCTTCCTGGCAAGGAGGAGAAACAGGTGAAGGCTCTGATGGTGAAGAAGCTGGTCTCTTTTTCTAGACCACAGAAGGGCCACAGTCCCTCAAGATGGTTTTCTTTCCCACCAGTGAAGGAGGACTGTGATGATGGGACAGTTCTGTCACTCTCAGCATACTTAATTTGTCTTTGAAAGTCTGACTTTCATTTTTACAAAGTACAGTGAAAAAGTAATTTAGACTATATACTCATCATCTAGAGATCCTGATACTTTACTTTTCCTTCCACAATTGTTTCCAATCCTGAAAAGAGGAAAAATGTTTTTTGCCATTGTTTCTCATTTTTCCCTTTTGCCATTAAAAACAAAACAAAACAAAACCTGCTCTGCATTTATTGTAAACTGTCTTAAATCCACTTTGGAGATGACATGGAAATAAATTATAAAGTAATGATTTGTGTTTTAATCAAGAAAAACAGAAAGTCATGGGACCATAGAATTATAGAATGTTAGAAGCAGAAGGGACCTCAGCAAATGCTTAAAGCAATGTTTTTCAAATTGCAGGTTGTTAGCCATTAGTGAGTTGCAACCAGTATTTTAAAAATGGATATGTAGAATATAAGGGAAAATAGCAGAGTACAAACACATAGTAAAGGGTTGTTTAAGAAACTTTTGTTTAGGCAAGTTCTGACTTGCCTAGAATATCAAAGCTATTAGAAATATGCAAATAAGAACTTTGCAGAGTAGAAAATAAAAAAATAAAAACTCTGCTCAGTAGACTAGAGCAATGTACTATATTAAGTATGACTTATATGGTTGGTTACTGTGATGTCCTAATTAATTTGGAAATAGTCTTTGGAAAATCCCCTGAAAAATTCAATTTAATACTGTTTATTAAGTGCCCAAATAAGCAAAGGAGTATGCAAAATATTTAAAACACTAGGCCCTAAACAATTTAAAGATATTCAAGTGGTAATTGAAATGCTCCCCAAAATGAAATCTCCTGGTCTAGACAGTTTCAATGGCGAATTCTACCAAACATTTAAAGAATAATTAACAGCAGTTTTACATAGTCTCTTTCAGAAGAGGAGGGAACACTTCTCAACTCATTTTGTGATGCTCTGTTACCCTGATACCAGAACCAGACAAAGAGTGTCCAAAAAAATAAAAAGACCATCGACAGACCAATATTGCTCATGAACTTTAAACGCAAAAATCCTCAACAAAATATTAGTAAGTTGAAACAAGCAAAGTATTCTAGAATTATACACCATGGCCAAGTGAGATTTATTCCACATATACAAGGCTAAGTTAATATTTGAAAATTAGTCAATGTAATCCACCATATCAATGGGTTAAAGAAGAAAAATAGCATGATTATATCAATTGTGATTTGACAAAATCCAACACCCATTCATGATGAAATTCTCAGCAAGTCAGCAATAAAGGGAAACTTCCTAAACTTGATAAAGAACATCTATGAAAAATCATACACACACAGGTAAATTGTACTTAATGGTAAAGGAGTGAATACTTTCTCTCTAAGATCAGGAAAAGGCAAGGCTGTCCTCCCTCACTACTCCTATTTATGATAGTACTAGAAATTCTAGCCACTGCAAGAAGGCAAGAAAAAGAAATAAAAGGCATTGTCTACATAGAAAATCCTGAGAAATCTATAAAATACTCCTGGAACTAATACATGAACTCATCAAGGATAGAAGATCACACAAAAATCAATCACATTTCTATATACTAACAATGAACATGTGGAAACCAAATTTAAAAACACAATACCATTTATAATCACTCCAAATAAAATGGAATAGGTATAAACTTGAAACAGTGCAAGAACTATATGTGGAACATGGCAAAATGCTGATGAAAGAAATAAAAAATGATATAAGTAAATGGTTTTCCATAGGAAAGATGTCGATTTTCTCCAAATGGATCTGTAGTTTTAATGAAATTTTTATCCAAATCCCAACAAGAATTTAAAGATAGTCAAGACTATTCTAAAATTTATATGAAATACAAGCCCTGGAATATCAAAACAATATTGAAAAAGAAGACAAAAGTGGAAATAACCACTGTACCTGATACTAAGTCTTACTACGTATCTACAGTAATCAAGACAATATGTTTTTGGCAAAGGGATAGTTTTCAATGGAAAAGAATAGAGAACCCAGAAATAAACCCACAACTATCTCCAGTGGCTTTTTTTGAATTTGCAAAAGTAATTCAATGGAGGAAGGATAGACTTTTCAACAAATGTCACAGAAGGAATTGGACATCCATACGAAAAAAAACAAACAAAAACCCCAACCTAATCTCATACCTTATATAAAAATTAACCCAAGATATATCATGTATCTAAATTTATAATAATGTGCAACTATAAACAGTGAAGAAGAAAATATCGGATAAAATCTTTGGGTCTATGACTAGGCAAAGACTTCTTAGACTTGACACCAAAAGCATAATCCCTAAAAGGAAAAATCGATAAATTGATAATAAGAACTTTTGCTCTGTGACAAAGCCCACGTGAAGAAGATGAAAATAAAGAGATAAGCTACAGATTGGGAGAAAGTATTTTCAAGCCACCTATTTGGCCAAGAACTAGTATTCAAGAATATATAAATTCTCAAAACTTGACAGCCAAACAACAAATTATCCAATTAGAAAATGGACAGAGGACACTGACATTTTACCAGAGATGCTATAAAGATGACAAATAAGCACATATAAAGATGGCCAACATTGTTAGCCAATGAGGAAAGGCAAGTTAGAACCAGAGCGAGCCATGACTGCACCCCAGTCAGAATTGCAGTAATAAAAATAGTGGCAGCCCAAAGGCTGGTGAGGACATGGAGAAACTGGCTCACTCATACATGACTGGTGGGAATGTAAAATGGACTGGGAAGAGAATGGCAGTTTCTTACAAAACTTACCATAAGACCCAGCAATTGCTCCCCTTGGCCTTTATCACAGAGAAATGAACACTTAGGTTCACATAAAAAAAAACCATACCTAAATGTTCAGAGACACTTTATTCATAATAGCCCCAAACTGGAAATAACCCAGATGTCCTTTAATAGATTTAAACAAACTGTGGAACATCCACCTCACGGAATACTACTCAGCTGTAAAAAGGAACAAACTAGTGATACATGTAACGATTTGGATGAACTCCAGGGAATTACGCTGGGTGAAAAAAGTCAATCTCATAAGGCTACATATTGTATGATTTCATTTATGAAACATTCTTGACATGAAAAAATTGTGAAAATGGAGAAGAGATTAGCAATTGCCAGGCACCAAGGGCAGGGTGGGGAGAGGTGGGGGAGAGGTGGCTGTGGCTGGAAACGGGGCCCAAGAGGCATTCTTGTGGGGGTGGAAGTGTTCTGCATTGTGACTCAACGTCAGCACCCTGGCTGTGACACTGTCCTACGGTTTCGCTAGATGTTGCCATCTGGAGAAAACAGGGAAAGAGTACATGGTGTCTCTGAGAATTGTTTCTTAAAATTCCGTGTGAATCTATCATTATTTTAAAGTAAAAAAGTTTCATTAAAAACGAAACATCACGGCTCTCTGTGGGGTTTAGTTAGATGTAAGTCAATGGAGTAAAAAATGTCTAACAGGAGAGAAAAAGTCTTTACTAACCACTGAAGAGATTGTAAATAGCTCGGTGACAGCGGTGAGCCACTAGAGTCCCGGCCTAAAGGAAACACGGCTCACGGAAGCACTCAGTAATTCGCGTTGTATATTTTATGATGATATTTTATGAAACAGAGGTTGCCTCGTCAAGAGTTTACGTATTTAGATACGTGAAATAAGGCATGCATAGGACAACAGACAACTCAAATGTGAACGAGCCAACAATTTTTTTGTGTGAAAGGAGAATGATAATTACCTTTGATAAACGTAACCGAAGTCTTTTGCACTAGAAAGCAGTTAAATCGTTGTTTTTCTCTCCTGGAGGTTTTGTTAGTTTTTGTTTCTTGTCACAGGCTGTCCTTGAATGAGGATTACCAGCTGAGGAAGCAGGGGCAGTAAGGGCTTTGACCTAGAAGGCTCGCACCCCTCCTTTGGGGGTACCCCGGGAACCTGGGGAGGGGGTGCCAGTGTGATACCCACTTCCTGGCGTTTCCGCCTTGGGCAGCTTCCTTTCTTCCTATTTCGCAAATTGGGTCCTGCGTAAGATTTGGTTAAAGACCAGATCTAATGCTCAGTAAAGTGTTGGAAGACCGCCAGCTGCTCCGGCCTGCACCTGCTGCCCCACGGGCGGTGGAGACCCGGGCCCCTGCAGACCTGGCAGGGGACACAGCCCAGGGCCACCCGAGGAGCCGGAAGCAGCAGGGCCAGCGCCCCAGGCCGGGCCCACCAGCATCTGCCGCAGGGCGCTGCTGGGAGCACCCGCGCTGGGCCCACCCAGGGAGGGGCCGGGGCAGGACCCCGCCATATCAGAGCAGGGGGGCGGCCAGTGTGGGAGGCTTTCGGCAGGGAAAGTACTTGTTCCTGGATGTTATCTTTTCAGTGTGTGCATGTGGGAGGTGGAATAGAAGGCGTGAGGTCAGGGTGGTGAGGCGACAGATCCGGAGATCAGGAAAGCACCTGAGGAAGCCACAGATGTTAGGGCGTGCACAGGGGCGCAGAGCAGCGTGCAGAAGGAATCGGTGACTGCGCTGGGGAGACGTTTCTGTGTTAGGGTCGACACTACTAAAGTGGGTGAAACCCCACCTGGCTGGTTCTGTACTTCAATGGGTAGGGGAGGGGTGACTGCCAGCCAAAGTCTTGACCAGTCATGGCCGTTGGGTGGGGGAAGGGTGACTGCCAGCCAAATCTTGACCAGTCAAGGCCGCTGGGCAGGGGAGGGGTGGCTGCCAGCCAAATCTTGACCAGTCAAGGCCGCTGGGTGGGGGAGGGGTGGCTGCCAGCCAAACTCTTGACCGGTCAGTCGCAGGCAGATGGTCATGAGCAGTGGCTCCAGGAGCAGCCGCAGACGCCGGGCCCCCCTCTGCAGCAGTGCGGGCTGCGGCCGTGGTTTCCATTTCCCCCGAGCTCTTTGGGAGGAGCTCCCCGTTGGTGGTGGAGATGCCCTCGCACACATCGACGCTCGCCCGGCGTCGCCCCGGCGTCCCCTCGCGGCACAGCCCCACTGGCATTGGGCACCGGGACCCCAGCAGGGGTGGGGTGGGGGTGAGGCCCGGAGGGCGCCCAGGGGCTCGGACCTGTCCTGCCTCCGTGCTCTCCTGGTGTCATAGCCCCTTGAACCCGCTGGGCTGGGGAGAGATGTGCCGGGCCCCTAGGGGCGGCAAAGCTCCCCGAGTGCTCCTTTCTGGGGCCTGGGGTTGGGAATGGGGTTCCAGGGCATGGGGAAGGGAGGGGAGGCAGGGCAGGGGGACAGGGAAGCCCTAACCAGTAAGAACCCCCTCCTCCTAAAGGGCCTCTGTGAAGAGCCAATGAGCCGGCGTCCGCAGGGCTTCTGGCTGTCGTCCTACAATCAGGAAACAGAGAAGCCCACCAAAGACACATGGACACCACAGACTAAACCACCACTCCTCACAGTCCCCCCAAAAGCTCTGTGAAGCGACAGCTGCGTCCGGCCCACGACGGCCGGGGCTTCCCAAGGTCCCTAAAGGCCCGAGGGCCCAGGAGGACCAGGGCAGGGGGGCACCAGCAGGGCCCGTGCAGCGCCAGCCCGGGCCCGGTGTGCCCTCCCGGGTAACGATCAGCACCGCTTCGCTCTCCAGTCCCAGCCTGACCGCAGATGATATGGTCATATTAAAAAAACCAACCTGAAAACAGCCTCCTGAGTGCAGGCCCCGGCGGGCGTGGGGACAGGCTGTCAGCGGTCAGGGTTTCATCGTCCCCGCGTGACTCCTTCCCTGGGGTCGGCAAACTACGGCCCTGGGCCAAACCCAGCCCTTGACCAGTTCTCGTGGACCTCCGGAGCGAAGAGCGGCTTTTTGCCATTTTAAAGGGTGTAAGAAAACAAAGACTCTGGGGCAGATACCGTACTTGCCCTGAAAGCCTGAAGCTTTTCCTCTCTGCCCAAAAGCTTGCGGAACCTCCTCTAGTCACCTGCTTCTGCCTCCTGGGGTGGAAGGTCACCATCCAGGGTCACTGTGAAGGTTTGGCCCCAAAGGAAGGTGACAGCTGTGTCTCCTCCTCCTGCCTTTGCCAAATTCAAGGGGAGGACTGACCTGGGTCCAGCAGGGCCCTGCTGGGGTAGGCGCCCCGTGTTTGGGGAGGGCGTGATGGGGGCCCAAGCACACCGCAGGAGCCGGGTGCCCTGTGAAGCAGAAGGCACCTGCTGGCTCCCCGGCTCCTCTGCCTCCAGGGCGTGGTGCTGGAGCAGCTGCACCCCCAAGGGCTGAGGTTCTCTCCCTGCTAGTATGTCATCTTCTGGGGAAAGGAATGCTGTGGCCACCAGCCCTGCTTCCGGAATGGCTCAGTAGCCACAGGCTGCTTTGGTGGTTTCCTGCCATAAATTACAACCATGCCCTCAGATTCCAGATGGTTTAATTTTAGCTCTGCCGCGCCCACGTGATTGTGCCGAGGAAGCCTTGGTGTGTGTGCGACGTGCCCATTGGGGCACAAGGAGGAACGGGTTCCCTCTTCCCCCGGTACCGCCTCTCCAGCACGAGGGGCCGCTCGGAATCGCCGTTTGGGCTCTTGGCTCTGTGAACATGACTTCAGCTCAGGGGTGCAGTCCTTGGGAAGAGGCCAAAGGACCCGTGGCATCTGTCCTTGACCGACTATGTGACTTTGGGAAGCTCCCTCCGGGTCCTCATGCTGTCACCGTCAGACCTGATACTCTCCCAGCTCTAACCCACGATACCATCGAGCCCAGCTCCCGTGTGGGAGGCCCTTTATTCCAGTGGGTGCTACAAAGATGCAAGGGGGCGAGATGGTCCTTCCTGAGGAATTCCTACTCAGGAGCCTTGGGCAAGTGACCACGTTGGAGGACCGGTGCCAGCAGACGGCCAGAGGGCCTGGGTGTCCACACTCAGAGCTGCAGCAGCCGGCAGAGGGGGGAGCCCTGCAGTCCGGGCAGAGGCACGATCAGAAGGCAGGTTCCCGCCTCCAGGACCTTCTGAGGGCAGAAGGCGCTGCTCCCCCAGCGATGAGGATTTCCCAGAGCCCAGGGAAGGAAGCACCCAGCCCGCCTCTGCAGGAAACAGCAGTCAGCGTCGAGCTGGATTCTTCAGACAGCTGGATGTTCCCTATTCTGCATACGTGATTCTAGAAGTGTATTTTTTTTTTCACTCCAGATATCTCCGAGGTGAAAAATGCTACTTACAAGTGAGAATTAAGCAGTTTTTAACAATTATGAAAACCATACTGAAAGTGAAACATTTTCAAAAGAGCAGTGCTATTTTTCTACCCTTCCCGTATCTGTGAAGCAGTGTTTAAAAATCTTGAGAAATTCAAGGGGCTCCCTTGTGCATCCCTGTACCAGGCGCCAGTGACGCTCTGTCCTTCCATGCAACGCCATCACGAATTTTCCGAGGGTGGGTGGCAGAGGGCAGTGTACACTACTGAACACCCGGGAGCAGTTTACCTGCCACCTCTAGCCCTTCCGCTGAACTTAGAAAGAAAGCTTGTCTGGAAATCTTACCTGGGATGCAGGCTCAATATTCAACGGAGCGGGGTCCCGCCAGGGGCTGGTACAGGAGGCTGGCTGACCTAGCAGGTAAAGGTTATGAGAGTCGCGCACCATATTTCCCACTTTCGTCTGAAAACATCCAGCCAAAAAATGTGCTTCAAGGCCAAGTGAGCGGATGAGACTAAACATTACAGCACAGAGACCCCCAAGCTTCCTAGCTGGGACTTTGCTGCTGTGACAACTTCGGAAGCAATTACCCCTTCCTCCATGCCTCAAGTTCTTGAACTTGGCCACTGCTTGTAACCCATCCCTTTGGAAACAAGTTCTCCATGCGGAACACACCGATTTGGAATATTCCTCCCCTTCCTCTAAGAATATGACAGTTTCGTTTTGCTTTTTCTACCTTTATTACATTTTTGCTTTGGATATACAAACAAACCATTCTCTTACACCACACAAACCACATCCATTCTTGTGTTTTTAAAAGTGCATTTCTCCTTTAACTCTATGTGTACAAAAATATTTGTTTTGAAACCATGCGGAAATTTCTCGACAAGGCACTTTGAGGCATGAAACGAAGATGGGTCCTCGGTTCCACAGTCACGGCGAAGTAAAAGTGAAACATGGTCACAGCTGCGTTCTCCAAGTCCTCAGATCCGGCAGGTTCCAGAAAGTGACAAACTGTAAAGACATTCACAGCTTCAGCGCGGGCCGCAATGCTTTACAAGCAGGGCAGGAAACACCGAAACAACAGCCCTCTTTGTCCCCGTGCCAGATGGGTCCCTACTGCAGGAAACGAAGATAAGCTGCCAAATTGTCTTCAGATGACCCTGGAAGATCCCATTATACACGTGTGACTTCTTATCCCCACTGCAGAGACCGTGGAGAAGGGCAGCAAGGACTGTCCCAGAGCCAAGAGCCCCCAGGCCTGCTCGGGCAAACAGCGTCCTGCTGCGGGGTTTCAAAAGAGAAAACAAATGACAGAGGAGCAAGGCTTCCGTTCACCGTCCACGGGGAGGGACGACCCATAAAATGGGCACTTCTAAAAAAAAGACGAGCCTATATCTTTGGTTTATAAAAGCGTGTAGCCCATTTAACGTCCCAGTGACTACAGGTAATGCTTATTTTTAAAAAGCAAATGACACGCAAACACCCAAAACCACAAAAGCATTCTCCTACAAGTTCAAAATTTACATCTTTAAAAATAGTATCGAGTCCTATTTTACCACCCCGAAGATGAGATCTTCGATATAAAATAAACTCTACCGTTAATTCCGAAATCGTTTTAATTTTTGGAGAGTAGCATAACTCTGTCCTTTCTCACCAGCTCCCCTATAACATGAATACTTTCAACAAAAAAAAACCTAGTCCAATGTTTCCTGTCTTCCCAGAAACATGCAAAGCTTATTTACTATACATCCAGCTTATTTTATTGCACCCAATTTGCAAATGCTCCCCAGGGGAATGAAAATGAAACAAAAAACGGAGCTGCTTCCTCATCCCGGGACAACAGCACGAGTGACAGGCGGCCTCTCCTTCTGGGACAACAGGTGAAAGCCACCGTGACTGGGGGCGGGGGTAGGTGTGTGGTTCCGCTGCAGAACCCAAAGAAAAGCCGAATCAACACGTCTGGCTGCAGTGAAATCTCCAACTCAGAAACTCCTCGCCCCCCCGCCGTGGGAAAGCCTGACACGAGGTCTGGTGGGGCAGTTCCCAAGGCCATCTAAGAGTATCAAGGGACAGGAGGAGGCCAAAGGGACAAAGTCTGCAGGAGGGGTGGGGTGGAGAGAAAACCGTCCTTCGGCTACTGCCACTTCGCTGGTGGCACTGACGAGTGACGAGGGAAGGCCGGCAGCTCAGCTCTCTACTGTGGGAAGGGGCTCTGCAAGCAGGTGAGGATCTGGCAAGGGGCATGCAGCCGGTGCCCCTGGCAAAGGGGCCACCAAACGTAGGGGCAGGTTTGTGGCTGTTTTCAGAGAGATACCTATCACTGAATTACCATATTTTGAATTTTGACATGGGAATGTCTCAGGATCACTATTACTTATTCTTTCCTTATGAACACAGAATAATCTTGTCACCTGAAGTCTGGCAACATATAAATGCCAGTGCACCCTGCATCGTTCCTGCACATGGCGGGGAGGGTTCCTAAAACAAAATAGACCTGTGACCTACAGGAAATCAGTTTTGCTTCCATTTGCCTTAGATTTATGCAGTGATAACTCCAATCGTGTATTTTAACACCTAAAGTACATCTGGGTCCTGACAAAAGTATATTTACATAAAACAAAGTTCTGCCCAATTTCAGCGTAAGATAAAAATGTGAATTCCCCATAAATTATATTATCATGTAACCCAGAGTGCTATCCCACTACGAGAAGCACAAAAATAATAAAGCACTAGATTGCACACTGGTAACAACTAGTTTCAGGAACAGCGATGACACTGAACATTGCTTAAAGCATTTAAAAAAGTCAAAGCATTTTCAAGTTCAAAGAAGAAAAAGAATACCCCACCAAGAGACTCGAGGAGCCCAGGCACCCTCGGACCTGACACTGAGCCTTACGCCAGGTTTACAAAGCTACAGACGCCACGGGGCGTTCTCCAGTTAATGGGGCAATTCGCACAAAAGAAGACTCTTTGCTTGAAAAGTACAGCAGCGGTGCCCCGAAATCCAGGCAACTGTGCATTCTTCTTCCTTGGGAAAACCTCACTTTAGTAAGGCCAGGCAAACAGACAATGAGACAGTCACCAAGCTCCCAAATAAAGAAAAAAAAATGAAACGGAAAAAAATCCAACCTTCTACAAATATACACGTAAATACACTTTTAAAACACCTCTCAAACAAAGCAATCCTGCCTTAGAAAAAGCAGTTTTCGGGAACCTTCTGACAAGGAATAACCCTGGTGTCTCTTCCGTAACAGCATTAACCAACCGACTGTAACGCTTCAAGTCCAATATGGCTAAGAAAAATTAACTTCTGATATTTCAGAGTTGGCAAATCTCTGAAACAAAATACGTGAACTTGGTTAGGTTTCTCTCCCCTATCCCTTGACATACTCACACACCATAAATAAGACCCCCCAAATCAAAGTTCCTGGTGCTTGTAAAGTGTCCTGGGTATTGTAAATCACAGCCCCAAATAAAACCAAACATCTTCTGGCAGGTTTCCAGGATATGCTGCAAATCAAAATGTCACAAACGCAGCATAGAAGATGACTCTCCAGGAGAAGAGATCTTAAATTCTTTTGCAACGAATGAGGTGCCTGCAAACCAGCCAAACAAGTCAAAACAAATCCTGTAACTGAGCTGTCTGGTGACTCTCGGTAAAAGTGAGTCCTTAGAAAGCTTCCCCAAAGGCCAAGAAGAAGAGCTAGAAATGTTCCACTTGGACTGTCCGGCCTTGACTTAGCCTTGCCATCTGTAACACAGCACTGGAATTACGTCCTACCACCGTGCTTCTCTCCGCTGGAATATATAGGTGCGGGGGTGGACAGGGGGGAGAAGGCAAGGCCTTTATTCGCCTTTATTACCTTTTCCGTACACCGGATAGACTGTGTGAGAAAGTCAACTGCAAAACGTGAACTTGCAATCACATGATAGCACAGAAAAAAAAGAAGGGGCGGGGGGGCTGAGCCTCCCCGCCTGCTTCCGCAGCTGTATTAGAGATGTGCAAAATCAGACCAATGCATCACGGCAGAGGTCAAGTGCGCAGGACGTGTGTGGTCGGCGAGCAGCAGCGACACGCAGGCAAGGCGCGTCCAGGTGGCGGGCCGGGGACCGAGCGGCAGGTGACCACCTGCATCCGTGTGGGCAGGGGTGGGTCCTCCAGCAGCCCCCTCTCAGCACCCACCACCGGCGTCCTGGTGGCTGCAGGGTGCTTGCCGAGGGGACGGCTGTTAGACGGGGTCCGGGACAGACACCCGGCCGCGGTGCTGGCGGAAAGGGGGGAAGCGCACGGGACCCTCTTTCCGCTAACAGCGTGCCTAACGGCAGTCCGGCTGCACCTGTCGAGACAGGGCCAGGCCTGGGCACACGCCAGCGCAGCCACGCTCCCCCACGGGCCTCACGGCTAGTAGTAGGGCCCCAGCTTTTCATATCCCAGGTAGCTAGGCCACTCCGGAAACAGGCCGTAGGAGCAGCGAGGGCTTCCAAACTGGTCAAAGGCTATTCCAAAATCGGGTCCGTCCTGCGGTTCGGCCGCTCCCTGCGTGGATTTTAACTCAGCCCGGGTGATCCTGTAGTTTTTGCCTCGGTTGCTGTCCCAGTAGGTCTGGCCGCGGCACTCAAAGCACACGGCAAACTCCATGCGCTCGTAAGACTGAATCTTCTCGGGTAGGCTGATGTCGAAGGAGAAGGTGTCCCTGTCGGTACCGGCATACGTGTCCTTCACGTACCGACAAGGGAAGTCGGTGAAGCTCTTCCAAGTGTCAAACGTCATCCTGACTTTCACCGTCTTCTCAAACGCAAGGTTGTGCACCTTCACCGTGCCTGAGATGGCCCTGTCCTTCAGCACACAGTTTTCCAGGCACACGTGGTCGCTCTGCAGCCGGTTTCGAAAGTCCAAGTAATCGGCAGAGGGCTGCGGAAAATCCAGAACAAAGCTCTCGCTCTCTGCTGTCGTCAGGCTCACAATGCTGTCGAGAAGCTCGGTGATGTTGAAAGGGATATCTAATGGGTCATCAAATTCCGAGAACACTTTGACCATTGTCAGGGCCAGCCCTTGGTTGTCCGCGAAGGACACCCGCTTTTTCACCTTCTTCGCCTGGACAGCCGGCGCCACCATCCCAGTGGCTTCGCTCTTGCCGCTCAACTGGATACAGGGCCGCAGGGGTTTGCTCGGCTTTGGGGAGATCTTGCAGGCGAACCTCTCTCTGCGCAAGGAAGGGGCCATGCAGCTGTACCTGTACTCTATGTCCACAGCCATCGTTGGGTCAGACAGATAGGTTGGAACCCTGGCAAAAGGGGAAAAGAAAGAAAACAGCAGAGAGATCAGATCGATGTTTAAAATCTCTTTCCAAAAGGATGGGTCAACAAGGGGCTCTGTACTCACCAGTTTGGATCAGCACAACATTAGCTTCCGGGGATGTTAAGAGTATAAAGGGGTAGAGAGCCCAAGGTTAAAACAAAAAGTATGGAGCCACTGGTTTTAGTGGCATATTCACAGGATTTTCTCCTTTAGGATCTCCAACATGCTAACGTGCTGTAGGGGGTGATGAAGAGGGCATACGACACTGTTTACGGAATTTCCCCAACTCATTTGACCACAGAACTCTTTTCTGGGGAGCGCCTTGCAGGCCAGCTGCTCAGAGTTTGGTAAATACCACTTTAATCCAATCAAGGGAAATGATTGGATTCATCCCACAAATACTGACTTAGCGCTTTGTACCAGATACTGTGCTGACACTGGGATTAAGAGTGACGACAGACACAAACCTGCTTTCATTAAATGTACAGTAGGTCATAATAACCCCATATATCTTTAACCAGCAACTCAGTATCTTTAAACCTTTCATGGAGGTGAATGTTTGTCTTTTCCACGGATGAAAATAGCCTTCATAAGAATAAAAGGAGAACAGAGTCACGTGAAAAATGTTAAACCTGACTTCATAAAAATTACAATTTTCTATAAGTGAAAAGAAAATTAACCTGAAAGATTAAAGAAACATTGGGGAAACATTGTACAACAAGCATGACAGCAAAGAGTTAATTCCTTAATATATAATGAGTTCTTACAAAGAAATAACAAAGTCAAATCTTCCACAAGGAAAAACAGGAAATTCACGAAACTTAAGAATATTCTATAAATATGCAAAATGATCAACCTTATATGTAATTTAAGAAATTTAAATGGAAAAAAAATCATGCATGTTTTTACCTGTCAAATCATGAAAGAATAAAAAAAAGATCCTACAAATATTTGTGTTAGTAAAAACTGGTACAACCTTCTTAAATGTTACTGGCTGTTCTAATATCATGAAAGGTTTCTATCCTAAGGAAATCATCAAAAATGCACAGAGGTTAATGTACTTAAATGCTCAATTCAGCATGCAGGGAAAAGGTGAGAAAATAGCCTAAATAACCAAATGCAGGCATCTATCTGGTTAAATGAATTGTACTGCATCCATATAGTATACCTATAGACATTAAAACCACAATTTGGAAGAATATTTAAATGGCATGGAAGAAAGTTTTAAAATATAGTTAATGTGGAAAACAGAGGAGATAAAATTGTGCATAGAAACCAGATTCATGGGGGAAAATATTATATGTATGCAGAGGATATATGCAAAACTGACAGATGCCCAGGTTTGGGGGTTTCAGGAAATTTCTGTTTTCTTGTTTGGTACTTTCCTGTATTTTCTAAAATAAGTATAACTTCTATAATTTAAAAAAAATCCAAAAAACCCCACACCCCTTCAAATGTTTTAAGATTTTCCAAAAACCCCTCCAACACTATGGTCTCGCTCAAGCCAAGCAATATTTTATCATCTTAATAACCATGGCAAATTTATATTCTGATTTGACAGCTACAGTGGGACAGACCCAAGAAGTGAGTAAAAAAAACAAGATTAAAAATCCCAACTCGAGACTCACAGAGCAGGATCTGGCTTAGTTTCCAAACACATCCCCACCCCCGGGGCAATTGTGTAGTATCACAAGGCAGACTATTTCGGGTGCCTGGCTCCTGGGCCTCCACTGCCTCCCTGAGCTCTGCCCCGGGGGCTTCAGAGGGCTCAGGGCTCTAAGGAAAAGCATCAAGCAAAATGCTGCTCATCTCCGGAGAAGCTTCTGGTTCAGCCCAAGGAATAACATCTCATCTCCAACTGCTGATTTGGATTAACCAAATACACAAAGAAAAACCGAGAAAGGACAAAGCCATGCCAGGTTTGTTCCTATTTTCCAAAAGAAGTACAGCATTTCCCCAGGATTGAGAGGCATTTAGTGATATTCAGAGACACATACATTCAGAGACAAATAAAACTAACTTGTGCCCATAATGCAGTTATCTAAATATTCATTTTAAAGGCTATTTGTCTTAGCTTTTCCTCTCTAACAGTCAATGTAATGAAAAATTTAAGAGAAGTTTGCTTTCTATTTTCTGTTCTTATACCAATATCATCGTTCTGCAATGGAAAGTTCTGACCAAACTGAGCAAGACAGGTTCAACATAAAAATACCACGCTTGCAAATTACTTGAAATTCAGTTCCCCCCTGTCCACCACGAAACTTGATGGTAGAATGTATTGCTATTATATATACCTTCTGCTCTAACTTTGACACAGGGAGGTGTTTTATCTGCTTTAATGTGGATTAAATGTCGACCAACCAGCTTGTGCCTTACATCCAGCCCCTCCCACCCTGCCCACCCTTGAGGACGCGGAGTGTGGTTGGAGGAAGATGGGTTCAACCGCTTCCTCCTCGCCTGAGTCAGCACAAGGTCAACTGCAAGTTCTCCAGGCGCCTCTAACCAGCCTGCAATGCAACTTCGTAGTACCTTCCCCCCACACGCCCCCTTTCAAAAGGGCTCATTAGAAAAAGGCCGGGGAGCTCTCGAGAGATCCTGGAAATAGAAATCGAAAGCCAAGGGCTCATTGACAGCAGGGATTTTTAGCCTTTTTTTGTTCCAGGACCCCTTTGCCAGTCAGATGAAAACCAGGGACCCCTTACTAAGTCCACACTCTACTGTGCATTATTTAATAATTATATCACACCTGCAACAACACGTCCCCACCAGAATAATGGTCTTCTGAATTTCAATTCAAGCTCACGGACCTCTTGTTAAGAACCTGAGTTAAGAAATCTGCCCCCTTGCAGGGAACTAAACCCACTCCCAAGCTCTAATGCTGCAGGCTAAAAAGACTTAGTTGAAGACCTTGGTAAAGTTTCCCTGCCGGGACCCAGGGCTGTAAATTTACCCCCAAAAGCCCCCGTATCACCAAGCTGCACAAACAAGCAGAACGGGGGGGGGGGGGGGGGGGGGGAGAGCTAATTAAACCATTCCACCGGCACCTTCTAGAGCTGCACTGGTTTTGCAACCTTCTTCCAGAAAGGCACAAAGGAAGGTTGACTACCTTGTGGCCCACGGTTACTGCCAGGGGCATTGCACAAGCAACCCCTGCCCAGAATCCCTTCCCTTTTTCTGGGTCATCGTCACAGGAGGTGAGGACATTAACCCTGTGGCCTCCAGCTGGGGTACGATCCGAGTGGCAGCCACTGGGCCTGTCCTCACGGGCAGCTCCCAGATCTATTAACCTGGTGATTCTCCAAGCACCGGCACATCAAAGCGCTGGCTGGGGGTCAGCTTTCCCGACCTTTTGTTCAGCAATTCCCCAGTGAGCCTCGACACGGATGACTATCTCCTAGAAGGACGCCTAGCGCGTACAAGGGGGTATTTTCTCAAGGCCTGGGAAGGAAGACACCTGGACAGGTGTGCTCCTCTCAGATGGCAGGAAACGGGCAGCTCCGATGCCGGGCATGCTGGGCTTGGAACTGAAGGCTCCTCTCCTGGCCAGACTCTCCCAGCCCCAGCCCTTTCCCTCCCACGTGCCAGGGAATAGTAATTCACCAGCCCAAAACTCTCGAGGGCCTGCGGAGGTGCATAGTGGGTTCCACAGAGGGGGCACAAGATCTGGTCACAGGGCAGGCGCTTGAGGGGATGCATCGCTGCTACCCGAAGCCACAGGGGCTCCTCCAACACTTTGTGCTGTCACGCGGATGCCTAAGGATCAGCTCTGCCCATGGAGGGGCTGGGACGCGCCCGAGGGTAGATTTCAGCATTCCTGGCCCAAAGAGCTCGAACCCTAACCCTCTCTGAAAAGTGCGAGGAACGTGGGTAAGTTTTGCATAAATTCTTCCCTTTTCACTGGCAACAATGAACACACCTCCTCAAGATGGCTAGCCAGGGCTAGGCGTCATATTTGCCACGATCTTGAAAAAGAACGAGGTGTGTGCCTGCAAGTTTCTATAGGGAGGGCTTATAATAAAGACCTGGCTCACTCGACTGCGGGGACTGGTGAGAGGAATTGTGGGTGGCAGGTAGGGGCTGGAAATGCCTCCCCTTTGTCCAAGGCTACAGGAAAGGGGGGTGCAGTGCAGAGGCAGAATTCCTTCCGACTGGTGAAAGCCACAGCTACGGTGCGGGGGTCTCCCCTTTATTTAAATCGACGGCCAGGAGATGCGGAACCCCGTCTGTGAAATGCCTCCAGGGGGACACTGCAGCCCACGTCAAACGGACACAAAATTAAACAGCCCCGGCCCACTGCGAGTTTTCCTTGTGACAATGACAAGCCTGTACCCAAAACAACCCCGTGGCCTCTGAGGATTCCGGGCAACTGAGCTAAGCAGAGCTGATTTTACGGCCGTGCCTTACGTAGGAAGTGGATCTTTTTATTGTATTTTGATCAAGGCATTTTCCCCTCCTTGTATTCTCCTGAGGACCGGAAAAAACTGGATGCACCCGGAACACTGAAAACTCCCCCGAAGTGCGTTAGGTAAGCATTTACAACCAGAGTACAAAACGTTTTACAGACGCGACATCCATCCCTTTGGCACTGCTCTACTCCCTCCTCAGGTCTGGCCAGTACCGTGCGGATAAAGTTGGCACCTTTTCCTCTGCCCCGGGAACGTGGGGCTCTGATTCACCGCCTAAAGCCCCTTGCAGCCCTCTATCTTGTCACTATCACTGAAGCAACTTTGAGATAAATCCCTGCGAACCAGGCTATCATAGGAAAGAGAAAGCCCCTGCCACCTAAAAGTGCCCAACTTTGAAGCAGCGCTGGCCAGGAACGCCCCTACCAAGCTGAGCCATTTGGGCAAATCGCCCGCCCTCTCTGGGCCTGAGGTTTCTCCAGCTCTCACATTCAGTGTTGCCAACAAATAAAGCCCGACGCTTCTTCTTTTGCCCACTCACTCTTCCCTAAATACCTCCACTTAGCGTTTGTGGTGAGTCCCCCAGCTGTCCTCACTTCAATCTTGGCTCCTGGACAACTCGGCCAAATGAACCGCTTCTCTTCTCCTCTTCCCCCAGGCCCGCGCTCTGCCGCGCTCGGGCCCTGGCTCTCCCGGGCCGGGCCCCACACCCCGCGGCCCTGCGCCTCTCGGCCGCTCTCCAAGTTCGCAAGTTCCCTTCCCGCGGCCTTCTGCTCTTCCCCAGAGACCCACCTCCCGCAGGCGCCCCCGCTCCGGGTCCCCGGGCCCTCGCCCGCGGCTCCTGTCCCTTCCACGCCCCTTTCTCCAGAGTTCAAAACGGCGGCGAGAACGGGGCGCGGGGGCGCCGCGCGCGCAGGGTCCCTCCCCGCCCCCCGCCCCCCGCCCCCGGCCCTCGGCGGGCCCGCTCCCCCGAGCCCCGCACCCACCTCTCGGGCGGCGGAGGAGCCCCCTCCCCGGCTCGCTCGCGGCATGGGAGGCCCGGGCGGGAGGTGGCAGGGGCGGCCGCCACCGCGGGCGACGTGCGCGTCGATGTGTCCTGGAAGCGCGGCCCGGGCGCAGTTCCCGGAGCGGGGACCCGCGGGCGGGGGCCGGCGCCGAGGGGGCGGAGCCGCGGCTGTCGCGCCCGGCGGGCGGGGTGGCCTGCGGGCCCCGGGCTGCGCCCCGCCAGCGCCCCCGCGCGGTGTCCCCGCAGCGCCCGGGCCGCGACGGCCCTGGGCCCCGCTCCGGGACGCCTGGGGCCGCGGCGGCCCGAGAGACCCCCGGGCGCGCGCTCGTCGGCCGTGCGGGGAAACTGAGGCCCGGAGAGAGAGACCGCGCGACTTCTCCGCGGGCTCCAGACCCCCTCGGCCGGCCCCGCGCGGGAAGCCCCGGGGACACTCCAGAACTGTCGGGGCGCGGGCCGGGGGCGCCCTGAGCCCGCCCACGGCAGCCCCGGGGCCCCCGCCCCAGTGCGGCGCGGGGTCCCGCCGCGCTCCCGCCCCGCCCGCACCCCGCCACCGCCCTCTCCGCGCGGAAACCGCGGCCCAGGCGCTCGTCTCGCCTGAGCCCGGGGGCGTGCGTGGAAGGGGGCGGCCCCGTGCGGGGTCGTGGGGAGCAGGGAGGGTCTGCGGGGCCCGGGAGGTACGTACCGGCTGCGGCCCGCAGGCCCCGCGCGCAGAGGCGCCCGCGCCCGACGGCCGAGCGGGGCCCGGGGCTCAGGTCCGCGCCCCGCACGACCGCCCCGCGCGCCTCCTCCCGCCGCCTCTCCACCGCACTCGGGCGCCCGCCCCGCGACGCCCCTTTAACTTTCCGGCCCCCGCGGCCGCTCGCGGGGCCACCCCGGGCCCCCTCCCACGTGAACGGCCGCCGCGGCCAATCGGCGCGCCCGGGCTGCGGGCCAGGGCTGCGGAGGGCCGGCGGGGCCCGGCTCCCCGGCTGCGGGCCGGGCGCCAGCGGGCACAGGCGCCTGCCCACCCGCGAGCGCCCGTGACCGCGGGAGGCTGGACGGCGGCGCTGCCAGGGGCCCCGCTCCCCGCCGGGCGCAGCCTTCCTGGCCGCCCCGACCCCCGGCGCTTGGTCCCGTGGGGTTCACAGAGCCGGGGGAACCCCTGTCTCGTGCCAAAAGCCCCAGGGGCCCTGCGATAACACCGAGGGCGCGTTCCTGCCGTCTCACCTGGACCCGCAGCTCCTGTGGAGGTGTCTGCAAATCCTCACCGGTCACCTGCTGTGCGCCGGTCACGGTCCGGGTGTCATTGTGAAAGGAATGCATAAAATCTTATAAAGCTGGTATGGAGGCAAACGCCCAGCTGACACAGTACCCCACTTACAGCCGAGGGTCACTCAGGTAGGGATGTTTTGGAGGGAAACTACCTGGCTCGAATCTGTGTGACACCCATGTCTACAGGGCCGCTGTGCACACAGAGAAAACGCAGGACTTGGCAGAAGTTGAACCAGAATCCACTTCTCTCACAGAAGAGCAATTTTTAAAATTTAATTCCATTTAAATAATTTGGCCGCACGCACACGCAGTGTCTTTTTTGCTCAGCTCTGGGCTAGCCCCTTGGGGGATGAGACCCCTACTTTTCCAGTTTTACTGATTAGTCACATAAAGAAATTTGGAAAGTGGTATAAAGTTGCCAACTTTTTAAAGGTACAAGTATGGACATTAAAATAAACGACCCCTGCCATCTTCTGTTGCCTTTCTTTTATTGAAAAGATTCATAAACTACCTTTTAACAGCCACGGCAACCATGAAAACGCAGGGAGGGCAAAGTCTCAGAGTGAAGTCCAGTCCGGCTTTATGAAAAGTCATGTCGCGTCTGGCATTTGAGAACTTCTGCTGTAAGGGATGTAAGAGCATCTTACAATCTTACAATGTGAGACTAAAACACTAACTGGTCACGGTAATCCAGTACAAGCGCCTTCTAGATGCACAGTCTACCTGTCTGAAGGATGCTCATCAGTCCTCTCCTCCCTCTTCTCTCTCTTCACTGGTCTTCCTTCTCTTTTGATGGGCAAATCTGATAAAAGACCACCTGTGAAATCAGCTATTAGTAAGTGTTTGGCAAATACAGTTTCTACTCAATCTTCCTTTTTGCCAACTCTTAACCCACCTTTTCATTAGCTGACAAGTACGTGGAGGATTTATTAATCTGGCTAAGTTTCTAAAATGTAGTGAGCATGCTAGGGGAGTGGGCAAAGATAAAGATCCAACAGGTATTGCAAAATGTATGCAGGCATAGGGTGATCTCAAACAAGCTGGGAAGGAGTTGGGACAAGTAAATACAACTTCGTAGCCTTAGGGATTGGAAGCATCTTCCTTACACGGATCTAGGAAACTAGGGGTGATAATATCCCCTTGCGGTTTAAATGACTATTTCAGACCAGGAGACTGGGGCTAAAGATAGCCATGGCACATACAGTCTTGGCAGGCAGAAGTGGCGTCTGGATTTGAAAAGTGTGTCGTCTCTGGGATCAGCGGAGAGCAGTGCTGAAGCTCGAGCAGAAGACAAAGCAGTCCCAGAGCTGTAGAACCTGAGAGCTCTTAAACACAGTCTTGCCTCACCCTCTCATTTTACCGCAACAGAGAGGGAAGGTGAACATGGGAAATTTCAACCACTTGGTTGACGCATGCCACGTTCCTTTTCTAAAAATTGGCATTGAATTTTAGTAAACCAACCAAAACCCCAAAAATCTTAGCGGTGGTTGAGCATAGCTAGTTCTCATTCTTCCACCCACAGATCTTTTCCACGTCTTTCTTCTTCCTTGCAGCTGGGCCCATCTGCAGTTTGCCCCCCTTCTCTCCATTCATTCATTCAACTGCACGTTATTGCGTGGCTTCCAGAAACCTAGTTCTGAGAATGGGAAAACGAGTGATGTATAGTCCTACCCCCAATGACCACATAGGCTCATAGTGATGTGGGATACACGCGTGGAAGGAATGGCTCTCTGCTTTGGGAGCTAAGAGGAAGGCTGTGCGTGCTTGGCAGTGGAGGGGGACTGGAAGGGTCAGAGGAGCGCCCCTGAGCAGGATCCTGGGGGAGCTGGAGTTGAGTGGCGAGGTGGAGGGCGTGGCAGGAAATGGCAAAGGCCCAGAGTTCTGTCTGTCCCCAGAAGAATTTCCACTCTGCTAATTAAATATTAGTTCCCCTTTTGGGGTTAAATATTAGGCAAAGTTCCTTTATGCATGTTTAACATTAACTTTCGGCTCATTCAGACATTTTTTTTTTTTAGGTTAATGTCTTATAACCTCCATTTAACATGGATCTAGCTAGTCCAGACCTAGATCCTCTCCGCATCCGAGATATCGGAAAAGAAATCTTTTTCTTTTTCTTCTTCGAGTTGTAGCATTGCTCCTCTTTGAATGAAAATGATCGCAAAAGTAAGCCTAAATAAAAATAACTGACACGGCAGTGAGAACTGAAGAAGAGAACATTCTTTTGCCTGATCAGAATAGAAAGTGGGGAAGGCTGCTTCCACTCGGCCTAAGTCCGTTTATATTTAGACGGGTGCAGTTTGCACCTGTCAGCGCCGCGGCCGTATTCGGGGCACATGGCATTACCTGGGGCCCTCTGCCCCTCTCTCGGATTTGAATGAAACTGGCTTGTGACGTCATTTTTCATGGGGACAGATGGGTGAAGCCTAATAGGGACTGGGTAAGCCTTCAATCTATGGAGAACGTGTTCTTGCCAAGTGAGAAGAACTTTGCTGGTTTGTCAAAGCTCCTTTAGGGCATTTTTCTCACTTTTGAGGGCCTTTGAGCTCTTGGATGAGGTCGATGTACTGATCACTCTTTTAAAAGTTATATGAACACAGAGCAGATTTCATCCCCCAGCTTCATGCCTTGTACAGTTGCTTTGTATAAACCCAATAGAAAGTATATCATTTATTATACTTTATGATTGTAAAATGAATACACGGTCATTGTTGGTATTGTAGGAAATACAGAAAAATATAAAAACGCAAATAAAACCAGGATCACCCAGCGATAACTACCAATATACTTCACTTTCTTTTCTTTCAGGATTTATTCTGTGAATCACCGTTATATTAAAAGGATCATGGCTTATGCATAGTTTAATATATCTTATCTTTTCCATTCATGAATGCTTCTCATTCTGAGTATGTTAGTATCATTATAATTTTTCTAAAATATGATTTTAATGGGTGTATAGTATTCCGTCATGTTGAGAGACCGTACTAATTTAACTCTTTTCTTATTGTGGGATGTTTAGATTTTTTTCCAAAATTTCCCCATTATGAATAACACTGTGATAAGCATCTTTCTATTTAAATCTTTGTCCACATCCCTGATAATTTCCTGCAGCCCTGTTTCTTCCAGGGTGCAGACATTCCACAAACCCTGGATTCATATCGCCAATTGTTTTTAGAAAAGTTTGTATTGAGTTTCCATCCCCGCTCCTGGGGAAATGAAGAGTTAGAGAATCCTAATAGGGTCTTGCTTGTGGGCTTTGGGCAAATTAGGCTTCCTCTTACCAGAAAGCCACGTGAGGATTTTGACTCCTGAGTTGTATATACTCTGTGCCTGGGTGAAAATAGCCACAGAACTAGTCGTTTGCTTTAATTTGGATTTCGAAGTACACAGCCAATCAGTGTTATCAACGGGGACTTCAGAACCCAGGTGGTTGACTTAAATGGTACTGAGTGAGAAGGTGGAGAGGCTGGGAGTTAGGGCCACTGTCTTGCCACAGGCTTAAAAAGAATTAGGCAGAGCCCGGTGTATATTTTTAGTCTTTGCTCATTCATTTGCTCATGACTGGTGTGGCCATAAATTATATTTAAACACGAAACTCTCTCTCTCTATATATATGTGTGTGATGATACGTATAGCAAAGCGCATACAGAATTTCATGACAAGTGGCATCCATTTTTGTGAGGAGAAAAATATGCCAGGCTGCTTTTAGGATGGTGACAAGAGCACGGAGCCTTTGCATGCCTTGTACCTTAGCTCTGGGATGTTTTGGTAGCGAGCCTCTGGGGTCAAATGACTGATACTACGAGCACTCCAGCTTTCCTACACCCCGTCGTCTTTCAACTGGTTCTATCCTGCTGTTTACCAAACGGCTACTAAACAAAACTGCCTGTCCTCTTAGGAACATGCAGCGATACGTATTCACATTAAGAAAACAGTGAGTCACTTGAGGGGTGAGGGGAAAAACCCTAAATATTTATGTACAGTGACTCCAAAATACATACTGCTGTGTTTCCCAGAAGCCTTCAGTTTTCTCTCCCCTTTTCCTTTGAAATTTAGAGTCAGAAGCTGAACTGCCTTCAAAGTTTTCCTCAGGGTCCCTTGAGAGCCTCTAGAGAACCGTGACTTCAAGACAGCAGTTTTGGTTCTCAAGGCTGGTGGTGACAGCTTCTCCTCACAGAGCCACCGGCTGTTTTGGAGCTGGAAATGGGACATTTAGAGCTCGAAAGTCACACAAGTTGGGACTATCCCTCCCCGCTCCCTGGCCTTCTCGCACAAATCCCCCAGAGCAGAGGGGAAGCTGTGGCCTCAGGCGGTCAGTTCACCAACTGGACAGTAAGATGCAGAGGAAAATAGCACGTTTGTTGTAAAGACTGCTGACGTTCGTTATGAAATTATGGTTCACCAAAAACAACCACCTGACAACTGTTAGAATCAGTCTTACTTGTTGAGGAGCCAGGACTATAAAATACACAATGCCAAACTTTGGCGTTGTTTCCGTCTTAACCTTAGCTCTAATGTTATGTGAAACATTATCAACTATTTTTGGTACCATGAACTATTTTTTTTTCTGTTAATTTCTTGCTTATCTTTAAATGAAAACTCCCCCAAATGTAGGGTCCTTTGTCTCCCGCTATTTCTTATGGCCCATTGCTCTAAAATTTTGTCCTTTCCTCCCTGACTTTGATCGTTGCTCTTTTTCCTTCTCCTTTCTTTTTTGGTATTGCTCCTCAGTTGAGAAAATCTAGAAACTTCTCTCTCCTAAGGGTAGTAAAGAAACACTTCCTTCACTAGCCATTAACTTTCAGGGATAATCTTCATAGGTGACGAGAAGGAACACATTTTTTAAAAATGAGGTTTCTGGTTTAGCTTCATGCTGAAATACCCAGGAAGACACGGGAGAAGACAAGACTCGCACAGCCCCCACGTTGGAGAGATGACGTGTGGTGGCCAGGAGCCGTGCCACCTGCTGGTCCGGGATCACTACACGGACTGGGCCACAAAGAAGCTGTGGCTTGGGGCCGATGACGCGACTCCCTTCCGGAATGTTGAGGCTGAGCCGTATCAGCTCTACCACCTGTTCGTCCCGCAGTGCGCGGCCTCTGGGGACGCACCCCTCTCTGGCCTGGATCTTTCTGTAAACCTGTGGAAGCACCAGGGTCTCTCCCTTCCCACTCGCGGACAGTTCTGGACCCTTCCTGGAAGGATTCAAAAGGCACAAGCACTGGCTCGTTTAGGGGAATCTCTTCAGGAGATTCTTGGAACACAAAGGAACTGTCAGCTTCTCCTTGGAGCTAAAATGAGTCAAGACCTTAAAAAACAAAGACCTAACTTTCCCTCCTAGGTAAGGTGTTGGGATGTGTGAGAAGAAAGTACACATTTATATGCTGCGATATTTGTCAAGCATCAAGCACACAGTGACTATTCCAAGGACGGTACCACTTTGCTACACAGCCCTGCAGGTGAGGGCAGGTGGACTCAAACAACCAGGATACAGCTTATAAAACCAGGGGAAGGGAATTTCCTGAAGACTCTGGAAAGGAGCATGCCTCTGGAACAGGTTCCTTACAGGAACAAAACAAACAGTTTAAAACAACTCTGATTGCGAGAAGACATGGTCTTTATGAATTACACAAAACTACCTGGAAAGAAGAGACCCAGAAGAAAAGTTAGCTGTGTGAGATTGAAAAAGAGAGAAGGATGCATGGGGAAAAATGCAACCCAAGATTAAAAACCGATCCTGGAGGGGGATGTGAGCAAAACTGGCACTGTGGAAAATGGCATCAGTGGTTTGGAGGTTCAACTCTAGAGGTCTACCAGAAAGCAGAGGAAAAGAAGGGAGAGTTTGTCATGTCAAGAACTAGTTATGGAGGAAAGGACAGGTACTGAGAATGGGAATCCAAATTGAAGAATTATAGTGTTACTAAGGAAGAGCAAAGAAACAGAGGTAATAACCTCGTTGAAGAGGTATGTCCAACCCAGAAAGAGACCAGAGTGTAAAGACTAAATGTGCTTACTTATTCCAGATTAAAAAAAAAAAATTAAAGACCCACATCTAAACACATACTGGCAAAATTTCTTGAATTACAAGGACCAAAAAAAAAAAAAATTGAAAGTGTCACAAGTGACCAGCCAGAAAATAACCACACCAGCCAAATCAAGTTATTGGTGGAATAACAACAGACTGACCTCAGACCTCCCTGTGGAACTAACAGTCAGAAAACCACAAACAAGGCGCTAAAAGAATTTTATACTAAGCCAAGATGACTTTCACACGTGAATGGCCTCACTTCCTAACACTTCCCAATTTTCCTACCATATTTGCCTGCACGTTACAAAATAGAGCACTGAGACGGACTGAGACTCAAAACTGCACTTATGGGAAGTGGATGTAGCTCAACTGATAGAGCGTCCGTCTACCATGGTTCAAACCCAGGGCCTCCTTGACCCGTGTGGTGAGCTGGCCCACGGGCAGTGCTGATGTGCATAAGGAGTGCCGTGCCATGCAGGGGTGTCCCCCATGTAGGGGAGCCCCATGTGCAAGGAGTGCACCCTGCAAAGAGAGTCGCCCCATATGAAGAAAGCGCAGCCTGCCCGGAAGTGGGGCTGCACACACGGAGAGTTGATGCAGCAAGATGACGCAACAAAGGAGACACAGATTCCTGGTGCTGCTGACAAGAATGCAAGCAGACAGAGAAGAACACACAGCGAATGGACACAGAGAGCAGACAACTGGGGGGTGGGGTGGGAAGGGGAGACAAATAAAAAAAAAAAACAACTGCACTTACGAAGTCCTCTCCAGCATGTTGCTGACGCTCTGCAGTTACAGTAAAGGCCTCCTCTCTGCCCCACCATCTCTCTGAGTGCCAATACCTTGCTTTTAACAATCCTGGAATCTGGCAGAGGTCGTGGGATTTGCTGCTGAGAGAAGAGGTCTCCCTCCCAGTGACTGCTTCGCCTCACTTCTCCCACTTCAAGGGTGGTCCTACTGTTTGCCTTGCCAGCGGGAATGTACACGTTGTGGGCGTAGTGTTTGCTCAGGTGGAAGAGCTCTGCGCAGCAAATCTTTGCTCCTTGATTTCACTCTGGGTGCCAAGAGTTTAGTTTCTAAATCGTCTTGAAAAAACCATAGCTTACGAGAGCTGAAGGGCTTTCTGTGTCTTCTAGTCTCAGGTCCTTAGGTCACAGGTGGAGAAAGGGAGGTTTCCCCTGTGACCTTG
This sequence comes from Dasypus novemcinctus, assembly GCF_030445035.2. NCBI lineage: Eukaryota > Metazoa > Chordata > Mammalia > Cingulata > Dasypodidae > Dasypus > Dasypus novemcinctus. The sequence goes on from NC_080701.1 coordinate 11,207,937, forward strand.
TTTCAAGTTGTCACCTGTTTCAAGTCACAGACTTAGGTCGTGCTTGAGCTGGGACCAGGCTTCTGGATTTTCTGCATCCACTGCGAGGCAGACCCTGCTGGACGGGACCCCCGGTTAGCCTGCATGAGGCAGGCTTCGTGCTGAGAAGAGGCTCACCTGGACCAGCCCCAAAGCCGTGGACTGGCCAGGTGCAGGGCGCAAGCCACAAATCCCAGGTCCAGCGAATTTCCAGCCCTAAGTGCAGGCACTTCAAAGTGGCACCTCAAGACATCTGGAAACTACGTGAGAGTTTGAGGACACAGGTGCGATGCCCCTAGAAGGTTCATCAGAGTTCTTTCAAGTTTCAGTGTTTCAGGGCTCCAGTAACAAGAACCCATCCGTTCTAAGCAGGTACACTTGGCCATGACACCTCCCGGCCTTCTTTAACTAAACATGGCCCCAGATTCGGGGCTCAGGAGTCCGGCCTGCATTTGCAGATCCCAGAGCTTTTCTGGATGGTACTTGGGTGAGTCAGGGACTCTTTAGATTGCAAAGGAGGGAAGCCCGACGCTGGGCAACTAGTTTAATCAAATGTGCAAAGAAAAAAGAAGAAATGGGTTGGTTCATCTACCTTACCCCAGGGAGGTAGGGGCGGGGTTGGCCTCAGGACCAGCTCTCCACGTCTCGGGGAACATTGCTGTGGCCTCTGGGAGCCCCACTTAGAGAGCAGGCAAGCAAGAGGGCCTCTTTCACCTGATACAGTGACAGAATTCCTGGGAAGAACCCGGATGGACCAAAAACTGTGGCCAGAGGGATGGTCCAGCCCGGTTCCATGCTCACTTCTCTGCAGAGGAACATTTTCTGTCACTGAATTAAGGGGACGGGCAGGACACGGTCCCTGGCAGCTGTAGACAAGCGCCACTGCCTTATCCGTAGCAGGTTGCAGGTAGCGTGTACTTTGAGCGCTTCCTGGTGTCCCTGCCTCCATGTATGTCCAAGAAAGGGGGAAAGAAATGAATGATTCCCCACCCTTTGCCTTCCTCTCCACCATCATCGGTGACCCCACTTCTAGCTTGTCAAAAAAAAAACCCCACCAAAGAGCCCACCTCGAAACTACGAGGGCAGGGGCCCACTGCTTTGCGGACACTTGCCAAGCAGAGCGCACCCAGGCTCTCGGCTGTGCTCGCCGCCCTCCCCTGGGAGTGGCCGTCCCGGCAGGGCGTGGGACGCCGTGGCCAGGGCTTAGCAAGCTGGCTCAGTCGCCACTGGTGCGAGAAACGAGGCCGTCGTGGGGTGAGGAGGAGGCGCCCAGGCTCAGCTCCCCAGGTCACGTCCTCGTGCTCCTTCGGGCCCCAGGGACGGGAGCAGCTGGACAGGCGCATTGCGGGGCAGTGCCAGGGGCCCGGGTTAGGCTTGGGCTCCGCCGTGCCTCGCTGGGGCAGGTGGAGGGGAGAGGGCGCCGCGACCGCCACGAGACAAGGGCTCGCCCAAGCTGCTCAGCCTCCTTTCTGCTATGGGGTCTCCGCAGGCCCATCCAAACGGGAAGGACTTTCATGTAGGGAGCTCCCACTCTGTGCCAGGCACTTGACACGCTTTATACCGATATCCTGAAAGGCCGATGGCTCAATCGACTCCCTTTTGTAGGTAAGAACACCGGGGCTCAGAGACGTTAAATAACTTGCCTAAGATCACACAGCAGCAAGTCGCGAAGTCTTGAGTCAAGTCAAATCTGTCCGACCCCGAAGCCCTGTCTACCGCATCGCACCGCAGCTCGCAGCAACCAGGTGGGAAGTGCCGGTCGCCCCACCGCAGGGACTCCTAGTTTTGCTTCCCCAGTCTGCTAAATTCAACCGGAGGGCCTTGGCTGTGACCCCAGAAGAATCCATTAGGGTTTGGCAAGCATGCCCTTAATTCAGTCGACTGCCAGGACGACCACCACCCTCCCTGCCCGGGGTGGGGAAAGGGTGGGTGGGCTCCTCGCGGCTGCGGGAGGAGGGTCCCAGCCCCCCTGAAGGCTGCAGCCACGCGGCAGGAAGGAACCTGGGGAGGTGCAGCTGGCTCCGTGGCGGGCAGGGAGACAGGCGCAGGGGGAGGCTGGCTCCGAGGCTCGAGCAAGGGGCAGGGTGCACAGTGGGTGTGCAGGTGCCAAATAGCTCCGTTTTGGGGAGGAAGCCAGGCATCAAGAAAAGCCCTCCTACCCCCAAACCATGCTGAGGTCCCCGCCCCCGAGTCCTGAGACAGAACATAAACAACCTGGTATAAATGCCATACAGGTCGGAAATGCTACGCAATCCGCAAGGAGTTAATTTTATTCTGAACTGCTCTGCGACAATTACGAGGGTGGGTGTATTAGCCAAAGGGGTGCTGATGCCAAATATCAGAAGTCGGTTGGTTTTTATAAAGGTTATTTATTTGGGATAGGAGCTTACAGTTACCAGGCCATAAAGCACACGTTACTTCCTTCACCACAGCCTGTTTCCATGTGTCAGGGCAAGGCGGCTGCTGACATCTGCAAAGGTTCAGGCTTCCTGGGTTCCTCTCTTCCCAGGGCTCCGTTTCTCTCTGGGCTCAGCTGCTGTGCTCGCTCCACAAGGCCAGCTGTGGACTATCAGGCAAATGGCTCCGTCTCTCTCCCCGGGGCTTCTGCTGTGGCCAAGGAGCCGTCTCTCTTCTCTGTGTTCTTCTGTGTGTTCACTTCCTGGGCTCCAGCTCAAAACTCCAAGTCTGTCCCTTGCCATGTCTTTTCTCTGTGGGTCCCCACCCACCTGGGGGCAGGAAGTCAACACACTACTGATGTGGCCCAATTAGAAGTCCTAATCATAATTTAATCAATTAGAAGTGGTACCTCCGACAGACCAGTTTATGAACGTAATCCAATGACTATTTTTGGAATTCGTGAGCAATGCCAAACTGCTGCAGTGGGGCCAGGGCAGTTAGGAATCTGTTGATGTCACTGATGATGTCACGACCCTGGAGCCCAGCCCTGTGATGCGAGGAAGGGGTGGCGCTTGGGCTTGTGATGGGAGAGGACCCTCGTCTCGGCTCTGAACCCTCCATGTGGCCCCCTTGGTAGGCAGGGCGTGGAATAAGTGAGTTGGAAGGCATCAGGAGAGGGTGATGACCCAGGCGACGTTTGCAGGGGCGTCGTGAGCACGAGTGCTACGTTCTCCCAAGCTTGGTGCCTTAAAGACTCCCGGGACCTCAAAATAGATGGTTTTCTCGAGTGGGGCATAAAAGTCTCAAAGCCATCCTATCAAAGCAAAAATGTAATTCTAATTTAAAACACGAATTATGTGTCATTTGGTTTTGTTTTCTTTTTTTTAGGTGCTGGGGCCGAGGATTGAACCTGGGACTTCATATGTGGGAGGCTGGTGCTCAACTATTGGGCCACATCTGCTCCCCTGTGTTGGCTTTTTGTTTGTTTGTTTGCTTGTTGTTTGTTTTCTTGGTCTTAGGAGGCACCAAGGATGAGCCTGGGACCTCCCATATGGCAAGCAAGAGCTCAATTGCTTGAGCCACATCCGTGCCCCCATTGGATAGTTTTATGGCTAAGAAGAAGTGTTGCAGAAGCAAGTTATGAAAATTTCAAGGCTCCAACTATCCTGGAAAGTGATGAACTTGAGGTTAAAATAAAAATCTTCGCTGGGCTGAGTGTTAGGCTTTCGTGATCACTGCCCAGTGATACCACGATGGCATGGAGGCATCTCCAGACCCTACACTCATGCCTGCTGCTCCAGGCAAGCCCACCTCGGCCCCCACCAGCAGAGGCAGGACACAGGTGTGACAGCCCTCCTTACACAAGGGCTCAGGGCCTGCAGATCCCCAAGCCTCCGTTTGCCAAGCACCTGAGGACCTTCTCAAATGTGTTTGATACTTATTTGTTTAAAGCAGACCTTTTGATTAAGAGGTGGCCAAAATCAGAAGGAGGAAAATGCAGGAAAACTATTTTATATTTAGAGAAAACATTGGAGGAAAGGTGTGATACATACAAAGAAACAGGGGAAAACAGCAAATAAGCTAGACACTATTGCTCCAACGTGCCAAGGGTGAAACACTAGTGTCTAGAGAAGTTCATCAACACAAGGTCTCTGTAATCACCTAACCTGGGGACTCTGACAGACTGGAATTCCATCTGGATATTCAGTGCTTAAGAGCATACAAAAAGCTCTGACAGACTCTGCAGTAAAGAAATCTAGACATGGCTTTTCACCCAGCATTTCCCAAACTGACCTGAGAACTCGTGTTCCTGCAATCTTGTAATTGACCTGATGGTAAAGGAGTAAAGGAGAAAAAAAAATGAACATAGGTGAGCGTGACTGGAAATAAAAAAATTTCTAAGGGAATAGGGAAATGCAATGGTCTGATTTGATTTTGTCCAGTGTTAGTCCTCAGTAGAGCGCAGAAAGGCAACCGTTCCAACAGACTGTGTTCTGAAAACCTTTTCCTAGAACCCTCTTCCACCCAAGCTCAGAACCAGCCACAGTAGAAAAATGGAACCAACTGGAAGATATAAATCCACCAGTTCAAGGAAGGAACAAAGGCACACCACAGCAGCTCATCCATGTCCGGACTGACGTTAGGACAAGATCCCAAGGTCCACACCCTTGATACCAGCAGCGCTGTGCTAGAAGGAAACCCAACTGCAGTTAGGGTTTTTGCAAGTTTAAAAGGCAAAAACTTTTACTTCTTTGAAAACACAGAGGAGTTTTTATCTTTGTAGGATCAAAATCCATTCATTCATTCATTCACCTTTATCCATTGCCTGGAAGTGCTGGCCATTTTGTCAGGGCTGAGGATGCAGCATGAGCAAGCCAGGTCACCCGCTGTGTCACTGCTCACCGTGGGACGGAGGAGACTGTGAACACATGAACACGGTACAGTGCATTGTGGTTTTAATAACAGGATGACTGAGGTCACTGCGTCACCCAAGCATTGCGCGTCCATATGGATCTCCACAGCAGTCAAATGGCGCTTGCTTTGTCACTGAAGCAAACCAACGGCTGGTTTAGTTGTTTCTAAAACTCAACATTATCTACTGGGCTTGGAAATATATCTCTTCCTCTGAAACAGCTATTGGGCAACACTCCAGAAGATGCTGGAAACCATCAAAAGATATGATGTAGAACCTCAGAATTCAGCTCTGCCCCAAATCTGTCTTGTAACTTCTGTCCCTGCAAGGGGGAGAGAGTGTGGGCGTTTCACAGGAGGGGTGGATGGGATGGCGACTGGTTTTCAGTTGCTTGTTACATCAGCGGTAACCTGCAAACGCCTCTCACAACCCGTTTCTCGTGCGGAAGGGTCTCTCTCGAGTTACCCGTGTGGTTGAAGACGTGCTTGGGAGTTTGGCTCCTTTGGGAAGGGAATGTGTGGGCTCCTTGTTTCGGGGCACACTTTAATGTCACCCCACTCTTTAGCTTCTGCGAAGCTCCAGAAGCCATACGTGTGGTGGCATTTTAATATAGTCCTCCTTACAGAAATGGGCAAGGCGATTGTGTCTCTGGTAATCACTTCAACAGCCTAATCCACTAAAATGAACTACAAGCTATTACGAGACGATAAAATTCTCGAAACGTGGGAAACCGACTTTGGCCCAGTGGTTAGGGCGTCGGTCTACCACATGGGAGGTCCGCGGTTCAAGCCCCGGGCCTCCTTGACCGGTGTGGAGCTGGCCCATGCGCAGTGCTGATGCGCGCAAGGAGTGCCGTGCCACACAGGGGTGTCCCCCCGCGTAGGGGAGCCCCACGCGCAAGGAGTGCACCCATAGGGAGAGCCGCCCAGCGCGAAGGAGGGAGCAGCCTGCCGAGGAACAGCGCCGCCCACACTTCCCGTGCCGCTGACGACAACAGAAGCGGACAAAGAAACAAGACGCAGCAAAAAGACACAGAAAACAGACAACCGGGGGAGGGGAGGGGAATTAAATAAATAAAAATAAATATTTAAAAAAAAAAAATTCTCGAAACGTGCCTCGTGAACTGGAGACACCTGTGTAAGCAAGGGCCAACCCCAGAGTCCACAAAGGGCCGATCCACAGTCCAGCTGACACCAGCATTCCCCGAGAGTCCCGTTTCAAAGCTTGCCATTTCCAGCCACCCACCTCTTGGCAGTGCTGCCACTTACACACTGCAGGGAGCTGGAGGCCCAGCCTCTTTCCCACGGGCCCAGGCACAACTCTAGGTTTCGTAGGGATCTCTTGGCAGACACAATACACAGAGCCCTGGCAGCCTTTGCCACCCACTGCAGGTGGGTCAGCCCATTCCCACTGCCATCTTCCTCCCCCCAGAAGCATCCTTATTGTCCTCCTGGATTAAGCTTAAATGCCACATCCCCAGGATGGTTGCCTGACCAGCTGAGCTGCCCTCGAGCCTGCTGGTGTCAAATCTGTCATTTGTATTTCTGTTTCCTTCCTTGTTTACGGTCGAAGGGAGGAAACAGCAATGTCTGCTCTCTTTACTACCAGGGTCCACAGTGCACAGATAGGACCCACTGATTGTAAAAGAGGTGATGTTGCAGCAGTATCAGACAAGTAGGATTGGAAAAGAAACAGGAAGAGTATCTGATCGTGTAAGCTCATTTTTTAATTTTAATTTTTATTATTTTTTTATTTCTCTCCCTTTCCCTCCCCCCTCCCACCCCCACCAGTTTTCTGCTCTCTGTGCCCATTCGCTGTGTGTTCTCCTGTGTCTGCTTGCATTTTTGTCAACAGCACTGGGAATATGTGTCTCTCTTTGTTGAGTCATCTTGCTGCGTGAGCTCTCTGTGTGTGCGGAACCAGTCCTGGGCAGCCTGCACTTTTTTTGTGTGGGGCGGCTCTCCTTGCAGGGCGCACTCCTTGCACGTGGGGCTCCCCTATGCGGGGGACACCCCTGCGTGGCACAGCACTCCTTGCTCACATCAGTGCTGCATGTGAGCCAGCTCCACATGGGTCAGGAGGCCCTGGGTTTGAACCCTGGACCTTCCATGTGGTAGGCGGACACCCTATCCATTGAGCCAAATCTGCTTCCCAAGCTCATTTACTTTTGCTCCCATCAAACAACAGACAACATCTGGACCCAAGTGGATCAGAATGTTGGGGCAATCTCTAAAAAAGGCATCGGCCCAGGTCCTTGAGTGTTAACCTGAGCCAGGTGGGCACACCTATTCCTTCCGTGTTGTCTTCCTGAACAAGGTCAACAGAGCTGGGGAGTCCGAGATGGAGTACACAAAAAATTGACAGCTGATAATTGTGTTACCAGAATGGAGAGGTGTCCAGAGGTGGGAGTAGATGGCTGCAAGGCCAGCAGGCAGAGGCTGGGAAGCCTGTGGGTTCAAGGGCAGAGAGCTGTACACAGAGTGCCACACTGTCTCAAGGACACGTGGTCTAGGACAGCACTCCCTTCCTGCATCTAGGCGTTTTCTGGTGCCCATGTGGCAGGAACACAGTCCAGCAGGGAGGGTAAAGCCTCTAGCTAGAAGATCCCGATTTGCCATGTTTAGCAAAAAGTGGGTAGGAGAAAGGAGTATATTATCAGAGGGCAGAGAATCTACAGCTATGCATGAACAAATACTTTCAAACCCTCTCAAAACTGATGAAATTAACATCCATCCATCCATCCATCCATCCATCATCCAATTAGCATATTGTAAAAGACCCAGAGGACGATGCCAGACTCTCTAGATACAGAAAAAAGGTCAACACTGCTTTTGAGGAGCTCATGGGTTATTGGGGAGACAGATATGTAAGCACATAAATACACGACCACAGTCGGTGCTGGAACTGAATCTACAGGAGCACAGAGGAAGGAACACTCCCAAACTCTGCCAAGGAGATGGAAGTTGAGCTTGTTCTTGAAGGAAGACAAGTCGTTTTCTAGGGTGAAAAGTTGGTTGGACCTTCCAGACAGAAACAAAAGCAAGCAGATGTGTGAGGATCTGTAGTATTTGGGGATCACATATTTAGTGTAGATGAGGTCTGAGGCATAGCAGAGAGCTGTAGGAACTGAAGCTGGAAAATGGGTCACAGCCCAATCACGGCGTCCTCAGACACTTTATCAAGGTGTTTGAACTCCACCTTCTGGTCCTTGGGAAGTCTAGAGAAGAACTGCATGACAAGGTTTATTGTTTGTTTTGCACACACACAATTTTAAGATAGACAAATCTGAGTGGAAGAAAGTGACTAGAAGAAAACAGGGTTAGAAAGCTTAGTTGGTAACAGGTCGTGAAAAATAACAAATGTATCACCAAGGACTTTATTTTCTAGGCCAAGAGTCCAAATCCCAAATGCCTTCAGAGACGAGAGAAGCGAAGTGTCTGGGGGTGATCGTCCTGTCTAAATATTTCGAATTCAAAAATGCCAGAACGCTGTGTTTCTCAAACCCACCGTGTCAGTGGCTGATAGGACTTGACTTCGTGAGTGGGTGATCGCGGATGTGTAAAATGGGGCGTCACAGAAGACTTTCGTTGAGAAGAATTGTAGCAGATGCTGTCGGTGTTCTCTCTGCCTAGATCCCATCGGTCCTTCCTGAAGTCACCTGTAGACAGTCTGTGGCTTCCTGCAGCCTCTACCGGAGGGCGTTCTCTGGCCAAGAGAGTGTGCTTGGCCACCTGTGGGCTGGGCCAGGAGCAGCCTTTGACCAAGAAGGACAGGAGCTGCCGTGTAAACACTCCGGCTCCCTTGTCCTTGATGGACCGCTGCTGAGGTTAGGTCTGTGTGGTTTCTCAGAGGGTCCCCAGCAGGATTGAACCCCAGGTGGCCACAGCCAACCTCACTCATTAGTGAAACCTTATTTATTGACGGTCTTAAGTTACCTGCAAAACAGCAATGGAGTTTTGCATGCAGGAAGTTTATGGGGGGAATTTCTTGGAGGTCTACACCTATGGGAGATCTACGACTGAGTCGAAGGAGGAGTTGAACAGCAACTACAGCTTCAGTGGATCCCATGGTGCTCTGACCTGGGGTGGCCCTTCAGAGCTGTTCTCTTTGAGACCAGGGTGGGGGAAGACCTTTATATTCCCTCGTGGACTCGCCAATGGATGTGGGCTGCTCCCAGGGTGGGACCTGGGTGAGCCTGCTCATTTCTGCTGAGAGCCGTTCTTGGGGAAGGACTCAGCTAGGTGCCGCCAGCTCCGGGGCCTCCAGTGGTTGGTGGAATGAGTGCTTCGAGGACTGGAATGAGCGGAGTCTGGACTGGGCACCCCCACATCCGCCTGGTGGGCTTGTCCCCTTCCCTGTCTTTTCCGCTCCCTCGCCATCCTGGGGCATCCATATTCCTGTCTGCTTTGGGGGAGCCCATATGAAGATGGGAATCACACGACCTGAACTCTTGTTTAAGGAAACCAGTGTGGTAGCAGGGTGGAAAACTGATTGCAGGATGGGAAGCCTGTCCAAATACACCACCAAGAAAGATAATGAAGTTGTCCAGGTGAGAGGGATGGTTCAGGGAGGAAGAAGAGGGATGGAGCTGTAAATGCCATGAATGGAAATAAAGTATGCAAAAGGAATGGTGTGCAGATGAGAGAGGCTCATTTGCTTTTAGAAATTTTGCACTTGAGGTGCTGGTGTGCTGCCCAGGTGGAATGATCACTAGGCAGGTGGATATTCAGGTCCAGAAATAGAGATTTAAGAGTTAGGTATATGACAGTGGTAGCTGAAACAGCAGGATTGGAAGAGACTGTTAAGGGAGAGCACACAGAAAAGGAGGAATCAGATAACGATCGGTGATCCGCTACAATCGGACACTATACTTGGCTGAGGACAGGTCCTTAGAAAAGACCAGCACTGACAAGATTAGAAGAGGAGCCAGAGATTGGAAACAGCAATCAGCAAAGGTAAATGCCCGCTCCACCACTCCCACTTTCTTCTCCACCACTGCAGGCATTACCAAGTGATCTTGACAATTTTCTCCACTGTGCTTGGACTTGCCTCAGAATCCTTCCCATCACTGTGCTCCAGGAAGTGACCCTAATTAACCAGGTTTAGCCCCTGAGACAAAAGCTCTTTGCTCTTCTTGGCATCATGGAAGTTAAGAGAAGAAAGGCTCACACAGGGGAGAAGGTGGGTGGTGAGTCATTCTCAATACAGGAGAGGCAGAACAGAACAAAGCACGAAAAGAGCCAGCTGGGCTAAGGAAAGAGGAGGCTTTGTGGACTGCAGAGAAGAGTTTCAGGGAGCAGCAGGACAGCAGCCGAGTGCAGGGTGGAGCACCTTGCTTAGAAGTTGGTGCTGCCGCGGAAACGCTGAGCTGGTGGTTGGGAAGTTTAGGCTGCAACCCATGAGTTCCGAGGAACCCAAAATGATGCTACAGTCAATGTCCCAAGAAATTAAAAAATTAGATTTTGGGAGGCGGTTCATAATTACATCTTCTGTCTGTGGAGACAATCTTATATAATCTTTCAAACTTGTTTAAACAATAACATTATTTCTAAGATACATCAGATTGACCCGTAGGCAGAACGAATTTTGTTTAAATATTCTAAATTACATTTGGTGAGCATTGGAAAAGGTTTTTTTAAAGAATGATTCCCAAATGCCGGTGGTTGCCAATTTGGAAATACAGTTGTCAACATAGAACAATATATTCTGCTTTCTGTATTCACAGCATTTGACCTAAGATACATAAAACAAAACCAGAGAAAACATTACTTGGAGATGGTTCCAGAAGAAAAGGAGCAGCGCTTCAAGGGATTCAGCCCTGGGAGTCAAGCCAGATCTGGCTCTAACTTGGGCTTGACCTTGGCTGAGTGACTTAATGTCTCTAGTCCTTTGTTTCTTCCTCTGGAAAATGAGTGTCCTGGTTCTGGGCAATCTAGAGAAAAAGTCTATGATTCACCAATGGCCAACACATCCTTACCCCTAAATTCATCAGGCTGAGTCCTCGTCAATGATTTATATGCACCCGCAGGTCATCTGTGCTTGGAATCAAGATTTCCAGACTTGTCCTGTTTCCAGTTGAATTAAAACTCCCTGGCCCCTGCTCTCTAATGACACCATCCAACATCTGTTACGTTTCAGAGGTCAGAGTTGAGGACATCTAAGGCTCTTTCAAAGCCCAGCACTTACAGGAAGGAGACCGGCAATATTAATTAAATGCTGGCAGATCTCAGGATCACTTACTATTCTAAAAATGTGCAAGTTCACTCACACTGTGTGCCTATGGGGAATTTGGATATACCTGCATATCTAGTCACTGCAGCAATTGGGCCACATCCAACGGCCACAGCATTCTGCTTTCTGCATTTTAAGTATGTCCTTACTGAAAATTCTGATGAATCGCTAAAGAAATAAGCCAACTCCCTGCCACGGCCATTAATGTCCATGGGTAGGCTTGAAAAAAGCAACAGGGTATATTGTAAAAGGCATGGGACTATGGCCCTGGAGTGAGAAACCAGAGATCCGTGTTTTGTGTTGACCCATGCATGTCTTCAAATATTGAGAAACAGCTGTGGAAGGAGTGAGAGCAAGGAAAGATGGGAAATGTCTAGACTCCATTCATCAGAACTGGGCTAAGCTGTCTTCAGAAATGTTACCCCATATCTTAGTCTGGGGAAAGGTAAGCTCCTGTTGATTTCACTCCGGATCTCACTCCTGCTCCTCTACCCTTTCTCTCCACTCTCCTTTCCAGGTCAGCATCCTCTGTCCATCCATCCCTTGAAGGCAAATGCTACTCACTCTGGATTCTTTTTTTTTTTTTTAAGATTTATTTTTATTTTTATTTTTTTCTCTCCCCTTCCCCCCATTGTCTGCTCTCTGTCCATTTGCTGTATGTTCTGTGTCCGCTTGCACCCTTAGTGGCATTGGGAAACTCTCTTTTTTGTTGTATCAGCTCTCCATGTGTGTGGCACCACTCCTGGGCAGGTTGCGCTTTTTTCACGTGGGGTGGCTCTCCTTGCATGTGGGGCACCCCTATGTGGCATGGCACTCCTTGCGTGTGCAGCACCAAATGTGGGCCAGCTTCGGGTCAGGAGGCCCTGGAGATCGAACCCTGGACCCTCAATATGGTAGACAGAAGCTCTATCAGTTGAGCCATGTCTACTTCCCTCTCCTCTGGATTCTGCCATCAACTGGTCTGGTCTGCTGGGCTGCCAAAAGCAAAATACCAGAAATGGGTTGGCTCTTATTGGAATTTATTAACTTACAAACTTAGTTTTGAGGCTAAGAAAAATGTCCAAATCAAGGCATCCTCAGGCAATGTTTTCTCCTTGAAGTCTGGCTACCATTAATCCTGGACTCCTCTGTCACATGATGAGGCACATGGTGGCATCTGCTGGTCTCTCCTTTTCTTCTGGGTTTTGTTGCTTTCAGCATCTTGCTTCTGTGACTTTCTCTTTCTGTATCCATCCCATTTATAAAGGACTCCATGAAAGGAGTAAGACCCACCCTGGGCCATGCCTTAGCTGAAGTCACCTCATCAAAAGGTCCTACTTACAATATGTTTACACCCACAGGAATGGATTAACTTTAAGAACACACTCTTCTGGGATCCATACAGCTTCAACCATCACATAGGCTATCTTTCCTCATCGTTTTTGTAGTTACTCTTCCTGGGCTCATTCATTTTTCTGGACTTAAAGATGATTCAGTGCTGATGCAATTGCATATCTTCCTGGTGGCTGAGCAGCTCCTCAGGGAGCACATACGCAGGAAGAGCACATGAGTCCACCTCTTCTCTGCCCTTCCTTAGGGCAAACTACAAACACAGATATTTCGGTCCATGTCTTGCAATCTGAATCTTGGTGAACGACACCACCATCCACCCTGCTGCCTGCACTAGAAACCTGGAGGCATCTCTGACTTCTCTTCTCTTACCCCTATCAGGAATCCCAGTCTTTTCAGAGTGTCTTCCCTTATTTTGCTAGCACTTCAGGAATCCCAGTCTTTTCAGAGTATCTTCCCTTATTTTGTTAGCATTGCCCCCTTCTCTCCATCTCAGACGCGGCTGCCTTGGTGGGAACTCTTATCAGCTCTCTCCTGAACTGTTTCAATAGATTTTCTGACCTTGCCATTCCCACCCCATCCTTTTCACGGTGGTCAAGATAGCCTTTCTAAAATGAAAATCAGATCATGGTTTCTTTTTGCTTGCAGCTTTCCTTGGCTCTGCAGAGGAAGTTCTTTATTTGCACCCACGACTTCTTGTATCTTCTTGCATCTGTTTCACACCTCTAGATCTCATATGCTACTGCTGCTGCTTGGATATCCTCTTCCTTTGTCTCTCTGGTGGACTGTTATTTATGCCTCAAGATCCAACTCAGGTGTTACCTCCGCTGTTAAGACAGCTTTCATCTGCTCGCTGTCCTATGCCCCATCTGGGGCCTCTCCACAAGCTCTGCTCTGCCTGTTCCTTCCTCCAGATCTTACCGGGTTTTCTCATGCAGTTGCAGTCAGACAGTGCCGGGGCTGGGATCCTCTGAAGAGTCGCTCATGCACACGTCTAGCACCTGTGCCGGGAAGACTCCAACAGCAGGCGCGTCTGTCTTCCTCTATGTCTCTTCTTGTCAGAGTAACCTGACTTCTTACATGGCAACTCAGACCTCCAAAGGTTTATGGAGAGAGAGAATGAGAGAGAGAGAGGGAGGGAGAACATAAGGTAGAGGCCATGGCTCCATTTTTGACCCACCTCAGAAGTCCTGGGGCTTTTCTTCTGCAACATCCCATGAGTCCAGGTAGTCAAAAGGTCCTCCCAGGCCAAGGGGAGATGACACAGATTTCACCTCTGGATGGGGGAATGGCATGGTTCTGCTAGAGCATGTGGATCTGCAAATACTGTTGTGACCCTGTGGTGGGTTGACTTATGTACTCCAACAAATACATTCTTCATCTGAATCCGCGTTCCTGTAACTGGGAACCCGTTATAAAGAGGACCCCTCGAAGATGCCATTTTTAGTTAAGGTGTGGCCAGCTGAGGCAGGGTGTACCTTAATCTCCCCACAAGAGGCCTTATAAAGGCAACCTGGAAGTCACAGCAGCCAGAAAGGATAGTACATCGCAATGTGGTGGGAAGCAGAGATACAAACCAAGGAACCCCAGGGACTGCCTGCTGGAATGCCACAGACTTGGGGGAGAAAGCAAGCCTTGCCACCATCTTGATTTTGGACTCTAACCACAAAGCCATGAACCAATAAATTCCTGTTGTAAAGCCAAAACTAGTCTGTGGCATTTGTGATAGCAGCTCTGGCAAACTAAGACAGACCATTTTTGGAAAAAGCAATCTGCCACGTACTATTTGTTAACAAAGCACTCTCCTCCTGTGAGTCCTTGGTTTACTCAGCCTTCTATTTACTCTGCCCCCTGTTGAACAGTGCTTCTGTATAGCTAGGGAATAGGCCAGCATGAGTCTCTATGAGAGCCCATGTACTCGCTGAACCACCAAGAGAGGCTGTGACTTTGAGAGCCACCCCTGCACAATGCTCACTGGTTCGCTGCTTGGAGCTGAAAGAACTAGGGAGGCATTTCTGTCCTCAGTCGGCTCTGCCACAAACTACGTCTTGGGCAGCCTGTGGGCTGCAGGTTCCCCATAGTAAATCAGAGGCTGGCCTCAGTCATGCCCTGGGCCATTCTGTGGTTTGATGGTAGGAACCGGATTCTTCCAAGTCCCCACAGTTGACCATAAGGAGGTTTCCCACCTGCTGGGCTCCTGACCTGGACGGGTTACAGGCATTTCCTCTTGGTGGGAACCAGAAGTGCCAATTTCCAGCCAACTATAGACACCAGCCTGAAGGCATAAGCAGGGAAAATCAACTCAAGGAGGGAGAAAGGCTTGGGCAGAGGGAAAACGGACCAAAGGCAGACTGATTAAAAAGTTGTTGACTTTGGTGTTGGCTCAGCCTCGCCAGGGTGGGGGACCTTGGCTGGTCTCCTTAGCAAGATAAGGGAAATTTAGTAAATGTTGCTTCCAGTTTGTCCCTTTTTTCTTTTTTAAAGCAGATGTTTCCCCCTCTTCTCCAGGTACAATATTTAACATAAATATACAACATTTACCAGGCCCACTTATCCCAGGGAGGGGACTCTAGGGTGGCTGGAATGAAATCAGAATTTTGTTACTGGCTTGGCTTAAATTGACACTGGCCACTCTGGTCAAAAGAAGAGGCATATTTTCACTGTGCAGATGGATAATAAGACTATAAAGAGCTGAAGAATTAAAAATCATCTTTGCATAAGAACCTAGGTGGTTTGAAATTCCCTAGAGAATTGGGGGGAAATATTGATTTCTTTATTTTCTCTTAAAGTGGCATCATGGTGTGTTGCTCAGGTTTCTATTTTTGTTTTTTTGTTGGACCCATACAAATCAAGAAAAAGTCCAGTGAAATAGTTTTAGAAGGGCAGCAGCAGTCTTCGACCAAGATGACCTTGTAGCTTCAGTGGAACCTGTAGTGTGTTGAGAAGCCTGCCATCCTCATCTCTTCCTAAGGATTACTCATTTCAAACAGCACCTAGTGGGTGCCTTCCAGTGGGTGCAAAACTGTCAAGGTGCTGGGGGCAGGGGACACACACAACCACTAATAATATAGACCTTTCCAGAAATCCAAGTTTATGATGTTCTTTTTATATTATAAAACAATATATGTGTATTAAAGAAAATTTGGGAAAAATGGCCATTCTCATATAACTGCTATTGGTATTTTATATATTTTCTTCTTGAGTTCCTTGAAATATTTAGTTGTAATAATACTGAATATAAAAAATGTATCCTGCTGTTTCTAAATAGGACCATTTTATTAATGCAGTTAGGGTGCTCAAGGCACAGCTCAGAATTCCTCAGACCATGCCAAGTCTACCAAGGCAGGAACGTGCCAACGAAAAAGGGAGAGTGCGGGTCTCAGGTGTTTTCCAAATCACCTCCAGGGTTTTGTTCATTCGCTCGTTTCTTATTCTAAGATGCTCACCATCCTTTTCCCTCTTCCCCACCACACTCTGCTCCACACAGTATGATCCAGACGGAAAGAGCTAATGCTTCAGAATCCTACCCCTCCACTCAGGCACAGTCTCTAAGGAGTCAGCTGTGCCTTCGCCTGTCCCCAAGGACACAGGTGGCATGTTGGTGGCAGGCAGGGCACTCAGCTGCTGGCATCACCGCCTTTCTTTTCTTATTGTCTTAAGGCTTCTTCGGTGCTGCCTAGAGCAGGGCTTCTTAACCTTTTTTGTTCCACGGACCCCTTTGCCAGTCAGGTGAAAACCACGGAGCCCTTCTCAGAATGTAGCAGAAGATAGTTTTATGACACTCAGCATTGGCAGGTCTTTCAACTTTTTTGAATCTTCAGTTCAAGCTCACGGGCTCCCTGAAATCCTTCCATGGACGCCTGGTGAAGAAGCCCTGACCTTGAGCGAGGCTGTTTTTCGAAGCTCCAGGTCTGCTCCGTTATATTCCTCAGGAATGCCCGAACAAGGGCTGCATCAGACTTTAAAGAGGGATTTTTTTCTTTCTTCAGACCGGTCATCAATAAATAAAACCATGAGCCTAAAAGTAACTTCTTGCTGTGTTGTGTGTGAGAGAACAGCCTTTCCTATTTAAAAAAACACCTACGAGACTCTTCAGCACGGAAGAGAACCTGCGAGGAGACTCTTGGACCCCAGTGCTTTTGCCCGGAGTTTTGCCTTCCTTTTCAGTTCTCATTTCATTTACCTGTTCCTGGGGGTGGCTCCAGGTCTGCAGGGCCTGGAACCTATGCGGTTTGGCAGCCTTCCATAAGAGAAAGCAGATACATCAATAACACAGAGTTTTGCTGCCGAGTCTTGGAAGGATCCCTTCCCCTGAGCTTCAGTAGCTTCTCAACAAATCTGCCTCTGACGAGCACCTCTCCAGCCCTGCCCTGGGGAGGCAGCTCCCCCTTCTATAACCTGTCCCAAGCTAGGGGAGCTCCGAATGGGGGAGGCAAACAATCTGGTTCTGTTCCTTAGTGCTAAACACTCTCTCCACAGACAGGCTGCCGTTTTCAAAATGAACAAGCAAAAGTAACAGGAAAAGAGCTAGAGAAAACCAAGATGATGCTCTGCTTGTTAGGATTCTAAGGTAAAGTGACTAAGTCTCCATATCCCAGTAGAAGCACAGAAGAAAGTTAAGTGCTACCCAAGAAAAGCCTGTTCTTAAACTCCACCCATTCCTGTGGGTGAGGATCCATTGTAAGGACTTTTTCAGGAAGCTTTCACTTAAGGTGTGGCCCCCCTCAATCAGGAGGGGTCTTGATCCTATTACTGGAGTCCTTATCAGAGAAAGAACTACAGACAGACAAGAGAAAGCCACAGGAAGCAAGAAGTTGGAATTCAATGGAATCCGGAAGAGAAGGGGGAGACCAGGAGATGCTGCCATACGACAAGCTGAGGACCTAGAATCGCCAGCAGCAAGCCCCAGATCGCAGGTCTTTGGGAAGAATGCATTGCCTTGATGACACCTCGATTTGGACTTTCTTTTAGCCTCAAAACCATGAGCAAATAAAGTTTCATTGTTTAAGTCAACCCATTGCATAGTCTTTGCTTGAGCAGCCAAGGAAACTAAAACACTGGGTATTCCCTAATTCCCTAATCTGAGGGGGGAGTCTGCCTGATAATGAATCCCCTCCTAACATCACTACAGGAAGTGCATTTCCTGTTAACACTCAAAGCATTTATGGATTGAAACTTCATAGAGGTTCTGCCCACACTGTTGAGTTTTATGCTCATGTCCTCATGTATTAAATGGGTTGGTATGTGTCAAGGGCTATAACGGAGCCTGGTGCCTAGTAAGTGTCATGTAAGTGTGTGTCATTATTATTACTATTAGTCCAAGGGTGGCTGGTGTTGGTGATTGATAAAAAGGTTTTCAATGGGAGTCCAGGTTCATCCATCAACACTAAGTTCCATTCCTACATATGAGAAAGGGTGAAGAGCCCAGGAGACTGTAACAAACCTTTCAAATGCATGGTAGCACACATAACAATCCTTTCAAACACATGGTCAGGAGTGGAGACGGTAATGTTTCAGAGGTGCTTTGGGCTTGCTAACACAACCTAAGGTCTGTTCTTACAGACCCTGTGATTCCTGTAGGGCTTACCCAGCCCCATAACATTTTAAATTTCCTTTTTGAGGCTATCAGGCTTCCTCTAAGTCTAATGCAGCCCATTCATTATAGCATTTATTGACCCCCTAACATGTATGTGGCATCGGAACAGGGAAATGTGGGGTATACAAGATCATTGTAACAAGAGTTTAATTACTCGGCACTTATTAAGAACCAGATGCTGTGCTATGGGCATTGGGTCCATGAGTCTGTTTTATATTCAGGGTAGCCTGTAAGATGGTAATGTTTAACCCATCTTACAAAAGGAGAAACAAAGAGGCTAAATAGTTTTTCCAGGATCATATAACAGTTAGTCCTGGAAATGGTATTCCAACCCTCTTCTACCCTCCCCTATTGCTTTAAATTGTACCTTTTAAAAAACAAAAAACAAAAAACCACCATTGATTCCTTCCCTGTCCTTAAGGAACTCACAGCCTCCAAGAAACAACCAATTGCTGTCATGTTGCCTCAACATCCTGTGTCCTCAGCTGGGAAGATTTGGGGTCAAAATAAGTACCTAGATGGTTCTGTTTGCTGGATTGAAAGCAGATGGGATTATAGTTATCTCTTTGTTATTTATTATTCATTTTTATTATAGAATCTATCTATGCTTATTGAAGGCAATTTTGCAAGTGAGGAAACTTACTAATACAAACATAATTTGCTAGGATTCTTTTGACTGGAGATGATAATGGTTAACATGTTGATGTATACCTTCTAGTCTTAATCACATTTGATCATTTGTTTATCAAGTTGGGGTTATATTGCATTTTTTTGGTTTTGTAATCTACTTTTCTAACTTAATATTATATCACGGATTTTTCCTGATATATTTAAAGAATATTTAACATATTTAAATATTTGTTAAAACACAATTTTGTGAATGTATAACCTTGTGATTATACAAAAAGCCACTGATTATACATTTTGGATAGATTGCATGGTGTGTGAATATATCTCAATAACACTGCTTAAAAATAAATGAATAAATGTACAAGGATAGACAGAAATAGCAGCTATGTACACCAGGTGAAGCATAAAGAGATTGAGGCTTGAAGAATTTCTGGTTTTGTCTGTCTGTTTTTTTGTTTATTATTATTATTACTGAAATAAAGAAAACGTTCTAATAATGATTGATGTAATGAGTGCACAACTATGTGATTATACCAAATACCATTGGATGAATTGCATGCTTTATTAATATGCATCAATAAAATTGATTTCTTTAAAAAAAACCCACAATTTTTATGACTTCCTAATATTCCTTCCTATTTATCGATGTGTTCCTTAATTCCTTTGCTTCAACTGACGGGGCTTCTCTGAAGGAGTGTGCATGTTGCACACTGCATAAGGTCTCCATGCTGAGGAGGTGTGGGAACGGAAATCCAGCTGGCGTTTTCTGCTCTCCAGGGGTACATATCCACAGGCTGCAGCCGGCCAGAGGAATGACTTTTTCTAAATGGCACAAGGGATCTGAGAAGCGAGCAGCAGGCTTGGTGATAGATAATACCCTGCTGGACTGAATACAGAAAGCTCTCAAGTACATTAGCATCTTTTGGTAGTTCACACCGGCAGAATCCACAGTCACCTGCCTTCACTTCTGTGCCTCTTTTTTAAATTAAATGTTTACTGTAAATTATTTTTATTTTTATTTATTTTTATTATTTATTTATTTCTCTCCCCTCCTCCCCCTCCACCCCGGTTGTCTGTTCTCCCTCCTCCCCCCCCACCCCGGTTGTCTGTTCTCTGTGTCTATTTGCTGCATCTTCTTTGTCAGCTTCTGTTGTTGTCAGTGGCACGGGAATCTGTGTTTCTTTTTGTTGCGCCATCTTGTTGTGTCAGCTCGCCGTGTTTGCGACACTGTTCCTGGGCAGGCTGCATCCTCTTTCGCGCTGGGCGGCTCTCCTTACGGGGCACACTCCTTGCGTGTGGGGCTCCCCTACACGGGGACACCCCTGCGTGGCACGGCACTCCTTGTGCACATCAGCACTGTGCATGGGCCAGCTCCACACGGGTCAAGGAGGCCCGGGGTTTGAACCGCGGACCTCCCATGTGGTAGACAGAGGCCCTAACCACTGGGCCAAGTCCGCCGCCCAATTATTTTTAAATAATTAATTCCATTGCACCATTTTTTTTACAGTACTACAATTGCTCAGAACCATGATTCTGTAAGTAATGAGAGATTTTTCCATTTCCCTTTTTATTTCTACAATTCAATGCCATGGGCATTTTAAAATATACAAATGTTAACAATTACTTTTAAAAATGGCAATTATTACTGATTGAAGGTATAATAAAAGACTTCAAAAGTCTTCACTATTAATGTCAAATCCAGGGAGTTAATTCTACTTTTGTAAATTTGAAAATTGCCGTTGTAATGCTGAACATGTGCTGTACTTTCCCCAAAACACGTCTCAGCAGGGATGAAGGTTTTCACAAGTTTATACTGTCCTGCTATGAGGTTATAGCATCATAGGTGATGATGCAGAATTTCAGAGGGGAAAACAGTGGTGATTATGATGACTATGTTTAGATTAAGAATTAAATTGACACTTATTTTGGAAAAATGTTTTCCTACCTGTTTTCTTGATAGGAAACTTGTTGAACTATAAACCACCTACTGCATTCTGCCTGTCCCTGAGTTTTTGGCTAATGTACCAGTCTGTGTAGTAGAGCAATCCCTTGCTCTGAGCACAGTTGAGAGAGAAGGCACCCTCGTTTGTAGTTGCTGCTGCTCTCCCCACCAGCACGGGGTGCAGGCCTGGGAGGGTTTTACCCCTCTGCTCTGGCATGGAGAGGAAGCGAACATGCACAGCAGCGTGTGATGCTGGCTTAAGGTCAGAGCTTTGTATTCCATCAGGAAGTGTCAGGGAAATTGAGATAAACCATAGCTTAATAGGAAGGCTAAAGGATGGACACTTGCCAGGAGACTACAGTCAAGATAGCACCTAATCTTATCCTTGCACTAAAGAGCATATGTTTTAGCCATTCCTAAAGGTGAAGGACATGCATGGCAATAACAATGGGCTGTGATTGTGCTTCAGGTGTGGACTTCCTTGAAGACTCACAGTTGCCTTCTGTCTCTCCTACGTAGCAGCAATAGGTGTTGACCTTCATGTAAGAAATTGATGCCAGGCAAGCAATCTAAGAAGTGTTAGGTTATTTTTTTTTTAATTTTTTAAAAAAGAATTTATTTATTTATTTATTTTTCTCCCCTTCCTCCCCCTCCCCGGTTGTCTGTTCTCTGTGTCTATTTGCTGCGTGTTCTTCTTTGTCTGCTTCTGTTGTTGTCAGAGGCACAGGAATCTGTGTCTCTTTTTGTTGCGTCATCTTGTTGTGTCAGCTCTCCGTGTGTCTGGCACCATTTTTGGGCAGGTTGCACTGTCTTTCGTGCTGGGTGGCTCTCCTTACAGGGCGCACTCCTTGTGCGTGGGGCTCCCCTACGCGGGGGACACCCCTGCGTGGCACGGCACTCCTTGCGCGCATCAGCACTGTGCATGGGCCAGCTGCACACGGGTCAAGGAGGCCCGGGGTTTGAACCGCCGACCTCCCATGTGGTAGACAGATGCCCTATCCACTGGGCCAAGTCTGCCACCCTGTTAGGTTATTTTAACAGCTAAGAGGATGTGTGTGTATGTGATGGACCAGTCCCACTACAGTTTTCTTTCTTTTCTGTTTTTTTACCTTGCCTACGTCCACTTGTCCATGTGGTGTGTGGACTTGTGTTTTAGGTCTCGTTTTGAAATGTTGGGCACAGTGTAAAGGTAAAATTGAGTCACGCACTTGCTAGATGACTTTAGTAAATCCCTTCAGCTCTTGGGGCCTCAGTTTCTGTATCTGTACAATAGGGACATTATTAATCTTAAGAGCTGCCTCCCTCTCAGGGCTATTCGGAGGATGGAAATGTGAAGGTTCTAATATAGGAACAGGCACGTGTTGCCCAAACCACAGCAGGACCAGACTGGGAACCGTTTCCTGACTTCCAATTCTCAGCTATCACTGGTGCTCTGATTTGTACACACTGAGGGCGCAAAACCTCGCTCTACCACTAAGTCGATGGTGAGAAAGTCGCAGAAACCCCGAAAGCTGCTTGGGGCCCAGTTTTCTCTATTATAGGATGAGGGGGAGGGATTCGAGCCCACTCAGGGGTCTTTTGGAGACACACGTCTAGGAGTCTAGAAATAAAGAGCTAACAAACGGGAGTCTCCCCCTCACCCTGAAGCTCAAAAGAGATACGACTTAGCACTTAGCACTCCCGCCCGCCCTGCTTCGCTTTCCCTAGCTACTTTGCTTCCCTCTTCCGGTTTTGACCTTTTGATGTTGGGCTGTCAGGAAATTGATGGCTGACAATTTTTTTTGTCAGTGTAAGGCGTTCAGGAGCCACATTTTCTTTTCCTGTAAACAAACACATGCTTAGGAGCCAAGAGAAGGTTGCCAGGGAGTATTATTGGTGATGTACTTTGAGGGACAGGAGAGCAGGAAAGAAGTTTTTCTTGTTTCAGAACTTCCACTCAGGCCCTTCCTTGGTGGCCAGGATCACTGCGCCAAGCCCAGCGTGGCTCCGTAGGGCTGGGTCCCTTACTCTTCTTTCCCAAAGAATGTTAAAATTCAATTTCAAAATGTCCGTCTATCCCCATTCCCACAGGGCCTGTGAAAGGTATCCTCTTTTCACATCTTATTTTGGGCACTTACGGTGGCCGAGTTGCCCTCGCCTCCCCTTCCAGGGTGAGCCCTATTTTCGATTATAAAGTTGGAGAGGCAGTAACTCACCTTGACTTTGTCCTCCTGGGAAGGTCACTCACTCATGACTTTGGAAGCGACAAAAACCCGTTGTCTATGTTTTTTTTTTTCCCTCCCCTTCGGTGCAGGGACAATGTTGTCCTATGACAGGACATTTCAGGAGCATTTGTAAATAAATAGCTTTGCTCTAACTCTCTCCCATCTCCCCGGGAATGCGGGAAAACAGGCTCCTATCACCAGAAAGCCATATGGCCCCAGCCCCCTTCCCGCCAGCACTGAGCTGTAAGCCGATGCCTCCTGTCTTTTCCAGATGCCTGCCCGAGCTGAGACACACAATCTTTTCTCATCATCTGCTGCAGTGTTTAATGGAAATGTGGGGCTTTGAAATGGAAGTTTGGAAGAAAACGTTATTTTCTTTAATGCCCAAAAGCCCGTCTTCGTATAAGCACTTAAAGACAAATGTGTGTGAAAACCACGGTAACTATGGGATGCCAAGCAAGTGGAAGAAATGGGGTGGGCGAAAAGGGATAAGAAGGGGTCTTTCTAGGTAAGAACCATTTTTAAAAACCAAAAGCCGTTTGAAAAAAAAACATATCAAGAAGCGAAATGCAACTACATGACTTCAAATCCAGTATTTTAGCTGAAAAATCAACAGCAGTTTTTTCCCAGCAACTGTAAGTCAGCCTCCTTAAGAGCACGTTTTAATTTGAACTACCCCTATTCCTGTCTGTAGGGTTTGCAAGTCTTTTGTTACAAGGATGAGCATAGGGCCCTGGAAGACTTCCTATAGTTGGCAAGCAAACTTGTATTACTGTACTCAGGAATTCTCTTCTTAGAATGCACACACAGTCATACTTGAGATTTATTGGAATTTTGTCTTGTTGCATTAAGTTCTTAAGATGAGTTTTGATATTACTCCTGTGGCATTTTAAAGCTTTTGTGCTTAAATTGCACATTCTTCACCAAGCCTAGATATTTCAAGATGAAGTAGGCAGCGTTTTATAGAATTTCAAAGAGATGGGGTTGCTAAATGATGAATGGGTATATTTACTGTGTATCAGGGGGAGAAAATGGGCCAAAGGCTCCTTCTGAAAACAGATTTTCTTACCCTCTAATAATGTATTTTAATATTTTTCCCTCTTGGGAGAATGCTTATGTAGTAGCCTGTGTTTTCCCCCTTCTTTTTCTCATCTTAGGGCCAGTGTGTTTTTGTTACCGGCAGGATCACACATTCTGACAACTTTTCTCTCTGCTACCCTTTCCTAACTTTTGGCATCTGGTTTTTATTATTTCTGAGGACACGGCAATGGCCTCGAAGCTCTTTCTCTCTCTCCTTTGTGTTTCCCCTCTGTTGCACACCATTCAGCAGTGGCTGTGAAATCTCGGTAGCGTTTGTCCTCATGCCTCGACCAGCCTGTCCCGTGTCCCAAGGTGATCTGATGAAGTGGTTTGAGGAGCTCAAGTTGGAGAATAGCTAACGCTGAAGAGCAGAAGATGTGGGGAGGAGGGATTTAAAAAGCCACTGGAAGTCACAGTGGAGTTCCTGACACGAGGTGGTCCGTGATCGAATCCCTAATGAGTGCGTCACGGCTTGGCTAGACCTCCCGAGGCTGGCGCGAGGGGACAGAAGCTGGACTCTAGGGACGGGCTAGTTAAGTGGTGGAGGAGGGCTGGGGCATTCTGGGTGACAGAGTGGCAGCAGCAGAGTAGATAGTGCCCTGACCAGGAGTTGGGACACCTGGCTTTCGGCCTCTGCTCTGCCCGTGCTCCAGCTTCCCGTGTGACCTGGGCCAAGCCACGTGACCTCCCTGGGTGTCCGTTTCCTCAGCAGGAAGTGAGGGAGTTCAGTGATTCTCTCATTCAAGCAGTCCTTCTGAGCACCTGCTGTTTGTCACATGCCTTGCTGAGTAGCACGGACACACGCGTGAGCAGAGGATGTAAGGTCTGTGCCTTCGGCTAGGGGAGAGCCTGGGGGAGATACAAGGCGCTGGGAATGCTGGGAGTGAAGTTCTAGGACAGGGAAGCTCAAGTGTGCCAAGGAGCTGAGACTGGAAGGTAAGCAGCTGTGGCAAGCCAGGCGAGATGAGGAAGCCTCTTCTGCAGAGGGGGCAGCGCTTGTGCTTGACCTGCACTTAGAGCTCCAAGTGGTGGCATTCCAGACTCTGCGACTTGGAAAGGTTGAGAAGATCCAGTGAGCTCCCCTAGTGCTACTTACTAGCTGTGTGGCCTTGAGCAAGTTCCTTTACCCTGCAAGACCCCGTTTCCCATCTGTCCAATGGGCTAGTAATGGGTGGACCTCCCTAGATGATAGTGTGGGTTGCACGAGGTGAGCCTTGCCACGCCTTGAGCTAGAGCCTGGACGGAGGAGCCCTTCGTAAATGTTCATGGCCGCGGTGCCATGGAACTGTGACTTCCCAGCCCCGGGGAGCCTCTCGGTCACCAGTCCCCTTGCCACCAGCACGGCCGCAGACTCTTCACCAGTCCCTTGGCCCTCTCCGTGGTGGCTGAGTTCTTCGTGATGTGAGCTCTGGGATTAACTTGTGAGCAGTCGCCGGCACTGGCGTATTGCTCTCCTTTCATCTGGAGTTGCTGCTTTAGCTGCGTTTCTCTCCAGGGCTTCCACCATCCTACTCTACCTAGGCATTTCCTACGTGGAATCCAGATACAATATTAGCATACGCAGTTCTATCCCTCTGAATAACATGGCTCTCCAGCTCTATTATTTTGACACAAAGACCAATGAATAATTAGGATGGCTTGGAAAACTTGGAAAAACAATATGCCCTTTTTGCTGTTTTAAACACTAATTTGGACACAGTGCCTACCCTGGCACTAAGGTTAGAATTATATCCTCATTCTACATCCTTCTTCCAAATGCAGGCTTTCTCTTAGGAGGCTTGAAAGATTCATTTAGCCTTTCAGTTTGTTCTTCTAATTCTTTAGTTGCAACAGAAGTTAATTTCTCAGATTGTCCTATCAGAGAAACATGGGGCTCTAAAAAGCTGCTTTATTCTAGTCACTTCCTCTGCGTCTGCTGAAAATTCGACACCGTTTTAAATAGGTCTGTTTATTGTGCCAACATGCTGTAAGTTTGGGCGGTTTTGGGAATTGCATTGTATTAAACACTTAAAACCCTCAAACGTACAGTCAGTCCTTCATTTCCCTGCCTCACCACTCGTGCTCTGCCTTGAAAGGGTCTTGCTTGACTGTCAAACTTAATGCAGCAGCAGCTCTTGCGGACGCTGCAGCAGCGAAGGCATTTACCGTTGCGGTGGCTTCCACCAGCGACTGGAACGGCACTAGCTCTGAGGGATGCTCTAGCTTGAGCCACGCAGCTCTGAAGGACAGTGGAATGGGAACAGACAGCCTGACCTGACGCCCCGCGGTTCCTCG
The DNA here is from genome assembly GCF_030445035.2 of Dasypus novemcinctus. Classification (NCBI taxonomy): domain Eukaryota; kingdom Metazoa; phylum Chordata; class Mammalia; order Cingulata; family Dasypodidae; genus Dasypus; species Dasypus novemcinctus. The sequence continues at coordinate 11,234,051 of NC_080701.1, forward strand.
TAGAATCTAGACGCACACGGAATTTCTTCAAACATGGAGCGCCTGGTTCTGCTGCCCACGCTGGCCTCTCCAGCCGCGCCACCGCCTCCTAAGTGACTCCGGTCAAGTGCACTCTATTATCCCTCAGCAATGAGGAAGGAAAGCAATGGAATCTCTGGCACAATGAATTGTGTCCGAATCAATGCTTGGACTATTGGAAATGGAAGATGCATGTGGAAATAAGAAAACCCAACTTTCAGCAAATTGAGAGCGTTGGCTGAGCTTTATCAGGCAGTGTTTCTTTTGTGTTTTTCTTTTGGATGGATGACAGAGGTGGTAAAGAGAATAATAAGTAACATCGAGCTAGGAATTGTGGCCTGTGCCGGTGACACTAAAACTCGTACTTGCTACTGTGCGTGGACTGTGCCTTAGCTCTTCTCTCTAATGGAGCCTGGCAGGGGACACAGGGTGGGGGGCTTTGTTTGGCACAAACAACTGAGCTCCCCAACTCTGAACTAGAGCTAACTTCCCCTTGTACCTGGTTTTCCTCTCAACCCACTGGCTCCCCGCCAGTTCTTCCTCCGTCGTCAGCTTGGTGGCCGGCAGTGGGTCCTCTCGGCCAGACACCCACTGTGGTATAGGCTTGTCTCTCTAGAGCAGGGGTTCTTCACATTTTTTTGTTCCACGGACCCCTTTGCCAGTCGGGTGAAAACCACAGACCCCTTCTCAGAATGCAGCAGCAGGGAAGTGGATGTGGCTAAAGCGACTGAGCTCCCATCTACCACCTGGGAGGTCCTGGGTTCGGTTCCCAGTGCCTCCTGGAGAAATGAGCAAGACAGCAAGCTGATGTGGCAGGCTGGCACGGCAAGCTGACACAACAAGATGACCCAACAAGGAGACACAAAGAGGAAACACAGTGAGAGAGAAAACAAAGCAGGGAGTTGAGGTGGCTCAAGCAATTGTCTCTCTCCCACACAGGAGGTCCCAGGTTTGGTTCCCAGTGCTTCCTAAAGAGAAGACGAGCAGATACAGAGAGCACACAGTGCATGGAGACAGAGAGCAGACAGCAAGTGCAAACAACAAGGTGCGGAATATGTAAATAAATAAATCTTTTTTTAAAAAAAAAAGAATGTAGAGGCAGATAGTTTTATTGCACTCAACTAGCTATGGGTCTAACAGCTACTGTAATTTCGAAGTATTGTTCGAAGTATGGACCATACTTCATAAGTGTAAGTGATTTTTCAAGATATGCAACAAACTGTAATGTAATATGAAATGAATACTACTGTAATTTGTGGCATACATTCATAAGTGAAGGAAACACTAGTTTTCAGTTAGTGTTCAGAGAAAATGAAGAGAATCAGTTGATTATTTTCACGTCAAGCTCGCGGACCCCCTAAAAGCTTCCCCTGGACCCCTGGTTAAGAGCCCTGCTCTAGAAGGTACTGATAGCTTTTCCTCATTTTCATTTTCCGTCTTGAAAAATTGGTGATGTTTTTACCGGCAGAATAAATAGAGTCAGTTATGTATTGCCCATTTTTGAAGGGGCCATGGTGGCTGCTGGGTGCGGAAAATGGGAGGAAGAGAAGAGATGTGGAGGCATTCTCGGGACTTGGAGTTGTCCTGGGTGGTGCCCCAGGGACAATTGCCACATGTTGTCTGTCCTCCCATGGCCCACTGGATGGAACGTGGGAAAGTGTGGGCTATGGTGTGGAACACGGGACATGGGGTGCAGCGATGCCCGGAGATGTACTCACCGGACGCAACGGATGTGACATGATGATGGGGGAGAGTATTACTGTGGGGGGAGTGGTGGGGTGGGGGTGGTGGGGGCGAATGGGGACCTCATATATTTTTTTAATGTAATATATTTTAAAAAATGAATAAATTGAGTAGAATTTGGAAAAAAAAAAAGAAACTAGCTCCCTGTTGAATCATGTTCTAAAAAGCTGTGCTTTTATTTTTTTCGGAAGTTAGCTGGGGCACTGTGACCTGGGAGTGCATAAGCCCTTTGCCCCTCCCCCACGCTGTATTTATACTCTGGGCGCTTAAGCTCATTTCTGCCATGATCTTGCAGGTGCCATGTCTCTGATTCTGTTCCAAGTTGCTAGCAGTGTCCCTAACAATTAACCCTCCTTGGCAGCTCTCACTTCAGGCTAACAAATCAGAGGCACCACACGCAATGACTGGCTGTATATTATAATCAGCATGAATTGGCAGCTTTTTAAGAAGATGAGCATCTAAGCCCCCTCTCGATTTAGAGGTGGAATGGACAACACCGTCCCAGGGTCCACAGGATGGAGGAATAAAATATGGATTAGAGTGGACTTATTGGTGTTCTACTATGGAACTATTGTGACTAGTAATGCAAGAAATTGTAGCATTGATGTGGAGACAGTGGCGATGGGAGTTGCTGAGGGCAGGGAGAGGGAAGAAGAGATGTGATGTGGGGGCATTTTCGGGACTTGGAGTTGTCCTAAATGATATTTCAGGGACAGATGCTGGACATTATATATCCTGCCATAACCCACTGAATGGACTGGGAGAGAGTGTAAACTGCAAGGTAAACTATAATCCTTGTTGTGCAGCAGTGCTCCAAAATGTATTCACCAAATGCAATGAATGTGCCACAATGATGAAAGAGGTTGTTGATGTGGGAGGAGTGGGGGTGTGGGGTGGGGAGTATGTGGGAGCCTCATATTTTTTAACGTAACATTTTTTGTGATCTATCTATCTTTAAAAAAAAGATAATTAAAAAAGGAAAATTTACTATTAAAGAAAAGATCTGGATCTTGGATACAGCTCTAACTCTCTAGAAGGCTGTTGTTTTAAAACTTTACGTCTGGACTCTCTCCCTGAGATCCTGATTCTGTGGGTGTGGGATGGCGCCCAGGAGTTGGAAGTTTTAACAAGTATCTTGGGTGATTCTTACAGGGAAGTCTGGAAAACCCTGCTTTATTGTCTGCTGGACTTCTCTCTTCCTTGTCCACCTCATCACAGAGACCTAGCGAACACTTGCCACCTCTCCCTGCTACCTCTGTAAGGAAGCTGTAGGCGTCCCTGTCGGCAGAGTTTGAACACAACAGGCAATTTCAAGCTCTTGTTATTGTTTTTTAATGGAATTTTGCCACATCTATTATCCTATATCAACACCTTTTATTTTTCTCTTGGTCCTTCATTAACTTCTAATTGTGAAACACCTATGATGTCTAAGTCTTGTTTTTAAATCTGGAATTTAGTTCATTAGAAACACCTGATTCTTTTCAGAGTCGCAGTTAAAGTGTTTTTTTTTTAAAGATTCATTTTATTTATTTATCCCCCCCACCCCCCACCCTCCCTTACCACCTGCACTCGCTGTCTGCTCTCTGTGACCATCTGCTACACGTTTTTCTATGTCTGCTTGTCTTCTCGTCTTCTCTTTAGGAGGTGCCAGGAACCAACCCTGAGACCTCTGACATGGCACAGAGGCATTCAGTTGCTTGAGCCACCTCAGCTCCTGGTGTTGTTGTGTCTCTAATTATCTCTGCCTTGTGTCTCTCTTATGTTGCATCATCTTGTTGCGCCAGCTCTCTACACGGGCCAGCTCTCCGCATAGGCCAGCATGCCACGCGGGCCAGCTCACCTTCACCAGGAGGCCCCAGAGCCGAACCTGGGACCTCCCATATGGTAGACCGGAGCCCAATCACTTGAGCCACTTCCACTTCCCTAAAGTTCTGTATTTTTCTTTGCAATTAAGACATTTGGGGGAAAGTATCCACACATTTACTGTCTAGATAAAGAACAGAAAATCAGTGTGAGGCTGGACACTGCCCTAAGAACTTCCAATCTTTCCAATTTATTATTCAGTCTTTATAACAGATAAGGAAATGGAAGCTTCTAGAACCCCACTCGCTTGGCCAGGGTTATTCAGTGGTAGATCCAGGACTCTCACCCAGCTCTGCCCAGCTTCACACTCACGTTCTTTCTGGTCATTGACCTCTACGCTGTTGGGTTCCTGATTAGTTCTTGGAGTCTCTGCGTACCTTTCTCCAGGAATGGCTCGTGCGGTATGCCGGCCCACCGGGGCGTCCACGTGGCGCCCCCGAGCTTTGGTGAGATTTAAGCCTCGGTAAACGTGGTGAGTCCAAGCCTGCCTTTAGCAGTGCTGCAGGCCCGAGACCCTCTCCAAAGGGAGTCTGGTAAGACAGAAGTCCCTGGAATGGAACGACGGATGTGAGGTTTCCTGCACTCTGTTAACCAACACTGCAGGCGTGGCCTGCGCCCAGCACACTGTCGGATGCTCCGCACGTGTCTGGGGCCCCTCAGCCTGTGGTGGCTGGAGGCGTCGTGCCGTCGTGGCCCACTGGTCCATTGTGCTGGCTGTGCCCCTGCTGGACCTCCTCCCTGTCCCTGCCGGTCAGAGTCCAAATGTTCTCACTCCGCGGTGAAGACCTTTTCTACTAATTGCGAAAATCTCTCTGGACCTGAGCACAGGTGCATCAAGTTCAGAATGCAATGTTCTGGTTTCGTTCACTGTATTTTGGTTACTCCAGGAATTGCTTTCCCCAGTTTACTCACACAGGAGAATGCCAGAACATCTCTTATGCCCTCGCTGCAAAATGCCACCACAGCTGCTTTCCACTCAGAAATGGATTCTCCTTTTCTGTCTCCTTTGTGTGCAGCCGTGGTAAAAGGGGCAGCCGGTCTCCCCTTCCCTTCTCCCTAGAAGAGAACAACTTTTACGCTGAGGGCCTCCTAGGGAGTCTGTCCCACTGACAGAAGAAGGGGGCATGCCTGCGTCCTCCCTCTTGACCTTCTGTCTCTGTCCACTTAGGGTCTGTATCCCGCGGCTACTGCTTCGCTGCCATGAGTTCATCTCCCATAAATCACCTCACATCTCTTTGTTTCAATTTACTCATTTATTCATCGGTGGCATTTTAATCGATTCCATACGGGATCCTTTCTGGTCGTGCACTTTAGAATTGCATTCCTTTCCCACTCTGCTTCCAAGTTCCTCAGCTGGGAGTGCCTCTTCTTCCCGCAGAGCTCTGGAGAACAGGCCCTCCCGGGAAGACAGGAGCCCTCCCCGGCTCTCACTTCTGGGTCCCCAACGCGCCCCTTGTCTCCCAAGGCCATAAATGACTTCAGCCTTTTTGAAGGAGGTGGAGGTGAGACCTTTCCTTCTGGGTGTGGCTCAGAGTGACAGAATCAGAGCTCAGGACTGTCAGCTCCTGTGGTGGTTTGGAACTGTATGTACCCCAGAGAAGCACGCTCTTAAAGTCAATCCATGTCTGTGGGTGGGGACCCCACGTAAGTAAGACCTTCTGAGGAGGTTATTTCAGTTAAGGTGTGACCCACCTCCATCAGTATGGGGGCTAATCCTATTACTGGAGCCCTTTACAAGCAGGGTGAGAGTCAGACAGACAGACAGAGAAAGTCACAGGGAGCGAGAGGGTGAAACTCAATGGAAACTGGAAGAGAAGGGACAGACAAGAAGTGCTGCCATGTGCCTAGCCATGTGACAGAGGAGCCAACAACTGCTGGGCAGCCAGCCCCAGGGGGTCACAGCCTTTAGGGGAGAAAGCATCGCCTTGATGGTGCCTGGATTTGGACTTTTTTTACCCTCAAAATCAGAAGCAAATAAATTCCCATTGTTTAAGCCAACCCATTTCGTGGTATTTGCTTGAGCAGCTTAGGAAACTAAAACAGGAACTCATCTCACCTTGACTCCTGGTATCGGATCCCAATTACATAAGCTGCCCCGATGTCCTCTAGGTCCCTTATCAAGATCCTACTTGTAAAGTGAGGTTAAAATACCATAAAAGCCAAAAGTATCCCTCTCATAACTTCGATCTTCTGTGGACAATCAGTACTTTCTCTGTTAATTTTTTCTTCAGTTATAACTCTCTTTTGAGGAGTATTTTTCCCCCCCACGGAGTTTCAATTTCTTTAGGGAAGACATGCTTCCTTCACTAATTGGAAATAAGAAAGTCTCTGAAATGTCCTCTCTCACTACCTAAGTTAACTAATTCCACCACCTTCCTTGGAAGCCTTTGTAGCTCAGATGGAAGGTGAAAAAAATGATGCCCTATAAAACCTGCAGGATCTCTCCAGAGAGTAGTAAAACTGAGAACAGCCAGGACCAAAGTCCTTAAACCCATGTTGGTGATGGATGTATGTGTCTGACCAATGGGGAAGAGACCCAGAATGGAGCCACTTCTCAGTAAGAGAGCTTGAGGGGCCCCTTGGCTTTTATGACGGGAGTGCCTGCAGTGGAAGAGCATTGCATTTTAAAATCAAATCTTATTTTCCATTAATATATTTTTCCCAGAATCATTAAATGCACACTTATTTATATATACAGTCATATATTTACAATATGGGATCACATTACACATGCTACTTTAGAAAATGCTTTTTACTTCAAAATATGTGGCTATATTAGCTCTGTTTCCTTGCCTGTATGTATAAATCATATATTTTTTTAATCTTGGAAGAAGCTTTAGACTATATAAATGTTACATTGAAAATAAAGGGGGATTCCCATATACTCCATCTCCTCCCCCTCCCACACTTTCCCCCATTAACAACATCTTTGATTAGTGTTACATTTGTTACAATTGATGAACACATACTGAAGCATTGCTGCTAACCACTGTCTATAGTTCACATTATAGCTTACCCTTTGTACTGCACAATTTTATAGGTTTGACAAATGTATAATGTATAATGTCATTGCAATGCCATTCACGACAATTGCAATGTCCCAAAAATGTCCTGTGTTAACACTTTTTCTTCCCTCTCCCTCCCCTCAGAACCCCTTGTGGCCACTCCTTTATATCAATGATATAAATTCTTTCATTGTTTTAATAATAATGTCTACTTTAGTCCATAGTTGCATTTCCCCCTTACGTGTGTTCCTTCCTCAATCTTGAGGATTTGGGGATGATGATGCCCACTCTATTTCTGATTGAGAGGAGGCTTAGGTTCCATGGGGCAGATGGATGGAACTGTCTTGCTTGTAGTTGTAGATACTCTGTTTTTTGGGATGGGTGTTGTCCATCATCATCCTTTTGTTAGTTGTCCTGGGCTAAACTGCAGAGTAGCTGTTGCAAATCTGCTGAGATTCAGGGCTCAACTGAAATGTGAACAGACTGAAGATTTAAGTCTCTGGGATATATATTTAATGAGTATAGTACTACTTATAGGTTGAAGTAGAAGAGACAGAAGAGCCGTGTGTAGGGAAATTATAAATGAGTCTAACTCTGTTACATTGGGGAGCATATATTCCAAAGTAAGTCCCATTGACAGTGCCAAATTCCTGAGCTTGTCTGCCCTTCCTATAATGTCTAGATGTCTCTAGAGCCCTCAGGACCCCCCTCCCCCCATTTAAGGCATTGTTTACTGCAATAGTCAATGAGATCCTGCTGAGACATGCATAAGCCTAAATCTCTGGAATAACTACCTAACTCATTTTGAAATTGCTTAGACATAAAAACTCATTTGTATTTAATATTTCCCCCTTTTGGTGAAGGTCTTTTTCCAGATGCTTTGGTAGTTGGCACTTGGTAATAATCCCTTGGTGTCAGGGAGGCTCATCCCCGGGAGTCATGTTCCACCCCCAGGGGGAAGGTAGTGCATTTATATGCTGAGTTTGGCTTAGAGAGAGTCCATATTTGAGCAATAAGGAAGCTTTCAGAAGGTAACTTTTAGGCAGTATATAAAACTAGGCTACATTTCAATTTCATTACAACAAGGTTCCTAAGTACAATTATCAATATCAAGGGTCTGGTGTAATGGTCTGTCCTCCTTCACTAGGCACTGCTGATGTACATGGGGGATTCTTGTTGCTCTACTAGAGAAAGTAGCAGGACTTCTTGGATGGGGATTCAATATTTTTTCAATTATTGTATGGGTCTCTACCTACTGAGACAACATCCCATGACCACAAGAACATATTCATATGCCGTAGATTAATGTATTGTTTGATTCTTTCATTCATTTACTTTTTAAAATTTCCTTTCAACTATTGTCTGAGGGCCTATCTATCATGTGCCAGCCTCCGAATAAAGCTTTGAACAAGATAGGCAGAATCTATGAGGTCATAGAAGAAGGTAACAAACTGAGTGGAGGACAATTAACTGAGGAATAAATAAATGAAATAATTATAGAACTGATAAATGCCATGAGAAAATGAATAACATGGCATGACAGTGATAATCAAGCTGGGAATCCCTGGAACAATAATCTGCCAAACCTTGTGTTGTTCTGATGTTCTGCTTTCTTTCCCATTGTACCTCAAGATCCATCCTTCCCTACTCCAGGTCAAATAACTAATAGAATACAACTGTGTACGTGTCTGAGGGGGCTGCTTTTGTCATTGGAAATAAACCAACCCTTCATTAACCTATCTTAGTATAGTATAGTCCTTGCATTTTGGGTTTCTTCAAAGTAAGCCACTGTTATTCTAAAAAATCACAGGGTCCTCACCTTTTTTTACCTTTTTGATGTATGCATACATTCTTGTTCAAGTCAATGACAAAGGACTTTGCATTTGACATGGGCCCATTCAACTTAACGGTGTTAATTCTTCTAAATAATATTGCCAGAGAGGATGAAAACTAAAATAAACTGACATCTAAGCTGGTGGACTATCTGAGAACTTGGCGATCTCACCATGGCAAAAGAACATCTTGTTCCATTGCCTTATGCCCTTCTGTTCATGGTTCTGGCCCGGTTTACCAGAACTCCCAGTTCTGATCTGGATTCTTCTACTGATTGGCGGACGCTAAGCTAGTCATTTACTTTCCATGTCTCCTTCTCTCTAATTTGCCTCATTCTTACAAACCTCATCTGGTTTAGACAAGGCAAACCTTTAAAAAATGCTATTTGTATGTGTCTATTATTGTCGTAAAATACAAGTCATTTTTGATTGTGTGTTTTTGTGCTATCTTCAATTTTTGTTTCTGCAGCAAAATAATGAAAACTTAATGACCAAAATTCAACAATAAGAGTCCCCACCAAAGCCCATGCCAAAACAATAAATTATAACTAGTGTTTGAAACAACCACTTTGGTGTTGAGGAAACTGAGTGGCTCTTTTCAAGTGGAAGAAAGGCAGGAGGTGTTTTCTAAATTAATGAGCAGCTCTACTTTAATTCTACTGGGAGAGAGGCCGATGGCACACAAGCCCGTATTATATTGGGTTGCAACATCTGTCACTGGCTTGCAGAGCCTTTAATCTTTCATTTTATATTCAGACTTATCAGTATTCATTAAAATCTCTCCATTTGTGCAAGTCCTTCTGGGAGAAAGTACCCTATCTTGGCATCTTAGATTTTCTTCCTTAAAAAAAAAACAAAAAAATGGTTCAATTTTAAACACATTTTTCACCCGGCAGCAAGCAGCATCCGGCAGCAGGAGGTGGAAACCTGTCACACATGCCGATGACCCAACAGCTTCTCTCCAGGCAGAGTTTTGTGTTAGTAGGAGAGGGAGACAAAAATTGGTGAATTGAAGTTCACCAATTTCCATTTTGATTTCCCACCTACAAGAAAATTTAGTAGCTGGTGCAAATGGCGTTCTCTGAGTACCGCTCAAGAGACCGCACATTTTACGAGAGGGAGCGCAAAGCTTGATGGAGTGCCCCACTGCTGAGCTGGGCTGGCCTCACCGCGCCCCCTCCTTGGGAGTCTGGGCACATGCGCAGTGTCTAAAGGTCTACACAGAGAGGTAGGATGCCCGCCCCCACCGAAAATCGACTGCTTTCCCATCTCTGTAGCAGAAAGCGAATCCAGCAGGGATGTCTTCTGCCAGGCCCTCCTGGCAGCTCTGATGTATATTAAAAAGGCCAGACATGGGCAAAGCCACCCATTGCAGCAGTGGATAAGACATTACTACTCCTTCTGTCGCCTCTATAACAACGTCCATCTTTTATCAGACCCGTCGTCCCTTCAATGATTCAGAGAGGCATTAGTTACACTGAACAGTTTCATATAGACAAGGATATTAGAATAAATCTTATCAGATTTGGAACAAATGGAACCCATGGCCAAAGGCAAAACCTGCATGAAGAAAAATCAAATATTGAGACTAAATTAAAACTATTTGCACTTGGAGGGCTTACAACCAGGATTTCTGCTTCCAAGGAATGGAAATATAAAAAATCAACTCCTGGAACCCAAGTCCCAGCAGAAATACTGTCTGGCGGCAAAGCACCTGCAGGAGAGTGGGCTGGTGGTGGAGCCATTCTCCGCCTCAGCTCGCACCCCCTCAGGCCTTGGAAGCTTCCCGAGGGCCAGCAGTGCCCGAGGAGCCACGGTCAGTTTCTTCTCCGACTGCAGGTTTCAGAGCACCCCGGAGGGTTTGTGGCCCACGTCAGGAGTGAATGAGCCCTGGGATCCTGGCCCCAGCCCTCTCAGAAGCTTCAGCTCGTGCCTGGAATCTGATAACCTCGCTTGTCTTTCACCAGCTGTTTTGAAGAATGGACCTCCCCTAGGGTCAGTGGCAGCACAGAGTTGAGGGTGGCCAGGAAACAAGAAAAAAAAGTACGATGAGGAACAAAAGAATTTTGCTTGTCCCTTTACATACGCTTCCAGCTTCCTTCCCACTGCTTCACCAATGCCCGGGCACCTGTGTTCATTTCACTGTCCCTTGCCTGTGACCGAGTCCACATGGGGGATGGAGCTTAATGACCCAGCTTGGACGCTCTGCCCTGTAGGAGCCTAAGCACACTAAGCATGCTGGAGGGGCAGAGAGAGCCAATCTAGAGCACGTTACCCAGCTGAAAACCACAGGAAAAGGGTGAGGCTGCTTGGAACATCTTTTTTTTATTCTTTTTTTGTTTGATTTAACTCTTCATTCTGAAATAATTTGAGGTTTTAAAAAATACAACAAATTACTGCATACCCTTCACCCATCCGACCTAACCACAGGACAGTTACCAAATCAGAAAGTGAATGATGACACACTCCCACCATCAGACCTTCAGACCTTATTCCGAGTTGGCCACTGATGGCCTTTTTCTAGTCCAGGTCTGACCAAGGATCTCAGGTTGCCTTTAATTGTCTTATCTTCTTAGTTTCCTTTAATCTGGAATGTTCCTCAGTCTTTCTTTTTCTTTCAGGACCTTGACACTTTCCAAGAATACAAGCCAGCTATTTTGTAGAACTTCCCTCAGTTTGGGTTCATCTGATGGTTCCTTTTGATTAGATTCAGTTGTACATTTTTTGGTGCGTGTATCAGGATTTCGATACGTCCCAATACTGGTGGTCATTTGATTCCTCCGTTAAGGCGGTGGCTGCCAGGCTTTTCCATGCTGAAGTTATTGTTTTTCCCTTTGTAATTAGTAAGCATCTCATGAAGAGAATATATATCCTGTTCACTCACTGCTTTTGGCATCATTTGATGATTCTTACCTGCAGCAATTATTACTGTGATATTTGCCAAATGGTAATTTTTTAAGTCCATCATTCCTTCTATATTTATTCTTTGAAAATATATAGCAAGGAAGAGGCTTCTTTCCTCCCCTATTTGCTTATTTTTTTGATTATGTGTTTATGTTAGTTTGGGCTCATGGATCCTTATTTATTCTATCAGTTACAATCCATTACTAGCATTACTTATTTTCTTGCTCAGATTATCCCAGACTCAGCCTTTGGCCTTCCAAATAGGTTCCTGTATCTTTTTGATGTGACTCAATCATTCTTTGAGAACTTACTTGTCTTCTGACATGACAAGATGTTCCAGAATCATTTTGTTCTATCCTTGCTGCTGCATGAAACCAACAATATTGTCAAGGAGCCTTTTCCCTCTTCTTGGAGAATGGTATTTAGAAACCAAGCTCTGAGATCTAGTTGTTCTCTTTGGTATTGCAGTGCCACTACTTCTAGGCCCTCTCAGTGGACAGAGCCATGTAAATACAATTATATATGTGTGTGTATGGGCACACACACATGCCATGTAAATATAATTATGTATATGTATGTACATGCCTGTTTCTGTTTCTCTTCATCCATATACATGTCAAAACTGTAAGTTCATACTATCTCCAGTGCCAATCCAAATCCCTAAGGGTTCCTTTTAGCCCTCCTCTTGTTTGTAACTCCTTCCTCTGACAGCGCAAACACTGGTACTCATTATCCACAAAGTGTTTACTCACTTAATCAATCCTAGAATACACACAAGTTAGTTTAATGTTTTATCTTTTTATCTGCTGCGCTTGGCTTTAATTACAAGGGCCTCTATGAGAAATTATATATGAACTTTAAAATATCATTTGAAAAATCCTTACATATTCTTATGATATTATCAGCCTCAATAACTCTCTCTAGTAATGCAAATTTTTACCCATTTGTTCTTATGAAGCCAATCCAAGCCTGTCTTATTTCTTTTCCAGTATTCTGCATTTATTAGAGGCTCTTTTCAAATTACTTTTTGAGGGGAAGGGGGAGGAATGGGATCAAAATATATTATTTCTTTCTTGTCTAGTTTTAGTTTGAATGCCCCAAAAAATCCAAAACCGGGCTGTTATCCAATCCATCCATTTTCTTCAATATAATCACCTTTTCATCAATTTTAACTTCTATATTAATAGAAGAATTACACTTTAGAGCTTCTAAAATGTAAGACGTGGACTGCTGCCCAACTTATGAAGAAATTAGGGCAGTGTAGAAAGGAAGGTTCTCCAAAGACCTGGAAATTTGCTGAGATTATTCTGGGAAAGGATGCTATCCTCATATTAAAGAAAAGACAGAGTTGGACAACTGCAACTTTCTTAGTATTTTCCTGTACTCCAAGACCCTAAAACTTTTGGTCTGGGCCCTATAAGATAGACTACTGAACAACATTGATGCCATGTCTTTCGTTATCGTAGTGGAACTGCTATACACTAAATATGGTCAATGTAGTTTTTGCTGTGCAAAATATAGCACATACACCTTGACTTCATTTAAGCATGGGATGCCAATACTACATCAGAGTCCAGGTTGTTTACAACCCAGCCTGGGTCCTATGTTTATTCATTGTGGAGTTGAATTTTCTGCAGGACCAGCCCTAGGTAAAATAGAACAATTGAGAAAGTTGTTTATAGAACACATGAGCTCACTACCTTATATGCCCACAATAGTTGTACTCTATTTCTCTAACAGTTAGCAAAAGCAATCAATATGAATGGGTTAATATCTCTGCCAAAACAAAAACTCTTATATTGTTTTGAAAAGTAATTCAACTTCACATCCATGACAAAATTCCATTTTAAAAATAAAAAGTCACAGTAAGGTTTAAAATAAATGGATGGAAAACCAGGAAAGTATAATATAAAATAGAGCAGAGTTGTAAGATTATCAGACAAAATGAAAAACAAAAGGATCTAAATGGGATAAAATGATATTAAAAATAACAAAAGTACAATCACATAGAACCTGTAACAGGTGTGAAACTTTATACACTGACTAATGTGGAAAAAAGTGTATATAAGGCAACAAAATCATCAGAAAGCTAAAGAGATGTAATAGATTTCAACATCTGGTAGACTTTAATGTTATTCTTTCACTGTTCAACAGATTAAATAGATTAAGAATGAATAAGCATAAAAATATAATTGTGTTCTTTACAGAGTTTTTTCTAATTTCCAATGAATCTTTATAAAAATTAATTATGTTCTAAACCATAAAGAAAATTTCAATAAAAAACAAAAATTACGACTATTATAGGATATGCTATTTAACCGCAAAATAAAACTGGAAATGAACAATTAGATGATAAAAAGTAGTCCAGCTGCTGGAAAATTACAACAAAACCTGCCTTTTAAAAATACTTCTTGAATAAATGAGAAAAACAAATCTAAAATCCAGACTATGTAGACACTACGGGAGAGGGCAGAAGAGGCAGCCATGTGCATTGCCATGTGACAGAGGAGCTCAAGACCAAGGATCACCAGCAGCCAGCCCCAGAACACCAGTCTTCAGGAAGAAAGCATTGCCTTGATCATGCCTTGACTTGGACTTTCTCTTGGCCTCGAAACTGAGAGCAAATAAATTCCCGTTGTGTAACCTGACCCATTTCACAGCATTTGCTTGAACAGCCAAAGAAACTAAAGCCATCTAAATAATCCATAGTCTTTACAGCCTAAACACCCTCTAAATGAGGAGTAATGTGTTACTGGGCTCTTTCTCGAGTCTCTCATCATAACTGATACAGCCTCTATAGGGCTGTTCTGCGCTTTTCAAAGCTATTGCTGATTCACAAAGATGATGCAGCTCAAAGGGCAGACAATTTCTGATTCTTTAGGACAGCCCCTCTTTAGCTTTGGTGCAAATGCTGCTTGCTGAACCTTCCTAACTTTCTCTTTGGTGCACATTTTCCAACAAAAGAAAATATGCAAAATAGATGATTCATTTCAGGTGTCAGAAAAGAAGAATTGCTGCCTCAACTTCAGTCAGCCAGCTTCCCTTGGGAGATTTGGAATCAGCTTCTTCATCACCTGTGCTGGAACTTCCAGCTTGTGGCTTGCCCTACAGCATTTGGACTTACCAGCCTCCACGGTAGCCTGAGCTAATGCCTCAAAATAAATCTCGTGTATATATATATATATATACACACATAGGTATAAAAATATAATATATACGCACACATATATACACTAAGTATGCACGTGTGTGTACCCTTTTGGTTCTGTTTCTCTGGAGAACCCTGCCCAATACACAAGGGAATATATTTTATTCATCTTCGAATTTTAAAAACTGAGAACACAATCCATACACTATACCTTTTGAATAAGGTCACATAACTTCAAACTTGAAGCAAACTAGAAATTTCTTTGGGAGTATGGACAAGGTTTTTCATGTGTGTACTTGACCCAGTTATAATCAAAGGTGAGATCTTTGAGTCAGACACAAAACAAGAGTAGAAAATAAACAGTAGAAGTAACTCAAGTGGGACGTTTTGGAATCTCTTAAAACAAATAGAAGGAAATGGCTCTTCTGGAGTATTAGTGCTTTCCTCACTGGTCTTTAGGTGAGACACTGGTCAGTTTGTCTCTGTAGGATCCTTCTGGATTTCTGAGTCTATCCACTTTGGTAGGAACTACTGAGTGAGGCAAGCTGTATCATAAGGGGCCGCTCACCTGGCAGCACCTCCTTCTCTATCAGCGCATGTGGCCCCCGCTTGTGGGCCTGGCCTGCTGCTGTTCTTCCCAGGCCAGGGGCTTGACCGCAGGTACCAGAGACAGAAGGTTCTGGTTTTCCTGGTGACCCTGCCCCTGTGTGCCCCCATCTGAAGACTGATCTTTGCCCTGTCCACTCTTTCTCTAAATCATTGTCTTGCAAAACTTGGGGTTCTACATTCTCTTTAGAAGTAAGACTCTGGGTTGCCCTCATTATCCCATAGGAACCCTGAGCGCCACCCTCTTCCCGACTCCAGGGTTGGGTGGTTGTGGTGGATTTAATGGTGGCTACCTGCTTAAAACCAGAATATCATTGCCCTCGGACAGCCCACGGCTGGGGAGAAGTAGCCATGCCTTCACTCAGCCACCTCCAGCCTGACACTAAACGCACTGTCTGGACTGGACTTTGGTCTGATTTATCATGGTCCCTCTTCCATACCAGGCAGTTTCCCCTCCTCACCCCTGACCCTGTACTGCAGCTATTTCCCCTCCATCTCCCCAGAGGGTCAGGCCCCCGCTGGCTGTGGTCCCTTCCAAACTGCCCCATGAGGTGTGACCACGGTTTACTGCATTATGCTTAACCTTGTCCCGAGGTGCAGCTGTGGCCGACAAACTAAAGAAACAAGAAAGTGGCAGACTCAAAGCTGAGGGGATGCACAGTCTAACGTGAGCAAGAGGGTTTGCCTTTAGCCTCCACACTGAACTCAGATAATTTGCCACAATCTTTATTACCCTTTATGTCTTCTCTATTTCTTGATCAAAATCTATTCCTCTTTCATTACAGGTTTCCTAAAGTGCAGCTCAGCAGAATAAAAGGATAAGCAATTCAGAGGGTGTACAAGATGCCACTTTCTTGGCAAGGCAGATCCCCCAGGCTCCCCTCCAGACCTGAGAAATCTCAAAGTGAGATTTGCCTCTGGAGCTAGACCAACCTGGTTCTCTTTGTCTGCAATTGCTCGTGTCTTCTTAGTGTTCACAAACAACAGGAAAAGTCTACTTATTATCAGCTGAAAAGGAGCTTCTTGGTAGAACAGGAAGGGTGGCTCATAGAACAGGGAGGACAGAGACTCAGAAGAGGCGGGGACTGTGCCTGCCTGAGGAGCCCGAGGCCCCTGGCGCCTCTCAGAGGGCCTGGCGCAGGCACTGAGGGGCATCTGGTGAACCACAAGGGAAAGAACTGCCTGTCCCTTCCTAGCTGTGTGATCTTGAGGAATGAAGTTTACTCTACAATAGGAGGTAGAAGAAACGCCACACTTATTTCTTTAAATCAAATGCTTGCTGCTTCCCGTCCCACTAGGCTGGTGGGAACTTGAGTCCCAGGGGTTAGGGTAGTTCTGATAGCTTCTTTCTGCCCCACCCTCAGGGTGCTGGACAGACTCGGGGGTACACCGTCCAGAACCTTTGGGGAGGGCTGTTGCTCTTTGACCACACCGAGAACTAAGCCTGTACCAAGCAGGGTTCGTCATTGAGGCTGGTGCCCTTAAGCCATGCCAAGAACATCTCAGAAGCATGCTCCTGGGGCACTTGCTATCCCTCTGGAGCATAGTACGGCTCAGCTCACTTTCACAACTCATGGGATGAGGTGCTTTTCTCCCCCTGCAAAAAACTCTTGTGCCTTTTTCAAGCTTGAGGAACTAAATCTCTGCGCTGTGCTCTGACAGCTTCTTTCCTTCCACTCTCGCCAAAGCACCCACCTCTCTAGACATTTCTACGAGAGTAGGTTCTCCAAAACACAAACCAGCAAGCTATGCTTTCAACTTGGAATGCAAACTTTCTATAGTGAGGGCAAGCAATAGGCTTTTCCCAGGTCCTTTCTGGGAGGGACAAAAATGAATATCTCAGTAGACTTTGTATTACCATTCCCAGTTCTGCGCTCAGCTTTCTACAAGAGGATTAGACATGCCCACCCATTGCTATGTGACTTGTGGGGCCCTCTCATGGGGGGATGTATTCCCTTCCCCCTCTGATGTCTTGCTTGGCCCAGTGGGATCTGAGCAGACCTAACATGCTGTCCCAGTCTGAATGTTTCCACCACTCCTTTTACTCTTCTCCCTCTGTCATGTGCTCATGCCATGTGCCCATGTCCCAAACAGAGCCTGTTCCTTCAGCCGAGATTCCAAACTGAAGAAGACATGTGGAAAAGACACAAGACCACTTGCAGCTTGTGCAGTGTGGAGCCAAACCCATTACTGAATATAAAGGATGTGAGAAGTAAACCTTTGTTATTGTAAGCTACCGAGATTCAGGGGCTATGGTTGTAATCAGAGCAGAATCTAGTGAAAGTTGGTGCAAAAGGAATTGTGGTTTCAGAGTTGAATTTTAAATCATTATACCTAGGCTCAAACACATCTTTATTAATCAAAATAGGAACCATTACAATCAACACATTTTTGCCAATAAAAAATATGTTTGTTTATTCTTGTAGTGTAAAAATCCATGGTCGGGATTCATTGAACTCTTAGAAAGCATTTTCTGCATCCTGTTGGTTGCAGAAGTGTTTTCCCTGCAAAAAGTTGTCAAGATGCTTGAAGAGGTGGTCATGGGTTGGCAAGAGGTCAGGTGAATATGGTGGATGAAGCAAATCTTTGTAACCCAATTTGTTCAACTTTTGAAGCATTGGTTGTGCAACATGCAGTCTGGCGTTGTCGTGGAGAAGAATCGGGTCCTTTCTGTTGACCAATGCCAGCTGCAGGCATTGCAGTTTTCAATGCATCTCATCAGTTTTGGTTTTGCTGGTGTATTAGTCAGCCAAAGGGGTGCTGATGCAAAAACCAGAAATGGTTTGGTTTCTATAAAGGGTATTTATTTGGAGTAGGAGCTTACAGATACCAGACCATAAAGCATACGTTACTTCCCTCACCAAAGTCTATTTTCATGTGTTGGAGCAAGATGGCTGCCAACGTCTGTGAGGGTTCAGGCTTCCTGGGTTCCCTCTTCCAAGGTCTTGCTTCTCTCTGGGTTCAGGGTTCCTCTCTTCCCAGGGCTTGCTTCTTCCTGGGCTCAGGGATCCTCTTTTCCTGGGGCTTGCTTCTTTTTCCTCTGTGAGCTTACTTCCCAGGGCTCCAGCTTAAGGTTTCAGCATCAAACACCAACATCAAAAACCCTCAACTCTGTCCTTTGCCATGCCTTTTATCTGTGAGTCCCTACCCACCAAGGGGTGGAGACTGAATGCCCTAATAACATGGCCCAATCAAAGCCCTAATCATAACTTAATCATACCCAGGTACAGACCCGATTACAAACATAATCCAATATCTATTTTTGGAATTCATAATCATATCAAACTGCTACAGTTGGGATTCAGAAAGCTGTAGTGGATCAGACCTGCAGCAGACCACCAAGCAGTAACCAAGACCTCTTTTTGGGGCAAGTTTGGCTTTGGGAAGTGCTTTGGAGCTTCTTGGTCCAACCACTGAGCTGGTCATTGCCAGCTGTTATATAAAATCCACTGTTCATCACACATCACAATCCAATTGAAAAATGGTTTGTTGTTGTTGCGAAGAATAAGAGAAGACAACAAATCAAAACAATGATTTTTTTTTTTTTTTGATTTTTGGTCAGCTCATGAGGCACCCACTTATCAAGCTTTTTCACCTTTCCAATTTGCTTCAAATGCTGAATGACCATAGAATGGTTGACGTTGAGTTCTTCGGCAACTTCTCGTGTGTTTTAAGAGGCTAAGTTTTGATGATTGCTCTCAATTGGTCGTTGTCAACTTCCCATGGCCTACCACTAAGCTCCTCATCTTCAAGGCTCTTGTCTCCTTTGCAAAACCTCTTGAACCACCAGTGCACTGTACATTTGTTAGCAGGTCCTGGGCCAAATGCGTTGCTGGTGTTGCAAATTGTCTCCGCAGCTTTACGACCCATTTTGAACTCAAATAAGAAAACTGCTTGACTTTGCTTTTTGTCTAACATCATTTCCATAGTCTAAAATGCATATAAACTAAACAGCAAGGAGTAAGTTATTAGCAAAAAAACCATAAAGTGAGAAATGCACATTAAAATGATGTATAACATAACCACATTTATTCAGAATGTATGTCAATATCAAACAGCAAGTTTCAACCATGCAAAACCGCAGTTACTTTTGCACCAACTTATCAAGAGGTATCCTTCCACCTGGAAGGGTATTTCCTTTTTCTGAGCCTCAGTGTCATGGCACATAAGGTTAGGTATAGTATCTCCTAGGTCCTCTCCTGCTGTAGTCCTCTTGATTCAGAACCAGTGTGCCCAGCTTGCTTCTCTGTCTGGGGCCATAGGGCTCATCCATGAAGGCGTCTGTGAGCCTCCTGCCCTCTCCTCCCCAGGATAACCTATTCCCAAGACCTTTAGATTTTAACCTAAGTATCTCTGACACAACTAGACCCCAACATAGCAGAGCTGAAAGGAGTACGGCTCAGGGCACGAACAAACCCTAATTGCAGGAGCCAGTTACTGTGTATTTGACCCTTTCTAAGTTTATCTAACCCCTCTGAGCCTTTGTTTTCCCATCTGTAAAATGGTGATAATTATAGAGGTATGAGGATGAAATAAGATAATACAGGTAAAGTTTCTAATACAGGACCTGTCACTTATTAGGTATTCAATGAATGTTAATTTCTTCTCTTTCTCTCTCTTTCTTTCTCTCTCTCTTTCTCTCTTTCTCTCTTTCTTTCTCTTCCCTTCCCCCCCACTCTCTGCTCTCTGTGTCCATTCGCTGTGTGTTCTTCTGCATCTGCTTGCCTTGCCAGGTGGCACTGGGAAACTGCATCTCTGTTTTGTTGCATCATCTTGCTGCATCAGCTCTCTGTGTGTGCGGTGCCACTCCTGGGTGGGCTGTGCTTTTTATGCAGGGCAGCTCTCCTTGCGGGGCACACTCCTTGCACGCATCAGCACTGCACGTGGGCCAGCTCACCACACAGGTCAGGAGGCCCTGGGTTCCAAACCCTGGACCCTCCATATGGTAGACAGATGCTCTATCAGTTGAGTCATGTCCACTTCCCTTCCCTTCTTCCTTTTAAATGTTTTTACGGTTTTCTTCACCCAGGAGGATTGGCAACTTAATGGAAACTAATGACCTCAGACAAAAGGAAGAAATTCTAAAAATGCATTTCAGCTGTCCGTCTGTAGATAGGAGAAGTAATATCAGGGATTCCTGAGTTCCGTAAAATAAATACACGGAGAGTTGTCACCTCTGTGCTGAACAGAGAGGTATTTGGTTTTGGGTAGTGGTGTCTGAGAGTGGTAATTAGGCTTCTACCTGAAAAGGTGCATCTCATTGACTTGAAATTATCCCTTGGATTCAGACTTTCATTTCTAACAAAGGAATGCCATCCTGGTTGCCGGGTTGCTTTGTTGCGTGCACCTCACCTCTTTCTTTGCTCCAAATTGGTTTTGCACTTCCCTTGTCCATAAAAGCAATTTTGAGGTTCTAGGGCTTCCATACTTTTATCTTACAGATCAATGATTATTCTCTAGGCCACAGAGAACATAACTGGAATCCTAAAACGCAACCTGTAGATTTTGCCAAGGCTTCCCCCCACCCTTTGTTGACAATTCCAGCCTGGATGGCTAAGCCAAAAGTGGACTAAGATCTGAATATTGGGGCCAGAAACGGAAAGGGGTGACAAGGATGTCTTCCTCAGCGTTACAGCTTTGGCTTAGTTGCAGAGGCAGGGAAGGACTCTCTCAAGATCTGTAACTTGGGGCAAGACCTCAATGAGGCAGAGAGCAGCTGTGCAAATAGTTTAACGAGGGCAAAAGCCCCCAGAGGGGCCCAATGTCGGTCTGTTCAGAGGCACAGAGAGCAGACCAGATAGACCCGCCTGCGGAGGATCAGAGGTGAGTGCCAGGAGACCGGGCGCAGGCTCGAGCAGGCCTGAGGTCAGGTGGAGGCTTGTAGACTGGGGGAGGGGGTGCAATTGTAGTCTTCATGCAGACAAGTCACACTGTCTGGTTCCCACCTGAGATTACATTTCTTCCGTAAATGAAAATAAATGGGAGCCCAGTCAAAGGGACACCGCTCCCTGCCTAGAGAGGATGGCGGGGCGGGCTGGGGCTTCGGCGGCGGCGATGGGGAGGAGTGGTCTGCTTCAGGATGTCTTTTAGAAGAGAACCAAAGAACAGGCTAACAGGTTGGGAGTGGGATGTGCAAAAAAGAGAGGACACATGAACGACCTCTGGGTTTTTTAATCGAGCAGCTGGAAGAGAGATATGCCATTTACTAAGGTGGGGAAGAGGGAGCAGGAGCCAGTTTTAACAGGGGGCCTCAAAAGTTTTGTTTTAGGCACATTAATTTTGAGAAATATAGGCATCTAGAGCAGGAGTCACCACACTTCCCCTGTCACAGCCTTTGCAGGGCCGCACGTTCTCTGTTACAAACTCTCCTCTGATTTTTTCCTCACCTCTTTAAAAGTGTAAAAGCCATTCTCAGCTCCAGGCTTGTGTTGAAACAGGCCCTGGGCTGCATGTGGTCTAGGTGCTGTCGTTTTGCTGATGCAGAAGGCAGGGATCAGGATGTGACTTCAAGTGCCACTCATACAGATACTCATAAAATCCCTGGGACTACATGAGCTCTTCCAGGGAGAGAGAGGAGATGGAGGAGAGAGGGGGCTGAGGACAGGCCTCCCAGGGCTACCTCCTTTGGAGTTCAGGCAGAGGGCTGGCCAGGACAGACCTTGAGGTTGGAGGAGAACTAGAAGGGGTGCATCATTCAGCTTTTACTCTGTTAGGCTGCAGTAACAAATAGTCCCCGCATCTCACAAGAAAACGTGCGTGTTTCTCACTCGTTGATGTGCTGGCTGCAGTTTTGTTTGGACCCTGGCCTGAATCTTCTCGGCTCCAGACCTGGAGTGAGGGAGAGGCGCCCACAGGGCCAGGCCGTGGTGGAGGGAAACTGGCAACGGCAGATCCACGGAAGGGCCAGCTGTGATTCTGCTGGGGCATGCATCTATCCTGTCCCTTCTCCTTCAATGGGCAAGCCTCATGCCACCAGGGCGGAGGTGCCGTCCTCTTGGGGAGGCGCAGTGGGGGATTAAGAACAACCATGCAACTTTTACAAGGGGTGTGATGTTAGAGCCTAGAGATGAAGGTAATTCAAGGAGGAGGGAGTGGTTGGCTCACCGAGAGGCTGCTGAGAGGCTGAGCAAGATGAAGGCAAGGAACTGACCTTCGGGGCTGGAAACATAGAGGTCTTTTGTTTCATCAGTAACTCTTCCTGCTAAGCTGGCAATACCCACATGGCCTTCCTGTGCTAGAGGCTCACAGCAGCAACCCCGCAGGCAGCCTGCTCCTCGAAGAACAATTCCACTACTTCTGTATTCTTAAAATGGAGCTGGTTAACCATCTGTGGTGCCCTTGAACCGGTTAAGGGCCCCCCAAATCCGAGGGATTTGACTACAAGTAGATACATACTGAATTTTGATTTGCACAGCTATGATTAGTTGCATCATCGGAGAGGAGTCTTTGATTAAATGAACAGTAACTATTACACCTTCCAAACCCAAATAATTTGAGATGCAAGGAAGCATTGACCAGTAAATTTGCACCTCCTGAAAGGTCTCTCCTCTCTCCTTCCCAGGTGTTCCTGGGCCAGCCCTCACCTTCCCGAGACCTCTTTGTCTGAAGGAATCTGTGCCTGAGCTCGCAAAGGTGGGCGGGAGGGTTGCTATGGTTTCGCCATACCAAAGGCGTTGAGCTGAAAGGCTGCCTCCGGATGTCTTTCCCTCCCCCTGGCAGATCAGATAAGGGTTTGGGTTTGACCACGACTGCAGGCGTCACTTTGGTGTTAGGCTGGGGATCTGAAGAACCCGAGGTTTCTCATGTGATTTATTATCTGCTTTGACATTTCGAAAGAATTGTTCTTTTAAAATGTAAATCCTAACCCTTTAATTCTTTACTCTTTAGAACATTGGGATGGGCAAGGTTACTAAAAGGTTTTGGAGTTCAACTACTCAAAAAAAAAGAAAAAACAAAGGAATCTCTACAAGCTGGCAAATTGAGTCTCCATCTACAGATAAGGAGAAATGCGGAAGCCCTGGTGTCTTACCTCCCAAGAGAGAAGGCCAACCTCCAATGATGGAATTCTAGTGTTTTTTTTCCCCAACTGCATTAAACATTTAGTCGCCCTTCATAAACATTGTTTTTCACAGGAACAAGGATAACTCTGAAGCCACTGGAAAGCACGTAGCCACCATAAGAAAGATAGATGATCAAAGGTTTCTGACGGGATTCAGTATAAGGAGTCATATGAGAAATAGCTTTATTCGAAAAAAATGTAGTGTACACGTGGCTAATTTCTATTATTTCTATTTCTATTTTGGCTGGTTTATAATTAAAATCTGATACGGGATTTGGACTTCTTTAGAAGTTAGTGCCATTTCTTCCTATTCTGGTATGGAACTTAGGGAAGGCATTATCTTTATATCAGAGTCATGCTTTATTTCTTGTCATAATTATAATTAATCAGTAGTTTAGCACCAGCACAAAACACAGAAAAAATTATTTAGGTAGGGGTTTATGTGTAAGATATCACACTTCCAACCCAGGGATCAGGCATAGTTACGCCATTTATGTAATTTTAAAAGTCACTTATTACCACTCAAGTCCCACTTTATGATTACTTAGTAGTAATTAAATTAAAGTGATCATCTGTAGAGCTGAACAAAACCTCTGAAAGAAGTTCCTCCTTTTTTCTGTTAGATGTGCAATTCCAAGCAAATGTGCAGTATGCGGTATTGATTTCCAGGCTCCTTTTAAGCTCCTTCAACAATCATATCAAGATAGGATCTGTCACAGGGTTCCCTGAAGCAGAGAAGGACAAGGAGAATGAACAAACAATGACCCGGGAAGGCACCCGTTGAGCCAAGACAAGTCTGTAAGGTAAAATGTGAGAAAAAAATAAAAGTACACCCATAAGCGTATTACTTTGAAAAGTGACAATGCCACAAGTTAATTCCTTTGTGGGTAGACAGTCTTCACAAAAAGCTAAAAAAAATATAGGTACACTCTCCTTCAGGAGCATCCCCAGGTGGTACAGGAGGTGTCCAAGGTCACTGTGGTTTAAGGCAGGTGTGTGACACTCTTCTCAGGGTCAGTGTGGCCCCAGGACACAGGAGGGGACCAAGTGGTGTCAGCCTTCCCCTAATAAAATCTGCAAACCTTGCCATAGCCACCCCAACGACACGGCCTCCACCTCCACATCAAAAGCCAAACCGGCAGCATCTACGTGGCTGACGTTGCACAGGTGTTAAAATGAAGTCAAGAGCAGCCTGCAGATACCGAGTGGTATGGCACATGCCAGAGCAATCATCAAAAAGCTCAAACTGGGGAAGCGGACTTGACCCAGTGATTAGGGCATCCGCCTACCACATGGGAGGTTCGCGGTTCAAACCCTGGGCCTCCTTGACCCACGTGGACCTGGCCCATGTGCAGTGCTGATGCGCGCAAGGAGTGCCCTGCCACGCAGGGGTGTCCCCATGTAGGGGAGCCCCACGCACAAGTAGTGCGCCCCGTAAGGAGAGCCGCCTGGTGCGAAAGAAAGTTCAGCCTGCCCAGGAATGGTGCTGCACACACGGAGATCTGACACAGCAAGATGAAACAACAAAAAGAAACAGATTCCCGTGCCGCTAACAACAGAAGTGGACAAAGAAGAACATGCAGCCAATAGACACAGAGAACAGACAATTGGGGTGGGGGAGGAGAGGAGAAAAACAAACAAACAAATAAATAAATAAATCTTAAAAAAAAAATCTCAAATTGCTTACAAATCTGCAAATGCTTTGCAGATAGCTCGGCCGCTGACTGGCTGCAGCTAGGCTCGGAGAGGAGCTGGGGTGGGATATGAGCTAGGGCTGTAGAAAATACTAAGCAGACGACTCCAAATCCTATGTATAATGCAGTCTTTAATGTGGACCCTGCTACTAACCAAAGATGTGAAGACCCTCTGGGAGCTGGGACAAGGGGTCCAACAAAAAATGCACATGTTCCACCAAGATAAGTGAGCAATGCCGCAATGGCTACATTCATTCATCTGCAGAAAACCATGTTGTGGAAAGGAATAGAGCAGCTTTCATCACAGTTGGACCTGCTGATCCTTTTAACATCTGCCCTCCACGGATGTCTTCTTTTAAGCATCAAGTCTGAAGCAGGCATGCATCTTAGACCAGTTCCCAAAATCATAAGGAAGGATGTCAGAAGCAGTTATCCTAAGACCTTGCTTGTGCAGGGGTCACACGAACGCCAAACAGGGCAGGAAGCCAATGGGTCCCCAGAGCACCAGCTGCGCGATGTCCCCGCTGGAGAATCCGCAGGCCTGGCACACTCAGATCCGGATGGGGCACGGGTATTCCAGGCCGGGCCCTGCGCGAACACCAGCCAGTGGCACCTGTACACCCGCCAGGGCCAGGAGCCGATGCTGCCCCCTGGCTTCTCCAGATGCTCCCAACCTAGGCCTAAGCCTGCGTCCACAGTGGCCGCTGCTCCTCCTTGCTGCTCCAGCATGAGCCCTGGTGATGTGAAACGGGGGCTGCTGGCCAGTGTGTCTGGGGAGCACCCAATAGCCCTGCAGAGGTGAGGCTGGAGGAGGCGGATGTGGGGTTGCTTTGGTCCCCTTGGCCTCCTGGCTACCATCCTTGGAAGTCTAGTTTTGAAGAAGTCTTTTTTGATGTTCAGTTAAAACTTGCCTCCTTCTAACTCCCAAGTAATATATGCCGGCAACCACAGAGGCTAAATCGACTCCATCTTTATGTGAAAACCCTTCAGATATTTGTAAGCCCTCTCTCTGGATGAGCCCCTGTAGTTCTTCAAACTCTTACATGAGGCCGTTGACCAATAGCTCATCATACATATCATCCTTCTCCAGCACTCGTCAGATACGCCCGCTCGTCTTAAGAGGCAGTACTCAAAATTCGGCACATTGCTCCAGATGTAGCCTTAAGAGGACATTGTGCATGCCCCAGAAGGGTTGATAATTTGATGTCCCTTCTAACTGACAAGCTCTAAATATTTGGCAAGCCTTACTAAGTAGGCTGGAAGGCTGGCTAACAGCAGATCTGGTCCCCTTCTCTGTTGCCCTAAATAGTTCAGTTCTGGCCAGTTGTCCATACTCTACACAGCCAACTCAAGTCCTGTAGATAACTGGAGGCACCTCTTCAAAGGCCACTGAGGCATCCCCGATTATAATTTAAATGTGCTCCTCAACGGACTCAGGCCCACCCCAGTGAGCTCCTCAGTAAGTATCACGTTCAACCAAGAATTCTAGCCAGTGATATTTTCTCCACCCCCTTATATTGCCGATGACAGGGGGCATCTTGTGGTTCAGAGCCCTGGACGTGGGCACGGCGAACTTGTTCTTTTAATCCTTTATTTATTGATTTGTTTGTTTATGAGGTTACCATACTGATCGTTTCCCTTTTTATTTTAGATTTTTAAAAAATTTCTCTCCCCCTTTCCCCGCCATCCCCCCCCCCCCCGTTGTCTGCTCTCTGTGTCCATTTGCTGTGTGTCCTTCTGTGTCCTCTTGCATTCTTGTCAGTGGCACCAGAAATCTGCGCCTCTTTTCTTTTTACTACGTCATCTTGCTGCGTCAGCAATCTGTGCAGCACCACTCCTGGGCAGGCTGCGCTTTTCTCCCATGGGGTGGCTCTCTTTACAGGGCGCGCTCCTTGTGCATGGGGATCCCCTACACGGGGGACGCTCCCGCGTGGCACAGCACTCTTTGCCGCATCAGCACTGCAGGTGGACCAACTCACCACACGGGTCAGGAGGCCCTGGGTTTGAACCCTGGACCTCCCATGTGGTAGGTGGACGCTCTACCAGTTGAGCCAAATCTGCTTCCCTTCATCTCCCTTTTTAAAAATCAGGTCATGATGTGTTTCTTAGGAGATGGTGGCGAATTTAAAAACAGATTTCTTCCCCCACGTGAATTGCCAAGCCAGCCCCCCTCAATGCAATGTTTTCACGGCTGATTTCCCTGTGCTGTCCCCATCTCCTGGGGCTAAATACCTGAAATCAAGGTGTCATCAGGCAGGGCCCCCTCTAAAACCTGAGAGGGGACTCCGTTCTTCTTCTGCCTGGCTTCTGGGGGTTCGCTGCGATCCTCGTCATGCCTCGGCTTTTGGCAGCAAAAGCCTCTGCATTCCCACGGTGCTCTCCTGTCTGTGTCCAATTCGCTGCCTCTTTCAAGGAACCCAAGCCTATTGGATTGGGGCCATCCTGCTCCAATTTTGTCCCGTGATAACTGATCACATCTTCAAATACCCCATCTCAAAATAAGGTCACTGCTGAGGCACTGGGGGCTAGGGCTTCAAGATCACTTTTGGGGGACACAATTCTACCCAAGGAAGAGTCTAAGTGTGGGATTTTACGTTTGGCCTGGTCGACTTTCATTTTGTAAGTTTCAACAAGGCATTTTGATTGGTCATAAACATTTTGAAATTTTTATTCAAATATGTCGGTATAGGATGTTTTAGGTGACTGCATTGTCTGCTTGACAAAGAGTTGGAGGTAGAAATTTGATCAATATGTTAGGGAAATTTCTCTCTTCAGTTCCCAGAGCTGTGCCATCCAAAGTGATAGCCATACACGGCATTTAAGCATTTGAGATGTGGCTAGCTCAAACACAGCTGTGCTACAAGTTTAAAAATATATGCTGGATTTCAAAGAATGAGTTAAAAAAGAATGTAAACTATCTCGCTAATCACTTTTAAAAACTTATATGTTGAGATGATAATATTTCAGCTAGATAAATAAAATATGCTAAAATTAAATAAAATAGCTATTCAAGTTAATTTCACCTGTTTCTTTTTACTAGAAAAATCTTAAAAGCTACTAGAAAATCTTAAAGGGCTTAGTTGTCTCACACCAGATTGCGATGGACAGGATTCCTGTGGCGTTTGAAAGGACCCCAAGCTTCCCTCTGTTATAACTAGAGTATGCCGGGATGGGGCAGGAGCAGTGGAAATTCTGATAGGAGGCTGAGAGTGTTGGAATGAGGATGGAGGGCGGTCGCAGGTAATATTGGGCAACCAGAGAGCATCAGAAAATTAAGCCTGGAAGAGGCATGAAAAGGGGCAGGTGATGAGACAGAGAGTCTAGCAAGGCAGGGAGAGGACACCCAAGAAAAACTGCAATTTTCTACGATTCCCATGGAATATAATACCACTGTTGCTGGGTTAAAGGGGAGTTTACCCACGTGGCTCATGCCACAGCAGTGCCCCCTCCTTCTGCCCAACCAGGAAAGTCCAGCTTGTTTCAGTCAAGCCAGCCACCGCCTGGGCTGACCCCATCTGTCATTTTCCGGGCAGATAGCAGAAGCAGAGCTGTGTGTCGTCTTGGATCACCATCTCTCCACCACTCTCTCCCACCAAAATCTTTCCTTCTTTTAGCACCAGAAATGTATTCTCCAGGAAGTCTTTTTCTGGGGCTCTGCCAGTTCTGTAATTTCTGATCCTTCAATATTATCATGCAAGTGCAGAAGGAGCATTTTTTTCCCCCAGAATTCTTTTCTGCCTTAGCAGTATGCTTGGCTTGTTTTGCAGGGGAGTGTACATCTGAGGTCCTTTCACTGTGAGAGGCTGGAGTCCAGCCCAGGCGGAGCGGGCACTCCCCACGTGGGCACGGACGTGTGGCTGAGCATGCTGCCCCCCATGTGCAGAAGTAAAATCCAGCCACCCTTGCCTTCGCCAGCCTCCAGAATCCACAGCTCTGGGGTGACTTTTGGAAGAACGAAGACACTAAATGGTCCAGGTGTTTCCCTCCACGGTGCCCCCTGCAAACAGGAGCCATTGCGGCCAGTCAGGGTTGCACCATGAGTACTGCAGGGACATTTGCCTGGCAGCCTGAAGGCTGAATATGGCATGCTGACATATTTTGTTTGGATTGCACAATGTTTTAAAAAATTGAGCCAACCTTGGAAAATCAGAATATCCCACACATAACCCTGGAACTTGGGCTTCCCTTGAATACTCCCAAGATAACCCTGTCAGCAATCCCCCAGGGTTGCGATGGGCTGGAGGGGAGTAGCAGGGGCCCCATTGTCCCAGGCCTGTGATCTCCGGGCTAGAATCCCTGCCCCAACACGCAACCTGTGCATATGCTTGAGCTCCACCAAACCTACACATGGAAGCTGTCTAGCTGGTTTGTGGAGTCATCTGTGCCTCTATCACCAACCCCTTCCTGATTGGAAAGTGAGAATGAAGTATGTCATCAAGAAGGCAGCATGAGTGGGGGCAGGAGGAGGCAGAGTCAGGAACTCCAAGAGTGAGCTCGTCCTACAATGCAGTTTGTTATTGCCCAGAGCTTTCTAAATCGCCTGTCTGGGGGGCCCAGGAGATGAGAAGAATATCCTGCACCATCCTCAGAAGAACAGAAGGAGGAGACTGCCCATCTGCAGAGAAGAGTCATGATGACTCCGCGTCACTGAGGCTGATCCCCATCCCTGGCTGGTGGTACAGTCGCCTCAGGAGCTATTCCCTGGCAGGAGTTGGAAGCTCCATTTCCCAAAAACAGGGGAGGAAGAGACAGTTGGACACCGACTTCAACTACTGATTAGTAAATTCAGCTGGCTGAAGTCCAACAGCTAAAGTTTGAACCTGCCCAGGTCAGAAAAAGCCAGTGGCCTCCATTTTAACTCTGCCCCCAGCAGGAGGGGAAGAAGGGTTGATTGAAAATCACAGTGATGGCGAG
Organism: Dasypus novemcinctus; assembly: GCF_030445035.2. NCBI lineage: Eukaryota > Metazoa > Chordata > Mammalia > Cingulata > Dasypodidae > Dasypus > Dasypus novemcinctus. The sequence continues at coordinate 11,263,837 of NC_080701.1, forward strand.
ATTGGCTTCTTACTACCAGGTTGAATTGCTACCCTAGTCTGGGCTCCAGCCCGTCTCTGGCAAGGAGGAAGCTGGGGGAACCAGCACCAGCCTCTCCAGGCAATTCCAGTCACTTTCAGCCCACATGGACTAGGCTATCGAGCACCCATGTGGCTACATTCCTACCCCTAATAGTACAGAGGGGGGGCAGTGTTTCCTGAGCCTTTCCAGGCAACTGCAGGTACTTTTGGCCCTCACAGAATAGACTGTTGGGTGCTCCTGTGGCTCTGTTCCCATCCTGGGCAGGGCAGGAGGAGGGCCAGTGCTTTGTCAGTCTATCAGGACAACTGCAGGTGGTTTTGACGAGCACTGCTTAGTTTGCTGCCCACACTGTGGATTTAACCCCACCACAGGCAGGGGAAGAAGGGGCATGGAGCTTCCTCAGTCTCTGCGAGCAACTACAGACAGTCTTGGCCCTCATGGCTTGGATTATTGTACACTGCTTGGCTCCGTCTCCTTTCCTGGCAGGAGAGAAGTGTGGGAGAAGCTTCATCAGTTCCTGGGGCAATGCGGGCATGTTCAGTCTCCACGGCTTATGATGCCAACCACATCTTCAGCTCCTACTCTGCAAACAACAAGGGAGAAAGGGCAAGAAAGATGAAAAAAAAAAAAGCTGAAAAAATTCAGATTGGTCAAGCACAAGCCACTTAAAGTTCCAAGTTAAGTTGAACCAAGTATCAAAGAAGGGCTCTAGCCCAGCACCGATCAGATAGAAAGCCCTGCACTAAAGGGAGAAATGGAGCCTGGAATAAATCCAATCAATGGATCAGATGCTGAGACACCAACAGAAAATTACAATCCATTCCAAGAAACAGGAAGCTACAGCCCAGTCAAAGGAGCAAACTAAGCCTAGATGACATAAAGGAGTTGACACAATTAATCATAGGTGTTTAAAGAGATCTCCTTAATAAATTCAATGAGGTGACTAAACTGATTAAGGATATCAAGAAGACAGTGGGTGAGCACAAAGAAGAATTTGAAAGCATACATAGAAAAAATTGCTTGGGTTTATTTTATAGTCACAGAGCTCTTGAGAAATCATGGTATGAAATTAACTTGGGTACATGCCACATGTCCAGTGTCAAGGGTGTGTGTAATTTTCTGCAAACTAGCACATTCACTCTTTTCTCTCCAACTCTAATAAGCACACCAAAACGGCAAGTGAGTGGGACTTGTGGAATGGCAGAGTAAGGAACTCAGTGGGAATTCTCCCCAGCAAAAGTATTTAAATAATGAAAATTATTTTTAAAAAATATGTAAAACAAAGGATCTGAAGTCTCTGGAAATTGTCTTAAAGGCATAAAGCAAATGGAGACATTCTTACTCATTCACGAAAACCTGTGAAATCTTGGTAAGGATGGCAGGAGTTCGCAGCACTTGAGCCATGACCTGCCCCCTTTCTTCCTCTCCCCTACAGCTCCATGCTCTGGAACTCTACCCTGCAAAGCTCTATGCTCAATGCTCTGCCACAGCAGGTGTGGCCAAGAAGATATGGTTCCCTCTTTCCCAAGCTCCCTGGGGCTATGGTTTTGTTTCTCACCCTCCCCAGTTGGCAATCCAGAAGTTCGACTCTAGGTGAGCATAGCCAAGAGGACTGGGCTTCCCTCCACAGTCCACACCTGTAAGGCAGGAGCTTTATCTCAAGGTTGGCAAGCCAAGAATACTGGGGCCCAATCACACCTGCCCTCACTCACAATTAGGGCAGAGAGTCCATGCTAAGAGACAGTTTTTGGTTTGCCAAGTGGCTGCTGATGCAAAGTACCAGAAATGTGTTGGATTTTTAAGAGGTTATTTATTTGGGGTAAAAGCTCACAGTTCCAAGGCCGTGAAAAGTCCAACTCAAGAAAGTACCATAAGAGGTGCTTTCTCACCAAAGTCAGCTACTGTTGAGCCTGACAATGTTGCCACATGGAGGAGCCCAATGGCTACCAGTCTCTGCAGAGGTCTCTGTCTTCCCCTCCAGAATCTACAATCTCTTAGGGTTTAGCTTTGAGCAACCAGGCATAGGATTTGTCTCTTTCCAGCCCTCCTCTATCAGTCTCAGCTGCTTTGCTTTCTTCCCGAGTTTAGCTATAAGCTATCAAGCATACATCAGGGCTTGTCTTCTCTTGAGCTGCTCCATGAGTTCTGCCTCTTGAGGGCTTTATGCTTAAACAATCCTCTAGCTCTCTCTCACATGGAAGGATCCAAAATGGAGGCTTCCTTTTCCTCTGTTTATGCCTCCCTGTGTTTCTATTTATATCAGAGCCAGCAAGGGGGTAGAGATTCAACCTAGGTCGTGCCTCATCGATGTAGTCCAATAAAAAGCCCTAAATTGAGCTTATCAAGTAATCTAATCAAAGGACCCTCAACTGAATTTAATGCAATCAAAGGGTATCACACCCACAGGAATAGATTAGTTTAAAAACAAAATCTTTCTCTCTTGAAGATTTATAAAATAATCTCACACTGTCACAGATGCAAATCAACAACAGATAGAAAAGGGGAAAATTCACAAATATATGGAGATTAAGCAATACACTTTAAAATAATCAGTAGGTCAAAGAAGAAATTACAAGAGGAATCAATAAATATCTTGAGACAACTGGAAATGAGAACACAACATATCAGAACATATGGGATGCAGTGAAGGCAGTGCCAAGAGGGAAATTTATAGCCCTCAACCTTACATTAAACAAGAAAAAAAGAGCTGAAATACATAACTTAACTATGTATGTATGGAGGAACTAGGAAAAAAAAAAACCTGCAAACTATTCCCAAAGCAAGCAAAAGGAATGAAATAACAAAGATCAGAGGAGAAATAAACAAAATTGAGAATAGAAAAACAACAGAGAGAATTAATAAAGCCAAATTTGGTACTTTGAGAATAATGAAATTAACGAACTCTTAGCCAGACTGACATAAAAAGAGAGAAAATGCAAATAAATGAAATCAGAAATGAAAATGCAGACATAACTACTGCCCCTACAGAAATAAAAGAGGGTGTAAGAGGATACTATGCCAACAAACTAGAAAATGTAGATGAAATGGAAAAATTCCTAGGACCATAAACAACCTATACTAACACTAGAATAAATAGAAGACCTCAACAAATCAATCACAAGTAAAAAGATTGAAATGGTCATCAAACAACTCCCCAAAATGAAAAGTCCAGGACTAGATGGCTTCATGAGTAAATTCTATTTACAGACCCATTTCCCTAATGAATACAGATGTAAAAATCCTCAACAAAATACTGATTGAATCTAACAACACATTAAAATAAGTATTCATCACAATCAAATGGGTTTTATGCCAAGCATATAAGGGTAGTTCAACACAAGTAAATCAATCAGCATAATATACCACATTAATAAATCAAAGAAGGAAAATCACATGATCATCTGTATTGACATAGTAAAGGCATTTGTCAAAATACAGCATCTTTTCTTGATAAAAATACTCCAGAAATTGGAACTGAAGGAAATTTTCACAACATGATAAAGAGCATATATGAAAACCCGACGGTTAATATCATACTCAATTGTGAAAGACTGAAAACCTTCCCACTGAGATTGGGAACAAGACAAGGAAGTCCACTGTTGCTTCGGTTGTTCAACGTAGTGCTAGAGGTTCTAGCTAGAGCAATCAGGCAAGAAAATGAAATGAAAGATGTCCAAATTGTAAAGGAAGAAGTATAACTTTTGTTATTCACAGATGATATGACCCTATACCTAGAAAGTCCTGAAAAATATACAAGAAAGCTATAAAGCTACTAAATGAGTTCAGCAGAGTGGCAGAATACAAGATTAACATGCAAATGTATTAGTGTTTCTATATACCAGTAATGAGCAACCTGAGGAGGAAGTCAGGGAAAAATTCCATTCACAACAGCAACAAAAAGAGGAAAACATTTAGGAATAAACCTAACCAAGGTTGTAAAGCACTTGTATTCAGAAAACTACAATGCATTGCTAAAAGAAATCAAAGAAGACCTAAACAAATGGAAGAACATTCTGTGCTCATGGATTGGAAGACTAAATATCATTAAGATGTTAATTCTACCAAAATCTGTATGCAGATTCACTGCAATCTTGAATAAATTCCAACAGCCTTTTTAAAAGAAATGGAAAAACCAATTATCAAATTTATTTGGAAAGGTAAGGGGCCCTGAATAACCAGCAATATTTTAAAAAGGAAGAACTAAGTTGGAGGCCTCTCACTACTGGACTTGCGATCACACTACCTAGCTATAAAACAGCATAGTACTGCCATAAAGATAGACACATGGACCAATGGAACTGAATTGATGGTTCAGAAACAGACCCACACATCTGTGGTCAAGTGATGTTTGACAAGTCTGCCAAACCTACCCAGCTGGGGCAGAACAGTCTATTAACTAGACTAGATATCCTTACCCAAAAGAAAGAAAGATGACCCCTATCTTACATCTTATACAAAAATTAGCTCATAATAGAACAAAGACCTAAATATAAAAGTTAGAACCATGAAATTCCTATAAGGAAATGAAAGGAAACATCTTCAAGACCTGGTGGTAGGTGGTGTTTCTTACACCTTACATTGAAAGCACGAGCAACAAAAGAAAAAAACGGATAAATGGGAAGTCCTCAAACTTAAACACTTTTGCGTGTCACAGGACATTGTCAAGAAGATGAAAAGGCAGCACTGCCAATGAGAGAAAATATTTGGAAATCACATATCTGATAAAGGTTTGATTTGCATGCTGTATAAAGAGATCATACAGCCCAACAATAAAAGAGCAAGCAAGCCGATTTAAAAATAGGCAAAAGACTTAGACATTTCTCCAAAGAGGAAATACAAATGGCAAAAAAAGCACATGAAAAAGTGTTCAATGTCCCTACTATTATGGAAATGCAAATAAAAACTGCAATGAAATATCATTTCGCACCTCATAGAATGGCCATTATTAAAAAATAAAGATAAAAAACCAGAAAACAGCATGTGCTGGAAAGTATGTGGAGAAATAGAAATACTCCTTCCCTGTTGGTGGGAGCGTAAAATGGTGTAGCGTCTGTGGAAGACAGTTTGATGGTTCCTCAGGAAGCTAAATGTAGAATTGCCAAAAGATCTGGCAGTTCTTCTACTACAAATGTATCCAGAAGAACTGAAAACAGAGACATGAGCAGACATTTGCACACCAATGTTCATAGTAGCCTTATTCATGATGGCCAAAAGATGAAACAGCTCCATTGTCTATCCACCGATGAATGGATAAACAAAATGTGTTATGTATTATATGTATGATGAAATACTATGCTGCTGTAAGAAGAAATGAAATTGGGACACATATGATAACATGGATGAAACTTGAAGACATTATGCTTAGTGAAATAAGCCAGACACACACACAAATATTGTATGGGCTCACTAATATGAACTAAATACAAGGAATATACACATGGAGTTAAAACCTAGACTATAGGTCACTAGGAGATAGGATGAGGCCTGAGAAGGGGTGCTTACGCTTAAGAGATGTAGAATTTTCAATTAGCTTCACTGTAGAAGTGTGGAAATGGATAGAGTTGATGGTAACACATTCTAGTGAGTATAACTAACATGACTGTTTTATAACTGGGATTGTGGCTGAAAGGGGTAGTCTAGGGATGCAGATATCAGTTGAAAGAAAGCTAGAGAATAATCCATGGACTGAATGACATAGTGAAACTGGAGGTGGATGAAGACTGTGGTTAATAGTACAAATTCAAGAATGTTCTTCTATGAACTAGAACAAATGTACATCACTATTACAAGGTGGTAAGAATGTGGAGAAGCATGGGGAAATGCAATTAATGTAACTTATGGGCTATAGTTAATAGCAATATTGTATTATTCTTGCATCAGTGTCAAAGAAGGTACTATATCAATGCTAATGATAAATAATGCAGTATGGGATTTTCTCTTTTGGACTAAGGAAATTTTAAAAATTTACTGAGGTGATAACTGCACAACTCTGTGATGAAAGTGAGAACCACTCAGGACATACTTTGGATGAATTGTACAAGGCATGGAACTGTATAACACAGACAACCACGTGGTGGAAGATGGACTGTGGTTAACAATATAAATATGAGAGTGTTCTCTCATGAACTATAACACATGTCCATTACTAATATATGGTGTTAATAATAGAGGGTGTATGGAAAAATATAACAAACATAAGCTATGGACCATAGTCCTGGTAATAGTCTGATGATGTTCTTTCATAATCTGTAACAAATGTCCCACAACACTGTGAGATGTTGGTGAAGGGTGATGTATGGGAATTCGACACATTATGCATGAGTACATTGTAAGCTCACTTCTCTAATAAAAAATACATATGTTTTTTAAAAAAGAAAGTGGCATGAGGATGGGGTGTGTGTATGTGTGTGCTGGTTTTATTGCCAGGGAGGTATAAGAGTTAAGTGAAGGTGAAGAAGGCTCTAGAAGGATGAGATTAGGTTCCTGGATATTGAGCTTAACTGGCTGTGCTTCCAACAGGTGGCTCACACAGAGGAGGAGGACAAAGTGTAGGGTTGGGTAGAAAGAAGATTCACTCATAGTCCAAGTTCATCTGTAATTCACATCTCCGAGCCCACCCCATAAAGCTTTAAACAAGGGAGGCTGGTTAGCCACCAACTAAAAGCCATGCTTCTCTAAAATCATGGATTTACCACTTGGAAGGATGTACTTTCCCTATGAGTACGAGGTAAAGACAGCGTAGCACCTGCATGCCAACTGGGTGAGGGAGAGCAGGCTGTGCAGTGCCAGCTGACTGGGAGCCTCTCGCCTCCCAGCAGTGGAGGGAAGGCAGCTCGTGCCCCACGTGCTCAGCAGCTCCCAAACCCAAAGAGCAAGTCACTAACATGTCCCACATTGGGCAGCCTCGGGGAGAACAAAATAAAATCTTCCTTGTTTAAAACAGTCACCTCTAAGATATCCCCATATATCTGGCTTTTATTTTAAAGTAACAGAATTAACAATTGTGGAATGAGGAGAGTGACCCAAATGCAACAGTGGGTGAATATTTTTTTAAAAAACACATTGAATAAAAGGATCTTGCTTAAGAAAGACCCGCGTTTCCTTCACATTCGTGAGGCAGAGTCTAGATATCTTTTATAAACTCAGATCGGCTCTGATGGTTGTTTTTGGCCTGGTTGCCCTTAGAAGCAAGAAAAGAAGCCCATCGTGTGTTTTCTCTCTGCACCATTCCAATCTGAGGAGGCCAAGTTTTAGCCACACAGGGCAGATTCCTGAAGGAGGGTGAGTGCTCACACATTCTGTAATGACCAGTTTGTTTGAGGCCCTTTTAAATTATCGTGCTGCCGGCCAACATGTAGTTTCCCACTGATGGTGGTGGGAGCGTGGGCTATTCCTTACGTCATATGCTTGTTTATCCGTGTATTGGGAGCGGGGATGGGGCTGGAAGAAAGACCCGTTAGAAACTGAGAGATGGACTGAAATTTGACTTGCATTTTATTGTACATGTGTTCCGTGACTTTCTCCTGAATCCCAAATCTTAAAAATGCAGTCTAAAACAAACCAATGAAAAGCAAGCAAACACACAAAAATAGCTGTGCCCGGCACATCCTGAGAACCATGCCCAGTCCCTCCATCCGGGAGGTTACATCTCCCTGCTCCACGCCCAGCCTTTGGGGAGGGCTCTGGATTCACATTTCACTGCAGCCTGTAGCTCTGAAGAAGGAATTTTTTTTTTAAAGATTTATTTATTTATTTATTTATTTATATTTATTTGTCCCCCCTTCCCCCACCCCTCAGCTGTCTGCTCTCTGTGTCCATTTGCTGTGTGTTCTTCCGGGTCCATTCACATTCTTGTCAGCGGCACCAGGAATCAGTGTCTCTCTTTTTTGTGTCATCTTGCTGTGTCCGCTCTCCATGTGTGCCACTCCTGGGCAGGCTGCACTTTTTTCACGCTGGGCGGCTCTCCTTACGGGGTGCACTCCTGCTCACGGGGCTCCCCTATGCAGGGGACACCCCTGGGTGGCATGGCACTCCTTGTGCACATCAGCACTGTGTGTGGGCCAGCGCCACATGGGTCAGGAGGCCCTGGGGTCGAACCCTGGACCTCCCATGTGGTAGGCAGATGCTCTATCAGTTGAGCAAAATCCCTTCCCTGAAGAAGGAATCTTATCTTTCCTTTAGGACACCAGAGGCCATTTACATGCCATAACCCCTTGAGAACTTTTGCATGGCTCTCAGGTTTCATGGTGGTGTTTGTCCTTGAACTTGTGTATGAATTGTCTGCCCAGCTAAGCTGGGTTCATAGAGTGCAGAGGGTGTGCTTTCCACCTTCAGGCTATGACTCTCAGCACAGGCCTCTGCCCACGTCGGGTTCTAAGAAACAATCTGGTGCTGGCTTTGGCAGTACATATACTAAAATGGGAACGATATAGAGAAGATTAGCATGGCCCCCTGCAAGGATGATATGCAAATTCATGAAGCGTTCCATATTTTTAGTAGATACATCCCAGGTACTGGTTCTCCAAGGGCTACAGAGACCCACAGGTTCTATGGTCGTGGCAGATGGCTCTGGAGTTCAGTGCCATGTCAGTGGCCCTACTTTGGAGTTTGTGTTCCTGAGTGTGATGGAGTTGGACTCAGATATGACCTTTCTACACATGCCTCTTCTGTCACTTTTACTGAACCTGTGGTTGGCACTAGGTTTGGTGTATACTCAGGAGACCTGAATCTCTGGACTGTCCATGTGACAGCCAGACCCTGAGCCTCAGCAGACTTGCAACTCCTACCCTCTGGATTATTGGATTTACCCTGGCCAGCTAACAGGGAGGTGAAGGTCAACCACCACACAGGGAGCCAAGAGTGCCTACAACTGAAAGCAGGAGAATTGCATCCATCATCCATGTGGAATCTAAGCCCCCTCTCGATATAGAGGTGGAGTGGACATAACCATCCAGGGTCCACAGGATGGAGGAGTAGAGTATGGATTAGAGTGGATTTACCAATATTCTACTATGTAACTATTGTGAGCAGTATTGGAAGAAGTTGTAGCATTGATGTGGAGAAAGTGGCCATGGTAGCTGCTGAGGGTAGGGAGAGGGAAGAAGAGATATGATGTGGGGGCATTTTCAGGACTTGGAGTTGTCCTGGGTGGTGCTGCAGAGACAGATGCTGGACATTGCATGTCCTGCCATGGCCCACTGGGTGGACTGGGGGAGAGTGTAAACTACAATATAAGCCATTATCCATGCGGTGCAACAGTGCTCCACAATGTATTCACCAAATGCAAGAATGTGCCACGATGATGAAAGAGGTTGTTGATGTGGGAGGAGAGGGATGAGGGGGGTGGGAGTATATGGGGACCTCTGATATTTTTTGAATGTAACATTTTAAAAAAATAGAGAAAAATAAAATAAAATAAAGAAACAATCTGTTGAACAAAGAGCTCAGCGACTGATTTGGAAGGTGGAATCTGTACTAAATGGTGCTGATCGTTTCCCTTGGTACAGGTTCAGGCAATGGTGGAGACTTATTCAAACAGTAGCAGTCCAGGGCAGGCCTTCTCATACCCACAGCCAGAAGAGATGGCCCCCCCTGGCAGTGCCACAGCCTTTCTTCAGCTCCCCTTCTCTAGGCTCCCCTGCACCCACAGACACACACACAGCCATGGGCACACTGACTTTGCATGTCCCCTCTCTCTTTTACCTCTGTATTCTTCCTCACCTTCTCTTCTCTGGAAATTTTCAACTTTGTAAAAAAAAAAAAAAAATAGTCAAACCCAGGGCCTAAGGTCAAAGGCATTTGGGTGATATTTCCTAAGAACCACAAGTTTAGGGAGTGGATTGATTATTAAGGTCAGTTTTTAAAAATACTTGAACTCAACAGATGTCTAGAATTCCAGATCATCAGAGCTTCAAGATGTACGCATCGTGTGACTTTTATACCAATAAATTCTGTAAGGATTTGAGGAGCTAAGAAGGAAGGGATGACTTGGGAAGGGGAAGGCTGTGACAGCTTGCTCTTGGAAGGCACTCGGCTGTCTGGGGCATTCCAAACAATGAAGCAATTGAAGAATTCAAATGAGGAGGTGATCTTCCATCTTTACAAGGCATCTCCTGGACACACCAAGCCTGGAGTTTCAGTGGGCCCTGAGCTTCCTTCCTCTGGCACGCTTTCCCATTAGGGTGGGCCAGCGTTCAACATTTTTACATTGCACATGCCCAGGCAACTGTTAGGTTTATTCTCAATGTCTTTGTTTGTTTCAGATACATTTGTCTTAAAGAAGAATTTTCACCTTCAAAAAAAAAATAAAAACACACACATACACCAGAAGACCATGACTTTTCAAAGACCCCCTAAATATTTTCTCAACATCTCTGAGAAAAATACTCATTTTGCAGGTCAAAATTACCCCATGAAAGGATATAGCCAAAGCTATGAAGCTAAATAGGATTGTAACAGTCAGGCTTTTCAAAGTCCAATCCAATACTTTTTAAAAATCCAGTTTGCATTTAAAAAATTGTTATTCAAAGCAATACATTTGATTCCTATAGAAGAGCAGTTCTCAGCTGCAGTTTCGTATTAGAATCAACTAGGGAACTTTGGGGGGAAATCTGCTGATGTCTGTCTGCTCTGGGCTCCATCCCCACCATTACTGAATGATGGGTTTGTATTGGGTACCCATACCCAGATTTTACTGGGCAGCTAGGATTGAAAAAAACTGCCCTAAAAATCAATTGATTAGAAAAACTCTGAGAATAAAAAGCTTCCCAAGAAAATCATCCCATATTTATCCTTCAAAAGATTCAGATTCTCCAAATTTTTGTATATTGCATGACTGATAGAAAATATATCCCTTATTCCAAAAATTTCTCCCCATCCCTCCAGCGCCTGAATTATTAGGGAGTTGATATCACACCATGTGGTGCAGATAGAAACTATTGAGCCATTTCATCACCACTTATCAATTTAAGTGGCAGAATGGCAGCTGGAATTTTTAAGTTTCAGGTGATCTTGAGTTTCATGGAATCCACGTCTAGAAGAGAATCCACTGGAGAGGGGTGCTCTGTAGCCCACATTATCCTAATGAGCAATTTAGCTACACGAGCCCTGCGGAGAACTGGCCTAATTTGGTGGGGCTGGTTTCAGAGCCAGTTCTCTGGAACTTGGCAGCCAGTGAAAACGCCGTGGGTGCCAATTAACAGGAGTTGCCTTCATCCCCTAGCTGCTTAGGGAAGGCTTTTTAATGTTTGTTGGTTTTTCATTAAAGATTGATCTGACTCTGCTGATTTCTAATATCCTTTTATTTGGTAAGTCAATCCCAGGCTGGCACTGCCACATAACACAAAGTGGTGTTTTTTTTTTTTTAAGTCTTGGCTGAAAGTGACTTTCCAAAAAAGGAGGGTGGAGTGAGATGCTCTCTGTCAGAGCTGTGAGAAAGGCTGAGGGCTCCCACGGCTCACGGAGAAGAGGCAAGTGGGAATTTAACCACTGTCACACCCGTGGGACAAAATCTCAATGCTGTCTTATTTCTACAACAGCTTTGGGGCTATTGGCACAGCCTTTACGGAAAGGAAAGTATGCAAAAGCGGGTAGTTTGGCCTGCAGGAGAAGGGAAGAGAGGTTGCCATAGTATATCCCAGGCATTGCCAGCTTGACCGCGGCATGAGCTTGACCGAAATAGGCAGGCAGCCCCCTGAAGATTCGGATTGGCTGGACGGCACAACCTCTAGCCAATCAGATGGCGCTCCAGAGCAGCTGGCAACCACTCAAGCCTGGCAAGAGTCCTGCAGCCAATTAACTTGTATCTAATGAGATCCGCTGACTAAAGTTTCTGGCAGGAACTACTCATGAACGTGCAGGATAAAAGCTTCATTGATTAAGTAGGACTGTGCGGAGGGAGTTGCTACAACGGTGCGTTGTGAGAGCCCGGGTTCAGGGCACAGCAGAAACTTCCAGCAAAGGATCCCTTGCCCAGTACAAAGAGTCCAGAAAGGGCAAATAACCTCCTTGTCATTTACACAGCACCAAGAGTCCTAAAGAACAGGGGAAGAAGTCCTCACGGCTGGTCTCAGGGGCCGTAGGCTGCCCTGGTCGGAGCTGGTAGACGGCAGCCCCATTCTGTGCCACAGAAGAGAGAGAGACCGGGCCAGTGGGCTGTGGTTTGTGTCCACCTGGGGAGGCATGGAATGGGGCTCTGCCACTGAGAACTCCTGTTCTGATAGGCATCGGGGCACCTTGTGTCCAGCTTTAAGTTCTGGCTGGGTCTTTGCATTAGATGTCACATCGCCCCCTGTTGTGGGGTGGCACACAGTAGAAAAGGAGGTGGGGGTAGCGGAAAGCTGGGGCACAGCGGCCAGGTGTGTGCTGGCGACTTCCCCAGAGTAGTGGACGTAGGTGGGCTTTGGGCTTTGGTCGTAAACAGACTATTCTCCCATCTCTCTAGACGAACAGCTGTTTCTGCTGTGGGGAGCTGGGCTGCGGGGTGATCGTCTAAGGAGATGAACCCAAGGTCATTAAAGGAGATGAACCCAAGGTCATTAAAGAGTTGCAGGTGCACAGGCTGATCTTTAGGGCCCCTTGATGTTCTGTTTAATTTGGCTCCTGTTAGTCTTATCCTTGAAAAGTCCTGCTCCCAGGGGTTCAAAAAGCATGTCTAGTAAATACCAGGTTAACTGAGATGCTCGAGGAAGAGCGTCTTGGTTAATTGCATTCTCTCGTTAACTCTGGTTCCACTAGAAGATGCCGATGAATGCCAGCCTTGTTTTCATTCATTTTATAGATCTATAAATTAACGTGTGTATGTCTATGTTTGGTTATGTGTGCATATGTAGTTGCCTTCCTCTTCCCGCTTAGCCTTATAAAGCAGAGCTCAGAAAATGCACCTGCGTCTTTGCTTAACCAAGGCCGTGTTGCCCCTTGCGTTAATTCTACTCATCAGTTCTTAGGACAGGAATAGAGAAGGTCAAAAGTTGGTGGATATAGCCTGGGAGTTATTTTTTGTCTTCACATCCTGATAAAGGTATGTTTTCTAGATATTTTTCTCTTTCTTCCAAAATGAGAATGCCACAAAACAAACAAAACATCAACCCCATCACCCCCACAGGCAACTGAGCGCAGGGGATGGCTGAGCCACTGTGATCTGAGAATTTGCTGCATTTGTTTCTCTCCGTGGCTTCTGTCATGTAGCTGCTGGGTGGCCTTCTCCTTTCTCCTTCCTGCGTGTCCATGCTGGGGACTCAAATATCCTCATCTTCCAGCAGCATCTTTCTAATTCTTGAAGAGCCGGCCCTGCTGCCAGACTCCCTGTGACTTTTTCCTGGGATGGTGGAGAAGGAAGGTGGCTGGAGGCCTCAGGTGGCTTTTTTAATATTTTTTATTTTTAAAAGATACTTAGATTACATAAAATATTTGTCTTTATTTATTTTTTTAATGTTACATTCAAAAAATATGAGGTCCCCATATACCGCCCACCCCCCTCATCCCATTCCTCCCCCCATAACAACAACCTCCTCCATCATCCTGAGACATTCATTGCAGTTGGTGAATACCTCTCTGAGCACCGCTGCACCTCATGGTCAATGGTCCACACCATAGCCCACACTCTCCCACAGTCCACCCAGTGGGCCATGGGAGGACATACAATGTCCAGTAACTGTCCCCGCAGCACCACCCAGGACAACTCCAACCCCCGAAAATGCCCCCACATCACATCTCTTCCTCCCACTCCCTACCCCCAGCAGCCACCATGGCCACTTTCTCCACACCAATGCCACATTTTCTTCGATTACTAATCGCAATAGTTCATGAATAGAATATCAGTAAGTCCACTCTAATCCATACTCTACTCCTCCATCCCATGGACCTTAGAATGGTTGTGTCCACTCCACATCTATATCAAGAGGGGTCCTAGATTCCACATGGATGATGGGTGCAATCCTCCTGCTTTCAGTTGCAGGCACTCTTGGCTTCCTGGTGTGGTGGTTGACCTTCTTCACCTCCACGTTAGCTGAGTGGGGTTGTCTCCATGAACACTAACCCCCTTGGTGACTTGTCCTAGCTCACGGTTTCGTAAGCCACCTGTGTGCTGACAGATTTATGTGGCCACTGGATGTTTTTCCTGAGTGTCTCTATATCCAACTGCCTACTCTGCTCTCCTCTTGGAAGTCTAGTGGGCCTTTCAAGTTTCACCAGGTCAAACACGTTGGCCACGAGGCCACCTGTCAAGCCAGCACCTGCCACTTGTCCCCTTCTCAGCTAAGGGCAGCTCCTTTCTCATGGTCACTCAGGTCCCAAATCTGGGGTCACCCTCACCCTTCTTTTGACCCACTTTCCCTCCTTTCAGCCCTACCTTCAAACTCAAGCTAGATTTGATGATTTCTCACCTCCCACTCCACCCCCACCAGGGTCTGGGTCCAGGCCTTCTGCTCTCACCCCAGGAAATGTGGCCACCTCCCTGCAGGCCTCCGGGCAGCTGTCCTGGCTCCGTGGTATCCACTCTCCCCACAGCAACCTGAGGGGCCCATCAAGAGGAAGAAAATATGGATTAGAGCAGACTTACTGATATTCTACTATAGAACTGCTGTGATTCTAGCAATGAAAGAAATTATATCATTGATGTAGACACAGTGGCCAAGGGGGTTGCTGAGGGCAGAGGGAGGGAAGAAGAGGTGTGACGTGGGGGCATTTTCAGGACTTGGGAGTTGTCCTGGGTGATACTCCAGGGACAGATGCTGGACATTGTATGTCCTGCCGTGGCCCACGGGGTGGACTGGGGGAGAGTGTAAACTACAATGTAAACCACTGTCCATGTGGTGCAGCAGTGCTCCAAAATGTATTCACCAAATGCAATGTATGTCCTGCGATGATGAAAGAGGTTGTTGATGTGGGAGGAGTTGGGGGGGGGGAATATGGGAAACCTCTTATATTTTTTAATGTAACATTTTTTGTGATCTATGTATAAAAAAAAGACAATTAAAAAATTTTGCTGAAAAAAAGAAATGATGTCAGCTCCTGCAGACCTCGGTTCGAAGGCCCCCTGGCTTCTCACCACACTTGAGATAGAAGCCCCCTCCTTCCCGGGCGGGGGAGCCTCGCCCACCAGGGACAGCTCCTCCTCCTCTCTGGCCCCGCCTGCTCTTGCTCTCCTCCTGTCCCTCTTCTCAGCTCACTGGCCTTGTCACAGCTCACTGGCCTTGTCATGGCTTCTAACGTGCAGGGCCTTCCTGGGTCTCAGGGCTTTGGCCCCCGTGGCCCCTCTGCCTGAGCACTCTGCGCCCTTGTCTGCAGGGCTCCCCCTCTGAATGCTTTAGGTCCTTCCTCCAACACCACCTTCTTCCTGATGACCCAATCGGTCATTTCAGAGCCCGCCCCTCTGCCCACATTTCATGTGACAGTTTCCCCTCCTTCTTAATTACCACGATCTACTGCACTGCACATTCTACTCATTTGCTTTTTATCATCTGCCCTCCCCACCCAGTTGTAAACTTCATGAGGACCAGGATTTCTGGCCAGCTGGCCCATGGTAGACAGGCAGTAATACTTGCCCTGTGAGTAAATCAGCCATATACTATTGAGGGCACATGATGTCTGAGGTCCCGTGCTCTTTGCTATGGAAGACGTGACAGACTCAGAAGACGCGCCACACCCCCCAGGAGCTCACGCACCAGTTGGCAAGGAGATGGGTGCTCACAATATAAAACAGTGCGGCAAGTGCCAAGTGAGCGGTCCCGATAAAAATAAAAGCTGACGTCACAGGAGGAGAGTCCAAGAAGGGCACCGTGGCAAAGACAGGCCTTGAGCTTGACCTTAGAAGAGGAACGTGTTAGAAGCCCAGAAGTGGGAGGGCGTTTTAGGTGGGGGCCGGCACTGCCTCCTTCAGAAACTCTGCAGGTAAGACCCTCAGCACTGCACCTGCAGATGGGCAGTGAGGGGCAGCGGTGTCCCCGCCTTCTGCTCGCTGCTCTCGGTCTTGCTCAAGAAATGTGCGCGTCTGCACTTGAGCTCAGCCTGGACCCCATAGGCTGGGCAAGGAGTGCGGTGCTTCTTTTGTCACCTAAACTCCTTGCAGAACACCCATGTTTCCTGGGGAGTGTATTTTAGGACATGGAGAGTTTCATGGAGACAAATAGTCCACACAACACAGGTCCATTAATCCTGAGTTTTTTCTCTACAAATGAGGAAACTGATGTGGCATTTAAAGTGAGTGGTTCTATGTCATTGCAGTTCACTTGTTGTTTTTTGTTTTGTTTTAATCCGCCCCCCTGCAGCTTTTTGCTTGCTGTCTGCTCTCTGTGTCCATTTGTTGTGCATTCTTCTGTGTCTGTATATTTATTTTTGTTTATCCCTCCCCCTCTTGCAGCTTGCTTGCTGTCTGCTCTCTGTGTCCATTTGCTGCACGTTCTTCTGTGTTTTTGCTTGTCTCCCTTCTTGTTGCATCACCTTGCTGAGTCAGCTCTCTGCAGCACCCAGGCTGGCGGCTCTCCGCAGCATGCGGGCAAGCCTGCCTTCACAAGGAGGCCCCGGGACACAAACCCAGGCCTCCCATCTGGTAGACAGGGGCCCAACTGATTGAGCCACAGCCGCCTCCCAGTTCACTTGTTTTTTAAACCCCAAGCTTAAACCCTGTTCTGTGGCTCTCTTACGGAACTGTGGTTGCAGCTGATTGGATTGTGAGTGACTCTGAGCCCCATGGATTTCCTAGTTTTGTACCTGCTTTAACAGTTTTCCTTTCGTCACCATCATCTCTCGCAGCCCATGAGTATTATTTCTCATTCTTCGTTTTTGCATCTGATTATCTGTGGCCTGGGACGCCAGATGAAGTAATTCATTTTAATTACTATTTAAATCTAGGTTTTCACCAGAGGTTCTGAGGGAAGGGAAAGGGGAAAACAGGTGTAATGTGGGGGCATTTTGGGGACACTGAAATTGTCCTGAAAGACATTGCAATGATGGATACAGGCTGTTCTATATCTTGTCATAACTTACAAAATTGTGCACAACAGAGTGTAAACTATAATCCATACTTAGTGGCAATGTTCCAATATGTGTTCATCAATTGTAACAAATGTACCACAATAATGAGGGATGCTGTTAATGTGGGAAAATGTGGGCAGGGGAGGGAGTGGGGCATATGGGAATCCCCTATATTTTTATGTAACATTTATGTAATCTAAAGTATTTAAAAATAAATATTTTTTAAAAATTAATGTAGGCTTTAGTCAAGGAGCTTGAGAATTCTCCTCCCAGTAAAACCCATGCCCTGCAGTGCCTGGGATTCTGGCCACTGCTGTGTGCCACAGGACCCTCATTACCTTGTTAACCACCAGGGGCCCTTTTCCTTACATTCTGACATTTGTCTGTGGTCAAGATGAGTGGGCTTGCCAGGCTGCTAAATCCTGGCCGTGTGGGCAGTTCCTATGGTTATAATTTCAGGACATCACAAAAAAATAAAATGGATCCTTTACCATATCAAGGGCATCTTCATTGGCAGGAGCCAACTGAGAAATGGATTTGAGTAGACAATATGCGAATCAGTTATTTGAAAAATGGAGCATTTCCCTTAGTTACTTATCTCACGTACAGTATTTTTGAAAAAAATATATAAATTTTCCATCTCAGCAAGGAAGCAGGGGCACTGAGATTCTTCCTTGCTTGAGGAGAGGGGGCTGTGGTCAGCCACTGGAGGCGGGAGCCTGAGGATTGTTCTCAGTAGCACTCAGGAAGGTTCTAGCAGCAAGGAGGGGAGAGCCTACAAGGGCCCTGGTAAGCCCTCCATCAGCGGGAAGAAAGGGCTTCCAGAGAACAGGACGTCAGTATGGAGACTGGTTGGGTAAAAGCAGTTGCCAAGGGCAGGGGTGCCAATGGAAGGCGACAACTGTGTGCTGGAGCAGGACAGAGCACGGGCGCCCTGGGGCCCAGTGGTGGCTGCTGCCTGTGGCAATCCAGCACAGACAACAGCTGGGCATAATGCCAGGCTTCCTGCCTGCTGAGCTCAGCCAGTTTTGCAAATGTGCAAGGACACAAAGGCGTGTAGACTGGCTTCCCAGGGATTCATGATAGTTGTCATCACCGCCGTTCACTCCGGAGCATTGCCTGGCACTGATTTTTGGTCTAAAACGAAGGGTAAGTAAAGGGACAAGGACAAGCAATGTGGGGGAAAGAGCAGAATTAGTATCTTAAGGATACGCATCGTTGGTCCTTAAGTCCAACATACCTTTGTCTGCGTTTTCCTCCGGTGATACTAATGATGTTTCCATTGTAGTTTCTTTGGCTGCTCGAGCAATTACTATGAAGTGGCTCAGGTTAAACCATGGGATTTTATGACCTCATGTTTGAGAGGCAAAAAGAAAGTCCACATCAAGGTATCTTCAAGGCAATGCTTTCTTACCGAAGTCTCGTGCTCTGGGGCTGGCCGCCTGCAATTCTTGGTCATTGGTTCCTCTGTCACATGGCAAGGCACATGGCAGCCATTCCTGGCCTCTCCATTCTCTTCCATGTTCCACTGAATTTCACCTTCTTGCTTCCATGGCTTTCCCTGTCTGTCCTTGTGAATTTCATGCAGCATATAAAGGTCCTCAGTAGCAGGATTCAGATGCCTTCTGATTGAAGTGAGACACAGCTTAACGGAAGGAGCCTCTTCAAAAGGCACTACTTACATACCACAGAGATGAAATAGACTTACAAACTTGTTTTCCTGGAGCACATACAGCCTCAGTCCACAGTTTCTTTAGTTGAGCGTGGATAACTACAGGGAAGGCAAGATTCTTACCTTCTTACGGTTCACCTCCAGGGACAGACACAGTGCGAAATATTTCCCACCCAAAGAACGATGAAAAGGTGTTAACAAAAAGATCCATAGTTTGTGTGCTTTAAGATTTAACTGCTAAAAGCCAACACCTAAATTATTAATTACTGTAAGAATAGCTACTGTGACAAAAGAGATTCAAAATGCAATGGCTCAGACAAGATAGAGATTGATTCCTCGTTCACCTAATAGTCCATGCTAAGTGCTCCAGGTCAGAAGGAGACTTTGCCATGTGGTATTCAGGTGCCCAGGTGCCTTCCATCCTGTTTAGTCTCCACCCTCTAAGCCAGTGTCCTTGTCTGTTTAGGAGCCATGTCCAGGTTGCAGTCACCAGGAAGGAGGAAGAATGTGGAGGGGCAAGCTTGCAAGACGTCACAGGCATGCTCCCTTCCATTGGCCAGTTGTGGTCACATGACCTTGCTTCACTACCAGGGCTCTTGGAAGAGGTAGGACGTTTCTTGGCAGTAGCCGCAACTCGTCACTGTAGAAGAGGGGAGCGTGCATTTTGGTGAGCTACCATCAGATTTGGCCTTGCCATACCTTTTTTTAAATTTTTTATTTTTATTTATCTTCTCCTCCCCCAGATGGTTCTGTCATCTCTCTGCTCATTGTTGGCTCGCCTTCGCAAGGAGGCACTGGGAACCGAACCCGGGACCTCCCACAGAGGGGGCAAGTGCCCAAAGGTCTGAGCCACATTTGCTCCCCACGGGCTGCAGCGTCTGCTGGCTTGTGGCAGCTGCTTATTGCAGCAGGTATGGCGTCTTGCTCATTGGGGGGGGGCACAGCATCTAGCTTGTTGCAGCAGGTGAGGATCAGCTCGTCTTCTTTAGGAGGCACTGGGACCCGAACCCGGGACCTCGAAGGTGGTAGGCAGGTGCCCAACTGGCCGAGCCACATCTACTTCCCTTCACCATACATTTTTCAGTTTCTTTCATTTTCTTTTTTTAAAAAATTCTTACAATGAATTGGTAAAATTCAGTGATTTCCAGTCCCTTTGCAGTAGGTATATCCTAGCTTTGTGTAGTTTTCTGAAACTTCTTTTGCTTCCTTAAGCCTCACCCCCCAATTTTTATAGAGAGAATATACTTATTTTGCTTTAATTTTAAAAAAAATTAAATTTCCTGGAAAAATTTCCTAACATAGCTTCAGATAGTTGTTGTCTAGGGTTGGAGATTTCAGGTTTGAAAGCCTGGATGAGAGAGCATGAGCTATGGAAGGGACGGAATTCCAGAGGCTGGGAAGTAGGCAGATTGAAAGGTTGTGTGGGTGGGACAGTGAAAATACACAAACTGCCTGCAAAGGGGAACTCTGTAGGAAGAAGGGATCTTATTTTTCATTGTCTACTTTTGCCACATTATGGTTGGCTCTTCTTGTGCCCAAAAGACAGGGCGCCAGTTGGATAATGAGGAGAATTAAGATTCGCCACCCCAACCCAGCAGAAGGGTTGCAGGGAAAACTGTGCTTCAGTGTAGGGTGAGCCCCACCAGTTAACGTTTCTTTTTTCCACTTTCAACTAAACACACGGTATTACTATGGCATATGTAACAAGGGTAAGATGAAAGTGGGAGATTCTTTCCACATAAACCCAGTCTTTCCCAGGTTTGGGATCTCAGTCAGAAAAAGTAGGCCTAAAGAAAAAAGGTGACCAAAGAATTTTAAGTTCCAAGTTATCAGAGGGTTTCTTATTCTTTTTTTCTGGGTTCTGACTCCATGGAAGAAAAAACACCCTATTTGGAGGCAATCGGTCCTACAGCCTGGAGATTCTCACTCTCTTCTCTAGTAGGTTCTTATAAATGTCTAATTTACTTGAATCTTACAATGAGCTCCTGTTGTTTTTATTGGAAATATTTAAGTTTGTGGGAATTGATTTGCACTGAGTTTCTTTTTTAGTACAGTGCAATTCAAGAACTTCATCCACACCTCTCTCTCTCTTTAAAGATTTATTTATTCATTTATTCATTTATTTTCTCCTCCTCAGATGGCTCTCTCGTCTGTCTGCTCATGGTTTTGCCCTTGTTGTCTGCTTGCTGTGTCTGCACGTTGTATGCTCACTGTGTCCACTCATTGTGTCTGCTCACTGTGTCTGCTCCCTGTGTCCGCTCACTGTGTTCACTTGTGTTCTTTAGGAGGCACTGGGAACCGAACCCAGGAGGTCCCAGGTGGGAGATGGGTGCCCAATTGCTTGAGCCACATCCACTCCCTCCTCATTGCACCTCCTCATTGCGTCTCGTTGTCGGCTTGTCTTCTTCAGGAGGCACCGAGGACCGAACCTGGGACCTTCCATGTGGGAGGCAGGTGCCCAACTCCTTGAGGCACATCTGCTCCTCCCACACCTCTCAACACGCACCTTCTTGAATAGATACTTCCAAGTCAGTCATCTGCCATTTATCAATGGTTGCCACTTGTCCTGTGATTTGCTTCTGTTACATTTAAAGTAGACTCTATACTTGGCTTGGAAGAGGGTGACTAAGATTCAAACAGCCCTCCTGGTCTGTTTACAGGGGGAGTTTTGGCCATAAAAGAGGAATTGTTAAATAATAGCTGAATGGAACCGAAACAATCAATGCAATTACCCTTTGGTGCATTTGGGGGCAAACGATATTTTAATCAATTTGAGTGGAGAAGAAAATAAATGCCAAGCCAAATACCAAAGAATGAATAACCTACTGCAAGTTTGCTAGAATCACAAGCAGTTCCCTGTGCTCTAGGATTGCTCTGAGAACCATGTCGATACACTAATCTCGTGGTAATTTAAAAGATCTAAAAAGCCAATACTTAGGTTGTCAAAGGCACGACTATATATCCAACTTGTCCTCCGAACAAATGAACACAAAGTCCTGATCGTGCTCAAACGGGGGCAGTGGTTCCCAATTATTCTTAGCATTTCTATAAAGAACTTTCCTTGGAGAAACTCAAAGTACTAGATCATCGTGAAAGCTGGAAAGGACTTGAGAAGCTATTGCATTCTTTTATTTTTGTGTGTTTGGAAACTGTGACCCAGAAATTCAAGTGACCTGTCCGTAGTCACACCGCTGGCGTGTACCTCTCGACCAGCCCAGCAGTTTTTAAATGAGCTTCCCTGGATGTCCTTGTCACTGGCGTCATCCCAGCCCTCCCTTCTCCACTCCGCTGTAAACCAGCTCCTCCCCTAACCATTGCTGGGAATTTTTAGAGAAGGTGGAAGTCTTAAGCTTTCTGTTTTATAATGTAAGTGAATATTAAATAGAGGTGACCTGGGCTATAACACGTGAACTAGCACAGTGAGCCCCCACACACCCACCTTCCAGCCAGGCCGATCGGCAGGCTCCTGGAGGGAGCTTGATAAGGGCTGACGACGTGTTTGATGAGAAAAGAAACGCTCCGACAGTGGTGGCCTCAGAGGGCAGAAACCCCAGGGCCGAGTCCAGAAAAGGACAAAACAAGGAAAACAGCATCCACAGGCCTTTAGACAAGAGCATCAGAAGCCACAGACGAGACAGGGAAGAAACTGGGTTCCCAAAACCAGAAAGAGGAGAAGGACACCAGCCAAGAGGGTGTGGGAGCTGACCTCAGAGGTGACCGGATGGGCTAAGGCAGGGAAAGGCAGGCGATTGTCCCAAGGAGGTCGGATGTTTGGGGAGAAGCAGCTGGTAAACTTTGGGACCCCTGGGATTATGTGGGACCTCGAGGAGAAATCTCGGTCCCAGAGTCCCAGTTCCTACCACGATTTGCCTAACCGATTAATTCATTCAGTCATTCATCTCATATTTATTAGATGTGTGTCAATGAATAAGACAGACATAGTTTCCGTGCTCACAGATCCTACAACCTCCCTGCGAGACAGACACCAAACAAATCGTTACACAAATGTTTATTTACTCTTGTGGTAGAAGTTATGGAGGGAAAACAGCAGTCCATGAGAGCAGTAAAAGGGACAGCTAGGGAGCGGATGCGGCTCAAGCAGTTGAGCTCCAGCCTCCCATATGGGAGGTCCTGGGTTGGGTTCCCGGTGCCTCCTGAAAAAACAAAAACAAACAAGTAAAACAAATGAAAAGAACTGGTGTGCCTCAGTGGTTGAGCAAGCGCCCAATCTCCTACCCCAGTACCTCAAAAAAACAACAAAAAATCCCTAACTCAGTTTGTAAACAAGGGGAGATGGGTTTTAAAATGGAAACAAATACTGCATGGGAGTCAGTTCATTTGCATTTTATATTGATAATTACACCAACTGTTTATTAACAAGGACCTCCAGTTACTAGTAACAGATACAAGTGTGCACCTGACCTGACCACGTGTGCGAGAAACCCGGCGGTGATGGTGCGAGCAGGGCTTTCCTGGGGAGGCCAGAGAAGGCACCGAGCCCTGGTGCTGCTGACTGACAAGCAGAAGTGATGCCTCCTCTCTCTCTCCCTTGTTCTGGAGCCGAGTCCACGACCTGTAAGGACACAGGTTGCTCTTCTCCGTGAAGCCAGTCCCCGCCTCCGGCCCCAGGTCCAGCTCCCTGCCTGGCACTGTGGTCTCCTTGTCGCTGAAGCCTGCTGGCTCCCGACTATTTTACTTCTCACCGCAGGGTCCCCGTATCTCCGGCTGTTGCCACCTCTCTGGACTCCGCTCACTCCTGTGCTGGGGTCTCTACCGGCCAGTGTTTGGACCCGACCCAGTCTGGGCTCCGAGAGGTTATAAACATGCCCAGCTTATCACAGACTCATAGCCTGATCGTGCTGTTGTTTGGATGTGCACTTATTTATTTGTATGTTTTTATTAGAGAAGTTGTGGGTTTACAGAGCAGTCATACATAAAATCCAGGATTCCCATCCACCTCCCCCCACCACCTTGCATTGATGTAGAACATTTGCTCCAATTGGTGAGAGCATTTTTAAAACAATTGTACTGCTTTTTAAACAATGGTTACTTTTGTTATAACTGATGAAAGATGATTAAAATCATACTATTTTTCATTTATCACCCTCTTATTAACACTTTGTATTAGTGCCATATGTTTGTTATAATCCATGAAAGAACATTCTTATTTCTGCAATATTAACTTTAGTCCGTCATCTATAATAGGGTTCACTGTGTTATACAGTCCTATGTTTTGTTTTTTACTTTTTTTAAGATTTATTTATTTATTTAATTCCCCCCCTCCCCCAGTTGTCTGTTCTCTGTGTCTCTTTGCTGCGTCTTGTTTCTTTGTCCGCTTCTGTTGTCGTCAGCGGCACGGGAAGTGTGGGCGATGCCATTCCTGGGCAGGCTGCTCTTTCTTTCGCGCTGGGTGGCTCTCCTTATGGGGTGCACTCCTTGCGCGTGGGGCTCCCCTACGCGGGGGACACCCCTGCGTGGCAGGGCACTCCTTGCGCGCATCAGCACTGCGCATGGCCAGCTCCACACGGGTCAAGGAGGCCCCGGGTTTGAACCGCGGACCTCCCATGTGGTAGACGGACGCCCTAACCACTGGGCCAAGTCCGTTTCCCTGTTTTTTACTTTTTAATTGAGTAATATATACGACTTGAAGTTTCCCCTTTTAACCACATTCACCTATCTTATTTGGTGCTGTTAATTACACTCAAAATATTGGGCTACCACCACCACCATCTATTTCCAAACCTTTACAATCAATCTAAGCAGAAATTCAGTACAAATTGAGCCTCAACTACCCATTCTCTAAGCCCTATCTATCCTAGTAAAATATAATCTAGATTCTAAACTTCATGAATTTAATTATTGTAACAAGTTCACATCAGTGAGATCATGTAATATTTGTTCCCTCGTGTCTGCCTTATTTCAATCTGTGTAATGTCTTCCAGTTTCATTCATGTTGTTGCATGTGCCAGGACTTCATTTGTTTTTATGGCTGAATAATACTCCATAGTATGGATATACCACAGTTTATTTATCCATTCATTGACTGATGAACACTTTGGTTGCTTCCATCTTTTGGCAATTGTGAATAATGCCTCCATGAACATCAGGGCACAAATACCTGTTCAAATCCCTACTCTCAGTTCTACTGGGTATATACCTAGTAGAAGGATTGCAGGGCCATATGTTAATTCTATACTTAGCTTTCCGAGGAACTGCCAAACTGTCTTGCACAGCAACTTTACCATTTAACGTTCCCACCAGCAATGCATGAGTGTTACACTTTCTCCACAGCATCTCCAATACTTGTACTTTTCTGGTTTTTCAATATTAGCCATTCTTATGGTGTGAAATGATGCCTTATTAAGGTTTTGATTTACATTTCCCTAATAACCAGTCATGTTAAGTATCTTTTCATGTGCTTATTAGCCATTTGTATATCCTCTTTGGAAACATGTCTATTCAAATCTTTTGCCCATTTTAAAATTGGGTTGTTGGTCTTTTTATTGTTGTGCTGTAGGATTTCTTTATATATCCTGGATATTAAACACTTATCAGATATGTGGCTTCCAAATATTTTCTCCCATTGAGTAGGTTGTCTTTATACTTTTGTGACAAAGTCCTGTGAGGCACAACGCTTCTCAATTTTGAAGAGCTCCCATTTATCCATTTTTTTTCTTTTGTTGCTTTGCTTTGGGTGTAAAGTCTAAGAAACCACTGCCTATCGTAAGACCCTGAGGATGATTCTCTATATTTAGGAGTTTTGTAGACCTGATTCTTATATTTAGGTCTTTGATCCATTTTGAGTTAACTTTTGTACATGGTGTGAGAAAGGGATCTTCTTGCATCCTTTTGCACATGGATATCCAGTTCTCCCAGAACCACTTGTTGAAGAGATTGTTCTTTCCCAATTGAGTGGACTTGGCAGACTTGTCAAAAATCAATTAGCCTTAGATGTGAGGGTCGATTTCTAACTCTCAATTTGATTCCATTGATATCTCTATGTATCATTATGCCAGGATAATGCTGTTTTCACCACTGTAGCTGTGTAATATCTTTTATTATTATTTTTTTAAGATTTGCTTTATTTATTTCTCTCCCCTTCCCACCCATTGTCTGCTCTCTGTGTCCATTTGCTATGTGTTCTCTGTGTCCGCTTGCATTCTTGTCATGTGGCACTGGGAAACTGTGTCGCTTTTTTTGTTGTGTCGTCATGCTGTGTCAGCTCCCCGTGTGTGGCACCACTTCTGGGCGGGCTGTGCTTTTTGTGCATGGGGCAACTCTCCTTGTGGGGCACACTCCTTGCATGTGGGGCACCCCTATGCAGGGAACACCCCTGCATGGCATGGCACTCCTTGTGCACATCAGCCCTGCATGTGGGCCAGCTCATCACACGGGTCAGGAGGCCCCGGGTTTGAACCCTGGTAGTCGGATATGCTCTATCCATTGAGCCACAACTGCTTTCCCTGTAATACCTTTTAAAGTCAGGAAGTGTGAGTCTTCCAGCTTTATTCTTTTTCAAGATGCTTTTGGCTAGTGGGGTCCCCTTACCCTTTCAAATAAATATGATAACTGACTTTTCCATTTCTCCAAAGTAGGCTGTTGGAATTTTGATTGGGATTGCATTCAATCTCTAAATCCTTTTGGGTAGAATTGACATCTTAACAATATTTAGTCTTCCAATCCCTGAACATGGAATGTCCTTCCATTGACTTAGATCTTCTATTTCTTTTAGCAATATTTTGTTGTTTTCAGTGTACAAGTCCTTTACATTCTTGGTTAAATTTATTTCTAGGTATTTTATTCTTTTAGTTGCTATTGTAAATGGATTTTTTCCCTTTATTTCTTCCACAGATTGCTCTTTACCAGTGTACAGAAACACTACTGATTTTTGTGTGTTGATCTTGTACCCCATCACTTTGCTGAATTTGTTTATTACCTCTGGCAGCTTTTTTGTCAATTTTTAAAAAATACTTTCTAAATATAGGGTCATGCCATCTGCAAATAGTGAAAGTTTTACATCTTTCTTTCTGGCTTGGGTGCCTTTTATTTCTTTTTCTTGCCAACTGCTCTGGCTAGACCTTCCAGTACTATGTTGAATAACAACAGTGACAATGGCCATCCTTGTCTTGTTTCAGATCTTACAGGGAAAGCTTTCAGTCTTTCACCAATGATTACAATGTTAGCTGTGGATTTTTCATGTATGCCTTTTATCAAGTTAAGGAAGTTTCCATTTATTCCTATTTTTCTAAGTGGTTTTTTTTTCCCCAAGAAAAGATGCTAGATTTTGTCAAACGGTTTTTCTGCATCAATAGAGATGACTGTGTGGTTTTCTTCTTTGTTTTGTTAATGTGATGTATTACATTAATTGATTTTCTTATGTTGAATCACCTTTGCATCCCTGGAATAAAACCCACTTTTCTGGTGTATAATTCTTTTAATGTCCTTTTTTATTTGATTTGCAAGTACTTTAATGAGGACTTTTGCACATATATTCATAAGAAAAATTGGTCTGTAATTTTCTTTTCTTGTAGTATCTTTATCTGGCTTTGATTAGGGTGATGGCCTTGTAGAATGAGTTAGGTTGTCTTCCCTCCTTTTCAATTTTTGGAAGAGTTTGAGCAGAAGTGGTATTAAGTCTTCTTGGAATGATTGGTATTATTCACTTGGGAAGCTGTCTGATCCTGGGTTTTTCTTTGGGAGGTTTTGGATGACTGAGTCAATCTATATACCTGTCATTGGTCTGTTGACATCTTCTATTTCTTCTAGAGTCAGTGTAGGTTGTTCATGTGTTTCGAGGAACTTGCGCATTTCATCTAGGTTGTCTAATTTGTTGGCATACAATGGTTCACAGTATCTTCTTATGATCCTTTCTATTTCTGTGGAGTCAGTAATAATGTCTCCCCTATCATTCCTGATTTTATTTATTTGCATCTTCTTTCTTTTTTTCCTTTTGTCAGTCTAGCTAAGGATTTGTCATTTTTATTGATCTTTCCCTAGAACCAACTTTTGGTTTTGTTAATTCTCTCTATTGTTTTTTTTCTCAATTTCATTTTTTTCCACTCTAATCTTTGTTATTTCTTTCTTCCTACTTGCTTTAGAATTAGTTTGCTCCTCTTTTTCTAGTTCCTCCAGGTGTGCAATTTCAATTTTATTCTTCTTTTTTAATGTAAGCATGTTCATATCTAATCCATTCCTGTGCCTGTGAACCCATTGTAAGAAGGAAATTTTGCTAAGGTTTCTTAAGTTAAGAAGGTGTGGCCCATCTCAATCAGGATGGGTCTTACTCCTATTACTGGGGTCCTTTATAAGTGGAGTGACATTCAGGCAGAGAAAAGAGCCACAGGGAGTAAGATGCTGGATATTGGCAGTTCCTGGAAGAGAAGGGAGAGATCAGGAGATGCCGCCATGTGCCTTGCCATATGATGCAGCAGCCAAGGATCACCAGCAGCCAGCCAAGAATGCCAGTTGTAGGGAAGAAAGTATTGCCTGGATAACACCTTGATATGGACAATCTTTTAGCCTCAAAACCATGAGTGAATAAACTCCCATTGTTTAACCTGAGCCATTTCACATTTGCTTGAGCTGCCTAAGAAACAAAAAACAAGGGGTTATACCCCTAGGCTGTTTTAAACAGTGTCAAAAACATGGAACGTATCAGGAACGGTGAGCACTATTCTGAACAGGACATTTTAGAAGCGTTTACACAGGCTGAAAAGAGTGATCAGACTAGTGGAAGGGTCTAAGATCATTCTTGTGAGAGAAACTGAAGCGGCAGATAAGGTGTTTAGCCTGAAGGAAAGAAGAGAGCTGCTTTCAACTGTTAAAAATGGCTGTGGCAGGGGAATTGACTTGTCACAAGGGCCAACAAGTAAAAGCAACAAGGAAACAGATTTTCAAATCAATAAGCAGAGTTTTCTAATAGTAAAATGCTAATAGAATCATGCAAAGATGATGGCCACTGCAGGAGACAGAGCCTTCCCGATTGCTGCAGATATTTGAGCACAGAAAGACACAGTTTTTGCAAGTGGGGAAGAGAGGATTCCAGCACCCAATGGGCACTTGGACTAGAGTCTTCAAGATCCTCATTAACACTGAGATTCTGAGTCTAGACCTTCCCAGTCTGGCCTGTCCGCCACTCAAACCTTGATTCCAACATTTTTCCTGGTGTTCCTGGCAATCCAGCCAAGGGGGTTGCCTGTATCAACAGCCAAGTTAGTACCATCAGCCTTGCTGCTAGCTGGGAGCAGAGTGTGAGACTGACTTGAGCTTTAGGAGGTGGAGTCTAGCATCCTCAGCCGACAGGTCTTGGACTTCAGGGGCCATGCCAAAGGCTCATTTGCCATTTGTCATTTGAAGTTCACCCACAGTGGAAACTTTGGGGACCCACTTTTTCCATTTGTGTGTGTGTGATATTTCCAAATGAGGACATGTATTCTATGGGGACTAACACTCTGGCTCAAGGGTCTTCCAGCTGCCCTATTGAACTAAACTTGCCCCGAGCTATGAATAGCCACTAACTCTTCTCTTCAAGGGAGGAATTGATTTTCCTAAAGATCAGGAAAGTAGCATAGAATGTGTTTTACTAAAAGTCATAAAAAACCCAAATGCCAGTTGTTTTCCCCCAAAATCTCTTCACCAAATAAGAGAATTCTTAGAGGATGACTTAAGGTTTTTAAGAGTAAGAGAAAGAACAGGGGAGCACTCACATGAAAGGGTTTGACAAATGGAAAACATCTGTAAAGGGAAGGACACTCATTCCGTAAAGGTAAAATACGTGTGGCCCTGTCCCTCCAATCTTGTTCAGCTGTGATAGTTCTAGTGGCACAGAGTTTAGCGTTCTGCTACTAAATCTGTATTCTGAATCAGCATTTTATCTAAATAGCATGGAGCACAAAACTGATGCTTTCTTGGCTGGGGTGGGTTGAATTATGTACCCCAGGAAATGTGTTCTTGATCTTCATCCCTTCCTGTAGGTGTGCACCCATTGTAAACAGGACTTTTGAAGATGTTTTAGTTAAGATGTGGCCAATGAGAACAGGATGGACCTTAATCTGGATGACTGGAGTCCTTCATAAGCAGAAGAAAGTCATTAATGGTGGTTGAAAGCCACCAAAGACCCAGAAACTGCAAGTCAGCAGAACCCACAAGAGAAAGGAGAAGATGCTGCCATGTGCGCGATCATGTGATGGAAAAGCCAAGGGCCCAGGATCACTGGCAGCTAGCCTCAGAACTCAGAAGAAAGCATGTCCTTGCTGTTGTCTCGATCTTGAACTTCTCCTAGCCTCATAACCATGAGCCAATTAATTCCTGCTGTGTAAACCAACCCATTACATGGTATCTGTGATCACAGCTGGGAAACTAAGACAGTTTTTGGCACCAGAAAGTGGAATGCTGCTATTACAAATACCTAAAAATATGGAAACACCTTCATGTCATGGACATGTCCTTTCTCTTATGGCGCTTACCATTTAGTGGAAGGTGACAGTCATTTCTCAAATGAACAAGGAAACGAGGAAAACATCAGTGAGTGTTAGTTGCTACTCACTTTGCCAGTGATTGGGAATGACAAGGAAAGGCTCTTTTAAGGAGGTGGCATTTCAGCTGAGATCCGAGTGACACAAAGGAGTCCCTGGACAAAGATGAATGGGAAGAGCATCTAGACCTGAGGATCATCAAACATAAAATCCTAAGGCAAGAATGAGCCAAGTGCAACAGTCTGAAGGGAGAGTGGTACAAGGTGAGGCTGGGAACAGGAACTAGGGCATTTGGGCTGGTTTGTTTTCACAGGTGATGGGAGGATTCTGAGCGGAGGCAGGTCACAAGCTGAATCACGTTTTAAAGTTCCTTCTGCCAGCTGTAAGGAGAATGGATTTCAGGGCGGTTGGAGGCACAGTGGAAGACCAGCGAGGAGGGGATTGCAGCAGTACAGGCATGAGATGCTGGAAGCGAAGACTTGGGAGTGGAGTGGAGGTGGGAAGAAGCAGTAGAATTCAGTTCATATTTTGGAGGGGGATGACAGGACTAGTTGAAGGATTGAACATGGGTTGTGAAGAAAGTAGAGGAACCAAGAATAATTCAAGGATAACTGTCATTGGCTACCAAGTCCAATCCAACTGGTTTTTCCTCCAGTGCTGGTAATGTTTCTTTAGTTGAACACCAGATGAAGTCATCTTCAGTTGGGGGCCATATTGAATGGAAAAACTGTGTATCAAAAACCTGGAATGACTCAGCCTGGGAGAGGCAGGTGGGACTTGAGGCCAATGAATCCACGCCTGCCTTGTTTCACTCACTCTGGGACATATGCTCCTCAGTGGAGTGGCAGCAATCCCGCAGTATCTGTGGTATGTAAATTTAAGTTTATTTTCAACCCACAGTCCCCCATATGGTTGAATTCAGATCAGTTAAATGTACTATACTGTGACTCTACAATAGCTAGTATCAGACATTGTATTAGATCATGGCTTCGTTAGGACTTTAAATGTACTGCTTGGTACCTATTAGACACTTATTAAATATATGTTCCTTTTCTTTTTTCATTTTTATCCCCAATCTTTTCTGCCAACCTCTCCTTTCCTCTTCAAATCAAATATCTTTTTTTTTGTGCTCTCATTCCCTCAGAAATTTGCTCTCAAGTATTTAACCTTACGAAGTGATTCATCTCAAATCATTAAAGATTGTTTATGAATCCTTTCTTAGGGGAAAAAAATGTCGATAGATAGATAGATAGATAGATAGATAGATAGATACATACATAGAAAGAAAAAAGAAAGAAAGAAAGAAAGAAAGATAGATAGATAGACAGACAGACAGACAGACAGACAGACAGACAGACAGATAGATAGATAGATAGATAGATAGGTGTATTTGCTTTCCAGAACCACCACTCTTCATCTGGAAGTGAAGTTCTAGAAGGGAAACTACAGGCATTGTGGGATTGTTAGAGAAGGAGTTTGTGGGTAGGGGACCTTGCACTCCTCCATGTCACATCGCACACTGAGCCAACAACCTGTCCATAGGTCTACGACAGGCCCCTCAGTCCCACCACGGCATTGCTCTGAGGGACCCAAGGCCTCCTCTGCCTGGCTGTGTGGAGAAAATGTCCTGGAAAGAAATCGAGCTTAATAATGGTTTCTTCAGAGAAGTAAAACCCACGTGGAGCATGGACATTTGAGCAGAGTAAAGGGTAACTAAGGTTGGCAAACTTCAGGGCTCTGTGGTACGACTGAGCCTCTCGCAAAGGTCCAGATTTCCAACCCACCAACTTGCTCTCAGTTGGAAAAACCTCTGGCACTTCCATATTTATTTTCTTTCACTTTTAGCCACCATCCTTCCATGCTCACCCAACCCTTGGGGAAGAAATAGCTACTCTTCTGGCTTCTAGTTTTATTTTGTTAACTCTCTAAGAAGATGTGCCGTCCCTTCATCTCCTCCTGTGCAAAATCGAAACAAGAGCCTCATTCTAACATCGTTGTTATGAGGATTACATGAGGTTCCACGCCATGCTGGCCCTCACCAACTCATCTTTGACCAGTCTCTAATAATTTGTTCATTCAAATACCATTTATTGAGCACCAACTATGTGTGAGGCACTGTTTTGGGTGCTATAGAAGTCACAGTGAACAAGATAAAATCACGGTCCTTGTGAAACTTACATTCTAGTGGAAACTAATAGGCAAAAACCTGATAAGCAAATAAATAATATAACCTTAGAATGTCTATGAAGAAGTCAACTAGGACAGGGCTAGATATGCCTGGGGTGGTCACAGAAGGTCTCTCTGGGGGGATGACATTTGCACTGAGCTCCAGGATTTTCATAGATAACACTTTCTCTTGTCCCAGCATTGTGATTTACTATCCATATTAGCATATTCAAGTAAAACTTTGATGAACCAGAAGTCCGGGGAGTGAATATTTTGATTAACTGAATTTTTGGTTCAAAGAATGCTAACACTCAAGCTCTTTCTGTTTTGACTATTGTTGTTTGAGCATGTTCATAAATACTAATGTATTTGGCTCATGTTCCTGATGCAGTAAAGAAAGATAAACAAAGGGCCAATGAACTAAAGGCATCTTGTAAGAGCTGAAGGTCGTTACTTGAATCATAATTTAGTGCTTCAGATTTTGATATTAAAACAGAAAGGATTGGACAAATTATATGCTGATTCCGTTACAACCTAGAAGTTCTACTTCAAATAAATCAGTATCATCGACTTTTTCCCCTCATAAACCAAGTTCTAGGGGAAATTCCGAAATGCCTTGTGTTTTCCTAATCCTCTGTTTCTGAGTTCCTCACACTTTTCTCTGGGCCTTTGACTCATCTCTTTGAACATCCAGTGACTTCATATTCTCTTTTTGGTTATCGAATTCATGGTCAAAAAGTCATTTGTGCTTAAGTTAAAAATATGATTGTAATAGCTGTTGTATTAGTTACTTATTGCTGCTGTAACAAATTTCCAAAAATATAATGGCTTGAAACAACACAAATTTATTACAGTTCTAGAGATCAGAAGTCTGAAATGGGTCTTATTTGGTTAAAATCGAGGTCTCTGCAGATTGTGTTCCTAAGGAGGCCCTAGGGAGGACTTCTGTTCCTTGCCTTTTCCAGCTTCTGGAATCTGCCTGCATTCCTTGGATCTTAACCCCTTCCTCCATCTTCAAAGCCAACAGCTTAACATCTTCCTCTCTCTCCCTGACTACAGCCTCTGCTTATTGCCACATCTCCTCCTCTGGTCTCGACCCTCCCCTTGCCTCCTTCTGGAATTGCACTGGGCCCACATGGATAATCACGCCATCACAAGATTCTTAATTTAACCACATTTGCAAAGTTCTTTTTGCCCTTTTGCCATGTGAGGTAACATAGCCAAGGTCCCGGGGACAGGATTTGGACATCTTTGGGAAGTGGGCAGCCTTCCATCAACCACAGCTATAACCATTCTCAGGAGATTTACTAATGGAAGACCTAGCTAGACTTTACACACCCATCTATTCTTGCTATGCCAATATTTTTAACCAGTATACTAATTTCCCATTAGTAATCAAAGTGATTAATAAATGACTAATACTCCAGGACTGGTCCATTATTGGGTCATGTCCCAGACCATTGGTCCTGATTTGGGGTTGCAAGCCATGGTCTCTGGATACAAAACACATTTCCCTATCAGAGGGCATAGGTGGAGCTTGCAGTCAAGTAGCCCCTGCCTTCCCCAGGCAGGGCACATGAGGTCCAACCCCAGACAGAGCAGGGCAAGGGGGTCTCTGGGGTGACCAGTCAGGCTTTTCCTGTAGTTTTACATAGGAAACCAGAAATTAAACTTCTGTCTCTGATCCCTTGGCTCCTCAGAGCCCTGGAAAGGCCTGTGCTTTGTATAGACAAAACTAAAGCCAGAACTTGTGACTGAATTACAACCTGGAGCTGTGTGTGATAACTAAACTGCTGAAGACATTGAGCCAAGGCAGACCGGCTCGCTAGTTCCCAGGAAACCTGGCTCTTCTCTGAGTCTCCAGCCAAAGTAGGCCAGCCTCTGTCAGGTTTGCATCCTCATCCAGGACCTGGAGAAAAGGGCCACATGCCCTGCTGGCAAGGCTTACGTGTGTGTATGTGAATTGACCTTACTTTAGGGAATAAAAAAACATACCTCTATTTACTTACTTTCAGATAAGAACGACTCTGCAGTTTGTTATTCAGACCAAAGTCTTTCCTCTCTTTTTCTTATATAATCAAGTCAAATATAGTTTCATCCTAGAACTAGGGAAGAGGCAATAAACTGGAAAACTCTTTGCCAGCTCTAACTTTGAGATGAGCTTTAAAGAAACAACAACAAAACAAAAAGATTCCAGTCTTTTCTCATGGGAACTGCAGCTTTTCCAAAATTATAATGTATCAGTTCGTTGAGGAGATCTACTTCCTGTTCCCCATCTCCAGTGCAGTCATTCAGAGACTTACTTTTTAAAACCTATTGACTAACTTGTATGTGTTTATAATGGCTCAAGACAATGGAGCTAGCTGCCGGTCTCATTGGGTTTATGGTTTGGAAGAGGAGACCAAAGTCACTTTGAATTATTGAACCACAGATTAGTGAAGTTGGACCCTTTGATGTTTCTGCCTCAAAAGAAAACTCCAGAAGAGAGGACAGTATCTGGAAGAGAAGACACTCAAATAGCTGTCGCTGAAAGAATGTTGCTTGGGCCCAACGGAGCCTCCTGAGAAGATATGAACCCAGGAAGTGTGGTGTAGTGGAAAGAAAGGCTCCTGGGAGTTTGAGTCCTGGCTTCTAGATTTGCCCTCATACAGTGTATGGCCCTGCATAAGTTGAACTTCAGCTTCCTCTCTGTTATGGATTGAGTCATGTGCCCCCACGAGACCTGCTCAAGTCCCCTAGGCCCAGAGACTCTATAGACAAAGTTGTAAACTTACAAAGAAGACATGCATAACACCACATGGGGGTCCCATACAGCGACCCTCCACCAACACCTTGCATTGTTGTGAGACATGGTTACAAATTATGAAAGAATATTTCAAAATCCTACTACTAACTATAGCTCATATCTTACATTTGGTGTATTTCCCCCCCCAAGCCAACCCTAATTTTCAAAAATAGATTTTTATTACAAAAGTTGTGAACTTATAAAACAATCATGCACATGTGCAGAATTCCCATACAACACCCCTCTATCAACACACCACACTGTGGTGGAACATTTGTTACAGATTATGAGATAATGTTACCACTACCATGGTCCCTAGCATATGTTTAGCACACTTTTTTTCCATACTCCCCCATTATCAACACAGTACATCTTTGGCATAGATGCATGAATATTACAGGGTTGCTATTAACCACAGTCCATAGGTCACTCCAGCTGTATTTTTCCCATGCTTCTCCATATTCTCACCATCCTGCAATAGTGATGTACACCTGCTCTAGCTCACAAAGGACACTGTTGCATCTGTACCATCAACCACACTTCTCATCCACCTCTGAGTTTACTGTGTTATTCAGTCCCTAGATTATTCTCTAGCTTTCTTTCAATTGACATTTACACCCCTAGACTGCACTTTCCAGCCACATTCCCATTTATAAATGAGCTGTTACTCACTATACTGTGGTACCATCCACTCTACACATTTCCACACTTTTGCAGTAAAGCTAATTAAAATTTCTACATACATTAAGCATCAGTAGTCCATCTCAGTCCTCTTATCTCCTTTAAGAATCCACCACCTACCACCAGGTCTTGAAGATGTTTTCATACATTTTCTTCTAGAAGCTTTATGGTTCTTGCTTTTATATTTAGGTTTTTTATCCATTTTGAGTTAATTTTTGTATAAGAGATAGGGGTCCTTTATCTTTCTTTTGGCTAGGGATATCCAGTTCTCTCAGCACTATTTGTCGAATGGATTGTTTTTCCTGAGCTGGGTGGGTTTGACAGGCTTGTCAAACTCACTTGACCATAGATATAAGGGTCTGTTTTTGGTTCCATTGGTCTATGTGTCTGTCTTTATGCCAGGATCTTGCTCTTTTTTTTCTTTACCACAGTAGCTAAGTAATACGATTTAAAGTCCAGAAGTGGGAATCCTCCAGCTTCACTTTTCCTTTTTAAGATGTTTTTGGCTATTTGGCACCCCTTACCCTCCCTAATAAATGCTTCACTTTTCCTTTTTAAGATGTTTTTGGCTATTTGGCACCCCTTACCCTCCCTAATAAATTTGATAATTGTGTTTTCCATCTATTTAAAAATTCCTGGTGGAATTTTTACCAGGATTGCATTGAATCTGTGTATCAATTTGGGTAGAATTGACATCTTCATGATATTTCGTTTTCCAATCCATGAGCATGGTGCGCCTCCAATTATTTAGGTCTTTTTAAATTTCTTTTAACAATGCATTGTAGTTTTCTGAATACAAGTGCTTAACATCATAATTAAGTTTATTCCTAAATATTTTATTCTATTAGTCAGTATTGTAAATGGAAGTTTTTTTCCTGACTTCCTCCTCAGATTGTGCATTACTAGTATCTTTTAAAGTCTATTTCATCTGCTATAAGTATCGCTGGTCCACTTTTTTTTTTTTTCCTCTTTGGTTACTACATGTGTGGAATATATTATTTTCCAGCTTTTCATTTTCAATCTTTTGGCATTCTTGTGTCCAGGGTGAGTCTTTTGCAGACAATATATTTATGGCTCATATTTTCTTATCCATTCTGGTAGTCTGTGTCTTTTGATTGGGGAGTTTAACCCATTAACATTCAATGTTATTACTGTAAAGGCAGCTCTTATTTCACCCATTTTTGTCCTTTCTGTTTTACCTGTCTCATTTTATTTCCACTACTGTTTTGACACTTTTAGCAGTTACTTTTACTGATATAATCTTCATTTCTAGACTCTCTTCCAAGCCTCTCTCTCCTGTCTTTTCTTTTCAGACTGTAGCACACCCTGTAGTATTTTCTGCAAACCCAGTCTCTTGGTTACAAACTCTCTCAGTTTCTGTTTATCTGTGAATATTCTAACTTGCCCTAGTTTTTGAAAGACAACCTTGTTGGATATAAGATTCTTGCCTGAAGTTTTTCTCTTGCAGTACCTTAAATATATCAGACCACTCTTTTCTTGCCTCCATGGTTTCATATGGGAAATCGGTGCTTAAACTTAATGGGTATCCCTTATATGTTATGCATTTCTTTTCTCTTGCAGCTTTCAGAATCCTCTCATTGTCTTTGGCATTTAACATTCTGATTAGTATGTGTCTCAGAGTTGGTCTATTCAGATTTCTTCAGATGGGAGTATGTTGTGCTTCTTTGACATGGATATGTCCTTCAACAGGGTTGGGAAATTTTCTACCATTCTTTATTAAAATATTTCTTCTACCCCTTTTTCCTTCTTTTCTCCTTCTGAGACACTGTTGACACATACATTTGCACATGTCTTGCTATTGTGTTGTTGTCTGAGACCTTGTTCAATTTTTTTCCATTCTTTTCTTCATCTGTTCTTTTGTATGTTCACTTTCAGAGACCATTTCTTCAAGCTCACCAATACTTTTTTCCGCTTCCTCAAATCTGTTGTTATATGATTCCAGTGTATTTTTAATTTCATTTATTGCACCTTTCATTCTCATAAGATCTGCTATTTTTCTATGCATGCTTTCACATTCTTCTTTGTGCTCATCCAATGTCTTCTTGATATCCTTAAACTCTTTAGCCATCTCATTGAATTTATTAAGGATATTTGTTTGAACATCTATGATTAGTTGTCTCAACTCCTTTCTGTCATCTGGAGGCTTATCTTGTTCCTTAAACTGGGCCATAGCTTCCTATTTCTTAGACTGGACTGCAGTTTTTTGTTGGTGCCTTGGCATCTGGCATACTAGATTTATTTATTCTGGGTAGTTTCTCTCTTTAGTTTAGGGCTTCTTGCCTTCTCCCTTGCTGGTTATGTTGTAGAAGCCAAGGATGCAGTTGGTGCTATAAACTGTGGAGGCTCCAGCTGCTGGTATTGCCCCAGGGACCAGTGAAGCTTCTGCCAACTTTCTCCTTTACCAGGGGTAGGGCAGAGCCACAGCTGTGTGT
Source organism: Dasypus novemcinctus (assembly GCF_030445035.2). Lineage (NCBI taxonomy): Eukaryota > Metazoa > Chordata > Mammalia > Cingulata > Dasypodidae > Dasypus > Dasypus novemcinctus. The sequence continues at coordinate 11,302,060 of NC_080701.1, forward strand.
AATAATCCAAGCCATGAAAGCCTAGACTGCAGTTGCCCAGAGAGACTGAGGAAGCTTCACACCCCTTTCTCCCCTGCCTGGGGTGGAGATGGAGCTGATGATGTGTGCAGCAGTTTATGCCATGCAGGTCCAAGATGATTGCAGTTGCCCTGGTAGACTTCCTACTATCCCATCTGTGCCAGCTGAATGTACCTGCAATTACCTTGATAGGCTGGTGCAGGGCCTGCCAGCCCCCTCCCCGCCAGAGGAAGCCTAGCCTAGGGCCGCGGCCAATCTGGGTGAAAGAAACTGGTTCCTACTGTCACTGTGATTTTTGGTCAGCCCGGCTTTCCCTCAGGCTGGGGGCAGGGTCAAGGTGGCAGCCACTGGCCTCTTTCCAACCTGGACAGATTCAAACTATAGCTGTTCTTAGGGTTACACTTTAGCCAGTCATATTTACTAATCAGTAGGTAAAGTCGGTGCCCAACTGTCTCCTCCTCCCCTGTTCTTGGGAAATGGAGCTTCAAATCCCAGCCACAGAACAGCTCCTGGGGCGATTTGTGCTGCCAATGTAGGATGATCACCAGTATCCGTGGCATGGCCTATAGTTTCCCAGGGAGGCTGGCGCAGGTCCCCCAGCTTCCTCCCTGCCCAAGATGGGGCTGGATCCTAGGCTAGAGCTGCAATCTGATCTGGATGGGAAGAAGCCAGTCCCTGTCATCACTGTCCTATCCAGTCCCTGCTGCTTCTGCTCATGCCAGGGGTGGAGTTAAAATGGCAACTACTGGCCTCTTTCTGACTTGGATGTTTCAAACTTTAGCTGTTCTTAGAGTTATATTTTTGCTGAGGTTAGTGCCCAACCGTCTCTTCCTCCCCTTTTTTGGGAAGTGTAGCTTCCAATTCCAGCCATGGAACAGCTCCTGAGGTGGTTTCTAGTGGAGCTGTGACTCCAGTGGAGGATGGGCACTGGCCTCTGTGGCATGGAGCACCCTACTTTCAAGTCTTCTCTGCAGATGGGCAGTCTCCTCCTTCCATTCCTTCAAGGATGGGTCAGGATACTCTTCTGGTCTCCTGGAGCCACCAAACAGGTGCTTTAGATAGGTGATTACTAAGTGCCCTGTAGCACGAGTGACTCTAGGAGCTCCTTCCTCTGCCGCCATCTTGCTGGTTGTCCAACAGATTTTTTAGAAGGGAATGTTGAGTTCAATTTTAGATATGGTAAGTTTAAGTTGCCTCTTAGACATATATTTCTTCAAAGATTATTTAATTTAGTCTAACATTTGCCTCTATTTGTCTGAATTAAATGAGATTTCCTAAATCATGCTATAGAAACTCCTCTCAAGTTCCTGCCTGTAATTCTTGGACAAGTATCAAGTCATTCTCTAATGACAACAGTGATGTAATATACTTGTGAAAATGTCCTAATTTCTCATTTTAAGACACCCCTCCTGGTCTCTGGTTGTGCCTCAGATTTTCTTTCCCTTTACAGACAACCATGGGGCAGCCACATGGCAGATGGGAGAAGAGGTGGAGTCTGAAAGACGAGGGAGACTGGGAAAGCATAGAAATGACTAGGTCATAGCCCCAACTTGTGTCCTTCGAGAGCCCCTAACTGGAATAAGTAGTTAGCATTTAGGCTTTTTTTTTTTTTTTTTTTTTTTTTTTTTAAGCAAATAGATAAGCTAAGAAGAAAATAAGACTGTGTGAGATGAGATGCTTAGTTGGGAGAAACTTGAAGTGAGAGTAGAAAAGGAGATCAGGCATTCCTGTGCAGCTGATATAAAGAACCCAGGGCTAGAGATTGGAGAATCAAATAGATGAGCTCATCTCATCAGGGAACAGGGCATCTAGAGAAACTGTGAGCTCTACCTTGAGTTGATGGAAGACACAGGCTGCAACTCCAGAGATGTAGGCTTTTCAAGTAGCTAGGTGGAAGACCTCGCCTGGGCATCAGGTTTAGGCTCAAGGGCTAAACAAAGAGGTACAACTAAAGCAGTCTCTAAAGGCAATTGACCTAAACTCTCAACACCGTACCTGGGGCCTTCATACCACTGATATTGGTGGTATCATCACACAACTGAAGTTCAGTGCCTGGTGTGGTAGTTGATGACTCCCTTGTAGACAATTTGTGAAATGTTGAAGAGGCTAGGCACAGAAGCCAGGGAGCCTGAGTTTGAATCCTGACTCTGCCACTTCACTAGCTATGACTCTGGGCAAGTTCCTTAAGTCATCTGTGTTCCAAGGACTAGTCTTTAGAATGGGGGTAATGCTAGGACCTACACCATAGGGTTGTTGTGAGGATGAGAGGAGGTAATACAGGTTAAGCCCTTTGAAGTAGTTCCTGACACTTATTAGGCCCATTTAATACTATTTTCACTAGGAAGAGGAACAGAGGGAAAATGGGGCAACATATTGTAGCTTCTTAGCCCCCCAGCTCCTTGTGAAGTAGAAAAAGAGACCAGTGTCCACATGGGTGATTCTTGCCATATTGTTTTGGCATTCTGGCATAAGTGATCTCTTTAGCAGACCTGGGGACCTACTGGGTCATCTCCACCTACAGCGGAGGAAGTGGAGGGTGACTACATTTGTCTTACACAACATATGGAAAATATAAAAACAGCAGCACAGGGTCTGAATCCACTTCCTAAAAGCATTGCTGAAAAGCAGATGTGGCTCAAGCAATTGAGCTCCTGCCTACCACATGGGAGATTCCGAGTTCGGTTCCTGATACCTTTTGGAAAAGATGAGCAAGATAGCAAGCTGGTGTGACAGGCAGGCATGGCAAGCTGATGCAACAGGATGATGCAACAAGGAGACTCCAAGAGCGACACAATAAAGCAGGAAGCCGAGGTGGCTCAAGCAATTGAGTGCCTCTCTCCAGTGCCTTCTAAAGAGAAGATGAGCAGACACAGAGAGCACACAGTGAATGGACCCAGAGAGCGGACAGTGAGCACAAACAACAGGGGGTGGGGGGATGGAATGGGGAATAAATAAATACAAAATAAATCTTTAAGAAAAAAGGCTTTGCTAAGTAATTCACCACGCCTGTAAAATAGGCAGATGGTGAGATTCCCCTAACATACCCCCGTGAGCTACCTGGAGGCTTTATAGATTAATAGCTTTCCTGCATTGGGAAAATCCAATAGTTGACCTTTACTACTATCTGCTTCAGTTTATGTTTGTTTCCTGAGGACACAAACTTTGAAAAATTAGTTTAAAATATAACAAGATGAATTACCAATGCATTAAAGAAAGCAAACCCATTCTAATGAACAACTGTTCCCTGGGAACTGGCTTGCTGCTGCAGGGCTAGATAAATGCCAACCCAAAGCTAGAGAAATTGCTCCAGTGACACATTCCAGATCAATTACTTTGTCCTCACTCAGCCAAGTAATAGATGCTGAATCATTTTGCCTGGTAGGTGTTGAAGGAAAGGGAGGAAATTCTCTCCTGAGTGATCCAGCATTATGGGCAGTTTCTGGACTGTGACTCAAGGAACAAAATAAGTTTCAGGCCAGCCTCACTGGGTGAGCGGGTCCCTGGACCAACGCTCCTGAGAAAATGGAGGCAGGGCCACCATCCCAGGGGTCAGAGCACGGTGTCAGCCTTGGTGCTGGGACCTTGTACCCCACAGCAGTGAAGTTCTCATGTTCTAGATCCAGAACCTGCAGAAACAAACTCCTGCTTGACACAAAGAGAGTAGGTAAGCGATTCTTTCTCCTCCGGTTAGCAGAGGTAGGACAGCGATAATTAGCGCTGCTAAACAAGGCTGTGTTTAAATGATTGATTGCTTTGTTTCATGACCTTGATTGCTAAATGGTTATTTAATGAAGGACTTTTAAGTGCTGTTACTTCATATTCAGGAAGCACAGGGAAAGTATCCTTCAGATGCACAAGTTGAGAGAATTTCTGAACAGCTCTTTGAATGATTAATCACAGTCCTGGGACAAAGGATATCAGCACTAACCGGAACAAAGAGGCGGATTATGCAGCTAATTATCATCACACAGACAAATAGTGTTATGTCCTAAGTAATACCACAGGGCTTACGGCTATAACCTCCCTACTTGGTAGAAAGCACTCAGAGAAGCAAAAGAGTAGAGTGAAGGCTGAGACTGAAAAATATCAAACAAACACCTTGGCATAATGGATATTCTCATCCACCCTGGTGGACGGCGACAAGCACTAAACTCTTCCTTGCTTTGATGACAATTCAGCAGAATTCTTAGACACCTGCCCAATCGACAAATCTACCCCCCACCCCCAACAACAGACAATGCACTATACTGGTCAATGGACTCACCTGTTGGGAAGGAAAACACCGTGTGGGCTTTTTAAAGGTGAAAGGGCCCCTGGCTGAACTGGCGGTCCAAGACCCTTGATGAAGATGACACCACTGGTCAGACGCAGACCCAGGACACGAAACCAGGTCTTCTGGCCTCGCGAGCCAGCGCTCTTGCTGCTGCACTGAGCTGCCTCTTAGAGAGTACATTTGAATCACTTGAGTTAGCAAAAAGTCAACAGAAATTCAACTTGCTTTCTATTCAAGGTTGACATCGCATAGCGAGGAAGGGCCTCTGCAGCTCTCAGATCCCACCTGAATCTGAGATCCGGGATGGAGATGCTGTTTCAGATGGGGGATGGAGAACAGGCAGCGATTTGGTTAAGTGTGCAAGACAGGCTGGCCATGACTCTAGTTGAGCCTAGCGACCAGGAGGCCCTACCTGCTGGATTGCAGGACTGAGCGGTTATGAGGCAGCCTTCCATTCTCCTTGGTAGGGAACAAGGTGGGAGAGAGGCAGGCGCTCCATCAGGGAAATCGGGAAAAGGGGAAGACTGTAGGTATTTCTTGCTTAACTACAGAGCAGACATTTACTGAATACTTACTGTGTGGAAAGCATTGCACCTTTTCACGAAGAGGGTTATAAAAAGAGGGGTGGGTGGATGGAACAGGGACAGGAAGAAGGGCTCTGCTTAGTATCAAAGTCACTTGCCTTGGAGTTCCATGTTAAATTCCTGGTGCAGTGGTAGACTCTGAACAGGAATTAGAGAGGGGTTCATGGAAAATTATCTTGGGTGTGAACAGTAAAGTGTCAGGTAGACAAGGTCACTTTTCATTTGTTTTCAGATAAGTCATTGAAGATGAGTTGCATGTCACCCACGTCTTATAATTCCCAGCAACATCTAGAAAAATGTTTACATTTTTACATTCTTTACATTCTAGACACACAATACACAGTAAATAGTTGTCGATGAATGAATGGGATAAATTAGTGAAAGAGTGATTAGTAATATCTGATTTATTTGGAATTTGAGGAATTGTGATCCTGATTGACTAAAACTGTGTTAGGTAGACATCTTTTTAGTGCGCCAGTCATGTTCCTCTCTTCTTAACATTTTCTGGGAAGAAGCAGCGATCACTTTATTGTGCACAACTATGGTCTGGGGGCTTTTGAAGCATGAGCTGTTTGCCCTCCCTATATGCCTCTGGCTGGTGGTGCTTTACTCACTGCAGTCCTGTCTTCTTTACCTTATCCATCACCATAAGTGTGAGCCATCATGAGCCTGGCCCACTCCAGGTGTCTGGAAGCAGCAGTGACTGAGAGAGATGTGGTCTCTTTCCTTACGGAGCTTCCAGTCCAATCTGGAATACAAACAAACAAAGCTTATAGTTATAATTTGAGGAAAATTCTCTGAAGATAGCTTCCGAGGCAGAGAGTATTAGGGGTAGGGTGCTCCCAAAGCACGGTGAGCAGTGAAGGCCCCCTGAGGAGGAAGCGTTTAGCCTGAAGGGTGGGAAAGAGCCAATCCTGGGAAAATGCCTTGCTCCTTTCAGCGACTCTTAACACTCTAATCCCCCCTCATGCGCATTGCCTGTACGACTCACTACAGTCGAGAGAGGACTAGAGACTGCCATCAAATACCTGAAACACGTGTTTGCTGAATAATTAATCTCATTTTTGCGGACAACAGAGATGTTGCTTGTGGTAGGTTGACGGGCCCCAGAAAAGTCGTGTCCTTAGCGCTAATCCATTCCTGGGGGTGTGAACCTATGGGAGGTGGGACCTCTTGGTTAGGTGACTTCAGTAAGGCATGACCCAGGGTGGGTCTTAATCATCTTACTGGAGCCCTTTATAAACAGGATGAATATGGAGAGAGAAATACACAGAAGCTGAGAAAGAAAGCCAGAGGATCCCAGAAGCTGAAGCCACGAAACCTGGACAAGAAGGGAGACCCACAGATGCCACCTCACATGTGCCCTGCCACGTGTTCAGGATCTCTGGCAGCCAGAGAGAATGTTTTCCCCAGCCTCGAGACTGTAAGCCTTTAAACTAATGAATCCCCACTCTAAAAGCCAACCCACTTCTAGTATATTGCATTTCAGCAGGCTGGCAGACTAGAACATTGCTGTGAAGGGGATTGCAGTTCTTTCTTAGGAGAAAAACAGAAGATTGGTGTGACAGCTATTTTATTCCCTCTTCATCCCATTTTGATGAGAACTGATGAGAACATACTGCATGAAAAGCACTGAGCTAGAGGCCAGGGGATAAAAAAATGTGTAAGTTATGGTCTCTTCTACGAATTGTAGAGTTAAGGTAGACTAGGCTATGTGACAATAACAACAAGGGCAGTGTAGTAGCCACTTATTTCTCACTCACACAATTTTCAGTGGGGGTTGGCAGCTTTTCTGGATAGTACTCCTGCAAGTAATTACTTAGGGTCATTTCATGAATCTGGTTCTCCATTCACAGAAGGTGAAGAGAAGACTGGATGCCTGGGGACTGGGGATTGAACTCAAGACGTCATATGTGGGAAGCTGGCTCTCAAACTCTGAGTCACATTGACTTTCTTGAGTTGGTTCTTTTTCTTTTAAAGATTTATTTTATTTATTTATTTCTCCCCACCCCCTCATTGTCTGCACTTGCTTCTTGGTTTCTTTAGGAGATACCAGGAACCGAACCTGGGACCTCCAATGTGGGAGGGAGGTGCCTAATCACTTAAGCCACCTCCATTCCCTACTTTGTTATGTCTTTCATTATGTTTTTCCTCTTCTGTCTCTTGCTGCTCAGCTTCTCATGTTAACTTGCCATACCTATCCATCATGCCAGCTCATCGTCCTGCTCATCCTCTGCAGCAGGCACTGGGAACCTCTGTTACCTGCTTTGTTGTGTTTCTCATTATGTCTTTCTTCTTGTGTCTCTTGTTGCATCATCTTGTTGTGTCAGCTTTGCCATGCCTGTCTGTTGCACCAGCTTGCTGTCTTCTTTAGGAGGTACCAGGAACCAAACCAGGAACCTCCCTTGTGGTAGGCAAGAGCTCAATCGCCTGAGCCACATCCACTTCCCCCTGAGTTGGTTTTATTGTTTGTTTTGTTTGTGGTTTGATCTTGTTTATTTCAGAAGGCACCGGAAACCAAACCTGGGACTTCCCATGTGAGAGGTGTGTGTTTAACTGCTTGAACCATATCCACTCCCACAATATAGTTTTAAAGGCTAGTCCTAGAAGATGCTTACATCATACCTACCCATTCCCTTAGTCAGAACTCCAACACACAGCTTCAAACTAACTGAAAGAAAACTGGGAACGAAGTCTTCCTGTGTGTCCAAAAGGAGGAAAACATGGGGCTGGTGAAGATATAATTGGTCTCCATCCTAGGAAGCATTGGATGTAATGGCTCAGAAAGATCAGCAAATACATGGTAACTTTTTTAGGACCATCAAAAGCAATTGAGCAGAGGTGGAAACAAAGCTGGTGTCAACAGAGAGGAGGCTGGTGAAGGCTGATTAAGGGGATAAAGAAGGCTGCTGAGAAAGGAGGTTTGAGCAAGGGCATGAGGAAGTGCGGGCATGTAAATGATGGGAAAAATGAGGGAAGTGAAACAAAGGCACAGAAGAGTGGAAGCTCCTACCAGCCAGACATGGTGAGGGATCTATAGGACTGGAGAAAAGAAAAGTGGTAAGGAAAAGAGAGGCTGACTTCCGAGGGTCTTGGAGGCTTCGTTAAATAGTTTGGTCTTTGCTTTGTAGGCAGTTAGGCTCCACGAAACATATTTAAACAGGTGGTAGCATCATCAAATTTCCAATTTAAGAGGTATTTTCATTTCCATGGACTTATTATAATTGTTAGCTGAGGTTGGTGGTGGGAAGCTTAATGACTGATAATTAGAGATGTTGCTATTCCATAAGAGACAGTTTTCTTCCAAGAAATTAAAACATTTCGCGTGTATTGTAGAAGCCTCAATTTCTTCAAGCGGTAACAGATGTGAATCAAATAGCCCTATAATATGACATACTTGACTGAACTGGAAACCCTTCATGCTGAAGGCACAAATGCCAGATAAGAAGAGTTGCAGGTTGCATCATATTTGCCAGACTCACAGGGAACCCCGTCCAAATGCCGTTGGGAGAACCAAAGCCATAGTCTGTAGTGATTGCACAAAATACTGCTCTTTAACTGCAGGGATTTACAGCAAGCCCTTGAGTACACTGTCATCAGAAACTTTGGGTTCCAGCTTTCAACTTGCTTCTGATCAGCTAACATTAGCCCATATCTCCAACTTTCCCCAAAAGATAAATATCCTTTTTTTGTGTGTATTTTCAACACTTGAGCTGCTTTGTAATACTAGCAGTTGAATGCTTTTCATTACATTAGTTGCCTATAGGCAGATAAACTTAGTTTGTCCTATCTTAGATGACATTTCTTTAGTTTCTTTGCACCTCCTCAACTAAAGTTCCCAACCAACCCTTTTCATTCCACCATCCCCAATCTAAGGACAGCTGGAACTGTGGCAACATGAAAACCATGATTTTTTTTTTTTTTAACATACCAGGGCCAGAGATTGAACCCAGGACCTCACAGGTGGGAAGCCAGTGCTCAACCACTGAGCCCTGTTGGCTCCCAGAACCCTGGTATTATATGATCTTTTTTCAGAGGAGATTAGCCACCTTCATTTGGGTAGAAGTCACTGTTGGTTCCCCATCCATTGGCCAGTTTACTCTTTGCAGTAGGAAAGTTTTTGTCCAGAGGTCAACTATCTTCTAACCTGACTCAGAACAGATCTAAATTAATCCAACCTGACCATGGCAATCCCATGCCCCTTGTCATCAGTAGATTTAGGGGTGGGCACATGATCCAGTTCTGGACAATGAAGGCCAGCTGGGAAATTTCTTGGTAATGTCACCTTACTTTTTTTCTTTTTTGGTTTCTTTTAAGTACCAGGGCCAGGGATTGAACCCGGGACCTCGTGTGTGGGAAGACAGTGCTCTACCATGGAGCCACATCAGCTCCCCACGCCTTACTTTTGAAAAGAGCAGCCATGTGTGATTTCTGTACTTCTTTAAGCTGATCATTTTAGACTTTCTGTTGCTTCAGCAGTAGCATCATAACCAATAACACTTGTAATTTTCCTCATTTCCTATCCTGATAAAGGAAATGGTGGTCAAAGAGAGCTTCACTTTACCCAACCCTAGGATCTAACATGGCCAGTGCCACCGGAGTTGTGAAAAGCAGGTTCCAGAAAGCAGGCAGTGAGCAAACGCCTTGCTCGAGGTCACGTAAGAGCTGGTGGGAAAGCTGGGAAGAGCCAAGCCAAGATGGTGGCTTCCTCTGGAAGGCCACCGGGGTTGGAGCCAGGCACACCCAGCCGATATTTTTCTCAGCTATTTCTTTGGCCACTTCATCTAGCATCTCTGGGCTTCAGCTTTTCTCATTTGTAAAATACATACCTCACTGGTTGTTGTGAGGATACCAAAGAATGACCGTAAACTACCTGGCATGGTGCTTCCGGCCCACTAGATCATGTTCAGCAGAGGGCAGCTTTTATTTTCACTACAGCAATGATATGCACAGATTTTTCTCCCTTAGATCCTTAATAGCAGCAAAGACTTCTGGGTCATCTACTGTCCTACTGTCAGCTGACACCACAGATTCTCAGGCCAGAAGGGGAGGATAGCATTCCATGGATATGAATCAACTCAAAGCTCTGATCAATGAAATCACTAATTCATGCCTGAGACCCAAGTCCATAGAGCCCCATCCTGTAGCAGTGAAAGCTCTTATAGTTCAGCAACGAGAGTGAGACTATACCTGAGAACTCATTTCCCGGAGCTACATTGTCACCTACAAATTTAGAGGAAAACTGAGTTTGTCAGAGTCATTTCAATTGAGTGCTGTGCTTCTTACACATACCCCCATTAGTTTTGTTCTTAACTACTTGTTACCCTCCAGTTTGAGAGAAGGAGAACTAAAAAACCTGGAGTGTCCTTGCTTGGACTGGAAATTGCTCATTAGAACTCTCTTTTGTTATAATTGCACAATTATTACTCTGAGCACTTCATTAGAAGCATTGTAAAAATTCTGACAATTTGAATACATTACATTGACTATTGAAGTGAACCTGAGTTAGAGCTTTACTGTTTCTTGAGGGCAAGTTCCAGTGTCAGTCTAGGAAACCAGAAAGTGAAAATCTCCATATTTTCTTTTAGGGTCATTACTGGGGATACATTTAAAAAGAAAACAATGCTGTTTTGAAATAAGAAGCTTTATTTAGAACAGGAAGAAAAATAACCCATAAATCTGAACTAGTAATAATGAGGCTACATCTGTCTTTACAAATACAAGTAGCTCAGAATTATTTGCAGTTAATACTAAATCAGATCTTTTTATAGTGCTCTTAGGGACTGTGGGGTAAAGATAGCAGATTGAACATTTTCCTTGGTCTCTTTTCCCTCTTGAAAGCCTACTAAAATGCCAGCAATAAGGATTTAAAAGGGATACGAACATACAAAGGCAGAGACAATGGAGGAGGAGAGAACGGCAACAATATTCTGAAAGTGGGAAGCAGATGGGCAAGAGTAACTGATTTTGCAGACCCAGGAAAGCAGAATCTTAAACTTGCAGAACGGAAAGTGAGAAACAAACTATTGTATCTCAGAACGCCCCAAATACTCAGGAATTGATGATTCCAGTAAATGGCCATAAAAGTGGTGCTATAAAAATAGGAGGATCAGCTGAGAGTCGTTTAGGAGGCACCTGGCTCTCCAGATCACCCCTCTCACATGGCCCAGCTGAGAGGCTGCCCCTTGCCCACACCAGCTGAAGTTGAGAGGTTTTTTATCCCTGGAGAGGGTGAAGCAGAGGGTCTCTTCATCAAGGGGACCCTAGGAATTGTTGATGGCAAGGGTATTTTCTTGTGTTGGAGAAAAATACAGCACTTACTGGGACATGGAGACTGATACAACTATATACAAAGGAAGAATTTATTGAGAAGCTCTCCCAATGGAGGGGTCTGAAGAATAGACTTCAGCCCCCCCAGAAGGGGGGAACTTGAATTTACACAGAACTTTCCTAGGAAGGGAAATGACAGTTGGTGGGAGGGGGTTGAGGGTCCGAGTGAGGTGCAGGGGCCAATAGGAAGCCCTAGAGGTGAAAATTTTTCCTGATAATGGCTAGAAGATAGCAGGTTAGGGAGCTATGGTTTCTTGGAATGCTGCAGGAGTAGATGTTTCTTTATTTTGTAGGAATTTTGTCTCCCTCTGATATGCAGGTAGGGAAGGTTTCCATTTCCCTTTACTCCCATTTCTATGGGATTTCTTTATTTAACTTGTGGGAAAGTGCAGTGCCCTGAGGCCTACAGACTTATGGGGGATGGGGTTAGCCTTTCCCCAGTGCATATCAGGGGAAACTGAGCTACAGCTTGTTAATTATTGCAAACCTCTAACACTTAGTATCTAAAGGCTGCCAATGCGGGAAGCAGACTTGGCCCAATGGATAGGGCATCCACTTACCACATGGGAGGTCCACGGTTCAAACCCCAGGCCTCCTTGACCCATGCGGAGCTGGCCCATGAGCAGTGCTGATGCACGCAAGGAGTGCCACACCATGCAGGGGTGGGTTTCCCCCCGCGTAGGGGAGCCCCATGCACAAGGAGTGCACCCTGTAAGGAGAGCCGCCCAGCGCAAAAGAAAGTGCAGCCTGCCCAAGAATGGCACCACATACATGGAGAGCTGACACAACAAAATGACACAACAAAAAGAAACACAAATTCCCAGGGCTGCTGATAAGGATAGAAGCGGTCACAGAAGGACACATAGCAAATGGACACAGAGATCAGACAATGGGGCGGGGGGGGAGAAATAAATAAAAAAATAAAATAAAGGCTGCCAATGCAATACCCCAGAAATGGGTTGGCTTTTATAATGGGAATTTATTAGGGTTAAAGCTTACAGTTCTGAGGCTGTGAAAACATCCAAACCAAGGCATCATCAGAGATGCTGTCTAACCAAAGTGGTGGTTCTAGTGTCCTGCCATGTGGTGAGGCAAGATGGCGGCCACCTCTGCCTTCTCCAGGTCCACTTTCTCTCCAGGTTCCGCTGCAGGCGATCAGGCACATGGCTGGTCTCTTTCTTCTCCTCCGGGCCTCATCCCTTTCAGCTTCCCGCTGAAGTGGCTTCCTCTCAGCCTCTGTGCCCATTTATAAAGGACTCCAGTAAGAGGATGAGGACCCACCCTGGGTCCCACAATATAATCAAAGGCCTTTAACTGAAGTGATTTAATCAAAAGTGACCTAGTCAAAGGTGCCTTGGCTGAATCTAACCAAAGGTTTGCACATACAATAGGTTTACATCACAAGAACGGGTTAAATTAAGAACATAATTTTTGGGGGTCTACAAAAAACTCAAACCAGCACAGATACCATAATAAAGGAGGAGGATTAAATGAGTATTTCATATTAATGAAGGGACCTCCCAAGTCCTCCTAGGCTACCAAAAGTTTGGCAGCCAGGCTTGAGCTCTAAGCACGAGATTGGAAGACCCTTCTTTGAGGAATCTGTCCAGCCCAGAAGGAAATCCCTGATCTCAGTGATTCCCCAAGAAAATGCCCCTGGCAGAGTTCCAAGTGTGTTCTTCAAACCTGTAGTCTTGGCCTCACCAGGGAACTTGTTAGAAATGGAAACCCATGGTACGTACCCCAGACCTGGGGTGGGGTCCTGCGATTCAGGTGTTAGCAAGCCCTCCTCTTCCTCCTTCCCCCATGTGCCCACTAAACTTTGAGAACCACTACTTTTCAGCAATGCACATCATGGACCCAGAGCTATGCCATGTTTTTACTGCCCCACTTAAAACTGTGAACAGACAATTATGGATCATCAGGTATCAGAAGATTGGAGAACAAGATAAACAAACTGGAAAGAACTAACGGTCTTTGAGGAAAAGAGACTGTGCAAGAAAAAATTAAACTTGGGAAAAGCTACATGAATACCCTCAGAGAGTGAGATATTTCAACCACGAAACAAGAAATTATTTTTTAAAAGAGGGGATCCTTTGGAAAATCGCAAAGATGAGCTTTTAGAAAATTAAAAATATGGTAGTAAGAATGGAGGACTTCATGGAAAACTAGATGGGGGACAAAAAGACAAAAAGATGAAAACTGGAAGAAAAGACATAAGAAAATCTGAGGATTAGTCTAGGAGAGTAGTTGGGAACCACTGGTCTGGGAAAATGAAGATCCAAATAATAAGAGATCCAGCCAAAGGAAGCAAAGAGGAAGAAGTAATTGTTGAACTCATTTAAAAATATGTCCCTACGTTGAAGAACTTATACTGCCAGCTTGAAAGGGCCCAAGCAGTGCCCAGCAATGGATGTGAGTAGACTCACATCAAGAGGCAGCACTGGGGATTTCAGAATGTGGGAATGAAGAGAGGCCCCTGCAAGTTTCCAGAAAGAAAATCTAGTCGCACACTCGGAATCCAGAATCGCAATGGCTTCAGACTTCTCAGGAGAAACAGGGAAAACTGAAAAAAAATAGAGCAAGTTTTTAAGGGCCTTAAGGAAAATTATTTCCAGTAAAGAATTTTATGCCCTGGTAAACAGTCAAATGTGGGGCCAGAATAAACATAATCAAAGGTGAAGGTGGAATAAAGACATTTTACAATATGCAGAGAGGTTAAATTTTTTAAGAATTGGATAGCGTTCCCTGCCATAGTCCCAATGTTCACAGAGACCCTGGGCATCAGGCAAGTGCTATTTTGTCCCTCTGCGTCTATTCTCATCTCTCCTCCATCCAGGCTCCACATTGTAACCAGAGAGTTCTTTCTAAAGCACTCACCTGATCAAGTTGCTCCCCTGCTCAAAATCCTTTAACAGCTTTCTATTGTCTTCAAGATAAAGTTCAAAATGGCACACAGGGCCTTGAACAGCCCAGCCTTGTCAGACTCTTGAGCCCTACCTCCTGCTAGTCTCCCAGGCGGCCTTCACCCCAGCCCATCTCACAGGCCTGTGCCTCCTCAAGTGGGTGACACAGTCTGGTGCCACCATGCCGGCCCACAAGCTGTCCCCCTTCCCCATGTCCCAATCTGCCCAATGGGACATTAGGTAATTGTCATGCTCATCTTTGTCCTTCCCACTCAGCGCTGGTGCCACCTCCCTTGCGGAGGCCTTTTACTGCCCTTCAGTTGGATTCAGATGCTGTTCCTCTGTGACTTGGCACATCCTGGCCTCCTCCCCTACCACAGCATGTCTCACACTACAGCAGTTGTTAGTTGTCTTTACGAGAGTCCAACATCTTCCCAAGGTGCCTGGGAAATGGCTGGTACCCAGTGTGCATCTGTTGAATGAGTAGCTAAGAAGCCCTCTCTCTGATAGAGACAATGGGGAACAATTCCAACGTAAGGGTCAGAAGTGGACTCATGGGTCCCTGAACTCAAGGGCAAATGGTACAATGAATCCAGGGCTTGTGGAGAGTTCCCTATGAGCAGCGTCTAATGGCAGATATGGTGGCAGTGGGATGCCAAGGGGCATCGGTGAGGTGGGTAGGAGTTAAGTTTGTTTGCTCTTGGCTCGGTGCCAACCACACAATGTAGGATGTGAAGTATTAAACATAGGCCCTGGCAAGAGGACCCCAATCTGAAAGGGAGTTTGTAGATTCAAGAAACTGAATAGATTAATTATGAGTCACTCCCTTCAGCTTGATAAACAATTTTCAAAATTAACTACACCTGGGCGGCAGACTTGGCCCAGTGGTTAGGGCGTCCGTCTACCACATGGGAGGTCCACGGTTCAAACCCCGGGCCTCCTTGACCCGTGTGGAGCTGGCCCATGCGCAGTGCTGATGTGCGCAAGGAGTGCCCTGCCACGCAGGGGTGTCCCCTGCATAGGGAAGCCCCACACTCAAGGAGTGTGCCCTGTAAGGAGAGCTGCCCAGCGCGAAAGAAAGTGCAGCCTGCCCAAGAATGGTGCCGCACACACGGAGAGCTGACACAACAAGATGACGCAACAAAAAGAGACACAGATTCCCGTGCCGCTGACAACAACAGAAGCAGGCAAAGAAGATGCAGCAAATAGACACAGAGAACAGACAACCGGGGTGGGGAGGAGAGGGGGGAGAAGGGAGAGAAAGAGAGGGAGAGAGGGAGAGAAGGAGAGAGGGAGGGAGAGAGAGAGAGAGAGAGAAATCTTAAAAAAAAAAAATTAACTACATCTTTGTTGGGGCTGCCAAATTTGGTTAGTGTCACTCTTCTTACCAGGTATATCCCTTTTCCAGAAGGCATAGTCCCCCTTTCCAGAAGGTATAGTCCCCTGATGTCTGCCAGCACACTAGCATATCGAGAAAAAAAGGGACAGGGTAACCGGGATCCCCACGATGTCATGCTCTCTTCCTCCACTAAACAAATGCATACCCATGAAAACCACGTCAGGAGGCACTGCGAACCATGAGCACACAGCACACATTATGGAGCAGAGCATGCTCTACTCCATTTAGAGGAACTTTTGAACATTTTCCACTGCTGCAATTTCTCCCAACCCTTAAAACTGTCTGTCCCTGATTCCTTTTCTGGCCTCATTGACAAGAATCTTCTAAATTCCTTTGAAGGCTTTGTTTAGTTTCCTGGAATTTAATGAGCTCTATTCATAGATAGCCTGGCACCCTCTCGGAGCACTTGTTTCCATTGAGAGAAGATGAGTCATCATAGGGTAGGACAACTTGAGGGCAGGCTGTGACCACTGGAAGCTCTCACCTGAACACTGGTGTCTGGAGATGGGTTAGCCTGTGTCGCTCATGGCCAATTCTCCTCTTGGGCTTTCCCAAAGCTAGCCGTGGGTACAGGCAATTATGAGTTCATCCTACCCCTCCTCATGGGGAGGGAAGGGGAGAAAGAAGAGAGGATAGTAGAGTCAACCATCCATATGAGACTAAAGATGCAACGTAGAAAATAGAATTATCGTCAGCATACATGGCTTTGTTTCTAACTCTGAATTCAACTTCCAGAGCCTTCTGAACTCTTTCCTAAACTTTTCTCTTAATGTTCATTTTAGCCAAATTTTTTCTTTATTAAAAAAAAAAAGCTGGTTTAGAGAATTGAAGAAAATGTGTAACAGGAACCTACAGGAAACACAGAGTATCATGAATTTACACTTAGTTACTGCTGGAACCTTCTTTCCCCTGGGTTTCTAGGGTATTTGTGATTAACTTGAGCATCTGTCCTCAATTTCTGGACCAGCTAATCCAATCAAGTTGCCAAGTGGGGATTCTCTCTCCTGAAGACTTGTCTTCTCAACATGCTAAAATACTAGGCAAATCTTTTTCGTATCAGTGATGTTTCCTCTTGGATAAGTTCCAGAATTTCTGTAGAGGAGGGGCTTGGGGTGGAACCCCAGATGTGGGGTCTAGGAGGGGCAGCTCAGGCATCTTGTCTCAAAGCTGCATTCATCCGCCAGGCAAGCATCTCTTTTAAAACTCAGATTTCCTATCGCTGTAAAGTTCCTCAGGATGAATTTATTTACTCTAAGCACAAGATTAAGAATGTATTACATGTCCCTGTTAACTGGGGTTTAAGGACTGATGGAGGAAGGGGCTCTGGGCCCAGGGACCTCCCTAAGCCCCCTTGACCTTGCATCCTGGGGTGATGGTGGGAGCAGACACGTCCTTGGGTGCCGTTAGGCTGTGCCTCCGAGGTCTGGGAATGAATTGTCTCAGGAGGGGCCCACTGGTGGTCCCTCTGAGGGAACTCCCCACTGAGGCTGCCCCAGTCCACTGCCCAACTGGACCTCAGGGCCAGCACTGATTTTCCAAAGGACTGCTCTTAATGGGATTCACCCAAGATTCCTCTATTTGCTGGGGAAGTTATCCTGTGTAATAGCACAATGACACTCTCCTGTAGTCTTTCTCGGCTTCCCTAGGTCGAGCCTTAAGCCAGCACACAGCCTAAGAACCTTTCCATGAACTTGTAGTCAAGCATGGCGGTTAAGACACTGGGCCTCAGAGTAAGACAAAAATAGATTCAAATCCTGCCTCTGCTACTTTGCAGGTAGGTGATCTGGTGCAAGCCATCCAGAGAATGGGATAAATAAACCTGCATCAACTAATGGTTGTCAAGATTAATTGAGAAAATATAAGGGCTAAGTACAATTAATGATAGATCATTTGAAAAATTTAACCAGAGGCTAAGAGTTTCTTGCAAGGGTAAAGCACTGAAGAATTATTCCCTTTGACCTTAGGTATCTAGGAAATGAGGCAAAAATCCCTAAATTCTTGTGCATGTTTTCCTCTTCTCTCCCTATCCCCACACTAGACTTGGGGACACATCTACATATTTCAGTTCAGTCTCAGCACCACCTGTAAATACTCCATAGCCCAATGATAAGAAAACAGGCATATGGTTCTTTTATAATTGAAGAAAATTTAAAAGAGAAAATAAAACACAATATAAAACATCCCCTTCTCCCTTTTTTCTACAAGTGTGTCCCAGATTTATCTCTAACTCTCGCAAGAGAGAGAGTGGTAATACTGCATTAGAGTATTGCATTAGAGTTGAGTCCTTACTATGTGGTCTTTTCTAGGCATTTTACTAGGATCATCTCATTTATTGTTCATGAGACTCCTGGGAGGTAGGCACTTTTATTCTTCTTCTGTGGAAAAGAAAAGGAAGGCTGAGGGAGGACAACTTTTAGGGGGCAGACTGCAGTCCAGGGAGAATAGCCCAAGAGTTCGGGAACTTGGAATGTGACGTGCAGCCTTGCACAGTGGAGGCTTCTGAGGACTTGCCCTGCTGGTCCCTCATGATTCCTAGGAAAAGTCAGGGAAATGGCTCCAAATGTGCCCAGGACCCGGGCCGCCAAAGGTGCACCACAGGTTTCGAGGAGTCCCGACAAGTGAGCATTTTTGCTTGAGTTTCCTTGGTCCTACAGGATACCCTGCAAGCAATTGAGAACCTAAAAATAAACATTAGAAACAGACCCCTTAGTTGACCAGCTTTCCGGTTTTGCTTGGTGAGCTTTCTTGGGTCTAATTCCGTTCCCGCAGCTCGCTCCGGGGCCAGCCTCTCTTTCCTGATCTCTGCAGAGGATAGCAGATGTTCCTAAACTCGTTCCTTATGGCCGCAGAGCCCAGCAGTCAGGGGAGGTGCTTGGAGAGAACTGGCATTTGCACGGCTCATATGCCAAACCTAAAAAATTAATAAAATCTCCATGCAGGCAGGAAAGAGGAGGATGGAGACTGCTAGATACGTTCATTTACTAAGTAGGGGCCGATTCTGGGCCCGAGCGCTGTGCACTTAGAGGCTTCAAGGGGGCTGCTGGGGTACAGGCCTAGCCTTGTAAACTGAGACCCTTCAAAGGAGTGAAAAGGAAAACTACGTTCAGAGGAAGGTTTCCCTAGAGGATTCCCCTGGGCCCCAGCTGCCCGACTGAATTAGCATCAAACCCTTGCCCAGGAAGGGGGTCTCGAGAGCTCGTTTTCCAGGCCTCCCACTGTGAGCACAGTCAATCCTCATGTCACCTGCTTTTCATTTGGAAGAAATTTACATTCGATCCCACCCGCTCCCCCAAATGTCCACCTTTCTATCTGCCTGACTCTTCCATTCTCAGGCCCTTGCATTTGCAAAAATGCCTCCACCTTTGTTCTTCCCTTCTGGAGCCTTGGCCGGAGGATTCCACTCCCTCCCGCCTTCTCCCACGCCAAGCAAACCTTCCTGAGCTTGGGCTGACATCAGTAAGCAGGTAGGAGGCGCAACGCTGGGGGAGCTAATTCACCTGGGAGCAAAGGGCCTAGCGGTCCCCGGAGCAGTCCTCGGAGCAGTCCTGATGCCTCCTGTAAAAACAAGCCTCCGGTTATATGAGTCAAGTTTGAAAGTTAACTTCTTGAACAGCGGAGGGTCCTTCACTAAGACCAAGTGCAAAATAGAAAGTCTTACGAGGTGGAGCTCGTTTGTGCTCCTTCTCCTCCTTCAGCTATCCCAGGCCAGGGGCTCGCCAAGGAAATGTGGCCTCTGGGATTGGCGGATGATACTTAGTCCCCCAATTTTTATAGATCCACAGTCAGAATAGATGAGAATCGCAGCAGCCCTGTTATAACCGAGAGTTAAAAATTTACAAACAACTATTACCGAACCATTAGATCGAGGCTTTTTAAATTTAGCCCGAAGGGTTGAGATGTGAAATGACTGAAACTGGCTAGCCTGACTTGACCCGTGGCACGCGGCCGTTTCCCATGGAAACCTGCCACTGGCATGCTCCTGCGGGCAGACCTCACCCTTGCAGACGGCAGTGTCCCTGCTGTCACCATTACTCCACGTGGCCCTCGCCCCTGCAGGGGACCGTTTCTATTGAACGGGTGACCGCTCCACCTTCCTCTGTTTGCCAGCCTTAGGAAAAACCGGGCAGCTGAGCTTTGTCTTCGGGAGCCCCTTCTCCTGTAACTTTGAGACTCACCCTTGGTGGCTGCCCACCGCTTCCTGCCTCAGTCCTGTAATGTGGATTGATGAACCCGTGTAACCTGCACCCCAATTTCTCATTAGCATCGTATGTTATAAAATCCTAGAATTTCTGCAGCTCCGAGAGGCAGTCTGGGGCCATGTTCTCCGTTGGGGCGCAACCAGTACAACTCTTTCCCTTTGAAGCCCTGGGGCCTCAGGAACTGGCTTTAAAGAGTCCTCTGGAGGAAGGAATGGGCCTTTGCTCGGTGTCACTGTGATGGACATGCAGAAAGAGGACCCAACCCCGAATGGGGTGCTAGGGAGAACGAGGAAGCAGCAGAGGAAGGGAAGGTGCAGGAAGTGGGTGTTGCTATATTTAGGGCTCGTTAATGAGGTGACATTTCAGCAGAGACCTCAAGGGAGTGAGTGAGCCACAGCACAATCAGTCAGAAGAAACAAAATGCGTACAGACCCTGCGGTGTGAGTGTGCTTGGCAGAGTGAGAAGAAGCCAGGAAAGCACTGGGGTGGCATAAGCTAGAAGAAAAGTGGCGCATGGAGCCCGAGGGTGTGGGAGAGAGAAAGCTTCAGTCCTCAGAGGTCTCCGTAGGGTGTAGGCTTTCTTTCAAGTGGGATGGAAAACCCATTAGCAGGCTTTGAGCAAGGGAGTGAAATGTTTTAAGAGCCTCCTGTAGCTGCGGTGTTGAAAAGAGCCCGAAGGGGGGTCAGGGAGAAAATCCGGTGACTAATTACACCAGTCGCAACCATCCAGGAAAGAGATGGTGGCTGAACTGGTTCCATGGGAACAGTGGCAGCCATAGTAAGAAGTAGTCGATTTCTGGAATATTCTGAAGGTACAGCCCGCACGATTTGCTGAGGGGTTAGAGGGGGTATGTGAGAGGAAGAGGGATTCGAAGATCCCGGGATTTTTGTCCTGAGCAACCAGAAAGATGGAGTTGACATTTACAGAGATGAGAAAACTGCTGCGGGGAAGACGTGAAATGGGGCGTTCAGTTGGGACAGTTTAAATCTCAGATGCTTTGACTGGGCGAGGTTAAGAAGTGGAGGTGGGCGCCTGGGGGCTGGTCTGTGGTCCACAGGAGAAGCACAGGCTGGGCATGGAAGGCAGCCAAGTCAGGAGCCCAGCCGGGGGGACCTTGGTGGTAGATGTTTCCAGAGGAGAGGGCCCAGCCTGTGCTCTGGGGCACCCCTGTGTCTAGGAATCCGAGGATTCAAGAAAGGAGACAGGTATAGATAGCGGGGTAAAGCAGGATGGACTGATACTCAGGACACAAGTGGAGAAGCAGGGAGGAAAGAGGGGGTGGTCGAGGATGTCAGCTGCTGAGGATGGCTCAAATGAGAGGAGGCCTGGCAGAGCTGCTAGAGGAGAGGTAGAGGCAAGCCCGGTTAAGCAGCCCGAGATTAACTGTTCTGCCTACTTACCTCACAGGGAAGTTCTGCTGTTATCACTGTTTTACAGATGGGCTTAAAAGCAGCTGGGATTGGAAGCCCTTCCTCAGGCTTCCACGTGCTTCCACCTGAGCCCTCTCAAACTCTCCAGGGAAAGAGAAACCCAAGGGCGTCTTAGGGCAGAGATGACAAGGGAAGGGGGCGGTGAAAGGGCAGAGAATGAGATCTCGGGCCCCTGGAGCCCACCTCTCCTTTTGGAAAGAAATGCTGGCTAACAGCCACAGGGCTGGAAAGGAAAGGTAGCCTCTGCTTTTTCCATGTATCTAGCAATTCAGAATCTTTATAACAGGCTAATTGCTCTTCCAGGGAGCTGTGGTGTTAAAGTGCTACTGATGATGACGAATCATGGTCGGTGCTTACATGGAAGGGTCTTGCTGTGAACTTGGTGCTCACCAAGATCTGTCCATGAACTTGCCACACTCTCTGATGAGCAGCAACAAACGTGCATTTCAGATTTGTTTTAACTCGAGGGACAGGGACGCTCTAGTCTGTTTCCACACCGGGGAGCCTGGCTTGATGGGGAAGAACGGAGGACAGGTCGAGCTGCCAGGCCAGGGCGCCCAAGTCACCTTGCCATCATTCTGGGGAGGGCAGGCAAAGGAAAAACGTTCTACTCTTCCACTGATGGCGTCAATGCCGTAGCTGCTTTGCTCCCAACCTGGCAGGGTGGTCCCCAGCAGTTACTTCTGCAAACCCTTATCAGGACCGTTCAGGTGGGACTGGGTTTGGTGGTGGTGGTGGTGGTTGGTGGGAGTCGAGATTTTAGTCCACGTGTGAGCAAGACAATTAGATGGCGGGTAGGGAACCCCCCAACAAGCACTTCTTTGGCTCACAGTTTTTCCAGGGACTGACCCTGAGCCCAGCAGGAAAGGAAGGGCCAGACTCTTGTCTGAAGTTCAAGGGCACCTGGACAAGTCCTCTACGCAGCAGCAAGCAGCCCTGCTGGGGCCCAAAGCAGCCTTCGTTTCTTTGGGGTAAGCTTTCAGAGCCAGGGGAAAGCAGAAGTAGCCAGTGCTCAGCTGACCACTTCCACTCTTTAGGCTGCGGATAGAAGAACCAGCAGGTGGAGGCCCTGGGCCCCCGGCCCAGTGAGCTGACCTCAGGAGAGCAGCGATTTCTCTTTTGTGGTGAACTTTCCACCTGGGCAATGTGAGCAATTTAAAAAGGATCTGCCAGTGCTTACATGGAAGTTCTCTTTATAACTCCTTGTTAAGCCTTGACCGTTTTTCTCTATTATTTCACATGCACAAATGTAAAGCATCTCTTTTTCCCTTCCCCAGTCTCCTTCAAGAGAAAACTCCCCTGAAAGGGGCCACAGTTTCCAAAATAAATTATTCAAAGCTGAGAATACAGACCATCATCTCAGGGGCCAGAGTCGGTAGGAAAAAGAAAGCTTCATTTTAGCCAGGAGAGTCCCTCTGCCACGCTTTCTCCTCCCCGTCCTTATCGTACACTTCACATCCCCTGAAGCGTTAAAGGAGAGTTTGTCTCCACAACCCTGTAGCCAGGACACTTCAGCTGCAAGTCCAGCCCTTCGGTTTACAAAGAAGCCAAGGCGTGGGGAAGGAGCGAGATTGTGCTCTACGCACAGCTGCTTTTCAGAAAAACTAGGTCTTGCCACTCTGAGAAATGAAATCTTGGTATTAACACCGCCCCCCGCAACCCCCCCCACCCCCCCCCACCCCCGCCCCCAGTGCCTTGCAGATCCCTATGTTGAAACGATGTAACAACTGGGGAGCAAAAAGTTTAAACCACCAACATCAAAGGGATGAAAATCCAGGAAATATCCTAGAGTCTTTTGAAAATCTAGTCTCTGGTTGTTGAGACCTGAGGAGCTTGTTTGGCACATTGGAAGCGAATCTTCTGAGATGAGCAGAACTGGGAGCTGGTTATCAGAGCTGAAGGAGAGACCGCAGCCCCGTTTCAGGACGCCTCTCTGACAAAATGTTGCTTTCAGGAGTCTGTTGGAGGCATGGAGGGCTCCAGCTCTCTAGCATTCCTTGATTAGTTCTTCTAACAGATATTGGTTCTTTGGTAGATTATAAATATTTTGACCTTGTAACTTAAATGTTTGCTGCTTATAACATATGCCGAGCATATTGTAAGCACGCAGGGTTTCGTTGAATGAGTGTAGATGATTCCACACAAAACGAATATAACAGATGATAAATTCAAGTTTAAAAAAAACCCTCTAAGCAGATATGTGAGGTTAACTTAATAAGGTAAAATGTAACAGTAATAAATAGCCATTTTATTCAGTTTCCAAAAAATCAGCACTACAGAGACAAGATGGAGGGCCTTTGTTTCGATAGCAGTCCAAATAAAAACAACTTGAGCTTTACTTGAGGAAAAGCTCAGTAAGAGCTAAATATATGAATATATATATATATACATGAAGTGTATTTATATATATAAATAAATAAAATGTGGTACTAAAAAAATGTGATACTAGGCTCGTTTAATAGAAGAATAGATTCTAGATCAAGGCTAGGCATAATGACATGGTGTTCTCAGGCAATTAAACTGTACCTGGAGTACCTGAGTTGACAGAGACTGCAATCTTAAAAGAATAGTTTTTGATAAACTAGACCACGTTCAGAAGATAGAGAGCAGATTGGTTAAAGGTCTAAAAGTCATGACACGTAAGCATACTTTGAAAAAACTGAGAATGTTTAGCTAGAAGAAACAACCAAAAGTGATATGAGATTAATTAGGAGATGACACTTTGAACTTGAACAATTTATGACTATGGAGCAGAATTCATAATGTTCCACCAAAAGAAGCAGAGACAAGTCTATGGTATTAGGTCCAGCATAGAACCACTTGTTCCTACCCCCCAACAGGATTCGGGGTTTAAATGGAAATGCTCTGCAAACCATTATTCTCTATAAATAAGAGGTTTCAAATTATCCTTACTCACAAATAAAGATAATAAATATGTGCCTGTACCCAAATAATCATGGTGTCCCAGGCAATCAGTATTCTTTCCTTAAAGGAAATGGAAGGATAATTCTACCAAATAGATTTTTTTCTATTATTTTAAATCATTAATAAGAATTTGAATATAAAAGCAAAGAGAATATAGAACCCCAGCCCCTTCTATTTGGACAATGATTTATCAATATTTACTCACAGAGTGGCTTATTCTCTTTGGGTACAGGTATTTAATCACTTACGAATCTACCTTCACTCAATTCCTACATGCATCCACCTATTTTTAAGAAACTGTCCAATGCCTTGCTCCATATGATAGTCCCCTTATGTGCTAGGAAACCAATACCATGGGGAAAATAAGGATAGCACTGCACGGCTTGCTTTTGTGGACTCTAGGGTCCTTAAGTTCATCCGCTGATCTCCCCTCTCTTAGTTGTCCTAAGGGGCCTAAATTTTTCTGTTTAATGTTCAATTCTAGATTTTTCCCAGGAAGTAACAGTCCACCTGTCCCCTGTTCTAGATTTTACCTTTTTGAAGTTGGGGCTATCCTGTTCCCTGTGAGGTCTCAAAAATTATGACAAGTGCTCAGATTCACCTCTAAGTTCTATTGAGACTCTGAGGGCACATCTGGACTGAGAAGTGGGAACTGCTGCAGGACAGGCAGCTCAGGGTGGCAGGTACCCCAGCTCTGGCCAGCTGGTGGTGATTGCCTGGAGCACCAGGCTGTGCAGGATTCCTAAATCTTGGCCAGCATCAGGAAGAAAATGTTCCACCGGGCAATCGCAATTATCTCTCATTAGTGCCGAAGAGAGGAGTGGCTGTGTGTGACCTCAGTATTTCCCACCCAGAGCTGGGTGTTTTCTTGACCATCCTAAGCTGGATTTTCCTTCTAAACCTCTTTGTTTTACCCCTTTCCTTTTGAAGACTTTTCTCATTAAGAGAGAAAGTTGCAGAAAGATTGGATGAGAAGAGTTCCATTCTTCAGCTGTGTGACTTTGGACAAGCTGCTCAACTTTTATAGACCTCAGTTTCCCAGGTGTAAAATTATTTCTAGACTGAATTTACAGAGTGTGACTACACCATTTCAGTCTCTTAACAGTTCTCTTCCTGTCCCAAGATACAACTAAAGGCACTTACTTGGGTTTTTTCCCTTGCAGGTCCCCTCCTTTAAAAATCTCCCCAGCCCACTCCTTCCCACACAGTCTGGAGCTGCCCTTCACTTCGGATCAGAGTCTTGCCTCCACCTCACTTCTTGGACTCAGGCCTTGGGTTCTGGATTACCTGGAGCCCCTTGCTGGGAATTGGACGTGAGTTCCCTGTACTTTCTGCCTCAGGCCAACCCCATCACTGTCACTCCGTCTTATTCTTTTCCTGACTCTCCCGTGCCCCCAGACTAGACAATATGACTTAGTAGAGAGGGAAGGTCAGAGAATGTCATTCCATTCAAATCACGGAATGCAAGTGAGAGCTCTTTAAAAATTGTAAAAACCTGTAAATGGCTTTATCACTGCAAAATATTCTCAGTTCTAAGGTGCGATGTATTTTAAGACCATATAAATTTTTAAAAATCCCTTCAGGGAAACTAATAAATGTGTATTTGATTTACAGCACATTGAGTTTCAGAAACATTAACATTTTTTTGTCAAGTGTGTGTTGGAGTTGAGTAAATGCAGTGTTATCTGTTCATATTCCACGGTTGCCACTTCCCTGTATAACCGGTTATTAAACAGGCTGGCTTTGATACTGTTTAATCAGGTGAAATCAGGAACCTGCTTTGTGTTTCTCTTACCATGGCCCTCACACCCTTCTCCAGCTGTGGGGACATCTTGGGGAGGTCTTACAGTGCTCTGGTCACTTCCACGTATTAGAAAGTCCAGTATAAGCTAAATCAAAACTTCACTCTCCTCCAGTGGATGCTTCTCCCTTCTCTCCCACCTGCCTCCCAAGCTTAGGTCAGAACTGCCCCTTCTTCCTACCCTTCCCCACCTCTCTCTGCTACTTTTGGTTCTACTAATTGTACTTTTCTCTGATCTGTGTAATGCTCTCTCTCATCACAGACATACAAATGTTGTAGGTTCTTCAGAAGCACCCTGTCACCACTTTTAGGACCCCCACCTCACCTCCAAACACACACCCTCTCAGACCCAAGTGGATTCTGCATGACATCCTTCCCCCACAGGGGTGATGCACTCTTTAGAGGCTCTCGAAGAATGTCTATGCAGTTCCACCTCTCTGCAGTTTGGTACCGGGCTTTCTCACTGCAGCAGGCAGCCCTCTTAGCTGTGGTCTTTTCCAAGTTCAGGAATTGCAAGGCACCCCTACAGCTGTACTCTCTTCAGCTTCAGCCAGGAACCACCTTCAGGCTCCTCTGAGAGCCCAAGGCCCACACTTCAAGCTCTCCCAGGAATCTTCTGAGCCTGACCTAACCACAGCATAAGGGTGGAGAAACCCCTCTCTTCTCCAACCACCCTCCCACCACCACCACCACCATGGGGAGAGAGGGAACAGGACACAGTGCTCTCTCAAGTCCTACACATTTTCTTCCCAGAAATGCTTATTCTTCTCTCAAGAGTCTCCTCATAGACATGAGTGGTTGCAGGACCTGCTAACACTCCTATGTCTCAATTCCAGGGGCTTTGCTTGCCCCCTCTCTTTAGAAAGTGGAGGACACTAATCATCCATTATCCTCGGTAAGGGAGTTCTAACAGAAATAAGACACAGGAGAAGTCTCATTCCACAATCCAATTCAACAAACAGGCTTTTCTGCTGAGTGCCAGGCGTTAAGATAAACACGGTATTGTAAAGATGAGCAAAACATAAAACCCCCAAAGAGTCAGAGCTCCTGAGAACTCAAAACACATGAGCTAACAGAGAGGCAGTATGGTGGTGGCAGAGGGCAATTCTGAAGCCCCAGTGCCCAGGTTTGAATTCTGACTTTGGGCCAATTAACTCTCCAAGCCTCAATTTCCTCACCTGCAAAACAGGGATAATAATAGAACCTATCCCAATAGTTAATATGGAGACTAAACAAGATACAATACGTAAGTGCTTAGGAGGGGCCCGGGCCCTGGTAATCTGTATTCCACATGAAACATTACGCGGCCCTGAGTTTTACCAGCTTTGGTGATCCTGGGCCTTGGCTCTCCTTCCCGCTCCAGGGTCAGTCTGCCCTTCGCGTGTGTCTCTGGTTGTGCTCTCTTCCTTCCAGTGTCTTTTGTGTGCTCAGAGAACCCGATTTAACCGAATGCCCTCAACAACCACCTAGTGGTCCCTAGAGACCCGCCCCTTTGCTCATCAGAGCATTGGTTATCATTCTAGTTTCCAAGTGCCTTTGTACCCATCTCCTCGTAGTGTCTTGTGAAGGTTTGTGTGAAATGCACAATTCACACTGAAATATCCTTATCATTGTACAAGGGACACATCTAATTATGTAACGTGTTCCCCTCAGAACACTGCATTAAGTTCAAATTAGTTTGCTTCACCTCCCACCCTCCTGGGAGAGAGACACTGAGAAGTAAAACAAGTGAAAGTTCAGCACAGTCTGGTTTCTAGGAGCGTTTTGTTAAAAAATGGCCCTTCCTTACCGTCTCACCTTTGTTGCAGTGTCTTATGAAGTCACTGCAAGGGGATACTGAAGTGATGTGCATCCTGTATCAAAAAGCTGAGAACTACCCTGAAGTGGGTGCTGGCTCATCTTCGTAGGGCTGTTAAGGAGGTGGCCCAAGACCTGCAGTGCCACCCGTCCCCCAAGAGTTCAAAAGAGGAGGCTAGGAATTCATCAGGAGGTCCAAGAGGCCAGCGGCAAGGGTCAGTTTGAAAAGAATTGTCAGTCCTTGTGCATTCCCACCAACTCCATCCCCACCAACCCACCCTGGCAAGGAGGAAGGGGTATGGGAAGGGGGTTCATCTCCAAAGGTCCTCTTAAGCAAAGTGGGGGAGACTTCAGAGAACCCTTCAGAGCTGGACCTGTGTTGTCCAGCATCAGGTGGCTACAGAGACTGACGTCCATCTGTAAAACCTAAAAAGAGATTGCAGTTGGCGCCACCCCTGCCAGTGGCCAGAGCTTTGAGACAAGTCTGGAGAGGTAGAGCTCCCCGGATATGGGGGTGTACCACGCATGCTAGGGGCTACAGGGGGTAGGAGGTGAGAGGCCAGTGAATGAGACTGCTTGCTTGAAAAGGAAGTAGGCTGGGGCTCCTCCAAAGAATGAGCTGGCAGGGAGAGACCCAAAGAACCACAGAAGAACCAGCCTGGCACCAGCTTGCCATGGCAATGTCGGGTGGGCCCTTCCTAGCCCTTTCTCCTTTCCAGCCTTCCCCAGCTCTGCCAGCCTAGGGAATGGGGGAGAAGGAGTGAAAATGGTGGTGATCTCAACCTTGACTCCCTGCCCTACTGTGGGCTCTCAAGCTCACATCAGGCACATGCTGGTGGGAAGAAAGAAGTTTAAATTGTATGGCAAATTAGAATTTTTATACTGGGGTGGACTGGACATTTTTATTACACCCAAAGTGAGGCTGTTTGTTAATTAATAGGGGCAGCCTGAGATCTCATCCAGGACCAAAAAAAACGGGGGCAGAGAGAAGGTTCAACTTAGCCAGGAGAAAATAATATGGTTGCTTTCTGCTCTCTTAACAGAACAATGACCTGATAATAAGAACTTAGGATCCATAGCCTCTGTCTAGATGGTCTGCAGACACAGGGAGTGATTTGGTGGTAGTATCAAACCATGATTTTCACCTAAGAAGCTCCTACATTAGGAGCCCACGACCGGAGCGATAGCCTCTTCATTTGCTCTTCTTTTATTTTCCTCCACATGCTTTGCCACGCTTGATTATGGATAAAGATGGAATAGAACCAGGGGTCTCCCTCCTGCCCTACTCAGCAAAGTGTTGAGCAGGTGGACGTGACCGACATGGGACATTTTTGGCAAAAAAACACTGGTCTTATTTTGCCAGAGCTACTGAGTCAAGTGCCTCACATTGGGTTGGCTTAAATAAGCGGCATTTACTGCCTCACCGATTTGAAGGCTGGACGTCCAGAGTCAAGGTCCTGCCGTCTCCAGGGCCGGAGGTGCTCGGTGGTGGCAGCCTTCTGTCTCATGGTGAGCGCTCTCATCGTGCTGGCTTCCCCTTCCAGCTTCTGACTTCCCCAGACTCCTGGCCTCTGCTGACGGGGTCCAGACATACTCCTCGTAAGGCCCCCGGCGATGGGGGCTGAGGCCCGCCGGGCCTCAGTTTGGCCACACCTGGATAGGACCTTCCGGGATCTCATTCACAAATCAATCCTTCGTCAATAACATCTTCAAAGGTCCTGCTTACAAACGGGTTCACGTTCGCAGGAACGCCGGTTAACACGACTTTTGTGGGAGCCATGATTCAATCCCCAGGACCCTAAGGAGGAGGGGAGAGGCTCAGCCACCCACAGCTGCACACGTGGCCCAACAGTAGGCACATCCTGTGTGTACATCCAGCGCTCAAGGTGGTCAGGTGCATCCTGTGCGTACATCCAGCGCTCAAGGTGGGCAGGTGCATCCTGTGCGTACATCCAGCACTCAAGGTGGGTAAGTGCTTCCTGTGCGTACATCCAGCGCTCAAGGTGGGCAGGTGCTTCCTGTGCATATATCCAGTGCTCATGGTGGGTAAGTGCATCCTGTGCGTACATCCAGCACTTAAGGTGGGTAAGTGCTTCCTGTGTGTACATCCAGCGCTCAAGGTGGGCAGGTGCATCCTGTGCGTACATCCAGCGCTAAAGGTGGGCAGGTGCATCCTGTGCGTACATCCAGTGCTCAAGGTGGGTAAGTGCATCCTTTGCGTACATCCAGCACTCAAGGTGGGTAAGTGCTTCCTGTGTGTACATCCAGCGCTCAAGGTGGGCAGGTGCATCCTGTGTGTACATCCAGCGCTCAAGGTAGGCAGGTGCATCCTGTGCATACATCCAGTGCTCAAGGTGGGTAAGTGCTTCCTGTGCATACATCCAGCGCTCAAGGTGGGCAGGTGCATCCTGTGTGTACATCCAGCGCTCAAGGTGGGCAGGTGCATCCTGTGCGTACATCCAGCGCTCAAGGTGGGCAGGTGCATCCTGTGCGTACATCCAGCGCTCAAGGTGGGCAGGTGCATCCTGTGCGTACATCCAGTGCTCAAGGTGGGTAAGTGCATCCTGTGCGTACATCCAGCACTCAAGGTGGGTAAGTGCTTCCTGTGTGTACATCCAGCGCTCAAGGTGGGCAGGTGCTTCCTGTGCATATATCCAGTGCTCATGGTGGGTAGGTGCATCCTGTGCATACATCCAGTACTCAAGGTGGGTAAGTGCTTCCTGTGTGTACATCCAGCGCTCAAGGTGGGCAGGTGCATCCTGTGTGTACATCCAGTGCTCAAGGTGGGCAGGTGCATCCTGTGTGTACATCCAGCGCTCAAGGTGGGCAGGTGCATCCTGTGCGTACATCCAGCGCTCAAGGTGGGCAGGTGCATCCTGTGCGTACATCCAGCACTCAAGGTGGGCAGGTGCATCCTGTGCGTACATCCAGCGCTCAAGGTGGGCAGGTGCATCCTGTGCGTACATCCAGTGCTCAAGGTGGGTAAGTGCTTCCTGTGCATACATCCAGCGCTCAAGGTGGGCAGGTGCATCCTGTGCGTACATCCAGCGCTCAAGGTGGGCAGGTGCATCCTGTGCGTACATCCAGCGCTCAAGGTGGGCAGGTGCATCCTGTGCGTACATCCAGCGCTCAAGGTGGGCAGGTGCATCCTGTGCGTACATCCAGTGCTCAAGGTGGGTAAGTGCTTCCTGTGCATACATCCAGCGCTCAAGGTGGGCAGGTGCATCCTGTGCGTACATCCAGCGCTCAAGATGGGCAGGTGCATCCTGTGCGTACATCCAGCGCTCAAGGTGGGCAGGTGCTTCCTGTGCGTACATCCAGCGCTCAAGGTGGGCAGGTGCATCCTGTACATACATCCAGCGCTCAAGGAGGGCAGGTGCATCCTGTGTGTACATCCAGCGCTCAAGGTGGGCAGGTGCATCCTGTGCATACATCCAGTGCTCAAGGTGGGTAAGTGCTTCCTGTACATACATCCAGCGCTCAAGGTGGGCAGGTGCATCCTGTGTGTACATCCAGCGCTCAAGGTGGGCAGGTGCATCCTGTGCGTACATCCAGCGCTCAAGATGGGCAGGTGCATCCTGTGCGTACATCCAGCGCTCAAGGTGGGCAGGTGCATCCTGTGCGTACATCCAGCGCTCACGGTGGGTGGGTGCTGGTGGAAGATGCGGCAGCCAGCAGGTCCCCTGGCCGAGGGACCCCTGTGTCATCAGAATGGCCACTGTAAGTGGAGGGACGAGAGAGGGAGAGCGGGGCTGACAGAGGCAGAAAGCCTTGTGCAGGGAGGAGGCCTGAGAAGTAGGGGGCTCTGGAAGAGTCCTGTGCTCTCTCGACTCAACTGTTACGGGTTGAATTGAGTCCCCGAGGAAGGCAGGTTCAAGTCCTCAGCCCCAGACCCATGAATGTGACCTTCTTTGGAGGCATGATTAGTTAAAATTAGGCCAAATGGGGTTACTCCACTAGAACTGGTCTCCTTATCAGAAGGAGATTTGGAGACAAACATAAGGGCAGAGTGCCAGGGGACAGCGGAAGCGGAGAGTGAAGGGCTACAGCTGCGAGCCAAGGTGTGCCAGGCTTGGGCGATGCTAGGAAGACACAAGGAAGGACTCTTCCCTGCAGTGTGGGAGACAGTTCATTTCGGTTGTTGGCAGCCACCCGGCAGCTTGGGACACCAAGACCCCATCCTCCTCTAGAAAACCTGGTGGACGAGAGGATGAGGAAACTTAGGCAGGGGAAGTCCAGGGAGCGGTAGCCTTAGCCTTTGCCATCATGGCCAGTTGAGTCACAAAGTACTAAAGTGAGGAAAATAGCGTGGAAATAGATTGCTCTTCACTCGAGGCCGAAGAGAGAGAGCAAAGCTTAGCGACGCTAAGATGAAGCAACTATTCTCACAAGAAAATAAAGTTATATGAAAAAAATGACATCTGCTAGGGTGATGTAAAGGACATCAGAGATAGCAAATTTACATTACCTGTTTTAAAGAAATACGCCTTCTGTACAAACAGCTCTAAGGAGAGCCATACAACAATGGAGAAAGCATATTAAAAAGTGCCCTCGTGTTTGGTCTTTAATTTAATTTTGAGTCAGATAATCAGGTTAAATTTATTCCTTGTACAACACATAATTTTAACCTTTTTTAATGAGAAGCTGACAAGTGGATTTAAATTGTAAGAGCAGGCTTGGCACAATTAATTTTTAATGATATTTCCTATTTGCTGGATCTCCTAAAAGGTTGAACATCTTGCAAAAGTTTGCTCAAGTTATTTCAAATCACTTTCAGTTCCTCCTTAGCAAGTAGGAGTCGCGCTCCCATCTACAGAGGGTTCTGAGAAACTGGCCGACTCAAGTGTTGACTTGGTAGCAGCATCAGAAGTGTGACTTTCATATCAACAAATTCACACAAGGGGTTCTTGATACCATCTGAAGTGACCCCACCATGGGCACCTCCCCAGCTTCAGTCATCTGCTGGTCTGCATGGCCGTGTTCTCAGAACAATGGAGAAGCTGCTCCTCCCTCTCTGATAGTTAAAGATCTGAAGCACTGGAACATGAGCATGAAGTACCTTAGTTACTCCCACCTCCATCCCACCCAGCCTCTCAGACAAGTCAGCTTCCTGAGAAATGATAGTGACCATTACTCCAGGATAGTTTTGGTTGTAAGGAAGGAAGCAGAGCATCGACATAAAGAAGAAACATTTCAGAGAGCAAACACAAGCTGCTGGCATTAAGCAGAGAGCACAGTTGCATGTCGGGGATCTAAACTGAAAACCTAACTTTCCCACGTCATCCAGATAGAACCAGAGTTCAGCTTTTTTCCAAAATTCCCTGAGCATGCGGTTTCTGAGTCCAGGTTTTTGTTACTGGGTTTTCTTAAACTGAGGCGTATCTATATTTGTGTTATCATCAGTACTTTACTTTTTTAAGATTTATTTATTTATTCCCCAGCCACTCCCGTTGTCTGCTCGCTGTGTCCATTTGCTGTGTGTACTTCTGTGTCCGCTTGTATTCTCATCAGGTGGCCCTGGGATCTCTGTCTCCTTCTGTTGTGTCATCTTGCTGTGTCAGCTCTCCATATGTGTGGCGCCATTCTTGGGCAGACTGGGGTTTTGTGCGGGGTGGCTCTCCTTACGCAGGGGCCACTCCTCGCATGGGGGCATCCCTGTGTGGGCCGGCACTCCCTGTGTGCAGCAGCACTGTGCGTGGGCCAGCTCATCACATGAGCCAGGAGGCCCTGGGTATCGAACCCTTGGACCTCCTATATGGTAGGCAGGTGCTCTATCTATTGAGTCACATCTGCTTCCCACCATCAGTACTTTAAATGATAAGTTCCTGTATGAAAAATACTGTGATTTCTCTAGAAATATGTCTCATTGCAAGTCTAAAACACTGCTCTTCCCAACCCCATGTCATCATTTGGGGAACCAAGGTAGATCGCTGTGGATTTGCTTCACTATGCCTGAATTTGGACTTCTAAAGTGACCTGGGCTTGCTCTCTCTTTTCAGATTCTTGAACTCTTGAAAACAGAGGGGCAGTTGCTACCTTGGAAGGGAAAGCCTCTTGCTCTTCGCTCACCTTCTAACCATGTTTCCCAGGTGACCAGCCCCTCCTCCTTTCTCCTGTGGGTGCACACCGCAGTTTCCACGAGGCACCTGGCTCAGCGCAAAGCATCAGCAGTATCGGGAGAGTGGGACAGCTACAGCCAAGAGAGGTTTGTGTGCCTGAGGAAGCCAACTTGTCATAAAGCAAAACGTGGAGGTCAACAGAGAAACAAGGATCAACTCTTTGCAACCAAGGATGAATTTGATTTTTTAAAAATTTGAGGTTGGGATCTCAGCATGGAATAAGAGGATTTATAATTGGGACAGAAAAAAAGGAAGTACCCCAAGCTTGAGGTTGCATGCCCTAAGCTTGCATTTCGGGGGAAGAGCCCTCAGTGGGCAATAATCTTCTCTTGCTGACCTTGACCCCACAGTCTGTTGGGGGCCAATTAGCTCTTTAGTATCGTGGTGTGTGAGCTCTCCTTTTTTCCTTCTTTCTTCCTTCCTTGTTATACAGCTTTATAATCAATTTAAAATATGTCATCTTTTAGAAAAGATAATACAAACACATAGAAAAAGTTGAAATAGAACAAAGGGAATAGTGAAAATTGTCCTCTTCCCATCCTTGTTCCTCCACAAAAGTGCCCTTCTGAAAAGCCAACCACTCTTAGCAGTGTTGAAAGCTCATTTTTCCAGAGATAGTCTCTGCACACACCAGCAGGAGTATCTACCTATTTTTTTCCACAGCTGCAAGTGTAAGATGCACTTCCCACACCACCCAATTTTATGTGCACTTTTCCTAAACCACTGTCCTGCTTAAAATATGTCATAGATCCCAGTTTTCTGCAGAATGAAGCCCAGCCTCTTCCTACAGGAAGGACTATCTTCCTCTAGCCCAGGGCCTCTTCCTTCCCTCCACTGCACCCCAGGTTTCATAGGATTTCTGGGTCCCCGTTCATGTTAGTCCCTTGGATTAGGGATGTTCACTTTCCCTCTTCTACTCGTCAAAGCCATCGTCACCTCTCTACACCCAGTTCACATGTCACCTCTGCTGTGAAACCTTCTCCAAATTGCTCAGGCATGCTGACTATTTTCCCTGTCCTGCAAATTCTCTCTCCTTCAGCTGGTGATTGGTTAACTTTCTATTAATAACACCCTTGAAATGCTCAGTGTCGTGCCAAAGACCAGAGAGATTACGAGAAACCAAATAGTCTGCACCCCAAAAGTTAGGGTCTAACAGGGAAAAACAAGCCACGTCAGTGGTGAGATGATGAGTACAAGGTGCTGGGAAAGGGGTCTCGGCGCGGTTGGGGGAGACCAGCAGGGAAGGTCCCTAGGGAGACAGGCTAAGGGGGCACCTGAAAGTCCAGCCACAGGAGGGCTTAGAGGGAAGAGGGAAGGGTCAGACTGTCCTCGCAGGCAAATCCCAGGGTGAAGAGAGCATCAGAGCTGCTGGGAGATCCAAGGGCTCTGTGTGACAGGAGGCAAGAGCTGTGAGGACAGTCAGGTTATGTCAAGCGAAGTCTTTTGTGAATTATAAAGTGCTCTTCTAGCAACTCTTTGACCTCCAAGTTGCTGCAGTCTCTAAGGATTTACAGAGGAATTTGGGAAGGCCAAAGATTGTCACTGGACACGACTGTGAATGAGTAACTTAAACTGTGGATTTTGACAAGGCACCACCAGGAAATGTTGAAGGTTAGCTTTGGGGTGAAATGCCCTGTCAATCAGGGTACCTATGGCTAATACTGACAGTGGTAGTACCTAGTCTATATTGAGCTTATTTGCTGCTTCAGACACTACTTTAAGTGCTATTTAATCCTAACTACCTAAGGGGTAGGTATCCTTTATTATTCCCCCTCTACAGATGAGGACACTGACATGCGCAGAGGTTAAGGGGCTTTCCCAGGTCATGTGAGGTGGAGCCTGCACAGAAACCCAAGCCCTGTCTGGCTCAGAGCACCTTCTTTCCTCTAGACACTGCCTCTCCTTACCTGCAATGGGCAGGTGTTTGGGTGAGCACCCAGTCGTTTCTGAGAAGCCAAGGCTCACTGCTCAAGAGCCAGTGTCCTGACACCCAAGGGCAGATGGACAGTAGGTGTGCATGGATTACCCTTGGCGCCCCGAGGCAGCCACTGTCTGGAAATACAATTTGGAGGATTTAAGCAAGAGCCCATTTGCAGGAACTCCATAGGTGGATGACTTGGGGTTGAAAATCAGAATTGAGGGACCTTCGTTGTCATCTTTCAAGCTTCTATGGCTAGCAACAGGCAGAACCGAACTTTCCCGGTCTTGGCAAGCAAGTGGTCTAGATTCATTACACAGATGGATTGCTTTGCTCAGGGAACGTTGGTGGATGGGTTGATGTAGGAACTTCCTCGGTCATAAAATGGGGTAGATATATGGCCATCTCAGCCGGTAATGGGCCCCTGCAGAGATGAGCCTCGCATTGGAAGTGAAAATGATATGCATGAATTTTACCAGGTGGGGGAAACTCCAAAAGATAATTGCAAGTAGTGATTTCTTGCCAAGGATCCTCACTTCAAATGTCAAACTACAGAAAGCTCTTCTTGAGCGACTGCTGGTGGGTCTGGGGGAGAAGTGCTGGACTGGATTCTGACATTAGAAGATTGGCATTTGAGGTCAATGCCTTAAAAAGATCCCTGGATACATAAGTTTTAAGAAGGGTGGAATGGGAGGGCTCTGTTTTTTCTGGGATCAGGATACATCTCCAAGGTAAATACATTTCATGCCCTCAGCCCCACTATAAGCCTTGTGACCCCTCCTCTCCCAGGAGAGGGGGAGGTGAGGACAGTTGGGGGTCTGCAGCCAGGTTGTTCTCCCTGGTGCCTGCCAGCCTCGCTGGCTCATTGGTCTTACCAGTAATAGGTACTGGCTCATTTCTGTAATCCAAAGGGTGACCACTTTGGGGAGGTAGCTGCAAGGAGGCTGGAAGAGCACAGCATTTAGAGTGTGAAGAACATGTTCAAGTCACAGCTCGGCTACCTACTGGTGATATGACATTAGGTGAGTCAACATCTCTGGTCCTCAGTTTAGTCATTTGTACGTGATGGTAATAATACCTCACAGGCATGTGGAGACAGCGGTATATGAGAGCTCCTTGTAGACCGCAAAGCACCATGCTTCTGGGTAGCATGATTTTGAGGCCTAACTTACCTGATAGTCTTCTTCTACCTCTGGTCCTTCATTCCATTCCTGATGTGGCAAAAAAAAATGCAAGAGTAGGCAAAGTTGCGTGCCAACCCCTGGAACTCAGGCATATCACAGGGGGCCCCAGGAGTCCTTTTTGCAAGAGTTTCGATCCAATCAAAATGGTGTCCCAGGAGGCTGGGATTGTAGCCACTTGACAATTCTGGTCATTTGTTCATTTATTCATCCATTCACTCCTTCATTCATTCATTTATTCCAAAATACTCATTGGGTGCCTATTTCAGTGGTAGAGAGCAGAAGGAGTTGTGCTAACTGCTGGGGTGATTTGATTTTAGAATGCACAAAACCACGATTTGGAAGCAACCTTCAGAATCATCCATCCAAATGCCTACCCCACCCAACATTGCTTCCTAAAACCAGAGAGATAGGGCCCAGGTTTCCAAGTCAGTGATCATCCAGGAATGAAACAGCTTAAACCATGTAGCAAAACTCCTGTAATTGCGGAAGAATGAGTTTAAAACAATGGCAAGCATTGATAAGGAAGCCCTTTTGCCTTACAGTGCACTAACCAGTCCAGTCACTTGATCCGTCAGTGAGATTTGAATGCAGTAAGACAAGTATCAAGAACACTGATTAGATAAGCCCTGAGTCCTCACACAGTCCTTCCATTGTGATAACCTCCCACAAAAAATTGTCACATACAGGCTGGAAGATACTGCTGACTTGGGTATTTGATTTCAATCTGGGAAAATTCCAGAGGACTAAATTCAGAGGATTTATGAACACTGTAATATCCAGACAATTGGATTTCATCACCCAAATACAGACTTATTCACTAGCTCGATCTGGGACATTTCAGCTATATTAAAGGGCAAAGAGAAAGAATGGAGACA
The DNA here is from genome assembly GCF_030445035.2 of Dasypus novemcinctus. Classification (NCBI taxonomy): domain Eukaryota; kingdom Metazoa; phylum Chordata; class Mammalia; order Cingulata; family Dasypodidae; genus Dasypus; species Dasypus novemcinctus. The sequence goes on from NC_080701.1 coordinate 11,339,819, forward strand.
GTGGCTAGATTGCAATGCACAGACTCAATTTCCACAAATATGTTTCTTTTACTCTGGCAAATGCCAAGTCCTAGGAGTCCAGAAATAACCTGGGCTAAGCAACAGTATTATGAAAGCCATGTTCACATCTATCATCTGTACATCCAGTGGAGCCACACAAAGGAGCAATAGCCACCTCATCTACTGCAGTCGAGGGGAGAGCAGAATTTTCTCAGATCTGGGTGAACATTTGCAGGAAGGGCTTCCCAATCTCTATGAACATCATCACAGTGTCCAAGATGATAGCTTGAGAACAGGCATGAAATTCTATTACACTAAACTGCTCATCACCTGGAAACCAATAACCCCAGTTTCCATTTTGCCTATATTCTTAGTGCCCTACCTCATTTAATATTTTACTTCCATTTTTATGTACATGGAAGCACTTTGCAAAAGTAATTAAAAGTAATGTCTTCAATGTATGATGGGCTTATATTAGGTTGAGGATTATTCTGACAGGAGCTTCAAGACCATTAGTCGTGTCTAGGTACCTCTGCTTGCACAGCAGGACACCTGATCTAGAAAGGCAGCAGAGGGCTGGACACTAAAACATACGCTGGAGTCCAGGTAGGTAGAGGAGGATCCATGAGGGACTTGAGCATCTGGGCCTGTCTTCTATTCCTGACACTGGTCCCTCGTGGGAAGCCCCTGGCAGCCCTGCCCTCTACTCTTCTTGCCTGTGGCTTAGCTGCCTGCACCTGCTCTTTCGTGTTCTTGACCCAGCTTCCCACTAGATCCCCACCTGACATCTGATCATTCAACCTGGTCTCATCAGCCTAGTGCTGCCCCAGAGTCATCCCACAGTCAGCACAGAAAGCCCACCGTCCTTCTTTTATTAGTATACAAACAGGGCCACCATATTTTAGAAAGATTTGTAATATCACAGGCACATTAAAAGAATGAGGATCATATTAGTTAAGATTAAATTAAACATAGTCCTGACACAAAGCATCCAGCTGATCAGAGTACACTCTAAACACTCTCATGCAGTGACTAAGGAGGGCTGTGGAAGCAGAGGTGATGTAAGCAACTATCCAAAAGGGAACGCTGATGACATTTTTCAGGGTAGCTGATTAGACGAGGTGACCTTCCAGCTCCAATAGTCTTCAAGACCAAGGTCATTAGGAACAGTCCAAGTTCTCTAGACCTGCAGTTTGCCACCAGCTCTCTGGTGGATGGGGTCCAAGTCATTGAATAAGCAGGAGTACAAACTGAATAGGAGCAGGAGCAATTCTGCAAAGGGGCAAGCATGCACCTTGCTTTCAGGGAACTCACATTCTTATCTAGAGGCAAGTTGAGCACCCAGGAAGCACAGAAGCACAGAGCGGGGCTTTGGGGGGCCCTCTTGACCGGGATAGGCGCCTCTCCTCTCCTGAGCACATTATTCATGGTCCATATCACAATGACAGGCCTCTTTGGGCCTACAGAACTGAGCCTTGCAACCTCAGCGTTTCCAACGCACACCTTGGAAGTCTGTGGGGAGCTCAGACGGGCACCTGATGTCTAAGTCAGTTCAGCTTGGTCCCCAGTGAGGGATAACTTGACATGACAAGGATTTTAAACTCTAGTTGTTGCTTCCTGTTTGCCTCCTGCTTGTTTAGAGATAGAGGGCCCCCGCCCCTGGCTCATGCTTCCACGAGGAGAAGCTCCTTTAGGGACACCCCCGGCCTCTCTCACCCCCGCACTCTAGGGAGGCTGTGCGTTTCCCGGCTGGTGTGTTGGGAGAACCTCAGATTCCTGATCTGCCCGTGGACAGAGCAGATCCATTTTGGCCCAGTGCTAGGGGCAGCCTGCTGAGCTCCAGCCTTGCCTGGCATTGGCCTGGCCCATGCGGGCATTTCAGAGGTGAAGTGCCAGCGCACCCTCAGGCTCACTTGTCCCAGAGCTGCCGTGTGGGCCACCAGCTGTGCACCACCTGTCATTCTCTCTATGGATTTTGAATACAAGTGGAGAAAACACTTGTTATGTATGAGCCTCCTCAATTCCAAAACGTTTCAACATTTAGAGTAAACCCTTTACCCGTCTTTATCCTAACCATCCCTCTTAATCCAACACACACATGCACGCACACTCCCCACTTCCTCTAAAGGTCTTGGGCTCCTATCGTGTCCAGCTCGATTACCTGGCCATAAAGGGCCCCTGAGTTCCTTGCACTGAGGGGAGCTCCCCATTAATTAGGGCACCTCCCTCGATAGCCTGGGCATATGGAGACAGAGACCTCACTGAGCCTTCCAGCACGACCCTGGCTCTCGGGCGCCACCTCCTCTTAGCCATGTCTTCATGTCCATTCAGATTCCTGTGGCCATGACCTCCAGCCTCGGCACTAGGATCTGGGCTCGTCCCTGTCATTTGTAAAACAGAGGCATTTTCTGGCATGCAACGAACCACCGAAGAAACAAAACTGTCTCTAAAATCAGGTCAATGTCGGGTCAGATAACCACAGCCTGGAATTTTCAAGTATCTGTGGGAGCTGGTCTCACAATCTTGTCCATTTTGTGTGCACCTCAGGGGAGACCGATGATTTTCTGACAGGTGCCAGAACCCAGCAGAGAGCTCTGTTCAAGATAGGACATGAATGCCAAGTATTTCCCCTGATGGTGGTAGTGAAGGAGAATTCATTCCCCTTTTACGTGTCGTCCCTGGTGCTCAGGACTGAACTCATTCAGCTGCGTGAGCTCGGGGGGCCCTGGAAAGCAGATCTGACTTAACTCTCCTTGTTTTCTGTTGGTGAGAATTTCTGAGGACCTTCAGAACGTATTTACTGACGTTTAAATGGGAACTCATCTAAGGAGTCACACTAAGTTGCCAGGTATCCTAGAGCAGTGACTGGCAGGTGACAACGCCCTTGGAGTTGGGCGGTGCCCACCAGTGAGGCATGTGCAACAGTCCTGGGGTCATACGGGGAAGCCAGCTGGCTGGCAGCAGGTCCCACGTAGTGGCCTTATGGGAGGACTTCCCCAGCCCAGGCCTGACCATCAGTTTCAGGATGGCCTCGGTAGTTGTGCCTTGGTAGGCTATATCAAGGGTGGCACCTTCTGTGAGGGGAATAGGGAGCTCTCTCAGGGAGGGACCCACTTTCACCATGCTCAAGAGGCTGCTGGGATTGCAAATAAGAAACACACTCAGCCACTGGGCATGGCCAGCCCAAGCTGAGACATCTCCCTGGGCAGTGCCAAGATGGGCACAGACAACTCTCCACCACGATGTTTCTAGTTCTGTGACTGACTACAGAACTTTCTTTAGAGAAGGGGGAGGAGCATTTTTAAGTCCTTGTTACTACAGAGTCCTCCAGTTTAGGGGACATTCTCTGTTAGGTGATTTTGCATCTCTTGACTCTGTGCAAAGTATAGGTTAGCTCACAGGGGAACGAACTTAATTCCAAACTATTTGGGGAGCTTTGAGGCACCCGGTTTACTCTCAGCCCCTGAATACAGAGGATGCACCTCTGGTTGCTGCTAACCCACCCCATGGTGCACCTCGTGTCCCCGTTCTGGGCATTTGCAGATGTTACAACCTCCATTCCACCCCTGACTCCTCCAAGGCACAGTCCAGGTCAGCTCAAACGCTTCCTGCAAGAAGCCTTGCCCACACCCTGGCCCTCGCTGATCTTCCTGTCCTCAGATACTGCAGCACTTGAGATAATGGAACATAACTTAGCCCCTAATTGCACATTGACTAGCATTGATCATGGCCATTTCCTGTAGGTCCTGTTTCACCAACCATACTATTAGCCATCTGAGACTAGAAAATGTATTTCCTTTTTCTTCCGCCTCCCCCTGTCTACCTAGCACATCAAGAACATTCGGAGGTATTGCAGTCAAAGGTGCAGACAAAAGATTTCTCTGCTTCTTTAAATGCCACCCACATTTTCTACCCGTCACAAGTCCTCTTCCTCCAGGAAAACCTCCCAACGGCTGGCTCACACTGATTTCTTGTCTGAGCTCCACATTTTGCCGCTTAGTTGTGGTCTGTCTGAATTCATTCTCTGGTTTAGCAGATGAGAATCCTTCTACACAACCACAGCCAGGTTTGGTAATGCCGCGGCAAGTCCCCGTATCAGAGACTGACCCACACGGGTCTCAGCTGACATTTGTTTGAACGTCTGAGGGGCTCCCCCACCCCGCTGGCACCTCTGTGAATAGACAGGCTGCAGCACCAGGTGGGCGAGTCCTGGCACCGCTGATGATGAGCTGTCATCAGGCAGCACCTCACCTACGCCCTCTAAGCTTAGATTTCTTCACCTACAAAATGGGCAAGGACAGTGATAATCCCACCCACCAAGCGGAGGTACTGGGGGCGTCTCAAAGGCCACGCTCTACCAACGGCGTCAGGGCGTGTCAAGTAGGGGTGAAGAGCTGGTCCCCTGGCAAGCCACCAGGCCAGCCACCTGCCTTGACCGAGGCATTTAGTTTCCTCACCTCCAGTTTCCTTATCTGTATAGTAGAGACAATCGAGCAGAACTGTGGCTTCTTGTGGGGAGCACGTGACACCATGTGTCTACTTGGTGCTTCTTCTTCCTTAGCCATAGTCAAGTAGTAAACAACCGTTATCACAGTGACTGGCGCATGGAAAGTGCTCGAGAATCTTATCTTCCAGCAAGCCGGGGCCTTCTGGCCCCCGTTTCCCTCCCAGGTGTCAGGCTGGTCTGCTGGCTGCTTATGCCACACCTGACACAGGGAAGGGCCTACCACCTCATCAGCTCTCTACGTTCTAGCAACAGACCCTAGCTCCTGAAACTGCACAGCTTTCTCTTGTTTCGCCCTCCCTCCACAAGTTACGTTTTAGCTTCTAAGTCCTTATCCCACAGAAAAATTGCAATAAATTTTTACTTGAGAGTGATGTGTAACAACTGATAGCCTGATAAAATCTCCCCTTACCAGGGATTAGACAACAGCTTTCTATTTCCATAGGACAACACAGAGGATGCTTCTGAGAAGAGAAAATAAGCTTTTGAGGAGACCGTCACTCTAAATTCCACCAAGCACTGGGGGACCAGCCTTTACAGCTGGCCTGGCTGAGCACCTCAAATCCCGTGGCCACCGCCTGCTTCATATGCTAGCTGTCAGCCCAGCCCCTTTGGGCGGAATGGCCCTGATGATCTTAGAGGACGGCAGCCATCCACTCTTTAGTCCTGAACTGATTCTAGAAGGCTCTCCAACTCTCAGAACTTCATCGTGCACAGCCAATGCTGGAGTCTACAAATTAAGTCTCTGCACACGAAGTCCTGGCCGAGTTTCGACCTTTAGTTCATTTAATTCTGAATTCTCCATTCGGTTTCTGTCACATATGGTATATTACTTAATTACTACCTATGCCTTTTATGTAGTGATTTTAATGCAACTAAACAGGTGCTGTAATTTACTTCCCAAGGAGACTTGTGTGCTGATAAAAAGATCCATTGGATTTCCCTTTAGTCATATTAGCTTAAATTTGTGGGCTGCCTCTGGGTGAAAAGAGCAGGGTATAAATTGCAGTATTGCTTTTGTTCATTTTTACTCTAGCTCACTCTCCATTTCATTCATTCAGACTATCAAGACCTTTTAATTGTTCAAGGTTACAGCCTGAAAACTGCAAAGAGGCTGGAACTGACCTGGGAGGAAAGAAGCAAGTCCAGCTGGAACAAGGGGTGATTCGAAGATGCTTCAGGACAGGTCATCATAACCTGCCACAAATCCGGGGGACTCTGTGGAACAGCAGCACCAACTTAATTAAAGCCATTCCTAGCTGAAGGGAAGAGGGGTCAAAAGCAAAATAGAGCCACTGATGACTCTGAAATGCATATACAAGGAAGCAGATTTGGCTCAACTGATAGAATGTCCACCTACCACATGGGAGACCCAGGGTTCAAACCCAGGGCCTCCTGGCCCACGTGGTGAGCTGGTCCACATGCAGTGCTGATGCACGCAAGGAGTGCCCCGCCATGCAGGGGTGTCCCCCGCATAGGGGAGCCCCACGCGCAAGGAGTGCGCCCCATAAGGAGAGCCGCCCCACACGAAAAAAGCACAGCCTGCCCAGGAATGGCGCCGCACACACGGAGAGCTGACACAGCAAGATGACGCAAGAATAAGAGACACAGATTCCCAGGGCTGCTGACAAGAGTGCAAGTGGACACAGAAGAACACACAGCAAATGGACACAGAGAGCAGACAACGGGGGGGGAAGGAAGATAAATAAATAAATCTTAAAAAAAATAAAATAAAATGCATTTACACTTGACCATGAAATGCAGCTTCATCCCTAGACAAATCTGTGTCCCAGAGGGACGCTTCTGTTCCCCCAGGCCATCTGCCAACCAGTCACAGAGCATCACTGACTCAAAAGCAGAGACAGCGGAAATGTGCAGGAGGCTGATCCAGGGAGGACCAGAGCGGGACCCTGCTTTTGGATTTCAAAACGATACCCCAGGAGATTCCGGTGCAGATGGTGTGTGGACCCCACTTCGAGGAACTCTGGAGGAGATGACTCCAGGATTATTTCAGCTGCACAGTATAGACAGAGAAATAAACATTCAGGTCCTTGTATATTTTACACATTCATCGCCTCTGTGTGCACAAGCAGAGAAAGACTATGCACTATCCATCTCTCTACTGTTTATATGGATTCCACATGTGCCTCGTGTATAGCAAAACAACGGAATGTTATCAGATTTCAGGAAAACCAAATAAATACAGTGTATGGAGGTGAGTATTTTTTTTTTTCTCTTGCTTGGCCCAGAAAAAGAATTTAATTTATAAAGCGTGACGAGCATCATAAGCACACCTCCACATCTCAGAGATCTAAATAGAGAATAGTCTTTGCTCGTTCAGGGACAATTTCAAACAACCTTAGCGATCCCGTCTTTGTTGTTCTGATGGCCTCAGCTTCAAGTCATGGGCTTGACCTCCAAAGCTGATTCCTCATGGAAGCCTCCAGCGCTGGGACATTATCACTGTGCTTGGCCCCGCATGGCTCAAGGGAGCAGGAATTGCTTCTCCTTGTCCATCATTCCCCTTGATGGATGGCCAGCGGGCTTCAGCCCACGGGCCAGCCATGACCATGCTGTAGAGTTTGCCCAGGGGCTGTGTAGAGAAGGCTCTGCCTCGGCTCCAGAGGAAGGCGTGGGATCTGGGTCCCTGGAGGAAAGGCAGGGGGTGACTGGCTTTTGTATCCCATATTTGCTGGTCCAGCCCTAGGCTTCCCTCTGCAAGGGGCTTTTTATGCACAATTTAATACATAATTTTAGAGCCAGGAGAGAACTTGGAGATTTGACAGCTCAGGATTAGAACTTCTGTCTCCTGACTCCAAATTCTGTGCTCTTCCCGTTAACCCGGTTGGTAATAAAGCATCCAAACCCGTGGAGGCAGGTATGGCTCCCTCTCAGTCCCAATCTTCCGGGGGCCTCGTATTTGTAGCAAAGGCCTTTCCAGTCTAACCCAGGCAAGTTCGGCCAGAAGTATGATTTGGTGCTGAATATAGGAGAAGGGCGATCCCATGTCAGGCAGATGGGTTCTCTTGGGAAGCGCAGGCCTTGCTGATCTCAATGTCCTTTGTGTAGGCTGAGTGGTGGTCCCAAGCCCTCGTCACTTGCCAGAGATGCCCTGCATCGGTTAAATTCCTCCACCCTCTAACCTAATGGATAGACCTGTCAAATTGGCTGATTCTAAGACTATGCTCATGAACACAAATACAAATACAATGAATAAATAACCTTCTCCCACTCTGAAGCAGCTTCCCCCACTCTTCTACCTGGGAGGAAGTCCATTTCCCTAGACCTGCCTCTTGCTGAACACCATTTTGGTTCATTGACTTAATTTTACTGGGGAAAAAAAAGAGATGGAAGGATACAGTAAGAATTTAACTTCTTTGATTTTTGACAGATTTGATGGTCAGAATCCAGGTGAAAGACAACAAGAAAGAGTAAGCAAGTTATCATTGGATGCACCTGAGAGAAGCTTTGAGCCATGGGGTACTGATTCCCTTCCTACAGCACTTTTGTTGCCTTGTCTTCTCATCAATAAAAAGATGATGCTCCAGGTTTTTAATTCAGTGACTCTCATGTAGGGCCAAAAATATCTGACAGTAGCTTGACTTTTTAAAATGCAAGCACTGTGCTCAGATTTATTAATTTTTATGTTATGAATATTTAAACAAGCTCAGCCCGATGGAATCATTTCACATGGAGCTAATGCACTTACATTTTTAATGAAATGAGTAGTCAACCGTTAAAAATAAAATATTGATATGAATTGTTAGACTAATTGATTGGGGGAGAAAGTTAGTGTGCAAGCAATCAGAGATGTAAGAAAAATGAATGGAAATCAAATGGCCCAATTATTATCGGCCCCTGGCATTAAGGAAGACACTGTCCAATATATCTCTTTTCCTTTATGAACAATTGCTTTTTAAAATGTCTAAAGAAAATTATCACTGTAAATCAAACTGCAGGTAGGAAATGTGATCCAAAAGTAATATCTTCAGCAGTGGCACTTAACTGCTCAGTTCCTGCTATAAAAAAAGATGTGCAGAACTGAGGTCATTTTCTTTTTAACTCAGATCCCAAACTGACTTATTCCTGGATCCCGCGTAAACTAGAGCAGCTCACACTACAGAGAAGTGTCACCTGAATTTCAAGCAACCTGTGCTCTTATCAAGATGTGAGCAAATGTAATTTTAAAAGTTCCTTGAAACACTCTCGGTTTAAAGATCCTTTTAAGTCATTTTTAAGTGGAAGGATTACTTTTTTAAAGCAAACTCTGGCATTCCTTCTCTGTAACGTTTGTTTGTCTTCCCATGACAAACTGTTTGAATTAAAGGATCAGGCTTAGTTAACGAAGGTTGCTGCAGTTCTCAAATTCTTTGTTAGCAGCTGAAGCTACAAAAGGAAAACCAAGATTTCTGTTCCACCCTTAGGTTTTTGTTGGCCAGTGAATTCCTCCTGTTCAATTAGGGGAGAGTTGATAAACGAAAGGTAAAGAGAACTATACCCGGTCAAGAAAAGACTGAGTTCAGACATCTCCATAAATATCTCTTCTGTGGCAGTTTGATGAGCAAGGCATGTATTTATTCCGCAAAACAGGAGGCCCTGCTATGTCAGAAACATGGTAGGTGGCGGGGACTCAAAAAAGGAAAGAGTGACGAAGGTGACCTGTTGGCATTTTGTGTGCAGAAATAGAGAGAGCAGGGGAGTGAAAGAACTGAAGATTCTGGAAAGAAAATGGTTGAAGCGATGCCCTGGAAAGGGGAGGCGCGAGAGCCAGGAATGGGGACAGCAAAAACTGCGGACCAAGTGAGGAATAAAAGAGAAAATGTCTGTCAGTGTCACTTAGTCCAGGGTTTTCCAAACTTGAACATGCACACCGGTCACAGGGGCTCTTGTGAAAACGCAGGGTCTGATTCAGCAGTTCTGAGTCCACATCCCCGGAGGAGGCAGAGCTGCAGAGCCAGGCCAAGATGAGCGCATCCTGGTTTTCTCTACTGGAGATTGAAGAACGTCTGCCCGTGAATGAGTCATGTATTAAGTGCCTATTGTGTACCTAGCAATACTCCAAGTACTCTGAAGAGTCTAAAAGAAGACAAAGCCCCCTTGTCCAGGAACTTTAGTCTTTTAGAGGAGATAAGGCATGCAAACACAAAACCACTGGCGTAAAACAGAAGAGATGACATATTCCGGAGCCTGTGCATGGCTGCAAGTCTTCACGAAAGAGAAGCTCGAAGATGGAGGGGCTCAGACAGGCAGGATGCACGGGACGCAACCTTAGACTGAAAATGAACCTAGAGGGCAGAGCGGGGAAGGCAGGTGCACAGAGCCGTGGAGCTCTGAGGGGTCCCCAGGCTCCGGCGTCCCCCCGCGCGGCTGCCTCTGTTTCGAGGAGGCCCCGTGCTGGGGCTGGGGCTGGGTTCAGCTGAAAAGGCAGATGTGTTTCCTTAGCTCCAGAGCTCCCAGCTCGTGCCTGGACATACGCCCAGCCGTTCAGCAAGTGGCCACCCATTGTCAGAGACGTTCAAGGAACGCGGGGCGGGGCTCCTCCCACCCCAAAACTAATAAGCCCCGCAAAGGGCATCGGAGAGACCCAGATGAAGACAAAAGGCACATTGTAACCGAGGAAGAAAAACATGAGTCATGATTGTAGAATGACAATCTGTTTTTTAAGATATCAGTTCTTATTTGTTTTTGCTACTGAGGGAAAAGAAAAAAGGGAAAAGCTAACATTTTCCTTCTCACTACCTTCTCAGAAGAACTGCCATGGGGTTGTGTGAAGGTTCGGGCTGTCTGGGGTTACAGAGTCAACCCTTGCCAGCCATGGAAGGTTGGATCCCCCCGATTATGCCGGGGCTGCCAAAGGAGGGGCAGGGGGCTCGGACCTCCTGCACCCACAGGTCCGGGGGCTGCATCGCACGGGCCTCGTCGTCCACCGTGGAGGCGAGCAGTGGTGCCTTGGTCACTCTGCCAGGGCTGGGAGCACCCCCGCGTGCTGGGGGAGGAGGTGCAGCCTTCAGGCAGGAAGGTGCAGCATGGGGGCTGGGCCTCGGAGGACGAGGAGGAAGGGCCAGGCAGCTCAGGGGTAAGAGCTTCTAGAAGGAGGAGGCAGCTCAAGCAAAGCCAAGGAGAAATCCCTGCGATGGGAGAAGTGGGGGGCTGTGGGTTTCAGCTGAAACGGGGAGCCTACGGAGGCTGTGCCCGGAGGTGTCCAGCAAGGGTAGGCTGGGACCGAGCTCAGGGGGTTCTTGTCCATCAGCCAGGAGAGTCCAGACCTCCTGTGTACAGCGAGGTCCAACCACGACCTTCCCATCCTGCTTTCCTAGAAGGTTTGCACAGCCGTGACACTGGAAACCGACACCTTTGCTTAGACTTCCATTAGAAGTCATTTCCACTTAGCTATTTGCTGAGTTGTGTGACAATGGATGGGGAAGCTGGGGGCTGGTAGACCAGAGGTGATCTGTGCCTTCATTTCTAACCTGCTATGCAATTTTGGTCGCGGGCCAACTTCCCTGAGCCTCAGTTTCCCCCGCTGGACTTGCAGTAGAGATCATGTGGGCACAGAAGGATAGATCCTGGGAGCCAGCTACGTGCATTTTCTATTTAATCCTCCAGCAGCACCAGGAGAAAGGCCCTTTATCACCCCTTTGACAGTTGAAGACAGTTAGGCTCAAAGGATTTAAGTAATTTTCCCAAGGCCATGCATGACTCTTAATTAGCAAATTTGGGATTCAAACCCCAGATCGGTCTGATTTCAGACTCTTTACCTACACTCAATTCTGCAACCACCCCCTTGCCAATTTCAAAAGAACCCTCCAACGCAAAGTCGTCTCAAAGTACAACTGCCTCTCATCATCCTTCCGCTGCTGGGAAGAGACACGGAGTCCTCTGAGGCTGGAACTGAAAAGTTATAAATCACTTAGCTCACGTTTTCATTTTACAGAAGGGGACAAATTCCAGCAAAGCGTGGACTCTCTCACAGCTGGTCCTGGTGAGCGCAGGTCCTACAACTTCAACGTGTTTTAGGGGCAGCCCCTTGACTGGGGACCCTGAGAACCTCTGGGGTTGTTTTACACCCACCCATTTTCTATTCCTTATGTTCAGCAGCTGTTCTCATGGCCTCCTCTACAATTCCCCATTTCCCAGTGACCTTGAAAATAAGTGTCTCTGGGACCTGGCGCCGGAAGCAGAGTCACAGTTCAGGACAAAGATCTGAACCCTGAGGGGAGGGGGTTTTTGGCAGGGGATGTTTCAGGAAAAAATTAGAAAACTTGAGGTTTCACAAGGTTTAAATGGGTATGGTATTGCTGAAGAGAAGAAATGGTGATATTAAATTTTAAAAAAACAAGTTTCAAAAATTAAGGCCAAAAATGGTATCAAGAGCCTTAAAACTATTCACACTCTAATCTTTAATTTAGTAATTCATTTCTAAGAAGGCGTCTTTAGAAATAATCTGAAATTCACAGTGAAATTCACCTGACTATTCAAGAAGAAGAAACCTGAAAACAATTTAACTATCCAACCTCAGGGCAATATCCATAATATAGAATATCATGGAGCCATTAAAAGAGTATTCATAAATGGCTTAAATGGCATGAGGAAGTGCTGATCATATCTATTAAGTAGAAAAAAGGATGAGAAATATAAATAACGAGTTCCCAACTATGTTAAAAGAAAAAAAAAAAACTGCCTAGAAAGTGGGGAATATACCAAAATTCTAAAAGACTTCCTCTGTGGGAGGTAGAATTATGGGAGTAAGAGTATTTACCCTCTTCGTTAAACTTCCCAAGTTTTCTGCAAGAGCCTTGAGTTCCTTTTATAATTAAGAAACAAAGAAGCATAGAAAACCCTGTGTCAAGAGCAAGAACACCCGTTCTATTTTCCCTTGAGCTGCCCCCTGTGTTGTCATAAAGCTGTAAATTAGGATTCAGAATGTCCTGAGCGCACAAGAGGGCTTCAGCAGTACCCGGAACTGCCTTCTGACGTCCACGGTCTGGGGTCTGGTTCAAGCCTGAGTTGATGGGGCTGAAGAAGCATCTCTGAAATGACATGTGACATCAGGGAGGGTGGGAGAGAGGGACGGACAATGAGTGAAGTCACCGCAGTGATTTGCAGTGGAGGAATTGAAGACCTTTGGCCCTGAAAGGAGGCTTGGAGGTGAACTAGTACAACCTGCTCGTTTTATCAGTGGGGAAACTGAGTCAGAGTGTTTCCTGACACTTTCAAGACCACACAGCTCCCAGGGAGCCAAGAGTGCCTACAACTGCAAGCAGGAGAATTGCATCCAGCATCCATGTGGGATCTAAGCCCCCTCTTGATGCAGAGGAGGACTGGACATCACCATCTCAGGGTCCACAGGATGGAGGAATAGAGTATGGATTAGAGTGGACTCACTGGTGTTCTGCTGGGGAACTACCGGGATTAGTAATGGAAGAAACTGTAGCACTGATGTGGAGAAAGTAGCCATGGTGGCTGCTGAGGGTAGGGAGAGGGAAGAAGAGATGTGCTGTGGGGGCATTTTCAGGGGTTGGAGTTGTGCTGGATGGTGCTGCAGGGCCAGTTACCCGACATTGTATGTCCTCCCATGGCCCACTGGCTGGACTGTGGGAGAGTGTGGGCTATGGTGTGGACCATTGACCATGAGGTGCAGCGGTGCTCAGAGATGTATTCACCAAATGCAATGAATGCGCCACAATGATGAAAGAGGTTGTTGATGTGGGAGGAGTGGGGTGAGGGGAGTGGGGGGTATATGGGGACCTCATATTTTTTGAGTGTAACATTTAAAAGAAAATAAAGAAGAAAAATATATAAATAAATAAATAAAAATAAACATTATATTCTTTAAAAAAAAACAAAAACAGCGACTGGCCGAGAGGCCCAGCTCCCAGCAGTTCGCCTCCCAGTGCCCAGGGCTGCCTCACCAGTTTTGAAGTCATGCCTGGGTGCTTTAAACCATCCTCTGCAGTTGATTATTGGGGTGGAAACTGAGCCACCTCTGTCCCTCCCCGAAGGATTTACTGCAGGATCCCAGCGGCGCACCTAGGACACCAAATGTGCTGTGCTGGCTTGACATCTCCCTCCTCCCCTCTCTGCTAATCCACTCTGAAGTGGTTGGACCCCGATGCCCCCCAGCAGAGTGGCAGCAGCCCCGGGCACTGGCAGAGGGCTTGTCCGGGACCTGTGGAGGTGAGCGGAGTTTCCAGGACACCTGCGGGTGGGAGGGAGCCTAGCAGGCCCTTTTCAGGAAATTGGATCCGAATCCTGGGGCGGTGGGGACGTCCCAGCCCACCCTGTGGAGACTGCACCGCTCTGGCCTGGCCTGGAGAAGTGACCCACAAGGAGAAGAAGCACCGGGAACTTGGCTCTATGGTGCCAGCAAGGAGCCCAAAGAGGCAGAAGAGCAACTCTACCAACACGCTGAGACTCCTGCCAGGGTGGATGTGCAGGATGAAGAGAGCAGGGGGGACGTGGAGATGGGGGATGAAGGTCTCTGAGTTTGGTGACAAAGTCTGACAAAGTGGGTGGCTTAAAACAAGAGATGTTGGGAAGTGGACTTGGCCCAGTGGTTAGGGCATCCGCCTACCACATGGGAGGTCCACGGTTCAAACCCCGGGCCACCTTGACCCGTGTGCAGCTGGCCCACACGCAGTGCTGATGCGCGCAAGGAGTGCCATGCCAAGCAGGGGTGTCCCCTGCATAGGGGAGCCCCACGCATAAGGAGTGCGCCCCATAAGGAGAGCCGCCCAGTGTGAAAGAAAGTGCAGCCTGCCCAGGAATGGTGCCACACACACGGAGAGCTGACGCAGCAAGATGACGCAACAAAAAGAAACACAGATTCCCATGCTGCTAACAACAACAGAAGTGGACAAAGAAGAACACGCAGCAAATGGACACAGAGAACAGACAACTGGGGCGGAAGGGGAAGGGGAGAGAAATAAAAAAAAAAAAGAGATGTTTTTCATCTCGCAGTTCTGAAGGCCAGAATTCTGAAACCCGGGAGGCGGCAGGGCCCGCTTCCGCTGAGGTCTACAGGGAAAGCTTGGCTCTTGCCCCTCTCCTGGCCCCTGGGAGTTGCTTGCTGGCAAGCCGAGGCGTTCCGTGCCTCTGTCACCCCACAGCATTCTCATGTGTCTGCTGTGCCCAATTCTCCCCTTCTTATAAGGACGCCAGTTGGATTGGATTAGGGTGCACTCTTATGCCGTTGGGTGTCATCTTAATTAATCACCTCTTCAAAGACCTTCTTTCCACATGAGGTCACAGTCACATGCCCAGAGGTTAGGTCGTGTCTTTTCTGGGGACACAGTTCAGCCCATACAGATGGGACCCACTTGACTCCTTCCAAGAAAGTGGAGGCCCCTTAAGCTTCCAAAGCTGGGCACAGTCCCTGCGGCAGGTGCTCTCCACACAGCACTCTAGCTCCTTCTGCGCCCTGTCTTGTCCCTGGATAAAGTCACATGTGCCCTCTCCATTTTCTTTCCACTTGGTATCTGAGATCCCAAAGCAGCAGTCCAATGTCCGGCAGTGATGTCATGCTGGTGGAGACAGTAGCACAGGTGTGACGGTGGCGACTGAAAAGGTAGACATCCTGAGGGGGCAGTCTCTTCCAAGGTCACCTAGTGGTGGCAATAGTGGTCACCAACGTCTCAGGTACACAAGGAAAATTTGTGAGTTTCCAGAGACACCACAGTTTGCGATTATGCTGAAAAATGCTGGTAATAACACCTGCCAGGGCTTTGGAAGAACTCACTCAAGTACTAAAGTTAATTCAGCATGTAGTATATGGCACATATGATATGGACTCCAAGTGGGAGAATTCAGCATTGAGTTGGTTGGAGTCTTTTACGTGGACCCCAGAAAATGAAGTTCCCAAATTGGCCCGTTCCTGCCAGCGTGGGATCCTTGGATTGGACTGAATTCATCTGGGGCCTTTGGTTGGAGTGAGCTGTGACCCAGGGTGGGTCCTGGCCCTCTTGCTGGAGTCCGTTGTAAACGGAGAAGATGGCAGAGAAAGAGAGCGCCATTTTACACTGCTCGTGGGAGAGGATTCCAGAAACAGAAACAGAGAAAGCCTGAGAGGCTGGGAGAGAAGCCAGAGGCTGGAATCGGCAGAGCACAGTGGCACAGAAAGAGGCCCAGGAGAAGTTTGAAGAGAGGAGGCTGGGAGGAGAGGGGAGGGCAGAGCCATGTGCCTGACCGTCCAGAGCTGAGCAGGGGTAGAAAGCGAGCCTGGTGGAGAAGGCAGAGCCCGGCCGCCATTTTGCCTCGCCATGTGGCGGGAGTCCAGGACCACGTGCCACCGACCTTAGGTGAGACATCATCTCTGATGACGCCTTGATTTGGACATTGTCACTGCATCAGAACTGTAAGCTCTGATCCTAATACATTCCCACTACCAAAGCCCATCCATTTCTGGTATTTTGCATTGGTATGGCAGCCTTTAGCAAACCAAGATGAGCGTCACCGAAGAAAAGACCATGTCTCTTTACAATCCAAGGGCAGGTAGAGACTGAACGGAGTCACAGTGGGGAAGTAAAAGGCACTGAGACCATATAACACTATATGGGAACTTACTCTGGGCAACCCGGATTAAATGAGATAATTAAATGTGTATGAAGTGCTAGCATGGTACCTGGCACATAGTAAGAACCCAATAAATTATAACTGTTATTTTTGTTATTACTGTTAGCCTAAAAACATGTTTCCAGGGGGCAACACCTTTTTTGGACATGTGAATGAGGAAGGAAAGTCTATCATCTGCACACATCCATTCCATTCTTTGTGTGTGTGTGTGCACTTTTATTTTTATTCATTTTTATTTTTTCTCTTTATTTTTTTAAATGTTACATTTAAAAAAAATGAGGTTCCCATATACCCCCCTCATTCATTCTTTTGCTCCTTCATTTGCTAGTTGATGTACATTTGTTTTCAACTTATATATGTGTGCTCTATACTCAGTACAGAGTTACAAAAACAGATGACTTACTCCCTGCCATCAAGGGGCTCAGATTCCAATAGGGAAGAGAGACCCATAAATAACTAATTGTAAAATGGTGTCATAAGAAATATGACAAAGGCCAGTGACCTCAACCCCACCCTGCAGGGGTCAAGAAGTCTACACTGAATAAGGGAAGGAAGAGTAGTTGCTCCCCAGGGACCTTTGTTTCATTACCAGTTTTTTTCCTGGGTACAAGGAGCTTGACATTCTTGTGTTCCTGTCTCCACATTTTATCACCTACTGCATGGCAGGTGGAAACAAGTTTGGAAAGGGTTCCTTGCCATGCTACAGCCACAGAATTTTTGGCCAAGAGAACAAACTCAGAGCAGGCACATTCGGTTCCAGAGTGACCAAGAAATGGTCCACCGCTACAAGGGCTACAACGTGGAAATGGTGTGACTGGAGCGAAGCCTTGAGGAATACTCCGATTTTCTGTGTATCCAAGAAGGTGGAGGGTCGAGTGTCCTGATGCCCGGCCCCGCAGAGCCGCCTTTCAGCTGTCACCCCTGGCAGTCCTGCCACCGTCCCCGCACCGTTGTCACCCGGGGAAGCAGAGCCTCCGCATTTTGGTGGCAGAACTTGCCTGAAATGCCACACGAGGCACAAGGGCACTCAACTCTTCCCTGGAGCCGGAAGGTGATCTTTCTCTCCCCAGGGCCAGCAGCAGCGAGGGGACGATGATCAGGCTTCTTTGCACCCTCAGGTCTGCTGTCTGCCAGGAGCCCGGGCCACGGCCACAGCCAGCCCCAGGCCTGGGCAGGCCGAAGAGACAGGGGCAGTCGGCACCTTCCCAGACCCCAGGGCATGTGAGCGTGGAGCATCTGGCCCTGCCAGGTGTGGGCCCTTGGGGAGTTTTGTCTCTGACCCCTGGGTCACCCCACAGAGCAGAAGACAAAGTTAGCTCCGGCTAACTCTAGCTGGCTCAGCTGTCCAGTGGAAAGGACCAAACCTGTCACAAACCAACCAACAAACGCAACTCCAGCAAAATAGGAAGAGAAGAAGAATCATCCCTAAAGGGAAGGAGTTAGGGGACAACAGTGCCCAGAACACCCCTGCCTCAGCTTTGCTCAGCTCCCCCAACTCTGACTCGTGCCTGCCCCACCCCAACCCCATCCAGAACCTAGAAATTCGGTGGTAAATTCCATTCATCAATACAAGAAAGAGAATCGACAGGCAATGTTTTTCTGGTCATAGGAGCCTAATTTCAATTGTGAAACCTATGTAGAATTTCTTCTTTTTTTTTTTGTCTTTATTTTTTTAATGTCACATTCAAAAAAATGAGGTCCCCATATACCCCCCACCCTCCTTACCCCATTACTCCCCCCATAACAACAACCTCCTCCATCATCATAAGATATTCATTGCACTTGGTGAATACATCTCTGAGCACCGCTGCACCTCATGGTCAATGGTCCACACCATAGCCCACACTCTCCCACAGTCCAGCCAGTGGGCCATAGGAGGACATACAATGTCTGGAAACTGTCCCCACAGCACCACCCAGAACAACTCCAACGCCCGAAAATGCCCCCACATCACATCTCTTCCTCCCACTCCCTACCCCCAGCAGCCACCATGGCCACTTTCTCCACACCAATGCCACATTTTCATCGATTACTAATCACAATAGTTCATGAATAGAATATCAGCAAGTCCAGTCTACTCCTCCATCCTGTGGACCTTAGAATGGTTGTGTCCACTCCACATCTATATCAAGAGGGGGCCTAGATTCCACATGGATGCTGGATGCAATCCTCCTGCTTTCAGTTGTAGGCACTCTTGGCTCCCTGGTGTGGTGGTTGACCTTCTTCACCTCCATGTTAGCTGAGTGGGGTAAGTCCAAGAAACCAGAGTGTAGGAGTTGCATAAACCAATAAATCTGACTTTTCACCTGTCCACGCTCTGGTCCAGGAGAACCTGCCTGCCCCAGCTCAAGGGAGGAAAGAAGGGGCTCTGACGGCCACCTTGGAGGTGCAGCATCTCTACCAGAAGAAGCTTGGGGAACCAGAAGCAGAGAAAGTGGGGGCATATGGGACAAATGGGTAAAAACTGTTTATCTTTCCTTCAAGCCCTGGATCACACATGGAAAGTGGTTAGCATTCCCCATTGCTCTCCATCCCCAGCGATGGTTCAATGCTCACTGAGAAGAGACAATGCAGAGACTAAAAGGCACAGCGGCCTCCTCTGGAATTCCACCTCCAGAACCGAAAGCTAGTAGACTCAGGGAGGATTTTCATCAGCCTGTGGGCAGCGGTCATCTCTAGACTTCAGGGTTTCTACAGTTTTACTTTCCTGTTTATGTTTTTTATAGCTAGTTTGAAGTTTTTGGTTATGTTACTAAACCTGAATTATGTTATAGTCAGCAAGAAAGAAATATGCACATGACTGTGATATTGGTCTCCTCCCTCCAGAGACCACAGGAAGATTAAAAAAAAACATGGGAATAAACTGGTAACAGCGGAGGGAGTGGGAGGAGACCGTAGAGGAGGGATTTCTATACTCCAAAGCCTGTAGAAGCCTCTGCTGGTGGATCGTATTCCAGAACGGGGCTGGGCTAGGGCCTCCAAATTGTCAGCTCGAGGTCTGGCGGGTGGGGGGTGCTCCACACTCCCCCTGCCCAGCCCCGGCTTTGGAGGCTTGGCAGGCATCAGGCACCCCCCTCTAGAGGCTTGATCATTCATCCTGAGAATTAGGGCTTCTAGGCCAGTGTGGAAACCTTTTCTTCTGACGTTGGAGAGCTCTCTAGCCAGTCTCCTCTTTCTGCTCATCACCAAGTGAAGGTGGCCAGTCAACAGGCCCCGCCCAAGGGGCATGGATCAGAACCCCTTCGTTCTGAAGGCACGAGCTTCGTTGCATGGCATCAAACCACTGGAGTAATCCTAGCTCAGGGCCTGACTCAATATTTACTATAAGACTTGGCTAAGGTATTAATAATTTAAAGTTTATAAAAATATTCATATGAACACTGTTTATTGGTTTTCAACCTTGAGAATCAGATTAATAGAACAGAAAAGACTTAAATATAGTTCTAGGAGAAAATGTAAATGTGATCAACTTTGACAGGGCCAAGGAAAATCCTGGTTGTCAGAAAATGGGAAGGATATGGGGAGAAAAGGGATGGAGGGTAGAAAATGAATAGTAGAACAAAAATAAAGATGAAGAGAATTGAGGGGAATAAATTAAGGTAGATACTTACCTGTCAGTGAGGGCAGGTGACTTGACATTGTCTTAAATCAGGGGTTCTTAACAAGGGGTCCATGAGCCTGCATTGAAATTGAAAAACACAGTATTCCTCTGGGGACATGTTGGTGTGAGTGTGATACAGTTATAAATAATGCACAGTATAGTGGGACTATACTGTTTTCACCTGATTGGCAGAGGGGTCCATGGAACAAAAAAGTTATGAACCCCTGTCTTAAATTAAATTAATAAGTCAAGAAACAGTATGTAAATTCTTTCGAATCAGGGAGGTAAGCACTAGGGTAGAGAACAGAAACCATTTGCCTCTGGGAACCTGGGATAAAAGGGGTTTATTGGGGTAAAAGCGTATAGTTTCAAGGCCACCCAGGGTAGAAGAGGCATGTGGGGCCAAAACGATCCACTGAGACCTAAGAGCTTGACAGTTGAAAATATTGAATCAGAAGAATGATGGAAGGTTGTCCAACCACCAGTTTACAGAGGAGGAACTCGAGACCAGAGAAGTTGCTTAGTTTAATGGCACACACCAGACCTTCTGACTTCCCAACCACTGCTCTTCTGAAATGAAAGCTATCCGGAGAAGACTGTTGTGTTTCTATGTCAAAAATATAAATGATGTAAGAAAAACCTAGCAATAGCTATGATCAGAATGAACAATGATGAAAAAGATGCACAATGAAAAACACTGAACTGAAAAGTATTGAAAAAAAATTTTTAATGTAAACACATTAAGTGACTCTATAGTCAAATGCCATATATATATTAAGGGAAAAAAATTGCCTGGGCATAAAAACCATTCCAAGATGGTGGGTTTGTAAATGAGTATCTATTGAGTCCAAAAGAAATGATGCATTCCAATCAGAAACAGGCAGAAATCCTGCTGTCCAGTGTGTTGAAAGTAAGGCTCGGAATCAATAGCAGAAGTATGTAAAAAAGTTAAATAATTTCTAGTGTTTTCTTGGTGTAGCTGATGTGTTAGTTTATTTATTCACAGGGTTGAGGAGTCTGATGGTTTTGAAGACCTTTTGGATATGCTACTGTTAGGACAAACATAACACCAGGGAATGATTTTATTTTTGGTACCTGGGAGAGTCTTGATAGATCAAATGTAAACTGAACAATATTAGTCAGCATGGTAACAGGCTGTGGTCTGTGATCTTGTTGGTGGTATTGGCAGACTTATTAAGAAACTTAGGAAGGCAACGTTTGTAAGGACACCTATGGCAGTTCAAGATTATTTTATGAATCCCCAAAAGAGGAAGATTATGTTTGTAAACTAGTCTATTCCTCTGGGTGTGATACCCTTGGAATGCATTAAATTCAGCTGAGGGGCCTTTGATTAGCTTACCTGTTAGGATTGATTTGGGCTTCTGATTCAACTACATCAGTGAGCATAACTCAGATCGATTCCCTGCCTCTTGCTGGGTCTGATACAAACGAACTCACACAGGAAGACACACAGGGACATCTCTGCCGTGCGACAGAAAGGAGAAGTCTCAAACAGCTGAGGTCCCAGGGAGGATGCGCCATTTGCCTGATAGCTTACAGCTGAGATTGGAAAGAGAGCAGAACAGCCAAGACTGGAGACCCAGAAAGAAAGAAGCCCTACGCCAGGAGAGAGAGGGCTACAGGATCACTTAAGCATGAAACCTCAAGAGGCTGGGCCCAGGGAGGAAAGGGTGAGCCAGAGGGGAAGGAGAGACCAGCCAGAGACCGGCGGCCATCTTGCTTCACCACGTGGCAGCTGACCTGGGGGAGAATGCACCTCTTATGGTGCCTTGAGTCGGACTTTCTGTGGCCTTGGAACTATACGCTTTTACACGAAATGAACCCCTTTTATAAAAGACAATATATTTCTGGTACTTCGCATTGGGACCTCTTTGGCTGACTAATACAACATGGAATTTAAGCCTGCTCGTTGCATTATTCACAGTGATTGCTTAGCGCTAAAAGGTTAGAACTGGAAAATGTCACAGATGTAGTAATTAACACTGAGCACTGGATAGTCTCCTGTGTGCTGATAGGACAATGATTTGCCTGATCTCTGGGAATACAACACCCTATCCTGCTGTATTTCGGTGGATCAGTTTAGGTGACTTCGAGTTGGAAACAGTTATTTTTTGAATTGTTGCAAAAACCTACGCTGACTCACCAAAAGTTATTGGATCATCTTAACTCTTGGAATATTTGTTTTTAAGGCTGCCTATGAGTTAAATACACATATATTATAGTTTAAAAATGTAGGGGAAGCGACATGGCTCAACTGATAGAGCATCTGTTTACCATATGGGAGGTCCAGGGTTTGAACCCAGAGTTTCCTGACTCATGTGGCAAGCTGGCCCATGCGCAGTGCTGCTGCACGTAAGGAGTGCTGTGCCATGCAGGGGTATCCTCCGTGCAGGGGAGCCCCTCGCTCAAGAGGTGTGCTGCACATTGAGCTTCCCCTGAAAAAAGCTCAGCCGCCAGGAGTGGAGCCACACATATGGAGAGCTGATGCAGCAAGATGGTCCAATAAAAAGAGACACAGATTCCCAGTGCTGCCAAGAATGCAAGAGGCACAGAAGAACACACAGTGAATGGACATAAGAGAGCAAAGGGGAAAGAAATAAATAAAAAACAATTTTAAAAATGTAGAATTCAGTTCACTCATTTCTAGAGAAATTAGTTAATTCTGAGAAACTCATTTTGTGAGGAATAATCTAGCCCATTTTCTTACACTGGAATGAGTTTTCCAGAAATAAAAGTCATAGCCGGAACCTCATTCTCAAAACCATAGCTATGAAGACTGGATTCCAAAAAGTGCGCTTCAAACATAATGAAAATGAAGTAACACTGTGAAGTTTGTTTTTCTCACTTAATTTTGATGGGATACAAGAAGCATTAGGAAATGCTGTTACTGAACTGCAGTGTAAAAGAGAACTGAAAACTAAATATGACAATATTGAAGTACCAGGAATCTAAAGGTGTAAACATTTCATCCATATTTAGAACAAAAAATGAAGGAAGTGGCATTTTGACCCAGAAGAAAAGGGGTCAAGTTTTGAGATTCTGATGAAAGGAGAAATGAATTATAAAAAGAAAAACTTAATAATTTAAGCTTTGCTTGCTCTCAGTTTGCACTGTTACAAATATAAAATGTAACCACCAATAGTATATATACTTGTATTACCTGCTTATGTTAATGTTCTATCAAAATCAAGCTTGTGTGCTGATTTTTCTGAGATCCAATCTACTTCATTCAAGTGTTTGTGTTACTGGCCCATGAATGAGAAATGGAGGCTCCCAAATTGGGGATCCTTGACTTTCTCCTAATAGGACAGGCAGACCTCAGAGTGAGCGATTCAAACACTAAAGGATGGATTCACTTGTATTTTTGGTTTTTAATGAGTCTCAGATGCATAACTCTTGATTTGTGACACTTGCTCATCCCTGGCCCATGCATGGCCTTCTTTTCCAAGTGTCTGGGTAAATGCATTTATTTACTTAGTTATTGAGAGATTTGAATGTTCCTCCTCCAAGTTCCACATTCGAGAATATGGAGCATCACAACGAGCCCCACTAAGATGGAAGAGAAGCGAGTACAGACAGGACAACCAGCTTCTCCTGAGTCTCACCTGCCACCAACACCGTCCTGGGCCCTTTTCAGAAGACATCTGGCTAAGCCTTCCAGAGCAGGCCCCTGGCGCCTCATCCCCTGCTCCCATTTCCTTCCCACTGCCCTACGCTGGCAGGTCAGAGACAGAACCCCTGTGCAGGACAGCAGTGCTTCAGTGCCATTTGCTCAGGTGGCCGGGTGCTTTGATGTTGGGCGACTTTTGAGTTTTCACAGCTGAACTTTGAATGTCCTTAGAGCAGCTTTCTGTTGCTATTTGCTGAGTTTAAATCAGCAATGAGTCTGCAAACAAGCAGACACAGCAGATTGCCTCTCCTGGTGGGTATAATAAGGGGCCTACAAAGTCCACGACCCAGGAAGGAAAATGTGGATTCAAAGTTAAAGGACTGTGAGCCCCTGTATCAGAATCGTCTTCTATGACTCCTGACTCATCTGGATTGACTGATCTGAATGACTTTAAAAGGAAAAAAAGCCTCTTTCTGCCCCACATCATCGGAAGTGTTTGCTTTGGCAGCAGTGTAGGATGGGTGGGTTGCTAGACGTTTGGAAATCCCGACTAAGGTCTGATGCAACCTGGTGTCCTGCAAAACCAATTTAAAAAAAAAATTCCTGGACTGGAAAAGGCACTCTCAGATTTTAGAGTTGCTCTACGCCCCCGCTGGCCGTTACCGAGGGCTTTAAAAATTGTGCTGAGCATCTGGCTGGCAGAGCCACGAGGTGACACCGCGGTGGCCCTGGGCAGGGACCGCGCGCGTGGCACTGCAGGCGTGACTCAGGCGGCGCCGTGCTGAGGCTGTTCCCAGCCCAACGATGCGAGTGGGACGTGTCTTCAGAAATTACTGCTCGAGGCAGCAAGAAGTGGGGGTCCTAAGAAGTGCAAGGCAGGGGCACGTCCTGAGAGGGGGGCCGGAGCTCAGGGCGCTCCTGCAGACGTGGGGCTGGCAGGGTTTGAACTCAGGTGTGAAGGTGGATGGGAGGGGGCTGCTGGGCTGGAGAAGGGAAGAAGGGGACACTGAATGCAGGGAGGAGGCTCCCTGATGTCTGAGCGACTGTGGGAGAATGGCTGTGACAAACAATCAAAGCCAGCTGCAACGACGGCAAGGAACGACACCCACGGTGCAGCCCCTTCCTTGGCATCTTCCTCCAGGATTCTGGGTGCTCTCGGCCACCCCCTCCCCGACACATACAGACCTCCTTGCCCTCCTTCTCTCTCTGCTGCTCCTCCTTAGGGGCTGGTTTCTGCACGCTGTTGACCAAATGTCTGAATTACTAGTGACGAAAGCTGTGGGCTGCGCAGGGGGGACGTGGGCCCCTGCCCAGCAGGGCGTGGGGCCCAGACTTCCCGAAGAACCCTCTGGAGTCAGCCAGCGCGGCCCCCTGCGCTCACAGCGAGGCTTGCCAAGTCCTCCCTGGCAGGACCTGGCAGCGCCCGGGTGACTCAGAGGCGAACCCCACGCCCGTCTTGCTTTCGGGGCCCCGCCTTGGTCGCATTCCGGGGGATTAGGCAGAAGCCGGTCCGAATTAAGGCACAAAGCCCCTCTTGAGCGCTGGGGTGGTGGGGAGGAGGGGCCCCCGTGTCCCCGAGCCCGGGCTGGGTGCGGCCGGGAGAACAAGACGCTACACAGCCCGGGACAGAGGCCCTCCACAGCGGCCGGAGAGGCTGCTGACCGGCCCGGACAACGGCGGCATTCAGCCACCCCGGCCGCCACGCGCAGCACCCACGCAGAAGGGCACAAGTCCAGCCAGTAAGGAGGAGTGGACGCAGGCTGCAGCCCCTGGCCACCCCGTGGGCCACGCCTGCCCTGGGCACCACCGTCAGCCGGGAGACAGGACGCAGCACCCGGACATGTGAACTTGGGCTGCCCGAGTCTCGAATGAGGCTGGTTAAACATTTCGAGCGTTGCCCAACACACAGTGTCGCCCCAATGAGCTGCCTGCCAGGAGAGGGTGGACGGAGCCCATGGCCTGACACCGGTGTGCATGCAAGTGCACGCTCTCTTTTCCTGGTAGAGCAGAGCTAGGTCAGCGCCTGTCCCTCTGGTCTCCTGATAAGAGCCCTGGCTGGGGAACAAGGGGACCGTGGACCTCTTCCCAGCCTGACCGCTCTGCGTGTGACCTGGGGTCAGTTATGTAACTGTTCCGGACTTCTGTGTCCTCCCCTTTAAATTGGACCTAGTAGCGGTGTCTCCCCCTTAGCTCTTGGGGTGGCTCGAAGGATGCAGGGCAAAATGGGCCACCAACCCTACTGTGGATGAGAACCCAAAAAGTCCTCAAACCAGGGCTGGCACCTCTTCTGCAAAGGCCAGGCAGTAGATGCTTCTGCAGGCTTTGCACACCCGGCGCAGTCTCCTCGGAACACTCTCTTCTGTGGTTTTTACAACCCTTTAAACATGGAAAAGTCATTCTTTGCTCATGGGCCATACAGAAACGGGCCACAGGCGGGATTTGGCACACGAGTTATAGTTTGGCAGCCTCTGCTCAGGACAGACCGCAGGGGCGGTGATGAGTGCTTGGGATGAATCTAAATCTAAGCAAATCGTAATAACTCAGTCGTACAGGAACAGCATGTAAAGAAATAGCCGTTCTCGTGGAATCTTCTGCCCTGTGGATCCTGCTAATGAAATTGCTCGAGCCCCAGTCCACGGCCATCATATCTTGGTCAAGTACCCCTAGACCATCTTGCCAGTTGCTGAGCTCTTCACTGCCTAGAAGGGGGTATCCGCCTGGGATTGCTGGGCAGTCTCAGCCCTGCAGGCCAGCCTCCAGCCTCCCCTTGACTGCTCGTTGCATTTAAGAGATTCGCGACGCCCTGGCAGAGATGCAGCCCTGATCAGAATGCCCCGCCCACCCCTCCAGGCTGCCCGGGCCCGACACGCGTGGGTCTTTTCTCAGGGGCCCCTGCTGCCCATGGAACAGGCATTTGTTGTGACAACGAGCTCATATACAGTACTGTGTCGGTGTGCTTTTAAGCTGGGTCATGATCTCGCCCAGCAGACCCTAATGAGGTAAGCCGGCCTTATCACTGCCATGTGCAAAGAGGGTAATTGTGGAGCCGAAAATCTGTACATAATAATCATGCAAGTTTTTGGGATCGGGTGAGACATCTGTTTCTGGTTCCTTTCTTCTCCGATGCCGAATCAAGTCGGTTTTCCACTTTGCCTATCCTCCCTCTTGTCTGAAGAGATTATAGAACCCTAGAATGAAGGCCTGGATGAGAACGGCTGGTAGCAAAGAAGACTTCTTGCAGTCCCAAGTGTCTCCAAACAGAAATGGTGGCTTCGAAACACTTACCTAGATGTGAATGATGGAAGCAACTGGATTTCAGGTACCCCCATTCACAAGACAGAGCTGGCCTCGTAAGGCTCGCTCTGCGGCACTGTGTGGAAATGTGATGAAAGAAACACAACACTTTAGAACCAGAATCTTGGCCATCGGCCCCCTAACATCCTCTTTCAGCAGAGCCAGAAAGGCAGAGAGTGTTTGAAGACGATGGCCAATGTGTAAAGCCGAGGCTTGCTCTGTCCCCTTCTGACTTCAGGTCTCGTCTCTTTCCACGACACCTGGCTGTACCCCGGGTTTCCCAAGGCTACACCTCCTGTTGGTCATTTCACTCTAACAATCTGTTTTCCCCCTCCAGACAAAGGCCTCTGGCATCTGGAACTCACTAGAGCCTCCTCTCCCTGGATGATTCATTCCCTGTGTTAGCCCACAGGGCTAAAGTGCTGCGCAGAGGAAACTTCCACACAGCAGAGGAAATTTCTAGTCCTCAGACACGGGAGCCACACCTCCAGCTGGACCAACGATCTTATAAATGCCTGGCCCTGGTCACCAGAGGGGCGTGTAGATGGCTCAGGGTAAGCCTAGTATCCACCCAGGGGAAAATGACCCAAAGTACCCATCGCTTATGGGGGAAAATAGTTTGGAATAGAAACCTAGCTAGGGGCACTGCCTGGCACGCTGCAGGCTCAGAATAAAAGTTGATTAAATGAATGAAAACCCTACAAGGTATTTTAAATGTAGAGCTTCTTAGGAGAAGAATTGGACATGGTAACAAACCTGAAAGATGAATGGCTTATTTGGGAGCACTGTATAAATATCAGCTTCCTAATTCAATTGTAATAAAGAGAAAAGACAGATGGCAGTATCTCCTACCCTGAAACTCTGGACGTGGAGCACAAAAGCCCTATTCCCCGACTTTACTTTCTCTACACTACCTGCACCTGTCATCATGCTATATTGCAAAGCTTTGTTCTTTTATCGAAGTTTGGGGGATGGACTCCTGATCATGTGTGGGAGGTAGGTCCTCATCTCATCACAGAGCCACCATCTGGTTTTCCCAGGGGCCCTGATCCCAGCCTTGGAATGCCAGGCCTCGTTAGCTTCAGGCCAACCTTGGGCGCCCCTGATCTTGCCCTTCGAGTTTGGGGAGGGGCAAGTCCTGCTGTCTTGAGGCTATTGCTCCTGGTCCAGGGTCTCCTGAGCAGCACAGGCCACTAGCTTCCTAGCAGCCCTGAGAAAGGCAGGGCAGTGAAACAGTTAGGAGAGAGGAAACATGCCATAACTCCCACTAACTTGAGGCTGCACACTCAACCGAGGATGGCGGGCGAGGTGCTCCGTGATTTGCCCGCAGCCGTACTGTCCAGGCCTCACCTCCTGACACTTGCCCATGCACAGCACCAGCCTCTGAGCACCGCTTGCCCTGGCTGCCATGTCCCAGACACCTTTCCATCTCTGAGCCTTGCTCGATGCTGGCCCCCGCACCTGGAATGTCTTTTCTCCTCTTTCAACCTTATGGACTCCACTCTTCCTTCAAGCTCCAGCTCAAGTAGCCCTCTGTGACATCTTCCCTGACTCCCACAGGCCAAGTTATTTCTTTCTTCCATTCTCCTTAAGAGAGCAGGCCTGGTGCAAACCTTGACGACGGTACACACTACTCTCCAGGAGTTATCGATTTATGTGTTAGCTCCTCCACCAGACTACGGGCTCCTGAGTTAGAGGGGCTCTGATGAGTTTTTGTTCTCCTCCTGGGCCTGGTCAGCACCTGGCCGCAGAGACCTCTTGAGAAATGTTGAGGGGGTGGATGGCTGGCCTGGGACTGGATCCTGGAAAGCTTTGATTCAACTCAAAACGATCAAGGCTCCCTCATTGTGGGGTAGCAAGGTGAGCCTCTGGGGTGGAAAGACAAAATATTAGAGCTCCTCTTTATGTTTTTCTCTGTCTTAAATTAACTAAGAATGTAATTTTTTATGAATACTTGTCCATGGATTGATAGTAGCATATGCATTTAACTTATAAATAAATACGTGCATTAAGAGTAGGGTATGTAATTTTTTAAATCGGAGACCACTCTTAAAAGCAATGGGAAGCCATTGAAAGGTTCTGAAGTGGGGAAGGGTATAAACAATGAACATGGAAAGCACAAGAGAGAGACTATACAAGGGTAATAGCGAGGGGACTGCAAAGGAGAGAGAGACCTACTGAAGAGTTACTGTCACCACCTCCATGATTATCACTCTATCATCAGGACTTGGTGGCATACTGGCTAAAGGCAAGGAGAAGGAGTCGGAGCCCCATGGAGGCTTAAAATGCATTCAAAACATGGGAGTTTTGAACTCAAGGTGAAGGCCTAGATTCTAGAAGCAACACTTTTATTTTTCTCCACTTGTTTGAAGGGGCAACAAACAAGGGCCACCCATGAGGCCCGTCCAATCCCATCAGGGGCTTCTAGGTAGAGGCTATTTATAGCCTCTGCGGTTACGGCCACAGTGTGCAATCTCTGGGGCCCCTCGGCTGCTCTGAGCCCCTGCTAGGGGAGTGACCGCCTTCTGGCAGCTTCCTGTTGGCTTAGAAAAGGACAGAAGAAGGTGGATTTGTTTGTCAGTTGAGCAACCTGCCGTTGCCTTTAAACATTAACCGCCTCGTAAACCATTTGTGTTTTATACCCAAGGCCAAAGGGGCCCAAAGAGAAGGGGGGGAAGAAGGGCAGTCCCTGCATCCAGCAATTTACTCATTTCACAAGCATTTAAGTGCCCACTGCGCCCCACAGGCCACCTGAGGCCCGGCGTCCAGCGCTGAGTGGAGCACAACTCCCATTCTTAGAAGTTCACAGTCTAGGTGAGAAGACAGACCCGTAAGCCCAAGCTGTAGGGTCCCTGCCTTCTCTTCCAGAGGTTTCCTGAGAAGGACAGAGAAAGAAATCAGACACTGGAACGTTTCCAGGGCTGTGGTCCCCAGGACAGTGATTCCCAAACTTTAGTGAGCAAACCTTCTCCTAGAAGCCTTGTTCAAAATGCAGCCTCCTGCTCAGTGAGGCTGTTTCAGTGGGGTCGGGATGGAACCCAAGTCCGTGGGGAATTGGGACATAGGTGGTCCATGACCACACGGCGGTGCTGCTCTTCCAAAGAGGGAGAACCGGAGCTTGGGTAACACCTGGGCAGGAGCTGGCAGCACGCAGCGGGCTGGCGGGGCTGGTGAGGAAAGAAGGCAAAGAAAGGAAGACGGGGTGTTGGGGAGAGTTAAGGGTAGAAAATGGAGAAAGACAAATCTAGGTTGTGAGAAAGTGAAAAGCAAGCCTGCTCTAAGACGTGAACAAATACCACCAGTGCCAAGGTATTAGCTATGACGTTTGGTCTTTATGAAGTAAACTTGATGGCTTCCCCAAGCAAGTGTGAAGCACTGAACAGAAAGCAAATTCTGCTGGAGTCTTGGGCATAGGGACCACCTGTGGAGCCCAGCTGTTTCTTTGTTATGCCTCTTGTCTTTCTTAAAGACCCCTTGACTGGGGCTCTCTTCGCGTAGTAAGGCTGGAGAAGACCATGGGCTATGGAAAGGGAGGTTGTTGTAGAGAAGAGGCTCTGCCAGATTGGGCCCAATCTTTAGTGACCTCCCTGGTTCTGGGCAGCTTTGTCTATCTGTGTCCCCTTGCCCAATCCTGCAGGCTAACCTGCTCCAGAGCGGCATCCACCTTGCTCTCTGAGAAGGCTGCCCTGGACCAAAGTACATCAAGAATGGGCTCTGATGGCCATGAGCAAGTTCTACCTTCTGGTCTGTAAATTCTGCTCATCCTGAGTCTGATCATGTCTAGACTGTTTTCTTTCCTAAACTAGTCGTAAACCCAAATCTGAGGCCCCCAGGCTGTGTTTGGTGTGACCCTAGCACTGGTCGGTACTTCTTAGCATTAGGTAGTATCTTAGTTTTCCAGGCTGCTATGACAAATATCACACAATGGGTTGGCTTAAACAATGAAAATGTTTGGCATATGATTTTGAGGGGATGCTTTCTCCCCAAAGTCTCTGCCATTCTGGGGTTGTGTTGCCAACAATGCTTGGGGTTCCTTGGATTGTATGGGGAGACATTATGCCCTCTTCCCCCTCCCACCAGTTATTTGTGTAGATTGCTGGGAAGGGTGGGGCTGAGTTGACCAGCAACCTGACCCTCTCAGGTGGAACGACAGTAAAATGGGTGACAAGATGTCCAACCTGTATTTACGCATGTAGGCTATAGTCGAGTTGATTATTAACAATTCTTATTCACATTATACCTATTACCTAGGCCACAAAAATGTGCTGTTTTCTATGCAATCACTCCACCTCCATCGTATTTCCCTGTATAAACCTGTAGCTCCCGAGAGGTGGCACGGTACCTCCCAACCGCCACCACTGGGTCCTGTAAGTGTTAAAGTCATGTCCACTCCTGCTGGCCTCCCGCATGTGGTTCCTTTGGAATATTGAAACATTTGATCAACCTCGCTGGGCTTGACCTGTGTTACAGCTCGCATCACTGCCTTGAGTCACATCCCCATGTCCTCTCCTTTCTCTTCCAGATTCCACTGGCTTCTGGCTTCCCGCTCCTCTCCATGGCTTTCTCACTGTGTCTGCATTTCTTCTGCTGATAAAAGTTTTCAGTAATCCAGATTAAGGTCCAACCCCGTTCAGTTGAGCTGTACCTTAATATAATAAAATCTTCAAGAGATCCTACGTAGAGCGGGTTCACACTCACAGGGATGCCAGTCAAGACCAAAAGTGGGTCTACAACAAGGCACATAATTCAAACCACCACGGGTAGGTGCTCCTGCTTGTGCCAGCCCCAGGCCTAAATTGCATTCCTCCACCCCTCTCCAAATGGACCCCTCCTCCACATTCTTCAAGCCCCTCCCTGTTCTGATGGTTCAGGAACTGAGGAAAGATAAGGCGGCCTGAGCTCACAAAGAGCTCAACTCTTCTTAGAGATTTTAATCGAAGGCTAGGACACTAAAGATGAAGAGGAAATATTGCATAAAAGTAGGTGGAAATCTGTTAACAGATAATTTTTTTTATCTTCTTTATTTTCTTTTATTTATTTATTTTTTTAAGATTTATTTATTTATTTCTCTCCCCTTCCCCCCCCACACCCCCACCCCGGTTGTCTGTTCTCTGTGTCTATTTGCTGCCTCGTCTTCTTTATCCCACTTCTGTTGTTGTCAGCGGCACGGGAATCTGTGTTTCTTTTTGTTGCGTCATCGTATAGTGTCAGCTCTCCGTGTGGGCGGTGCCATTTCTGGGCAGGCTGTGCTTTCTTTTGCACTGGGCGGCTCTCCTTACGGGGCGCACTCCTTGCGCATGGGGCTCCCCTACTCAGGGGACACCCTTGCGTGGCAGAGCACTCCTTGCCCACATTAGCACTGCACACGGGCCACCTCCACACGGGTCAAGGAGGCCCGGGGTTTGAACCACGGACCTCTCACGTGGTAGGTGGATGTCCTAACCACTGGGCCAAGTCCGACTCCTTTATTTTCTTTTAAGTGTTACATATCCCTCTTTCCTCCCAGAGATGGTGGCTGATGGGCACCCACGGGTCCAGTCTTGTCCCAGCTGTTCAGGGCGCCAGCCCTGACACCTCCTCCCACCAATCTCGATCGACTGCTGGTGACTGGTAGTTGGTCCCCTTTCCTGAACTGACACCAAATCTAGGGACACAATCGAAGAAGACAGTGTGTGAATGACTCATACATTCAATAAATGTGTCTTGACCATCATCTCTGAGCTACGATGCACTATGGGAGACCCAGGGGTTGCAACGAG
This sequence comes from Dasypus novemcinctus, assembly GCF_030445035.2. NCBI lineage: Eukaryota > Metazoa > Chordata > Mammalia > Cingulata > Dasypodidae > Dasypus > Dasypus novemcinctus. Next base: position 11,372,179 of record NC_080701.1, read on the forward strand.
GAACGAAACCAAGGCTCTGCTCTCCCGAAGCCCCGGGAAGGCAGGTAAACAATTCCAAAATGATCAGTGCTATCTAAAAGGAGATAGAAAGTGCCGTGGAACCCGGGGAAGAAGGCAGAGAAAGGAGAGCTCAAGTGTGGGTGTTGAGGGCAGGACTGGGGGAAAGTCTGGCTGATTGATGACTGGTGGCTCTGTTGAAGCAGCTGGAGCACAGTGTACGTGGCTGGAAAGTGATGGGAACAATGTCTCTGTCAAATTGTGATGGGAAGCTAAGGCATTTGGACTTGATCCTGTTGGCAGTGGTATATTATTATCTGATAACTCAGCAAGGAACTGAAAAAGAATGGGAGTTGGGGCCTTTCAATCTAAAAATACCTGTTCTGCCAGGAGCTTAGGGGTGGCTGAGTAATTGGAGATTAAACTTAAGATAAGAATCAGTGGGGGAAACACCTCCAAAGCAGGAGGGTGGGTTCTTGCTTGACAGATGGACGCTGCTTTAGAAAGCAGAGCTATAATTGTCCCAAACCTCCAGCCCGTTGGAGCCAACTGGCTTAAACCCTCAATTAACCAAACTTGTTTTGCTGCACTTCTAAAATGAAATCAGCTCAGCTTCCTTCAGCTCCATTATGTTGCAATGAAAGATGATAAGTAATGAGATTTCTCTGAAGGTGCTTTGTAACACACTAATTGATAATTAGTATCGCGGTTTTTCACGGGTCAGTGCTCCCAGGTTCTCAGCCAGGATGCATACCTACTCAGATATCCTTGTCTGGGAAAGTTGGTCCTTTCAATCTGACAGCAGCTTTTACTAGAAGAAACACGGCAGTGAGAAGCCTGGCCACAGCCAACTAGATCAACTCAGCCTAATGGGTGGCCATTGGGCTCAGGGACAGTAGGGTTCAAAAGAATAACCTAAGACCGCAAAGATAAAGCCTGCTTTATGGACTTCTAGTTTGGGCATGTAAGTTGGGGAAATAAAACTGATTTTTAAATTAAACTGGTTTTCTTTACCAGCAGGACTTCTCAGAGCCTTTGCTATGCTAATGATGATTGTGAATGCCAAAGCAGGTATTTCTATCCAGCATTTCACAAGGTGGCTTGAGCACCCAGCCCCTCCCGTTTCCCGGTCCACACTGCCAGGAGGCCCTCCAAGACCCTCAAGAAGTGCTGGAGTTCACTCTCTGTCCCATGTGGTCAGAGGGTAACTGGTAAGGCAGGAACAAGGAAAAGCGGTAGCCTCGGGGGCGCCCGCCCCTGTAAATGCTGGCCGCTGGGCTGAACCTGACCTTGTAGCTTTTGCATCTGCCCTGAGGGCTTCCCTACTTCTGACTGAGACCTGGGGTGCCCCTGACTTACTTCCCAGGGGCCTCACCCCACGAGACCATCCTTGTTTCCAGGCCTGACGGTAACTTCATCTGCAGCTCTGGCCCAGAGCTCAGCAAAAGGGACCAAGGCTGTGCCACCAATATTCTCTCACGGCTGGAACATTTGCTTGTGAAACATTGCTTTCTTTGCTCACATGTTTAAAGCTGTTATTTGTGGGTTTTACTTTTTAATTGGGAGTGTGTGCTTTTCAGACTCCTTTTTTTGTTCCGTGATCTGCCTCTGATAGTAATTATTTTCATTGGTTCTTTAAGTGGCCCTAGGAGTTGCTCTTTTTTCCCATCTTTGTCTATTGCCCTGCTTATTTTCCCCTCTGAGGCTTTTGATTTTCTTGGCGGTAAGGAGAGAACTCAATTTTTTTTTAAGTGAGGGAAATGTTTTGGTTTTTTTTATTTTATTTTTAAAATAAAATTTTGGCAGCGGACTTGGCCAGTGGTTAGGGCGTCCGTCTACTACATGGGAGGTCCACGGTTCAAACCCCGGGCCTCCTTGACCCGTGTGGAGCTGGCCCATGCGCAGTGCTGATGCGCGCAAGGAGTGCCTGCCACGCAGGGGTGTCCCCCGCATAGGGGAGCCCCACACGCAAGGAATGCTCCCTATAAGGAGAGCCGCCCAGTGCGAAAGAAAGTGCAGCCTGCCCAGGAATGGCGCCGCCCACACCGAGAGCTGACACAACAAGATGATGCAACAAAAAGAAACACAGATTCCCGTGCTGCTGACAACAACAGAAGCGGACAAAGAAGACGCAGCAAATAGACACAGAAAACAGACAACCGGGGTGGGGGCTGAAGGGGAGAGAAATAAATAAAATCTTTAAAAAAATAAAATAAAATAAAATTTTATTGAAGTATATCATTCATACATGAACATGCATAAACCATAGGTATATAGTAAAATTTGGAAACTTACAAACAAGCATGTATATCATCACATAAGGCTCCCTTACATTTCCCCGCCATCAACACTTTGCATTCTTGTGAAACATTTGTTATGGACTATGAAAGAGCATAGTCAAAATATTACTACTAACTAGCTTTGTATAATTTCAATCTTTTTAATTTATTGAGACTTGTCTTATGACCCAACATATGGTTTATGCTGGAAGGATCCATGAGCACTTTAAAAGAATGGATATCCTGCTGTTTTGGGGTGCAATGCTCTATAGATGTCTGTTAGGTCTAGTTCATTTATCATATTATTCAGGCTGTTTCCTTATTTATCCTCTGTCCAGATGTTCTATCCAATGCTGAGAGTGGTGTATTGAAGTCTCCAACTATTATTGTAGAGACATCTATTTCTCCCTTCCATTTTGCCAGGGTATGCCTCATGTATCTTGGGGCACCCAGGTTAGGTGCATAAATATTTAATATAGTTATTTCTTCTTGGTGAAGTGCCTTTTTCATAAATATATAATGAATTCTTCATCCTTATAACAGCCTTTCATTTAAAATCTATTTTGTCTGATATTAGTACCACTATTCCAGATCTTTTTTGGTTACTATTTGCATGGTTTATCTTTTCCCAACCTGGTTGTGTCCTTACAGCTAAGGTGAGTCTCTTGTAGACAGCATATAGATGGCTTATATATTTTTTATCCATTCTATCAGTCTGTCTTTTGATTGGGGAGTTCAAGCCATTAACATTCAATGTTATTACAGTAAAGGCATTACTTACTTTGTCCATTCTATCCTTTGGCTTTCTGTTGTCATATCTTACTATTTTCTGTCTTTTCACCCTTTAATTTACCTTTTCTAATAATCTTCATTTTTACAATCTTCTCCAAGTCTCTTGCCATTGTTTTTTCCTGTCGGGCAGCAGCACTTCCTTTAGTATCTCTTGCAATTCGGTCTTTCAGTAACATACTCTCTCAGGTTTTATCTGTGAAGACTTTAAATCATCCTCATTTTTGAAGGACAGTTTTGCCAGATGCAGAATTCTTGGCTGGCAGTTTTCCCCTTTCAGTACCATAAATACATTATACCACCATCTTTTCACCTCCATGGTTTCTGATGAGAAGTTGGCACTTAATCTTACTGAGGTTCCCTTGTATGTGATACTTTGCTTTTCTCTTGTTGCTTTCAGAATCCTCTCTTTATCTCTGATATTTGTCATTGTGAATAGTAAATGTCTCAGGGTGGTCTATTTGTATTTATTCTGTTTGGGTTAAGTTGTCCTTCTTGGGTATTGACATTTATGCCTTTCATAAGGGTTGTGAAGTTTTCAGTCATTATTTCCTCAAATACTCTTTTTTGCCCCTTTTCCTTTTTCTTCTCCTTCTGGGACACTGATAATGTATATGTTTATGCATTTTGTATTGTCATTCAATTCCCTCCATTTTTTCCATTCTTTCCATTCTGTCTTTTAAAGTTCAGATGTTCTGTCCTCAATAGCACTAATTCTGTTCTCCATCAATTCAAGTCTTTTGTTATATGCATCTAATATATTTTTAATCTCATCCATTGTGTCTTTCATTCCCATAAGTCTTTTACTTTACTTTTCATGCTTTCAAATTGTTCTTTGTGCTCAATCAGTGTCTTCTTAATATCTTTTATTTCTTTGATCATAATTTCTTCCAGTTCTTTGAATTGATGTAGGAGAGTTATAATATTATCATTGCTTAATTGTCTTAAGTCCTGTTTCTTGTCAGTATATTTGGTTTGTTCCTTTGGCTGGACCATCTCTTCCTGTTTCCTAATATAGCTTGTAAATTTTGCTGATGTCTAGGAATCTGAATATGTTGGTGAATTTACTCTGACAGTCAATCTCTCTCTCTTGCCTAGTGTTTTTTTTGTTGTTGTTGTTGTTTTTTCTTTCTCATAACCCTTCTTTGATTTTTGGGTCAACTTATTTGGAGTCTTTAAAATTGCCAAGCTTAAGTTAATCCGAATCAGGTCAGGGACTCATTAATGGGGTACAGATTTTCTCCCAGAATTTGGGATTGAGAGACCTAAAAGTTATTTTTCTCTTGCATTTTCCAGCTGGCCAGCAGATGGTATTCATTGGTAAAGCTTTCCACAGAGGTGTTCCTTTCAGCCTCCACTTTCAGGTGTGTCTGGTCTGGGTAAAGCCAAGGATCAAAGGGGGTTCTGCTAGCCAAATTCACTGAAAAGAAACCACTCTCCTCCCTCTTCCATACTCTCCCTTTTCCCAGCAAGGAAGATGTTCATACCCCTCAGGGGGCCATGGGTTTTATTCAGACTGCACAACCTGAAGGTGGGCGATGGGTGCCTTTCCCGGTCGCCACAGGGATTTAGTAACTCACGGTTGTTGTTTTGGTTCTTCATCTGTCTCTCACCCTCCTGGGGGTTGGGCAGCACTCTCCTGATCTGCTGACCATCAAAGAAGATCCCTCGGGCAGATTTTGGCCCTTTCTCTGTTGCTTTTGTGAGAGAGCTGAGCTCTGTCTGCCTACTCCAACACCATCTTTCTTGAACTCAAACTCAATTTGTTTTTGCTTTCATGATTAATATTAATAACATGTGACCTTTTAAAAGTGTGATGGTTTCTGAATTATGTATACATAGTGCACAAAGTGTACCTGTTACAGGTAGTTATAGTAAGGAAAGCTGCATTGAATGGGAGCACTGTATTAGGCTGCCAAAGGGATGCTGACACAAAGTACCAGAAATCTAGTGGCATTTATAAAGGGTATTTATTTGGGTTAAAAGCTTATAGTTTTGAGACCCTAAAGAGTCCAGCCTAAGGTTGCTTTCTCACCAAAGTCAGTTGCCACGTGTTGAAGCAAGATGGCCGCTGATCTCCGCAAGGGTTCAGCCTTACCCTCTGGGCTTCCTCTCTCTCAGCTGCAGGTTGACATAGAGCTTGTCTCTCAGGACTTCCTCTCTCTCCTAGCAAAGGGCTCCTTTCTTTCCAGTTCTTCTAGAGCCTCTCTTCCCAAGGTCAGCTGTAAGCTACCAGGCAAATGGTCCATCTCTCCCTGGAGTTTTACTGTTTAGCTCTACTTTTTGTCACATGGCAGGATCGAAAATGACAAAGTTGGTGGCGGACTTGGCCCAGGGGTTAGGGCATCCGTCAACCACATGGGAGGTCCGCGGTGCAAACCCGGGGCCTCTTTGACCTGTGTGGAGCTGGCCCACGCACAGTGCTCATGCGCGCAAGGAGTGCCTCCCCAGGCAGGGGTGTCCCCCGCGTAGGGGAGCCCCACGCGCAAGGAATGCACCCGTAAGGAGAGCCGCCCAGTGCGAAAGAAAGTGCAGCCTACCCAGGAATGGTGCCGCACACACGGAGAGCTGACACAACAAGATGATTCAACAGAAAGAAACAGATTCCCGAGCCGCTGACAACAGAAGCGGACAAAGAAGACGTAGCAAATAGACACAGAGTACAGACAATTGGGGTGGGGGTGGGGGAGGGGAGAAAAATAAATAAATAAATAGATAGATAAATAGATAAATAAATAAATAAATAAATCTTTAAGAAAAAAATGACAAAGTTGTCTCCTCTATCTTTCTTCTTGAGTGATTGTCTGTCTATATCGGCCCTCCAAGGAGGCAAGCACTCAATTGGGTCATGCCTTACTGATGTGGTCAAAGCAAAGCCCTAATTTTTTTAAACAAATCAATTTTATTGATACATAGTAATAAAGCATATAACTCATCCAAAGTGTACAATCAATGGGGTTAGGAATAATCACATAGTTGTGTGTTCATCACGTCAATCATTATTAGCATTTTCATTATTTCAGTAATAATGAACATAAAACACAAACAAACAAACAAGAAAACTCCTCACCTCTCAATCTCTCTATGACTCCCCCACTGTACATAGTTGCTGTTTCTGGCTATTCTATTCAAAGTGTATAATCAATGGCTTTTAGTATAATCACAATGTCGTATTATAAATTCATCCTGAAAATTTTAGAACAATTTCACTACTCCAAATGAAAAGACTCCACACCCTTTAGCATTCTTTCCTCAGTCCTATATAACCATTAATCTCATTTCATATAAATTGATTTAAATTTACATTTTATATAAATGGAATCATACAATATTTAGTACTCTGTGCCTGGTTGCCTTCACTTAGTAAAAAGTGTTGGTTTTTTATTTTGTCTGACATTAACATTTCATAGTGTTAACTTACATTTGTTCAACCTCAGAGAAAAACATTCTCAAAGCACTAATATTAATAGATAATTTAATCAAGGGTCCCTCAACTGCATCCAATATAATTATAGGTTATCACACCCAGAAGTATAGATTAGTTTACAAACACAACCTTTCTCTTTTCAGGATTCACAAAAAATAATCTCAAACTGTCCCCCTCTACCCTCTGAATCCCAAAAAGATACTGCAATATTTTAAAAACCTTAAATAATCTCAGTAGCAATACTAAGTGCAAAATCGCATCACAGTCAGTTACAGGAGGGCAATTTGTCTTGGGCAAAGTCCCTTCTACGAAACAAGTTATCTGCTTCCAATATACAATGAGGCACAGATGGAGGATAAACATTTGCTTTACCACAAGGAGAATTTGGGAGGGAAACATGTGTCACAAGTCCCCAACAGTTCTGAAAACCTGCAAGGCATACTCCATTCAATTTCAAAGTCTGGGAGTCCTTCTTAAGATGATGGTTTCTTCTTCTCCTCTGGTCCTTTTGGGAACCCACCCTTTCCACAGGCTTGCCCAGCAACCATTTTCTTGGTTCCACCTTCATCAAGCATCTGGATGGTAGCCAAGCTCCAGACCTTACCCTCCAAGTACCCTGGGGTGATGACCATGCTCTACCCAATCTCTAGGGTAGATTCTCACTGGGGAATGTGCTCCACCTTCTCTGTACCATGGGGTGGCCAAACTCTCCCTGAACAGTGGCTGGAACATCCACCTTCCTCAAATGCTGGGGCAAAATCACCATCCCTGTACACATGGGTGGGGTCGTTCTCTTGACCCAAGGAGATGTCTTAATTCCAGACATCAGTTTCCATGGTCTTTCTCTTAAAGTCATTTTCCCTTCCATCTCTCCCCTCCATGTACCTTTTAGTCCAGGCTGATAGTGATTTTGTTCATACAGCTCTTGCAAAAATCTTGTTCATTTAGCACGCAGGTAGCAGGTGTCCAAGCCATCAGACAGTAAGACTTTCCACTTGTCTTTCCTGGGTAACTGCACTTTCAATCCTGACTTAACAATCTCCAAGTTTAGTTAATTTATCTGGGGGCTAGATTTCCAGAGGCTTGGAATTTACAGAAAGAGTCTCTGGTTTCTCTGTGCCCAACAATTCAGTTCTCAGCTTATGTCTTTCCTCTCACATTTTGCTGTAAGCTGCAAGGAGGGGCCAGACCTCATTCTCTAAGTTTACTTTGGAAAGCTCTTCAGTTAGATGTCCAGGCTTGCCATTTTTAAATTCTGTTTTCCATATAACATCCAGAGTCAATCTCGCTAAGTCCTCTGAAGCTTTAAAACATGGATTGCCTTTCCTCCAGTGTCCAATAATAGTTTCATCATTTCCTTCTAAGGCCTTAACAGAAATAACTTTAGAGAAGCAGATGTGAATCAAGCGATTGGGCTCCCATCTACCATAGGGAAGGTCCAGTGTTCAATTCCCAGGGTCTCCTGGTAAAGTCAAGCTGGCCTGTGTGGTGAGCTAGCCCAAGCAGGATGCTGGCCTGAGCAGACAGCTGGCCCATGTGGAGTGCTGGCCCATGCGGCAAGTTAGCCCAAGCTGAGAGCTGGCACAGCAAGATGACACAAAAGGAAGAGACACAGAGGAGAGACAATTAAAGACACAGCGAACCAGGGAGCTGAGGTGGTGCAAGAGATTGAGCACCTCTCTCCCCCTCTGGAAGGTCCCAGGATCGGTTCCCAGTGCTGCCTAAAGAGAAGACAAGCAGACACAGCAGAACGCATAGTGAATGGATGGACACAAAGCAGACAATGGTGTGTGTGTGTGTAAATAAATATAAAAATCTTAACAAAAGAAATAACTTCAGGCTCCATATTCCTACCAGCAGTCTCTTTAAAGCATTCCAGGTCTTTTTCAGCAAGTATCTCACAATTCCTCCAAAAATTATCCCTTACCCATTCATAAAACCATTCCAGCAATTTTAGTAATTGCAACAGACTGTACTCCACTACTGTTACCAAATTCTGTATTAGTCTGTCAAAGGTGTACTGATGCAAAGTACCAGAAATCTTTTCTTTGGGGTAAAATCTTACAGTCCCAAAACTATGGAAAGTCCAAGTCAGGGCACCAAAAGAGGTACTTTCTCACCAAAGTCGGCTGCCATGTGTTGAAGCAAGATGGCGGGTGATCATCTCTGTCTGGTCTCTCCTTCCTTCTTCCTTTTAAGGCTCCATGGGCCCAGCTTCTGATCTCAGCTGCAGCCTGGCACAGGGCTTATCTCCCAGGGCTTCCTGTATCGGTCCAGCAGAGGCCTCATTTCTTTCCAGGCTCTCTCAGCTACTCAGCTGCTCAACTGCTCAGCTGCAAACTATCAGGTGAATGGCAAGGCTCCCTCCTCTTCCTGTATGCCTTCTTGAGTGAGTGGCCATTCATATGAGCCCACCAAGGGGGCGGGGACTCAAACCAAGTCATGCCCTTCTGACTTGGTAGAATTAAAGCCCTGATCTTAACAGGTAGTTTAATCAAGACATGTCAGCTGAATCTAATGCATTCAAAGAATATCACACCCAGAGGAATAGATTCGTTTACAAATATAATCTCTCTTTTTGAGATTCATAAATAATCTCAAACTGCCACAGGAATGCTGATACAAAGTACCAGAAATCTATTGACTTTTATGAAGGGCATTTACATGGGGTAAAAGCTTACAGTTACAAGGCCCTAAGGAGTCCAACTCAATGATGCTTTCTCACTAAAATCATTTGCCATGTGTTGAAGCAAGATGGTCACTCATCTCTGCAAGGGTTCAGTCTTCCCACCCTGGGTACTTCTCTCTCAGCTGCAGGCTGGCACAGGGCTTGTCTCTCAGAGTTTCTTCTCTCTCCTAGCATAGGACTCATTTCTTTCTGGGTCTTCTATATCCTCTCCTCCCAAGGGCAGCTTTAAGCTATCAGGCAAATGGTCTATCTCTTCCTGGAGCTTTAGCTATTTAAGGCTTCTCCTTTCTATCACATGACAGGATGAAAAATGACAAAGTTATTTCCTCTGTGTGTCTTCTTGAGTAAATGAATGTTTATATCGGCCCTCCAAGGGGGTGGGGACTCAACCTGGCTCATGCCTTACTGATGTGGCTGAAGCAAAGCCCTAATCAAAGGGTATCACACCCAGAAGAACAGATTAGTTTACAAACATAATCTTACTCTTCTTGAGTCACAAAAATAATCTCCATCTGTCACAAGCACTTTCCCCCTTTTTATTGGGAAGAGCCCCGTTCTCATGACCTAACTCTTTGGGCATTTGGTTCCTGGGCCTCTGCCCCTCTAAAGATACTCCTGTGTTCTCTTTTTAAAGCAAAAAGACAGCTGACTTCTGAAGCCACACATTTAAAAAATTAAATCCCAACTTCCCCATTTGATTAAGGAACTGGCCTCCATCTTCAAGCTTTCCTTCCATCAGTCTTAGTTTTATTCATGCTAAAAAAGTGAAATAAAATGTCCTCAGGTTTCCCCTCCTTCCACTAAAATTCTTGGTTACTATTTTGGGGCCTAATTTTATTCAAAACAATACCATTTATTTCCTTCCTCTAGTGTTCTAGGCCTATGTTTCCAGCTGCTTATGAAAAAATCTCTCTCTGGAGAACTGTGAGCTTGTCAGATTCAACCTGTCCAGGGATAAAGTACATTATCCTCCTCCAATTCACCCCTTCCCTTGTTTCCCCTTAACTTTGACACGATATAGAGCATCTTCTTAGTTGAACAAGCTCAGATCCTCCCAATCTTCAGAGTGTCTCTTCTCTTCCTCATTCGGTCAAGCTGATCTGATCTAATTTCAGTTTTGTCAGTTCTGTGTCAGCAAGTCCTCTTGCACAAATCCCTTTCTCTTGGCCCTTTTGCCATTGACAGCTCTTGTCCTCTCTTTTCTGGACTGTTGAATAGCCTTCTTGGTGGGCTTCTTATGATAGTTTCCTCCTCCTCTAAATCCATCCTCTACTCAGCTTCAAGAAAGATTTAATGAGCAATGAATACTCCTCATCCTACCCATAACCTACCATCAGTCTCTGGCATTTCACCAGCTCACCCAAAACTATAGGGGCCTTCTAAAATGGTCCTCTGGTCATGTTTCCATGGCTCTGGGAATTCCTCTAGGCTCTCACACTTTCTGGTTTCCCCCATTTACCCCTATGCTTCATACCAAGATCATCCAACTCTGCCTAACCCCCAGGGAGTGGTGGCCCAGTTGGACACTGATGAGTTTTGAAGGTTGCTTCTTGACCCACCTTTGGTATCCTGGACAACTGGCCATCTGCAAGCCCTACACAGCTCAGGTGACTGGGACATTGTAAAACAGCCCAGGTCCAGCACTGTAGCCTTCTACTGGTCAAAGAGGGGATCCAGGTGGAACTTCACATATCCCTCTTCATATCAGAGATGAAGGGCAGCTCTGCACACCTAGGGTCACATCAGAGATGATGGACAACGACGCTGACCTGCGGTGCTGAGCTTTTATGCCCTCCAGGGGGAAGGGTGTCTGCAATGAGCAACCTTTGTGCCCTGGCAAGGAGCTGGGGCTGACTGAGATTTAATGGCTCTCCTGGCTGCCTATAGTCTCTTGTGAAACAGAAACATACCAAACACCGGCATGCAAAAATAGGAGGATAGGGGAGGGCTGGGAGATGCCTGCTGAGTGCGTCCTTGACTTCCCCTGCAAGGTCACTGGCAACCTCTGAAGTCCATAAAAGATATTTCTAGCTTGTTCATTCATGTATTCATCCAACAAATATTTAAAGAGAGATTACCAAGTGCCAAATATATTACAAAGCACTAGGGATACAACAGAGAGGTCAGACAGTGTCCTTGCTCATGAACTTGTATTCTAGTGTGGGGGGAAGAAAGACAATGTCCATGTCATCTCATACATAGCATAAATAATTGTGAAAGATTTTAAAGGTCTGAAGGCAATTAACCTATACAAAGTGTAAGTGACTGAGAGGGAATGGCTATGTTAGATAAGATCGCCAAGAAATTAATCTCTGGGAACATGACATTTAAGCAGAGATCTGCATGACAAGAAGGTGCCAGCCTGCCAATTTTGGTGGGCAGCCTGTACTCATTAGAGGGATCAGCAAAAGTGCAAAGCCCTAAAATGGGAATGGACAGATGAGTTGGACGAACAGAAAGTTTGCTAGGCTGCCAAAATGCAATATACCAGAAATAGATTGGCTTTTACAACGGGGAATTATTAGCTTAAAAGCTTATAGTTCTGAGGCTGTGAAAACGTCCAAGCCAAGGCACCGTCAAGCAAGGCTTTCTCCCTGAAGACGGGCTGCCTGCGATCCTGGACTCCTCTCTCACATGGCAATGCACATGGCGGTGTCTGCTGGTGTGTCCCTTTTCTTTGGGGTTTTTTTGCTTTCAGTTTCTGCCTTCCTCTGGCTGTCTCTGCTCCTGTGACTTTCTCTCTCCATAGTCATCCTCCAGTAAGAGGATTAAGACCTACCCTGGGTCACAGCCTACTAAAATAATCTAAGCAAACGGTCCCACCGACAATAGGCTCACACCCATAGGAATGCATCATTTCTAAGGACATGATTTTCTGGGGTCCATACAGCCTCAATCTACCACACTGGGCATGACAGGTGAGGAGGTGAGTTGGAGGAAATGAGGTCAAACTGAAAGACATCATGAACTAGATCATGTAAGGCCTTTTTAAGTTTGCTTATGATGTTTGTTCCCTTTCCCCCTCCAAGAGAAGCAGGAAGCCACGATCTCACACCCAGAGAAAAAGCAGTAAGGACAAACCTTCTCAGTTATTGCTGATCCCACAAGGAGTGGAAACTTGGGCCCTGAGGCACAAGTGAATCCTGACATCCACACACTGGGGATGGCATCTTGATAGGATGCCTGGCTCCTGGGGCTAGTGAGGCAGTCAAAGAAAGAGACAATGGATCTCAGAGGGAGTAAAGCAGACAGATTACGTTGTTTTTTGGTAAATTCTCCTAGAGCAGAAGAGACTTGAGAGGTAAGTAGAAGGCCCCAGGAGTCAGGGCTTGTATTCCTGAGCTCTGAGACAGTGCTTCTGCAGCCTCAAGGCAGATGCAGGGCTAGACCACGGTGGAGTCTTGTTGAAGAAGTGACTCATATTTAAACCTTTGCCAGCCCTGCTCATGCTACACTGTTCGATCTCAGCTCTTCTCTCTGGCTTAGTGGATATCTGATACAACAGGCACAACTCTGTAGAAATAAATGTAAAAATAGCACACTGATATTTAGGCAAGGAGGGTCCCAGAAGTGGCCAGGATGCTAATGGTTTCAATCCTAGCCCCAGGCAAAATGGCTGCCTTGATCTTTTTTTTATTCCCAGATCTTTTAGCCCGCATCAGATCTCCCTCGAGAAGGGCCTCCTTCTTTTAAAATCATTCTTTTTCTTGCACGGTAGTTTTATCTTTGCTAATAGGTCATGGTAAGAAAAGAAAAAGAAACTACAACTCTACCAAATAGAAGTTGCCTTGAGAGTGTACATTTTTGGAAATGTACTGTTCCATTCTCCGAGAAGCCCTGCTGCCTTGGCCAGCCGTGAGGCGCTGGAATAAAATTAGTGCTGCACGAAGGATGAATGGCTCCAGTCTGTCTCCTGCAGGGCTCCGCAGCACGGACAGGGCCAGAGTCATGGCCTGGTTCACAAGCGTAAATAGAGCGTCTTTCATTCAAAGATCCCAGGATACTTCACAGCTGCTAAAGTGATCCTAAGCAAATATTTGTAGCCACACAGTACACGTGGGAATACGGAGGCACTGAGAAGAAAACGGTCCTGAGAGTTGCCAGGGGGAGCTAAGACCAGAACCAGGGCCTGAGCCAGTTCTGAGCTCTCCCGGCATGCTCTGCGCCGGGAAAGGACGAGCAAGACTGGGTGACCGAAGATGAGCCCTGACCAAGCAGGGCTGTGAGCCTGCTGCCCCCAAACCCCACGGCCTCAGCCACGTGCACATGGTGACTCGGCGCCCTGCAGCTCCCAGTGGTCTGGGAGCCTTGGTATTAACAATTAAAGCCCTCTAATTAGGCTGACAGTGTCTGTCAGGGTGAGCGGATGCAGCCGTGTTTTCCGTGCTCCTGACAAATTCTCCTGATAGCTTCAATTAAGCCTGTTTCTTTCATGCTGGGGTCAAAAGTCAAGTGTATCAAACTACCACCTGGCCATGCTGCCCAGCTAAGAATGAACGAGACCCAGGCCACCCACCGCAAGCTGGGGTCCCAGCTGGAGGCCAGTGTCAGGATGAATGGGTGGGTTTTGAGAGGGTCCTCGTGCAAGCAGCTGCCCCGCTCATCACTGCTGTTATGGTGCCTGCTGCCGACCTCAAAATAAACACAGCGCCCAAGCGTGCAAAGCCACCTGGGGGTGCGCAGGCCCCCTTCTGTGCAGAGCTCCCTGGAGCCGACTGGCTGGGTGCAGGCAAGGCAGGAGGATATAGGAAACCCAAGAGAGGCAAACCAGCAGGGCTCAGAGAAATGAACTCACAGCACTGCTCACCCCGTGGGGTCCCAGATGCTTGTTCGGGGGCTGCTCCCAAGGGTCAGACCTAAAAGGAGGACTCCCCAGACGCCAGGAGCTCAGCGGACATTCAGGGGCCTTAGAAAGTCTCCGGTGTGGCCACGGGAAACAGGGGCTGTTCTGGCAATCCCAAGCAGTGATTACGAATTCACATTCTGACTCCCCCATGCACTAGCTCTGGGCTCTTGGGCAACTTACATAATCTCTTTCTCCGTCATTTTTCTGGGCACAGGTAGTATGCACCTGACAGCGTAAAGTGAGAGGCTGATAGAGTTGCGTCCTGAAAACAGCACTTGGCTTGCAGGCCGAACTCAGAAACCATGAGTTTTTATTATTACTCAGTACCCTGGAGCTTAGATTGCTGGTTCCTCCTTCATGCAGGTCCGAGTCACTCCAGGGATAAGACCGAACTCCCAAGTTCAAGGGCATCGGCAGGTGAAGAAGGAAGCCGGGGCCACGTGGAGCCGTCCCCCTCTCCACTGCCATGTTGCTCAGCAGCAGGCACAGCTGGCACCAGGGAAAACGCAGGGCCAGAAGGGATTTGCTTCCGTTGCATGGCTCCCCTCTACTGGCCCGCCACCCCAGGCCCACAAGGCTCTACGGCCCTGGAAACCCCCAGGGCTGAGGGCCCCCGACAGCCTCCACCACCACTCAGTTACAGACTTTCATGAACTTGAGGTAGGAGAAGAGGGAACCTGGGGCAGGTGGAGAATCGGGTATTTAGAAACCTGGGGCAGGTGGGGAGTATCTATTTAGAAACCTGGGCAGGTAGGTAGTCGCTTATCTAGAGACCTGGGGCAGGTGGGGAGTCACCTATCTAGAGACCTGTGCAGGTGGGGAGTAGCATACCTAGAGACCTGGGCAGGTGGGAAGTCACCTATCTAGAGACCTGGGCAGGTGGGGAGTAGCTTATCTAGAGACCTGGGGCAGGTGGGGAGTCACCTATCTAGAGATCTGGGCAGGTGGGGAGTCACCTGTCTAGAGACCTGGGCAGGTGGGGAGTCATTTATCTAGAGACCTGGGCAGGTGGGGAGTCATTTATCTAGAGACCTGGGCATGTGGGGAGTCACCTATCTAGAGACCTGGGGCAGGTGGGGAGTCACCTGTCTAGAGATCTGGGCAGGTAGGGGAGTTGTTTATCTAGAGACCTGGGGCAGGTGAAGAGTCAGAGACCCCTAGTGGGAAAGACCAGCAGGATCACAGGTTAAGAGATTTCCGGAGAAAGACACCTGCCTGCTAGAGATGGAAGCCTGAGGTTGTGCAAACGGTGGCTCAACTTACCCAGTAAACTGCCCCTTGCCCGGGGGCCTGTAAGATGTCACCCGACAACCCTCCGAGGTAGCTCTCCACTCATGCGTCTCAGCACAAGCCCCACCACTTGCTCCCGCTCTCCTTCCTTTAACGCTGTTCAGTAAGCCATCTTGGCGCCTGTGAGTGGGGCGTGGGCTAGCCAGGGACACCCACAGCTTGGGCTGGTGGGTTCATTCCATGCTGGTCCTGGGCAACCGAGTGCATTCTGTCATTGTAAAGAGCCACCTAAATGTTAAGGAGTGTTATGATCAAAATGTTGCTAATTTTCATTCAGAGACCAGTTGTTTAGCATTCTCATAGCAGGCAACAGAGCAGAATTATCCAGAAAGATCTGGGTGTGCCCCTGCCTCTGAGGCCACACATGTGGCCTCAGGCAAGTACCACCTCCCCTAGAGCAGGGCTTCCTGCGAAGTCCTAGGAAAGCAGGGGCTTTGGACCAGTCGAAAATGATAACAGATGTAAAGTGCCTGGCCCATGGGGCAGAGTCGCAGACCGGGCTCATTTTCCCTTCTCTCTGCTGAAGACACAAGGTACTATTTTTTTTTACGTGGAAATATAACTTCATAGAGCTCAAAAACAAGACTGCAGCAGCAGAGAAGGTTTCAGTAATGCATTATTTTTATAGCATCTTTACTCTCTTCAAAGACTCTACAGAGAGGGACCATCCATCTCCATGTGGTTTGGCCTTTGGTGCCATTACTTGCAAAAAGTGGGGTTTTGGAATATTTTCAATGTGCAGAGATTTCTGTTGGCCTATTTTCTTTCTCCACCAGCAGGAGCCTCCAGGTGTGTTTTGAAAGGAAGAGCCTTGCCAAGGAAGCTGGGGTTCCAGGAGACCCGGTGCCAGGTTTGTGAGCTGGCTCAAATGCTTACTGCAGCAAAGAAATCCACACCCGGGGGTGAAGAATGCAGAGAAATGTCCAGGTGACTGGGATCTTTCTAATGGAGTCCATTTAACTTGATCTCCTGATGGCTTTGCACAGGCCATCTTGCTCAGGCACCTTCCAAGTCCCCAGACAGGCTGGTCTAGGAGCCGTTGAGAAATTCCATTTAAGAAATCTATACCCTGGCTGCCAAAGGCCCGGCGTTTGTCAGATATGAGGGTAGAAGTTTGTGGGGGTGGCATGGATTTAGTATTCAGCAATTGGACTGGTAATTCTCCATGCCCTGACCCCATTCCCTTCCGTTGTATTCTTACCACCACCACATGGACAGATGTACTCACTACAAAAAATTTTTTTTTCCGATCAATACTCTCCTTCCTTTCCCCCTGTCTATATCTTGACAACTGCCTAAGAAAATAAACTCTCCTCCTGACATCCACTTCAAACTTCTAGGCCAGTGATGATGCAAAGAAAGAAGCACAACCTAAGAAAATTATTCCTTGGTGTTTTAGGTTCCTCATTGCTAAAGCAAATGCTTAAGCATTGGAATTTATTGGCTCATGTTTTGAGGCTAGGAGGAGTCCAAATCAAGGCATTATCAAGGTGATACTTTCTTCCCGAAGGCTGGCTCTCTGGGCTGGCTGCCGGTGATCCTTGGTTCTGGGCTCCTGTGTCACATGGCAATGCATATGGCGGCGTCTCTCTTCTCTTCCAGGTTCTGGGTGCCTTCAGCCTCTTACTTCCCATGGCTTTCTCCTTCCCTGTCTGAATTTCATTCTGCTTCTAAAATAATTCTCCGGTAATAGGCTTAAGACCCATCCTTATTGAGTTGGACCACACTTTAACTGGAGTAACCTCATCAAAAGGTCCTATTTATAGTGAATTCATACCTACAGGAATGGGTTAAGTTTAAGAACATATTGTTGTTGTTTTTTCTGGGGTACATAGCTGCAAACTACCACACTAGGGGTAGTGGCATATTAGACTCATAGTCCTAGATAGATTATTATGTAAATACATATTCATGTTTATTTATATATATGAAATATATATTAGGTATATGTCTGTATACATGAGATGTGCATACATATTTCTACACATACAATATAGCATATATTTATATGTGTATATAAATACACGTGATATGTATGAGCTTCAGCCCATCTATATTACACATATGTATAAATTCCTTGGCCATGTCTAGGCCAAACTTGCAATATCCCTTTCTTCCTCTCTCACACTTCTCAGGCTACATACTTTATGATTTCTTCTTTGCCCCTTGTGTATAATTGAACTTGATTTCACAGGGATAAAAATTATTCAGCCCCTGAGCCTCAGGATGTGTATCTATAAAAAGGACTAGTCAGGTGGGGTGGGAGAAGGGTTACTAATAGGCACGGGAAGGAAACGGACTTTGGCCCAGTGGTTAGGGCGTCCGTCTACCATATGGGAGGTCCGCGGTTCAAACCCCGGGCCTCCTCAACCCGTGCGCGTAGGGAGTGCCATGCCACGCGACGGCGTGCCACGCGACGGCGTCCCCCGCGTGGGGGAGCCCCACAGGCAAGGAGTGCGCCCGTGAGGAGAGCCGCCCAGCGTGAAAAAAAAAAAGAAAGAGCAGCCTGCCCAGGAGTGGCGCCGCCCACACTTCCCGTGCCACTAACGACAACAGAGGCGGACAAAGAAACGACGCAGCAAATAGACACCAAGAACGGACAACCAGGGGAGGGGGGGGAAATTAAATAAATAAATAAATAAATCTTTAAAAAAATAATAATAATAGGCATGGGACACCTGGCCCAGACTTGGCAGAGGCAGGCATTCCATCAATGCCGGTGGTGCTGGGGAGGAAAGAGGCTGTGATGGCGCTTGTGGGGCCATGGTCTTCAGGACCTGCCCAAAGTCAATCACTCTTCAGAAGATCCCCCAGTCCCTGTACTCAGGGGCAAGCTGGTGAACATACTTGGCTTCCTGAGCTTCAATTAGTAAAATGACTAAGCCACTCAGGAGCCTGGGAGCTTGATTCCTGAGGCTCTTGCTGCTGACAGTTCTTTGGCATTGTGAAAACGCACAAGGATGGAGAGGCAAAGTCAGGGGTGAAGACTGGTTATTTGGTGAACGTTGGGAAAAAATGGCGCTTACTGGGACACGGAGACTGATTTGACCACAGGCAGAGAAAGAATTTATTGGGAAGTTCTCCCAACAGAGGGGGTATGAAGAACAGACTTCAGCGCCCCCACCAGCATGGTGGGGGTCTGAAGAGAGACTTCAGCCCACTCCTGGAAGGGGGGACTTGAATTTATACAGAACTTTCCTAGGCGGGGAAACAATAGTTGGTGGGAGGGGCTGAGGGTCCAAATGAGGGACAGGGGCCAATAGGAAGCCCTAGAGGTGAAAACTTTCCGAGAGTGACTAGAAGATAGTGGGTTAGGGAGCTATGGTTTCTTAGAATGCTGCAGGGGCAGATGTTTCTTTGATCTGTACTGATTTTATCTCCCTCTGATATGCAGGTAGGGAAGGTTTCCGTTTCCCTTTCCTCCCATCTCTATGTGGTTTCTTTGTTTAACCTGCGGGGAAGTGCCATGCCCTTAGACATGTAGGAGGGGGTTTGCCTTTTTCCCAATGTATATCAGGGGAAACTGAACTACAACTTGTTAATTATTGTAAGCCTCTAACAGTGGAAAATCCATCAAAACCATCTCAGGGTTTCTGATATCTAAACAAAAGTCATTCCCCTGGCACAAGTCTCTTGCACCCAGGATAGGTTGCGGGCACCTCGAGAAGGGTGTTTACCAGGATAATTCTGAACATTTGTCTTCACTGGGACCCGCCCTGAGGAAGAGCTAGAGGGTTGGATAAAGTGGAAACTACTCGCCCCTCCAAGAACCTTGATTCAAAAGTTTCTAATCCTCCCAGTTAGGATTTGGTAATAAATTACAAGGCCAAAGACTTCGTGCAATCTACAAACTAGCCCAGGGTAACCCCAATTATCACAGTGTGGCATAGAAAACACACCCAAAGGTGTAGAGTCTTTTTTTTTTTTTAAATATTTATTTATTTATTTCTCTCCCCTTCCCCCCCACCCCAGTTGTCTGTACTCCACGTCCATTTGCTGCATGTTCTTTCATTGTCTGCTTCTGTTGTTGTCAGCGGCACCGGAATCTGTGTCTCCTCCAGTTGCATCACCCTGCTGTGTTAGCTCTCCACGCGCGTGCGCGCGGCGCCATTCCTGGTCAGGCTGCACCTTCCTTCGCACCGGGCGGCTCTCCCTATGGGGCGCACTCCCTGCGAGTGGGGCTCCCCCACGCGGGGGACAGCCCTGCGTGGCATGGCACTCCCTGCACGTATCAGCACTGCACATGGGCCAGCTGTACACGAGTCAAGGAGGCCCAGGGCCCGAACCACGGACCTCCCATGTGGTAGATGGACGCCCCAACCACTGAACCAAGTCCACTTCCCAAGGTGTAGGGTCTTAACCCTACCTGCCACTCTTAGGACACAGGGACTTATTTAAGGCGGTGATTTTTCTGATACCCTCCTATTTACCCCATTGGTGAAAGAGGGATCTCCCCCCCCCCAAAGGAATGCAAGATGTCTTGACACGAGACCCCACACTGGACAGGTGAGCTCCAAGTTCATGAATCAAGCAGACAGCCCTGGGGGAGGACACCACAGTTCCGCAGGGCAACATGGGGGGTTGGGAAGAGAGCGGACGAGCAGGGGCTGCGGGAGGCAGGCTTTGTAGTAACAAGAAGAGGGGCGACCCCTGGTTCCTGCCAGAGGATGGGATTGACTTGTTTGAATAATTTTGTGAGATGGCAGTGAGGTAAAACCCACTGGGCTGACAACCAGAAGAGGTGCAGCTGGTCTGTGTGATGGGGAACTAGCCAGATGGGGGGCCTTTCCTGTTGGGTGGGGGGCAGAGGGGCGTGAGCTTGGAACCCCTGTGAGGCTCACCCGTGTCAGGGCAGCACGTCAACTCTCAAGCGTTCCCGGACACTGTTTTATGGCTCCATTTCCTCTTTTGTAAAGTGAGGAGGTCCTTAAGTTCCCAAGTTCAGCCCTCTCTAATTCTCAATTTAAAAATTATAAAAAGTTTGAATTCGCTGATGATATGATGCCCTACTAGAGGTGTTGAAACAAGGACACAGAGGATCCAAAACAGCGGAAAACCAAGAAAGCATTTGTTGGACTCAGAAGTTCAGATTTACCATCCTCTGTGTCATATGTAAGTGTAGATTGCTTTGCAGCGACCTGAGTCGGTGTGGCCACATGAATAGTTAATGTTCATGGTGGTTTGGTGGCCAGCTAAGGGGGGGCAGAGGGGGTGCTCAAGAGGTAAGATGAGTCATTCATTGGCTTGACAATGAGCTCTGGAGGGCCTGCCCCCGGCCACTGAGCGAGCTGCTCTAGGCCAGCACTTCTTTATTTATTTGTTTGTTTGTTTATTTAATTTATTTTTAATTTATTTCTCTCCCCTTCCCCTACCTCCCCCAGTTGTCTGCTCTCTGCGTCCATTCGCTGTGTGTTCTTCTGTGACCGCTTCTATCCTTATCAGTGGCACCAGCAATCTGTTTCTTTTTGCTGCAAAATCTTGTTGTGTCGGGTCTCCGTGTGTGCGGCGCCACTCCTGGGCAGGCTGCACTTTCTTTTGCACTGGGCGGCTGTCCTTACAGGGTGCACTTCTCGTGTGTGGGGCTCCCCTATGCGGGGGACACCCCTGCATGACAGGGCACTCCTTGCACACATCAGCACTGCGCATGGGCCAGCTCCACACGGGTCAAGGAGGCTTGGGGTTTGAACTGCGGACCTCCCACATGGTAGGCGGATGCCCTAACCACTGGGCCAAGTCCACTTCCCATAGGGCAGCACTTCTTGAACTTGAACGTGCACTCAACTCACAAGGGGATCTTGTTAGGGCAGGTTCTGATTCAGGAGGTCTGGGGGGCAGCCCAAGATTCTGCATCTCTGACAACCCCCCAGGGGAAGTCAGATAAAAGTGTGCAGAAAAATAGGCGTCCTGCAAGGTTTCCTGCTGGGTGCTGATGGGGGCACCTTCAGTTGCTAAATGCCATTGCCTAGTTCCAAGAATGGGGGGGCAGGAGCAGAGGCCCAGCTTCACAGAGGAGGAGGGTCCAGCTAGTCTGAGTAGAATGTTGCTCTGGTTGAAACCCAGGTGGGTGTTGGGAAAGGGCAGGAGGAAAGAAAGGCAAAGGCAGGGGCTGAACTTAGAGGACTCAGCGCCCTTAGAATGCAGCTGGGGCTCTGAGTTAGAGCCGCGTAGCTTAAGGCTCCCGTCCTCGTCTTCCGAATTGAGGTTTGCCTTTGCCTTAATGGAACCATTTTCTTCTGGTTCCACAACAGCCATTTCATTCCAAGATGGATTGCACCGTGAACCAGTCTTTTTCCATTCCCTGTCGCAAGCCGCAGCACAATTAGTTTCTAAATAAATGTCACCGGCTTCTGTGGGAGGCGGTAACTGCAGGCTGGAATAAGAGTGGTCAGCCGCAGAGAATGTCCACGTGGGCTCTCCCCCAGAGGCCTCAGAGGTTCTGCTGAACCCGTTGTACTTAGACACCCTGTTTTCCTGGGGGTCATCAACACCGATGAACCCTCGGGGAACATTTTGACGCAAAGTGGTTGAAAAGAGAAAAAGATGCGATTTTAAAGGTCGTCATCTATTTTAAGGTAAACACAGATCACCTGTGTTTGGATTTGAAAAATGGTCTGTTATCAAGACAGGTGACAAGTACAGTGCAGGAAGGCCAATTGGCACTCCTGGTCTGAATTTTCTTTAGTAAATAAGCTCAAAAGAATCCAAACCTAAAAAGCAGGTGGCCTTCATTAACTTTCAGAATAAGCAGTTGTGCAAGCTTCTATCACCTTTCTCTCCTGATAGATTCCAGCCACCTGTAGAGATGGCACCCACCGCCCTTCAATCCACGAGGACAGAGCACCAATAAAATTAACTAGTTATGCTTGTGGCTTTGGGGAAACCTTTTAAGTTCTGCTAAAGAGGGAAATTGGAGCAACAGGTTAGTGAAATGCCTTGCAGATAAAGCATTCCATTCTTCTGTGAAATTCTGACCAACCTAATGCCATTCTGTGGGTAACCACCCAGGAAATGAGAGCTGAGGAGGCAGAGCACCACCTGCAGGGGCGGGGCTCAGGCCACCAGGTAACCAGGTGACCAGGCAGAAGCAGCACCCCCTGGAGACCTCAGGGGCCACCCAGACTCAGGAGCGGGTGAGCAGGACCCCGGTGGGAGCGGGCGATTCTGGGGAAGGCTGGACCTCGACGTGGCTGACGGCCACCGCGGGCTGCTCCTCCTGCACTGGGACCGCAGTCCCAGCAGGGAAGGAGACCTGCAGGTGGGGCAGGCCAAAGTCAGGGGTCAGATCAAGAGGGCTGGACCTCCCAAGAGTTGGCAGCGAGCAAAAGCAGGGAGGATCCATTCACAAAGCAGCATGGGAAACCCTTGTGGCCTCTGAGCAGTCTCTGTTGGAGAAAACCTTTGCTTCGTAATTTGGGGATGAAAGGAAGCGTGACCTCGTGCTGCAGTCACAGGCGATGCATGTGGGCATTTGGGTTCCACTTTCACCTCTGAGCATGGCAGAGGAGGGAGCGCATCTGGGCTACTCAGGCTGTTTCCTAGTCGATGCCTTGTATGTTGTAAAAACTCAATTTGTTGCACGAAAGACAGACGATGGAATAGAAATTTGTTCCCAGAATAAGGGAAACAATTAGTAAATTTAGAAATTAGGGTCACGTTACCTTTCTATGCTCAACTTTAATTAGTTGTTTATTTCAATTAATTTTTCCATCATTACATTGATTATAATATTTCATGCCTCTTGGTAAAGACTAATGAGTGTTATATTAGCCAAGCAATTCAAGAGTTTGAGTCAGAGAGTGAGATTTCCCTTTTTATCAGCCAGCAAATATTAACTGACTCCCTGCTATGTGTGTCCAAGCCATTGTGCTTGGCACTTGTGACCAAATCACCTGGTCATCTGTAAAGTGGTCAGTAATTATTCTTCAAAATAGTAGAGTAGAATCCTATGCTCCCTGCACATCCCTGCTTTTCTGTGCTTTTCTTTTTTTAACGATTTATTTATTTACTTTATTTTTTCTTTATTTCCCCCTCTCCCCAAGATGGTTTGCTCATCTGTCTGCTCATTGTTTGCTCACCTTCCCCAGGAGGCACTGGGATCTGAACCCAGGACATCCCATGTGAAGATGAGTGCCCAATGGCCTGAGTCACATCCCTCCCTGCAGGCTGTGGCTTCTGCTGGCTTGGGGCATCTGCTCATTGTGGCAGGGGCAGCGCCTGCTTGTTTTCTTTTAGGAGGCACCAGGACCCAAACCTGGGACCTCGCAGGTGGTAGGCGCATGCCCAAATGGTTGAGCCACATCCACTTCCCTCTCTGTTTTTATACTCAAGCTTTTTCCACTTCTAGGATTGCCCTTCCTCGCCACTCCTGGCTTACAAAATATCTCTTATCCTCCAAGACCTATCTCTCCACTACTCTGTCCTTTTCTACTCATTTCCCACAGATTTCAATGGGAGCATCCCTTCTTTTTCATATCCTTAACTAATTACAAGTCTCTCATGGAACATATATTCCATATTGTTTTCTAATTAGGAGCTATTTGTCTTACCATCTTAGCAAATGATATACTCCCCAAATATAATCCATGATTTACCTTTGTATCCCTGCAAACTAGCTCATAAGTATTTGTGAAAATATTATATGTGCTACATTTTCAAGTTATTTATTTCAGCTTTGCTTGGAAGGCATCAAGGACCAAGAAGTGTCAAATGATACGATTTAGTCACCGTTTTTGCCCTGGGAGGTTCACAAAGATACCAAGCAAGACTCCTTGGATCTGGACAAGACGAGGGGACCCCCTGGGTATAAATATCTGAATGGGGCACCCTGACAGCTCAGAGGGAGACCCACACTCATAGCAAGAGGGAGCTCCAGGACCCTCTGGAGCCACTCTCTGTATCCAGCCTTGAGTGACATGGAAATTCCAGGCTCTGGACCCTCAAGATGCATATGGACAAGATGACGTTTTCCCAAAAGCCACAGGAAGTATGCCAGGCATTGGGGCCAGGAATGACCTTAGACCCAGGAAGAACAGACTTTGAGGTCATTTGAAGGCACCTGTCTGAGAGTCTCTCCCCAATGGGCTCTGGGATTAGGAGGTCAGGATTAGACATTCATTTCTTTGGGTTAAGCACTGGTTCTCCAGTCTGCCTGTTTGTAATGCATAAGCACTGCCTCGTTTGAATCTTTTGGGGACCCCAGGAAGTTATGTTCTTAAGCGAACCCTTTCCTGCGTCTATAAGGGATGTGGGACCTTCCCGTTAGATTCAGCCAGGGGACCGTTTGATTGGATCACTTCTTATTAGATTGCTTCAGTTAAGGTCCTTGATTAGATTGTGGGCCCCAGGGTGGCTCCTAATCCTTTTACTGAAATCTTATGGAAATGGAAGACAGAGAAAGAGAGCTGCCATTTTACTCCGCCATGTGAGGGAGGACTCCGGAGTCACCTGCAGAAACCCGGAGAGGCTGAGAGAGAGGCTGGAGACAGGAGTCAGAAGAACAGCCTGAAGGTGAAGAGATGTAAGCGGGAGGGCCGAGCCCTGAGCCCAATCGCCCCTGGCTGAGCTTGGAGGAGAGGACAAAGACCAGCCGCCATTGTGCCTCGCCACTGGGCGGGAGGCCAGGAGCAGTGCAACAGCGACGTCTGGTGAGACAGCATCTCTTGTGATGCCTTGATTTGGACATTTTCACAGCCTCAGAACAGTAAGTGTTTACCTGAATAAATTCCCATTGTAAAAGCCAACCCATTTCTGATATTTTTGCATGGTAAACCTTTGGAAAACTAAAACCAGCATCTTTGGGAGATCTGCTCAGAAACTCTCTAAAGATACTTGATTTATCAGATAATGCTGGTGAGAGCTAACATATATTCAGAGCCTACCCAGGAGCTGTATTAAACCCCATGCACGTCTTGGATCATTAAATTCTCACAATGGCCCTCCAACACAGGAATTTAAATCCCCATTTTACAGATGAGGAAACTTGAGCCTAGAAGGTGAAAGAGCTCACTTAATATTGTACAATCAGCCATTTGTACTGGGCCTCAAGCCCATTCATTCAGCTTCCAAAGACCAGGCTCTTAGCCAAAGCGAATGTTGCTCTCCAAAGGGTTCCTCTGCCTTCTGAAGGCTTGAGAGATTAAGTGGGCCTTAGTCACAAGAGGCAAAAGGGTGGGGCAGCTGCTGAAGACCAACTTCATAATTTCTTCCACATGTGACCCCCACTGGGGTGTACAAGGGCTGTTTAGAAATCCAGGGGCGCTGAATCCATTAGCGCAGCAAGCCCCTGGGCACCCAGTAGCTCTGGCTGCTGCATTAAGAACACACTTCACATCCCCTTGGATGTTTGCTTTGGAACCAGGATGCAACTCTGGGGCTCACTACACACTCTTTCACTTTGCTGAGCCTTCCCCAGGTGTCCAGGGCAACCAAGGTTATGAGTTTCTGTAGTGCAGGTGCTTAATTCTCACCCGGAGGAGTATGACACTCCACAATTGATGAGAACATGGGGAGGCCAGATGCATCCTGCCGGAGCCTCCTGCTTCCACCATTCTCCTCGTTCTGATTTTAATGCCCTGCCCTTGTCAGGTTCTGCCCCACTCATAAATATTTGTGGATGGGTACAATGCTATTACTCTATTACTACTCACAAACCATGGTCATGACACTGTTTCAATTGAATGACATTACTGATAAATTATTACAACCACTGCTCTATAATTCAGTAGTCACTTCTTTTCCCAGACCTTCAATAATAAAAATGAGTGGAAAAAAAAAAGAAAAAAGAAAAAAGAAAAGCAAAACAAAAGCCCAGCAGCACTGCAACCTAGAACCTCACAGCACAGGGCTGCTCCTTTGACTTCTTGCCTCGAAGGCATTTCCTCGAGCTGTGGCTTACTTAACGCTTACAGGGTGATATTTGATCTTCATTTCTGTTGTCCCCCAATGGCTACAGGAGCTCTCTCATTCAAACACAAACTGCCATGAAAGCAACAAGAGGGCAGTTACACTGCAGGGCATCACACAGCTGTGCTTTCTGTTATTTGCCCAAATGGCTTCCTAGGGTGACAGCCAGCCTGTCAGTTCTCTATTTTGTTTAGGAAAACTCTCTTTTAACCCCAAATGACTCTGAGCGTTGTGGCCCTATTAATGATTCTAATATATTATGGAGGCTCTCCTTTCTCAGACTGGACCTCCCAGTGTAGGGGTGTGTACTCAACAGCGTGGCTTCCTGGTTGGCAAGGCCAAAGTGGCTGTTCCCAGGGTGGGATGGCCACACAGCCTGCAATGCCATTTGGAAAACAGCCCTTGGCTCTTCAGCAGCACTTGAAACAAGAGCTGCTTCCTTGTGAAGTGGATTCTGGGGGTGGAGCTCGGTCTCTTGCCTACTGTCACCCAGTCCTTGGTCTGGATGGTGCAAGTTGGCTCTCTTATGGGCATATCCAGGTCTCTGGCGGCACTCATTGAAAAACCCTGTGCTTTGGGGTTAGAGAGAAGAGCAGAAATAGTCTGTCACTTTTAGAAAAGACCACCCCAGAGGCTGGCCCATATCAGTGTATCCACACCGATGGGTAGAGCATGCCTAGCCCCATCTCCACCCACATGTCTCCTCTCAACCGCTCATAGCCACGCAATTAGGGGAAAGAAAGTGACTGATGAAGGAATCAGGCCTCCCTGTGTGTCCATGGCCTGAAAAGGGAAAGGCGAGAAGGACAACCAGGAATGAAGACAAATGGATGCCCAGCCCAGCTGAGTAGGCCAACGATTCGAAAAGCCCAGCTCTGTCAGTGTTATCTTGGGAGAAAATTTGGCACTAGTTTTGTAGCTAATGGAGTCCAACAGGACTACACTCTATTTAGCTCACACTCCAGGGAGCACAAGGCTTGGTGATTCACCTGCTGTTGCCCATTCCTTCAGGGGCTGACTCATGGTAACATGTCTCGCCGAGTGGTAAGAGTTATGCCAACCCACGAAATCAGGATCCGAGGTGTTGCAAGACCATGGTGTCAAGCAGTCAGTGGCCCCATTCCCATTGCCCAATCCAAATAAAAGCCTTTGTTCTCAGACATGGAATCTCAGAAATGTCCACGGGAACTGTTCTCATACAACAACTCATAGATAAGTAGTGGTTTGTAAGGATTCTCCAAGGGACCACAGCTTGATTTCTCATAGGAGAGTGAGAATTGCTTATCATTCTGCATCACCAAAATCTTCCTTAGTTCTGAATCATACCCATTGACATATACATCTCTGGCTTGAAATAGCCCACTCAAAAACAACATGAAAACTGTACACTAGTGCAAGGTATTAATAATAGGGTGGTATATGGGAATCCTCTATTTTAAGCATGATTGTTCTACTGGTGATCTTCTATCCCCATTCAGCCATGACCCATGCCTCTGCTTCCCCTCACAGAAACTCCTCAAATTTAGCAATAAGCGCTGTGTCTACTTTCTCACCTCCCAATCTCTCCCCACCAACCCAGTCCCACTTCCTCCTCCCCATTCCCAACTCTCTTGAAAGGTCATCATGACCTCCACTTGCTTAACCCAGAGGTCAATGCTCTGCTCCTTCTTATGGAATCACCAGCAGCTATTGTCACAACTGACCACTCCTTCCTTCTTGAAATGCTTTCTCTTTGACTCACCCTATGACCACATTATTTGCTCTTTCTCAGGCTCTGCTGGCTGACCTCTTAAGTTGGGTTCCCCCAGGGCTTAAATACTTGGGTTTTTTCTTTTGTTTTGTCTTGTCTTCTCTTCATTTCCTTTCCCTTCCCTTCCATTTCCCTCTCTTTTCTTCTCTCCTTCCTTCTCCCCCCTTTCTCTTTCCCACTCTCTCTCCAGATAATCATTCATGCTCATACCATCTATTCTTTCCTGACTCCCAGCCCTTCTCTCTCCCTTAGGGTATCCAACTGCCTACGTGGCATCTGTCTGGATGTTGAGTAGACATCCCAAACGTAAATATACAAAATTAAACTCTGGATAGCCCACCAAAGCCCATTTGTCCCCCAAGTTTCCTTCTCCAAGGAAATGACTCCAGCATCTATCCAGTTGCTCAGGTTCAAAACCTAAGAATCATTCACTGTTGACTCTTCTTTTTCTCTCATCATACTCACCATACTCAATCAGTCCTTTTGGCTTTAATTTCAAAATAATATATCTGGTACCTAACTGACCTATCTCACCACATCAGCTGCTACAGACTTCATCAAAGTCATTACCAGCACCTATTAATTCACAGCAAGCACTCCTATGTCACATCTGGGTTTCCACATTTGCCCAACCCAAAAGGCAAAAACGTCTAAGAGTACAAATTTTGGCCCAGTGGTTAGGGCGTCCGTCTACCACATGGGAGGTCCACGGTTCAAGCCCCGGGCCTCCTTGACCCGTGTGGAGCTGGCCCATGCGCAGTGCTGATGCGCGCAAGGAGTGCCGTGCCACACAAGGGTGACCCCCGCGTGAGGGAGCCCCACGCGCAAGGAGTGCGCCCGTAAGGAGAGCCGCCCAGCATGAAGGAGGGAGCAGCCTGCCGAGGAATGGCGCCGCCCACACTTCCCGCGCCGCTGACGACAACAGAAGCGGACAAAGAAACAAGACGCAGCAAATAGACACCAAGAACAGACAACAGGGGGAGAATTAAATAAATAAATAAATCTTAAAAAAAAAAAAAAAAAAGAGTACAAATCTGTCCTATTGCTCCCTTGCCTAAATCCTGTTAATTTCTAATCATATTACAGATAAAGTTCCAAACGCTAGCCATGCACTCAAGGCCCTACCTGTTCTCACTCCTACCCTCCTCACACCTCCATTCTTGCCTGTTTGCTGTGCTTCAGGCACCAATGGCTTTCTTTCTAGCCCTCAGATATGCTTGACCTATTCCTGCCTTTGCTGTTCCTTCAGACTGCTTTTCCCCCAGACCTTGCCCCAATTACTGCTTCATCTTTCAAATCTCAGTTTCATTGTCACCTCCTAAGAGAGGCCTTCCTTGACCACACAGTTTAAAGTAGCCCAGTAATTCTCTTTCTAATCACACTGTTTGATTTGCTATATATCGATTAATGCTCTCTACCTGAAATTCTTTGTTTATGGTTTATTTTTGTCAAGACAGTGATCTTGTCTATCTTGGTCACTGCTATTTTTGTAACTTATTCTAATGTCTAGCTCATATTACATGCTCAATAAATATTTGTTGTATGAATAAATGTTCCCATTACGATAAGTTCTACATTGTGTTTCTCTTTCCGGAACCAAGCAACACAGTTTCCAACTTGGCAGCACAGGACCATTATCGAGACGTGTCTATAATAATTCCAGTTCTTGGTCCCCATCCCAGACTTTGTTGATGTGTCATTGAAAGTGTCCTAATTGTTCTATTTGCTCTGGTGAAAGGTTCTGCAGTGGCAAAGGCAGGGGGCAGGGGACTGCCATGTGGGATAAACGGTCTCATGAGTTTTTTGCTCTACCACAGTAAAAAATTGGGGACACCGTAAGATTGCAGTTGGAGGTGGAAGGTGCCAATAAAGAGGAGAGGAGAAGCTGAACTCTTTGGCAGGAGCCCATCTGGCTGTTGAAAGCCAACGTCCCGTTTTAACCACTTTGGTTGTTAAGTGATTCTGTGAATTATCAGGGCCCCTATTCAAGAAAAACTCTTCACCTCGCCATGCCCTTCAGCTTCATGATCTAGAGACCAGCCGTTATACACAGTAGCCACCATTTAAATTTACGTTTTATCAAAATTAAATGATAAAACTGAAATTAATTAAAGTAAAAATTAATTAACGTTAAATACAGTGCAAAATCCCATTCCTCTATCTCACTACTCACATTCCTTGTACCCAGTAATCCCAGTTACTAGCGGCTACAGAGTTAGTGCAGTTACAGAGCATTTCCATCACTGCGGAACGTTCTACTGCACAGAGCTGGTCTAGAAAATGGGCTCCTGGGACAGTAGGGCATCTGCGCTGCTCTTACTGTTGCTTTAAGTGCCAGCCCTGTCAATCCTACATGGAACTACGGCTCTATCCTCTTAAGTAATGGGTCTCCAGAGGCCTGGGAATTTCAGCTGAGCAGGCGAGTGGCTGATGAAAAAGTTTTAAAAGCCTGTGCCAACAGCCTGGTCCACCCCCCGAGGAGATGCATGTTTTCACAGAAGCAGGGCACTGTAGCCCAGAGGGCTTGGGAGAAGGCATCTCTCTGGGCTGGGGGGTGGGGAGGAGAACGTCTACACTCCCAGAACTCTGAGCCCCAGGACCCTCCTGGGACCATCGCTCAGAATTGCCAGGTAACTGTTCCTTGAGTTTACATTCTGTATTTACAGATTATCAGACACTTTGAAGCAGGGGGAATGACTAACACTTTCATATTATCTGTTCCTCAGCACTTCACATGCAGATGATAAATGAACACTAGCACTTTTCACAGTCTAACTTGTGTTATTATTAGCTGTGTGCCTGCCTCTCCTGGCTTCCCATGAAGCCGTCAAAGGGCAAGAGTGCCCTTTATTCCCTTCACTCAACCACCGTGGACCGTGCATGAGACCTAAGTGTTTCTATGCAAATATTTGTTAGATTCTGGACAGATGGATGGATGGATGGATGCATAGAAACTGCACTGTTGGGAGAAACTGTGATTCAGTTCTATCACCAGTTCTTATCTTAGGGATTCAGGGGAATTCTGCACAAGTCTCTTCTAAAGATGAGGAGACATATTATCTTTCAAACCGACCGTGAGTGGATGAATGAGTGAAAGCTCTTACGAAGTCATCAGAGCATTCTCATGAGGCTTCATCAGAGAAGCCATTTCCTTCTTTCTGGTAGAAAGCCCAGCGAGGCAAAGAACAAATCCAGCTCAAAAGGCAAACACAACAAGAGGAAAATTTTACAAGAAATTGGATACGGGTCAGGTGAAATATTCAGTTCCCCAGAGCATTTTTTGTTACTCTTTTTAGAGGCTGCTCTTAATTGCTTGTCATAGACTAGTGAATCGTCTACCACAGCTTGTTTCTGACGGAGAAGAGAATGAGACTGCAGGTTGCACAGCAGCACGACTAAAGAAGTCGCAAAACCAGGCACATACCAGCTCTCAGAACATGGCAAAGGAGTTTATCAGTGGCATGTTCACCACCCACTTTTCTTTCCAGACTTCTCCCTTCCTTTCTATACCCTCCACCCTCTGTCTCTTCTCTTTCCCTCAAGATGTTGCTTTTCAGCCACTTGTTATTGAATCTAAGAGCATCTATTTATTCATTTATCTCCAAATAATTGAGCTCCTTCTGTGTGCTAGGCACTACATTAAGCTCTGGGTAGGCAAAGTTGAGGATGTCAGTTATTTGCCTTGAAGAAAATCTCATGTTCTGATGTGATATATATAAACCAACAAACAATTGAAAAACAACTACATGGTAAGAGCTATAATAGAAATACCAAGGAAACACGAAGCAGGATGGGGCTCTCCCAACTTACTCTACCTGACCGAGTCCAGGAAGGCCCCATAGTGGACGTAACAGTTCAAGTGGGCCATTCAGAGAAGAGAGCAATATTTCACATCCAGTGATCCAGTTCTCTATTTTGGATAAGCAAACCTCATTTTAACCACAAGTGAAAACTTTGAATGGAAGTAGCTATAATGGGCATCTTTAGCTTATTCATAATCATAAAGGTAATGTTTTCAGTATCTTACCATTTAGTGCGATGGCTTTTTGTAGCTACACTTTATTAAGTTAGGGATGTTAAGTGTTTTTTAATCGTAAGTAAGTAGTAAATTTTATCAAATGCTATTCTTCTTCTGTGGAGGTAATTTTTTCCCTTCAACCTTTTAAGGTTTTGAATTCATTTTCTAATGTGAATGTATCTTGTATTCCTGGGATTAAACCCAATTTGGTCTGATGCATTACCTTCTTTAAATGGAACTACCTTTTCCCATGAATAGTTAATAGAACAGACTGGTAAAACCATCTGGGGCTGGTGTTTCTACTAGATTTTTGTGTACTGATCCCGTTTTTTAAACGGCTATAGGACTATTCAGGTTTTGGATTTCTTCTTGAGTCAATTTTTCTGTAGTGCGGTACTGCCTGTGACAGTTTCTCAGCTTTTGTCTATCTGAAAGTCTCTATTTAACCATTATTTTTAAAGCCTATTTTTCACTGGATATAGAATTCTAGGTTGATGAGTCTTTTTCCCCCAGTGCTTTAAAGCATAATTTCATTGTTCTCTGGAATCCATTATTTCAAGTAAGAAGTCAGGGATAAGTTTTGGGGGTTTTGTTTTTTTATCTTTATTCTTCTCTATAAAATGTGTCTTTTCTTCTCTGGCTGCTTTTAGTATTTTCTCTTCATTTTTGTTTTTCAGGAATGTGAATATGATATGTATATAATACTAATAGATGTGGTTCTCTTTCTATTTAACTTGCTTGGGATTCACAGAGTTTACTTCTAAGAGTTGGTATTTTTCATCACATTGGGGGAGTTTTATACCTTTTTTATTTCAAATATTTTCCCCCATTCTCACTCTCTCCTCCTTTAGAACTACTATTTCACATATGTTAGGCCATTTAATACTGTCTTATAGGTCTCTGAGACTCTGATCATTTTCTTCAATTATTTTTCTTATCAGATTGGATAACTTTTATTGATCTGTCTTCAAAATTATTGCATTTTTCTTCTGCCATCTCTAATCTGCTGTCAAGCCCATTCAGTGAATTTTTTAATTGAGGTATTATACTTTTCAGTTTTAGAGTTTCCATTGGGATCTTCTTAAGAGATTCCATTTCTCTAGTGAATTCCACAGTTGTTCCTTCATTAAGTCCATACTTTTTTTAATTCTTTGAAATTTTTCTCTTTAATTCTTTGAACATATTTATAAATTACTGACTCAAAATTTTTTTACTGTCAGATCCCATACCCAGGTCTTATCTGGTTCAGATTGTATTGGGTATTTTTTTCCTTCTTGTCTATGGATTATATTTTCCTGTTGTTGTTTTTTGTTGTTGTTGTTGTTGTATGCTTAGTGATTATTTCATCGAATATTGGACATTATGGGGAACACATTGTAGAGACTCTGAATTCTGCTATCCTCCTTTGAAAAATGTTGACTCTTCTTCTGGCAAGCAGTTCAATAGCTACCTTATCATCATTCACATGTGTATGCTTGGTTTTATGCTTTGTTTGTATAGATAACTGGAAAGCCAAAAGATTTTTCCAAGTCCTCCTTACTTGGAAATTCAACTTCCAAACTCTGTCTCCCATTATTAGCACTTAGTTTTAGGCTTTTTTAGAATGGGTCAAGAGTAGGTCTTACTAATGGGGCTATTTAAATTTAAATGAATTAGAAGTAAATAAAAATTTTTAAAAATTAGCTCCTCAGATGCACTAGTTACATTTCAACATTCCCATAAAACTAATGTTTAATGAATTGAAATTGTACAGATACAGAACATTTTTGTTACCACAGAAATTTCTTTTGGACAGCACTGCTCTAAAGTACTGCAAATCAGGGGTCATCAACTTTTTCTATAAAAGGCCAAATGGTAAATATTTTAGGCTTTAGGCTTTGTAGGCTGTAT
The DNA here is from genome assembly GCF_030445035.2 of Dasypus novemcinctus. Taxonomy (NCBI): domain Eukaryota; kingdom Metazoa; phylum Chordata; class Mammalia; order Cingulata; family Dasypodidae; genus Dasypus; species Dasypus novemcinctus. Next base: position 11,406,056 of record NC_080701.1, read on the forward strand.
GGTCTTTGTCACATCTACCAAACGCTGCTATTGTGGTATGAAAACAGTCACAGACAACTGCAAACAAATGAGCATGTAAAACTCCTTTACAAAATTAGGCAGAGGGCCAACTTTGTCCTGTAGGCTTTTTTTAGGGCAGGGGTGTTTAGTTTGCCAGGGCTGCTATGACAAATAGCACATAATGCAGGGGCTTAAACAACAGAAACTTATTTTCTCATGGAGGCTAGAGGTCCAAAATCAAGGTCTCAACCAGCCCTCCTTTCTCGTGGGGCCTGTAGCACGATGGTGCTAGCCATCACAATCCTTGGAGTTTCTAGGCTTGCCTCTCTGTCTCTGTCACATGGCTTCTCCTTCTGGATTCTTCTTGCTCAGTCATCTGCTTTCCTGTCTAGATTTCCTTGCTTTATAAGGATTATGGCTTCACAGATTAAGGCCCACCCTAATTCAATTTGACAATTTGGCCTTCAAAGATCCTGTTCACCAGAGTCCACACCTTAACTAACAGCAATGTCTTCAAAGGTCTTATTTACAAATGGGTTCACAGCCACAGAAATACAGGAATGCAGATTAAGACTTTAACATGTCTTTTGTGGGGGACACGATTCAATCCCCAACAAACCATAAGCAAACTATGACCAGCAGGCCAAACCTGGCCCCCTGGCTATTTTTTTAAAACAGCTTTATTGAGGTATAACTCATATACCATAAGTTTTACCTATACAAATCAATGGTTTTCAGCCATCCCTCACTCACTCCTGTTTTTGTATAAAGTTTTGTGTGTTTTTTTTCCTGGAACACAGCCTTGCTCATTTGTTTACATCTGATCTCCAGCTACTTTTATGCTGAAATGGCAGAGCTGAATAGCTGTGAGGGAAATTAGATGGCCTGCAGAGGCTACAATACTTGGAATCAGGCTCTTGAAAGGAAAAGTTGGTTGTAGAGCGTTGAACTTACCCCTAAGGCACAGGCTTTCTTGTGTCTCAGCCAGATCTCAGGGGTGTTAATGAGGTGTTAACAAGACATCCCTTCTCTCCCAAGCCAGATCTCCCAGGTCCCCAGTGCTGCTCCTCCCCCAACCCTGCTTGATCTCGACTGTCTTTGTTCCTCTCTCAACCTGGTAGCAGCTGCTATTTATTTGATAAGCCTCAGGCAGTGCTGCCCTGCGTGTGCACAGTCACACACTTGCATAAACAGTTTTAGGTTGATCATTATTTTCTTAGCCTAGGAAACACATCATTCCACTAGCATCTACTTCTATTATTGCAATTAAGAATTCAGTTGTCAGGGAGGCCATCAACACAGCAACATGGGGGAAAAAAACCTCCCCAGATATTCAGTGACTAAAAGGACAATTCCCGCTGGGTTAGAATTCTGGAGGCTGATAGAGACTGGAGAAGGATGCTGCACATGCTGAATAGAAGATAGAAAAATAGCAGGTAGGAAACATGGGCCCATGCAGCCTGGGCAGTGGCCTGGAGCCCTCCCACCTCCCAGTGGGGACAGCAGCTGTAGGACCTTGCACATATATAGGCACAGGGACAAGAGTTCATAGAGGGACACAAGCCTCTGAGCAGCGCTGCATGCAAAAGGGCCCTATTGTAGACATCGAGAGAGGTTCAATTATTTGCCTATGAAAAGGCCAGGACTCAGTAATAATTTTGGGAAGAAAAAAAGAATTTATTTATGACCGGCTAGGTTCGGGACCTTTCTGTTCAAAATCCTAGCCCCAGATAAGATTTTCATGTTCGTTTTATACAGAGGAACAGTAAAATGGTCCTTTGTTTCAGTGCTCAATTAAGTTTGAATTAACACATAACCCCCACACCCTAGGTAAGCTTTTAACATAGACTTTATGCATTCTAGGTAAGCTTTTAGCATAAACTGCATACATTCCATGTAAGCTTTTAACACATTTGGTTTGCATTTTCCCTGAATATTTAAAGTTTATACAGTTGGCATTGTTCAATTGTTCTTCCGGGACTGGAGTTGTTGCCATGGTTACCAAGGGCAGGGCTGCAGCTCTCACCGTCTGACACACACAGCTCAGGTTATCTGCGAAGAGATGAACAGCCCCCACCCATAGCCTATATCAGCCCCTGAAGGAGGATAAAACAAACTAACAAACAAAAAAACAGAGAGAGAAACAGAGAGAGACGGGGAGAAAGATTGGGGTAAAACTGGCTGGAAAGAGAGGCATTTACTCAATCCAGTTTCTGTTGACTGGGACCACCTAAATGCAAAATGGGTTTTTCTAGAGTGACCCACTTTCTTGTATTGACACCATCTGGTTCCCCAGGCAGAATACCATAACAGGAAAGAAACAAAACAAAACAAAAATGGGGCAGGGGTGCTAAACTGAACTTCTGTAAGAGAGGAGGGTCCCAGAACTATATATAGAAATTCCTGAAAATCTACAAAAAACTATTAGCACTAATAAACAAATTCTGCAAAGTGGGAGGGTACAACATCAATGAGCAAAAATCAGTGGTGTTTCTATATAATAGTAATGAGGAATTTGAAGAGGAAATGAAGAAAAATTTCCATTTACAATAGCAACTAAAAGAATCAAATATCTAGGAATAAATTTAACCAAGGATGTAAGGGACTTGTACACAGAAAACTATAAAACTATGACAAATCAAAGACTACCTAAATAAGTGGAATGACATTCTGTATTCATGCATTGCAAGGTTAAATATCATTACAATGTCAATTCTACCCAAAATGATTTACAGATTCAAGGCAATCCCAATTAAAATTTCATGTAAAATGGTGCAGCCATTGTGGAGGACAGTTTGGTGGTTCCTCAAGAAGCTAAATATAGAACTGCCATATGATCCAGCAATTCCACTGCTAGGTATATACACAGAAGAATTGAAAGCAGGGACATGAACAGATACATGCACATCTATATTCATAATAGCATTATTCACTTTTGCCAAAAGTTGGAAACAACCCAAATAAGTGTCTATCAGTAGATGAATGGATAAGCAAACTGTGGTATATACATACAATGGAATATTACTCAACTGTAGGAAGGAATACAGTATTAACACATGGGACAATGTGGGATGAATCTTGAAGACCTTATGTTGAGTCATGTAAGCTAGTCACTGAAGAAGAAATATTACATGACCTTGCTTATATGACTAAAGTCAACTGAGCAGACTCACAGAGCTAGAGTCTAGAAGACAAGTTATAGAAGACAGAAAGGGAGTTGATGGTAGAGAGCTGATGCTCAGTATGGGTAAAATCTATGATAAGGTGGAAGGGGCGTTTGGGCAGTGAGTGGGGATGATAGTGGTGCACTGATTGGGTTCAATGGTGCTAGAATGTGAGGGTGAGCAGGGTGGGGGGTGGTTGAACTATCCGTGGAACTAGGGAAGGGGGCCGGGAGAAGGAACAGGTGAACTCTGGGGATTTGTAGGTCTGTAGTTAAGTCTACAGTGGTGGAATGTTCTTTTGGTAACTATGGTATAGGAAGGTTACTGGTACAGGGTATCAGGGGTGGGGGGATATGCAGGATGAGGGGATCTGGGCATGCTTCTGTAGAATATGAAAGAGCTATCTTGTTATCTCAGTGGGTGGAGACACACACAATAAACAAGGATATATTAAACTCCTATCCTGGGAAGTCCTGGTATGCTCTTAATTAGAGGGCCAAGAATCTTTCAAGAACATAGGCAGTGCCTAATAAAAGAAAACAGACCAATATGTCAAGCCCTTGATACTACTACACATAACTATGAAACTTATTCTTCAAAAATGTAAACTTAGTGGTTACCGTTGTTTCAAGGGAAGGTGGAGGGAAAATAGAATGGATGGAGCATAAGACATTGGAATTGTTCTGCATGATCTTGCAATGACAGATACAGGTCATCTTGAATTCTGTCAAAACCTATAAAAGTGTACAGTGCAAAATGTAAACAGACCAATATGTCAAGCCCTCAGTATTATTGTACATAACTACTAACGTTATTCTTCAAAAATTGAAAGTTTGGGGTTACTATCAGTTCTGAGAGGAGGTGGAAAGTAGAATAGAACAGATGGAATATAGGACATTTTTAGGGCATTGGAATTGTTCTGCTTGATCTTGCAATGATGGATACAGGCCATTTTACATATTGTCTAAACCTAGAAAAGTGTACAGTGCAAAACGTAAACCATAATGTAAACTATTGACCATGGTTAGTAGCAATGGTTCAATATCTGTACATAAATTGTAACAAATGTACCATACACATGTAAAATGTTATTAATATGGGAGAGTGACAGGGGAGGGGTTTGGGTATAGGAGAATCCCCTGTATTTTCTATGTGACTTTTCTGTAACTTAAAGCTTCTTTGAAGATAAAAAGAAAGAAAATTAGACACCAGGAGAACATACAGAAGAAATTATCACTGTACATAAAAGATAACAGATCTTACAGTGGTGAAAGACACAATGAAAAAAATTTATTTTATTTTTGTATTTTATTTGTTATTTATTATATTATTATTTTATTTTTATTTGTTTGTGTTTTTTTTTTACTTTGTTTTGTGGGATGTTTTGAATCGCAAAAAGGTCACAACTGTGGCAGGGGAGGATTACTGGTGTGGGTGTCAGTGATGGGAGAATGAGTGGGGAGGGTGCACCTGGGACATGTCTCTATGGCATATCAATATGTTCAAGTGGTCATAGGGCATTGTCTTGGTGGATGGAGACCCACACAATAACCAAAAGAATATTGAATTCCAGTCTTGGGAAGTCCTGCTACATTCTCTAATAGAGAAATAAGAATCCCTCAAGAACATACATATTTCCTTCTGAAAACCTTCTAGTTGCTCAAATGTGACCTCTCTCAAAGGCAAACTCAGCATATAAATGCACTACCTTCCTCTCAGCATGGGACATGATTCCCAAGGATAAGCCTCCCTGGCACCAAGGGATTATTACCAAGTACCAACTACTAATGCATTTTGAAAAAGACCTTGATCAAAAGGGGAAAATATTAAATACAAATGAGTTTTTATGGCTAAGAGATTTCAAAGAGAGGCGGGAGGTCATCCCAGAAGTTACACTTATGCACGTCTCAGCATGATCTCATTGACTGCCTCAGTAAACAGTGCCTCAATTAATAGGGCTCCTGAGGGCTCTAAAGACATCTAGACACTATAGGCAGGACAGAGAATCTCAGTAATTCTGCACCCTGTCAGTGGACCTTACTTTGAAATATATGCTCCCCAATGTAGCAAGTTAGACTCATTTATAATATCCCTACATGTGGCTCTTCTGTCCCTTTTATTTGAACTTATAATTAGCACTATGTTGGTTAAATATATGTCCCAGAGGCTTAAATCTTTGGTCTGTTCATATGTTGGTTGAGCCCTGAATCTCAGCAGAGTTGCAACACCTACTCTCCAGCTCATTGGGCTCACCCAGGACAACTAACAAAAGGAGGATGATGGAAAAAGCCCATCCCCAAAAAACAGAGAATACCCTCAACTGCAAGCAAGACAGTTCCATTCATCTGCCCCATGGGATCTAAGCCCCCTCTCAATCAGAGACTGTGTGGGCATCACAGTCCCTAAATCCTCAAGATTGAGAAATGGACAAACATAAGGGGGAATGCATCTATGCACTAAAGTAAATGTATTATTATTCTAGCAATTTAAGAACTTGTTACACTGATATAAAGACAGTGGCCAACAAAAATTCTGAGGGAGGGGGAGGGAAGAATAAGTGTAACTTGGGGCATATTTGGGACACTGGAATTGTCCTGCATGACATTGCAATGACGGATACAGGCCACTATACATTTTGTCAAAACCTAAAAATTGTGCAGGGCAAAGTGCAAACTATTAATGTAAGCTACAGACTATAGTTAGTGGCAATGCTTCAATATGTGTTCATCAGTTATAACAAACATACCACACTGATGAAAGATGTTGTTAATGGGGGAAAATGTGGGGGGAGCAAGTGGGGTATATGGGAATCCCCTATATTTTTGATGTAACATTTATGTAATGTAAAGCTTCTTTAAGATAAAATAAATAAAAATTCTAATAGCCTTCTTTTCAGAAATGGAAATGCCTATTATCAAATTTACTTGGAAGGGTAAGAAGCCCCAAAGAGCCGAAAAGCATCTTGAAAAAGAAGAATGAAGTTGGAGGACTCACATTTCCTGACTTAAAACATATTACAAAAATACAGTTGTCAAAACAGCTTGGTATTGGTACAAGGATAAAAATATTGACCAATAGAATTAGAACTGAGCGTTCAGGAATAGACCCTCATACCTATGGTCAATTGATTTTTGACGAGGCTTCCATGTTGACTCAATTAGGAAAGAAGAGTCTCTTTAACAAAAGGTGCTGGGAGAATTGGACATCCATTTACAAAAGACTGAAAAAGTACCCCTATCTCACACCATATACAAAAATTAACTCAAAATGAATCAAAGACTTAAATATAAAAGCCATGACCATAGAACTTCTAGAAGGTAATGTAGGAAAATAATAGGAAATGGTTTCATAAACTTTATGCCCGAAGCACAAGCAATCAAAGAAAAATAAATGGGACCTCCTCAAAATTAAAAAAAAAAAAATTGTGCTTCAAAGAAGTTTATCAAGAGTGTGAAAAGGCAGCCCACTCAATGGGAGAAAATACTTGGGAACCATCTATCTGATAAGGGCCTATAATCTAATATATAAAAAGAAATCTTATATCTCAAAAATAAAAAAAACACAAATGACCCATTTAAAAAAGGGCAAAAGATTTGAATAGATCCTTTTCCAAAGAGGAAATACAAATGGCTAAAAAGTACATGAAAAGATGATCAACATCACTAGCAAATCAAAACTACAATGAGATATCATCTTATACCTATTAGATAGGCTACTATTAAAAAACAACAACAGAAAACTCTAAATATTATGTGGAGGAATAGAAACACTCATCCACTGCTCATGGGAATGTGGAATGGGGTAGCCACTGTGGAAAATGGTTTGGGTATTCCTTAGGAAGCTAAGCATAGAACTGCCATATGAGCTGGCAATCCCACTACTAGGAATATACCCAGAAGAATTGAAAGCAGGGAGGCAAACTGATATTTGCACACCAATGTTTATTGTGGCATTATTCACAATTGCCAAAAGTTGGAAGCAACCCAAATGTCTATCAATGGGTGTATGAATAAACAAAATATGGTATATACATATGATGGACTATTAGCTGTAAAAAAGGAATGAAATATAGACACATGCAACAACATGGATGAATCTCAAAGACCTTATGTTGAGTGAAGTAATCCAGTCACTAAAAGTCAAATATTGTATTGTCTCACTGATATGAACTAAGGATGTTGAGCAGACTCACAGATGTAGAGTCTGGGAGAGAGGTTTCCAGTAGATAAAAAACAAGTAGACTTTGTGTGATCTCTGTATCTTTTTTTAAAAGACAATAAAAAATTATATATATAAAGAAAAGCAAGTAAAGAGTGGTGAGCCGATGTTCAATCTGGGTAGAATCTATAAGATGGATGGGGGAGGTTTGGCAGTGAATGGGGGTGATGGTTGTGCAGCAATATGAATGGGGTCGATGATGCTGAGGTGTGAGTGGGGGTGGAGGGAAGACTGGGCTATCCATAGTTCTGGGGGAAGGCCTGGAGGAAGGAACAGGTGGACAGGAGGTAGAGAACTGTCATTGTGAATACATTTATGGGAGTGTTCTTTTGGCAACTATGGCATGGGAGGGTCACTGGGGCAAAGTGTCAGTGGTGGGAGGATGTGTAGTGAAGGGTGCCCCAGGGGCATGCCTCTATGAAATATGAAAGTGTTCATGTGGTCATAGAATATTATCTCAATGGTGGAGACCCACATAATAACCAACAAAATATTAAATTCCTATCCTGGGGTGCCCTGCTAAAATCTCAGAAAGGGTGGCTAAAATCTCTGGAGTATATAGGCAGTGCCTAATAAAAGAAAACAGACCAATAAGCCAAGCCCTCGATATTAATGCTTGTACTTATGAAACTTATTCTTGTAAAATTGAAACTTAGCCTAATAATAACCATTGCCTAAGTGTTATCTCCTGAAAAACCTCCTTGTTACTCAAATGAGGCATCTTTCTAAGCAAAAATCAGCAAATAAACTCTCTACCTTCCCCTCCTCTCCACCTCAGCATCTGACTCCCAGGGATGAACCTCCCTGGCACTGAGAGACGAATACCAAGCACCAACCAGTGATGCATTTGGAAAAAGACCTTGACCAAAAGCTGTGGGGGCGGGGGGGAGGGCAGAAATTAAATACAAAATTGTTTTTATGGCTAAGAGATTTCAAAGTGAGTCGGGAGATCATTCCAGAGGTTACACTTGTGCACGTCTCAGGTGAATCTCACTAATTGCCACAGTAAGCAAAGCTCAAATGGGGGTGCTCCCAAGAGCTCTAGAGACATCTGGACATAATAACCAAGCAAACAACCTCATGAAATCAGCACCCCATTGGTGGGCCTTACCTTGGAATATATGATAACCTATTTCCCCAATGTAACAGTTGGGCTATATATCATTTCCCTACACAACCTTCTTCTACCCCTGTTAGTTGAATCTATAATTAACACTATGCTTGTTAAATACATGGCCCAGAGACTTAAATGCTTGGTCTGTTCATATGCTAGTTGAGCCCTGAATCTCAGCAGAGTTGCAGTCAACACCTACTCTCCAGTTCATCAGACTAGCTCAGGACAACTAACAAAATGATGATGATGGATAATGCCCATCCCCAAAAGTAAAGCGTATCTACAGCTGCAAGCAAAAGAGTTCCTTCCATCAGCACATAAGGTCTAAGCCCCTCTCAATCTGAAGCAGGGCAGGTATCACCATCCCCAAATCCTCAAGGTTGAGAAACAAACACACACCAAGGGGGAATGCAGCCATGGACCAAAATTGACTTCTTATTATTAGCGTAACTGAAGAACTTGTATCATTGATATAAAGATAGTGGTTACCACAGGTTCTGAGGGGAGAGGGAGGGAAGAATACTCGGGACAGAGGGCATTTTTAGAGCATCAGAATTGTTTTCTCTAATTTTGCAATGATAGATGTAGGCCGTTATACATTTTGTCAAAACCTATAAAATCGCATTATGCAAAGAGTAAACCATAATGTAACATTGACCATGGTTAGTAGCAATGCTTCAGCATTTGTTCATCAGTTGTAACAAATGCACCATACTTATGTAAGATGTGATAATAGGGGGAATATATGAGAGGGTGAGGGGGTGGGATATATGAGAATCCCTGTATTTTCTACATAACTTTTCTGTAACCTTTAACTTCTTTAAAAATAAAGTTAAAAAAATAAAAATTAAAAAAAAATGGATCAAAGACCTAAATATAAGAACCAGGACTATAAAACTCCTGGAAGAAAATGTAAGGAAGCATCTTGGGATCTTGCATTGGATAGTAGTTTCTTGGACTTTACACACAAGGAACAAGCAATGATAGAAAAAATAGATAAATAGGACCTCCTCAAAATTAAAAACTTTTGTGCATCAAAGTACTTTGTCAACCAAGTGAAAAGACAACCTACTCAATGGGATAAAATGTTTGGAAACCACATATCTGATAAGGGTTTAATATCTACACTAATTCTTATCCAGGGATTTTTGAGGTTACTCAGATTGTGTGAATTCAAGTTTGAAACCTTCACAATGGCCCTGTGTTTATGAGTAATCAAATAAGAAATTGTTTTTCCTTTGCTTAAGAACTGTGTTTGGAAAAAGACAATTTTCCTTAAGGTTTACTTAGCCTAGTGGGGACTGGTGTAAGCATATTTCTAATTCATTCTTTCACTAAAGATACAGCCTACTGGTATTACCGGGTTTCCTCTAGGTTCTTGGCTATGTTACATAAAAGAATTTAAGAACATGCCAGTTTAGTTAAGCCAGTAGTTTATTAAGGAAATGAGAGAAGAATAGAAATGCAAGAAAATAACAGATTATGGGTCCCAGGTATACTTGCATGCTGGTCCAGGCAGAGAAAGGGAAGGGAAAAGGGGCAATTTAACTTCTGTGCTTGCTTTTTAAACCATTAACTATTCCTCTCATTTGCTAACGTCCCAGGGAGGGGTCCCAGTTGTTTGCTGTTTTTGATCGATTACCCCACCGGTCAACTCCCCCAGCGGGGCCCAATGATAAGGGCCCTGGAGAATATCCAGTGCCCTTCCTTGATCACTATCAAGGAAAATTCTCCCGGTTCTTCCAGCTGGTTTCTGGTGGGTGTCTTTCTCCAGAGGATTTTCAGGTGGAATTCTATGGCCGCATGTTTCACAGCCGTGTGTTTCTGCCAGGTCCCAGATCCGCCTTTTCATTCCCGAAAACTAGCCTGCCTCACTGGGGTTCCAGTTTCATGTGGGAAGCTTTTCCCTTAGATTCTGCATTTTGGAAAGGCTCTAGATTTTTTCTTCTGTGGCCTGGCCCCTGGTGTCAAAAAAGCCCTCGAGATAAAAGCCATATTTAGTGTTTTAAAGACAGTGCTAGTAGGAGAGGTAATTTGTCACTCGGAGCCTCTGTCGATTTTCCAGAAGGGTCACTGGCCCGTGCTAAGAAAAGTCTGATGCAGCTATCACCTCGATCTGCTTCCCTCCTCACCGGCTGTATGAATCTTGACTCCTGAGAGAGACAAAGCCATAAAGTAGCCATTTTCTAGGAGGACAGTACTTTGCACAGGGAAAAGCCCTTATCTGCATATTTACTGTCCTGTGTTGGAGCTTCCCTTCCACACAATCAAAAGCATGCTTTGTGTAAGAAATGAAGATTAGTTTAGTTTTCACATAAAGGAAGAAGATATTGATTCATGTCACCTGGCAGCCTACTGCCTCAGTCTCCCACTCTCGGGTTAAGCAGGAACAAAGGAAACCAGCTTAAGCCAGTCCTATAGGCAGTAAAAAAGATGCCCAAGAAAGAGCTAAGTCAATACCAATTCAGCACTAAATTCCATTCCTTGTTTGGCAAAGGGGAGCAGGTAAAAAAACTAAAATGGTTGGAATGTGACGGGGGAAGCGGCTCATCACAAACTTTTGCACAGGAAAGTTAGATCTTCTCAGATAGGCTGTAACCTCTGAAGTATCCAATCTATGGAGAAACAGAGGAAGGGCTTGCGTGCGAGGCTTAGGGGTATAAATTGTGTCATTCTTCTTTGTTCGGGGCGCCAGCCACGTTTTCTGGTTGTGCGCCCCTTCTTGCGAGGACTGAGAATAAATTCTTTTCTTCTCCACAGTCGGGTGAGCCTTATTTTCTTCCGGAAGAAGATTTCTTTTCTTACACTTTGGAGCTCATCTATGCCCACCACCATCTCTCCAATCGCTTTTTCTCCATCTCCTACACACATCTTCGATAAAATAAATAGAAAAAGCCATCTGCCTTGGGAAGACTTCCTGGTAACACTCTTCTCATTTCAGAATGTGCTAGAAAGAGAAGCCAAATTCAAAGACACCGCATCACCTACAGATGTACAGAGACAGGGCCAAGGAACTGGCATTGGCCACACCCAGTGGCGTGTCTGCCAGCTCCTGTTTCAGGGGTGCTTTTGGTTTCAGAAGCCTGACCCAGCTTGTGAAGTGGATCTCTGGCCTGGAGGCATTTTGAAGCATCGCAGCCTAAGACAGGTGGCTGAAAAGCACCTCCAAACTCACCTGGCGCTGCCTTTGGCTTCCCTGCACGCAGAGGTGGCCTCCCTCTGCACGCGCTCTCTGGAAGCCTCTGGCACCCAGCATGGGGTGGGACAGGCGGTCAGCACTGGGAAGCACTCCCCTCCCTCTGATATTCCCCGGCTCCCTGTGGTGCCTCCAGTGTGATTTGTGCTTCGTTTCTGAGTCCCCAACTTTGGACTTAGTCCTTCCGGGGGAGCCTCAGGGAGGGCATGACCCAAAGGCCCAGCGCCCTCACCGGCAGGCTCTCTGCTGACCCACGCAATTCCTGAAGATTAAAAAACTGGCCCAAACAATGGGCTTATTGACACACCCACTCAACCTCCTCATTAGCTGTTGCTGTCAGGCCCCCTCAGACAGCCTGGGGCAATAACTGAGAGAAGGTGGGCACAGATTCAAATTCAAAATCAAGTCTGGGAAGGGCGGGGAGTCTGCGCGTTCTTTGTGAACACGGGTGAAAGCATCCCTCTCCCTTTGTTTCTGGCCCTGCCCTGCCCCAAGTTTTCAACAGAATAAATCTGCCCAATAAACTGCACTTGCTTGATGGAAGGCGAAAGGCATAAAGGGTAAATAGCATTAGGAGATTAAAGGATCACTTAATGGCTGGGAGAATAAGCCAAGAGAGTTCTTTTTCTACTTCTGAAGGTAATCACTTGGAGAGCAAGATTAAGTTTAATGAGTCCCATGTGTCAAAAAACTTTTCAAATACTCTTCAGCAGATTAACTACTGACACAGCTGATGACAGATGATGGAACAAAATACTGTTTGTCTCCTTCCATTTCTTAAACTCACAAAAAATAATACCTACAATCCCCAGTCCATTCTGAAGACGACTTGAACCTGATTGAGGGATAATACAAGAGCAAGGGGTGCCAACAACCAGAACCACGCTTACACTGTCTAAGCATGGGCTCAATGAACGACGGAACATGAACTTTCCATCTCTCAGGGAGGATGTCAACATCTCTGAAAGTAGGTGAAAGAATTCTGTAAAACCCAACCAAGAATGCTAGCCTTGGAACAGTACCATTTAAATTCCTGGAGAGGACACAGAGCAAAGAAGGACCCCCTCTAGAGTGGCACCCTAAAGCCCCTCATTTCAGAATGGCAGGGATGTGTGACTGCCCTAGGATGTGCCATCTGTGTGTTGGGAGAGGTCCACTCCACTGCAAAAGAGAGGAAAGCCAAAAACTTAAATTTGATGGGTCTTCAGCAGAGAGCAGAGCACATTGGTGCAAAAGAAAACCCTAGACAATAGAAATCAGGAATCATCATGAACATCATGCTTCAGAACCTGAGGATATGATGAAAAGAGAGTTTAGAGGGAAACCACTAGGTTTCAGCCCTTAGCATGACTTAATAAAAAATAATGAAAATCATACCTTAATTACTCAAATCAAGAAATCTGAAAAAGTGTTTCTGGATTTTATCTAGGTTCTTGGCTATGCTGCAGAAATGAATTTCAAGAGCACGTTGGGTGAATTAGGTCAGTAATTTAACCAGGTAGGGAGGGAAGAGAAACGGGAGAAAATAACAGAGCAGGGGTCCCAGGGAGGGAGGAAGGGGTTGAATAGTGATAAAGCAGGCTGGTTTACAGGCTACAACTCCCCAGTATAGATTCTAAATGCCCAGGTTTACTTGTGTGGCCACATGACAGAGGAAAAATGGCAAGAACTCAGCTCAGAGGGCAGGAACGGGTCTAGAGGCAGCAGAGTGGAGGGCACTCAGGCCAGTGTCTGGCTTTTGAACCGTTAATTATTCCACCCCTTTGCTATGGCAGGGGAGGGGCTCCAGCTATTTGCTGTTTTGATTGGTCACCCCACCCATCAATCCCCCAGTGAGCATCCAATGATAAAGTCCTTGGGGAACATCTGGGGCTTCTCCTGGCTCCCAGAAGAAGTCTTTGTTCTGGATAGCAGAACCCTGGGGGTAGAGGTCCTCCAGCAGCCATCTTGGGGTTCCTGATGTCCACGTGGACTCTGCCAGATTCCAGATCTGTCTCTTGATTTCTATTTAATTGGCCTGCTTCAAAAGGACACAACATAATTACAGAAAGCAAAAGAAAGAGAGAAATAATGAACATTGAAATGAATAAATTAAAAGAAATTTGGCAGAAAAATTAATGAATCCAAGAGCTGGTGCCTTTAAATAAAACAGATAAACCATTAATATCCTAAACAAAAAAGGAAGAACAAAATACAAATACATAAAATTAGAAAGAAAGTGGGAAATAAAACAAAGATGGAGAAAATTTTAAAAAACTCTACACAAGCCAATATAAAAACCTAAGGAATTATACACAAAGTTGGAAAGTCATCTGAATGGCAAGCTTGGGTAATTTCACAAATGAATTTTTTAAAAATCTTTAAGAAATAGACCATTCTAATAGTTTAAAAACTCTTCTAGAATAAAAAGTAAGCTTCCAATGTCTTTTTATAAAGTCAGCAGAACACCAATACCAAAACTTGACAGTGATGGCTTGCCATGTATATAGATAATTCACAAAAATAGCAGACACATTCCACTAATAAATACAATGCAAACATCCTCCAAATATCAATATGTTAGTTTGGACCTTTTTTCTTTTTTTTTGCAGGTGACATCCTACAGCTCCATGAGCAGAGAAGGACGACAAAGTATCTCTATTACAAAAAAATACCCAATTAAAATATCTCAACAACACAGAAAGGCATTGTGGGAAAACCAATTTTTGATCATGGGTTTGGATCAAGCCCAGTGTTTAGAGCTACCCAGGTAAGTGGAATTAAATCAGAGTCAAGCGGCAGTCTGCAGGTAATGGGCTTTCCAAGCCACAGGAAAGCCAGAAGCAGAGATGGTTCACCAACTCCACTTTCTCCGATCTGATGGTGTTTCTTTTTGTGGAAGTGAAAGGTTCTGTTTGGATAAGTTCTTCCCAAGTGTTAAAGTAGACTTATGAATTAGGTTCTTCTCACTGGCCAAATTCCAGTAGTCTCTGAAGAAAGCCACAGAGAAGGGCAAGGTGGCGAGATGAGAGAGGGTGCCACGCCTGAGGAGAGGAGAGGGACAGAGATGAGTGAGGTTCTTCAGAAGAACAAAAACGAAGATAGGCAAGGTGGTGAGATGAGAGAGGGTGCCACGCCTGAGGAGAGGAGAGGGACAGAGATGAGTGAGGTTCTTCAGAAGAACAAAAACGAAGATAGGGGGCGGGGAGCAGATGTAGCTTCCAACATGGGAGGTACCGGTGCCTCCTAAAAAAAAACAAACAGCAAGAAAACAAACAGAAAAAGAACCAACTCAGAGGAGCTGATGTGGCTCAGTGGTGGAGCACCAGCTTCCACACATGAGGTCCTGGGTTCAATCCCTGGCCTGGGTACCCCAAAAAACAAACACACAGACAAAAGCAGAGATGTGTGAAGTGGAGCTGATGTGGCTCCGTGGTGGAGCACCAGCTTCTACACAGGAGGTCCCGGGTTCAATCCCCGCCTGTGTACCTCAAACAAACACAAAAATGGAGACGTGTGAAGGGCTACGGCGCTCTTGGCTTGGAACTGGAAACATCAATCATGAAGAAACCCCAGTCCTGACAAGCCCTACACCAGGAAGAGATTAGAGCTGAAGTCATTAAGAAGTCTCGGGCAGCTTAGCCCACTGGGTCCCGCCTAATCCTTTGAGGCAAATGGGCCTTGGGCCGAGGCTCTGGCCGGCTCAGGCCTGCAGTGTGGACCAGCTTTGGGGGCCTGGTCTGTGACTGTGAGGATGGGGTGTCAGTGGGAATCGGTTTCTGTGGAAAGGTGATTTACTAATGGCACAGAGGCCTCTGTGTGACCTCAGCCAAGCACAAAGGCACGTGGAGAACAAACCTTTAAGTAGTACCGAGCGTGGCCGAGAACGGCTCGAGCCATTACCTTGACCTTGGACTCCTCACTGACCGTCCTGGAGCCCAAACAGGGGCCTGTGGGATTGGGGGCCAGACGCCGCAAACAGCCAGAGCCGTTCTTCGCAGGGGGCTTCCACCCTCAGGCCAGGTGAGCCACCACCGGTGTAGGGTGAAACGCAGTCGGGTCTGAGAAAAGACCTTCAGTTGCTTGAGTAATTTAAGAGATAAATTTCTCTCCTAACTGGCTGTGGGAAAAAAAAAAAAGGAACAAAAGTCAGCTTTTAATTTGGTTTGGATCTCAGTGGCTCCAGGATCAGTTTATTTCATTTATAAGGGTGGGCTCATCCGTAACAGAGGGCACGTACTATCCAAAGCATCCGAGGGCCTCAGTTTGCCTTTGCCCCCAGAGGCTTAAAGCAGTGCTAGCCCACAGAAAGATTATACTTCATATGTTGTTTCATATTTTCCAGTAGCCACATTTTGAAATGTTTTTACTTTTAATTAATTTTGATCAATAAATTTATTTTTACTAAAAGGAAACAGATGAAATGGATTTTAATATATTCTATTGAATCAAAATATCATCGTTTCAAAATGTAACCAGTGTTAGAACTACCAGGGCAATGTTTTCCATCTTGTTCCTATTAGGTCTTCAAAATTCAGCTCCTGTCCACGCGGGCTCCTGCTTCGGGAGCGCCCAGGGGCCGCAGGTAGCTGGTGACTGCCCGGTTAGAAAGGGCGGAGAGGACTTCATCCCATGGTCCCTGCCCTGGGAGCTCAGAACTTGTGCCTTATCGTATTCAATGAGATGGGGGTGAGGGTGGACAGACGTGCTTACCAGGACCGCGTCTGAGAGAACGGGGAGCTTCTCTGGACTTTGCGGCCGACTCCGAGAGCCGAGAGGCTTTTGCAGGCCCCCCTCTTCCCAGCTACCTAACAACCTTGCCATCCAGCCAGACAACCTCAGCGGAGCCCCGACGGCCGACAGAGCCACCGCAGGTCCAGGTGGGCCTCTACACACACCTCCCCTACAGCGGGGAGGTCCCCATTGCCTGCAGCTGAGGGCACTGCCAAGGGAAGGCAGGAACGCACCCAGCAATGACCTGTAGGTGGAGGGGATCGGGATCCAGGGGTGCAGTGAGTCCAGGGTAGGCAGCCCTGCTCAGAGTAGGCAGCTCCCACCCCCACTCTTGCCGCTCCTGCTGAGGTCTGACGACACCTCTGCGGTAGAGGGGTGTCGGTCCCTAAGCACCCCTCTCCCCTGCCCTGTGCGCGCAGCCAGCCCTCCAGGAGCCTTCTGCGGCCGCCCTGGCTCTGACGCCAGGTCTGGGTGTTCTCCAGCACAGGGCTTCTGCTCACGCCCGGTGTTAAATCCCTGGCTCAGCACCTCGGCCTCTGATATCCGTTTCAAGATCCCTTCAGCTGCTCACGTCTGGTCTACTGGCCTTCGCGTCTCAGGCATCTCTGCGTGCTTTCCTCAATCTGCCGTCTCCCAAGCTGCCGGTAGGGGTTCCCCTCCTCCTCTCTGCCACAGGGACCCTTGGAGCCCTCACCAGCCAGGCTCCCCCAGGCCGAGCGGGCTTTATATGACTCCCCGCTTCTCCCTGGCAGTCGAGGCCCATTAGGGAGCAGTGAAGTTTACGACTAATCCCTGCGCCCAAATGCCTGGCGAGCCCGTTAGAAGGGCCAAGAGTAGGATTTAGCAGTCCTCGTGCTAGTCGGGGCCTCAGCTGCCGCCCCCTGCTCTAGCTCCAGCTCCCCAGGACTCTTCTCAGGTCTCCCCAGGGAGGTAGCCTCCATCCACATCAAAGCCAACACGCTGACTTCAGAACGCTCAATTTCTATAGCTGCAGATTCTCAGGACCCACTGCCTAGGAAGTTTTGATGTCAACTTTCGGTCCTTCCTCCCTCCCTCCCTCCCTCCCTCCTTTCCTTCCTTCCTCCCTCCCTCCCTCCCTCCCTCCTTTCCTTCCTTCCTTCCTTCCTCCCTCCCTCCCTCCCTCCCTCCCTCCCTCCCTTCCTTCCTTCCTACCTTCCTTCCTTCCTTCCTTCCCGATATTGCACAAAGCAAGGCAACACAAGATGTGAAGAGAGTCATCACACAGAGATCTGATGTAGCACCCAGCACCTGCAGAATGGAGAATTCTTGTGTGAGAATTCTTCTCCATTCTGCAGGTGCTGGGTGCTATATCAGATCTCTGTGTGATGACTCTCTTCACATCCATGTGTCCTCTGCACTGATGCCAACATGTTAATGGGGATAAATGCTCCCCAAAAGATATTCAACCGTTACACAAATGCCCTTTTCTCTGCGGTAATTTTCCTGTTTCCAAATATCAAAAACTCCACTGCTTTTGAATTCAAAGGCCCGGCCTGTACCGAGGTCTGTGACACAAGGAGCTTTCAGTCGGACACCCTCTTCTCGAGGATTACATTAGTACAGAATGGCTGGCCTCCCGGAGGAGGTCCAAGTTAAGAGTGGGAGCTGGACAGCTCCGCAAGGCTGGACCCGCACCCCTTGCTCTTTTCATGGCAGGGAGGCAGCAGGTTCCCTTCGATGGTGGCTCGCCGGCAGAGCGGTGGCCAGCTTGATGCATGGGGACATGCTCCACTCTGCGCAGTGGCAGACATGCACTCAGCCTTCTGGGGTGATGTGGAGTAGGTGGCTTCCTGACATTTGGCTCGTCATGCCCATCTGTTAGTAAAATAAGAGGAGGCTGGGGAAACTGTCACTCGCCAGCTCTCACCAGCAGTCCCTTGGATGCAAGCCGAGAGCAGCCCTGGAGCAGGGGTGGGACACCACGCTGGAAGGCCACCCTGCTGGGCCAGGTCTCAGCAGGCATGAGCAGAGGCCCTTCCCGCTGTCCCCACATGCTCTGCTGACCACTGGTTCTGCAGCCCGGGAGGGAGTAAGAGCGACTAATCCGTGCCCTGGCGTGAAGATACACCTGTGCTCTCCAGGTACTTTTCTATGTGGATTTTCTGAGCATAAACACAAGGGGTGGGGTGTTATGGATTGAGCTGTGTTCCCCCAAGATGCCATGAAGGTGTTGGGTCTTTGCGGATGGAATTAAGTTAAGATGAGGTCTACTGATCGAGGATGGGCCCTGGTCCAGTACGGCTGGAGTCCTCCGAAAAAGAGGAGGATGGACACAGGTGACACAGAAGGCCGACGGCCATGAAGGTGGAGGCCGCAGGGATGCAAGGAGACCTGGAGCTCCCGTATGCAGGAAGGGGCAAGGAAGGAAGGCGCACGGCCCTGCCGGTACCTTGACGTTGCACTTCTGGCCTCCAGAAATGGGAGAGCATAAACTTCTGTGTTTGAAGCCACCTAGAAATTGAATCAGGAGGTTAAAGAGTTCTGCTATTATCTGAATTCTTTAAAAATCCCACTGATTTTGCGGTCAGGTTTTGCTCTGACCCAGTTTTTTTAAAAAATTAAAATTGGAGATTCTGAGCCATTTTATCCTGACGCTGAGTGAGCTCCCATGCTGAAGTCCCTGCTTTCCACTAGGGGGAGATTTTATTGCAGTACCTGGCATAGGCACCAGGAGGCGCTGTTATTGAGAAGACTGAACAGGAAAGACATTGGATTTCTAGTGTGCATGTGTCTTCTAATGAGAAACACACTTCATTTCTATATTTTGCCTTTAGTATGATTTCGCAGATAGATTTTATTTTGGTGCAGTCAGAAGAGATGTTACAGCTCCCACTTGACCATCTAAAAAGCTTGAACACTTTCTCTGCAGCACTGGGCGTTGTTTTTTCTCTTTCCACTATCAAATAGCACACACCGTGTCCCTTCTTTATGGCACTGAGCCAGGAATCACACAAAGTCTAACAAGTAAGGGGGAGTCTTCCTCATTAGTGTGGGTTAGCTCAGGGTCAACTTTGCAAGAGCCCAGTGTGTAGCAGGGTTCTCTGCGAAATGTGCCCTTCTAATTCAGAATGACCAATATCACGTAGTTAAGCCAACTCAGTGCCAAATCTGCTTTGCCTTTTTTATTTCCTTCCCTTCATTAAATACAGTTAAGAACCAGTGTCACCCTTGCTCTTTGTATAATATTTTCCTTGTTGAAATACGGTGAGTAAAATGCATTTGGTTCAAGGGCAGTCATATGGAAATGTTCTATTTCAACGGGGAGACGCTGTGCGGTAGCAGAAAAAGCATTGACTCTGGAGTCAGAAGTTTGGAACCCTGCAGTGCCCTTGACTTGTCAAAGGTTTTCAGCCAAGTGTAACCCCCTGGGCTTCAGTTTTCATCAGTTAGATAGGGACCATAGTGCCCACATCCCAGGATTTTTATGAGGATGAATAGGGATATGCAGGTGAGAATCAGCACACTGACTGGCATATATAGTAGATGCTCAATACAGCCTTTTTCCATTGGTCAAGACTCCTCTTTGCCATCTAGTAAGTTTTAAGGACAATCTCTCTCTACTGGCCCGTTCTCTTGATCAGAGTGAGATAAGGAAGCCCTACTACAGAGAAAGGGAGAGCAGATCAATAGAAAAAGAAAGGGGGAAAGCTATCTATTAGAAACAGAGAATGACTTAATTAGAATAAAAATTGATTAAAACTGCTTCACCAACCAGGTGGGCAAGAGTTCACTGCCCTGTTGGAACTCAATTGCATTTTTGCCTGCCCGTCACTCTCTGGACATGCCCCAGAAGCTGGTGCCACACCCAACTGGGGTGGCTTTCATTCTCTCTTGATTTAGGGTTTACCACCTAATCCAAGAAGATGATGTAGCAGGGTGTTGGTAGATGGTATTAAAAGAAGGCTCTACTGCCATAGGACTAAAGCATAGTTTCACACATTCCTCTGGAAGTTCCCAGGATTTGATAAGTGACTTGGTAATCATCTACGTCCATGATTTCTCCACTCTCTGTGGCCTGGCTTACTGGAACCTAGCTGAAAAATCCCAACAACAAGCTAGATTTAAGTTCAAGATTTATTTCACTCTGCACTCGCAGCTTCCCAGTTGGTCCAGGACACGCATTCCAATGGAAACCCACCGCTGAGTGTGGTTAGGGCGTACAGCGTTATTCCCTCCATTCGCTGCATTTTGGATCAGTAGACTTCTGTGGGTTGGCCTGGGAACTTTGCCATCACATACAATTTTGTAACTATGGGAAAATGAGGCCCAGATTAGAAATGATTGGCTTTCCAACTTACTTTTAGAAATGACCTTCTTGTAAATTGGGAACAGCCGGTACCTTTGTAAATGGCCTGAACCTGAGCTATGATTCAGATAAGTAAGAGCATTTCTAAGTGATGGGGGGGGCCTCTATGCCAGAGAGACTGATGTGCCTTGGGAAGGCAGCAGGGACACCCTTGGGTTCCTAGACCACTAATGCAAAGTCAGAGAGCAAGGTGACACTGAGTAATGAACGCAGCGTCTCAGGCCTGCCCCGTGGACAATGCCCACGTCTCGAGAGCAGGAGAGGAAAAACACAGTGAGGAAATACTGACAGCTGCAGCACAAGGCCCCAGCTGCACTGGAAAACGCGGTCTGCAATGGAGGCAGTGTCGTGGCCGGGACTTCAGTCCTCGCGGCGTGGGCGGAGCGATCTCTTGGACACCAGCATCAACGGGAGATGTCACCTCTGTGAGCTAGAACAGGAGAGAGGAGCCGGTCATTCAGACACTCCCTGGGTGTCTGTGAGGACCGTGGCATGTGTGGCAGTACATGGGAAATTTTTGAGAGGATGTTACGCATCTGGAAATGCAAGATAAATGTTCTGTGAATTTGAGTCCATGCCAGGCTGGTATGGACAGAAAACGTCTATACATAACAATTTTTAAGTATCTATCTATCCATCCATTCATCCTAGCTGTTGCCACCAGACTCTAACATTGAGGAGCTCAGCAAATAAAAGAAAATGGCACCTTGGGTCTTTACAACGTGGCCGGGCACAATCGCAGCCCACGAGAATGTAACTTTCCCCTGGCATTCTCCACCAGCTCCTGGGCTCTCTCTCCTCTTTCTACCCTTCTGCTTTTGATTCCAGGTTTCCCACAAATGCTGGCTCTTGCCTTTACTATTCTGATTTTGCACATCCATTGCTTACACTGGTATCTGACTCAATCTCTGAATCTGTCTGCTTCCTCAAGTAGAATTTCCTAAAGGATTTCCACAAAATACAGTTCTGAGGGTGTTGGGCAAACTAGGTATAGGCAAACAAAAATAAAATAGAGTAGTTCATAAAGAAAAGAGACTCTACCTGTATCCCCAGTGCAATTCTGTACAAGGAAAATGCCCAATAAATATTTGTTGCATGAATACATAGTCAGGTTCAGGGAACTTCAGTTAAACAAAAAAATAGATTTCTTTGATTATGCAGCTTGAATTAGCATTTAATATGTTTTAAAAAATTGAGAGTGAACCTAATCTCAATTGGTCTAAATCTCATGTCTTATACAAAATTTAATTCAAAATGGATTTAAATGTAACACTCAAACTACATATTCCATTTAAACTGACTTTAAATGTAAAAGCAAAAGTCTAAAACTTTCAGATGGCCAAACAATCACACATTTGGGCATTTACCCAGATAAATTAAAATTTATGTTCATACAAAAACCTGTACACAAATGTTCACAGTAGCTTTATTCATGATTAACCCAAATTGGCAAAACCTGAATGTCCTTCAATAGGGAAACGATTAAACATTGGTCCATTCATACCATGGATTAGCATTCAGTGATATAAAGGAATGAAATATTGACACATGCAACAATGTAGATCAACCTCCAGGGAATTGTGCTGAGTAAAGAAAAAAATCTCAGATGGTTACTGTGGCAGTTGAGATTATTTTATGAATCCCCAAAGGAGAAAGATTATATTTTAAACTAATCTATTCCTGTGGGTGGGATACCCTTTGATTGCATTAAATTCCATTTGAGGGACTCTTGATTAGATTACTTGGTAGGATCACTTTTGAGCTTTTGATTGGACGTCAGTGGGGCGTGATTCATGTTGAGTCTCTGCCCTCTTGCTGGGTCTAATAAAAATGGAGGCACAGAGAGAGAAACACACAGACACTGGAGAAGGAAGTGGCCATAACTGATCCTGCCATATGAGAGAAAGGTTTTGCCCACAGCTGAGCTGTAAGGAGAGACACTCAGGAGAGAAGCGCAAAGAGCTAAGGTCCAGGGAGAAATGAGCCATATGCCTGATAGCTCACAGAGGAACAGGAGAAGACAGTGGAGCCACTGAGACTGAGAGAGGAGGCCTGGTAAGAGAGGACGGCTGGGCCAGGTTTGCCCATAGCGGCAGAAAGGCAGAGACCTCGGCAGAGATGGGCTGCCATCTTGCTTCCCCGTGGGGCAGCTGACTGGTGAGAAAGCACCTCTGGTGGTGCCTTGAGTTGGACTTTTCACAGTCTCAGAACTGTAAGCTTTTACCCCAAATAAATCCCCTTTATAAAAGCCAACCCATTTCTGGTACTTTGCATTGGCAGCCCTTTGGCAAACTACAACAATTACATACTCTATGATTCCATTTAAATAACATTCTTGAAATGACAAAATTATAGAGATGAAGAGCAGAGTAGTGGTTGCCAGGGAATAGTGATGGGTGCAGGAGGGTGGTGAATACGAAAGAGTAGCACAGGGAAGTCCCTTTGTGGAGATGGAATAGTCTGTATCTTGATCACGGATGTGGCTACACAAATCTATACACAGGATAAAATGGCATAGATGAAATTGCATTTGCCCACATACAAATGAATGTACGGTGAAAACCAAATAAAGTCTGTAGTCTAGTAAACAATATTGTGCCAATGTCAATTTCTTGGTTGGTATTATACTACAGCTATATAAGATATCCCTAAGGGGAAAGTTGGGTGAAGGGTACACAGCACTATTTGTACTGTTTGCAACTTTCTGTGAGTCTGTAATTATTTCAAAATAGAAAGTTAGGGGAAAAAGCATTGCAAGTATACAAGGAAGGGTGTTAGCCTTAAGACCCTTTGTTCCTGGAGCATTGGTAGGACAAGTGTTCCACAGAAAAGCAGTTCAAGGGGATGGACAGTCTATGACTGTCCTTGTCACTCTGACCCCAGCCCCAGACCTGTCAGGCTGCCCCATCAACTGGTCAAGCTTGCACTGCAATCCTGTCTCACTTTGCAGTGGAGAAAACACTCCAGTTGGTTTTGTTTTGACAGGGCTTTCTAGAAAGGCTGTGTCTTGGTTCTTTTCTATTTTTTGCTTTGACACAGCCCATCCTATCAAGTTTACGCTCCAATGTGACAAGTGACAGGCCTTATCCACATAACCTGTTGGGGTATGACAGGTGGCAGCTCAGGAGAATGAGCCAACGTCTAGAGGAGACAGATTCATTTTTGTAACAATTGCCTACTCTCAGAAGGTATTCTGACATGAACAGGAGTCATGACGGATCTAGGAGAAATAGGTCGTTGTCTCTGGTGCAGCAGATCTACGTAAGTGCACCCTGGGGTTGATATCTTTATCTCCGTTGACACTCAGTCCAGACCAATTGTTCTGGAACTTCATAAGAGTCACCCGAGGAAACCCTCTTGTCATCTGTCTTATCAGAATCCTTAGGGGAGGGAGCCGAGGGTGTGCAGTTTGAACATCCTCACCAAGTGATTCCTTGCAGGATATTCTGGAACCACACTTTCTTCTCCTACTTTTTAAAAATCACTTCAATTGGGAGCCTTATTTCTTGCAATTCATGTGACATGTAGCTTAAAAAATAATCTGTATTCACACTAGCACATGTATTTACCAAAAAAAAATTTTTTTTTATTTCCTTGTATATCATTCAGAAATAAATCAATGTAGATTTGTGTCTGTGTTTTGGAAACAAAAGGGAATAATCATTTCCAAATGTACCTCCCTTATGGAAGAATAAAACCTGTGGGAACGTCAACACATTTGTGATATTCCCAGGATGCCAGGGAAGAGGGAGAGGCTTTGTTTCGTTTGTTTTGCTTGATTGTGGCAGAGGAATCAGAGATGGTTTGAGTGTTACG
The DNA here is from genome assembly GCF_030445035.2 of Dasypus novemcinctus. Classification (NCBI taxonomy): domain Eukaryota; kingdom Metazoa; phylum Chordata; class Mammalia; order Cingulata; family Dasypodidae; genus Dasypus; species Dasypus novemcinctus. The sequence goes on from NC_080701.1 coordinate 11,430,604, forward strand.
AGTTTGACAAAGTGGTGCTTTTGTTTTCATTGAAAAAAAGAAAACCTAGCAAATGACCCTGGTGGACTTGGGAACTTGTTTGCTGTCAGATGTTCTGGCTTATCTTTCGAAGCCCAGTGGAGCCATAGCAAAAGGACTGCACAGCTTTATGAAAATGGAACAAAGAGTCGCTTCGTGATTCGAGATAACATAGCAGAGATGTCCCGTTAATGCACAGTCCTGGACGTGACCCGATTGCCTTCCTGCCCATTTCCTGGCGGTGCAATGGTGGTCCGTAGCACAGTGTGAGCAACGGGACAGCATCTAATCAAGCACCCTCCCCCACCAAGGAAGTTTCTGAGTTTCTCTGGCTCCTGTGATTTTGTTGTGTTGCTCCAGATCAGTGGTCTGCAAAATGGGGCGTCCAGCACCAATGGATAGATGTGGAAGAAAATGTTAGGACTTCATATCTATTTAGCGTTATCTGTATAACTAAGAAATTTAACTTTGCTAACATTAATTGATACATTGAAATTAGTCTCTATGTCACAAAGACAGTCTTGGGGCCATTGTTCCCAGTATCTTAAGAATGGGGACTCTACAATCAAGGAGGTTGATGCGAGCCCCTCACTCAACACGGAGCGTTCGGGTGATAGAAAGACACTGCAGTAGACATGTTCCTGGTTAAGTGGACTTACAGATCACATTATCTAGATTTAACTAAACTAACACTCACAAAACAAACACGTGGTTTAAAATACTTCCTTCAAGGAATCACCCCTGTCTTTACCAAAAAAACTCCAGCCTAGAAAATGTCCAACCAAACTCAGATAGTCAACTGAAGATAATAATAATGCAGACAAAAGAGAATATCAAGAAAATGGAAGAGCTGACATTTCTCCTATTCCCTGAGTGAGTTCTCTGTCTGCCCACATCATGGGTATTTTAAAAATCAGAGATGACCTATCGGATTTGAAAAGAAGTTGGCCAATCTGTGAGAAAGCAAGGACCTTCTGCAGAAATGCATGCTATAAAAAGAACAATTTGAAAGTGGGTATCTGAAACATTCCCACATTTATGTGATTTTTTTTTTTTTTACCAAAAGCAATCTAAGTGTGTCACCCATTAAAAAAATTCTCCTATCAGTCTACTTAAAGGAACTATCTAAAAATCTGTTGAAAAACCTTCAAAAACAGAGATTTTGTGAGTTATGAACCTATAGGGTAAAAATTTTTAAATGAAAGACCTTATGATTAGTTAGGAATAGTAATTGCTGGCATCAAAGAAGAAGAAATTTAGTAGAAAAATTTCAACAATAACTTTTCCATAGGACAACCAGCAAGATGGTGGCTAAGGAGCTCCTAGAGTCAGCTTGTGCTCCAGGGCAGTTAGTAAACACCCAGAGCTCTCTAAAGCACCTGTTTGGGGGCTCCAGGAGACCAGAAGAGCATCCTGCAACGTCCCTGAAGGAGTGGAAGGAGGAGGCTGCCCATCTGCAGAGAAGACTCGTGAGTAGAGGCTCCACACCGCGGAGGCCAGGGCCCATCCTCCACTGGAGGCAAAGTCGCCTCGGGAGCTATTCCGAGGCTGGAATTGAAAGCTCCACTTCCCCAAAACAGGGGAGGAAGAGATGGTTGATTACCAACTTCAGCTACTGATGAGTAAATTCATCAGGCTAAAGTATAATCCTAAGACCAGCTATGGTTTAGCCTGTCCAAGTCAGAAAGAGGCCGAGTACCGCCATCTTAACTGCACCCCCAGCACAAGGGGAAGCGGGTTGGACTGAGGATCCCAGTGCTGGTGGGGACCGGCTTCTTTCCATCCAGGTCAGATCACATCTCTAGCCTAAGCCCCAGCCCCACCTCTGGGAGGGAGGAAGCTGGGGGAACCTGTGCCAGCCTCTCTGGGAAATTACCGGCCAAGCCTTGGAGACTGGTGATCATCCTGCTCTAGGCCCCAAGCCTCCTCAGGAGCTGTTCTGTGGCTGGAATTAGAAGCTCCATTCCCAAAAAACAGGGGAGGACGAGACAGTTGGCCACTGATTTCAGCTACTGATTAGCCTAGGCTTCAGCCCCACCTCTAGGAGGGAGGAAGCTCGTGGGCTCTATACCAGCCTCTCCGGGTAAGTTTATGTATACTCGGCTAACACAGACTGAAAATCAGAAGGCTACTGGGGCAACTGCAGTCATCTTGGACCCACAATGCATAGATTATTGCCCACACCTGCAGCTCTATCTCTGCCCCAGGCAGGGGAGAAAGGGGCAGGAAGTTTCATCACTCTATCTGGGCAACTGCAGTCTAGGACTGCACGACTAGAATTATTACACATGGCTGTGGCTCTGTCCCTACCCCTGGCAAAGGAGAAAGTTGGGGGAAGCTTCATTGGTTCCTGGGGTATTGAGGGCAGCTTGAGCCTCCACAACTTACAGAACCAATCACAACCTTGGCTCCTACTGCACAACCAGCAAGGGAGAAGGGGCAGGAAGCCCTAAACTAAAGAGAAAAACTGCACCCAGAAGAAATACATCTAGTAAGCCATATGTGAAGACATCAACAAAAAATTACAAGAAACAGGGAGATATGGTCCAGTTAAAGGAACAAGATAAGCCTCCAGATGACATAAAGGAGTTGAGACAAATAATCATAGCTGTTCAAACAAATCTCCTTAATAACTTCAATACGATGCCTAAAGAGATTAAGGATATTAAGAAGACATTGGATGAGCACAAAGAATTTGAAAGCATACATAGAAAAACAGCAGGTCTTATGGAAATGGAAGGTACAATAAATGAAATTAAAAATACACTAGAATCATATAATAGCAAATCTGAGGAGGCAGAAGAAAGGATTGTGAGCTTGAAGAAATGGCCTCTGAAAGTGAACATATGAAAGAACAGATCAAAAAAAGAATGAAAAAAATTGAACAAGGTCTCAGGGAACTAAACAAGAGGAAGAGACATGTCAAACATATGTGTCATGGGAGTCCCAGAAGAAAAGGGAAAAGGGGCAGAAGGAATATTTGAAGAAATAATGGTAGAAAAGTTCCCAACTCTATTGAAGGACATAGATATCCATTTCCAAGAAACACAACCTACTCCCATCTGGAAAAATCTGAATAGAACTACTCTGAGACATTTACTAATCAGAATATCAAATGCCAAAGACAAAGATAATTCTGAAAGCAGTAAGAGAAAAGGAATACATAACATGTAAGGGATACCCAGTAAGATTAAGTGCTGATTTCTCATCAGAAACCATGGAGGCAAGAAGACAGCGGCATGATATATTTAAGATACTGCAAGAGAAAAACTTCCAGCCACGAATCTTATACCCAGCAAGATTGTCTTTAAAAAATGAGGGTGAGTTTGGAATATTCACAGATAAACAGAAACTGAGAGAGTTTGTAACCAAGAGACCAGCTTTGCAGGAAATACTAAAGTGTGTACTACAGCCTGAAAAGAAAAGACATGAGAAAGAGGCTTGGAAGAGAGTCTAGATATGAAGATTATATCAATAAAAGTAACTAAATGTGTCAAAAAAGAAGTAAAAATAAAATATGACAGATAAAGCCCAGAATGTTCCCTTCCTCAAAGGCAGGAGCCAAGCAGGAAGTGCCTGACAGATTGTATGGCTACTCAGCTGGCCTTCATGGATCTCTTCCAGCTTGGAGGTTCTAGTAGTCTCTGCACTCAAGAGTGAAGATATTCATAGTCTTAAGTCCAGCAGACTGAAGCACACAGTTCTGGGCCCGATCTGCAAATGCCTGCCACTATTCAGCTCCTCACTGAACTACTCAGTTCTGGAAATGAAGGGCAAATGGGATTTGCATACAAAAATTTTATTGAATACCTACCGCAATTAGGGTGACTGGCTTATTATTTCCACAGGAAAAGTAGAATGATCTACCCTAGAGGTAAACTCGTAGGGAGCGGCCAGAAGCTGGAAGTCAACAGAACCTGGATGTGAGAGAAGGCACCATCATGCTCCTTGCCATGTGATGGAATAACCAGGGACCGAGGATCGCCGGCAGCCAGCCCCAGGGTGCCAGAGTCTTTGGGAGAAAGCAACAATTTGCTGACATCTCAGTTTTGGACTTCTCTCAGCCTCAAAACCATGAGTCAAAAAATTCCCAGTGTTTAAGCCAACCCACTGTAGGGAATTGTTTTAGCAGCAGGGAAACAAAGCCATCTGTCTTTTGGAGGAGTAAAGGGGTCCAAGCCTTCTCAGAAAGTACTGAAGTATTTGGAATCAGGAAAGGCCTATAGGCTCTCAGTTGACCCAGAATTACAACTAGCGCAAGTAACTGTAGAGTTCCTGTAACAAGAAGGAACTCCTGTCACACTCCCCAAGAGATGTCAAGCTTACCAAAGAGACAGAAGGTCACCTGTTCAGTGTGGTATTTGAAAATGGGGGAATACGGTGGCGAGTGTTTGTGAATCACCTCCCTGTGATTAGTCTTGTCTGTAGATAAGCCAACCCACTTCTTTTTAATCCAAAAGAAATAAATGGGCCAACTGTCCTGTTCTTTCCACTCTGACTCTAAGCACTGCTTCAGTCCTGCAGTGCCTTCTGCCAAGGAGCAACAGTGCTGAAACACGCAGTGACCACCATAACTGAACCACTCTCCTAGCGAAGGTTCCATGACCTGCCCGGGCTCTGGGCCAAGGCTGCCCCGTGCTGAAAAGGAGAACACACGTGGGCCTTTTGCCAGCATTTTTCCAGGAACACGCCTCCTCAGCACGGCCTCCTCCTTATGTGCGGAGATGAGTGTGCAATTAATTTTAACAATGCAATAAACTAGATAACCAGAAAATGAAATGGCCCCATCTGCTTTTACTCTCTGGGGTTAATGACAAAGGGTACGAGATAAACAAATAGCGTTAAGGCTGAAAAACGACTCCTTCCTCTTGGTCATCTGTCTGACCTGGGCTTTTATAGCTCAGCTGGCTTTGTTTACCTAGAGGGCTATAGTAAATTCCTGAAATCAGAATGGACCAAGTAAGAGGGCCAGAGCCTCTTGACCTCTGGGCCTTGGATTCCTTCTACCACTTGAGCTTTTCAAGCTGCAAGCAGTCAGAATGGCTAACACTTGCTTCTGCCCCTGGGTTGAAGAAAGGGTTACAGATGACAAGACTTATTTTAATTGTTCAGGTCTCCTTCCAGAATATAGGATTAATTTAGACAAGATAGTTGTTATACCCATGACACAGCCCCTTGGGGAGCTCTTCACCATCTGCTAACACTTAGGTATTTTGTATTTGGTGACTCTTGTGCTGTGATAAAATCCTGGGCCTGTCTCATTCGTCCTTTTTTTTTTTTTAAAGATTTATTTATTTATTTCTCATCCCCCACACCCTTCACCCCTGCTCTCTGTCCATTCGCTGTGTGTTCTTTTGCGTCTGCTTGTCTTCTCTTTAGGTGGAACCAGGAACCAATCCTGGGACATTCCAAAGTGGTAGAGAAGTGCTCAATCTCTTGTGTCACCTCAGCAACCTGGTCTGCCGTGTCTGTTATTATCTCTCCTCTGTGTTTCATTTTGTTGTGTCATCTTGCTGCACCAACTCTCCATGTGAGCCAGCTTGCCACACAGGCCAGCTTGCCTTCACCAGGAGGCCCCAGGAATCGAACCCTGGACCTCCTATATGGTAGACAGGAGCCTAATCACTTGAGCCACATCCACTTCCCTCATTCATCTTTGTGAGATAAAGTGAGTGGCTGTGGCTTCTGAGTTCTATCCCCCATCACTGATGGGGAATTTGAGGCTTGGCACATTAAGTGACTAACTCAGAAATAACCAGTTAGCTAAAAACCCCTAATCTTACCTGCTTGGCTGCTTCGTAGGTGCTCCCTCTCCCAGTGGTTGGAACATTAGAAGACCAAATCTTGGGACTGATAATGGTGAAAACCAGCAAAGGCAGTCACCAGGGAGCTTGAGATGATGCTTACCTGGACATGGTACCCTGAATAACAGAATTTCAGAACTGGAAACAACATTAAGGATTTGCTAGACCAGTGAGCCTCAAACAGTTTGTTCTAGATAAAATACACATCCCTTAATTCAGATTTTCTTCAAGGTGGAATCCAGGTATCAGTATTTTTTAACAGTTTCCCAACAGGGTTAGGAAACAGTGATCATGGTCATCAGACCTCCCACAGAAGTCATATCTGGAAGAACCATGAGACAAGCAGCCCTTCGTCATGAACTTGCACGCCTGTAAATGCAGCCTGAGGTGGCACAACCAGATCATCACAGGCATTCACTACTGAGTTTGGGGTCAGGCAGTATTCTTAAGTCCTTCTGCTCATGAATTGCCATCACATTTGTCCTTGAACTCCAAAGCCACAACATGGTGAATTAGATTTGAGAGTTGAAAACTGAAAGTGTACTTTAAACCTAGCTACTCTACTCTATCTTTCATTTCTAGATCCATCTTTAGTTGTTAAAATCCTTGGTATTTCTATCTCCCCATAGGTATTAAACACACAAGCAGGAAGTAGGCCTCTTGGAAACCTTTGCTACAGCGGTTAACGTTTCCTTTCAACTCAGCAAATATTTAATGAGCAAATAATTCATAAATTATTTAAGTGCTAGGCACTTAATATAGGAATATATAACTCAAATACAAGGTAGAATTGGATGTTCTCCATAAGAGTGATGCAAAGTGTTGCTCGTGTCAAAGGAGGCAAAGATCACATCTTGTTGGGGTTGGGCTGAGGACACAGATGGGCCTTACTGGAAGAGATCCCATTTGAGCTGGAGCTGCAAGTACCATCAGCATGGCGGAGCTAAGGCAGGCATTTCACACATAGAAAAACATGTGAAACAATCATGAATATAAGAAAGTAGGTGTGCTGGGGTTGGGGGTGGACATTGGACAGTTCCACTGTAAGGCTGAAAAGGTGCGTCAGGGCTAGTGCATGGAGGGCCTTTGAGCTAAATTATTTGGATTTCAATTTCCAGGAAGTGGGAAGCCTACTGAGTAGAGGAGTGGCTGGCCATGAAGGATGGACTGAAGCCAGGGAGATGGGGGTAAAGGGTTCTTATCAAGAGGGTGGAGGTAATAAAACATTTATAAGGCCAAAAAATTAGAAACAACCTGCATTAGTTACCTGTGGTTGCTGTAACAAATTGCCCCAAAGTTGGTGGCTGAAAACAACACACATGTATTTTCTTATAGGGCTGGAGCTCAGAAGTCCTACAGTTTCACTGGTAGAAATCAAGGTGGCTCTAGGGAAGAATCTGTTCCTTCCTTGCCTCTTCTAGCTCTAGAGCCACATTCCTCTCAGTCACTGGCTCAAGAAGCATGTGTTATTTTGTAATTTAAATAAAGGAGAAGGAAATAGGGCCTGGAGGCAGGGCACTCAGGATTAAAAGAGAGGGACTGATGTGAGATGGATTGCAGTGAGCAAGTCTCTCAGATTTGCCAAATGAGTAGAGACAGAGACCACCGAGAGACCTTCCAGCCGACTGCTGGGACCAGGCTGGAGGAGCTGGTTTGGGGAAGATGAGGTTTCTTTCAGACACTGTCATTTCTGGCAGGCACACTGGTACTTTTGTGTGGAGTGACATGAAACTTCCAGAGCTTCCATCTAAGCAATTCCCAGAAGGAAATCTGTTGAAGAACCAGGACCCTTCCTCAATGCTGAAATTCTGCTACAAAGCTCCTGCACTCACAGAGCCCTGACCTTGCAGCAGGCTCTGGTGAGATGTGGCAGGGCCCTTGCTTGGACCTCTTACCCTCCCTGGTGCTGGCAGTCTGTGGGGAGCCTGAGAATGGGCTGCCCCAGGAAACCCTGCTTAGGGGTAGAAAGGGGAGAAGGGGGTTTGCAGTGGTCTTGCTGGGACCAGACTGTGAGCCTTCCCTACTGCCAGGTGAAGAGCTTCTCCTTTGCCCTCCTCCAGCTCCCAGACCAGGAACCCCCAGTGCCCATGGCCTCTGGCCCCTCCTGCAGCAGCTGTGGGGGTCCAGATGGGCCTCTGGAGAGAGGATCAGCAGGGGAGCAAGAATAGAGGGTGGGAAGCCCGAGAGTGCAAAGGGCCCATTCCCGACTGCAGGGGAAAATTGCTTTGCAAGAAGAATGCTAGGCTGAGAGGCAGGAGGCTACTCCTGCCATGCTGTGACTCTGTAGAGTCACCTCGTGAGTGGACTTCCTCTTCTGGACCTCCACTGGACTAGAGTCACCATGGTCCCTTCCAAGCCCAGCGTTCCAGCCTCTGATGGAACTCCTTCAAGGTGAGAAGATAAACATTCGTGGCCTCTTCACAAAGTGTTCTTTGGTTTGCAGGACTAGTAGGTCAAGCGATACCCCCCAAGTTCTCTGGAACTTTATTTGTGAAAAAGGGTCTTTGTAGACATGATTAAGTTAAGATCTTGGGATGGGGAGATTATCCTGGAGTGTCTGGGTGGGCCCTAAGTGTAATCGCAAGTGTCCTCGTAAGACAGGTAGAAGGAGATGACACAGAGAGAGAGGGAGAGGAGGAGGGGGAGGGAGAGCGGAGAAGGCCAGATGAAGATGGAGCACAGAGAGAGTCAAAGACACTGGCCCCAAAGATTGGAGCGATGTGGCCACAGCCGAGGAATGATGGCAGCCACCGGAAGCTGGAACAGGCTCTACTGAAACCTTGACGGCAACTCAGGGAAACTGATTTCAGACTTCTGGCCTCCAGCACTATGGAAAAGTAAATGTCTATAGTTTGAAGCCACCGAGTTTGTGGCAATTAGTTACGACAGCCACAGGGAAGTAATACAAGGTCCATGGCCACCTTGGGCCCATGTGTGACTGAGCACTGCCCACGACCGTGGCACCGCCTCCTGCTGCACCCTGACACTGCTGTCAGCCTGACCCTGCAGTGGAAAGGGCACTGCCAAGAGTCAGAGGCCCACAAGGCTTTGTGTAGGTCACCCCATCGAGCTGAGCAAGGCTCTCAACCTGATGAGAGAGGACCAGATTCCATTCCTCCTTGTCTTTGGTGGCCTAGAATGGTGCTGGCCCCACCACAGCAAGCGCTCAATAAACATTTGTTGAAGAAATAACTGGAAGTTATTACACTCCCCCACCCTCCTTACAAGGTTGGTCGTTGCTGGGCCTAAGTTAGAAATACGAAAGCTGTAATGCCATAAACGACAGCTGGGTGCTATTAACTGAGATGTACGCCTCTCTGAATTGCCTTACTTGAAATGAGCAAGTTATGGCTGGGATCTGACTGGCCAAAAGCCAAATCTCCTACACACATCCTGTGAGAAAGAGCATTGCTGGGGGGGGGGGGTGGCTAAGCAGAATTGGAGCCCAGGGGCTGTTTCGATGAAGGCGAGGGGAATGTCGTTTTAATGAGCTGTCCGGTTGTGCATTCTGTGTTGGAATCTGCTGAATTGCTCTCCTCCCTGTGAGCGGTGTGGGACTGGAAGGTGACAGTCTAAGGCAGTGGGTTTTCACAAGGGAGGCCGGGTTGGGAGGATGTGGCAGAGGATCCAATTCCTTGGGCTTGTCCATTTGAAAGTCAGTGAATGGCAGAGAAAATTGCCATGGCCTTGACTGACCAGACAAGAAGAAATGTGGCAGTGTGGATGGAGCACAGGGAGCCAGGCTGCCCAGGCTCTAGCACCTGCCCCTAGCCCTAGAGCGATGGCTTACCCTGTAAGATGAGCTAACTTCATCAGAAGCACTAAAGAAGCTTTAAAACTGCCGACTCTTCCAGCCTGCTCTTCAGAAGCAGAATCTATGGAAGTGGATCCGAGGAATCAGAATTGGTTAAAACACTCGCCCCAGGGATTCTGGTAGTTGAGCCAGTCAGTGTCTCCCAAGTTTGCTGATGAGAGGACAGCCTACACCTCATCGCAATTCGACCAAATCAGACTGCACCTGCTCCGGGCATTTCTATTTTCAACAAGGGCCCCCAAGTGCTTCTCAGGGCATCCTAGCTGCTAAAACAAATAACTGTACAATTGGTTAGTTTATAAATTTATGGGCTCACAGTTTTGAGGTGGGGAGAAGTCCAAAATGGGGGTGTCAGCAAGGTGATGGCTTCTCTCCAAAGACTGGCGTCCAGAGGCAGGCTGCAGGCCGTCCTTGGTCTTTGGCTTCTGTCACATGGTGGTGCACATGGAGGTGTCTTCTCCTTTCTCTTCTGGGTTCTGTTGGCTTTTAGCTTCTGGCTGCTCCCCGTGGCTTCCTCTTCCTGCATTCAATTTCCTTTGTTTATAGGACCTCAGCCATACTGGGTATACCAGTCAGCCAAAGGAGTGCTGACGCACAATACCAAAAATCTGTTGGCTTTCATGAAAGATATTTATTTGGGGCAGAGGCTTACAGTTACTAGGCCATAAAGCATAAGTTACTTCCCTCACACAAGTTTGTTGCCACATGTTGGAGTCTGATGGCTGCCGACGTTCAGCCTTCCTCTTCGTCTTAAGGCTCTGTGGTCCGTCCCAGCTTCTTCGATATCAGCTGTAGGCTGGGATGGGTCTCGTCTTTCTCCCAGGGCTTGATTCTCTCTGGGCTCAGCTGCTCTGCTCTCTCCTGTATGTTTACCCCCCAGGCTTCTTCCAATATCAGCTGTAGGCTGGGATGGGTCTCGTCTCTCTCCCAGGCTCAATTCTCTCTGGGCTCAGCTACTCTGCTCTCTCCTGTGTGTTTACTCCCCAGGTTCCAGCTCAAAACTCCAACCTCCCTCCTCTGCAGTGCAGTTCCCCTAGGAAACTCAACATCCTACTGATGTGGCCCAATCAAAGCCTTAATCATCATTTAAACAAGTAAAAGTGAAACCTCTGAATCCAATCCTATCTAATATACCCAGAGGGATAGACCAGTTCACAAACATAATCCAATATCTATTTTTGGAATTTGTAAACAATTTCAAACTGCTACAATGACTAAGGCCCACCCTCATCCAGTCTGGGCACCCCTTCACTAAGAACATCTGCAAAGTTCCTATTTACAAGTGGGTTCACACCCGCAGGACCAGGGCTGGGACCTGAGCAAGTCTTTTGCTGGAGACGTGTCCCAACACCCTACACAGGGGTTTGTGGAGTAAGACCGAGAGAGCAATGTTTCTAAAATCATCACCAGCTTATCCCGGGAACTGGTTAAAAATGCAGACTCTCAGGCTAGACCATGCCAGACCTAATGAACCTGAAATTCAGGCATAAGTCCTCCTGGACACCCATGACGCATGTATGCATGCAGTTCATGCTGCAGTCAAATCCTTGAGACACTCATCAATTTTTTTTCTATTCTTTTTTCTGTTCTTCTGACTGTATGATTTCAATTGTCCTCTGCTCTCATTCACTGATTCTTTCTTCTGACTGTTCAAATCTGCTGTTGGAAGTGCTAAGAATATAGTGATACATGGGAAAATTCCAACTAATGTAACTTATGGATGATAGTTAAGAGCAAAATTGTAATATTTTGCAAAAATGGCAAGAAGATACTTTTTCAATACTAAGAAACAACAGTAAGGGGGTACAAGGGAGTAAGGGATTTTTCCTTTTGAAGTAATGAAAATGTTCTGAAATTTTACTGAGGTGATGACAGCACTACTCTGTGATGAAAATGCGAGCCACTGAGTGTACATTCTGAATGGATTGTACAAAGCAGGGGACTGTACAGCACAGGGAATGCTGGATGGAAGATGGACTGTGGTTAATAGGACAAATACGAGGATGTTTTCTCCTGAATGTTCACAAATATAAAATACTGATATAGGATGTTAGTAACTGGGTAGGTTGGGGGGAGAAACACCAAATGTAAGATATGGACTATAGTTTGCAGTAATATTTTGATGACGATCTCATGGTTTGTAACAACCGTTTCACAACAAGGTAAGGTTTTGGTGGGGAGATGTATGAGAACCTTGTATGATGACACGCATGTTTGTTTTGTAAATTCACAAATTTTACTATACATTTGTTTATGTATGTTCATGTATGAATGATATACTTCAGTGAAATTTTATTTTTAAAAATCTGCTGCTATATGCCTCTAGAGTATTTTAATCTCTACTATCGTGCCTCTTATCCCCATAGTTTGTTTCTTTTTATACTTTCAAATTCTTCTTTATGCATTATCTTCTTAATATCCTTTATCTCTTTTGCATGTTTTCCTTCATCTCTTTTAATTGATTTAGGAGATTTATTTTAACATCTTTGATTAGTATCCCAACTTCTGAGTTTCCTCTGAACTTGTCATTTGTGTACTTGACTGAGCTATATCTTCCTGTTTCTCAGTATGACTTGGAATTTTTTTTTGTTGTATAAGCTTCTGATTATCTTGAGTTAACTCTTCAGGTTATCTGAGATTTTATTGCTGATTGACTTTTTATGTTAGGGCTCTTTTTTGGTGTTCGGTCTAACTTATTCTAGGTCTATAGAATAGCCCATGTTTAATTGTTCAGATTTTGCCAGCTCTTTTTCATCTGATTCTTGCCCTGAATATTGGAGCAATTTTTAAGATTACGTATTTTGTGCAATTATTTCACCTCCAGGAGAAAACGTCCTCTCTTCTGTTCCTTCTCCAGGAATATTGTTCTGTTCTGTTTGTTTTGTTGAGGTTTTTCTCCCCAGTTCCTCTGATTTGTTTAAAATCTTTTCTCTCTCAGTGCCCCATTTTCCTTATGCTTTCCAGTTCTGAAACCCATTCTGTCTTACAGCAGTTCTCTTAACCCCTCCCCATTTTTTTTTCTGTGAGGCTTTTCTGCCTGAGGTTTCTTCTCCATTAGGGCTTCTTGCCTTGGGGATCCAAATGGGGTCAATGCAGAAAGGTGGGTGTATTAGTCAGCCAAAGGGATGCTGATACAAAAATACCAGAAATCTGTTGGCTTTTATAAAGGGTATTTATTTGGGGTAGAAGCTTATGGTTACCAGGCCATAAAGCATTAAGTTACTTCCCTCACCAAAGTCTTTTGCCATCTGTTGGAGCAAGATGCATGCCAACATCTGCCAAGAGTTCAGGCTTCCTGGGTTCCTCTCTTCTCTGGGCTCGTTTCTCTCCAGGCTCATTTTCTCTTCTCTCTCCACAAGACCAGCTGTAGACTACCAGAAGAACAGCTTGCTTTTCTTCCCGGGGCCTCTGCCATGTCTAATGGAACCTTCTCTCCTTCCTCACGTATCTGCTCCTCTCTGTGTTTACTTCCTGGGCTCCAGGATCAAAACTCCAACCTCCCTTCTCTGTGGTGCAGTTTCTCTGTGACTCAATGTCCTACTGACATGGCCCAATCCTTATTAAGTAATAAGCCTTAATCCTTATTACTTTTATTTAATCAAGTAAAAATAAAAACTCTGAACCCAATCTAATCTAATATGCACAGAAGAAAAGACCAGTTCACAAGCATAACCCAATATCTATCGTTGGAATTCATAAACAGTATCAAACCGCTACAGTGGGTCACTTCAGATAAGTCAGTTTTGCCTTTCGGTGGCCCAGCTGACTGACACTGGATTGTATGGGCACACAACAGATCTTGCCAGCATTTCTCTCGCCATACCTCTCCCTACCCCTCATGGGGGAGGAGGACACCCCTTCTGAATGTGGCTCTCCTCAGCCGCTTGTGCTCTGCTCTGGGTCTCTGGACTAGGTCCCTGTGTCTGGACGTGTGTGGAGCTCTAACTTGCAACTTAGAGTTGTTCTACTGTCTGCTGTGCTGGGAAGGACCCGGGTCGTGCTGCTTCTGTGCACTCCCAAGCTGCATGGGACCCAGTGAGGGGGAGGGATGGGAATCAACCAGCGGGCCAACGTGGAATTTTCCTACCTGATCATTTTCTGTTTCTCAGATTCAGCATTCATGGAGTCCTCCAGTTCTCACTGTCTTTCATAGCACTGTATCGCTTTCCCTCATATGCCAGCTGTTTCTTTTCCTCAGAATATCCCTATAAAATGGGCATAACTACCGCAATTTTGCCAATAAGCACATGATGTGCAGAGAAGCCAAGGACAATGAGCAAGTCCAAACAGTGGGCAACAAGTAGAGGCAGGATTAAAATGCTCAACTCTGAATCGTGCACACTCTCCCTGAACCCATGCCGCTTCCCCCTATGCTGTTTTTGGAACTGGTGGTATGATTTCCTTCCATCTTTAAATTAGTGAATCTTAACCTTGACTTCAGGTTAAAATAACAGGGATCTTTAAAAATACTCATGCTTGAGAAGCAGATGTTGCTCGACCACTTGGGCTCCCGTCTACCATATGGGAAGCCCTGAGTTTTCTTTCCAGGGCCTCCTTGTGAAGGCAAGCTGGCCCACACCCACAGAGAGCTGACGGCCCATGCCTGCGGAAAGCTGGTGCAGCAAGAAGATGCAACAAAGGTAGACATGAAGACACAGAAGAACACGCAGCAAATGGACACAGAGAGCAGACAGCAAGCAAGCATGGGGAGGGTGGATAAATAAAATAAATCTTTGAAAAAAAAGAAAAAACTCAAGCTTGTTGCCTTCACCTCCCCCAAAGTAGAGCAGAATCTCTGGGGATGGAACCAGGATAAGCTAATTTTTTAAAACTCCCCAGGTCATGCTAATGTTCAGACAGATTTGGGAGCTACTCTTGCGAATGTATCATTTGCCTCAAAAGGACTTTGCCAACTATGAATAGTTACTCTTTATTTAAGCTAGTGGTGGTAATTTAATTGAATTACTTATACCGACGATTGAATTATATTTAGAAGTTAGTAAATGGACCGAGGGGAAAAGAAGTAAGAAAAGGCCTAGATTTGGTTAAACAGTTTAGACGTGGACACACACTCAAGAACACGTGTTACCGGCTTCATCAGAAATCACAGCTCATCTCAGGAACAGCCATACGGGCCCCCAGTACTCCCTGGGGCAGTGTTATCATGGTGTTTAAAAATGTCTGTATGATTTAAAGTAATTAAAACTAATTGAATGTTAATTATTCTGAACAATATTTTACCAAGAGAAAATTCTCTTTAAACCCAAGTTTTCTATTTAAAGCCTTTGGTGCCATGCTTTTAGGTTAAACACAGAAGAGGACAATCTCATGGTAAGTCCTTGGGTGTTATCCAAAGGATTTTTGCAAGTAATAGCATATTCATTAAAAATAGATTTTACAGCGGTCTTTCTTTAAGGAAATCTATACTTTCCCCTCTTTAATTAAGGTTTCTGGGCATAAGACATGCTCCCAGAAATTTTAGTCCTTTTGGCCTGATTCTCCAAATGCCATTTCCACAGAGCCTGGGAGCAATCAAGCTTTCTGTTTTTGAGCCTGAAGTTTCAGGCAGCGCTGAGCCCCTCACCGTCCACCTCGTACGCATCAGGAGGTCCTGTACCGTCACTGTCACATGTGCCACACCCTGATGGGATGGCAAAACCCAACCACTAACTGCAGCCCAGAAAATTGCCATCTACTTTTCAACTACTCAAACTGGACCAACCAAAAAGGGATTTATAGATATCCATGTTCACGGTTTTTTCCTGTCTGAAATTTTTGATGCCTGATTTACTTAAATGACATATGTTCAGTCTTGAAGTTTTGGTAGTAGTGGGGTTTTTTATGCTTGGAATACTTTTTTTTTTCAATAATGACCTCCTACACAATTTCTTGAGCCTCCTCTCCACCTCTCCAGAGCATAGGAGAAGATTTAAAGGTCTGTGATTCAGAGAAAACCACTGAACAAAATCTTTGAGAAAAGACTTGTTATTAAATTTCTTAAACCGAGGAACCTGGCTTTGGTGCAACCCATTAATTATCTAAACGTATCCAAAGATGGTCAACAGCTATTTTGCAGCTTCACTGAGAATAGAACAAAGGAAGCCTACTTAAATTGCCACAGGAGGAATTTAGAGGGAAGCATAAGGAAGACTTTCTCTACTGAAATAGGTGAAATTGTGAAGGTCCCCTTCTTTGAAACTTTCAGGAAAAAAAAGACACAACATATCCCTTGGTATTGCCTGAAATTAGTTATTCCTGAAGGTAGGAGAATCAGTTGAGACTTTTCACTCTACAGTGAAACCCAACCCAAATAGTTCTTTTTAAAAGGGAAAATCATTGAGTCCCATAAATGCAAGTATGTAAGGGGTAGATTATGGGCAGCCTGGATTCAGCACTAGCCTTGGCCCTCTGTCTTTGGCTCTCACCCTCTGCTTGGCTGTACTGTCTGAAAGATTTTCTCTTTGTGGCAGCAAGACTATGCACACAGCTTCATCTTTGGATTGACATAGATCCTGAAGCTCCTCTCTCAATATCTGCAGCCATCCCTGATAAAGTATTTTAATAAGCCACATGTGTGTTCCTGCACCACTCACCAGTTCCAGGCTATCTGATCAGTCAGACTAGGTGTGTGTCTTCCCCCAAGGCAGAGGCAGGGACAACTCTCAATTAGCAGAATCCACAAATCATATGGAGTGCAGGAAAAAGAGTTGGAAAGGGAAAATATGTGGGGCAGACAGAAAAAGCAGCATATCTACTGTAGAAGCTAAATTTGGGCATAATTTCTCTTGTTCTACCACAATCACATGCTGACAACTGTGACCCAAAATTTTAACAGGCTGCACTGATGTCCTCAACACTGAAGCTAAACATTAAATATCTATTTTGGCCGAGCCACAAGTTAGTTTTTAGTCGATTTTTGTATTCTGTTTTCGGGCGTGTTGTTGTTTTTTTTGCATGGGGGAGGGTGGCAAAATCATGAGCCTCTGATGAACCCATATAACTCTGCCCAATCTTTGACCCACTGTAAACCAATCTGAACCTGATTTGGTTTGAATTCATTGGCCAGGGCGCTCCACAGGGAATTTCCTGTTGGTCTTTACGATCCTCATCACATCCCTCCACCTGTCACCATGTTGCAGGGGCCAGATAACTGCCCAGCAATGGAACCCAGAGTCCAGGCCCTCAAACTCGGCCTGGCTCCAGAGAGGCAGAAGCCCAAGGTCCCATCCTCTCACACGCAAAGATGATTGGCATTGATCTTGGTCCCAGGGCCCAAAGACGTCAGTCACAAGTGTTGATAGTACAGCTCTCAATGTCTGGGTTGTTTGATTTTAACTAAAACCCTGTGTATCTTTCAGGGCCCCGGGAGGATGCAGAAATCATCTTAAGTAGTTCAAACGAAAAGACTTTATAGAAAGCTATCTACAGGCATATGGTCAAGATTAATAAAACAAAATGGAAGATGGAAGATCCTGAAACTAGAAACAATTGGAAGTCAAAATCCAAGGCCAGTCAGACACAAAGAGGAAATAGTTACCAGAGCTAGATGAGAGCTGGAAGGGACCACCTGGCAGGAACTGAAGTCATGCAGGTAATTACCCATCCCCCACTCCCCAGTGGAAAAGAGCCCAGAATGGATGACGGGGCAGGTCAGAGGGAAGACAACCAGCTCACCAAACAAGCCACCCTCCGACCATCCGTTGCTATGTGCTGTGGTCTGGTCTCATTCATTTCTAGAAGGCTTCCTTATCAGCCAAGACCGGGCATTTCTGGCCTGTGTGCGTGTTTACCTGCATGTGTGTGAGTGGCTCTGAAGTCAGCCCGAGTTCAAATCTCAGCTCTGGACTGGCTAGTTATGTGACCTTGGGCAAGTTATTTGATCTCACCAAGTCTTAGTTTCCTCATCTATAAAATGAGGATGACAATAGTATAAAAAAAGGGCATGTGTGCCAATTAAACGAGTTAGTCCATTAAAATGTTCAACCAAGGGCCAATCCTTTCTGAGTCTCTCTTGAGCTGAGGTTCACCCATCTCCCAATAACAAGCCCTTCTCAGGGCTACTTCACACTAAAGGCAAACTTAGAGGGGAATATAGGTGAGCAGCTCTAAGTCTACAAGCCTCAACCCTAGGAATAACTCAGCTCAGGTGAAGGAAGCACCCACTTTTGAAGGGGTGACATCAGGGCTTCCTTGAAGAACACGAAAGTGTGATTACTTCACATCTATGTGACCAAGCGCTCCATCGGGTAACTTTCCCAAAACAAAGTTCGCTCCACAAGTAACAGAAAACTACTAGCAATGTTACAATGCTGATTTTCCAACTCGAAAAAAAAATAATGTAGTCCCGTAAGGCACCTAATTATCAAGGTTTTTCAGACCATCTCAGTATATAGCCCTGGCCATCAAAAGCCACAAATCCTACCTTAGCAGGCAGGAGATCCCCATATATAACCAACAGAAATGTGTCCACATATTCCCAAAGGACATGAGGAAGAATGTTTATTGCAGCACTGGTTATAATAACCCCAAACAGAAAACCACCAAAATGTCTATTCACAGCAGAATGGATAACTCCAGTTATACATACAACAAACAGTACTCCTTCCCCTGGTAACCTGTATTCTAGATTCTGACTCTGTGAGTTTTCTTATTCTAATTATTGCCTGTCAGAGAGATCATACAATATGTGTCCTATGGTGTAGGATTTGCAGAGGTGGGTAACATGAACAGAGTGGAAAAGGAAATAATTACTTGGGCAGAATCATTTTAGAGCCGTATCTGCATCTAACGTGAATTTGGGAGGTGAAAACCAGGTTCACTGAGAGCACATGCAAATAAATACAGGCTGGCTCTTCCCTCATTTGCATGTGAATCCCTGGAGCATTTCCTGTGAGACAAAATGTGCAGAGCGTTAGGCAATCTCACCCAGCAGACGATGCAGATGTTTTTGCTATCACCGTGGGCCTGTTCACAATAACATCAACTTTTTAAATTAAGGGAAGCGAGTATTTATTTCATGTAGACAGGCTCTGCAATAAGTTGGCTGGACTGACAGGTCTCTGCCATCACAGCCGACCCCAAAACTTTCTAAAAGGTCCAATCTATAAGCATCGTGTCACTGTCTTTACACAATTTACACCGCACGAGTGTACTCTTCACAATAACGAAAGTGGGGAGAGGGAGGATTGGGGTGGTGGGATCCAGCCTCCAAACGTCACCTAGGATAAAGGGCACCCTGAGGAAAGACTCTCTACCATCACGGTGAGATTTGAGCACCATCGACCGTCAACACCGTTTCATGATCAAATATTAACCACCAGGCATTGTCTTATGAAATTGGCATACATTGTATGCAATTATCCTGGCTGTTATTATTTCAGTGACAAGGAAGCTGATGCTGGGAGATGCTGAATCACTTACCCCAGGCCGCTAAAGGAGAGACTGGGTTTTTCAGTTCTACTTGACTGCCAAGTTATGCTCTTCCCAATCTGCTCAAAGGTTAAAATTAGGAAGCAATTGGGAGGACAAAGAGAATCTGAAGACAGGCAAATATGCAAAACCCAGGAGGAAAGAAATGATCTTTGAAAGCGCAAAAGCAGGAATAAGAGTAGATCTTAGACGATACTGCTCAAAGCTCCCTCTGTTCTTGTTGCCTATTAAGAAGATTGGGAAGGTCTACCAGGGAAATTCAGTGTTGTTTGCTAAATAGCCTCACAGATGGGAATCAAGAACAAAGAGGGAGGGGCAGGCTTAAAGTGGCTTTCTGGGGAGCCCCCACATGGTCCAAAGACCAAACGGCAAGTGCCATAGCAGTTTACTGGGACAAGCCAGAGGACTTCAGCTAAATCTACAGGAGATAAAGCCCTAACTGGCAGGCAGGTCCCTTGCTGTTTGTCTCCCTGTATGAGACATTCACTAATTATCGATGCTATGGTTGAAAGCAGCAGGTAACTGCTTCTGGAGAAAGCAAAAGGTTGAGGGAAGCTTCTGGGTGCTCTGAATCCTCAGAGAGAATGGAAAATTCCTAGACAGGTGTAGCAGTTTGATAGAGTTAAGAATGAAAAATAGATATAGGATTATGTTCGTAAACTGGTTTGTCTGAAGTTTCACAATTACTTATTTAAATTATGATTAGGGCTTTGATTGGGCCATGTTAGTAGGACATTGAGTCCCCACCTACCACTCAAAGGGTGGGGACTCACAGATAAAAGACACGGCAAAGGACAGAGTTGGGGTAGTTTTGATGTTGGAGTCTTGAAGTTGAGCTCTGGGAAGTAAGCACACAGAGGAGCTTGGCTGTGAGGAAAGAAAAGCAAGCCCAAGGAAGAGAGGAACCCAGGAAGCCTGAACCCTCACAGATGTCGGCAGCCATCTTGCTCCAACACTTGGAAATAGACTTTGGTGAGGGAAGTTACTTATGCTTTATGGCCTGGTAATGTAAGCTCCTACCCCAAATAAATATCCTTTATAAAAGCCAACAGATTTCTGGTATTTTGCATCAGCACCCCTTTGGCTGACTAATAGAACAGGATCGGAGAGGTAATTCAAGAGGAAAGTCAAAAAGAACTGAGATGCAATTTGGTGCTAAGAGTTTGGTGAGAGCAAGATAAGTTGCCACCAAGAGAAAGATGTGAAACTGCACCTTCAGACACCACAGACTGACAAAGATGTTCTGTGAAGGTCAGGTTGGAGGGTCCTCCAGTCCACAGACCCCTTTCCAAGAGCCTAAGGAGGGTGCTGGCAAAGTGTGCATATGATATATGATTTATAAAATTAGGGGAGAAGAGATGTCTTAACTGAAATCCATTAAGACTAATGTCTATCTTCATTCCAACTTCCCCTCTGTCCTACACCCCTGGTTACCAGAAGGCCCTGGAGTGTCCCTGGCCATTGTTGGAATCTGGCTAAGGCGAATTTGAGTTGGGAATACATTTACCTGGTTTTCAGCCATTTCCTGGTCTAGTCATTCCAGGGTAGGAATGGCTTCTAGGAATGTCCCTCCCTTCACTGTGCTGACCCTCCAGCATCCTGACAAAGAACAGGGCCAGAAGTAATACCCAGGTACGGATGAGCTCTCCAGTGATGGGCAGGAAAGCACACGGATAGTGAAGAAGGAACAATATTTGAAATGTCTAAAGCCAGAAGCCAGTCTGGGGAAAATACAATCAGCAGAAGAGTAAAACTGAAGCAGAGAGTTTGGTTCTCATCAATGCCTCGTCAGAAACGGAAATCTTTCTTGTCAATAATATATTCAATAATGCAACACATGCAACTATAAACTCCCCTTGTTTATGTTTCTTTTCTTTTTTGGTGTGAATGGCATGAAATAGAATTTACCAGGGTTTCTGTGCTTGTAGGACACAATCCTGGAGCAGCCTTAGATAGCAAATATGTCTGTGATTCTGATGAAGCTGCTAAAGGAACAACTGGACTTGCTTCCTATTCTCTCTATAGAATAAGACATCACAAAATTGTTGTCCTATGAAGAAACAATCAAGCAGTAGTCAGTCAAAATGTAGGAAAAAATGTATTATAAAAGTGTGTGGCAAATGTGTTATTTTTACAGCTTTTTTTGTTCATAGCATAAATCAGCTTTTAAAATCTTATGATTGTGGTTTCCTTTCTCATTCTAAAAACATTCATATTTGTACCTAATTTTGAGTTTATATTTGTATAATACTTTCCTTAAGGGAAACGGACAAAATTAAAACCTCACACTCCATGGCAACTTCTTTCTTCCTTGACGAAGGAGGGTCAATCTACTGGTTCTGAAGAGGTGTCAGCAGCCAGTTTCCCATGAAACAAGAAAAGAATTCCCTGGGGCCAGCCCCCATGCAGGATTCCTCTCTCGGTCCAGGAGAAGTGTTATGGATTCATTGTGGAGCCCCAAAGACCCGTTCCAGTAGTAACTCCCGGTCCTGTGAATGTGAACTTATTTGAATCTTTGACTATGTTACTAGTTAAGAGGAGGCCAGGTGGGTTAGGCTGGAGCCTAATGCAATATAACTAGAGTCCTTAGAAGAGGAACATTGGA
Organism: Dasypus novemcinctus; assembly: GCF_030445035.2. Classification (NCBI taxonomy): domain Eukaryota; kingdom Metazoa; phylum Chordata; class Mammalia; order Cingulata; family Dasypodidae; genus Dasypus; species Dasypus novemcinctus. The sequence continues at coordinate 11,452,274 of NC_080701.1, forward strand.
CGGACATGGATGACTGAAGAGGAGTCAGAGGGGGCGCTGGCCACACAAGGGAGGCCGAGGTTGAGCTGAGTCATGAACGGTCAGCAAGGCACACCTTGACCTGGCCTCCAGCCTCCACACCTGTGAGAAAGCAAGAGTCTCTTGTTTAAGCCAACTAGCGTGTGGTACTTTAGAGCAGAAAACTTTTCATGCAGTTGAGACTCTCACCACTTTATTGAGCCATTCGTGAATTGGGCAGCATCCCGCTCAGTAAGTGGGAGGCTCACCACAGGGGTAGAAAGGGGAAGCGCATACTGGCCAAATGTGGATGCAGGTGAGGAAGCATTCTGATTGGCTGTGGCTAAGCCTCCATTTTTCATAAGGGGGTCTTAAAAAGTGGGGACCAGATATACATAGTTGAGCATGGTTTGCTTGTCCAATCCGATAAACTGTCTCTACTGAACCGAAGCCACTTTATCACCAGGTGTTGCTTAGCTGCAGTTCTGTGGTGTGCATCCCATTTTCTCAGAAAACTCCTGCAAGTACTTTTTTTTTTTTGCCTTCTGGAAAAGCCCCTCTTGGGAAGAAGATCCTTAACAGCAACACCTAATGCAGGCAGCCATTTTATTTTTCTTAACAGGTCTCTCCTGGTCTATAATTTTCAGAAACTGGGTGAGATTCTCTGTTTAAAGCAGTGGTACTATTCCAGAATCCTTGAAACCAAACAGGCCTTGCTTCACCACTAGGGAAGTGACACTTATGGAAAAAACTCAAGGAAAAAGGATGATACATCAGTGTATTAGTCAATCAAAGGGTTGCAGATGCAAAGTACCAGAAATCTGTTGGCTCTTTAAAGGGTATATATTTGGGGTAAGAGCTTACAGCCATAAGGTACTAAAGAGTCCAGCTCAATGTACCATAAGAGGTACTTTCTCACTCAAGTCAGCTGCCACGTGTTGAAGCAAGATGGCGGGCAATCTCTGCGAGGGTTTAGCCTTCCTCTCTCTCAGCTATAGGCTGGCATGGGCTTCTTTTTGGCTCAGCAGCGAACTATTAGAGCAATGGCTCATCTCTCTTCCTGGAGCCGCACAATCAAAGTTCTCTCCTCTGCTGTGTCTATAGAGCTCTCTCTCTTCCTGTGTATCTTCTTCTGTGTCTTCTTGAGTGACTGCCCATTTCTATAGCCCACCAAGGGGGTGGGGCCTCAACCTTGAGTTACAACCTATAATGTAGTCAAATCAAAGCCCTAATCTTAATTTAATCAAAGACATCTCAGCTGAATCTAATACAATCAGAGTATCACGCCCAGAAGAACAGATCAATTTACAAACATACTCCTTATTTTGGGGGGAGTTCATGAATAATCTCACACATCCACAGTCAGTAAATCATATCTCCTAAAATTCTGGAGAAAGTGTTACTCTAATCCCCTGAGGCACTGAGCCCTTCAATAGCCCTTAGGAACTTTTGTTCTCAAAATTTTGAGATTTACTTTTTCCAAATTTTATTACAGGCAGGCACACAGTGGCATCCATAAAAGGGCACTGCAACCCATTACACCTTGGCTTCCCTGAGAATCAGTGCTTGCAAAGGAATTCAAATTAATTTTCTGGCTACATGATGGCAGGATTAACCTTTAAAGTGGCTGCAATGACCAAGATTTACATAATCTATTTAATCATTTTTAATAGAATTAATATTTAGAAGGCATACAGGGAGTAATAAATTATATCTTATAGCTTTTTGTGAACACTGGCCTCAGCTCACAAAAGAATAAAATTAACATTATCAAAGAGATAGAACATATCAGGTGCCTAGAGCAATAAATCAGATTACATGGAAAATTAACAACCCTTCCAGAGTCTTCTCGTAATATGAATTAATCCAGAAAGTAAATAAACAGCGGCATCCACAAAGAGTAGTTCTCATCCATCATTCTCTCTTGGGATCTGAACAGAGATCTCTGGTCTAGTAAGACCTTATGAGGTATTTGACAGGTGTGTGTACCAAACATTGATACATTTTTCAAGGGTTGAACAGGGATATATCTAGAAGAAACAGCCTGAAAATAAGCCAAACGCAATCTAATTTGAATCTGGGTACATTTTTTGTCTGATCATTTTCTTCATTTAGGTTCCATTATGGGCAAGACGTGGGTTTTTTTCTGTCTTTCTAAACAGAAAAAGACCTAACAACTGAGTGACTGGAATGTTCTATTCTCTAGTTCCAGGGGATTCTGGCTCCTCAAAGCTGTCATTTAAGCGGTCCAGAAGAGTTCTTGGGAAATGATTTAGGGAGCTATGCCTATTCAAATTGAACTTTCTGCATCTAAAAGACTGAAAATTTAGATTGCCCTAAGAGACTGAGGATGAGCAGGGATAGAAAGACAGAAATTGTGTCAGGTGGCAAAATAGTTCATAGGGAAATGTAATTTTCAGTTAATTAAATAAAAGACCTTTCACTGTGAATTTTGCAAACACAGACAAAAAAAAAGTGCTCTTGAAGGACACAGGAGTGCTATTTCTTGATATGAGAGGTGGAGTGGGGTGTAGAAGGAAGGAGCAAGGCCTGAGAGTCCAGAGAACTGGGTTCCAGCCCTGACTGTCTGTAACTGGATGGGGCTGTACAAGCTCTCATTGCTCCTCTGGGCGCTCAGCATCCTCATCTGAAAAACAGGGACCTTATGGTACCCGCTCCCAGCACAGTGGTCAAGCAGGGTTAGACTCAGTCCAACCTGTGTTCGAATCCCAGCCCTAATGGCCGCATGCTTTTGAGCAAGTCATTTAACCTCTTTTAGCTCAGTTTCCTCATCTGTAAAGTGGAGGGCTTACTAGGACCTCCCTCACGTGTCTGTTGGGATAATTAAATAAATTAAATATATAAAGCACTTAGTACAAAGCTTGGTACATAGTAAGAATTTGTTAAAAGTCGGCTGTTAGGTATATTAAATTGCTAAAATCTTTTTAGCTATATCACTCTATGGTTCTGCTTCTATGCCATAAAGATAGACATAAAAAAAACAGTTGAGCAATATTGCAAATCGTAAACATGCAAGATTTGTCAACTCATGAAAACAGATAAACATCACTCATAAGTAGAAGGAGGAATTTGGAAATAGTTGTACTCATTGTATACATGCTAGATAAAAATGAGGGATACAGTGATAAGCAATGGAAGGAAATCATCTTTGAAACAGTTGGAATGTTATATTATCCTTTTCTCTAAAGTTGTTGGATAGTTCAATGTAGACCTAATAAGAAACTGAAAGTCTATAAGAAGTCATTTTCTCTCTCCTCTTTTTCTATGAAATTGTCCCAGAGAGGCAGAGATTGCCATTTAGGGTTACAGTTAGTGCTCGAGGGCCCTTGGAAAACCATCCTGCCAAGGTGATGGATCTGGTTGTTTTGTGGCTCATCTGCAGCTCCTCACAAAAAGCTTTTCAAAAGAGAAAGATGATCCAATCTCTTCTAGTGAAGCTTGCTGAACATCTTTCCTCAGAAAATGTCCCTATTTGCTTTTTCCAACACAGCCACTGGCATTTTAAGAAAAACCCATAAAAGTTCCTTCCACCATAAATTAGAGGGAAACACTTTGTCAAGCTTTGACTTTCATTTTTCACTTCTTGAACTTGAGTGGGGAGGGAGGATGCATAACTCCACTGCCATTTAACTAGCATCAGAAAATGAGAGATGGTGTGTGAAATCGCTGACTGGCAGAGCTGCCTGCTGAGTGTCTCTTCATGGTAGTTCCCTGGTTGCTAAGCCAACCATCTCTCTACCCCACCACAAGTCCTCTGTGATATCTAACAATCATGAGAGTCACAATCATAGCCGGATTCCTGAGTGTTCTCTACATGCCAGGCACTGTGCTAAGCACTCACATGCATGTATCATTTGTTCCTCCCAACTGCTCCCCAAGATAAATACTGATACTGTCCCCATTTTATAGATGAAGACATGGAGCCTTAGATAGTGTTTTAGTTTGCTAAGCAGCCGAAAGCTTATATCATAACATCAATTGGCTTTTAACAGTGGGGATTTCCTAGCTTACCAGCTTACAGTGTTGAGGCCATGAAAATGTCCAAGTCAAGGTACTGCTCTCTTCCTGAAGACTGGCTACCAGTGACCCTGGACTCCTCTGTCACATGGCTAGGCACATGGCGGCATCTGCTGGTCTCTCCCTTCTCTTTTGGGTTTTGTTGCTTTCACTTTCTGGCTTCCATGGCTTTCTCTCTCTTTGTCTGAATTTCATTCTCTTATAAAGGACTCAAGGGAGAGGATTAAGACCCACCCTGGATGAGATGAGTCACATCTTAAGATTCTACTCACCAAAAGATCCCACTTACAATGGGTCCACACGCACAGGAATGGATTAACCTTGAGAACTTCTTTGCTGGGTTCCAAACCCCAGCTTTGAACCACCATAGAAAATTTCAGCAACTCATTCAAGGTTACCACAGCAGTGCACGTGAGAGAATTGCCTTCTCCTTGGTTCCAAAGCTCATGCCCGGAACTCCCTGGATAGTCCTTCTATTTAAAAAGTGACCTCCCACCCTTAATAGAATTCCCAAATCACTGTGCTGTCTCCTTTCCTTTAGAAAGAAGTCATCTTTTTGCATGTGGCTTGGGAAAGGGTTTCTCCAGAGGTGGTGCCTCCAGTAGCCAACAGTTTGACTGCCTGTTTTATGTCTGCCATTGCTCTAAGACAAAAAAGCCTATGAACTCCCAGCCTTGCCTTTTTCTAAAGAGAATGTACTTGAGGAGAATTAATAGACAGATGAGTTTGTTTTTTAAATTTATTTCCTGCCGCCCTTGTGGCTTGCTTGTTGTCTGCTCTCTGTGCCCATTTGCTGCACACTCTTCTGTGTTTTTACTTGTCTCTTTTCGTTGCATCACCTTGCTGAGTTGGCTCTCTGTGGTGCTTGTGAGCCGGGCAGCGCTCCATGGCATGTGGGCAAGCTCGCCTTCACAAGGAGGCCCCAGGACACGAACCCAGGGCCTCCCATATGGTAGGTGGGAGCCCAACTGAGTGAGCCACAGCCACTTCCCAACAGATGAGTTTTTTAAAACCTAAAGGAGGCTAGAGAGCAAAAAATTCTAAGCCAGAGTGTATGTGTGTGTTTGTATGCATAAGGGAAGTGAAAAAGAGATGTTGCCCATCTATTCCATAAAACACCAACAGGAAAGATGAGTGATCTCTAGGGAAGAGGAGACTATAGCTATTTATCCCCCAAAAGAAAAGCACTTGAAGAGATTCATTGGCATGACATTAGCAATCCTCCAAAACATTTATACTTGAATTCTTGAGGACAAGAAAAGGACAAATCAATCAGGCACACGCCATTTGAAACTATCACATTATACAGTTCTATAATAAATCATCGCCTCTGAAGGCACAGTCACTCATTTTCCCTCCACTTGGCTTCCTAATCTTCCCCCTACAAGTATGAAAATACAGCTTGGAAGCGGCCAAATCAAGGTAACTACACATGGCTCCTGGAGTCAGTGCATAGGAAGGAAATGGACAAAGTCTACTTTTAGCTCAGTATATTTGTTCTTCAGAGAGAGCTACATCTCTTTCTATACACGCATGCAGCATCCCACAGAGGAGGGGCAGGGCAGATTTTTTTTTTTTTTCTTATTTCCAAGAGTTAAATCTTCTGTTGTCAATCACAAAACAGCATCGTTATCAAATTGGAGATGTCCTTTTGTTCTTCTCTCGTTTAATAGAGGCTTCTTTCAGATCAGGGAGCTGGAGGGCGGAATGAATGCTCTAATTAAGCATTAGGAAGGAATAAACACAGTCTCAAGCAACCCAGCACAGCCAGGTCCTTCAGGAATATTCTTTTTTTTTTTTTTTTTTTTAAAGATTTATTTATTTATTTAATTTCCCCCCTCCCCTCGTTGTCTGTTCTTGGTGTCTATTTGCTGCGTCTTGTTTCTTTGTCCGCTTCTGTTGTTGTCAGCCGCACGGGAAGTGTGGGCGGCGCCATTCCTCGGCAGGCTGCTCTTTCTTTCACGCTGGGCGGCTTTCCTCACGGGCGCACTCCTTGCGCGTGGGGCTTCCCCACGCGGGGGACACCCTTGCGTGGCACGGCACTCCTTGCGCGCATCAGCGCTGGGCGTGGCCAGCTCCACACGGGTCAAGGAGGCCCGGGGTTTGAACCGTGGGCCTCCCATGTGGTAGACAGACGCCCTAACCACTGGGCCAAAGTCCGTTTCCCCAGGAATATTCTTCAACCTAAGATTTGTCCTGCTGGGGCCAGTGAGTTTACAGAAATCCACTGGCTCATTCATACGAGACGTTCCCGCCATGGGATCTGACACACTGGCTCTCAGATGAAAGGTCATCCCCTACCACTGTGGGAGCCTGTAAGGTTTGGCCAAACAGCATCTTACTTTAAAAACATACAGATCTGAATTCAGGTCCTCCATTTTTCCAGGCCTCAAGCTCTGCTGTGATACAGGGAAGGAGATTGGAAATCGAGTTCAGAGCTCACTTGCAGGATGAACTATAGCTCTTTGGGGCCTATTGTCGAGGTCTGGGGGAAGGGAGAGGTGCTAAGAGACACGAGACAGGAAGATCCTCCCATCAGCTTTTTAAAGGCTTTGTCCTATAATCTGAGATGTGACCCCGGCTGTCCACCAACTTTCTCTGAAATTGTGTTTATTTTATAGAATGGAAATAATACTTTCTGCTTACCATATAAGAACAACCCAGGAGAAAAGGAGCTGCTTATGAGCAATGATACTGCCTCCCAAAGTTTTATCTCGAACCTCTGCACAGTGCCCAGCAGAGAGAAGAGACTGGACAATCTCACTGTTGAGTGAATGAATAAATAATGGAATGGCTACGTCAGTAGGTTGACAATATAAAATATGGGAAATTCATAAAGTCCACTGTACTATCCATAAGCACACTCTTCTCCACATGGAATAAACTGTTGGGAACTTTCTTTGCCCTGGCTCAGAGTTTATAAAGTCTCTCCACCTTTGATTCAGCGTGTTTTGAATCATCTACTTTGTAAATCTGTTTCATCCTTGGCAAGCCAATGCTATTATAAGCATGGCTCTTCCTTTGAAGATTGGGGGGCTCATCAAACAGCCTTCTTCTGAGTTCTCATCTAATAACCTTACAGGTCTCTGGCAGCTAGGCATATTTTCATTTGCCTTTCTGACAGCTCAATGGGAGCCTTATGAAGTTGCTTCCCTCTTGCCATAATCCCTTTGGGCCTCCCTGGGGCTGCACTTCTAGAAATCAATTACCCTCCAAATAGTAGCAGGAAATGGTGCTTTTAGGAGAAAATAGTCATGGAGTCAGACGTCCCGGTCTCAGGAGCAAGCCTACCACTTGTGACATGTCAGCTGGGCGCACGCCCCAGGTCGCAGTGCTAGAGGAGGTGTTAGCAGTCCATGAGTTCCCACGACGGGCCAGGCCCAGTGCCAGACCCTGTGGGTACAACCAGGACTGTGGCGTGGCTCCTGTCCCCAAGGGGAGACGGGCACGAACACACCTGAGCAGGTAGCAGTGCCCAGGACCAGGGTAACAGTGCCAGGGGCTTCAGGAGGACTTCAGGGAAAAAGAGGGCACGGATTAGAACTTGAATTGGGGAGAAGAGGGAGTCACCCCGCCGTGCAGAGAGCGGAGAGGACTCCAAGCAACGGCGACCACACAGAGCAGGTGCACGGGGCAGTGGGAGACCCCTGTGAGGGAGAGAAAGGTTTGGGAAGAGCACACAGGGGGAGTTGGAGCAATGGCGTCCGGCGGGCTCTGACTGACGTCACTGACCTTGGGCACAGTCAACAACCTGCCACCTCCCCCAGTTTTCTTTTCTTTACAACCCTTTCTCCACACAATTGTGGTGAGGACCTAATTAAACAGTGGACACCAAAGGCCTCTGAGAACTCTAAACTGCAACACAAACACAATGTGTGGTTGTCCTTGTTATTTAGGAAATGCGTGGCCAGGAAAGCGCGCTGGGTACAGACGAGGAAGGACATCGCGTGCCAGGCTAAGGAGCTGTGCGGTTAATAAGAAGCCACGCGGGCACTGACGCGCCCTCGGCTGGCGCCCCCCGCGCCTCTCTCCATCAGGCGCTGCCTTCCCGGCCTCACGCCGTGCCACCCACCTCACTGTGTCCCCACCCTGGTGTAATGGGGGAATAGAAGCTTGTCTATGAGAGTCTGACGAAGTATTAACTCACCTCATTCTAGGTCTGCATCCCCTTACACAAAATTAAAATGAACCCCCAAAAACCCACCCCTGTTCTGTTTTAGAATTTTGGCAAACTTTGAAAATCTGAGGCAGTGCTGCCTAGCAACGGGAGTGATGGTCTAGAGATAGTGCCATTTATGATTTGAGATGCACTGCTTAATGTTGGTGCAACTTAATTTCCCTTACCTGAACTTCCATTTCCTCACCTGGTGAAAGGGAGATGCACACGTTCTCTAAGAACTTGCCAAATCCTCTTTGTGATGCTGAGGACAGGGAGTCAAAAAGCACCAGAGAGTGAAAGTGAATTGCTCTTGGAAGGGCAGATAAAACATATGGAGGACCCGCTGACAACCACAAACCATGTCTGGAGCCAGTTCCACTGATCTGTTCATCCAACAGCCACTGGCCTCTAAGAACTGAGCGCAAGCCAAGTGGATTTGTTGATTGATGACACAGAACCTCTACCATCACACAGGGCTCACCATCCAGTGGCAAAGTCAAAGAAAAAGAACATTAATAGGAGGCATGGCTAGTGTAGGGATGCCATAGTACTGCAAGCTCTGGGAGAAGAACGAGGTACAACTATGCCAGACTGTGATTTTTAACAGTTTTATCCAGGGTCCCTGAGAAGCTTTCTTGCTCTCTCTCCTGGACAGCCCCAACAGCCAGGCAGATTTGGACACGTTTGAGTTTCTACTTAAGGAACAATTACATTAAGTTTATCTAATACATCCACCCTCACGGTGCTGAGACACCCAAAAGGGGATCCTCCCCACCCTCTACGAAGAATCATGGGTCACCCAAGGAACTTTTCAGGGCCAGCATCCCAAAATTCTCTTTGTAGGTCTACGTGGTTGGTTTTTACATGATCATTTACTGAGCCGCCACCCAAACAATGCTTTCTTTTCCTTGCTTTCTGCACCAGCAACATGGCTGGAGCGCACCTTCCATCACATGTCCAAATTTTGTTGGGCTAATGTTCAAGATCCTAGTGTCTAGACTCAGCACTGACAGGGAGACAAATCAGCTACCACCTCCTGGGGTTTATTCAGGAGAGTTCATGCCCAAAGCCAGTGAGAATCTACTAGAAGGTGCTGGTGGTTTAGAGTAGCCACCAATTTCTCAGTCAATCAATAATGATTTACCGAATCCCCAAAATGCATCAATCATCATGCTCTGTGTCGTGGGACACACAAAGATGCATTAGGCTTTGTCCCTGTTGTCAAGTGGAGGAATGATCTCACTGGGGAGACTCAACTATCATAAAATTGCCTTTCAAGGGACTTTAATATTCAATTCTAATTTCCATACCAATGAAGTTCCTCAAAATGTGCTCTTTTCTTAAAACAAGGTTAAATACTGACAACAATTTCATAGCAACTAAAGGCTAAATTAGAAGAGACTAGGAGTAAATATAATAGAGAGTTCAACGAGAGGAAGAGTAAAGATTCAAATTGTCAAAGAAACAGTTGGGCTGGGTCTTGGGAAGAGTGACAGCTAGGGAATAACTTGGAAGGAAATAACAGAATTTTACGTAAAACGATCAAGGCAACATGAAAGAGGGATGTGTGAAGATACTGATTAAATTGGAGGGTATTTGCTGGAAGCAGTGGGAAATAACTACAGTGACCCACCTGAAGATGGCTTCTGCCTCTTTTTAGGTTGTCAGAGTTCTCATTTTCGTTTTTCTGGTCACTTACGCCTCTAGTGACTTGTGTATACCATGGCTGGTCTGAACAATAGCCCTTGTCCCATTTCCTGGCCAGTGACTGGTTTAGGGTGCCCATGTGACCCAATTCTGGTCAATCAGAAATAAAGAAAAATCTACAGTGGAGGTTTTGAGGAAGAATTTTTCATCCTTTAAAAGATACACACAAGAAAGAAATCATTTTTTGCTTTCTGTAGACACTGTGATGCCCAGAGCTGCTGTAGCTTTCTTGCAAGCATGAGGGGGCCAGCCAACAATTAAGGATGGTAAAGGAGAAAGATGGAAAGAACCTTGTCCTTGATGATGCTGAGCCATTAACTAGAGCACCAGTGGATTTTCTTTACCTCTAGACTACTTGATATGTGAGGGGAAAATCCTTTTATTGTTTAAGTTGTTTGAGTTGAATTTTCTGTTACTTTTGGCTAAAAGCATTCCTAAAGGACACTGGAGAACTTCAAAGCCAATCAGAAAAATTGGATAAAGTGGAAAATGGTAGGGAGAAGAGGAGAGAATGGGAATGGAGAGGAGGGGCAAATGGGAGCTGGGAGTCAGTTCAGGGCAGAGATTAGAGCTTGGGCTCAGGAGTTGGACTGACCTGAGTTCCAGTCCTAGCTTTGTCTTTGGTCAAGTTATTGATCTCTTTAGGTTTAATTTCCCCTTCTGTACAATGGAATTAATATAGTTGCTTCCTCTTCAAGCTTGAGAATTCAAAGTGACCGTGCATAGGACACAGAAAGTGCCTGACACACAGTAGGTGTCTTTCAGGGTTAACTCAGTAGGGCTGAGCCCTACTACATCCCAGGTAAAACCATGGTCTTCTCCTACTTTCTCTCCTTTAAGTCATGGAGTTTTCTGAGGAGAAGCTACTTCAGGATCTGAAGTAGGACATGGTATGATAAAAATGGTATCTGAGAGAGTAGTCTGACGGCACCATGAAGAATGGATTGGAATAAAAAGAGAAAGCAACCAGGTTAGGGTTGGCTGCCTTGGGTTAGGTGCCCACACCTGATCCAATTGGCCATGGGGCCTGGGAAGAGCAAGTTGGCTCAGCAAACGAAACGAGAAGAGGTGCATCTGGCGCACTGTAGACAGACATGTCTACGCCTTCCATAGCAGCTTTTTATTTTCAGTGTGTAGCATCTCCAAGGGTATCCAATCAGTTCATCTACAAGGTTCCTAAGTTTCGGCTCGCCATGAAAATTAATACTTCATTTCTTTTTCCTTAAATGAGCTTTCTAAAACTTTATGGGTTTTGATAGCCAAGAATCCTGTGGCCACGCCCCCATGCCCTCCATTCCTCCTTCCGTTGTTTCAGAGATGTGTCCCATCCCTTCTGATAAAGCCCTGGGACCCCTCAGAGCCTAACACAACAAAAACAAGAAAAAAAGTTCCCCATCTCCTCTTTGAACTCCCTCCTGAGTTTCCTCTCGGAATCTTTTGAAATTTGCAATCCCCACCGAGGTGGTGGACCCAGAAAGCCAATCAAGCCTCTTGTTATTTACCTTTGACCCAAAACAAAGCCCCTGCCTTAAACCGGCCCCTACAAGAAGGTCAACCCCCCCCCCCCCCCCCGCCCACCATCTGAGCAATAGAATGTAAGCGGACTTCCTTTTTATACCTGTAAAACTCACGTGCCCTCTCTAGAAACTTGACTGCTGCTTCTGCTTTTGCAGGTGATCCGGCTCGTTTGGTGTCCTGCCTAAACGCTGTGATCTGCAAAGCCAGCTCTGCTGGTCTTTTGACGCTTCTCATCCTTTGCCCCTCTGGCCTGAAGTTCCCATGATTTCCCATCTCTCCAGTGCTCCTTCCCCATGACCGTTTCATTGACACATCCCTGGACGTTCCCTAGCTCCCTGATGTCCTTCTTGAAGTGTAGGGAGAGAAGAACACGGAGCTTGTCTGGCGTGGGAAGGGAGGGCTGTGGTGTTGGTTTTCAAAGCTGTTGCTGGACACCCCAGCCTCTCGCCACCCTTCCAACTACATCACCCCCTGTTACTTGATGAGACAAACGATAACCTCTTGGCTTCCTTCCCATCCTTCTTGCAGGGACAGTCACCCTCTGCCAGGCTCTCTGAAAACGACTCCCCCACAGACAATAGCAATTTCTCCTTACTGTGCTGCCATTGTCAGGCAAAGGTAAGGCTCAGTAAGAAGCAAAAACTATTTTGCAGCCAGGAGAATTCTAATCCCATTCTAGGCATGTTCACCTCCCCAGTGCGTCGTAGGGCACGGATGCCGGCAAACAGATGACACAGCCACAGTTTGGAAACAGAGCTTTGCACAATCTGCGGGCTTCATTTGAGAGCGGGGCGAGAAGCCTTCCATCAATGCCAGTTCCTCTGATTACCTCCCTAAAGCATAGCTGCAGTGTGCAATTTCCTTCCAAACAGCATGCGCTTAAATCTACGTGAAATGAACTGGATTGTGTTCATCAAAATAGCTTCAGCCTTTCCATTTCTTATGTTATAACACAGGACTTTTCAAGGTTTTGATGGAAAAGTTCTGACCTAGGATCTACCTTTCTTTTCCCTAGAGATACAAAAAATGCTTGTGCGTGTATACATGTATATGCCTTCCTTCACGTACATTCAGCTCTTCCTCTGTGTGTGTGTCTTTCTCTCTGTTTGCTTCTCTGTTTACTTGAGTGTCTCTCTCTCCCCCCTCTGCCTCTCCCTCATTTTCCTCTCCTTTCTCTGTCTTCCTTCTCTCACCCATATCTTACTAATTCCCCTGATACCTGAAGTTGACTAAACAAGTGAGTCCAGATCTCCCCATTCCCAGTGACTCATCCTTAAGATTTTCCTTAATACACACTTGATAAGCAATACAATAAAAGAAATACAGTAGAAGAAGCCATAAAAACCAAACTGCACGGGGCTCAAGTTCAGGCATACCAGCTGATCTCATGGATTCTATTAGCCTGCCCTTTCCCAGCCACCACAGGCCCTGATCTTTATCATGACAGTGCAGCATGCTGCAGTGCTTTCTAAAACATGAAAAACGAAACGATTTGGTTTCTTTTCGTATTTTATTACACTTCGATTTTTAGACAATTGATAATTTGTGTACAATATAATTTACACACTGGTTAATTAACCAAAACACCTAATTGATTAACCTAAACATCCCTTTCACATAATCAGGCCACATGGCAGAGACGCACCAAGGAAATGACAATACAACTTCTTTGTGTAACACATTGGGAGATAATACAGAAGTGTGTATGTACGTCTCTGAGAAACGTATTGGAATATGACCCAGGAATGTGCGTGAATGCCAGCAGACCTCAAGGCACATTCATCTCTAGCCTTTGGGCTCTGATGGCGATGGCAGCTGCCTCTGAGAAATCCCGATTGGGACTCTGCCCCCCGACCCATGCCTTGGAAGGCCTGTGCTCCAGAAGGGTCCCCTCGCCCATTTGCTTGGCCTCTGCACTCCTAGACTTGCGTGCTACCAGGCCGGGGTCTCTGTGCGCTAGGTGTTTCCCATTTTCAGTTTGCCTGCATGCAGAAAACGCCTGAACAGTTCTGTCCCACGTGCATCTGGAATGAGTATACAGTCTGCACTTTTCCCAGGGGTCATGGGATAGAGAATCATCAATCTGAAAGGGACCTCAGATGTGTGGGCTCCAGTCACTCATTCGAGCGATAAGTAGGGCTGGTTTGTGCCAGCTGTCTCGGTGTATGCCTCTCTCCTGATATAGATATGAGTAGCTCACACTTGTCCTCTCAGATAGGTCCTAATACGGATAATGGATTTCCTAGTCTCCCAAAATGATGAGGGAACTAACTTAGCAGGGCCAGGACCCATACCTTAGTATCCAGTGGTTTCCTTTTTTAAAATTTTATTTATTTCTCTCTCCTTCCCCCCCACCCCGCCTGCCCCGCCATTGTCTGCTGTGTCCATTCGCTGTGTGTTGTTCTGTGTCTGCTCATATTCTTGTCAGCAGCACCATGAATCTGTGTCTTTTTGTTGTGTCATCTTGCTGCGTCAGCTCTCTATGTGTGCGGTGCCACCCCTGGGCAGGCTGCACTTTTTTTATTTTTTATTTTCACACAGGGCAGCTCTCCTTGCAGGGCACAATCCTTGTGCATGGGGTTCCCCTACGAACACCCCTGTGTGGCACGGCACTCCTTGTGCACATCAGCACTGTGCATGGGCCAACTCATCATACGGGCCAGGAGGCCCTCGGTTTGAACCCTGGACCTCCCATGTGGTAGGTGGACGCTCTATCAGTTGAGCCAAATCTGCTTCCCCAGTGGTTTTCTTTTTAATAATCATTATATTGTACTCTGCTGCCCCTTTCACTTTAGAGATATTCCTTTAGGGCAGTACTTCTTAACCCAAATCACCTGGAATGTTGTTTCAAAACATGAATGCCTGAACTCTCATAAACTCTAGGAGGGGGGCTGGGCATGTGTCTGAGGACAAAGTTCTCGAAGCAGTCCTGGAGCCCATCTCTGAGTCAGACCACTGCTCAGCGAAAAGTAGTGGTTGGGAGAGGTTGCTAAATGCCCCAGACCTTGCAGCAAGATGCACACCTTCAGCTCCAACAATTTGGCCAGCCATATATCAGACACCAGCGCCTCATCACTGACAGCTCCATTTGTTTTTTGGTGTGCCTTGTGACTTTGAAATAAGGATAAAGAGGAAACTGGGAAAAAAAAAAAAAAAAAAGCCAAAACAGTGGCAACTTCTCTTGTGGGTCCAACACTAGAAGACAGAGAAAGACGACTTTGGCCCAATGTCACATGGAGATCCTGTGAAGCTTTCCTTTAGCTTGACTTTCTCCTTCCTATTTACCACTCCATGCAATCAGAGGTCGAAGAACTAGATGAGGATAAATTTCCTTCCCGCCATATTAGATGAAGATTACAGCTTAAGGGTAGCTTTGAGATATTCAAAAAAGCAAGATGGCGATGAGCCTTGTGGAGCCAATGACCAGAAGAGATTTAATAAAGGACAGGGGTGCTTCTTACATTTTGCCAGGAAGAAAGGAAACCAGCAGAGATGGCTCCACGCTAGGAAAGAGAAAGTGAACCACAGCTGGAAACCCAAGTTAAGGAAGAACTGCGATTACCCAGTGCTTGAAAGCTGTCTGTTTTCAGTGGTTATGGAGTTCATGCCAGCAGCACCATTAAAGATGCTTGAAAGTGGAGTGGGTGCTGGAGAAGGGATGATATTTTCCTGTTCAGTGAAGGTGTAAAGATTTGTCTTCTGGAGGACTGGAGCTGTGAAAGGGCGTGCTCATTTTGGGCAACATTAATAGTTTTTTACACCTCCATCTGGGGTTTCATAGGTTGACTTTCTGTGGTTTTGAGTTTTCAAGTTATGGGGTTTTTTTGTTTTACAAGTTGAAATCCTCTGCCTGGATTTATAGTTATACTTGGAGAAAGGACCAAATATGTTTTTTCCTCCCTTCCAAAGCCCAATTTAAAAAAAAATGGTAAAGAACCCTATAAAGGTATTAACCCACGAAAGCAAAGAGAATGGGAAAGGAGAAAATAGGGTCTAAAAGAACCCTATAAATTGCAAAGAAACTGAAAGCAGATAGAAGGGTCAGTTTAATTTAGGAAAGGAAGGGGGATTGTAAAGGATAGCAGGTGGGAATGGGGATGTCGCAGATGAGGAACAGGTGAGTTCTTTGAAAATGTCCACAGTAAGCTGTTGAACCAACAGGAACCTCCCACTCTGAAGAACCAAGAAACCACCCCTCTGCTCCTTCTCTCATGAGAAATGGGAGCTTTTTGTTTCATTTCCCAGAGAAATTGACCTGGAGATTGGGGACACAGGGCATAGCTGAGGGGAGGGGAGGCTTGATGTTGCGAGCGGGCAGTGAAGGGCTGCAGACTGAACGGTGACAAGAGTGAGGTCTATACTTCCTCTTCTCATCCCAAGGAAGGTGGCAGATTCTTCTTTGGAGAAACTGAATGGCCCCAGAGAAGCGATTTCTGCAAAATGAAAATTTGGAATCTACCTATTACTGAAGTCTTTTATAAGAGAATGAAATTCAGACAAATAGAGTGAAAGCCAATGGAACCCAGGAGAGAAGGAGGAGACCAGGAGATGCCACCATGTGCCTTGCCAGGTGACAAGCTAAGGACCAAGGTCACTGGCAGCCAGCCCCAGAACACCCCAGTCTTTGGGGAGAAAGCATCACCTTGTCGTGTTGATTTGGACTTTTTTCCAGCCTCAAACTGTGAGTGAATACATTCTGATTATTTAACCCAACCCGTTCCTTGAGCAGCCTAGGAAAATGAAATACTGGAATCCAGAAAATTAGAGTTCCAGTACAAGATAATGGTGAAGGGAAGTCCCAGAATGAAAACTGTGCATCAAGCCTAGAAAGAAACTAGTCCAGATGGCACAGGAAGATGGAAGGATAAGGAATGAAGACAACCATAGAGGGGGAAAAGGAGGCAATAAATGATCCGATCATATTTCCACATTTGGAAAATAATTTTTAGGTGTTTGAAAAATGTTGAGGCATTTGGGGAAAATAGGAGTTCATACAAAGAAATCTAAGCAGATCAAATGAGGCAATTGGCAGTGACAGGAAAAAATGAGTGAGAAAAGTAGTGATAGCTAGCCTCTGAGGTAGTCCCCAAATAATTCCTGCCTACTAGCTTCTAAGCCATCCTGTAGTTCCTTCCCATATAGAATGGGGCTAATGGCATAACAAGTAAGATTTTGTGGAAATTATGACATATGACTTTTTTTGTTTTGTTTTGTTTTTTTTGTTTTGTTTTGTTTTTAATTTTATTGACTTTGTAATAATATTACATTAAAAATATATATGTGAGGTCCCATTCAACCCCACCCCCCCACCCCACCTCTCCCCCCCCCCCCCCAGCAACACTCCCTCCCATCATCATGACAGATCCATTGGATTTGGTAAGTACATCTTTGGGCACCTCTGCACCTCATAGTCAATGGTCTTTTAAGACTAGGTTCTAAAAGACTTTGGAGCTTCCCACTTGCTCTACTGGGTCAGTTGCTCTGGAGGAAATTAGTTTCCATGTTATGAGGACACTCAAGCAGCCTTAGACCCAAAAGCTAGACAACAGCCAGCAGAACTTGGGAACCCATGTGAGTGAGCCACCTTGGAGGCAGGTTCCCCACTCAGCCTTCAGTCTCCAGTGAACATCTTGACTATAGGGTCATGAGAGAACCGAAACCAGAACCCCCTAGCTACACCACTCCTGAATGCTGACCCGCAAAAGCTACATAAAATAATAAATGTCTATTGTTGTTTGAAGCCACTAACGTCGGGGCAAATTTGGTGTATGCAGGTTTTTGCACTTGGAAATAGGCTACTCCCGTAACCAAAGCCAATGAATCAATGGGTGTGAATCGGGGCTGAACCGGTCTGAAGCTGAAAAGACTTTGAGTTGTTGGGTGTTAGTGAAAGTCTAAAGAATATTGAAGAGACTGTCAGTGAAAGCCTGATGGCCTTTGAGGAGGCTGCCAGGAAGACCTAAGAAGGTAGGGAAAATGTTGGTAGAAATTACAGGAAAGATCCTTGAGGCAGAAAGTTTAGCAATACTGTTTTCTGAGGTGACACAGAAAATAGAAAACGTACCTAATGAACTGGGTAATCTAGCTCCGGAGATTTCAGGTGGAATGTTGAGATGCCGCATGGTTTCTTTTTGCTACTTAGAGTAAAATGTGAGAGTAGAGCCACAGGCTGTGAGAAAGACTTTTAAATAAAAAAGAGACAGTACTTGATCATTTGAAGAAGCCCAGCCACTCCAAATGGCAAATGACTCTAAATTGAGAAATAGCTCAGGAAAGTGGTTGTGGCTCAACTGATAGAGTGTCCACCTACCATATGGAGGGTCCAGGGTTGGATACCCAGGGACTCCTGACCTGTGTGGCGAGCTGGCCCATGCACAGTGCTGCCGCACGCAAGGAGTGCCTTGCCACTCAAGGAGAGCCACCCCACACGAAAAAAGCGCATCCCACCCAGGAGTGGCGCCGCACACTCAGAGAGCTGATACAGCAAGATGACGCAACAAAAAAAGTGACACGGTTTCCTGGTGCTGCATGACAAGCATACAAGCGGACACAGAAGAGCTCACAGTGAATGGGCACAGAGAGCAGACAACAGGGGGGAAGGGGAGAGAAATAAATAAAATAAAATCTTAAAAAAAAAAAAAGCTCACAGGCAAAGACCAAATCCAGGACACTGTCAGGAGCCCATGGTATAAAGATGAAGCTTTAAAGACCATGTTAAAACTTCAGGAATACCTAAGGCAAGGCCTCAGAAAGCTGTTGAGTCAAACAACAAGGCACTCTCAGCAAAGCCCAAAGTAGAGAAGGGCTTATCTCAAAGAGATTTCTGAGGGTGGCGTTTGTCTAATGGATGAATCCTCAAATAGATTCACAAGAGACATATAAAGGTTTTATGAGAATTGTATAGACAAAAAATATCTCCAGCTTGGACTGGAATAGGAAGGAAGAGAAACAGAACAAATTGTCAAGGGGGCTAGGGACCACCAAACATCTACAGGCAGAAGGCAGTCTGAGACAACTACTCAGTGGCAAATACAGGCTACATTTCATGGAATGGAAGAATGTCCCACGGTGTAGAAAAAGAGCCCAGAGGGCACAGCGAAGGAGCATAGAGAATTCTTCAAAGATCCGAGTCTTCCTGAAGGAACTGTCAACAATGTCCTACAAGATTTAAGAATCGCTATGTGCCAGTGACAGCTGGCTGTCTCCTGTTTTCCCCTGTGTGATGGGAGGGTTTCTAGCAGTTATCGTATGACTGTGCCTCAGATGGATGTTGGGCTGCAGGTCACTTATCTCTTTAGTTCACTCTTCAGATTGAGAGGGATTTGAAGAGCTTTCTCAATAAAGCTCCTCTGAGAGCCTCATTCTCTTCCAGACCTGATTTAGATCATGAGATTCCGGACTTCTAGCTGATGCTATAATGGAATGAGTCTTTGGGGGACTTTAAGAGGGGGTGGATGAATTTTGCTTGAAAGAGAGACATGAATCACTGGGTTCAATATTGACTAAAAACTCATGAGAGACCCCAAGTCAGAACCGCCCATCAAAGCTGCTCTCAAATTTGTGACCCATAGACTGTGTGAGATAATAAGTATTAATTATTATTTTAAGTAGCTTAAATGTCAGGGTAATTCATTTTGCAACAATAGATAACTAACATAAAAATGAATCATAATACTTAGCACCACAGAAAATTGTATATAATCAAAATAACGTAAAACATGTTTTGATATAACCAGATTGGAGAAAGGGGGGAAAGGGTGGTAGAGATAGAAGTGTTAAATATTCAGCTGCCTTAACAGAGTCAATAGACAACATCTAAAACTGATACATTAAGAAAGAACCTTTTTGGAATAATGCTTCCATAACTTATTAAACTGCCTTTTGCCTGGTATTTTATTTTTTGAATTTGACATAAAGTTTACTTTAAAAAAAAAGTAAAGAGCAGAAAATGCATTTTTCAAGGTATTGTGGAGGTATCAGAAGTATTATCTAAAAGTGTTGTTCTTTATAAAGAATCTAGAGATGGGAAGGAGTGGGGCAATGAACAGATGCCCCTCACCAGGTGAATGCATTGGTAAAGCATGATTTTAAAAATTTTATTTCACTTCACTTGCTCTCTTTGGACTATTAGCTCTGTCAATAGGGAGAGAGATCAGCACAGCCCCAGCTTCTAACAGCTGCTCAGGAGGCCCTACCCAAGCCCCACAGCCTCAACAACCTGGAGCATCCCTAATCAAGGAGAAATAAATGATGTATGGTTTTTCCAAAACACTTGTGAGCTCTAAGAATGCAATAAAAATAAAATTCTATCTAAAGAAAGGAATGTTTTCCCTATAGCTCTGAGACTCTGAGTAGACTGGGAGGGGAGGATGCTGAAGTGGAGACATGGGCTTGCTTAAAAGAGACCATTTTCTTGGGATGTGAGGAGGAACCAGGACCAAAGCCAGGAGAGTGAGACTGGACTGTCAGGGCATGGGAAGTGGCTCTTGGGCTACTGGCTCTGGGGCTCACATATAGAAAAGGCGCCGTCCTTTGACCACAGGCTCATGCAGTTTCATGGTCTTGCCCTTTCCTTGTAGTCCTAGCAATCCGCATCCCAATATGTCACCCTAAAAAGCAGCAAAGGAAACTTGCTAGGAAGGCTCTGCTCAGTGCAGGTGCACTGAGGCAGGAAACCAGGTGGAAGCCACAGCTCTGCTACTCATGAATCCGGGGACCCCAGCAACATGGCTCAGCACCTCTGCTCTGCTCTTTGCTCTCTGTAAAACGGAAAGACTTCACCTGGCGCCTCGCTCACAGGGTTGCCATGACAGTGACTTCATAAAATGGAAAGGACTTTTAATCTGCTAAGTGCTGGACATCTATGGGACCTCCTTCCCGCCACTTTGGCAATTGTACTTCTACCACCTCCCGAGTTGTTGACTAGAGAAAGATGGTGCAGTTCGCTGGGCTATGAATAAAAATGGCCTATCATTACCATGACCTAGAAAACCTTAAGGGTCAGAACTCCATGGAAGAATTATGGAGGACTGGGACGCTACCCCTTCCACAGTCAAATGAGGTGAAAATAATGAGGCTGATGAATGAAGGCAATGGAGTCAAGGCTGCTTAATGTGACAATTTAAGTACCTCGTCTTTGTCACCTTCACCACTCTTCCAAATAGCACTGGGTAATAACACACTTTTAGCTTTACCTGCCTTATATTCTTTCTGCTACGTTTCCAGGGTGGGAGGGGTAGTTATTTTTCTTTCTTCCTTTTTTTCTTTCTTTGGCGCTGCATAGAATGGATTGGGACTAAGAGCGGGCACCATGCTTTCTCGTCTGTGGAAGCTCTTCAGAGTAAAAAAAATGAAATGTCCCGAGACAACATGGTCTTGTGCACATGTACACAGCCTGCCAGCACAGATGTCTCTGGTAGGCAGAGGGGGTAGGAAGGCACAGGCAGACACGGAACTCTGAAATGTTTCTCCCCAGTGATTCCTGTAAGGTAGGGTGGCTCCAAGACTCCCTCGGATTCGTTTAAAGTGTTGAGATGCTTGCTCCAGTCCTATTGCGAATGTTGGCATTGGTTGCTCCCAGCAGATGTCTAGCACTGCCTACAGTCTACTTCTGGGCAAAACTTGGCAGGAATCTTTGGAGGTGCCTTAAACATCTCATTCCCCAAACAAGGAGAGGACCATCCAGAGAGATTCTACAAATGAGCCTATTTACATGTGGGTACAAGGTTCCAGCTTTTTATTGCTTCCCAAATGTCCCCTTGAAATCTTCTTAAGGAGAAAAGAAGTGCATTTGTAAGCATGAAAGAGTCACGGTGTAATCCGCAGAGCTGGAATTCCATTAGAAATCCTGCACCTGTTCTTGTACATGACCTGCATTTTTACAAAATGGATGCTGTGTGATTTGTGGAAGGGCGGATCTCCTTCATTATGCCAGAGAGCACAGAGGCACATATGTGGATTGTCTGCTGCTTTTAGGCGAGGTGGAATTCTATGTATTTTGTCTCCATCTGTGCATTTGTTTTGGAGGTTCTGTAAAAGCTTATGCAAGAACAGCGAACCGGGTATTGTGCTCAGCTCTACCAATCCATGGGACAAGGCGGGGAATAAGCTAATACAGATACAGTTCCTTAGTGATTTAAAAAGAACCCCTCTAATTGTGGAGAAGCCATTTAGTCATCTCAAGTCAGTAGCTTTTCTGCAGCTGCCCCCATGTTGTTTCTCAAAAGTGTGCTTAAACCATTTCTAGTACAGACAGTGGTCTCGGGTCTAAAGAGAGAGGGGAATGGTGTTTGGGGGGATAATTAGATGGCTTAATTATTGATTGATCCATTCATTCAATGAATACTTTCGAGCGCCTGCGCTAGGTTCCGGGATAGAGAGATGGTTAAGGCCATTTAAGATGGTCTAGTCTCTGCCTCGCTGGATTACAGGGGAAAGGGTTGGAGAGGGAGGGAGAGAGGGACAGAGAGATAAAGACAGACAGATCATCTGAGACTGAGGAGAAGCACAAGCACCTTTTGGTACCAAGCTTAGACCCGGGAAAGAGGGGATGAGATGTCATCCTCTGAGTGCTTGCTGCGCCATGCTGGCGTACTCACCCAATCCTTCTAGACTTCCGTGCCCCCATCGGTTACAAGCTAAGTTTTTTAATGGAGCCAAAGAAGGATAAAACTGTACAGATTCTCTCAACTTCTATATACATAGAAGCTTGATATGCACATAAGCCCCTGTAGTGGAGTTTGTTCATTTGACAAATAGCAACAGCTACGAACATTGAGCGATTATCAGTCTTTTCAATATAAAGATAATTGTAAGGAAAAAACACACTTCTCTGCTCTTATAGCATCCACGATAGCATGAAAGTACTCAAACATTGGCTAGGGAGGAGATCGCCTGGTAGGAATTTTGTCAGAGAAATTCAAATGGAAAGTAGCATACAGGGATGCGGCTGTCAAAAGGGACTCCAGCTCCACCACTTAACAGGCAAGCCTGGAGCATTTTCTTCTCAAACCTTGTTTTTCTCATCTATAACAATGGAACTAACTCCCCTGGGTTGTTCTGAGAATGAAATGAGCTAATGCCTGCGAAGGGCTTGGCACAGTGCCTCGAACACAGTAAACACAGGAAATGGTAGTTCTGGTAATAATCTCCCCAAATCCTTCCAATTCTAAAATTCCTTGACTCCAGTCTTCGTTGGTCTCCAAGTTCTAAGTAGAAATGCCTTCCAAAGGGAAGGGCCAATCACGCAAAGCCTCCTCAGTGTTTGAAAAGACCGCGTTTGCCACCGTGCATCCAGTGGAGACCTGCAGAGTAGTGTCTGGTCCTTTCAAACCCTGCACGGGAACCGTGAAATGCATAAAAGCTTAAAATTCACATTTCTAGATTTGGTCACTTATTTCTTCCTGGTTGGTTAGAGCAAAAATGTGAGTCTACAAATAGTGAGATTTAGTCTTTGTAATGGCTTTTGTTCTATCTCTAGCTGAGAAATTGTATGATGGGATCTCATTTCTTATTCTGTGAACTCTGGCTAACAATCCATTATTTAATTCAGTCTTCCTCCAGAGAGGACAGTTGTTTTTTTTTTCCCTAAGAAAATATTATTTTGCTTGAAAAGTGAATTTGGGCATTCATTGCAACTAACAATATATTTTGGCTGAAATAATTTAACTTTCGCAAATAATCAAGAAACCACTTAAACTGGATATATCAATGAAAAACATTTTCAGCAGGGCTTTACCTAAAACTATAAACTCTAAATCACTGTTGTAAGTGTGCACTATTTTCCTTGAAATTATGAAAATAAGTTTAATTTTCCACCAATTTACCAAAAAAGGTTTTCTTAAACATAATCTGCCCAGACTAAAGGGATATTTTTTTAGATTAATTTTAAGGCGCTCTTGAGATTTGCATATATCTTTTCTTAATGATAAATTCCTGTTCAGCTATTCTACTTCCCTCTGTAATATTTGGAATCACTGCCCTCATCTATATCTTTTGTCTTTCCAGTCAGCTTTAGAGAAACTTAGATAATGAAATCACAAAGAGCTTTAGTCCATTGAAATTTCCCTGAAACATTTGCCATTTTCAGAACTGATTGTTTTATGAGCACATTTTACCCATTTGCATACAACAGCAAGGCAAATTTTCCTTCAAAAGAAAATTGGCTGCATGCATCTTTAACTTTTGCTTTTCAATTAGAATAAGCAATAGCATTCTTCCAAAACACTAGACAAATAGCCTAATGCACTGCTTGTTTCATTTTGATCATTTCAGAGGGACCAGCATATGGACTTTTATTTATGCATGTATCTATTTACCATTCACCTTGCTAGTGTTACCACACTCAGCAGAGGCTGGGAAGAAAGTCCTGTCCCCAGAGAAGTCACAGGCTAGTCAGGGATACAGGAGAGACTTCAGAAGAAGGGATGCCACTTGAGCCTTAAAGGAAGAGTAGAAGTTTGCAGGATAGAGGAAAGAGGAAATGATATTCCAAGCAAGAGTTCAAAGGTGCAAAATTGCATGATGGGTTCAGGCAATGATGAGGCCAGTGCACATAACAAGAGGGCAGTTGTCATTCCTCGAATGAAACTGTGACTGTGCTTGCAAGCAGGCCAAAGCATGATTGTTTATACATTCTGCTCCATTTCCGAACCCTGCATCATGGGCCACTCGAGCCCAGGTTTCCTGGCCCCTCAGCACCAGGTGGATGTTCCTGGTTGCCATCTACAGAATCCTGAGACTTGTCTTCTTCCCCAGCTTGCCCAAGCTCCTAAAGATAGTGGTGGTTTGCCCACCTTTTAGGTAACTGGACCAGGATAACTTTGGCTAAGACATGCACTCTGAAGTCAATTCTGCCATTTCCCGTGTGAGCTTCGATAATTGACTTAGATTCCTTTGTCTCAGTTTCTTCACCCATAAAATAAAGATTACAAGGTGCCAACCTCACGAGGTCACTGCAAGGATTAAATGTGTACATAAAAGTATGGAACGATATAGATAAGTGCTTGACACATACCATGCACTCAGTAAACTTTAGTTATTGTTTATTAATATCATGTTCTCCTCCAACAAATCCTCCATTCTTTGTAAAGGTAAGAATCTATTAGCAGCTCCCCTTGTCCCTTCACCTATGTCTAAGGAAGGTCAAAAGCTTGTGCTTCTTTCTGCCTAACAAAGAACACCCACCTCCTGCCGGTCAACACTCTTCCCCCCCCTCCACACATTGTCCACCATTGCTGTTATATCTGGCATCTGCAAGACATGGTGTATTGTCTTTTAGTTTCATCTAATCATCTGTCACACAGAAAACTCAAGTAATAACATCTTGACTCCCTCTCCTTTGACCCTTCCCCACCGGCTCTCCATGCTTCCTCGGATTTGTGGTCCCGCCGCCCCCAACTGCGTAAGCATTTCTCAACACGTAGGGCCACTCTCCATCTCCTTCACACAAGCGGTTCCTTTGAAAAAGGAATATTCTCCCATCCTGTACTAAAATTCTGAATACCACCCCATACTTAGACAATCAATTCCTGAGATTATATTTTAATGCTTTGTTGTAGCAGTTTGATATTATGAATCAATTCCAAAAAGAAATATTGGATTATGTCTGTAATCTGATCTTCTCCTCTGGGCATATTAGATCATACAGGATTCATAGGTTTACTTGATTAAGGAATTATATAAACCTCTTGTGCCAGTAGGGTGTTGAGTCCACCCACCAAAGGGTGGCAAAGGGCAGAGTTAAGGGGTTTTGATTTTGGAGTTTTGATGTTGGAGTCTGATGCTGAAGCCTTAAGATGGAGCCCCAGGAAGTAAGCTCACAGAGGGAAGAGAGAAACCCAGGAAGCCTGCACCCTCAAGACATTAGCAGCCATCTTGCTCCAACACATGAAAATAGACTTTGATGAGGGAAATAACTTATGCTTTATGGCCTGGTATCTGTAAGCTCCTAGCCCAAATAAATAGCCTTTATAAAAACCAACCAATTTCTGGTATTTTGCATCAGCACCCCTTTGGCTGACTAATACACAACGTCCACTTATTTCCAAGGCTCTGCATGTTGGCACATAGATATCAAATGCTCTAAATGTTGTTTCTGCCATGCCCCATCCTCTCCTCAGTATTTTCCCATGTGTATTGCCCCTCTCTGCAATGCCCCTATCATTTTTCTTCTATGGTTGGGAACTTTAACTCATCCTCCTTTATATTCAGTTTAATGTCCTCTTTCAATGACTGTCCTCCAGGCAAATGGATTGTTCATTTTCTTCAGGAGATACAATTCATGGCCACCTCAAGTATTATGAATATGTGTTAACCTATGTGTCATAAATCAGAGTCTGAATTCTCACAAGCTTTGCCTCTCCACTGTGGTAGTTTGAAACTGTATGTACCCCAGAAAAAATCATGTTCTTAAAGCTAAGTCATTCCTGCAAGTACAGGTTACTTCAGTTAAGGCATAGCCCAGAGTGGGTCTCAATCTTCTTACTGGAGTACTTCATAAATGACATGAGTACAGAAAGAGAGAGAGGGAACAAAAGCCATGGAAACCAGAAGCTGAAAGCAATGAAACCTAGAAGAAAAGGGAGCGGCCAGCAGATGCCACCGTGTGCCTTGCCACGTGACAGATTCGTCCAGGATCACTGGCACCTGGACTTCAGGGAGAAGGCATCATCTTGATGATGCCTTGAATTGGGCACTTTCACAGCCTCAAAACTGTAAGCTTGTAAACTAATAAATCCCCATTGCTAAAATCTAACCTGGGAAGCGGATTTGGCTCAACTGATACATAGGAGGTCCAAGGTTCAAATCTCCGGCCTCCTTGACCCGTGTGGAGCTGGCCCACATGCAGTGCTGATGCACACAAGGAGTGCCGTGCCATGCAGGGGTGTCCCCCGCAGAGGGGAACCCCACACACAGGGAGTGTGTGCCATGAGGAGAGCCACCCAGTGCAAAAGAAAGCACAGCCTGCCCAGGAACGGTGCCACACACATGGAGAGCTGACGCAGCAAGATGATGCAATAAAAGGAGACACAGATTCCCGGTGCCACTGACAAGAATACAAGTGGACACAGAAGAACACACAGTGAATGGACACAGAGAGCAGACAAGGGAGGTGGGGGGGGGGGTGGGGAAGGGGAGAGAAATAAATAAAAAATAATATAAATCTTTAAAAAATAAATAAATAAAAATCCAACCCATTTCACAGCATCTGCTTTTAGCAAACTAAAATAGCCAGTCACCTTCTAAGTCTACCTCTCACCAGTAAATGTTTTCTATTTTTACCAAGAGAAAAATACTACTCTATTTCCAAGTCTTTTGGTGTTATAATATTATAGCAATAATAATTATAACATTTATTAGGCCCTGCCATGTATCAGCCACTGAAATAAATGCTTCACAAGCATCAACTCATTTAATATTCACAAGAGTCTTATGAGATAAGTGCTTTATTACTTTTATTTTACAAATAAACTGGGGCTTCAAGGTTAAGTAATTTGCCTGTGATTATACAACTAGGAAGTGTCAGAAAAAGGATTCAGCTCAAAGCTCTCTTAATCCAAGACCCATACTATTAACTATTAGATTCAGCTGTCCTGTGTAAAGATGCTTCAGAATGCGCATTTTCTGAACCTGTGGGGTGGTAGATTAAGTTACACTCCCCAACTTTCCTCCCCTCCCAGTACCTACGCCCTTGCCTTGGCCTCATGAGAGTTCAGCATGTTCATTCCCACCCCCTGACTTTGGACTGGTCCATGTGACCTTGCTTTGGCCGATTTTAATAGAATGTGGGCAGAAGTGACAGGCTTAGACCTTAAATGGCAGTTGGAGTGTTGGAGTTCCAACTTGGCCTCTTGTACTTCTGCCATCATCAGGAAAGGAGCTCCCTCCAGGTCACTGCTGCCCTTCAGGCCTGCCCCAGAAGGACACCCAGGGAGCAGAGCGGCCCAGCCAAGCCCAGATGGACCCAACCCCAGCTGACTCACAGATCAAGAGACTCTGCGACGTTTGTTTCCATCCACTGCATTTCGAGGTGATTGGCTATGCAGCACTTTTGAGGCAATAACTAATCAATGCAATCCGTTCCCTACACACTAGAAACAACAAATTAAAAGACACAATGTGGGGAGGGGGTGAGCACTCACAACAACAGCAAAGCCATAAAATTCCTAAGCACCTACCTTGGCACGTGAACTTGAGCTTAAAGTAACTCATGCAAGACAGGCTACTTTCTAATTTAAAAAGCATTTGGGAGCCCACTGGAGATTTATTCAGGAAATAACGTGAACCAGTCTGTGGATAGCAAGGAGGAAATTAGGAGAAGAAGAAATAAGCTAGAACAGTAAAGCAAAATGCCCCTGGCCTCAAGTGGTTCACAATCTATTAGATGAGTGTAAGAACTGTGAGTCAAAGGGATAAACAATATTCCGTCATAACTACACAGAGACCTCTTATTTCTCGCCCCACAAAGGCATTTCTGGAAAAGAGCAGCAGTTGCAGAGGAGCTTAGCTATTTCACTAGGGAAGAAAATCAAGCACACTTACCGCCAATAGCCAGGTGAATATGTTGGTTTTTCATTTTGATAGGCCATGAGAGGTCAGGCTGCATATCACGTTTGCCAGCTAAAGCACCTCTCTGACTTTCATTTCGCATCTCATTTAGCTCTTTCCTCTGCTATATATTTCCCAGGCCTGACTATACCCAAGCAACTCCAAGAAAGATTTTTCATCTCCAAGAAAGATTGATAGAGTTGACATGTATATGGGGATTTATTTTCTCAACGGATCATCCCTTCTGAGGCCAACATTCCTTTTGAAGTTTGGAGAATCTGAAGTTTGGAGGAGCTCAATAGCTCCTAGAGGACAGAGCCTCAGGGAATAAAACTTTAGCATGAGCTTAAGAACTTTAGTGCT
Source organism: Dasypus novemcinctus (assembly GCF_030445035.2). Classification (NCBI taxonomy): domain Eukaryota; kingdom Metazoa; phylum Chordata; class Mammalia; order Cingulata; family Dasypodidae; genus Dasypus; species Dasypus novemcinctus. The sequence continues at coordinate 11,480,604 of NC_080701.1, forward strand.
CTTTTTACCTCCCTGCACAGAATGTCTCCTTGAGAAAAAACTTTGGTAGAGAATGTTGTTCATGATCACAGTTAAACCCTAATTAACCAGAGTATCAATCCAATTATTGACTTACTCTTTTCATCTCCATCAGACTGTGGCTAGCAGAAATTTGGACTACTTTACCCTGTAACAAAAAGCAGCCACACTGCACGATGCTGAAGTCTGACTCCCTGGAGTTGACTTTTCATTGGTTCAAGGTCCTGCGTGACCTTGCTTGAGTCACTGTTCAACAATTGAGAATTTCTAATTCAGTCAACAAAAAGCAAGAGAAGGTTCATTTTTAGCTACCAATTACTCGGTTTGAAAATGGCATGTGCTCACAGTATTGTAACCGGATTTTATCTAGGTCCCTGGCTAAACGGCGGGAAATGAATTTCAAGTACACGCCACGTTGATTAGGTCAGTGATTTAGTCAGGTAGGGAGGGAGGAGAAAGAGAGGAAATAGCAGATCAGGGGTCCCAGGTAGAGAGGACAGGGCTGAAGAGTGAGAAAGCAGGCTGAGTTATAGACTACCATTCCCCATTATAGATCACAAATCCCCAGGTTTGCTTGCGTAGTGATCCAGGGGGGGCGAAGAAGCCAGAATAAGGCACCAACAGGCACCAGGACAGGGTGAAGGCAAGAGAGAGCAAAAGGCCTTGGCACTTGCTTTTTAAACCATTAATTATTCCTTTGCTAATGGCAGGGGAGGAGTTCCAGCTGTTTGCTGTTTTGATTGATTACCCCACCTGTCAATCCCCCAGGAAGGCCCAATGATAAGGCCCCTGGAGATATCTGGGGCTTCTTCTGGTTTCTGGAGGAAGTCTTCTTCTGAGTGGTAGAACCTTGGGGTGGGTCTTCCAGCAGCCATCTTGGGGTTGTTGATGTCCACATGAACTTGCCAGGTTCCAGATCCATCTATTGATTATCTATTTTACTAGCCTGCTTCAGTCTTCAGTTGATACAGAGCTCTACAAAAATCACCTTAGAACAGTTTGTTCTCTTAAAGGAGTAGCTACAAAAATTACATTACACCAGCCACAAATTTAGTTTATCTGGTAGACATCTGTCTAGGAAATGCATTCTATTGTACTGGTCCTTACTGGAATTTGCCACTGTCGGAGGCCAGGAGCACTTTAACACCACTGAGGGATGTGTGAATACATTAGGTCATTTATTAAAACGCCCCAAGATTGCATTTCTTCATGGAGATAATAAGTTGCCTGCCAATCTCACAGGGCGATTATGAGAATCAGTTCAAGTTAAATCGGTCAAAGATGTATAAGCAGTGCCTACCATGTCAAGCACTGCAGTAGCTATTTCTGGAAATAAGAAGTTTAACAAGACTTATTTAGTGACCCAATGCTCACTATAAAAGGCAAATAAAGCACAAACACGCAAAGATAGTAGTGTGGTGGTAGTGGTAAACTCAGGAAGTCAGAATCGGAAGGGAGTTTAGAGATTCCATAGTCTAACCCTCTCATTTTGGGCAAACTGAGTTCCAGAGAGTTAAATGACTTATCCAAGAATATACAGCTAGTGGTACCAAATATTTGTTGTTAATATACTTTAATTTTTAAGCAGATTCCTGGATACACATAGAGTAAGGGGTTAGTATAGACAGCTAAAACCTGAATAATTCTATTCGAAGAGTTTAATAGAGAGAGAGAAATCTAAGAGGCGCTCTAGTTGACATTGTGGTTAAGAGGACAGGTCTATACCCCTATGTACAACTGAACAGAGTCTAAGAGACAGATAAGGTAGATACAACCCCAGGTATTGGTTCTTTTGAGGGATAAAGAGACCCACGGGTTCTATGGTCATGGCAGAAGGGGTTCACTGCCATGACAGATGGCCCTTCTTTGGAGCTGGTGTTTCTGCGTGATGGAAATGGACTCAGAGGGGATATCTTTTCACAAGACTTGCATGCTACTTTATTGGAACTGTAGTTGGTGCTGAGTTTAAGATATATGTAGGGGATTTGAATCTCTGGACTGATAATATGACACCCAGGCCCAGAGCCTCAACAGACTTCAGCTCCTACACTTTGACTTATTGGACTTACTCCACTCAGCTAACATGGAGTTGAAGAAGGTCAACCACCACAACATGGAGCCTAGAGTGCCTACAACTAGAAGCGGGAAGAGTGCATCCAGTACCCATGTGGAATCTAAGCCCTCACTTGACATAGGTGTGCAATGGACACAACCAATCCAATGTCCACAGAGAAAATGTGGAATGGGTGTGGGAACGGTAGCCATGGGGGCTGCTGGGTGTGGGGAACGGGAGGAAGAGATGAGATGTGGAGGCGTTTTCGGGACGTGGAGCTGTCCTGGATAGTGCTTCACGGACAATCACGGGACACTGTAGATCCCCCCAGGCCCCACTGGATGGAACGTGAGAGAGTCTGGGCTATGATGTGGACCATTGACTATGGGGTGCAGTGATGCTCAGAGATGAACTTACCAGGTGCAATGGATGTATCACGATGATGGGAGAGAGTGTTGCTGTGGGGGGAGTGGGGGGCGGGGGCGGTGGGGTTGAATGGGACCTCATATATTTTTTTTAATGTAATTAAAAAATAATAATAATAAATAAATATTTAAAAAAAAAAAAAAAAGAGGACAGGTCTAGAATTAGACGGATGGCTTTAGATTCTGGCTTTACTACTAACTACCTAGTGACCTCGGGCAAGTTACCTAACCTCCCTGGGCGGATTTCCTCCCCTGTCATAGTAATGGGACTCTACCTCACAGGATTGTTATGAAGATCAAATGAATCACTGTAGGTCTTAGGACATGATGAGTTTTCAGTAGCCGTTATCTCTTAATATGACTTAAGCCGAGTGAAGGCTAACAGGGTTCATTATGTTTGTAAAGGAATTATCTAAAGAAGGATCAAGTTGGGGAACGTGGCACCAAAACAGTGAAGGCAGCAGAGGTTTCCTTTCCTCCGAAACCAAACAAGAGCTGTTACCTCGAGATCTCTTCCACTTCACAATGAGCCAGCTGACCCCACGAGCTCTTCAGACAGCCTGCCTGAGTGCCGAGGCAGAGAACGAGCCTGTGGTTCTAGGAGTGCAGCTGTGTTCTCTCATCAGCTCAGCTCCCAAAAGCAGCACACTGTGGGTTCAGTTAAAGCAGCGGGATGGTTTGCAGAGAACAGGCAGCCCTGCTCAGCGACGCTGGCCGTGGCCACCCATCCTCGGCCTCCTCGGCCGCACTGGACCTGCCTGAGGCTGACTGCCAAAGCCTGGAGGGTGGGCTGGTTTACACAAGGATCACGTGTGGTTACATAAAGCTCTCACCCCCCTCGGCAGAACACGCAGGCCCCGCTGACGCTGGAGCTGTGTTCAGGAGATGCTGGGACAATTGTCCATTTCCCCAACTCATTGGTCGGCAGAGGTGAAAGCAAAGTCAAAGAAGAGTGAGAACCGGGCTGTGATCTACGTAATGGACTTCACACAGTTGGAGAAACAGTGTGTCCAGAGCAAGAAGGTGTCGGCAAGGACCAAAACAGTCTCCAGTAAGAGCTAGTCACCCAGGTGTGTGCTTGGAGCACTGACCTGGCCAGGGAATTCAGGGGTCTCATGCCCGGGATGTGTCCTTCAGAGGGAAGCATCTGGCTTCGTTTAACATTCCAACTGTACTGCCAGCTCCCTCTTCTTGCTCTGATTCCAAGCTTGCCAGGCTGTCTTCTAATGATAATTTGATTTCCCAGGTAGATTTCACCACAGGGAGAGAATGTGCTTGAAACGCAGAGCATGTCTGATCTCCTGGCCAATTTTATGAGTCATTGTAAATTAATAAAATGGCATTTCGATTTATACACCAGTCTCTTGTGAACTTGGTTAGTATGACTGAGAGTCCAATAAACCCATCTTACCTTGGTGTACTGACAAAACCAATTTTCCCAGTTTTTGAACCTGAAAAACTAAGGGCCAGACCCTGGACTGTGGTTAAATCACCAAGGTAAATTTCCCCTTTGAAGTAGCTGGCAGCCAGACAACTGGCTGTCCCTCTCCTTCTATCAAACACATTTTTCTCCTGGACGTTCTTCTCGCAAGGTGAAAGCTCCATGTTGGATGCACACGCAGATGATGGATTCCGTAGTGATAAACACGGGAAATGTAAAAGCTGGCCCTACCCCGAGCTACTGAATCAATGTTTTGACACATCGACACAAGCACCTAATCAAAACATAATTCTAACGAGCACGTGAGTCCTAGAGTTTGCACATACCCTCGATGCAAAATTATTAAGCTATTGCGCATTTATAATCCAAGCCTCCTAGAGTACAAATTAGATTTATATTACAATTAAACCCAAATGGTGCTGGCGAGGTGGCCCCTACTCATCCCTTGGCCTTTTCAGAGAGTCCTCCAAAGGCGTCTTGGGTGTCGCCAGCCCTCGTCCCTGGCCGCCCCCAGGTCCCACGCGAGAGGCCCTTCGCCCTCGCAGCTGCCGTTGCTTCTGCTGTTGGGGCCATCACTGGGGTTTCTCCTTGCCAGAGCATTGTCCCTAGGAGTTGGCAAGGCGACATGCTCTGAAGTCCCCCAAGCACTCTGCACCCTGTGAAGGGTAGAAACAGGCAGCACCCACCTCCCCCCGCCTGTGCTGCCCAATGCCCGGTGTCTTCCACGTTGCGCTGCTTGTGCCCAGCGATGTACACAACTCTCAAGGAAACGGCTCTTCCACTGGCACCCCAGAAACGGGCCAAACCTAGAGCCTGGCCAGCAGACACCTCACCGTTCTCCCATCTCTTGTCCAGAGCGTGCTCGAAACAACTCCTTCCTCTAAGTTTACGCCATTCACTGATGAGAACAGATGCTCAGGGGTGGCCACGGGGCCAAAGGTCTGAGGTCAGTTTAGGAAGGAAAGCCCCTCTGCTGCACAGTCGTACCTCCATTCAACAAATATCTGTGGCCACTTGCTAATAGCAGATGTGAGCTACACTGTGACAATACAAGAATAAGGTACACTCCCTAGAGGTTCATAACCTGGGGCATGAGATGACAGGCTCATTCACAACCGACTATAACATTATGTTGTTCCGAGTCTAGCAGGGAGCCATGGAAAATGTCAGCCTCCTGCCAAACTGAGAGGGATACGTCAGACCAAAGGGCACGGACAAGTCCAGTTGGGCAGCAAAAGAGCATTTAATAAGGGGCTTACGTGGGGAAGCCCTTCCCATGATGGAAGATCCAAACCTGCTCTTGGCCTAAATCCTCTCCAGGGTGGCAGCAGAGGGCATGGCACTTCTGAGGCTCAAGTCACACTTGCCACAAAGCAAGAGGAGTCTTTCGTACCACATGTCTACATTCAGATGGGGAGGGCGTGTGGGGGGGAGCATGATTAAAAAGTGCAGTGCTCAGGACAGAAAATCAAGGAGTGGACATTCACAGTGTTTACCAACAGGGCAGAGGTTACAATTTCACAGTAACACAGAAAACAAGCATTTACAATGTTTTGTCAGTAAGGCTAAAGTTATATCTTTTTAGTGATATGAAAGGGATTAAACAACTCACAGAAAAGATTATTCTTGGAGTTTCCTGGGATAAGAGTCTAAGCATACTTTATCAGTCACAAGCTCTCAAGCAGTTATTTCTTAAGACTTGCTGTGTAACTATTAAGAAATGAAATGCTGGCGGAAAGGGAAAGAACTGGAAGGGCTGTGGGCAAAATAGCAAAGCCATACATATACGCTGCATCTGCATACCTAGAAGGAAGAAAGCTTCCTAAAGGAAAGATTAGACAGCAGTGGAGAAGGGTAGAGGAAAGGGCATTTGCTAAAAGATAACAGTTAAATGGTCTTTTAAGCATGTGTTTACAAGGTAAATGGTGATTCCATTAAGGAGAAACATGTGAAAAAGTGTTTAAAGAAGTAAGAAGTAATTTTATTCAATAAATTTAATAAGTACAAGAAAAAAATGAAAGACATAACAATAGCAAACCTTTATGTAGTAAAGATAGTAGCAACTAAAGACTTAGAGTAAAACTGAATGAACTGAAATTTGGCAGAAAAAATTTTTACAAGCCAAGTCAGCCTAGAGATCAAACAGATATCACCCAAATTTATTAATGTACTTGAGCAATATAAATGAGAAGATTATGTAAATATATATAATATGTAATATTATATAAATGTGTATATATGCAACCTTTCCAAGGCGGAGCTCCTGGATACATTCCTATAATAGCTGGTCCCTGGGTCTTTGGATGAAAGGAGTATATCATAAAGGATGAGGCTTTGAAATCAAATAGACCTGGGTTTACTTCTCAGCTCTTCCATTCACTAAGAACTACTTCAGGGAGTTGGTCCACCAAGGTAGCAGCATAAGATGCTCCAGGGTGCCATTCCTCCACAGAATCATTGAACAAGTAGCAAAGACTGGCACAAGCACCTTCCTCAAAACTCCAGGAAACAGCCAAAGGATTGCAGTAACAGGATAAGTAGGCAAAGCTTGTGGCACCACTGCTGGGCCCTCTCCTACCCCCACCTAGACACGGTGTGGAGCCAGGTTGCATCCGCACTGTGGGTCCCTGGTGCCATTAGGGAGCGCAGCAGTCACTATGAGCACACTACAGTGCCTGTATGTCAGTGCCAATCTATCAGGTGGCAACCTGAAAGCCTGAAGCAGGAAACTCTTCTGTGGCTCACACTGCCAGAACTTGCCCTACAGTTAGACACATCATGCAAACAGCTAAAGCGGTGTAAGACCAATTAAGTCAAAGCAGACTGGTGCAAAGGATTATTTCTTTAAGAAATATACAGAAAACCTGGGGTGGGTGGGGAGAGTCTACTTCATAGGGAGTAGAGGGGATGTTAGAATTACTGTAAATGGGGCAATTCCAAAGGCCATAAGCCAGCCAGTCTCAAAATAAGACACAAGCTCAGAATAAAATTGAGGGCCAGCACTCCACTTTTATCTAGGGCTGATCTTCTTGTTTGGAGGACTAAACTCTGAAGAAGAGCACAGACAGTGCAGAGCCAAGTTGCAGACTGTGAAAGTGCTTTTTGCATAGGTTTGTTTCTGTAAGATCCTGGCACTCAGGGAAATATCAGTCCTATCACTATCTGATATAATATTTGAAATGAAAAATTCCCTTAAGGGTTTCAACAGCAGGTTTGAGGTGACAGAAGAAAGAGTCAGTGAACTCAAAGGCATTTGAAATGAGTCAGCCCGAAGAGCAGAAAGAAAAAAGAATTTTTAAAAAATCAAAAAAGCCTAGGAGACCTGTGGTACAACATGGTATATACCAACATACGCAGTATGGAAGGTCCAGAAGGAAAAGAAAGAGAAAAGGGGGCAGGAGGAATATTCTAAGAAACAATGCAGAAAACTGCCAATTTAACAAAAGATATGTATATACAAGAATCTCAACTAACCCCAAACAAGATAAACTCAAAGAGAATTATACCCAGACATATAATAGTCAAATTGTCAAATGTCAAGGAGAAGGAGAGATTTCTGGAAGCTGCAAGAGAAAATAAACACACTACATATAAGGGATTCCCAATAAGATAAAGTGCTCATTTTTCATCAGGCACCATCAAGGAAAGAAAGCAGGAAGAGTAAATATTTAAAGTGCTGAAAGAAAAAAATTGTCAAACAAGAATTTTATATCCTGTGAGACTCCTTTCAAAAATGAGGGAGGATTAAGACATTCCCAGGTAAACACAAGCTGAGGGAATCCACCACCACTAGACCTTCCCTACAAGCAATGCTAAAGGAAGTTCTTCAGAGTGAAAGGAGGGGACCCCAGAAAGTGGATCCAAGTGGCATGAAGAAATAAAAAACTCTGGTAAAGGTAACCATATGGGTAATTATAAATTCCTGTACTATTGCATTTCAATTTTTGTTATATGAATCCACTTTTATTTCTCACAATTTCTAAAATGCACATGCATAAAACATTATGACAAATCTATGGTTTTGGACATACAATGTGTAAATGTGTAATGATATAATTTGTGATAAGTAAAACAAAAAGAGGGGTCACAAAGGGTTATTGAAGCAGTATATATGTATGTTATTTAAGTTGTGGTATAAAATCAAATGTGATAGTTGTAGATTTAGGTTGCTAAATTTAAGTCTCATGGTAAACACAAAGAAAATATCTGAAAAATATATACAGAAGGAAATGAGAAGGGACTCAAAATGGTGCAATAAAAAATTCAATGAATATGAAAGTAGTCATTAATGATAGAATTGAGGGACAGAAAAAATATAAAACTTATACAGCAAAATGGCAAATGAAAGTCCTGCATTATCAGTGACCACTTTAAATATAAGTAAACTAAACTCTCCAGTCTAAAATCAGAGATTGCCAAAATGGGAAGAAAGCAAAATCTAACTAAATGCTGTTTACAAGAGACTTACATTAAAACAAAAGATGGGGAGCAGATGTGGCTCAAGCAATTGAGCTACCACCTACCACATGGGAAGTCCTTGGTGCCTCCTAAAGAAGACAGTGAGCTGGCACAACAGGCAGGTGTGGCAAGCTGATAGATCAAGATAATGCAACAAGACACAAGAAGAAAAAATGTAATGAGAGACACAATAAAAGCAGGGAGCAGAGGTTCCCAGTGCCTCCAAAAGAAGACAAGCAAGACAGCAAGCTGACACAATGGGCAGGCACGGCAAGCTGATGCAACATGATGATGCAACAAGAGGCACAAGAAGAAAAAACATGAGAGACACAACAAAGCAGGGAATGGAAGTGGCTCAAGTGATTAGGTGACTCTCTCCCACATAGGAGGTCTGGGGTTCAATTCCCAGTGCCTCTTAAAAGAAACAAGGAAGACAAACAGACATAGCAAGTAGTGTAAACAATAAGGGGGTGGGGAGAAATAAATAAATAAAACAAATCTTTAAAAAAAAATCATAGACTCAAGTAGGTTGAAAATTAAAGAATGGGGAAAATATATATACCATGCAAATTATAACCAACAGAGAGCTGGCATAGCTATACTGCATAAAATACAATAGACTTTAAGTAAAAATCTGTTCTGAGAGACAAAGAAGGTCAGTATATACTGCTGATAAAGTGGTCAATCTAACAGAAGATAAAACAACTATAAATATATATGCACTTAATTGTAGAACCATAAAAAAAAATGAAGTTAATATTGACAGAATCAAAGGGAGAAATTGTTCTACATTAACTGCAGGAGACTACAAGACACTACTTTGAATAACAGGTATTAATAGAATATTTAGACAAAAGAACAAAAAGAGACTAAAAGATTTGAATGTGACTATGAACCAACAAGACCTAACTAACATATACAGAACATTTCACCCAAAAGAACATAACACATATTTTCAAGTACACATGGGCCATTCCCCAGGATAGACCATATGTTAGCTCACAAAACAAATATCAATAAAATTTTAAAATATTGAAATCATTCAGTGTCTCTTCTCTGACCACAATGGAATGAAGGTAAAAATCAGTAACAAAGGAAGAACTGGAAAATTCACAAATACGTGGATATTAAATAATGCACTCTTTTTTTAAGATTTATTTATTTATTTCTCCCCCTGCTTCATTGTTTGTGCTCAACGTCTGTTCTCTGTGCTCTCTGTATCTGCTCATCTTCTTTTAGGAGGCACCAGGAACCAAACCCAGGACTTCCCATGTAGGAGGGAGACATCCAATCACTTGAGCCACATCCACTCCCTGCTTGTTATATCTCTCATTATATCTCCTCATTGCATCATCTTGTTGTGACATCTCATTGCATCAGCTTGTTGCATAAGCTTGTTGTGCCAGCCCTTCAGGCCCACTTGCTGTCTCGTTCATTATCTTTAGGAGGCACCAGAAACTGAACCCAGAACCTCACGTGTGGGAGGCAGGGGCCCAACTGCTTGAGCAACATCTGCTCCCAACAACGAACTCTTAACAACCAATGAGTCAAAGAGGAAATCAAAAGGGAAAATTAGAAATATCTTGAGGCAAATGAAAGCAAAAGCACACATACCAGTACTTATGGGATGCAGTAAAAGCAATGCTTTTACTGTGGATAAAATTATAGGTAAATTTATAGAGCTAAAGCTTATATTTAAAAAGAAGAAAGATCTGGAAAGTGGATTTGGCTCAACGAATAGAGCATCCACCTACCACATGGGAGCTCCAGGGTTCAAACCCAGGGCCTCCTGAACCATGTGGTGAGCTGGCCCACACGTAATGCTCATGCGTACAAGGAGTGCCCCGCCACACAGGGGTGTCCCCCGCGTAGGGGAGCCCCATGTGCAAGGAGTGCATCCCATAAGGAGAGCCGCCCTGTGTGAAGAAAGCACAGCCTGCCCAGGTATGGTGCTGCACACACAGAGAACTGACGCAGCAAGATGACACAACAAAAAGAGACACAGATTCTCAGTGCCACTGACAAGAATGCAAGTGGACACAGAAGAATACACAGCAAATGGACACAGATAGCAGACAAAGGGGTGGGGGGAGAGAAATTAATTTTAATAAATCTTTTAAAAAAGAAGAAAGAATCTTATATCAGAAGTAAGAAAGATTACCATGGAGATAAATGAAGTGGAAAATAAAACACAATAGAGAGAATCAACTAAACCAAAATTTGCTTCTTTGTAAAGATCAATAAAATTGACAAAACTGTAGCTATATTGACAAAGAAAAAAAGAGAAACAGGTAAAATAATATCAGAAATGAAAGGGAATCATTCTACCAACCCCAAAGAAATAAAAAGGTTTTTAAAAGGATATAATGAATAACTGTATGCCAACAAATTAAATAACCTAGATGAAATAGACAAATTCTTAGAACCACTCAAACTACCTACACTGACTAAAGAAGAAATAAAAGGTCTCAACAGCCAATGACAAATCAAGAGATTGGATCAGGAATCAAAAACAAAGAAAAACCTAGGACCAGATGGCTTCACTGCCATCTTGGAATTTTATCAAATATTCCAAGAAAATTTAAAACCAATCTTGCTCAAAAACTTCCAAAAAAATTGAAGAGGAGGGAACACCTCATAACTCATTCTATGAGCCAGTATCACCTTAATACCAAAGTTAAATGATATCAAAGGAAAGAAAATTACAGATCAAAATCCCTTATTGATATAGATGCAGAAATCCTCAACAAAATATATGCAAACTCAATCTAACACCACATTGATGGAATTATACACCAAGATGAAGTGGGATTTATCCTAGGTGTGCAAAGGTGGTTCATTATAAGAAAATCAATTAATGTAATACACATTAACAGAATAAAGGAAAAAACACAATATCATTTCAATTGACTCAGAAAAGGTATTTGATAAAAATCCAGCATCCTTTTTGAGAAAATCTCAGAAAATTAGGAATAGCAGGAAATGTTGTCAATATGATGAGCAGCATATATGGAAACCTACAGCTGGCATTATATTCAGTATGAAGGATGATAGTTCATCCTTCCCTCTAAGGATCCCTCTAAGTTCAGGAAGAGGACAAGGATGCCCACTGGCATCAGTGTTATTGAATGTTGCGTTGCAATTTCTGGCCAGATCAGTTAGGCAAAAATGAATGAATGAAATCCAAATTTGAAAGGAAGAAGTAAAACCTTTCCTATTTGCAGATGACATGATCCCATATAGAGAAAATACTGAAAAGTCCACAACAAAGCTACTAGAGCCAAGAAACAAAATCAGCAAAGTGGCAGCATTCAAGATCAACATGCAAAAATCAGCAGTGTGCACTAGGAATGAACAATATGAAAAGGAAAATAAGAAAAGAATTTCATTTACAATAGCAACTAAAAGAATCAAATAACTAGGAATAAATTTAACCAAGGACTTGTACATTTTAAAAAGCTACAAAATATTCTTAAAGAAAACAAAGACCTAAATAAATGGAAGCACATACCATGTTCATAGATTGGAAGACTAAATATTGTTAACATGTCAATTCTATCCAAATCAATTTACAGATTCAATGCAATTATAATAAAAATTCCAACTGCTTTCTTTGTAGGAATTGAAAAGCCAATCATCAAATTTATATGAAAGGGTTAGGGACCCCAAATAACCAAAAAAACATCATGAAAAGGAAGAACAATATTGGAGGACTCAAGTTTTCAATTTTAAAACATATTTCAAAACTACAGTAATCAAAACAACATGGTGCTGGCACAAGGACAGACCAATGGAATCAACTGAGAGTTCAAAAATAAACCCTCCCTTCTATGGCCAGTTGATTTTTAACAAGGCTGCTAAGTCCACTCAATGGGAAAAGAACAGTCTTCTCAACAAATGCTTTTGGAAGAACTGGATCCATATTCAAAAGAATAAAAGGGAACCCCTCTCTCTCAGTCCATATACAAAAATCAACTCAAAATGGATTCAATACCTACATATAAGAACCAACACTATAAAACTCCTGGGAGAAAACAGAAGAAAACATCTTCAGGGTTATGTATTAGGCAATGATTTCTTAGACTTTACACCAACAGCACACATAACAAAAGGCAAAATAGAATAAATGGGATTTCATCAAAATTTAAAACACTTGAGCAAAAGACTTGAATAGACATTTCTCCAAAGTAGTTGAACAAATGACCAGTAATCACATGAAAACATGCTCAACCCCATTAGCCATTAGGGAAATACAAATCAAGACTTCCATGAGATGTCATTTCACTCCCACTAAAATGGCTATTATTTTTTAAAATGGTAAATATCACTTGATGGAGAAAATTGGAAAAATAGGAATATTCATTCATTGGTGCAAAATAAGTCAGAGACAAAAGAACAAATATTGTACGAGTTCACTGATCTGAATTAATTAGAATAAGCCAATTCATAGAGTTGAAACTAGAATACAGGTCACCGGGTGCCAGGTAGGAAGAGGAATGGGCAGTTGATGCTTAATTACTACAGAGTTTGTTTGGAGTTTTGGAAATGTCTGATGGTGATGGAAGCATAATTCTGTGAACATAGCATTACTACTGGACTATATATTTGAATGTGGTTAAAAGGGAAACTTTTAGGTTACATATATTATGTGTATATATATATAGTTAGAACAAAAATTTTTAACACCATAGTACTGTACAGTGACCCCTAAGTTAAACTATGGACTGTAGTTACTAGCATAAATAGAGTAGTACTGCTTCATCAAGTTTAACAAATGTGCCGCAGCAATGCAGTGTTAATAAGAGGGAAAACGGTATGTGTGAAGGGGATATATAGGAACTCTGAATTTTCTGGATGACTTTTCAGCAAACCTACAACTTTTCTAATTAAAAACAAAAAGACGTTAGCTTTTCCCATAACATTAGAAATGTTTCAAACAGATTAAAGATGAAAGAACTTCCTCTCGCTGAGCCTCGGTTTCTTCACCTGTGAAATGGGTCAATGAGAGCTGAGTAGCAATGCCTGTAAAACCTGAGCACCCTGCTTCCTCCGGTGTGGGTGCTCAGGGCACCTCTGGTCCCCTTCCGAGCCCGCATCTCATCACGGCCGTCTTTGCGGTGGCCAGCGCTCAGGCTGCACCTGCGCGAGCAGTGACCTCGTGGGCAAGTCCTGGAGGGTCCCACGAGCCTTCCCGCTTCTGTGACTGGCAGACCCGCTGTGTGCTGAGCCACGCTGCCAGTGGGGGAGAGAAGAGAAGAACGGGGCAGCTTTTCCTCGGCTCTGTGACATTTTTTCACTTCCACTCGATAAGCCCTGGAGTTAGAGAGGAGGATCCCCCAGAACGTTACTGGAAAGTTTTGGGTTTTTTTTAAAGTTCCAGGGCATGCTAGAATTCCTGGGAGGCTGGCCCTGAGCAGTCTTGCTCTGGCACGGATCCCCGCATCACAGAATTTGTTGCTGGGCCAGCCAGCGGTGCCTGATGCTGATCTCTCCTGGGGAGTAAGTCTTCCATTGCAGAATTCCGCGGTGCGATCTGATTCTGTACCCCAATCCATGTCTAAATCCCACTTTGGACAATTATGGGGCCCTTTGCCACATCCTGGTTATGGCTGGGTAACAGGGGCACTCCCCAACTTATGCTCTGGCGTACTTAAACTTGAATATTAATCTACTAGAACTGCACATCCTGCTCTCTTGTTACAGAAAATAAATCTTCTGTTTTTGAGAGATCCTCAAAACATTTATCAAATATGAATCATATTGTAAGACACAAAGAAAACCTCATTATATTCAAAAAAGCAGAAAGTGTATCGGCCACACTCCCTAATCTCAAAGCAAAAAGTACTGAGAGGAATTTATTTAAATTACAACCCAAACCCCCCAACCAGTTAGAATTTTAAAAAGTAATATCTTCCCATTACCACTGGACCAAGGAAGAAATCAATAATACAATAATGCATCATTTAGAAAATAATAAAAGTAATCAACACAACATCAAAGCATGAAATGAAACCACATAGGATTTAGAGGTAAACTTATAACTCTTATTTTTTTTAATTAAAAAAATAAAAAGCTGAAAGTTTAAGGTTTTTGAGGAAAAAGATGCTTTGAGGAAAGAAATAATAAAGGTAAGAGCAGAAGTAATCACATCTTCCTTATTCTAAATGCCTGCTATGTGTTGGGTTCTTTTATGTGCAGTCTCTACCCCCTGCAAGACACCAAACTGGGAATTAATATTCCATTTTACAGATGAGGATACTGAGTATCTGAGAGGATGAGGAACATGACCAAGGCTTCACAGTTTTTAAGTTGTATTTATCTGACTTTTTAAATTGTGTTTATCTGACTCAAAACATTGTGCATTTCCACCACATTCCTTCCACTTGTTATGCTCTTTCTGCTATGTTGCACTCATACAAACATACATAAAAAAATAAAACCACTTGCTGGATATTAAAAAAAATAACTATGTAATTGACGCAATGGTTTGAAGATATGTCATCACTTTGCATCCCCTCTTTGGAGGACAGATTCTGAAATGGCCCCAGTTATCTCCTGGTAGTCACACCATTAGGTAATCCCTCCCTTTAAGTGTGGGCTACGAGTTTCTAAAAAAGAGTCTGGAGGCTGGCAGAAGGATTGCCCTCATGCACAACTGAGCAGAGTCAGAGAGACAGATAAAGCAGATACAACCCCCAGATATTGGTTCCTTTGAAGGCTAAAGAGACCCATGAGAGTTATGGTCATGGCCGATGGGGTTAACTACCAGGGCAGATGGCCCCTCTTTGGAAATGGTGTTTATGTGTGATGAATCTGGACTCAGATGGGATCTCCCTTCATAAGACTTTCATGCTAATGTGATGGAGGTGCAGTTAATGTTGGGGTTTAAGATATATTTAGGGGATTTGAATCTCTGGACTGACAATGTGATAGCCAGGTCCTGAGCCTCAACAGACTCCAGCACCTACAATCTGATTTATTGGACTTACCACACTCAGCTAAGATGGAGTTGAAGAAGGACAATCACCACACCATGGAGCCTAGAGTGATTACAACTGAAAATGGGAGGATTGCATCCAGCATCCATGTGGAATCTGAGCCTCCTCTTGACATAGAGGTGCAATGGACACAACCAATCCAATGTCCACATAGAAGAGGTGGCATTGGATTGGGAAAAGTGGACATGGTGGACGATGGGTATGGGGAAAGGCAGGAAGAGATGAGAGGTGGAGGCGTCTTTGGGACATGGAGCTGCCCTGGATGGTGCTTCAGAGGTAATCACCGGACATTGTAAATCCTCACAGGGCCCACTGGATGGAATGGAGGAGAGTATGGGCCATGATGTGGACCATTGTCTATGAGGTGCAGAGGTGCCCAAAGATGTACTTACCAAATCCAATGGATGTGTCATGATGATGGGAACGAGTGTTGTTGGGGGGGAGAGGGGGGGTGGGGGGTGGGGTTGAATGGGACCTCACATATATATTTTTAATGTAATATTATTACAAAGTCAATTAAAAAAATGTAAAAAAAAAAACAAAAAAAACAAAAAAAAGTGTGGGCAGGACCTGTGGTTTACATCTAACCAACAGACTAAGTGAAAGGTGATGAGATGTCTCTTCCCTGACTAAGTTACGTAGGAGTATGGCTCTGCTCTTGGTAGTAGACTCTCTCCACTGAAGCTCCCCCTTGCCGGCTGTGATGAAGAAAGCTGCCATATGGCCAGGTCCGTGGGAGAAGAGCAGGGAGGCTTCTGGACCACAGCCAGCCAGAATCCAAGGCCCTCAGTCTTTGGTCTGCTGGTTACACATGAGCACGGAAGTGGATCCCTCCCCGTTGAGCCCCAGGTGAGAGCCCAACAACTGACCAGCATCTTGATTGCAGCTTTAGGAGAGATGCTGAAGCAGGAGGCACCACTAAGCTGTGCCCAGACTCCTGACCCACAGAAGCTGTGCAATGCTAAATGTGTGCTGTTTAAGCTGCTATCACGGTGATAACAGTACCATCAATCAATAAGTAATGCACACTCCATTCACTGAAACTTACGCACTTGGCCACACGTAGCTGCAAAAGAGACTGGAAAATACACTCTTTATTCTGGATGGTCATCTGCCAGGCTGGAAAGCACTAATTCTACTGCAAGGAGGGAGAGAATGAATATGGGGCTCAACCAGCCGTCTCTGCCACAAGCAAGCTAAGAAGGCAAATAACCAAAGGAAAAATAGAAATATTCACAGAGAGCTAGAAGCAATGTAATATTTCTAGGCATGGTGACTTACTGTTAAGTTCTTTTAGATATTTAAGGAACAAAACATTCCTTTGTTACCAAAAACAGAACAAAACAAAACAAAAAAACTCTTCCAGATTATCTGTTGCTGGTAGTTTGCAAAATGGAATAATCCTTTGGAGAAAGCAATTTATAAAATGTATTAAAAGCCATGAAAAGTTTCTACCCTTTGACCCAGTAATTTCACTTCTAGAAGTATATCCTAAGGAAACAAAATATGAAAGAGTAAAACTATGCAATACAGTCTTTTTGCAGAGATATTAATAACAAAAAAAATTGAAATCACCTAAATATTCAACAAGTCAGTTGATAAGTAGATTATGGTTCACCTATTCAGTGAAATTATCTTCTAGTCATTAAAAATAATAATTTGGAATGCTATCTAATAACAAAAGGTACAATACTAAAATATGAAGTAATGAAAGCAGAATTCAAACTTTTTTTTTTTAAGTGAATGAATGGAAATACAGCAAAATGTCAAAGGCAGTTCTTTTAACTATTGGGATTTTTGTGGATTTTTTCCCTATATGTTTTCCAAATTTTCTCTGATTACCTATGTAGCTGACAAATTTTAAAATAGCAAACAAACTGTGAAGAATAGAAACAGCTCTATATATTGGCTTCACTCTCAATACACAGAACACTTTGGACAGCTCTTTACAAGTCATCTCACTGAGTCTTCACAGTAAACTTATGACTCAGCTACCAATATCTTCCTCGTTTTATAACCAAAGAGCCAGAGGCACAGGTTGCTGAAGTACCTCGTCTAGGTACAGAGCAAGGGCGTGGCAGAGACAGGATTTAAATCCACCTATGTCCAACACTAGAGCCCAAAATTGAAACCATGGGACCACAAGAGTAAAGAATTCTTGAAGAAGTGGAGATAATAAGTAAAATTTCGTTTTCTCTCCTAACGTGAAAGAACTGAATGGGTACAGCAATTGTTGATCAGATTGCTGGGGGGAAATTAAAACAGCCCATGAACTCAGAGCCAAGAGTCCACAGCCTTCCGCTGGGCGCAGGGCTCCTGGCACCGCCGTTTTAACCTCTGAACATCCAGCATTTCAAGGGTTCACTGCTCTGTGCTCAGGCCCCACATGCATGGAACAGTGAGCTCTGGATGTGGGCTCCTTTTGTCCCTCCAGAGCCGGTGAGGAGATCACTGGCCTTGTCATCTCCGGCTCTTGGCAGCACGGAGGTCCCCTGGTCTCCATGACCACGTCAGCGGTCATGTTATAAGCCACCGAATGCCCACATGCACGATCACGGAGCGCTATTGAGTGACAGTGGCTTCAAAGGTGATTTGAAGAGATGAGTACTTGTAAAATTCCTTTCACGTGTCAGACACTTGAGTGAGCAGATATTGTGGGTGAGGAGATCCTTGTCTCACAGCTAAGGCGTTTGCACGTTTGATAGTAACTTAGAGTCCCTGACCTCCACATGCAAAATGGAAACTATTCTGCTTGGAGTCACCAGCAAATCAGCTCTGCTCTCTCTGGCCTTGTGAAGCTATCCTTCTTCCAACTGAGGTCAGTCTTTGTAGGACCACAACAACCTCCTGCATTTGCCATGAGCTTTCCAAATCACATCTCTTGCACAAGGCTAGAGCTTCTGCGCTTCTGACGAGCTCTCCTGTGTTGCTTTAATTTCATTTTGGAATAAAAGTTAAATGTTTGTTGCTCAATTCTGCAATTTTAAGTTTTCTGAAAGTCTGCTGTTGAAATGAAATACATTAGAGTTTGTGTGTGTGTGTGTTATGTGAACTTGGATTTGGGAAAGAGTCGGATGGGCATATGCTGATTACAATTTCCTCTAGTATGCTCCCACTATGTTTATGCACAGCCATGTTAATATATTTGGACTTAGAATTTTCGTGAATCGAAAATAGTCCTGAGCAAAGGACCTCCCGTATTCTTGAATAGGATGCCTCAACATCAGCAAGATGTGAGTTCTCTCTAAATTAAGTTATAAATTTAATGCAATACCAAAATAAAACCACAAATAAGCTTTCTTTCAGGAGCTAGACATGTGATACTTAAGTTCATTATAGAAAAATAAGTGTGCAGGAATAGCTAGGAAAGCACAGAAAATGAAGAACTATGAAGGAGACCAGCCTTCTAGATAGCAAAACTTACTTCAGAGCTACTGTAATTAAAGCAGTGTGGTATTGGCATAAAAAGAGACCACTGGAATGGAATAGGAAGTCTAGAATTCAAACTACACATTTAAATTTAGGACATGCTTTTAAAAAAAGGTATTTCAAATTACTGGAGTAAAGATGGATTTTTAAGTAAAGGTTACTGAAACAACTGGATAGTCATTTGGAAAAAGATAAAATTGACTAGTAGAGGAAAGCAGGAGTTAAGTCTTCTGTAATATGGATGTAGGGGAAGGCTTTCTATGACTCAAAATCTAGATGCAATAAAAGAAGAGATTGTTCAATTTAATTATATTTTAAAAGTTTGCATGTCAGAAATATACTATAAGCAAAGTCAAAAGAAATAATGAATTGAGAATGAATATTTGCCACATACATTACAATAGTCAATTACCCTAAAAACCTTTTTTAAAAAAATTGATGGGGGGAGAAAAGAGCAAAATTCAATAGAAAAATAGGTAAAAGATATAAGGTGCAATTCACAAAAAAAAAAAAAATGTATTAAATGCCCCTTAAATATATGAAAAGATGTTCAACTTCACACATAATAATATAACTGAAAGTTAAAACCACATTGATATATCATTTCTCTAACCTATCAGATAGGCAAAAATTCAAAGCTTAATAATATACTCTTTGATCAAGTCTGTGGGGAAACAGGTCTCTCCCCATACATTACTGAGGTAAATACAAAATGGTAAACCAATGGAAAGAATTTGGCAATATAAAACAAAACTACATATATATTTACCTTTCAAATGATCAACAATCTTACTTTTAGAAACTAATCCTGAAGATACATCTACAATAATATGAAAACACATAAATGTAAGGTTGTTCATTATTTGTAATTGCAAATTATTGGCAATTACCCAAATGCCCAAACGTAAGAGATTAGTTAAATGCTGTGGTATATATGCATAACGGAGTATTAAGAAGCTGGAAAAAAGAATGAAGATCTGATATGGAGTGATTTACAGGATATAAGTGAAAAAAGAAAAGTTCTAAAGAGTATATAAAGAATGTTCATTACATTTTGTGCAAGAAACAAGGGGAGAATAAGAAAACATACATAAACCTGCTTTTTCTTGAAAAAAATCATAGAAATTATGAACCAGGAAACAGTGAAATTTGCTACCTACAAAGGATGAGAATAGTGGTGTAGAAGAGCTAAGAGAAGGACTGAAACTCACAAATTAAAAAATCAAATCAACAAGGATGGGAGGTGTAGCAGTTTGATATGGTTATGAATTCCAAAAATAGCTATTGGATTATGTTTGTAATCTGGTCTGTACCTGGGCATGATTAAGTTATGATTAGTGCTTTGACTGGGCCATGTCATTAGGGCGTTGGGTCCCCACTCACCAAGGGGTGGGGACTCACAGATAAAAGGCATGGCAAAGGACAGAGTTGAGGGCTTTTAATGTTGGAGTTTGGATGTTGGATTTTCATGCTGAAGCTGGAGCCCCAGGGAGAGAGACAGAGCCAGAGAGAGGCAAAGCCTAGAGAGTCTCATAGTTTACAGCTGACCTTGTGGAGAAAACAGAAGAGCTGAGCTCAGAGGAACCCAGGAAGCCTGAACCCTCACAGATGTTGGCAGCCATCTTGCTCCAACATGTGAGAATAGACTTTGGTGAGGGAAGTGACTTATGCTTTCTGGCCTGATATCTGTAAGCTCCCACCTCAAATAAATACCCTTATAAAAACCAACCAGTTTCTGGTATTTTGCATCGGCACTCCTTTGGCTGACAAATACAGGAGGGGAATGAAAACAAATGATCCCAAGAGTACTAAAAATGAGTAAGGTAAGTAGTGGGGGAGAGTGAATTTTGAGCACAGTGCTTTGATTATATACCCTAATTCTGGGGGGGGGGGGGGCGGGGGCTGCAAAGAAATCTTGAACTTCTTAGTGGTGTTTATTTCTTTGTTTACAATGGTATGGAAGTAGTCATTCTGATATTATTTTATGTGTATTGTGGGATTGAACAAAATACTAATTTTAATGATATTGCTTGGAGCCAGGATACTCAATTTGGAAGAAGGGAGCTATGAAAATGTAAAATGGCGAAGGCAAGAAAGAACCCTATGGGATTGAACTGGAATTGGAGATATCAGTATCAACACATTGTTTCAAGTATTTATAAATACATTTACATGTCTTACTTAGTATTACCTGCTAAAAAGACCAAAAAGCAATTAGCACACTTTGTAACCATATCTTGGTTTCTAAATACCCAGGCTGCTTTGAGGCAATTCCTACTAGCTAAATCTGGAACAATATGAGCATCAAAATAAATACGAACTGTACTGGATTATAACTAGTTGAATAAAATAAGAATATATAAATCCATTTTGATAATAGATAATTAGGTAAAGAGACAAGTGATTAGATGGTAGGTGATAGGTAAGTAGGTGGATAAATGATAGATGATAGATGTTAGTAATAGAGATAGATAGATATAGATAGATAGATAAGATAAGATAAGTGAGAAGGGACAGCTCATTTGTTTAAAAAAGTAGTGATTTCTTTAACTACATCATGCCCTGGCAACCGACAAATATGCAGTAAGTGATGGAGTTAAAAATCACTATTTTGCAACCTTCACAATAAAGACTGGTTTGATCAAGAATTGACAATAAATGGTAAACCTGAAAGGAAGTTGATGAGGAACATGACATTTGCTTGGCTTTAACGTGTCTCCCCAAACAATGTTTATTAGTCACAAGGGGAACATTAGTATTATCCAGTAGGGAAACTGCATAACATCTTGGCTAGGTGATCAAAATTAGCATCAGTAACAAGGGACAGATGGACTCTGTGTGCTTGCAGATATAATAACCTGAGAAGGACTCATTATCAATTTTGTGGTATTCTGGCAAGCGATGCATAACCCAAATTTAATCAGGAAGAAACATCAAACAGACCCAAATGGAGGAACATTCTAGGAAATGACTGGCCTGCTTTCTTCAAATTGCTAATGTTTGAAGATAAAGGAAGGCTAAGAGCCTATTCCAGATTAAAGGGAAAAAAGAGACAGACAATTTCACACGATACATGATCCTGGACTGTACCCTGGCTTGGAGGGGGAAAATATTAACAAAATTGAAATATGTATCTGATAAAGTATTATATCAATGTTAAGTTTCCCAAATATTATAACTGTATTATGGTTATGTAAGAGAATATCTTTGTTCTCAGGGGAAAAAGCACTGAAGTATTAAGCACAGGGACATTTAATTCCTTTCCATAAGTGTGTGTGTGTGTGTGTGTGTGTGTGTGTGTGTAGGGAATTTAGGTAAATAGTATATGGCAGTTCTCTGAATTCTTCTTGAACTTTTTGGTGTTCAAAATTAGTTCAAAATAATACATTTTATACATTTTGTTAATTTATAATATATGTTACTCACAGATCAAAAGCTTTCCCCTTCCCTTATTCTCACTCACTTTAATGCAAGACAATTCTCTTAAATGAAAGACATTTTACATTCTTAATCTCATCTTACCTTTGACTAGATAAATCTCTTTCCTCACTGACACCTTTATATATGATTTCATCTTAGCTGTCTTTTTTTATTGTGGTAACATAAATATATATAGCATATTTTATATAAAACAAAATTTCCCACTTTTACCATTTTGAAGTATGCAATTGAGTGGCATTACCTAGATTTGCAATGTCGGGCTGCCATCACCAACCATTACTAAAACTTTTTTCATCACCTCAAACAGAAACTCTGTACACATCAAACAATAACTCCCCATTGCCCAGTCCCCCACCCCAGTACCCCTAATCTACTTCCTGTCTCTATCAATTTGCTTATTCTATATAGTTCATGTAAATGAAATCATACAATATTTGTTCTTCTGTGTCTGGTCCATTTCACTTAGCATAATACTTTCAAGTTTCATCCATGTTGTAGCGTGCAGCAGGACTTCGTTCCTTTTTATGGCTGCATACTCTTCCATTGTACGTATATACCACATTTTGCTTATCCATTCATCTATTGATGGACACGAGGTGTTTTCACCTTTTGGCAATTGTAAATAATGCTACTATGAACATCATTGTACAAGTTTGTGTCCCTGCTTCGATTCTTTCCAGCACATACCCAGAAGTGGAATTTCCAGGTCATATGGTAATCCTATATTTAACTTTTTGACGAGCTACCGAACTGTCTTATGCAGCAGCTGCACTATTTTCCACTCCCACTAGCAATGCACAAGGATTCCAACTTCTCCAATATCTTCACCAACACTTGTTATTTTCCACTGCCTTTTTCAGTTTTTCATTGTACCTTTATTTACCTTAGTTCATTAAAAAGTCTTGTGTTTAAAGACCGATCAATAAAGCGACAACCCAGTAATGTTGGATAGAAGATAGACCAAAATTCCAGGTTACTCAAGGTTCCTACAAAGCAGTGATGTTTTTCTCCATAACTGTCCAGAGAAAAAAACCAAGGCAGTGTCTGGGTCTTTTATCAAACTCCCAATGCTGCGGGCACCCTGGCTTGCTGTGCATCCTATTAGGAATCGGGAACCCAGAACAGCAGCTCTGAGTCAGAGTTTTTGTATACCCCCATGTACCCTGTTTTGCTCCACCTATCAAGGCAAATGATATTCTGGGGCATTCTTTTTTTTTTTTTAAGATTTATTTTTTATTTATTTCTCTCCCCTTCCCCCCCCCGCCCCCCCCCCCCCATTGTCTGCTCTCTGTCTACGCTTGTATTTTTGTCAGCGGTACCGAGAATCTGTGTCTCTTTTTGTTGTGACATCTTGCTGCATCAGCTCTCCATGTGTGCTGCGCCATTCCTGGGCAGGCTGCATTTTTTTCACGCTGGGCGGCTCTCCTTGCGGGGCGCATTTCTTGCACATGGGGCTCTCCTACGCGGGGGATGCCCCTGCACAGCACGGCACTCCTTGCGCACCTCAGCACTGCAATTGGGCCAGCTCACCACACAGGCAAGGAGGCCCTGGGTTTGAAACCTGGACCTTCCATGTGGCAGAAGCCCTATCCGTTGGGCCAAATCCGCTTCCTCTGGGGGGTTATTCTTAACAATGTAAGATTAAGGATGCTTCCATGGAGGTTTCTCTAACTGAATGGAAACCATTCTCCGAAAAGTTGGCAGGTTCAATGCCAAATTTTACATTCCTATTGTCGGGGGAAAGTGCATTAAATGACGTGAAGTTCTCTTTTATTGACAACTTAAAATGCAAAGTCTTTCACTTTAAAACTTCTAAAATTGGAAAACAAAAGTTTTGCAATTAAAAGTACAGTTTTCCAAAACTGAATGTGCTCATTTGGAGCTCAGTTTTTCTGCTGGAACTACAACACCCTAAAACTCCTAGGTGGGAGCATGACTTTTTCGATGACCTGAGATTAGATGGTAGATCAATCTCTGATGGTGTATTAGTCAGCTAAAGAGGTGCTGACACAAAATACCAGAAACTGGTTGGTTTTTATAAGTGTATTTATTTGGGGTAGGAACTTACAGATACCAGGCCATAGAGCATAAGTTACTTCCCTCATCAAAGTCTATTTTCACGTGTTGGAGCAAGATGGCTGCCGACATCTGCCAGGGTTCAGGCTTCCTGGGTTCCTCTCTTGCAGGGTCTTCTTTCTGTTTCCTCTGTGAGCTTACTTCCCAGGGTTCCAGCTTAAAGTTTCAGCATCAAACTCCAACATCAAAACTCCACCATCAAAAAACCCTTGCTTCAAAAGCTCCAACTCCGTCCTTTGCCATGTCTGTTATCTTTGAATTCCTACCCACCAAGGGGTAAGGACTCAACGTCCTAATGATGTGGCCCAATCAAAGCCCTAATCATAACTCAATCACACCCAGTAATAGACCAGATTACAAACATAATCCAATATCTATTTTTGGAATTTGCAACCATATCAAACTGCTACACTCCACTCTCTGAATTCCAAAAAGACATTACAATATTTGAAAAAACCGTAAAATAGTAACAATGCAAGTAGTAAATCATATCACAATCAATTTGAAAGTAATACAGTTTGTCTTGTGCCAAAGTCCTGTGTGCTACAGACCTCTGAAACTTAACAGAACAATTCATCTGTTTCCAATACACAAATGGACAAACAGAGGATAAACATTTTCATTACAATAAGGAAAAATTGGGAGGCAAACAGGAGTCATGGGTCCTCTACAGTTCAGTAAACCTGCAGGGCATCCTCCATACAATTTTAGTCTGAGAGTCATTCTGAAGATGAAGCTTTCTTGTCCTTGGTGACTTATGGGAACCCACCCTTTCCACATGTTTGCCCAATGGCCATTTTCTTGGTTCTGCCCCCATTAAGCATCTGGGTGTTGACCAAACTCCAGACCTCTCCCTCCAAGAGTGGTGGGGTGATTGCCACACCTTACCCAATCTTTGGGTTAGAGTCTTGACCCTCCTAGTACGGTGATGTGAAGACAACATTCCCCCTAACTTTTGGCATATATGCTCAACCCTCTCAGAGAAATGAGCTGACCACCTGGCCTTCCCTAACCTTTGAGGGACAGGTCCACCCCTCTCAGACCTGTGGGGTGCTGACCTTAACCACCATAATCCTTGGGGAATGTGCTCCACCCTCTCTGTACCCTGGGGCAGCAAAACTCTCCCAGAACACCAGGTGGGAACATTCACCCTCTTCAATGCTGGGGCAAACTTACCCTCTCTGTACACATGGGTGGGGTTCCTCTCTTGGCCCAAAGTAATGTCCTAATTCCAGATTTCAGCTCTCATGGTTTTCCTCTTAAAGCTCTTTCTCTTAAAGGTTTTCCTCTTAAATCTCTCCTTTTCATGTCCTTTTTATTCCAGGCTGTCAGTGATTTTGTTCTTACACCTCTCTCAAAAACCTTGTTGGTTTAGCATGCATGAAGCAGGTGTCCAAGCCATCAGACAGTAAGATTTTCCACAAGTCTTTCCTACATAACCGCACCTTGAATCCTGATTTACAAGTTCCAAGTTTCATTAAGTCCTCCAATGGGACACTTTCATCTGGGAGCTTGATTTCCAGAGGCTTGGAATTTCCAGAATCAGTTTCTGTTTTCTTTGTGCCTGACAGTTCAGTCCTCAGCATTTCTCTCTCATCCAGCCTTTTGCTATAAGCTGCAAGCAGAAGCCAAGCCACATTCTCTAGCTTTACTTTGGAAAGTTCTTCAGCTAAATGCCCGGGCTTGCCATTTTCAAGTTCTGCCTTCCAAAAACACAAGAACATTAGGAGTTAATCTTGCTAAATTCTCTGCAACTTTAAAACATGGATCACCTTTCCTCCAGTTTCCAATAATAATTTTATCATTTACTTCTAAGGCATCATAAAAAGTCTCTTTAGCATCCATATTGCTATCAACAGTCTCTTCAAAGTGATTTAGGCCTTTTACATCAAGCACCTTGCAATTCCTCCAAAAAATACCCCTTACCCACTTATAAAACCATTCCAGCATTTCGGTAATTGCAAAAGCACTTCCCCAATCCTTGGTACCAAATTCTGTATTAGTCAGCCAAAGGGGTGCTGATGCAAAATACCATAAATCAGTTGGTTTTTATAAAGGGTATTTATTTGAGGTAGGAGCTTACAGATACCAGGCCACAAAGCATAAGACACTTCCCTCACCAAAGTCTATTTTCACATGTTGGAGCAAGATGGCTGCTGATCTCTTCAAGGGTTCAGGCTTCCTGGGTTCCTCTCTTCCAGGGTCTTGCTTCTGTTTCCTCTGTGAGCTTACATCTAGGAGCTCCAGCATCAAACTGCTACAGATGGTAACATCCTTTTTTTTTTCCTGCCTAGTTTGTAGGGGCTTTAAAAATTCTCAAGTAGATGCATCTGCCAGCCTTACACCAGCAATTTCATTTCCAAATGTCTCCTGAGGGGCATACACCATATACAGGAATCCGTTTTCATCCTTCTCCCTCAACTCATAACATTCAGCTGCAAGCGCCTCCTAATTATTTTGATTAGTTCACTCATGTTGACATGATCTGGTAGAAGGAACTTGGCTTTATCCAGTGCAGGAAGCTGCTTTGCGCATTTGTATTTTTCTGTTATCACCAGGATTTTGGTGGGACGCTCCTCTCAGGTAAGCGGGACATCTTCTACTCCCTGTAGCAGGTGCAGTGCTCTTTAAAGGGCTGCTCAGTTGGCATGGTGGGGCTGGGGGCAGTGGCAGGAAGCTGAGGGACCAGGCTGGCAGGCACCAGGGAAGGCTGTGCTCTCTCCACTGCTTGTAATAAGAGCCATCCTGGCGGGTATGAGGTGATTTTTTTTGTGGTTTTGATTTTCATTTCCTGAAGACTAATGACTTGAGTAACTCTCCTTGTGCTTGTTGGTCATTCATGTGTCCTCTGTGGAGAAATGGTCATTCAAGTCCTTTGTCCGTTTTTTAATAGAGTTATTTATCTTTTTGTGGTTGAACTGTAGGAGGTCTTTATATATTCTGGAGGGGAAACCTGTGTCAGATACAGGATTTCTAAATATCTTCTTCCATTCTGTAGACTGTCTTTTCACTTTCTTGATAATGTCTTTTGGTGCTTGTGCTTTTGATGCAAAGTCTAAAAATCCATTGCAATACAAAGTCCTGAAGGTATTTCCCCATGTTTTTCCTTCTAAGAATGTTATAGTTTTAGCTCTTATATTTAGGTCATTCATTCATTTTGAGTTAATTTTTGTACATGGTATGAGGTCGGGATCCACTTTCATTTGGCTCTCCAGTTTCTCCAGAACCATCTGTCGAAGAGACTCTTCTTTCCCCATTGAGTGCACCTGGGTCCCTTGTCAAAATCAACTGGTCATAGATGTGTGGGTTCATTTCTGCTCCCTCAATTCTATTCCATTAGTCTGTAACTCTTTCCTTGTGCCCTTTCACAGTGCTTGATGACAGCAGCTTTGTAGTAAGTTTTGAACTCAGGAAATATGAATCCTCCAACTTTGATCTTTTACTGTTTTATTTTGAGGTAGGTAAGAAATGAGAATATTTCTTTCCAGTTGACCAGGAAAAAAAAAAAAAAGTTTAGGAAAGGAACATACTTGCCAGAAATTATGCAGGGAAGAAGGTGGGGCAAGTGTGGATTTTGCGGTGGCGCACTGTGTCTTCCTGGAGATAGCAGAGGCTCACGTGGTGGCTTAGAGTAGGGTGTTAGCCCAAAGAGGGAGGCAGCTCAGGGCCTTGAAGAGTAGCCCTGGGGGGGTGGATGTGGATCAAGAGGTTTAGCACTGGCTTCCCACCTCTAGGGTCAGGGTTCAATCCCTGGCCCCACTACCTCAGTGAAAAATAAATAAAAGTAAAAAGAAGCCCTGCTCTGCTGTGCTTAACAGGGCCTGAACTGCACCCAGAAGCACCAGGGACCCCTAAAGGCAGGAGAGCCTTGAGCCCAGCCTTTTGGTTATTACTCTGGCAAGGAGACAGTCTTCCCTCTTGTTAACAAGGCCACCCGGTGAGATCTATAAGGATTTTTTCATTCTTCCTAGACTCATTTCCATTCAGTCAAAAATGCACTTCCCTGATGATTCATTTATCAGCCTGCTCCTGTATTTAATCCTATCTCCCCCTAAACAATTTGAAATTAATCATTTTCCAACTAGACCCAAACCACTCATACTCCCCTATAATTACGCAGCATACCATTTCCTTAAGTTATAGCAATAATTAAACCGTACTTTAAGTAAGCCCTACCCTCTGCTTAAAACAGTCCCATTCAGGCCATTTCCGGGAGGTAATTCCCTTCATTTCAGTGTTATCACTTATGTCTACTGGGCTTCGAGGCACATCTGTGCATGACAGGATGAGATTTTGTGTTGTCTTTGGATGTCGATCAATGACCCTGGCAACACTTGTAATTTCTACAACTCTATAAAACCTAAATCCTAGCTTTCTCCCTCCCAAGTCTCTTCTTCTGGGAAAATAGGAAAGCAGGCCCTCTACCATTCTCCATCTCAAATATAATCAGCATCTGAATCTCCAGAAGGAGAGAAGAATTGGTATTTATAGCACTTGTTATTATTCACATCCGAAAACATGACAGACTGTAGCAGACAAGTTCTGAGTGCCTTATGCTAAGCACCGTATTATGGAATCCCTCAAATCCCTATCAAAGTTCAGCATCCTTCTGCTCCATGGCAGCCCTGCAAACAGGAAGTGCTATGATGTTTTCCAGACCTGGGTGTCCTAAATGAACATGAGCAGGGGACTCTCTTTTCTGGGCTTGGTACCTTGGAGGCTTTTTGGCAGAGCCCTGGCCCCAGCTGAGTCATGCCCTCAAAGCTGGGAGTTAAACTGGCTCCCCGGCAACTTCAGCATTTCTACCAATGGGACTTAGGTGGACCAGGCAGCCCATTTCACCCAGGGATGAGGAGATTCCTAGCATACCTGACTTTCAGTGCTAAAACCATGGCCATGCCAGGCAAAATGGGTCAATCAGTTACCCCAAGGGCAGGTCAACATTTTAGCATACTCTAGCCAAAAAAGCCTAGTAAGCTAGGGTTAGGATAAATAGTCATCAACATCAAATTATACTAAATGATTAGGGACTTCCAATCCCATAGTTGGGCTCCCCATTTGAGGAATATGTACCCCTCAAGCAGATGGCAGCATCTACTCTGACTGAAGGGCAGACATTAACTGGGTGTGATGGTTAATTTCATGTGTCAACTTGGTTAAGTTATGATGTCCATTTGTTTGGCCAAGTAAACACTGGCCTGATAGTTACTGTGAAGATGGTTTGTGGATTTAAATCATCATTCAGTTGATTGCATCTAAGCTTATTACATCTGCAATCAACAAAGGAGATTGACTTCAGCAATGAAAGGAATTTCCTCATCCAATCAGTTGGAAGGCCTGAAGGGAGAACTGGTGATTTCAGCAGTCTGAATGAAAATTTTCTATCTCTACTTCAGCCAGCAAATTTCTCCTGGGGAATTCAGCCAGCCATTTTCTCCTGGGGAATTCATCAAACCCTTCATCAGAGTTCCCAAATTGTGCCTGCCTTACAGAATTTGGATTTACCAATCTCCATGGCCATGTGAACTAATTCCTATAATAAATCTCATAACATTTACATAATTATTTACCTGGAGAACGCTGACCAATACAGATTTGGATACTGAGAAAAGTTCTTGAGAAACAGAATCTGAGGAATGATAAGATTTCTGAATTGGTTCTAGGGCTTTGGGAATCGGTCTCTAATCTGATTAGATTTAAAGCCACTAAAACTCTTTCCAATGATTAAGATGTTACTGATGTTACATGACTAGGCAATAGAAACTTGCAAAATATTGCCATTGGATACAGCTACTCAAATGCTTGTAAGAGGCAATACTTTGGTTTGCAGCATACAATGGTGTTGGCTGGTTTTTCCTAAATACACTGGATACAGTGGTTAAATAAAAGAATGTGCTCAAGTCTTCAAATTCCCAGCTCAAGTACTGCATGAAGGACATGAAAGTTTCCATGTGATTCTTGGAAGAAACTCATTTCTTATAGCAGCAGGCATGAGATTTCTGGAATCCAAATGCAGAGTCTCATTGTTATGGGTGACTGAATTTCAATGTAAATTGGATTCCAAATCTTGCAGGCTGTCTCCTATTAAAGGCAGGGCATTGACTGGAAAGGAATGGGACCCTGAAAATTGGAATGGGGATATATGGGCTGATGTGGACTGAGGGACATTGACAACTTCATTTCTGTTGAGTCTTCTTTGCTAGATAAATCTGTAATGGTCTGCCTTGAGGAAAGAGCCATCCTACCTCCACCTAATGATCTTAACTCTGCTGTTCCTGTTAAACCTGTAATGGCTTCTCCTGAAGAAACAGCCCTCGTTCCTCCATCTGAAGAGATTGATTATATTTCACCAGATGAAACTGTAGTGGAATACCCTGAAGTAGTTGACTTTGCAAGATACTGCTAAGTCCTCTTATGACCCATAGCCACAAACTATTTTTGTTCCCAACAGGTGAAGTACAAAATATGACCCACAGGGAGTAGATGTGGCTCAGTGGTTGAGCTCCTGCTCCCCATGTAAGAGGACCCAGTTTCAATCCCTGGTACCACTTTAAAAAACAAACAAATAAAACAAAAACAAACTAAAAAAGTGTCACACATGAGGAGGTACACTATACTCCAAAACAACTGCATGATCTTTCCAATGTACATAGAAAGAAATCAGGAGAATATGTATGTGTAGGGATGGACATTAAGGGTGTAGGATACTGGTGGAAGGAACATAAAGTTGGATCAGGCTGAATTTATTGATATTGGCAGAGAGCTGAGTTCAGTGTTGTAGCCTGAGGAGTTAGGAAAGGCTCTAACAGTTTGTTCAGGTGGTTAGTTGAAGCCTGGACTAAAAGGAGTCCTATATGGCCTGAAGCTGAAATGCTAGCAACTGCCCTGGTATAATGCAGATGAGGGGTTGCAAAGGCTTAGAGAGATTGGAATGTTAGAGTAGATTTATCAGGTAAGACCTGCTCACCCACCCCAGAAGACATGCCTTTCACCAGGACTATAAGGAATATATTTGTGAGAGAAGCTCCACCATCCCTTGAGAGGTCTGTGGTTGCTCTTCTTTGTATGTCAGATATTACTATGGGAACTACTGCCACTGAACTTGGATCCTTAAACACAAGGAGGATGATTGGATCCTGTACTGGCAGAAGCCAGAACAACAAGCAGACACCTGGTTGTGCATTTTGCTTAAGAGAAATGGTTCAAGGTGTGTTTGTATACCAGTTAATGGACTGTGTCCAGTGGTTTGGCTGGAAGGTCACGGACTTGGAAGGAACATGATTGGAAATTTGGTGACCAAGAGATCTGGGGAGTGGCATGGGATAGGCCTTTCTGAATGATTGCAAACATGAAGATATTTGTGTGCCATGTGAATGCTCAGCAGAGAGTGACCTCAGCAGAGGAAGCCTTTATTTATTTATTTTTTAAAGATTTATTTATTTATTTCTCCCCACCCACCCCCAGTTATCTGCTCTCTGTGTCCATTCACTGTGTGTTCTTCTGTGTCTGCTTGTATTCTTGTCAGTGGCATCCAGAATCTGTCTCTTTTTGTTGTGTCATCTTGCTGCATCAATTCCCTGTGCATGCGGCACCACTCCTGGGCAGGCTGCACTTTTCTCGTGCTGGGCGGCTCTCCTTACAGGGCACACCCCTTGCATGTGGGGTTCCCCTATGCAGGGACACCCCTGCATGGCACGGCACTCCTTGCACACATCAGCACTGTGCATGAGCCAGCTCCACACGGGTCAAGCAGGCCCTGGGTTTGAACCTTGGACCTCCCATGTGGTAGGTGGATGCTCTATCACTTGAACCAAATCCACTTCCCAGTAGAGGAAGCCTTAATAATCAAATGGATAGGATGACCATTTCTGTGGATACCAGTCAGCTTCTTTTCCCAGACAATCCTGTCATTGTCCAATGGGCTCATGAACAAAGTGGCCATGGTGCTAAGAATGGCAGTTATGCTCAGCAACAGGTCCTTCTCTCACCAAGGACTACCTGGCTACAGCCACTGCTGAGCGCCCAATCTGCCAGCAGCAGAGACCCACTCAGCCCCCAATATAGTACTTGGTGGCAGGTTGATTACACCGGACCACATCCATCATAGAAGGGACAATATTTTGTTCTTACTGGAATAGACACATGGATATGTGTCTCTGGATATGGATATGTGACTCTGGATATGGAGTTGCTTTCCCTGTATGTACTCCTTCTGCCAAAACTACCACTTGTGGACTACAGATAACTTTATCCACACTATCATGGCGTTCCACACAGCATTGCTTCTGATCAATGAACGCACTTCAGACAAATGAGTGTGGCATGGGCCCATGCCCATGGAATTCACTGGCCTTACCATGTCCTCCACTGTCCTAAAGCAGCTGGGTTGATAAAACAATGGAATGGCCTTTTGAAGACTCAATTACAGTGCCCACTGGGTGGCAATACCTTGCAGGACTGGGACAGTGTTCTCCAGGAGGCTGTGTGTGCTCTAAATCAGCACCCACTCTATGGTGCTGTTTCTTCCATAGCCAGGATTTACAGGTCCAGGAATCAAGGGGTGGAAATGGGAGTAGCACAACTCACTACTACCCCTAGAAAAATTTATTCTTCCCATCCTTGCAACCTTAAGATCGCAGGGCTTAGTTGCAAAAGGAGCAGTGTTTCCATCAGGAGACACAAGAATTCCACTGAACTAGAAGTTAAGAGTGCTACCCAGCCACTTTGGGGTCCTTGTGCCTGGGTCAACAGTCAAGGAAGGGAATTACTGTGCTGGCTGGGGTGACCAATCTTGATTGTCAAGGAGAAATAGGACTGCTGCTATACAATGGACATAAAGAAGAGTTTGCCTAAAATACAGGAGATCCCTTAGGGCATCTTTTAGTACTGCCATGTCCTATGACCAAATCTTCACTGGAGTTCCAATTTGCAGCCTGCTTGACATAATTCAGACTTGCCAATTCCATGTGTGAGCCCATTCCTATAATAAAACTCATAGTATATATATATATATATATATATACTGTCAATTCTGCTTCTCTGACTAATACATTGGGTATGCTATCATTCCCTGGGACCCTGGAGGCTTGAAAAAACGTACAAGAGGGTCTAAATTTGAGGAAATCTTGTTGGAGAGAGAGTGCAAATCTCCAAATCCAGGAGGACTCAGTGTAGCTGAACAAACCACAGAGTTAGAAGCAAAGATGAATATACTGGCCCTGGGACTCTCCAACTTGATTTTAAAGAATTATCTGGGAGACTGTTTTATATAATAGTAGTACCAGCTCACATTTATTAAGATTTCCTATGTACCAAGCCTAGTCATCTTAAATGGACTTACCCTTTAGTCCTCTCTGCAAGGCAGGCAGGTATTATGGTTATTATCACCATTTGACAGATGAGGCCGAAGGTTAAGCAACTCTCTGAGATCACACAAATTCTAAGGGAAGAAACAGGCAATCTCTAGAGTTTGGAGTCGTACATTGCATCATCACCATTCTCATATGCAATTCCCTTCTATTAAAATACAGATTGCCAGGCCCAGCCTTATTTAATCAATCTAGGGGGAGATCCAGGTATGGACATTTTTAACAATAGCCTGATGATTCTGATGCACCTTTGGGTACTATCACCTTTAGGGACCAGAGCACACCTGTGACCTGGCAGGCGTACAGGTACCCAGGGCTCACACCTGGAAGGGGATTACACGAGCAGACCAAAGCCCACACCCCGCCCGCCAGTTGCCCACTCGGGCAATGGACTCTCACACCCCCCTCCAGACTGACTTGCAAATGGGGCCAGATGAGGGTGAATAATCTTGGCCGAACGTGATCGCCTTCCTCTGTACTCTTTAGCAAGCCAGCGAATTTGCTCGGGGAGAAGAAACGGCAAGACCTGTGCGCTAAAAAGCCTTGCCAAGTATGAGCTGCCTGAAGTGACCCTGGGATGGTGGTGCTTCTAAGGCTGAGAGGCGACACGGTGCTCTGAGCTGAGAAGTGGTGGTAGCACACGTGAACTGGGCATGCCCGGCTGTCTGAAAAACAGCAAACAAACATTTGCATGCCTGGCATGATTTTCTATCAACCACAAACCCAGCCCCAAAGCCAGCGGATTGGTCCAGATATGTGGTCTGAGCAGCAGTTGCATCTGGAAAAAACAGAAAAATATGGACAGTTCTGTCTTCCTAGGGAGATGGGAGCTTCTCAGAAAAACTCTCCACTCCGTGCTTTGACGGGGAATTCTCCTTCGGGAGCTCTTCCCCAGGTTCAGCCTTTGCAGATTGGGATCACTGTGCTTGAAACAATCAACTGGTTCTCAGCGCATTTGGGGTGCTGAATTGTGTAAGTGAGAGAGAGAGAGGGCTGGTTAGGGAGGGAGAAGAGAGGAGAGGGAGAGTCACAATGGCTGGTGCAGAGGGCTCCTGTGCTGTGGGCAGCGACTGGTTTGAGCACAGCTCGAGGGGCCTGTTTTCTCCCCCACAGGTAGTGACAGGGCACGCGTGGGCTCCTTCTCATGTGCGTGTGTCTTAGAGGCTGGGCTGAGGCAAGCTAACCAGAGGAAGAGCTGAATGGCTCTGGAGAATTGATGGCTCTCACGAGGTTCTTGTTTCTTTCTCCTACCCTTTTTCATGGAGATTTTTTGATCAAAACTCCCCGATTCTCTGGGCCCGCGAGTATGTAGAGGGTGGTGGGATAATGAAGCAAAATTAACATTATATCATAGCTCTTTTTTCTCATAACAGGCTCAGCAGCTGACTTTTCCCACTGGGCTTTTTTTTTTTCCTTTGTGAATTGTGAAAGAAAAAAAGAAAAAGGAAGAACAATTAGGCACATCCTTTGAAGGTGTGTGTGACCGGAGCGGCCTTTTAAGTGACGTTCTGAAGCATCAGATGCCCCCCGTTCCCCGTGCCCCAGCCTGGGCTGGGCCCCATTGCTTGTGTCAATGGCATCCATTCTTCAGCTGGGACACTGTGCCCTGGTCTCTTCTCAAATGACAGTGCCGAGAGAAGAGAACGTTTCCCGTCTTTATTCTTTTTTGTCTTTATTTTAAGGGCAATTCCTCTCGTCCTTTTATTCACCCACCAAAAGGAATTCTTGTTCTCATCACTGGCTCTGCTTGATTCAAACTAACACCAGGCAGATTTATGGACAGAGCTTAAAGCTCGTGGCCTGGAAACCTCATGCCCGCAGCGGGTGAGCCCCTGTCTAGAAATGCTCATTCTGCAGAAATCCAAACTCTCAAACAGATTATGATACCACCAAGAAAAAATTCCTTACAAAGAAGAATCTTCCCGCAGTTAGTTACTTACAAATCATTCGCTGTCATTAAAAAGATGGGTGGAAAAACCACTGGAGAAGAAAAATAGCTTTGGCGAAAAGTTTCAAGGCAACCTTTTGTAACAACCAGAACCTGAAAATCTCTCAGAAACTTAAATAACCTTTGTATTGTAATGAAAAGCAATGCTAAAACACCATTTCACATGCAAACACTTAAACCATAGTTTTGTTTTCAAAGAGGTACATTCTGATAAAATTTGATTAGCTGTGTGATTGAATCAGAGGCACATCTGTCAGTGGAATAAACTAATATGACCATCTTACCATTACTTTCACATGAAGTCATAAATGTAAATTAGCTCCCGGGCAGGTAGAACTGGGAAAGAATAAATATTCCTTTGTGTTTGGATAAAAGTAGCCACAGAAATAACCAGACAAAATTTCCATGATTTTGTTCTCTCTGAAACTCCCTGACAATCCCATGCATAAAAAATGGTATCTTAGGGGAAGCAGATGTGGCTCAAGCTACTGGGTTTCCATCCACCATGTAGGAGGACCCAGGTTTGATCCCCAGGGCCTCCTGGTGAAGATGTGCCTGCAGGGCGAGCGATGCCACAAGATGATGATGCAATAAAGGAGAGACGCAGGGGAGAGTCAAGGAGAGACGCAACAGAAACCAGGAACTGACGTGACACAAGCGACAGGGAACATTTCTCCCACATCAGAGGTTCCCGGGATCAAATCCTGGTGAAGCCTAGCGGAAAAAACGAGAAGAGAAGACAAAAAGAAACAGACACAGAAGATCACACAGTGAATGGACACGGACAGCAAAATCAGCAGGATGGGAGAGTGGGGGAGTGGGGAGTGGGGGGTGGGGATGGAAAAATGGTATCTTAATGTTTTCATGTGTATTTCTCTATCATTTGAAGATAAACACCTTTTAATATGTTTTTGGTCATTTAAATTTTCTACTCTGTGAATGGCCCCATATTATTATTATTATGGCTATCTTTTTCTTATTGGTCCGCAGGATAAATTTAAATATTCTAGCTCTGTGCTATCCAGTACAGAAGCACTGGAACTGTGGGTAGTCCAAATCAAGATGTGCTGCATGTAAAATACTGGGATTCCAAGATGTAGTACAAAAGAGAGAATGAAAAATGTCTTATTCACAATTTTTATGCTGACTACACATTGAAATGATAATATTTTGGATATAGTGGATTAAATAAAATATAGTATTAAAATGATTTCATTTGCCTGTTTTTATAAGTGGCTGCTAGAAAAGACTTAAAGCTACTTTTTAAGTGACTAATAGAAAATTAAAAAATAGATACTTGGCTTGCATTATTTTTCTTTTGGACAATGCTCCTCCAGATACTAAAATTTTTTCTATCTGCAGATATCTTCTCCCAATTTATTCTTGCCTTTTCACTTTCTTTATGGTATCTTTGGTGGGAAAAAAAAAAGTTTTAATATTGATGCAGTTAAATTCAAAAATAGTTTCTTTTATGTCTTTTAAGAAAACCTCCTGTCTTCATATCATTTTAAAAATTCTGTATTTCATTCCAGTCATCTTAAATTATTTTTTCTCATGTTTTAAACATGAGAAAAATTCCATCTGGAATTCTGTGAGTGTGTTGCAAGGTTTGGGTAGCCTTTTATTTTGTGTGTGTTGAAAGCCCACTGTACCTACACTATTTATCGAATGAGTCCCTTCCCCCATTCATTTGTAAAACCAGCTGTCACTTATTAAGCTTCTGGGTGCGCTGAGCTCTGTGTTCTGTGTCACTGATGGAGCAGCAATCCCTACCCCATGCCCACTGTTTCTGTTGTTAAGGCTTTGCAGCTTTCCTGGGCTGAGCAATCTCTCTGCTCGCCCCTCTGCTTCTTCACTTTCTGTGGCTCTTAGAACTTTCCAAGTTGCTGATCTGCATCCCCCATCACTGCAGGGGTGTGATGCTGGGGTTCTAGCTGGGGGGCCGGGGGCCCTCTAAAGTCCCCGGATCTGTTTCCCATCTTGAGAGGACCTCTTCCTCTCCCGGCCCCGGCCATGGGGCCATTTCAAGCTGTAACCCCAGGGTATTTTTCAGCCTCCGCTCTCTAGCACGACACAGGTTCTCAGCGTCCCTGGACAGAGGGCATGCTCAGAGCTCCCAGGGCACCAGAGTTTCAGCCTCCTCTCGCTGCAACTCACAACCCCTTCCCTCAGTGCTCTGGGTTCCCTCCTTTCCTGCTCACCATGATGCCCTTTCCTCTTCAAGCACAATGTTATAGTTTTAGCGTGCTTTTATTATTTTATCTATTGTTTCTCTGCACTTGGGGTAGAAGGGGAAGGTTTCTGCAGGCACTCGATCCACCACTAAAAATTATGTGGATGGGGAGCAGATGAGGCTCAAGCTGTTAGGCACCTGCCTCTCACACGGGAGGTCCCAGGTTTGTTTTCCAGTGCCTCCTAAAGAAAAAAACAGACAACAAGCAAAAAACAATGAACAGACAAGGAGCAAATGACAACAAGCAAACAATGAGCAGACAACAAGCACAAACAACGAGGAAAAAAAAATAGCGAGCAGAGCGAGCCATCTCGGGAGGTGAGGAAAATGATGTAGACGTATATTTATTAATATGGGAAATATCTATGACATGTAAGGGGAAAAAACAAGTATCGAACAGGACAAATATGTTCGGTTCTAATTTAAAATACAAAATATGCGAGCATATACGTACATAAATGGGAACTGTGTATTAAGGTTTTCCAGGGTGATTAGAACAGAGGTAGATTTGAGGTACATCTGATGACAGACAAGAAAAAAGACAAGAGAGAGAATGAGAGGGAGACCGTTTTAATGCTGCACATTCAGTCATTTTGGAACTGAAGCAAGCTTCGTTCAAACCACAGGAGCGGCTCCACTTGCAACCTGGCACTCCTGCGATAAATGGTCGTGTGACATCTCGCAATGGCGTCGGCCGGGGATCTCTGCTCTACTCTCTCATTAACTGGACCCTGATTCCTTTCAGTCTCCCCTTTACTCCTGCCACTGCCTACTGCTGCCACCGCTCTCTGTGTTTTTCTCTCCAACTCATAGTTTCTGCTCATTCACCACTCCCACTGCCTCTGAGCGCCTGCTCACCGCTCTCTGTGTTTTGTTACCTCTGTGTTTCTCTACTACCCACATGTATCTCTGTTTTTCTCCACAGAAGAATCGGATTCATTTGGTTCTTCAGACTGGAGCACCCTTTTTGGACCAAGTCCCCACAGCAAATCATCTCAGAGAACTCTGGCTTTCTGGTGTCCTTTACACATGGCTGCCTTTGGGACAGACACCTGCTCCCATCAGCCATGGTCACAAAGTTGCCAGGAAGCCCTTGGCGCTGGAGGAGGCAGTGGGCATGGCAGTCATCTAGGCATGGAGGACACACATTACAGCATCAGGAGCTGCTCTGGAGTGGGAGCGGATTAAAACTTTCTTTTCCTTTTTTTTTGTTTTTTTGTTTTTTTGTTTTTTTGTTTTTTTGTTTTGGCTTGTCTTCTTTTTCTATAAGAATATCGAATTTTTTCTCATGTACAATTTTAATGTTTGGCACTGCTAAATAAACCTTGTTCTTCATATTTCTTTAAACCTTGCCTTAACTGGTGTATTCTATTCAAATGGTATTCTTCAGCATAATAACGTAATTAACAGTAGTGAAATTAGAGAAGATGAAAGATCATTTTTCTTTACTGTAATAGAGTACTTACCTTATGGAAAATCAGTGTAATAAACCCAAAAGCATCAACATCCACCTCGAGATCAATGACCCCCCTGGAAGGGGTCAATTAAATGGAAGTAAACCAAAGGTCTGCCTTTAGAGTCAAATCCATAAATGATAGTAATCATAATCACATCTGTTTTGTAAAACTTGGCATGATGTGATTATAATGACGTTGACAGCATCTTACATTTGCATAGCAAGGAAATTTCCTATATTTCATCTCGTTTGATTGCCAGAGCAATTCTGTGAAGTGGATAAGACATGAGCTATTATTCCCATTTTATAGTTGAGAAACTGATGTTCAGAGAGACTAAGTAAAATGGTGAGGTAGAAATAGGATTCAGAAATATTGACTTAGTCCATTGTTCATTCCAGTATACTTAAAATCCCATGAATACTATTGTAAGTTATTTCTATTGGGACATTCCATTATAACATTCTTCAGTCACTTCAATAATATAGCATGTAATCCTTTTGACTCACAACTATATCCCCATACCATCAATTCAATTACATTAAAACCAACGAACATTTGGCATTCTTTTCTTATCCCAGTTTAATCATTTTCTTATGGAAGTAAGACCTTGACAATGTCCAGCCCTGACATTTTCACAATCTCATCATATGGCACCTTGTTTTGCTTTTTGAAGCACATCTGGAGCAATGGCAGTAATTATTTTTTCCAAACATGCTGGAAATTCCCAAATAGCCACCATCTGAAAAAGGAAGAAATGTTCCACATACAAAAGTTTTAAAATACTGATGTTAATATCACCATACTATACTACTGCAGCAATATTCTCATGCACAAATTTTCAAGATGCCTGGAGTTATAACTTCAAATGGGCATAAAAAAGGTATATTGATAAGACTTGCATTTGAAGATAACAGAAATATTTACTACAATGACTTAGGCTAAAAGGAGTTGATTTTTTTTTTCCATGCGACAAGAAGCCCTGAGTTGGGCAAGCAGATCTAAGCAGGTACTCAAAGATGCCATCAAGGAACTAGACTGTTTATATCATTTTGTTTGTAATGGCCACATAATGGCTGCTGCGGCTTCAAGCAGCGTGTCTACACTCAAGGGGAGGGGAAAGGTAAAGCATCATCCGTCTCTTATTTTATTATTTTGTTCAGGGAAAGAGATACTTTTTCAGAAATCCCTATAGAAGAATTCCTCTTAGGTCTCAAGATCTCTTTGGTAAGAACTAGCTTCCATGACAACTCTTCTCTGACATGTAATCTGGGAAACTGGAGAGCAGGGCTGTCATGACTGGGCTAGGTCAATCACAATCCGTTGCTTGAGACTGGGCTCATGGCTGCTCCATCCAAAACCTAGGTTGGGTTGTGGTGGTGGGATCTACCACATGTCGATCAAATATTACATGGTGGTGCCAGTGGATAAGCAAGTCCTGGGGCAAATGGACAAAGGAGGCCAGGTAACCCCAAAAATGGGGTGGAAGGGACCCCCAGCTGCACCCCTGGGATGGCCAAGGTTTGTTTTTTGGTTTGTTTGCTTGTTTGTTTGTTTTTACCTTTTCTTGAACTGAGTGAAATGGGAGGAGAGGATTTTAAAACTTGAACTCAATAACATTTTTGGGTCTGCCTGCATTTTAAAAATAGATTTGATTGTCTGAGAAAAGTTGTGAAACCCTATAATCTCGTGACAAGAATGGGTCTCTTCCAGAGGGGATAAATTCTGAACGCCAGCAGAGCTGCCCTGGGATGGTACCACCAGCCAACATCAAACTACCAAGAGATCTGTGAGGATTCAAACTGCTAAAATGTCTGGGAGAGATTTTCATTATCTTTATTGACAACTAGCTTTAGTGACAAGATGAAATAATTAGCAACTGTAAGTCTGAAGCATATAGCTCTCCCGCAGTAGAAGGAATCCAGAGGTGTAAAGGCAAGTTAACCAAGTCTAGGGCCCTTTCATATGAACACAAGTGGTATGGAGCTAAGATTATGACAAGAAGCCAGGGAAAACACAGCCGCTGAATTCATCAGCAGAATGAACGTTCCATGTGGTAGTCAAGCTATTGCTTTACAAATTAGCCACCGTAATTAATAGAAAATGTGCTACAATAATGAGTGGTGTTTTACTAACTACTCTGCCAGCATGCATTGCAAACAGGTCTAATATTTAATATTCCCAT
Organism: Dasypus novemcinctus; assembly: GCF_030445035.2. Lineage (NCBI taxonomy): Eukaryota > Metazoa > Chordata > Mammalia > Cingulata > Dasypodidae > Dasypus > Dasypus novemcinctus. The sequence goes on from NC_080701.1 coordinate 11,522,131, forward strand.
TTTACTTATTTCTGTTCCTTGGAAGGCAGTTTGCCTATATTTAACATCATCACTTGTTTGTCAAAGTTAACTGAGCTATAATTTGCCTCTCAGTCACTGTCTTGAAATTAGAGAACAGTAGAGCTGGGAGGGATTTCAATCAGTGCTTCTCGATGGAGGCATGGTTGGCATTTTGGTCAGAAGAAGTCCTTGTGGTTGGTGGGGGATTGATCCCCACGTGGCAGGGCATTCATTATCCCCAGCCCCTGGACATTAAATGCCAGTAGCTCTCCTCCATCATGCTGATGACCACATGCACGCCCACACGTTCTCAAATATCCTGCGAGGCTACCATTCGGCCACAGGCCAAGATCTAGCGAATGGCATAAATTCCGAGGCAAGATGCTCATTGCTCTCCAGAACCATACGACAGGTGGGAGAGGCAGGACTGGAACCCAGGTCGCCAGGCCCTGAGTCTGAGGAATGTCACACAACAGCTTGCCTCTTCCCTTGAACAGATACTTACTGATGTCCTCCCTTTTACATGATAGCTATTTAACCAATAGATGTGGATTAGCTGAGAACTGAACCCCACCGACGCCAATGGTATTTATTAGCAGGTGCTCATCTATGACAAAAGGCATGCCAAATAAATAACTAAGCAAAGGCATTTTGCTTCTGGACTCTAGTCTATTATTTGGAGAGGAATGTGTTGCTTCCAGGCTCAGACAAAGGCAAAGGGTTTGGGATAAGGATGTTTGGTGCAAGAGCAAAGTCAGAGTGAGATCATAAACACGCAGCTGGGGGCCCAGAGAAGAGCTTTGTTCAAGTCCATGCTCGCAAAGCCCGAGGAAAGTACTCAGAAAGATTTTCAGAAACACCTCCCCTATTTCTTTTTTGCCAAGCAAGCATTTCTTCGGTAACATTTCACTCCCATGGCCTGACCTTCTACTTTCATCACGGTTCCCACTTCCTTCACTAAATAGGAAAGAAAGCAGAAAGAGAATGCCTCTTGAACAAAAAAGACCATTTCCTGGACATTATGATAACCATTTCTTTGAAATGAGACAGTCTGTATCAAATATTCCTCTTTTTGCCCTCCTTGCCAATCACTAATATACATACTCTGTTTATCATTTAATCATTCCACAAAATTACTGAGTGCCCACTAGCCACAGCCGCCCTGCTCACTGTTGGAAAACAGCTGTGAAAAATAGAGATGGCGTGCAGAAATGTGTAGAAGACAGGACATGTGGCTTTGGAAAACCGGGTTCAAATCCCAATTCAGTTCCTTTGTAACTACTTAACTTGATCATATTCCCTCTCAGAGCCTCAGTTTTCTCAATTTTAAAAGTGGGGAAAATACTTTCTGAACTCAATTAATTAAATATAAATTATGGGAAAATTCCAAGCACAGTGCCTGGCATGTAAATGTGTGCCCTAATTTCCATTTCCTTCTGAAAGTCCTGTTCTCTAATGATAGTTTTGTCATTATCCTGAGCTAAGACTTTGGGTGAGCCACCCAACCTCATGGTTCCCTCATATGTAAGGTGAAGGTGATGCCTGCCTTACCAACTTCACAGGGGTATTATGAGGTTCAAATGATTTTTTTTTTCTTAATTTAATTTAATTTTTTATTTTATTTATTTCTCTCCCCTTCCCCCCCCCTCAGTTGTCTCTTCTCTATGTCATTTGCTGCGTGTTCTTTTTTGTCCGCTTCTGCTGTTGTCAGTGGCACGGGAATCTGTGTTTCTTTTTGTTGTGTCATCTTGCTGTGTCAGCTCTCCTTGCGTGTGGCGCCATTCCTGGGCAGGCTGTACTTTCTTTCGTGCTGGGTGGCTCTCCTTACGGGGCGCACTCCTTGCGCGTGGGGCTACCCTACGTGGGGACACCCCTGCGTGGCAGGGCACTCCTTGCGTGCATCAGCACTGCGCATGGGCCAGCTCCACATGGGTCAAGGAGGCCCGGGGTTTGAACCATGGACCTCCCATGTGGTAGGTGGACGCCCTAACCACTGGGTCAAGTCTGCTTCCCTCGAATGATTTAAAAGAAGAAAACACACACATAGATCTCAATCCAATTTTTTATGCTTAATTTAGATTTTAATTTAAATGCATGCATACACCAATTGGATTAACTTGCTTTAGATTCATCGCATTGAATATAGAACTGGACTAACATAAACTCAATTCTGTGGATGGCATATGTTTGCCTTATTTTTAAAAAACTAATCTTTACATGCTTTTTGCCAAACTGTTATATTCTCTTTGATCCATTAACATCTCTGCAATCTTTTATCACACATAGAAAGCTTCCTTTCTTTATCTTTAGAATAAGCCTCCAAACATACATGCATATCTTATATCTCAATCCAATTTTAAGATCCTATGATGTCACTGTGATAAACATAGCTGTCCTGTGGTGAATGCAAGTATCCTGCAAACTATATAAAATTAGCATGGTGTATTTGTAATGAAAAGAAAAAACACTTTCGCATCTGACTGGATTCAAATCCAAAACCAACCATTGACTAGCAGACAAACTTTAAAAAAGGTTTTAAACACACATTCATTTCCTCAATACTGAAATACTTATCTCCCAAAGTGAGTGTAAAGATTAAGTTAATAATGTATGTGGAATACTTAGCAGGATAAAGGCTCAGTAAGGGTTTGTGGCCATTCCCAAGAGCAGGCTTGATGCTTTAGCTGAGAAGACCATTTCCTCTTTCGTAGTTCGACTAAGGTCTCGTCATTTTCCAAGATTCAAACCCTGGATACCTTCTATGGGCAGCTCTGACCACCAGCCCCACCTACTGACTCCCAGTAGCTCTTTTTGTTCTCCCCTGATGCTCTGTGCTTACCTATTTCAACTCACCAAGCACTCCAAATTAGTGGCTGGGTTTTTCTACATTTGCCTCATCCACTAGACTAGAAGAGTTGAGAAAGTTCCAGGGACTGGCTCTCACCTTTACACTCTAGCTCCTCATGTGTAGTAAGTGCTAACATACCCTTTCCATGTGAAAGTTGAAGGAAATAAAGACACACGCAGTCAACAGAACCACACCCCAAAAGGGTGAACGCTTTTCCTTCCTCACCTTCCCACCAGCCAAGAGAGCTGCCATCTTCTCACTGAAGCACAGAAGTTTGAAGTCATTTGATAGTGTTTTCAGTGGTGCCAAAAAGCAAATCAAAAGAATTTCTAAGAGACTGTTTTTCTCTTGATTTTGAAAGCCAGTGTCCAAGCTCTGAGATCATGTGGCGAGAAATGATAGTCCCCTTAGGACAAACAAGAGATAATTCCAGTTACTTCCCCTTTCCATGCCACTGTATCCAGGCCATTCATTCCCAAAATAAAAAATGGGAATTAAAAACAAGAGTGTGGTCTACTTAAGATCCTTATCCATTCAAGACCGCATGGAAGTTGTGAGAGCTATGGCTAATTCGGCCTACCTTTGTCATTGCATTGGTTCCTTATGTCTATAGCCCCTGCCTCAGTTTCCTCTCTGGTCAGGGCAGCCAGATAGACAGTCTGTTGTTGTCTTCGTGGAATGGGCAAGGAGGGAAAATGGAAGAGAGGGCATCTGTTACTAATTCTGCCAGTCTTGACGTATTTATCATACTTTTTCCCGTTTAATCCTCTCCAAACTCTGTGAGGTAGTTAAGCAGTTCATAATCTCGGCTTTACAGATGTAAGCCGAAGAGCTGTCAGATAATGCAGGCTGTCTGAAATCCACTGTACCGCGTGGGCCTCTCCCACATGGGAAAATCTCTCTGGGTGACGTCACCAAACTGCATGCAGCCATCACACCCATTCTTTCTTTCATTCACGGGCTCTGGAGCCAGGCACGCTGGGAATGAGTTCCAGCCACAGAACATACTATCTGTGCGAACTTGTGCTAGATGGTTACGTGCCCCTCTTCAGGCTGAATTTCCTTATAAGAAAATGAAGATTATAAAAATGCCTGCCTCCTTGGACCATTCGGAAGATAGAATGAGATAGCACGTGCAAAGGGCTTGAGACATTCTGCCGCTATGCCAGGTCCAGCACCTTTAAACCTGGTTTTACCAAAGTGCCAGGCCAGAGGAGAACCAGTGCCATGACCAACCCTCCAAAAAACAGCAAGCACCATTTTAATAATGCTCCAAATAAAGTGCGATGGAGTACTCACCAACAGGAAGTGATTATTTCTACCCAAAGGAGCAGAGGTAAAAATGTGTCACCACGTTTTAGGTGGTGACCTTTTAGGTGGCCCTTGCAGGATCCATCATATGCCTGGTTTGGGAGCAGGGGTGGCAGGGCTGTGCCACAGGCCTGGGGAATTCTGTAAACCAGCCTTGGGATGTGACTATGGAGCCACATAGGGATCAAGTGTGCAGTGCATGGAAGGGGTGGCAGGAGATCCCCCTAGAACTAGAGATTCAAGTCAGAGTGAAGAATCTGGCATGTCAGGCTCCAGGGTTTGGGCTTCGTCTGTGGGCAGTGGGGAGCCATGAAAAGCTTCTAAGCAGGGGAGTCACCTGTTGTTGTTTACTTCTTGGAAAGAGAACCAGGGAGCCATAGGGACCATGAATTAGAAGGGAGAGAGCAGGAGGCAGGAAGTCCATAGTGACACCTCAGCACGTGAGGGGTGCACGAGAGCTGGGAAGGAAATGGAGAGTAGGGCTCCTGTCAGACTGTCCCGGGGACCACCCAGACACACCCAGCGCCCCTCCCAGCCCTCTCCTACCTGCAGTTGTTTCAGTATGTTTCTCTTCCACAGCATGAAGGCCGGGGAGCGGTAGAGCTAATGAAAAGACCTGACCATACCTTAAACCAGGAAATGGGAAAAAGCAGTTCTAGCTGCTGATCAGGGCCAGAACTCTCAGTGGCAGGCACCGCCTCTGGGTGGCATAAATACCAGGACAGCTTTGGCTCCAAGGCCAAGTGGAGAGCTGCTCTCTCCCCAGCAGTGGGCCTCCCCTGAAGGCCAGCGGGATGGGATCTTTCCCCAGCACTTTTGGTCCCTCTACTGTGTAAATAATAAAGCCGTCCTTTGCTTAGAGTCTTCGTTGTACCTGAGCCTGTGTTCCCACAACATACCGTGTAGCGGCTCACGCCCAGACCACATGGATTGCAAGTGGCAGTAATGCAGGTCTGGTACTCATTTCTCTAGGGGAAGGCTTTTTAGGGTTGCATCCTCTTTTTTTCAGAATCAAAAGTCCCTATAACATTAAGGCAGGACTTAAGAATTTGAGAAGTGGGACAATTGCAAAAGTAAAAAAATTGGGAAAAAGAAAAGGTAGTTTGTGAGGGTTGCAGCAGTGAATTATTATTTGATCTGGATGGCCTTCTTGCCAACTTGAAAGAGGCCTCCAATAAGACTTTGAAATGTAGACAGTTATTGTAGCTGTCATTCAATAAATGAACTGTGCTTACCACATTACCATTTCCCCATGGCTCAGCATTCTGACATTCCCCTGGAGAGAGTATACTGATCAAAATCAAGACATTCAGAAAGATAATACTGACGTATAGGGAGTCTTTTCAGGGGCTATTTTACCAGCTGGACCCAAAGAACACAAATGGCTGGGGAGTGAGATGCTCTGACTCCATCCCCTCATCGAAGCAGCAAGAACTGACATTTTTTACAAAGCTCCACAAAACAGCTGAAGGCCTGCAGTAACAGGAAGAGCTACTTAAATGTTGTAGGATCTTGTGCTCTTCTGGCTGGCCCGTCCTCATGGAGGTAGCCTGTGCTCCCATATGGATCCCCGGTCAGTACAGAAAGGGCAGAGCAGCCCCTTGTGACACACTAGAAGCTCGTGCACTGGCCAAGTCTGTCTGGTGGTAGCCTCAGGGACTCACCAACCCAGAACTTGCCCTTATGTAAAAGGCAGCTCACAGAGATCTTCTACAGAACACTGTGGGACAGCTGTCAAGCCATGTTCCCTGGGGCAAGGGATTGCTGGCTGTTGAATACACAGAGCAGTGCCCAGAACTGTGAGAAAACTGTTTCCTAGGGAAGATGGGACATTCATAACCATGGACCACACTCGCAGGCCCAAGAGCAGATTAACGCACAGAAAGGGTGAGGGGGCACCCTATGCGTTGGCCTGGAGCCATTCTCTAAACTCATTGCATGGATAAGCCCTGAAGGAGTGCACTTGCAAGGTCAATCTATAAAAACTAAGAAAGATTTTTGCTGTTGTTGTTGTTCCTGTTATTATTTCTTTGTTGGCTCCTGGCATTCAAGGAAAGCTCTGTCATAATATTAGCTGGATAGAAGCTTAAGGAACAGATACCTCAGAGTCTGGATTCAAGCAATAACATATCATAAAATATAAAAATATTCAGGTTTCTACAAAAGTTTGTGAGACCAACAAAGAAACAGGAAGCAATGGCCCAGATAAGGGAGAAGATTAAAGCATTAGGAACCATTAATGAGGGCAGTCAGACCTGGAACATAACAAGCAAAGACTTAAGAAATGGTTCTAAATATGCTTAAAGAGCTAAAGGGGAGCAAGGACAAAAAACTAAAGGGTATCAGAAAAATGACAGATGAACACAAGGAGAACATCATTAGAGAGATGGAAACTATGTAAAGGAGCCAAACAAAGTTAAAGACCACTGTCACAGAAACTAAAAATTCCTTTAGAGGGCTTCAAAAGCAGATTGGAGCATGAAACAGCATCAGCGAACTTGAAGATAAGGCTGTTGAAATCTTTCCATCTGAGGAGCAGAAAGAAGAAAAAATGAAAAAAGGTGAACAGAGCCTGAGGAATCTGTGGGATGCCATCAAACTTTTCAATACATCCATTTGTGGGAGTCCTAGAAGGAGAGAAGAGAAAGGAGGAGAAAGAAAATTCAAAGAAATAATGGCTAAAAAGTTCCCAAATTTAACAAAGACATAACTGTACACATCCAAGATGTTCAACAAACTCCAAAGAGAATAAACCCAAGCAGACCCATATTGTGGCATATTATAACAAAATTGTCAAATGCCAAAGATTAAGAGAGAATTCTGAAAGTTGCAAGCAAGAAGCAACATGTCCTCTATGAGAAAGCCTCAGTTAAATGCCAATTTCTCATCAGAAACCATGGCAGTAAGAAGGCAGTGGGAAGGTACATTTAAAGTGCTAAAAGCAAAAAGAAAAAGAAAAAAAAGGCAACCAAGAATTCTTTAACCAGCAAAACTGTCTTTCAAAAATGAGGGAGGAATTAGACATACCCAGATAAACAAAAGCTGAGGGAGTTTATCACCACTAGACTGGCCCTACAAGAAATGCTAAAAAGAGTTCTGCAGGTTGAAGGAAAGGACACTAGACAACAAACTGAAGTCGCATGAAGAAATAAAGATGTTCAGTAAAGGTAATGACATGGGTACATATAAATACCAGTACTATTGTATTTTTGGTGTGGAACTCAACTTTTTACATTCTACAGGATCTAAAAGGTCATTGCAAAGTCAAGATGGTGGGTTTGCAGTGAGGATCTGTGGAGGCATGAAAATAGGTATGCCTAGAAGCAGATTTTAAAAGCAGTTTCTCTTCAAAGCATGTCTTTTTATACCCCCTGACAAGCATCTTGATTTGCTATGGCAGCAGTAAAATGGACAACATCAAGCAGAACTATCTTGAAACACTTATTTCTAATCCAAAATGGAGCTTTGTATTGTTTGTCATTAATCTATGTACTCTTCTCTTCCAGATGACTATAATTGCAAAGTAGAGCTTGCTTTGGCATCCAATGGCAGGATGATAGTATGCTACCACCCTTCTGTGGATATTACCATATGAACACACAAAACCTATCCCTCAGCCAGACCCTATACATAATAATAACAATGACCAAGTGCTGAAAAACAGATTAGAAGAAAAAGATGACCATCCTGAGCAGGACCCAGGATAGAACAACTCAGCAAAATGTTCTTTACAACTAAATACCATTGGTATCCTCGTGGACAGTATCACAAACATCACAGAAACATGAACCCTCCAAAAGAAAGATGATTTTCAGGCTCTTAAGAATCAAAGAGAAATGTTATCTTTTGCCTCATTTGCCATTTGAGAAAATGCAATCTGGTGTATTCACTAATACATTATATAGTAAAATATCTTCATATAAAATAAATAAATAAAAGGCAATTGCATAAAATATAATGATAAATCAGTGATTTCAGGAGTCAAAAATTAAAAAGGTAATTTGTGACAAGAACTACATAAAATTGGAGGACAGGGCTATGGCAACAAGCAGTTTGTACGTGCTATTGAAGTTAAGTTGGTATCTAAAGTATAATATCATAACATATTTAGGAGGTTAAATTAAAGTCCCATGGTAACTACAAAGAAAATATCAGACAGTAGCAAGCTTATAGAGTAGACGTTACCAGCGGGCTGGGTTAGTGGGAATCAGGTGTTAATGCATAATGGGTGTAAGCTTTCTGACTGGGGAAATGGGAAAATTTTAGTAATGGAATTTAGTAACGGAAAGTGTTGAGGGTATCGCAATATTTTGTGTGACAATTTCACTGAATGGTATACTTGAGAATGGTAGAGATGGAAGAGTTTATGCTGTATGTATGTTCCCACAATTGAAAAAAAAAAGGAAGAAAGAAAACAACCAACAAGATAGCAGCTCCTGCTACAGGGCAGTTGGTAAACACCCAGAGTTCTCTGGAGCTAGCTGAAGAACCTGTTTGGGGGCTCCAGGAGACAGAAGAGCATCCTGCCACATCATTGAAGGAATGGAAGGAGGAGACTGCCCATCTGCAGAGAAGACTTGAAAGTAGAGCACTCCATACTCTGGAGGTTGGTGCCCATCCTCCACTGGAGGCACAAGCTACCTCAGGAGCTGTTCTGTGGCTGGAATTGAAAGCCCCACTTCCCAAAAATGGGGAGGAAGAGACCTTTGGGCACCAGCTTCAGCTACTGATGAGTAAATTCAGCGGACTAAAGTATAATCTTGAGAATAGCAAAAGTTTGAGTCTGTCCAAGTCAGAAAGAGGCCAGTCGCTGCCATCTTAACTCTGTGCCTAGCATAAGGGGAAGTGGGGCGGACTGAAAATCCCAGTGCTAGTGGTGACCAGCTTCTTTCCATCCAGATCAGATTGCAGGTCTAGCCTAAGCCCCAACCCCACCTCCAGCAGGGAAGAAACTGGGAGGGACTGAGCCAGCCACTCGGAAAATTACCAGCCAAGCCATGGAGGCCAGTTATCACCTTACTTTGGCGGCACAGGCTGCCCCAGGAGCTATTCTGTGGCTGGAACTGGAAGCTCCATTTCCCAAAAACAGGGAAGGAGGAGATGGTCGGCCACTGATTTTGGCTACTGATTAGTAGACTCAACTGGCTGAGGTATAACCCTAGGAACAGCTGAGGTGTGAATCTGCCCAAGTAAGAAAGAAGCCGGTGGCCACCATTTTGACTCTGCCCCAGGCTGAGGGGAAGTCATGCTGACTGAAAATCACAGTGATGGTAGGAACCAGTTTCTTTCACCCAGATTGGCCTGCAGCCCTAGTCTAGGCTTCAACCCTACCTCTGGCAGGGAAGAGGCTGGTGGGCCCTGCACCAATCTATCCAGGTAACTGCACAGACTGAATAAGCAGATGTCTACGGAGCAACTGTGGTCATCTTGGACCTGCACTGCATAGACTGCTGCCCACACCTGCAGCTCCATCTCACCCCAGGCAGGGGAGAAAGGGACATGAAGCTTCATCAGTCTCTCTGGGCAACTACAGTCTAGGCCTGCATGACTTGGATTATTCCACATAGCTGTGACTCAGTCCTACCCCTGCCAAAGGAGAAAGTTGAGAGAAGCTTCATTGGTCCCTGGGGCAATGAGGGCAACTTGAGCCTCCACAACTTATAGCACCAACTACATCCTTGGCTCCTACTGCACAAACAGCAAGGGAGAAAGGGCAGGAAGCTCTAAACTAAAGAGAAAATCAGCACCCAGAATACTCTAGTAAGCCAGATGCCAAGAAACCAACAAAAAATTATAACCCACACCAAGAAACAAGAAGATATGGCCCAGTTAAAGGAACAAGATAAGCCTCCAGATGACATAAAGGAATTTAGACAACTAATCATAGATGTTCAAATAAATGTCCTTAATAAATTCAATGAGATGGCTAAAGAGATTAAGGATATTAAGAAGACATTGGATAAGCACAAAGAAGAACTTGAAAGCATCCATAGAAAAATAGCAGGTCTTATGGGAATGAAAGTCACAATAAATGAAATTAAAAATACACTGGAATCATATAATAGCAGATTTGAGGAGGCAAAAGAAAGGACTGGAGAACTTAAAGAAATGGCCTCTGAAAGTGAACATACAGAAAAACAGATGAAGAAAAGAGTGGAAAAAATTGAACAAGGTCTCAGGGAACTTAAAGACAGCAAAGAGGGAAGCAGACTTGGCCCAGCAGTTAGGGCGTCCGTCTACCACATGAGAGGTCCAGGGTTCAAACCCCAGGCCTCCTTGACCTGTGTGGAGCTGGCCCACGCTCAGTGGTAATGCACACAAGGAGTGCTGTGCCACACAGGGGTGTCCCCGTGTAAGGGAACCCCACATACAAGGAGTGCGCCCCATAAGGAGAGCCACCCAGCACGAAAGAATGTTCAGCCTGCCCAAGAATGGCACCGCACATACAGAGAGCTGACACAACAAGATGACACAACAAAAAGAAACACAGATTCCCATACCGCTGACAATAACAGAAGCAGACAAAGAAAAACACGCAGCAAATAGACACAGAGAACAGACAACTGGGGCGAGGGAGGGGAGGGGAGAGAAATCAATCAATCAATCTATCAAAAAAAATTTTAAAAAAAAAGGACAGCAAAGAACATACAAACGTACATGTCATGGGTGTCCCAGAAGAAGAAGAGAAAGGAAAAGGGTCAGAAGGAATATTTGAAGAAATAATGGTAGAAAATTTCCCAACCCAATTGAAGGACATAAATATCCATGTCCAAGAAGCACAACATACTCCCATCCAAAAAAAATCTGAATAGACCAACCACGAGACACATACTCATCAGAATGTCAAATGCCAAAGACAAAGAGAGAATTCTGAGAACAGCAAGAAAAAAACAATGCATAACAAATAAGGGATATCCAATAAGATTAAGTGCTAATTTCTCACCAGAAACCACGGAGGCAAGAAAACAGTGGTCTGATATATTTAAGATACTACAAGAGAAAAACTTCCAGTCAAGATTCTTGTATCCAGCAAGATTGTCCTTCAAAAATGAGGGTAAGATTAGAATATTCACAAATAAACAGAAACTGAGAGAATTTTTAACCAAGAGACCAGATTTTCAGGAAATGCTAAAGGGTGTGCTAGAGCCTGAAAATAAAAAACAGGAGAGAGAGGCCTGGAAGAGAGTCTGTAAATAAAGATTATATCAATAAAAGTAATCAAAATTGTCAAAAGAGTGGGGAAAATAAAATATGACAGATAGAACTCAAATAGGAATAAACTTAACCAACGATGTAAAGCACTTGTATTCAGAAAACTGCAACTCAATGCAATTCTACTCAAACTGATATACAGATTCAACGCAATCCCAATAAAAATTCTACCAGCATTTTTTTAAATTGAAAATACAATTATCAAATTTATTTGAAAGGGTAAGAGTCCTGCCAGAAACATCTTAAAAAGGAAAAGTAAGCTCGCATCTCCAGACTTTAAATTATTATACATAGCTATAGTGGTAAAAACTGCATGGTATTGGCACAAAGACAGGCACATAGACCAATGGAACCAAATTTATGGCTCAGAAACAGACCCTCACATGTATGGTCAAGTGATTTTTGACTAGCCTGTCAAATCCACACAGCTTGGGCAAAATATTCCATTCAACAAATGGTGTGGAAAGAACAGGATATCCATAACCAAAAGAAGGAAAGAGGACCCTGATCTCACACCTTATCCAAAAATTAACTCAAAATGGATCAAAAACCTAAAAATAAAAGCAATAACCATAAAGCTTCTAGAAGAAATTGTAGGAAAATGTCTTCAAGCCCTGGTGGTAGCTGGTGGATTCTTAAAGGAGATAAGTGGAGGGCTGAGATGGACTACTGATGTTTAATGTATGTAGAAGTTTTAATTAGCTTTAATGTAAAAGTGTGGAAATGTATCGAGTGGATGGTAACAAATAGTGAGTAACGGCTAGTTTATAAATGGGGATGTGGCTGAAAATGGTCTTCTAGGGATGCCAAAGATGTACTGTGGTGATAATGGGGCAGTATGGAGAATGTGTGCCAAATGTACACTATGGACATGGAAACAATCAGATGATATTATTTTATCTGTAACAAATGTTCCACTCTAGCGTGGTGTGTTCATAGATTGTTGTTGTTTGGCAATTCACATGTGCATGATTGTTTTATAAGTTTATAATTTCTGTCATAAAAAATATATTTTAAAAATAATAATAGGGTGAGTAGGGGGGAAGATACACCAAATGTAAGATAAGGACTATAATTATTAGTAAGATTTTGACAATATTCTTTCATAACCCATAACAAATTTCTCATGACAATGCACGGTGTTGGTGAGCATTGATGTATGGGACCCCTGTATAGTTTCACACGTTTGCTTTGTAAGTCCACAACTTTTACTATATGTATTAGTCAGTCAAAGGGGTGCTGATGCAAAATACCAGACATTGGTTGCTTTTTATAAAGGCTATTTATTTGGGGTAGGAGCTTACTGATACCAGGCCATAAAGCACAAATTTTGTCCCTCACCGAAGTCTATTTAGAGCAAGATGGCTGCCGACGTCTGCGAGGGTTCAGGCTTCCTGGGTTCCTACATTCCCGGGGCTTGCTTTTCTCTGAGTTCAAGTTTCCTTTCTTCCTGGGGCTGGCTTCTCTTTCCTCTGTGAGCTTACTTCCCTGGGCTCCAGCTTAAGTCTTCAGCATCAAACTCCAACATCAAAAACCCTCACACCAAAAGCTCCAAACTCTGTCCTTTGCCATATCTTTTATCTGGAAGTCCCCACCCACCAAGAGGCAGGGAGTCAACGCTCTAATGATAATGCAATCATGCCCAGGTACAGATCAGATTACAAGCATAATCCAATATTTCCTTTTGGAATTCATCAATTATATCAAACTGCTACACTATACACTTATTGTTTACGCATGTTCTTATATAAATGATATAAAGATGATAATAATAATAGGATGGTTGGGGGAAAATACTTTGGTTAGTTAGTATTAGTAGTAATATTTTGCCAATGCTCTTTAATCATTAGTTTAAAATGTTTAACAACAATGCAAGGTATTGGTGGTAGGATGAGTTATAAGAGTCCTACCTGATGTTATGCATGTTTGTTTTGTAAGGTCACAGCTATTACTATACACTTATTGTTTATGTATGTTTATGTGTGAGTGATATACTTCAATAATTTTTTTAAAAAGAAAGAATAAAGAGACAATGGCAATTAAATGCAATAAATGATTCTGGGTGGGATCTAGCAAGGGAGAAAAAAAGGCTAAAAGGGACATTCTGGAGACATATGAAAAAATTGGATTTAGACTGTAAGCTTCACACCAATGTCAAATTGCTTGGACTTGATAACTGCACTTAGGCGGTTACATAAGTGAACGCCCTTGTTCTCAGAAAAAGTACATGGAAGGACTAAGTGTTTAAGGGGCATGATGTATACAACTTACACTCAAGTGTTCAGAAAATGGATTGACAGACAGACAGATGAATAGATAGATAGAATGAAACCACAAATGGTCCAAAATATTTAAATTGATTGATCTGGGTATCTAAGGGTGAAGGGAAGATGTACATTGGTGCTCTCTATTTGAGGTTTATATTATTTCTGTAACTGTCCTGTAAGTCTGAACGTATTTTAAAATAAAAAGTAAAAATAACACACACACAAATGGCAGGATTACAATGAATGCACAGCAGCAGGGTAAAACCAAACTCTCAAAGATGCTTGTTATGCAAGGATACATTGGGTTTTAATGATGGAGGAAATTTGATTTCAGATTATTATTCTAAACCAAGAGATGGAAGGCTGAGAGAGCGCCGAAGATTTTAAATGACTGTTCAGGCAGCAGCACTTCTCTTCCCAGGAACTGAAAAGTTTGACCAAGATCGGCCAGGAGCTGAGAGAGAGATGTGAATACATCATAAATAAACATTCAGTGGGCAGCTTGGAATATTTCTAAATATAGAAAAAAAGATGGACAACTTGATGGATGGTCTTGGGACGTTAAGCTAGCTGGGTAGGAAAAAGCAAAAATCTGATTCCTACATACTCATTAATCAAAAAAAGACTGCCAGATGGAAAATAAGAAAGAAAAATGAAACTTTTGGGAAAAAAGATTTGTGTTAAAAAAAAAAAAAAGTAGGTATGCTTTTGGAATATGGAAGAATATAATCCTAAGCATGAAACGTCTCTAAAAGGCATAACGGGAGCAGATGTAACTCCGGTGGCTAAACGCCTGCTTCCCATGCATGAGGTCCCAGGTTCAATCCCCTGTACTTCCTTAAAGCAAAACAAAAAAACAAATGAAGAACCAACTACTGGGAGCCAGGATAGCTCAGTGGTTGAGTGCCGGCCTCCCACATATGAGGTCCCAGGTTCAATTCCTGGCCCCAGAACCTCAAAAATAAATAATTAAATAAATAAATACATAAGGAAAAAGACTGATAAATTTGACAATATAAACAGTAAAAAGTTCTGTAAAATATGGGATTAATCAATACAAATAAAGTAAAAGAGCAAACAATAATCTGAGGGAAAAAAAGCATTTGCAACACATATGACCACCCCTCCCCTGGCCTCCACACCTCTCATCAACAGGACTGAACATTCTTGATGCTCTTAGCAAGGCCCCCCTCTCCTCCTAACTTCACTCTCCCTCCCTCCAGTCCAGGCGCTGCAATCCTCACAGCCTTACTTACCCTTGAGACCATCGAGAGCACTGGGATCGTGACCTTGACACCTGTTTACATCAACTTACTCAAGAAGCCCAGGACGTCCCTCATCACCCCTTACTCTTGCTTGGTCTGTACATTCCATTTCTGGCCCCATGTCTCACCCGTTTCTAATTCCTATAACTGTTCCACCGTGTTGTCAGTCAAAAGCAAATCTCCCATTGCTCAGCTTCTCTATACGCTCCCATCCGCTTCTTCCTCTAACTGCAACCTGGCTCTCCTTGAGGTCATCGTTTTGAGGCAACCATTCTGTTTTCTCTAGTCCATTTACTCTCCCACTCTCCCACACAGCTATAACCTTCTCCGCTCTCCTCAAACCTCCAATGTCTTCTCTCACCGCACCTTCAGTAAATGGTATTTCGCTTCCTCGCTTGCCGAGAGATTGAAACTATCAGAGGAGACCTTTCTCAATCCTCCCATCTCTCTCACATACCATCTATTTTATTTATCCTTGTTTGTTTTCTCTCTCTTCCTAATAAAAAGTAAGTTCCCTGGGAGCAGGGATTTTAATCTATTTTTTCCATTACTCTATACCCAGTGCCTGTAACAGAATAGGCACTCAAATATTTTTTTTAAATAATGAATAAATAAATATGGCAGAGGACCAATTTCTTTATTATCTAGAAAAAGCTCTTACAAATCAAAAAAAAGAAACAGCAATTCAATTAAAATGTGCCAGGAATATAAACAAATAGTTCGTAGAACAAAGAAATATACATGGCCCATAAATAAATAAAATGTATTAAACATTGTTCATAATTAAAGGAAGATAACTCAAAACAGTAAAGAAACATCACTAGATTGACAAAAATAAATAAAACAAAATCTTGATAAAATAATATTGTAGGGTGCAAGGAAACAGGTGCTTTTATACCCTATTTTTTTTTCCAGCACACCTCCTTTATACCCTATTAATGGAAGTGTTAATTGGCATTCCTTTGACAATATCTATCAAAATAAAAACAGACATATCTTACCCACACAACTGTGCTCATTACAGCTTTGATTAAAATAGCAAATGTTAAATTTAAATTAATATGATACTGCTTAAATAAATTTGGTATATCCATGCAAAGGAATACTTTGCAGTCATTAAAATGAAAGAGGTAAAATTCCATTTGCTGATACTGAAAGCTGTCCAATATATTCCACAGTCAAGCAATGAATAGTCTATAGAGTGTGCGTGTGTCTGTGTGGCCATTAAACCTTTGATAAGAAACTGTTAATGATTGTTTTTGGAGAGTAACTCCAAGGAGCTAGAGGAATAGAGGCCTTTATTTTTTATTTTATTCTTTTCTATAGTAATTTTCTTTCCCTGAGCATGTATGACTGTTTTGATTTTCAAAAGAGAGAAACACCTTCCAGGGCAGTGGTCAAGCTCTTTCATTTTTCATGATTTCAGTATTCTGCATCACATTTTGTGACACGCATAGGTTTAAAGCAGTTTCATACCAGTTAATGGATCTAATTTTTTCTTCAAATTTCTGTTATCAGAAGGCAGAAACAATCTGTCACGACAGTTGATTAAGAGCTCCCATATACACACATATAAATTCAATAATGGAAAAAAATTATTCAGAACATTTGTTTTGGCATTTTGAGAACGAAGCAACCGATCACTAAGCCACGTCTCGGCTCTGTGTGTATGTGTGCTGCTCTTTAGACAAGTACTATGCTTTAAGATTTAGGTAGATAATTCTGTTTAACCTGCTGTGCACCTAGGATTAGGTTCTATAAGTCAACAAAACTCCCTCAAGAAGCTCATAATCTTTGAAAAGATGGGAAGAACAATATAAACATAAAAGAAAGAGATGAAACCACAGATATGCCCAACTGAACATAAAGAGCCAAGATATAAGGGAGAGGGTAATGATGGCTGAGAATTGTCCAGAAAGACTTCACAGAAGAATGAAGACTTAAAAGGCCACAAGCAGAAATCAACCTCAAAACCATTGGCCAATGCTGCTCCTCTCAGAGTGACCTCTGGAATCAAGATCTTTTGTGGTCTATGCGTCCCATTCAATTATGACAAAACAGAAAGGTTGCTATTAAAATGGACCTCTGGGGCAAAACTCCTTACCAAGCCAATGTGAATTCAAATTGACAGCAAAATATACAAGGAGAGATGGGGGAGGATAGCTGGTATCTTTCCAGCACTGCTTTGTGAAGATGATGAACTTTTATTTATTCATGTAGAAGAAAATACTGCAGAGTGGGAAACAGGAACTATTTTGGGATGCAGGTCCTTCAGGAGGTTCCCTCCCTTCAATTCACCCTTCTTGAATTATTATGCCCATTACCAACTCCATGTCTACATCAGAAAATTACCGAAATGCAAATTGAACAGAGCAATTTATCTGTGACTAAAAATATCTCCGCAGTTAATAGAGCTCCACTGATGAGATCTAAATAAGACAAGAGAATAGCGGTGCCTAATTTACAATGGTATTCCTTAGCAACATAAATTTAACCACAAGCAATGTATATCTCAAAAGTCATAAACAAACACCAGAGAGAAATGGAGGAAAAACAGGGAGTTACCCTGCGTCTGCTTTGTTAAGAGAAAGGAATCACAACACCATCACCTTAGGGCTTGATCCGTCGTCAACATTTCAGAGTGTTGACTGTAATCAAGCCAGGAAATTAAAAATCAAGTTTCACTTTCTTTCCCCACTCCAGATTTATAGAGAAATAAATTGGCTCTCCATGATTTAAAATCTCTTGGAAGACTTGCACAGAAAAATAGTCCTCAAGCACACTGCCATGGTGCCTGTTGGGGACTGAATCATTTCCTCCACAAGAAGCACGCTCAGGTCCCCTGGTCCTGTGGGTGAAAACACATTCATAAAGAGGACCTTTGAAGGTGTTATTAGCTAAAATGTGCCCACACTGAATCCCAAATCCAATACGGCTGAAGTCCTTAGAAGCAAAGCAAACTGGACCAGAGAAAGGAAGCCCCGGGAGAAGCAAGATGCTGGACGTCAATGGAAACTGGTAGAGAAAGAAGACACCTCCATGTGCATTGCCACGTGATGAAAAAGCCAAGGAACCCCAGAGATTCCTGGGCAGACAAATGCCACCCACCATGGGAGGAAGCCAGCCTTCCAGCCTCTGAAACCACGAGCCGAAAATTCCTGTCCTTCAGCCAACCCATCGAATGAAATTTGTTTTAGCAGTTGGGAAATTAGAGCAGTGCCCACAACTCTTAATCTTTAAAAACTCTGAGACTTAAAATCTTTGGGTTTTCAATATTTCCCTGCTAAGATGAATAAGCAAGTATACTAGTGGGAATGCTCTATCCTAAAACTGTAAAAATTTACAGACAAAAGAGATCTTAGTAGTACAACTACTCCTGACCTCCAAATGGTAGACTGTTTCTTACTTCCTGCCTGATCCCCTTTCTCTAGCTGGGATCCAGAGTATTCCAAGGCCCTACAAGAATAGACACGGGAGAGACACCTGGGGCAGGTTTCAGATAGTGTAGAAATGTGTCTCCAGGGAGGAAAAGGGAAAGCATCATAATGTAATTTCACTATTATACCACTTGAAAGATCATTAATTTTACAAGGCAATGTGGCCAGCCATTATCATTCTTCAGTAACTCTCTTGGAATTCACTATATCAGGACATCACAAAGGATGCGTTCCATCTTGTCCTACTGGGAATTCCTAATACATTTAGAATCTCAGAACAATGAAAGAGACAGAAGCTTTAGCCCTGCTGTGATCTAGGTGAGGAAGGCCAGCCGTGGTGGCCAAGGAGTCAGCTCCTTCAGATGACAAGGAAGGGAAGTGGGTATAACTCAGTGGTTTGAGCATTTGCTTCCCATGTAAAAGGTCTCGGGTTCAATCTTCGGTACCACCTTTTCAAAAAAAAAAAGCCTGCTCTCAGAATGACAAGGAAGGGCAGTGCTTCCCCTCTGTGAACCCGGAGCCAGGTGAACCAAGAGTGCAGGGACTAGGTGGGGCTGCTCTAACTCTTGTTATTTTTCTTTAAGACTTATTTTATTTATTTCTCCCCATCCCATTGTTGTTGTTGCTCGCTGTCTTTTCTCTTGTGGGCTTGTCTTCCTTTTAGGAGGCACCAGGAACTGTACCCAGGGCCGCCCATGTGGGAGGGAGGTGCCTAATCGCTGAAGCCACCTCCACTCCCTGCTTTGTTGCACCTCTCATTATGTTTTCCTCCTTGTGTCTCTTGTTGCATAATCGTGTTGCATCACCTCGCCAAGCCAGTCCATCACATCAGCTCTCTGTCTTGCTCCTCTTCTTTAGGAGGCACTGGGAACTGAACCTGGGACTTTCCATGTGGGAAGTGGGAGCTCAATCACTTGAGCCACATCCGCTTCCCTCCTCTATCCCTTGAAAGGATGCCGGAGGGCTCCCTCAAGCCCCCTCCTAGGCAGTGCCTGCGGGAACCATTATTCTATCACCATCGATTAATTTCACCTGCTTTGAAACTTTATATAATTAGAAGCATAAAGTGTGTACTCTTTTGGGGGCAGGAGGCCATGGAGAAAGCATTAACTTACTGATTACATGTTCTTTATTTACTCAGCAGCTATTTGATCATTGAGTGCTGGGCATGCAAATACACACAGAGAAAACATAGGCCCCCGGACAGTTCTCATCTCATGGATAAGGGCCTTTGGGGGTTTTAATTTCATCATCTCCAAAATAGGTTAGTACAGCCCACCAATAGCCTTGTTACTGGGGTGATTCAAGGAGGTGGAGCGTGAGAAAGGTGTAAAATGTCAACCTGGCTTTCCAAGGCAAAGCACTGCTCTTATTGCAATTCCTTTATTCATCTCTGAACAAAACATTCAGAGACCAGAGGCGTGGCCTCCTCGGCAAGCGAGAGCAGCCATTCTTCTTTCCACGGTGCGTGGGACTCACGACTACGTCCTCACAGCCCTTGGTTGTAAAATCATGGTACAGTCAGGGCCGGGCCCCGCTCCAGGGTCCTCTTTCCTAAACTCTCTTCCACTCGACCGCAGGGTTATTTCATCCATTTGGACTTCATTTCCAGGATAAAGACATGCTTGTGATCTCTCGATATTTCCGCCTTCCTCCTTGCTGTAAAGGAAATGGCTGGAGATCTGCGAACCCATAGTGCCAACTGTGCGATTTACATCCATCATGCACAACGAGCAATTAGCGGAGTGCAACCCAGCACGAGCTGCTGTGAACGCCTCTCCACGCAGTCCAGACAGGGCGAGCGGGTTTACTTCTTCCTTGCAAAGTGCAGCCTGGGAGCCAGCCAAGTATTCAGCCAGAACGCAGTACAACGCTTCAATGGACGGTTTAGAAATGGCCCTGGAGAGGCCTTGGGCCATATAGGCAGGCCTTCTACGGGGTCCCCGTTCTCATCAAGAGTCAGCGTCCTGAGCCCGGGGCGAGTGCCTGAGGGCTGTAAGACATGACGTTTTCAATAATTCAGAAAAGATTAAATCACTTAAAAATAAGATTTTAAATTTTTAAAATGAAGATGGACTATCATTCAGAGTAATGATTTTAGATGCTCCGCTCCAGTTAGCAGCTGATGAAGAGACGTTCAAGCTGAAAGGTAATTTCTCAGCGTGGACGTGACCTCTTGGCTTAGTCTCTCACGGGGTGGACCGAGCCAAGCAGTCCCGTGCCTGCGTGAGGGGGGGAAGGCAGGCATGCCCAGCGCCTCTTTCAGCTTTGCCATTAGGGCAATAATCACTCTGCCCCAAATTTTCCTGCCACTGAAGGAACTATAAATGGCATTTTGTGAGGCCACAAATTGCTATGGGACACTTCGTGCAGGAGGGCATTCTCTCATCGTGTACATGGATCAGTTTCCACCCTAAAATTACTGGCCTCTCCCTGACAAAATGATGTGGGAGCCTTGTTATTGCCTGCTGAGCTGTGTAAAATCAGACTAACTTCACCGTAAAAGCTTTTTCTGCCTTACAGTCTCTCAAAATGGAGGCTGTCAATTTTTGGTCAAACCAGAGAGCTGAAGGAACCGTCGTTTTCCTCGCTTATATTTTAGATATCTAGAACTGTTATAGTCCAGGAAAAGAGAGGAGGTTCCACTTCGGGTAATCAGTTGAGAGTACTCCCCTACCCACCCATATGATTCTAAATCTAAACTTTCTCAAATCCCCCTCTCTCTTTTAGAGATCCATTGTTGGGAAGCAGATGTGGCTCAAGTGATTGGGCTTCTCTGCCTACCACATGGGAGGTCCCGGCTTCAGTTTCTGGTGCCTCCTAAGGAAGACAGTGAGCTGGTGCAGCTGACACAACCAGATGATGCAACAAAAGAGACACAAAGAGGAAAGACAGTGAGAGACACAACAAAGCAGGGAGCTGAGGTGACTCAGGCGACTGAGCACCTCTCTTCCACATGGGAGGTCCCGGGTTCAGTTCCAGTGCCTCCTAAAGAGAAGATGAGCAGATACAAAGAACACACAGTGACCACAAACAGTGGGGCGGGGGGTGGGGGTGGGGGTGGCAGTTAAATAAAGAAAATAAATCTTTAAACCAAAAAAAAGATCCATAGTTACCAGTTTGCCTAATTTCTCACATTCCCTCCTGCACAACCTTTCTTAGAAAGGCTTAGAGGCAGGCACAATGCCCTTGCTCACGCTTGTAAAGTAGCTCAGCTCACTTCCCTCTAATCATTTGCTGAAAATAAGTCTCTCCACTAAACTCTAACGCCCTGGGAGACAGACTATTTTCTGCTCAACTTTGTATGCCCGATACATAACACAATGCCTGACACACATCTTAAGCCGTGTTCCTGGGGGTGTGAGCCCACTTAGAAATCAAGCCCTTGGAGATTTTATTATTTGTTAAGGTCTGGCCAAACTGAATAAGGGCATGCCTCAATCCAATTTGGCTGAAGTCCTTATAAATAAAGAAAATTGGGCATAGAAGTAGAAATCAGAAATCACCAGCGAAGGAGGCAGATGGTCAGATGATGGAGGTGGAGAAGAAGCCAGAGCATCCCAAGGATTGCCTGCAGGGCACCCCAGAACTCTACAGGCTCTGAGGGAAAGTGTGCCTCCAAACCTAGGAGACAATGAGTTCCTCTTGTTGAAGTCACCCCAGGGTATCTATTTGTCATAGCAGCCCTGGCAAACTAAAACATCTTTTATTTCTATTGGTAGAAATAAAATGGGTAGATTTGCTTCATCAGATACATATATTGTGTATCTCTTCTAGGAAGAGGACTGAGACACCTCTATGTCCCAAGGAGCTCACAGCCCAGTGGGGAGACCGTCCTGAAGACAGACCATCCCGAAGCTAAAAGAGGGAAGTCGATGGGGACCCAGGGGAAGTGACCAACTCTGCCAGGGGTAGCCCAGAAAGACCCCATAGTGGGGGTGACTACTAGCTGTGATCTTAAAAAGGGAGAACAACTTGCCAGGTCGAAGGAGACCAAAGGGTTTCTACAGGAAAGGGACTGTTCTGAAAATAAAACGTGCACATCTAAAAGGGCAGAAGGGACACAAAAAGAAGCTCTTCCCTGTTTACAGCTGGGCTCTTGGCCGCTCATTTACAGGAACACTCTCCTTTCTCAATCCCAGCACATTTGGTGGGCTTTCAAAAGGAATCTCCTACAAGCATTTCACAGTGGTATTTGTCCTCCTTGCCTTGTATGTGGGTCCCAGTAGGTGGGGACAAGAAATCTCTAGAAGTTCAGTTCACTTTGGCACCATTCTCAAAAGGAAAGGAGAAGTCTTAGCTATAAAAGTGATCCTGGAGAGACTGGTTCTGGTTGCTTGTTTGTAGAATCAGAGATCCTTTTTTTTTTTTAATGTATTTTTTAATTTATTTTTAAAAGATACATAGATCACACCAAATATTACGTTAAAAAATATAGGGGTATTCCCGTATGTCCCACTCCCCACACCCCCCACTTTTCCCACACCAAGAACTTCTTTCATCATTGTGGACATTCATTGCATTTGGTGAATACATTTTTGAGCACTGCTGCACCGCATGGATTATGGTTTACATTGTAGGTAACACTCTCCCCCAGTCCATTCAGTGGGTTATGGCAGGATGTATAATGTCCAGCATCTGTCCCTGCATTATCATTCAGGACAACTCCAAGGCCCAAAAACAGCCCCACATCACATCTCTTCTTCCCTCTCCCTGTCCTCAGCAGCTCCCGTGGCCACTGTCTCCGCCTCAATGATATACTTCCTTCCATTGCTAGAATCGCGCAGAGATTCTTCTTACGGGAAGTCCGCAGAGCCACCACTTGTGTCCCATCAGGACAGTTCCTGATCAGGACCTCACACTCTTCCCCTCCCTTTCCAGCTGACCCTCTGAGCACCTGAGGCCCTGGGGAGACCTCCCGAGCTTTCCTAGGGGACTCTCCGAGAGAACCTCACAGGGACATGAAGGGGTCTTCTAAGTCCCTACAAGTGGAAACCAAGGCAGTACTTTATGTCCCTTTTTTTGCCTAATTGCCATTTTATCATCTACTCTTATAAATGCAACGACCTCCCAAACGGTCTGGAGGACTGGATTGGGTACCAGGATGGTTGTGCGATAACACTACACATTTTCTAAATCTGGTTAGGTTATTCTTTTAAATCAAGGCCAACATTAAATATGTGGGGCAGTTTGATATTATTTATGAATTCCAAAAAGAGATATTGATTACGTTTGTGAACAAGTCTGTTCCTCGGGGTGTGATACCCTTTGATTAATTTAAGCTCAAAGCCTTTACATTTACTTGATTACATCAAGATTAGGACTTTGATTCAATGATGTCATTAGCGTGTGCAGGGCTGAGACCCTGCCCCTTGGTGGGCCGATAAAACTGACTCTTACACAGGAGTCAGGAGAAGACACACAGAGGAACAGAGAGAGCTCCAGAGACATGGAAGAGGAATGGGCTTTGATTCTGCAGCTCCGGGGACAGAGAAGAGCCATTCACCTGATACAGCTGACCTTGTGAGGAGTCCAGAGCAGCTGAGCCCAGAAAGAAACGAGCCCCGGGAAGAGAAACAAGCCCTATGAGCCCTGTGCCAGCCTACAGCTGAGATGGGAGGAGGCTGGACCCGCAGAGCCTAAGAGGGAAGAGGAAGGCGGAACCCTCCCAGAGACGTTGTCTGCCATCTTGCTTCAACACGTGACAACAGAGTTTGGTAAGGAAGTAACCTTGAGTTAGACTCTAGGACCTTGGGACTGTACGCTTCTACCCCAAATAAACGCCCTTTATAAAAGCCAACAGATATCTGGTACTTTGCATCAGCACCCCCTTGGACTGACTAATACAATATATTTCTGAATTGCTCCCTTTAACTGCAGCCATCCTGGTTAACTGTTAGGGAGAGAATATATGACACTGCCTTGCATTGTTAGCTAAGGTAACAGCAGTGTGCTTCAACATAAACTTTAAGAGCTTTTGACCTATGCCAGTCCTGATTTGACTCATGAAGTGTGTCTCTCTCAGCCCTTTGGTGGCCCCCTTGTCAGTCCTGACAGCCTTCGTTACTCTCATCCTGCTCAAGAGGGCTTCTCTGAGGGCCGCCTTGCCTGGGACTGCTAGAATCCCCTAGGAAAGTCTGTTGTTGTTGTTTTGTGTGTGTGTGTGCGCACGTGCAGTTGTTTGTCGTGCTTATTTCAATGCCAGGGCTCCACCCAGGTCAACTCTATCAGGGCTTTTAGGAATAGGGCTGTGAGTCAGTGATGTTTTGAAAGCCTCCCAGGCAATTCCGTTAGGCATCCAGTCTTGAAACTCTACTGCTCAACAAAGTGTTTTGGTTTTTTTTTTTTTTAACGTTTAAAAGGTGTAGAGCACTTTGTTGACGTGAAATCTTATGCGGAAAGCCAAAATGCAAAAGAAATTAAAGCAGGGTTTCTTTGTTTTGTTCGAGTGTGAGTGTGGAAGGAAACACAGGACCAGAAGACCCAGTGGAGCATTTTCTGAAAACCAGTACTGCACCTTCATGGACACTCTCCTTTCCTTCAAAATGTACCTGCCCCGAAAGCCATTCCTTTAAAGCAGAGCTTGGCCATCTTTTTCTGTAAAGGCTCAGTTAGTACCTATTTTAGCCTTTGAGGGTCGTGCAGCTTGTGCTGCAACTATTCACCTCTGTCATTGGTGAGCAGGCAAGCAGCCACAGACAATCCGTAAATGAATGTGCATGGCTGTGTCTCGAAAAAACTTTATTTACAAAAATGGGCTGAGTGCCGGATTTGGCCTGCCGGTCACAGTTTGCCAACCCCTGCTTTAAAGCACTGCTCCCGTCTCTATAACTGACCACTGGGCTCACACATTAAGTACAGTCATGTGCTGCTCCCACCGAGTGACATCTGTCCATTCTAACTGGCGCCCTCTGATAACAGCCCGTCACACCAAGGGTTGGTTTCCCTGCCTGGCTTTTGTCACCACCAGCCCAAGGCGTAAGTAAGTATCTGGTGGGAACTGGAAGGTCTATGCAATGTGCTACGCTGGGCTACGAGTAACTCGGTCTCTGGTCTCTTCTGAATTGGAGTTTAAGGCTATGGAACTGAAGTCTTTCCACCTACCTAGAAGTCTTGACAGGAGGTGCACGGATTTGGGCCAGTAGTAGCTTAAGTAACCTTGACCCCTGTGTCAGATAGTCGTGAAGTCATGCTGGGGTTTGTTTGTTTGTTTTAAAAAAAGAAAGCCTCGCCAGCCTTTGCCTACAGGCTTCTAAGAGTCTTTGTGCATGGGCTTTTCCCAGCTGCAACCGCTCATTCAGAAAAAAAGCTCAGAACAAAAGGCGGGCGGCACTGCTCCAGGAACGCGGTGAGTACGCCTGTCAGAGCCCACAGAAACTCACACGGAGCCACTCGGAGCGGGGGCTTTGTTTCTAAGCCTCCCCACAGTCCGAAGTTGCGTTTCCATCTGTGCTGCACACCTCCTGCTGGCGTTTCTCTTGGGTCACGTTCTGGCTCGATTGTCCTCGGCTGCTGGCAGAACAACGTTCTTTTCTCCCGTCAGGCTGCTCCTGCTGGAGCAACTTGTTTTCAGAGCGTTGTGTTTTTTTAAATGCATTCTTTTGATTTCTTTCCGTTTCAAATTCACTTGATACTCAATTTTCTTTCTCGCTCAAGAAATGCCTTGATTTTTTTCGTCTGTATCCCCAATAAATCAGAAATGAAAATCATATTGGGTCTAGTTAATAGCATGAAGGCTCCCATATTTAGGGAGAAATGTACTAATATTTGCAATTTACTTTGAAACGTAACTCAAAGAAATGCAAAAAGATGGACTGATGGATAGAAGTATATAAAGTATACTAAATTAGAATCTAGGAGCTAGGTATATGGATATTCATTGCACTCTTTCAACTTTACTGAATATTTGAAATGTTTCATAACAAAATGTTGGGAAAAAACTAAATGTTGGCATATTCAGGAGAACAAGTTTCTTTGTGTGATTTATGTCAGTCGTTGATTCAAAATTCATGCATTTGGGCCAGCAGGTGAGAAGCACCCTGCTTGGAGTACTAATTATGAGTAACGTCATTGCCAAGGAGACTGATTAGATTCAAATATCTTATTTGTGGCTATGAAATCCTGTTAAACACCAAGTACTAAATGCAGTGTCCTGGGATCAGCATAAGTTATTTTTCTTTTTCTTATTTTTTTTTCCCTTTGGGGCTCAGAGGTCCAGAATTGGATTCTTCATAATAATCCTTGGTCACACTCTCATGATTGGCCAATGCATGGCTCACTTCTATTTATTTACTATTTGGTCATTTGTATTTAGCATTGGCAAACCCATCACCCAAAATAAAGTCCAGGACATTGACAACAACTCACACCCAACCACGTGTTCCTTAACCTCTCCCCATCATTCCAGGCTTGTCATTTCTACGCTTTCCTTTTTATTTAGTTCTTTGCATACATATGGAGTCCTTTAAAGGCAGATGTTTTTAGCTGTTTTTAACTTTAGTTCTAGTTGTCTTTAGCTCCATTTACTTTTGATGGTTTTTTTTTCCCCCCACTTAATACTATTTCGCAGAGTTTATTAAACTGTTGCATAGATGCTGTGGCTCATTTGTTTGACTACTGCAGAGCAGTCTCATCAGTGCTGGGCATTTGTTCCCAGGTCCTTATATTATGAGCTTATTTGTAAATATCCCCTGCTGTAGACGCATAAGAATTTCTCTTGTTTGTATACCTAGAAGTGGAATCGCTCTATCTTAGGGTATATTAAGGTTCAACTTTTGAGATAATGCCAAACAGTTTTCCGAACTGGTCGTACCGATTTGTATTCCCTCCAAAAACCGGTCAGTGTCTTTAGGCAGCATTCGGTCCAGTGGAACGGAAGATAAACTAATGAAATTATTTAAAATATACCCCCATGAGGAGGGCGGATAATGGGATGACTGCGACAGGACATGCCTCCTAGAGATGAGAGAAAGCAGGAGAGGGATTATCTCCCTCTCTCCATTGACCGCCGGGGGAGGCATCTCTAGATCAAGTTCGCTCTTCTCGTTTCCCTCCTGTTCCCCGAGCGCTGAGAGGGCTTGCACTGGGTGCTTTCTTGGGCGCCTCTCCCTCTTAGAAGCTGTGGAAATGTTTTGACCTCCTGCTCCTGGGCCAAACCCAGGCCGCCCCTACAGCAATTCTTTTCCTCTGCACAAAGGAGCGTTAGCCTCCCACGTGCCTCTTCCTCGTTGGTCCTTCCCTCTCGGGCAGTTTTCTTCTATCCAAAGAGCAGATGGGAGGTCGGAGGCGCCAGATTAATTTTATTTGGTCGTTCAGCATCGGGATACCCAACTAGGGCCTCTGGGCCTGTTCCAAAGAGACCCTTCAGGAAATGAATTGGCTTATAGCTCGCCCCAAAAGCGCCAGGCTGTTGGCATCACGCTGGCGTTCAGTCTAAGGTTGGGCCGCTAACCTGAGCAGAGGCACCGCTAGGCCCGGGCCCCTACCCCGGCCACCACCCCCCCCGCCCCGCGCCCGCACCCCCACCCCACCCACACCCCCACCCCCACCCCCCCTCCCCTCCCCACCCTCACCCCTGCCCTCACCCTTGCCCCTCCCCTAGTCCCACCCCCACCCTACCCCCACTCTCGCCCCCTCCCCTCCCCACCCCAGCAACCCCTACCCCCACCCACACGCCCCTCCCCACCCTCACCTCCACCCTCGCCCTCACCCCCTCCCCTCCCCACCCTCACCCCTGCCCTCACCCTCGCCCCTCCCCCGGCCCCACCCCCACCCACGCCCTCACCCCCTCCCCTCCCCACCCTCCCCCACCCCGCCCAGCCTTCCCCTCAGGGCTGTGGATCAGGTCCCCCTGCGGAGAGGAATCTCCGCCTCCGGAGCTCAGGCCCCTGGAGCCCGACCCTCGCCCCTGCGGCCAGCCCAGGGGTCCCCGACCCCGAGGCCGCTCTTCAGACGGCAGGTTCCACGAGGTCCGGTCCGCGGGGGGCTCTGCTGAAGGCAGTCAAGTCATTTCGCCGTGCCAGGCTCTGGACTAGGAAAGCTTTGCAGCCCTGTTTCTCCTTTACCCTCCCAGGAGCCAAATACTCCCTCTGACAAAACGCTCGCCTGACAAAGCTGAGCCCACGGGCCTCTGTCTCTCTCGCCCAGGACGCCAGGAGGGCGCTGTGTCCTGCAGCCTCTGCAGCCTGCGTGTGAGGCACGAAGCCAGGCCGAGGCAGGCTGCTTCTCCAGGAGGGGTTGACATCACCTCCAGCTGGCCAGGACTTGCTTAGATAAAGAGTAGCTGAGAAAGAAATTGCATTTTTCTTTTCCTGCTCATTTTTAATATCCTGACCAATATATATTGCTTAAGGGAAGATGATCAGGAAAAAAAACCAGCAAGGATAAAGTAGAAAAATGAACCATTAGTGGAATATAAAAGAGATCGAACCCCTTTCATTCCTCTTTGATCTTTCATTCCTCAAATCCCTTTCACTCATTTCTTTGGATAAAAATGTCTTACCCAAAGATACTTTTCCCTGCCCTTTTCTGCCATGCTGAGTGTGAGCAAATACATGTTGGAATTTGTAGCAGTTACAGAACATTTGCAGGGCTGAGTACACAATACATACTTAGATCTTGCTGCTTGATTGATTTAAGCAAGATATTTCTATTTATCATCTAAGTCAGCTGCCGGTCCAAACCCTGACTCTAGCATGCATCAGCATAGAGTAAATTTATTCATCTCTTGGGGCCACTTTCCTCATCTATAAAACGGGGAAAAACCATTTATAGGATTGCTGTGCGGACCAAACAAAGTAACAGATACAGATGTCTTAGCCCTGCACTAAGCATACAGTAAGAAGAAAAGGAAAATTTATTCCCTTTTCCCCCCTCCCATGTAGGGTGCTAAAGAGAGAAGCAGGGTAACTGGGGAGCAAGGACACAGAATTGATGATTGTGACTCTCAGGGTCCTCCATCATTCCAATTGGACTTTATTTATTTATTTATTTTTAAAGATTTATTTATTTATTTAATTTTCCCCCCTCCCCCAGTTGTCTGTTCTCTGTGTCTATTTGCTGAATATTGTCATCAGCGGCACAGGAAGTGTGGGCGGCACCATTCCTGGGCAGGCTGCTCCCTCCTTCGCGCTGGGCTGCTCTCCTTACGGGGCGCACTCCTTGCGCGTGGGGCTCCCCTATGCGGGGGACACCCCTGCGTGGCAGGGCACTCCTTGCGCGCATCAGCACTGCACACGGGCCAGCTCCACACGGGTCAAAGAGGCCCGGGGTTAGAACCGCGGACCTCCCACGTGGTAGACGGACGCCCTATCCACTGGGCCAAGTCCACTTCCCCAATTGGGCTTTTCTCTCTTCTCTCTTCTCTCTTCTGCCTGCATTAAAGAAAGTATAGTGAATAACTGCAGAAAAGATGGCCTCTGTGTTTGATGTAGGAATGCTCCTGTAGACACTTGTAGGGATGTGAGAGAATTCCCTTCTCCCAGGAGGATGGAGGATAGCTGTGCTCGCGGGAACTGTCCTAAGCGTGATGGATCACTTGTCCTCTTTGTGTGTCCTGGGCTTTAGAGCTGAATTTTGGCACCAGTTTTACCCCTTGTTTCATGGCAATCCTCCTCCTCATTTCTCTTCTCCAGTCTCCTTGATTTCCTTAATTTCCTACATCGTTGTATGATAGTTGCCAGTGCAAGTGCCTTATATCCTAATTGAATTACTTTGTTGAGTAATTAAAACTTGGCGCTCTGATTTTCTCCCCAAGGCCCTGCATTAGGCTTTTCCTCCGTGTGCCTGATGGTTCCATCAGAGCAGCTAAAACTCTGCCTTAGGAATAGAGGAAGGTTCTGCTGCCTCCACAGCCACGGCCAGCACCATCACAGGATGAGTGGAGACTGGGGTGAGCTCGTCTTCATCTTAGGGAGAGCGCTAGCCAAAGCTCCCTAACTGCCAAGCAGATAGCAGCCGCACCATTCCCCCTCTCACTTGCTGCCCAGTTAGATGATTAACTAACTGTAGGATAATCCATTATTTGTCCAAAAATTTTCCCATCCACTCTTTTTTAAATGGAGCAACTTTAAAATCCCTGGTTTGTCAACCATGGGGTATTCCTTGGGGGATATGTGGTATCTTCCAGGATATGAAAACCATTTCTTTTTTCAAAGATTTGTTTCTCCCCACCCCCTCATTGTTTGCATTTGCTGAGTCTGTTCATTGTGAGCTCATCTTCCTTTTAGGAGGCATCAGGAACCGAACCTGGGAACTCCCATGTAGGAGGGAGGTGCCTAATCACGTGAGCCGCCTCTGCTCCCTGCTTTGTTGTTCTCTCATTATGTTTTCCTCCTTGTATCTCTTGTCACTTCACCTTGTTGTATCAGCTTGTCACATCAGCCCATCACATCAACTCACTGTCCTGCTTGTCTTCTTTAGGAGGCACCAGTAATTGATCCCAGGACCTCCCATGTGGTAGGTGGGAGCTCAATCACTTTAGCCACATCTGCTTCCTGAAAACCATCTTTTTTGCCTTCTAGACTCTGGAATTCCTTGTAATGGGCAGCACTAGAATACTGAGACTGAGGTCAAATGGTGGCTGTTTAAGGACAAACAAGAATTTTTCTGTTTAAATTTATATCTTTGTGCCTCGATATGTTCAAATAGTTCATCAATTATTAACCAACTGGAAAATTTCCAAGTACTACGTTAAAACACACAACACCAGAAGGCATTCACCAAAACAGGTTCTATTTTCTGGATGCTGTTTACTATTTCTTGGCAGCTTTGTCTTTTCAGCTGATGTTTGGAAGTCTCCCTAACGTACACACTGTCAGGTGGGGTGATGTCTCTTTGGATTTCTCAACTAGAAGACTGGCAAAGCCCAAAAGCAAGCCGGCTAACTTCGGATTCTCCAAGAGATAAAAGAAACCTGCCCAGCAGGAAGTACACCTTTGCTTAGTCCTTCAATTAATTGAATGTGATTCAGGACCAGAGGATAGAGATAAAGATTAGACCCATAATGCACTGGTACAAAGTGGCGAAGGTCAGAGCTTAAAGCATTGTGATTAGGGGAATAGCTCTTAGGAGAGGATTAAAGTGCTAGTATTTAAGATGCCAGCTCATTTTGTCCAATTTTGGCAAGGTTGAAACTGTCCTTAACAATTGTTCTCAAAATCCTTCAATTGTTTTGTTAGAATGAGAAATACAGGAAATTTTATTGTGTGTCTGATGATGCTTTTTACTCAATGCAAATATAATGACAACAACACAAACAATTGAGTGGCCTTTGGTGTAAAATGGTGTTCTGTTCATTGATATTCTTTTGAAATGAGCTTTTCCTCGAGGCCTAACTTTCAGAGGAATCAAGAATGAGACAATAGGGAAGCAGAGATGGCTTGAGCAGTTGGGCACCTGCCTACCACATGAGAGGTCCCAGGTTTGGTTCCTGGTGCCTCCTAAAGAAGACAAGCAGGACAGCGAGTTGACACAACAGGCTGTGATGGCAAGCCGATGCAACAAAATGACACAGCAAGATGACACAACAAGAGAGATGCAACAAGGAAATGCAATGAGAGACACGACAAGCAGGGAGCGGAGGCTCAAGTGATTGGGTGCCAACCTCCCCTGTGGCACCAGTTCCCAGTGCCTCTTAAGAAAAAGAAGACAGAGAGCAGACAGCGAGCGCAAACAATGGGGGAGGGTGTTTTTAATGAGACAATAGAATGAAGAAACGAGAAAGAAAACAGTTCAGAAACAGATCCACCAAGGTCTCAGGAATGACAACTCATGGGCCTGACTTTGCAACACCTTCTCAGAGATGGTCAAAAATCTTGCTGTGTGAGAGATGGCAGAGCAGCAAAGCAGCCATCCAAGTAAATGATATGGGCCCCTGCACGGGACGTGGGAATTTGATGGATGCCAGAATATTCAGGGGAGGCTGTTTATTCTTTGGGAACTCTTTTCACCAAGTAACGGGGAGGCCCTGAGCTCTACTCCTAGCTCAGGCCCGATGGACCTGGGGTGCCCTAGACACAGGTGGGGAAGGCAAGGATGCTGGAGGCAGCCAGCAGCCTCCTTTGCATTCCCTCCCCTCACGTCCCCTCACAACCTGGGAAGAGGCCCCTGTTTGGGGGGGGCTAGATGCCAATTTGCGCGGGCAACTGGGGAAGGCAAGCTGGGAGAGGGCCGTTTCTATTTTAACCCCCACTTCCTGGAGAGACCAACGGAAGCCCAGAGAGGTCAAAGCACCTGCCTAAATGCACAGGAGCAAGGCAGTGGCTGGGAATGGACGGAAGCCCAAGCATCAGGGAGTCCAGGCCGGTGGTTAACCACCCAGCAGGGCCGTCCCCCTCCCCAGAGGAGCAGGGTGTGGGTGTCACAGAGTGAATGATTCCATACGGTGGGGAGCAATTAAATCAAAATGATTTCTGTTCTAACATACAGAGGCAAAAATAGAGAAGATTTCCAGGTTTGTTTGTTTTTAAAGAGAGGAAACTCATGAACACATCTGAGACTATTGAAAAGAAAGACGTTTCATAAAACCAGAAATTATTGTTATTTTATTATACTGTTTTGTCATTCACGTTTCCAAGAAACACCGTACTCCTAACTAACCTCAAAGTGGGTTCAAAGGGCCTACAGGGGTCCTGTCAACAATGGTTGGAGAATTGGGGCTCTCTCGCTTTGGTGACAATTCAAAGGAATCTCACCATAGATTTGCTGCGACACCTGAAGATTTATGTTGCAGAAAGAATCATTGTAATGGACTTGTTTAATAGAAATCGTGTTATATAATGCCTGCCCTGTCATAAGGATCCACTTGCTCTCTGCTATCACTACTATGGCATGCCAAAACGGAAATAAATCCTCGAGATCACAACCGACTCTCATACCTTATTCCTCTTCTGTGAAAGCAGTGCCAGTGTCCACTGAAGAGCAGACCTTAAAAAGAGATGGACTTTTCTTTCACACTCCCCTGAGGACCAATTTCATAAGAAACAGTCCTATCAACGGAAAGCAATTTGTGTTCCTAAAGCGCTCAGAAAAGCTCAGAGGCAGGGCGGTCATTAGCATTCGATTGCACGCTTTGTTCCTTAGGAGCACTCCTTGGTCCCACAAAAGGCAGTAATTGTAGCTCTGCTTCATCTTCTTGGAAGTAATCTGTCCTAAGGGGGGTCACAGGACTGCCAGTTTAGCAGGCCTAGAATCTAACCTCTTAATTGTACCCAGTCAGAGCCGTGCCAGCCTTCCTTAGCAAATACTTAAAAAAAAGAAACCACATTATAAACCTGGAGGCTAAAAACCAGGTAGTGCGGGTCATCCAACCTGTGGTTGTACTTGACCTAGAGGATCATTTCTAAATCTTACAGATAAGTGGACAGAGCGTTCCACCCTTCACTGGAGATCAGCAGGTATTCACCAAGTCCTGTTAGCTGACATCGTTCTGAGTGGTCTGGAATTTAAAAAAGTAGATAAACGCACATTCTTCCTTGAGTCACCTAAGCTCGGTTGATTTTAACCTATTGTTTCTGCATCTGGTACAAAGATGTCTTTAATGATTGGTAGCACCAGGTGCCATCTAATATCACAGACACAAAGCAGCAGCTCTAAGATATTAAGAAGGAACTGACATTTTTGAGTGCCTACTATATGCCAGGCATTGTGCTAGACTCTCTTAGTTAATATTCACAACACTCTGGAACAGATTTTTTTTCTCTGCTAATTTGAGGTTCATGGATGTTAACTAAATTGTCGAAGACACACAGCTAATAAGAGGTGGTGCCAGATTCTCAACCCATCGCCCGGAGCCTGTCCTTTCCATGACTTGGTGCAACTCTTCGATGAGCCATCATTGTATCCTGCTCTACTGCTGCAACCGCGCTCCAGTGGGAATAGAAGGGTGGACCACGTGGGGGGAAGCAGGCTGGGCGTCCAAGCAGAGAAGCATGGCCTGAGTAGAGGGGTACAGGCATCCACACATTCGATTAAGCTCCTGGAATTTCCACCCAGCTGGTCAAATCTAAGAAATTACAAGGTGAAGTACTGCCCCCCGCAGCTGAGGCTGAACCAAACCCGGAAGAGATGTCCACGGTCAACGTCAAAGCCTATTACAGAGTCCAGGGACAATTACAGGGATTTCAGGCAGCAGCGAACAGAAAGCAGAGACTCTGAGGCTGTGCTCAGAGGCCAAAGATGGGGCTGAGCAAAGCTACGAGGAAGCCGAAATCGTCGGAACAGAGAGACCTAAGCTGGCCATGGCCAGTGGGCAGCTGTTCTGGTAAACATCCAAGGGCAGTCACCTCCTGAAGCCAGAGCTGCAAACTCTGGTCTAACCAGACCTGATGCCGTGTCTCGTCCTAGTAGGCTGTGCAGCTGCGTCCCTACCAGGGATCAAGTCAACATCTGGTGATACTGAATGTTCCTTTAAACCCTCGTGATCCCCAGGGTCAAACCCTGTGCCACGGCCAGATGAGGCACTCGAGAAATATTTGCGGAAAGCAGGGAGGGAAAGAGGGAGGGGAGGAGGAAAGGGCAGGCTCAAGGACCACCAGCAGGCCATTCGAAACAAGTCTGGGATGCGGGGCTGTGCGGCAGGCAGGGGCAGAAAGGGCTTAGGGCTGAGACCCCAGGCACCGGGAGATGCGGATCGAGGGGCTTTCGGCCACAAAGGAGGAGGCAGGCGGCACAAGAAGAGACCCCCAGGCACTGAAAGCTCAAGGAGGAAAGGACACACCCTGCCTCCAAGGAAGATTCCTTAGGACCTGGAGCCAGAGGATAGGAAACCAACCAGGCTCAAGGTCAGCGGCAACACCAACCCAAGGCTGTAACTGGGCAGTCCCTTAATTAGACCATTTTGCATCCTAGGATGGACTGGGGCGCCTTCCTGAACTCATTCATTCTGCCCCTTACCCCAGCACAGCACAGAGGGGCAGCCCGGCTGGGTCGGGTAAAAGGTCTGCCTCTCCCCTTCACTGCTCTAAGGAGAGGAAAGAAAAAGACCTTGGATGAACTGCTGTCTGGAAAAATAAAGCGGTGGGGCAGTTTGTCCGTAAGCACGGTCCTTTTAGGAAAGGGTGATGGAAGGAGCAGGATGGCCTGAAGGGAGAGGCATGGTGTTCCACCTCAGCTCGACCCACCTGACCACTCGTCGGCCCTACACACCTGCTCCCACCGAGCAGTGTTTGCCCCTTCCCAGCATCTTCTGCTTTTCCCAGCTTGCTAAACTTAGGACATTTGTTACAATTGCCTGATGATTTTATTTTTATCTCTGTTTAGCCTATAAGCTCCAAGTGGTACCACATCTATATTTTCCATCTTTGATCTGCAGAATCTAGGTTTGTACCTAGGAAGCACAATAAACAGCTGGATGGATGAATGAATGGATGGATGGATGAATTAATGAATGAATACCAAGAATTCCTCTCCAATTGCATCTAGAGGAATGTAAGAGAACATTTTGAAGAGACACAGGCAGAGTGCTGCTTCGGTTTTCTCCTTAGAAGTCTCCTGAGGGCTGCAGTGTCACAGCACAAAATCTCTCGCAACACAGGCCTTGGGGGTGGAAGTTCAAAACTTACAAGAAAAGAATGGGTGACAAGATGTATGCTGTAACTCGACAGTAATTTCTAGGTCAGTTGCAAATGATTACCATGAATAATTACAAGCTTTTCCTGGGCCCTTTCCATTTTCCAAGGGCTTTACAATGGTTAATTGGTTATTTCTCACCACTTCCCTGTGAGGGAGAGCATCCTTATCATCATCCTTACAGATGCACTAAGGATGTCAGGTTGGATTTAATTGACCCAGGAATGTAGCTATTCTTAGTAGTTCATTTACTTTCTGCTTTCTGCTTTCTGCTCTTAAAACTCTGTGGGTGCTGGGAAGTGGACTTGGCTCAAGGGATAGAGCATCCACCTACCACATGGGAGGTCCAGGGTTCAAACCCAGGGCCTCCTGACCCATGTGATGAGCTGGCCCACATGCAGTGCTGATGTGCGCAAGGAGTACCCTGCCACGAAGGGGTGTCCCCCACGTAGGGGAGCCCCGCGCGCAAGGAGTGTGCCCTGTAAGGAGAGCTGCCCGGCACAAAAGAAAGTGCAGCCTGCCCAGGAGTGGGGCCATACACACGGAGAACAGATGCAGCAAGATGATGCAACAAAAAAGAGACACAGATTCCCAGTGCCACTGACAAGAATAGAAGCAGACACAGAAGAACACACAGCAAATGGACACAGAGAGCAGACAACTCGGGGGGGAAGGGGAGAGAAATAAATAAATCTTTTTTTAAAAAAACAAAAATCTATGGGTGCTGCCTAGAGGGTGATGCTGCTAAGGAAGAATTTAGAAAGAAACACAGCAGACAGCCACAGATTATCCCAGGTCCCAAATTTCTGAAAGATAAGAGATGCCAGGGAAACAACTCTGTGTATTCCAGAAGCACATGCATTAGCTTCAGACCATTTTCTAAAAGGCTGCTTTTCTCCTAAGGTAACCGCCATCCTGAAAATAGGGATTTAGTTCCACACGCGTAGGTCTGGAAAGCAGTTGACAGCACTTGACCTCACGGTGCTGAGCCAGGCTTCCCATCCGAGTTGGAGCGGAATCCCAGGTCCCAGGTGTTCTGTTTGCTGGGAGCTCCACATGATTAGACGTGCACTCCAAGGGCTACAGCATGGGTGATCACATGGAGCTCCCGGTGACGGGGACATTACAAGAGAGGACAGTTACAGGAGAGTGTCCCTCACGAGCGCAGAGGCTAGAATCCTAAACATTGCGTGTTGGGGATTGACTCACAAAAGGCAAGCTGGGGTCTCAGCCCTGTCTCGTGGGTGTGGACCGTTGTATACAGAGTCACTTGGAGGTGTTGCCTCAGGTAAAGCGTGGCCTAAATAAATCCGGTTGGGCTTTAATCCAGATGAGTGGATTCCTGGATAGGCAGAATGAAATCCAGGCAGAAGGGGAGAAAAGACACGGGAGCGGCAAGAAGCCGGAAGTCAACGGAACTCAGAAGAGAACGGAGACGACGTTGCCGTGTGACGGAAAAGCCAAGGAACCCCCAAGATTGCCAGCCAGCCGGAAGAGACCAACCCCAGAAGGAAACGAGCCTTCTAGCCTCTGAAGGCGTGCGCCAATAAACTGTTGTTTAAACCAACCCCCTGAGTGGTTTTTGTTTTAGCAACCAGGAAACTATAACAATATGTTAACTAATTAGAGTCAGTTATATGTAAGAAGAATAATAGACAATGGCCAAGTGGGGCTTATCCCAAGAAAGCAAAATTTGTTTAACATTCAGTAATCTGTCGTTGCAATTTACCCCCTTAGCAGAATAAAGAAAGAACACATATTATCATCTCAATAGATACAGACAAAACATTGGATAAAATTCAATATTGGACTATGATAAAAATTCTTAGCAAATTAGAATAAAAGGGAATTTCAGTAATCTCGTAAAGAGTATCTCATAAAACAACAACAGCAAATGCCATAATTTGTGATCAGGAATGAGAAAAAGATATCTACTCTCAACAAGTCTACTCTACGATGTAGAGGAGGTCCTAGCCAAAGCAGTAAGACAAAAAAAGACCATAGGGTCAAAAAATGTAAAGCTTCCATGTTTCATAAATGACATGACTTTGTACTAGAATTAGTAAGTGAATTTAACATATTGCTGGGTACAAAGTTAATAAATAAAAATCAATTCTATTTCTACATACTAGCAACAAAAATACAGAAAATGAAAAATTTTAAATCAAATAATAGAATTAAAAATGAAAGATGTGCAAGACCTCTTC
This sequence comes from Dasypus novemcinctus, assembly GCF_030445035.2. NCBI lineage: Eukaryota > Metazoa > Chordata > Mammalia > Cingulata > Dasypodidae > Dasypus > Dasypus novemcinctus. Next base: position 11,560,246 of record NC_080701.1, read on the forward strand.
TCAGAAAACTATAAAGCATTTTTTGACAAAAGTTAAAGATGACCTACATAAAGGAAAGGATAAGCCATGTGTAACAACTGGAAAATTTGATGTTGTCAAATTTTCAATTCATCCCCAAATCAATACATAAATTCAATGAAATAGCAATCAAAATCCCAGAAGTTTTATTTTTGTGAAAACTGACAAACTGATTCTACAGTTTATATGGAAGTACAAAGAATATGAAATAGCCAAGACGACCTTGAAGGACAAAGCTAGAGACCAAGATTTAATATAAAGCTACATGATTCACGCAGTGCGGTACTGGCACAAGGATGCGTAAGTAGATTGATAGATTAAATAGAAGAGAGAATCCAGAAACAGACCTATACCAATGCAGTTACATGATTTATTACAAAGGTGACACTACAGTGCAATGGGAGAAAGGATGGATTTTTCAACAAATAGCATATCAACAAATAGGATATCAATTGGATATCCATTTGGAAAAACTATATCCTGCTGCCTGCCTTACAGCATATGCAAAAGAAGGAATTTTAGGATATTTCACATCTCAAGGTAAAAGGCAATACAATACTGAATCTAGATGGGAGAATATCTTCATAATCTTATGTCAATCAGATTTCTCAACAGGATACAAAAAGGACTGACCTTGGTGAAAAAATTGACAAATTGTACTTCATGAAATTAAGAACTTGGAGCCATCAAAAGATAACATCCCAATTCATAGATGATAGATATAAATAGATTTCTTCCACTCTGTGGCTTGCCTTTACATACATGAGTGTCTATGTGTGTGCATGTGTGCATATATCACATCTATTACATATATAATTATATCTATTAAATACATATTTATTTACATATATAAAAATATCTACAACTCCTGAATCTAGGATATATAAATCATTTCTAATATATAATAGTTCCTACAGTCAGTAGAAAAAATGCTCAAAGGACTTGCATAAACACTTCACAGAAAAAAGAAAACCAAATGGTCAATAAACATGCCAGAAGTTCTCAACATCAGTAGCCATCAGAGAACACAAATTAAAATCACAATGAGATGACACAACATATCCACCAAAATGGCTAACATGAAAAAAACCTACAATCCCAAGTGCTGGCAAGGAGGTGGAGGGACACTCATGCATTGCTGCTGGGAATATAAATGGACACAACCACTTTGGAAACGTGTTGGCAGTAGTTACGGAAGCTAGCGATGCACATAGCCCGTGACCCAGCACTTCCACTCCAAGATAAATGTTCAACAGTAATGCACAAATACTTTTACCAGAACATATATACAAATGTTATATTTTTAATGTAACATTTTTTGTGATCTATGTATCTTAAAAAAAAAAAAGACAATTTTAAAAATCACAAAAAAACACTAAAAAAAAGAACGTTAAAGAAGCGTTTTTCTATCAGCATTCTTGGGTATGCCAAATAATGGGAGCAGCCCAATGTCCTATGAAAATAAAATGAAGTAAATAGGAATACAATACAGCAATTAGCAGATAAGAATAACCAACCTATTGCTATGCACACTAATACAATAAAGCTCACAAACAAAATGTTGAGCAAAGGAAGCAAGATACAAAATATCTATCAGTCACCCAAAGGGGTGCTGATGTAAAACACCAGAAATCTGTTGACTTTAATAAAGGATATTTGTTGGGGGTAAAAGCCTACAGTCACCAGGCCATAAAGCAGAAGTTACTTCCCTCACCAAAGTCTAGTGCCATGTGTTAGGGCAAGATGGCTGCTGACATCTGCCAAGAGTTCAGGTTTCTTGGCTTCCTCCCTTCCTGAGGCTCCATTTCTCTCCAGGCTCAGCACCTCTGTTTTCTCCACAAGGCCAGCTGTAGACTATCAAGTGATCAGCTCTGTCTCCCCAGGGCTTGATGCTCTCCAGGCTCAGGGGCTCTGCTCCTGTGTGTTCTCCTGTGTGTTCACTTCCTGGGCTCCAGCTCAAAACTCCAACCTGAAACTCCAACATCAAAACTCCAACTAACTCCTCTGCTCTGCCCTGTAGTTACTGACATTGCCCAATCAAAGCCCTAAGCATAATTGAATCACACCCAGGTACAGACCAGTTTACAATCATGATCCAACATCTATCTTTGGAATGCATAAACCGTATCAAACTGCTACACTATATGCTGTATGATTCCATTTATGTAAAGTTCAAAAACAGGGAAAACTGATCGCAGGCGATGGATGTCAGGGAGGAGCGGTGCCCGGGAAGGGGCCTGGAGACTCGGTGGGGTCCTAATGATGACTCATTTCTTGAGCTGCGTGATGGTTACACTGCCAGTTTTGAAAATTAATCAAGCTACCTACTTATGGTTTCCGTATGCGTTTGCTTTATATTTCAATAAAAATGTTAACTTGAAAAATTGCCTCTCTTACTGAGAGTGGGTCTTACAAACCCACAGAACTTTAAATTCTGAAGGATTCTTAAACTTGAGTTCCAAGGGGAAGAGTGACTGACCTACCCTTGAAGGCGAGTGGCTAGAAATGCGGACGGGAGGATAAATTCAGGGCAGGTTTTAAGGTTCTTTCAATGCAAGAAGTTGTGCAGGTTTTCAGTAGACCATGGAGAGTTGGTGGGGAGTGAGGGGGGCAATGCGATCAGATCTCTGTTTTTAGAAAAATTCATATCACAAGATATGAAATACATTGAAAAGGGGGAGAGGAAACCAGAGAGAAAAGAGCGAAGAGACTGTCAAAATAATGAGAACCAATGCAAGTGTCAGGTGGCAAAGAGGGAATGAGAACTCTGCCCTTTGATCTGATCCTGGGAAGTAAACAAGCTTGGACACTGAGAGCAGTGGTCACGCCTGGAGAGCTCCCATCTTCCCAGCCCAGGGGCATCTTTACTGTGCTGGCCTGCAGGGGAGGAACAAGCCCCAGGAGAACCACTGTCAAGCAATTTCTACTCTGACAAGTACTTGGATGCTAGTTCTTGCCATGCTTCATATCTCAGGGTGCATTCAAGGGTGGAATTTCCTGTAAACTTAGAAGAAAAAGTCCTGTTGTCTGATAAGAAATAACAGGACAGAAATTGCATGGGCAGCAGAGAGCTGAGCATGAGAAAGAAAGGATCAACATTTTTTGACATTAACTTCTTCGCTTGGGCAATGTGATCTGACGTTAAAGTAGACTGGAAACGGTAAACAGGAGCAAGAAAAAAGAGCAGAGAAGGTTTGTGGCTTATGTGTATCAGGCATACTCCTCCAATCCTTTAAACTTAAGAAATACCCCCTGAGTTATGAACAAAGCACATCTGGCCCAGGAACAAGAAAACCTTTTCTCCCTTTTTACATTCTTACTCTTTCCATGGTTTATGGAAAATACGTGCTCTGAGAGTATATGCAGCAAAGGGTTAAGTGGCCTGAACTGCTGCTCTTGCAGACCTGCCTGCAAGCAAGGGTGGCCCTTGGCTGGCATCTGGGAACGCAGGTTTGGAGACAGTTCCCACCATTAACTGATAAGAATGACTCACTGTGCCTACAATATTATGCAAACAAAAATATGGCTCAAGTCGAACATCTGCTTTCCTTCTGGGAACTTGGAAATTTGGGGCCTGCCAGGCAGAGGCTGCCTGCATAACCAGCCCCCAATAAAGACACAGGACACTGAGTCTCTTGTGAGCGTCCCTGGTTGGCAACATTTCACGCGTGTTATCCCAGCTGGGGGAATAAGCACATCCTGTGCGACTGCACTGGGAAAGGATCCTTTGAAGCTTGCGCATGGTGTCCCCTGAGACTCACCCCATGTGCTTTTCCCGCTGCTGATTTCGTGCTGATTTCGTGCTGCATCTTTTTGCTCTAATAAATCTTCGCCATGGGTACAGCTTGGGCTCAGTCCTGAGTCCTGCTAGCAAATCATCAAACCTGGGGGTCTTAGAAACCCAGGACACAAGTTATTACAAGAGCCCATCTTATTCCCTTTCTCCACTGAAATGTACCAAAGGCATAACCAAAGTAATCACATGTTGTGTTAAAAGGGCATTATAACAAAAATAGCTGGAGAGGGACTTGTGATTACATAGTACTTTGGAAATATGAAGTGATACATAAATACCAAGTAACTATAATAGTGCAAACTATACTTTTCCATAATTCCAAAGGACGTTTCTATAGATTTTCACAGAAAACGAACTTAATTATGTATGTTCAGCAAGAAATGGTATAAACCTTTTAACTTGACTTAGAATATTTCTAGTGATAAGGATAAATGCATAGATCCATTAGCAGAGGGGAAAATGTTTGCGGACTATAGAATAAAATTCCAAGCCTAATAGGTTTTGAAATCAGTATATTAGAATTATATGGAAATATTTCATGTAAAATGCTCTCTGGTTTTGCTTAATAGTTATAATCATTAACTTCTAAAATTCAATAAAATGTAGGAAATTTATTAATGATCAGTACTTGACAAATAAATCATGGTGATTACATAGTCAAATGGCCTATAATATTTTCTTTTAACTCAGACAAGTTGTGGGTTTACAGAAAAATCATGGATAAAATACAGGGTTTCCATTTACCACCCTATTATTAACACCTGGATTGGTGTGATCCATTTGTTATAATAGACTAACACACATTTTAATAATTACACTATTAACTATAGTCTGTGGTTTAACTTAGGGTTCACTGTTAATGCTGTGCAGTTCCATGGAATTTTAAAACCATTTTTAATCTGGTGACATATATACAACCCAAAATTTCCCCTCATAACCACAGTCAAAGATAAAATTCTGTGCTGTTAATTTCATTCACAAGGTTGTGCCACCATGCACCATCTTACCAAAACTTCTCCATCATACCAAATAGAAACTCTGTACATTTTAAGGCTTAACTCCCTATCCCCTACCCCCACCCCACCCTCCGGTGATCTATATTATAGATTCTGACTCTACAAGTTTGCTTATTCTGATTATTTCATATCAGTGAGATCACACAAAATTTGTCCTTTTGTATCTGGCTTATTTCTTATCAACATGAGGTCTTCAAATTTCATCCATGTAGTCACATCTATCAGAACTTCATTTCTTTTTTATTTTTTTTAAGAGGTTTATTTTCCAGGTACAAGCTCAAGAAAACAGACTCAACAATTATGCAATATAATTATGTCTCAACAACTCAATTGCACATAATGCTTTAAAGTAGGTTTAGAAGAAGTTCTCAAACACTTTGAGGTATATCCCTCAGGAACTTTTATTAGATTTAGCAGGAATTCTAAGTCCCTTCAACCCCCATTTTGCTTTAAAATGGACATGTCTTTGGTTAAAGTTCTACATTTTGGGCATTTAATATCAATTAAAATGGTTCCCAAACCAACAAATGGGCTGATCTGTTACTAGTTCACAAGATTTCATTTAATCTGTTTCTGATGCAGTGGGAGCTATAGATATTCATTTATTACTAATATGTTATTAATAGCTTCAATCTTTCACATATAGGCAGAGAAATCAATAGGTTTATTTGATAACTTCTCTGTTAATTTGCTCTGTTAGAATCTAGGTATACGGTAATTCAAAGTAGCTATAAATACTTGTTCCACGGTATATGTGATTAGGATTAGAAAGATCTAGAGCATTAAATTTAGTTAGCTTACTGTGATGTCAATTCAACTGCACAGCAATTATGCATTAATTATAGCAAGTTGTCAGGTAATGCTTATTTTAAAAACCCAAACCATTCCACTTAGAAGAGAAATTGTTGCAAATGTCTAAAACAGCAGATATACAAGGAGAACACCAAACATACTTTCTTAGCACTGGAAAGCAGAAATATACATTAGCAGTCAAAGGGTTAGTGTTGCATACAAATATAGCTTTTCTTTTTTGTAGCCTTGGCAATAGCCATAGGGGATATCAAATGCATTTTGTAGCAGCAGGTAAGGAAACTAAGTAGCACTCATCAGTGGTACAGAACACATTAACAAAAAAACAGGAGAATAGAGTTGAGTACTTCAGGGCAAAATGTCTAGAACAGAACTGTAAATTCCGCTCAATACTAAGAAGCAAATACTAGAACTCAGTATTTCTTCCAAAAAGAACTCACTCAAATAGTATTGCGTACCATTCTAAGTGACAAAAAGGTGCTAAGTAAAGTTATTTACAAATACAGTGGTTGTCAAGTGCCTTTAAATCTGTAATATAGTTTCAGATCTTCCATTAGCATTAACTGCACTGAAATTCTACAAATTATACTTCATCAATTCAGCTGTAAGAGTTTATGACAGTGATGAATACCACCATCCAAATTATTAATTATACGGTAACAATAATCTCGACATCAGCAGTCAGTGTAGTTATTATCTGTCTCATTTGGACATCATCTCTCCTCATTTCCTTCATGGTTCAAAAACTCATCTCAGGCATAGGAAAAGATCCAAAGTCGATGAATCAATGATTAGTCTGCGTATCAAGTTTAAAAATAAATCAAACATAAGACTACACTGCAGAAGCTATTCCAAATGCCTGGTTTAAGTTAAAGCACTCATTAAAAAGTTAATACTTAGGGCCTTTAAATAAATTTCTACTACTAACTTTACAAGTTTAAATTTTAAGCTCTACTATTTAGAAAACCTGGTTTACTTAAAAGTACCTTTTGCAGAAGAGAAAAGGACATTGACTATAAATTATATCAACATTTCAGTTGATGCCCTATGCTCTTGTGGCCAGAAAACTACATTTCTTCTTCTCAAAGGAAGAAAGTCTTTATTTTTTGGACTTCCAAAGCTTGAGTTATAAGACCTACAAATATCACTACTTGTGGAAGATTATAGAAAAATTCTTAGAATAATAGTTTTAAACATTAGTCACACTGTTGAAATACTCATCTAATCAATAATTTGTTCTTAGGGAAGAAATAGAATTCTTCATAGCAAATGCCCCAGAGATGCTACACTCAGTTACCATAGCCATTACAAACCATACTTCTAGCTAAATTGGCCAAATGTTTTTGTAGCCCTTCCTGAACACCTGTAGCTCTGCCCTCTGTTGTTTCAATAGGTACCAGGTTTATGTGAGTAACAGCAGATCGCACCTGACAAATACTAACTCTAAGCTAACGTACTGTACTGAAAAGGCCCAACACTGATGTGTGTGCTTGCTGTAGGTGAACTGGCTGATGCTCTGGAGACATCTAAACACTATAGGCAGGGCAGACAATCTCAGGAGTTTGGCATTCTGTCAGTGGGCCTTACTTTGGAATATTTGCTCCCCAATATAACAGAGTTAGACTCATTTACAACTTCCCTACACATAACTTTTCTACCCCTTTTATTTCAACCTATAATTAGCAGTATACTCATTAAATATGTGTCCCAGAAACTTAAATCTTCTGGCTGTTCAAGTGCCAGTTGAGCCCTGAATCTCAGCAGAGTTGTAGCCAATGCCTACCCTCCAATTGATCGGACTCACCCAGGACAACTAACAAAAGGATGATGATGGACAATGCCCATCCCAAAAAACAGAGTATCTACAACTGCAGTCAAGCCAGTTCCACCCACCTGCCCCGTGGAATCTAAGTCTCCTCTCAATCGGAAGCAGAGTGGGCATTGCCATCCCAAAATCCTCAAGATTGAGGAATGAACACACATAAGGAGGGAATGCAACTATGGACTAAAGTAGACTTACTATCATCCTAACAATGCAAGAACTTGTGTCATTGATATAAAGGCAGTGGCCACAAGAGGTTCTGAGGGGAGGGAGAGGGAAGAATAGGTATAACATGGGGTACTTTGGGGGCATTGGAATTGTCCTGCCTGACATTGCAATGGCAGATCAGGCAATCATAAATTTTGTCAAAACCCATCAAATTGCGTGGTGCAAAGCGTAAACCATAATATAAATTATAGTCCATGGTTAGTAGAAATGCTTCAATATGTGTTCAGTTGTAACAAATGTACCACACTAATGAAAGATGTTGTTAATGGGGGAAAGTGTGGGATGGGGAGGTGGTGAGGTATATGGGAATCCCTATATTTTTGATGCAATATTTATGTAATCTAAAAGCTTCTTTAAAAATAATAATTTAAAAAGAGATGGTATAGTAGATTACATTATGGACTCCAATTCTACACCCCTTCCTGTAACCATGCTCTTTGCCAAATTGTTTTGCAATTACTCCCCTAAAAAAGAGAGTATAATTAAAACATTTGATTCTGGGACCAGCTCTATTTGCTATGACTTGCAGGAGCTTCACCAAGTCAGTTCACTTCCTCTTCCTTGGTTTCTTTTCTGCAAATTAGGGTTAGCTGTATGATCAACATCAACCTCTCAGAGCTGCTGTAATTGTTAAGGGGAAGCCTATGTGTATACATGTTTCTTGACTATAAATCAGCATATGGACACAGTGGCCTCATTGTTGAAAGCAGAGTAAGTGATGCTCTGGAGGAATTCTCACCCACTTCGTGTAAGTGGAATTAAGACACCAACAATAACCTTCCAAAGAAGAACTGGAACAACTTCTTCTGTCTAATGTTACTCCACCCCATTTCAAATCCTGAATTTTAGAAAGGCAGGCTTCTTTAAAATGCGCTAACCCACAGCATGAAGCACCCTTCAATTTTTTTGTCCAAAAAGCTTTGGTGGGAGCTGTTGGGAAACAGTCCGTGGACTTGTATCCTAAGCCTAGGCTGTAGACTCAGACTGCCCTATCTGGCTGTATGGCATGACAGGGAACTCTATTTTCTCAGCTTAAAATTAGGAGTTTGGGAAACATTACTTCTAAGATCACTTCCCATTCTAACATTCAATGTCTTTCTAGTGAACACTGTACTTTTAATTTTATTTGGAAAAGCTGCACCAATATTGTAAAATAAAGACCATTGGGGCATTTGACTCTTGCTGAGATAATAACTACTGTTGAGAATACTGCTTTTGACAGATGATAACAGACACCATTTCTGTAAAATGTCTGTGCATATCTCCCCATTCAATTTTCCAAATTTCCAAGATATGCCCATCAGCAGATGGTAATCTCCAGTCAATGCCCATCTTTAGTAAGATTGCCCGGGCTTAGCTGTATGATGCCTGACGACCTCAGGGAGGTAGCATAGCTGGAAACATCCAAGACAAATGGACAGGACTGACTCAGTACTAAAGGACAGGGGAGTCCGATCTTGGACAGCAGGTATGGTTCTCACTCTTCCAGCAGGCGGCAGCCACCAAGGAACCAAGCTGGTTCACTGACGGGCATAAATAACCCCGGGAGTCCTAGAGAACAGGTGGAGAGGAGAAGCCGAGGAAGCGTCTGGACTTCTTACTCATTTACTCTAGTGAAAGGGTAGAGTCATATTATGGGTAAAAGCATGTGACTATTTCATTGTCACTGATGGATAAGGTCAAGTCATTTGTGTTACAAAGGGAAATAATAGTGAAATGCAATTGTCTGCAGGGCTTTTCCAACGAAGCGCTCGCACACATTGATTTGTTCAACACCCCTTTGCACTTACTTGTAATAGATCATGGTAGGGAAACAGCCTCTGCAGCTGATTAAGCAGTATCTGACTATCCCTGCAAATCTAAAAGCAGGCAACCTAAGGAAAGTAAAGTAGGAAGAACGCAGAATTCCAGGTTAGATAAGGGTGGTGGGCCTGAAGAGGGTTCCATAGGGGTCCCACAGGCTACATCTATTAGGGACACTTTAGGAATAACTGTGGTATGTCCTTGATAATGGTTACTGTTGATATTCTTTTTTTTTTTTAAGATTTATTTATTTATTTCTCCCCTTCTCCCCCCACTGCCACAGTTGTCTGTTCTCTGTGTCTATTTGCTGTGTCTTCTTCTTTGTCCGCTTCTGTTGTTGTCAGCGGCATGGGAATCTGTGGTTTTTTTTTAATTGCGTCATCTTGTTGTGTCAGCTCTCTGTGTGTGCGGCGCCATTCCTGGGCAGGCTGCACTTTCTTTCGCGCTGGGCTGCTCTCCTTATGGGGTGCACTCCTTGCGCGTGGGGCTCCCCTATGCGGGGGACACCCCTGCGTGGCAGGGCACTCCTTGCACGCATCAGCTACACATGGGCCAGCTCCACATGGGTCAAGGAGGCCCGGGGTTTGAACTGCAGACCTCCCATGTGGTAGACAGATGCCCTAACCACTGGGCCAAGTTCACTTCCCTGTTGATATTCTTATTATGCTACTGCAGTGTACCTCTGAAAGTTCTGTAGTAAACTCTTGCTTTCTGATTATTTACATCTTCTTTGATTTCACTTGATCACCGGGGGCCCTGAGTATTCGCAATAGCTACTAAGAACTTCTGGACTCCTCATCCTCCTCCGTGTCTGTCTTTGTCTTCACTTCGGAGCACCCCCCTTCTTTCTCCAGGGCCACCCTGGGTAGCTGTTTCTCTTCTGGTCTCATCTTCCTCTCCAAGGCTGAATAGCGAGGATTGTAAATTCTCCAGTATTAACGGAGACTTAAGATGTGGAGGCATCCAAATCCATCAGACTTGGTATAATTAAAATTAAGCACCTCTTTTTCGGTGCTTGAGAAAATCCATAACGGTGTTCCTGCTCTTTAGGAAGACTTGGCTGAAGGCGACACATTTTCAATACATTAAAATTTCCAAAGAGATTTTCTTCTCAGAGGGCCAAAGGAAAAGCGATAGGAAGAGTTGGCTGTATTGGTGAAGATGATTACCCAGATTAGTCACTTGTTATCCATTTTCTTTTTCTGCTTTTTTCTAAAAAACTCAAAAGGGAATCCAATACAAAATTCTGTGCTAACAGAACAGAATCCCTCTGTGAACTATAAATATGCTGAGATATAAATCCAAAGGACACTGCTGTCACTGCCAGCTGATATTCAAATAATTGGTCCAAGGAAGGTGCTGAAAGGACCTCTAGAAAGAGAGCCACCACTGGTGTTGGACCTTATCCTTGGGGGCCCTGGAGTTGGCACAGGGTCCCCAAGGGAGTTCGTGGTAAGGTTCTGGGAACTCTGCTTACAGAGTGCAAACAGCTCTGCAGCAGCTCTGTCTGCCTCAGAAGCCCGGGGGCCCCAGCCGCCAGAGGATGTTCCCCTAATACTTGAAATGCTATTAACACGATTTACAATTCATAATGAGATCTGATGGTATTTCATGAATACACTCAACAACTAACTGGCCGGATTCATATATATTGGATATCTTGTTCCAGGGGTGTACAAATTTACAGAGCTACTATTATTTAAGGTATGATTTATATTTGCAACCCACTACATCTGAGGACCCATAGGGAGGAGGTGATATTCAAATATTTCAACAACTTGCATGCCTGGTCACCAACTAGTCAAGAAAATGCCAACCTAAAATAACAGGTTCAACCCTACTTCTGCTTTTCAGCTGAAAACTTTGGCCTTGCTTGTGTTGGATTCAGAACTCAAATGAGAATACCAAGCCATCCTGACGCCTTTGAGCCTAAGTGTACAAGGATAAACAAAAATAAATAAAGAATAGTCAAATCAGGAATGAAAAGGAGAGGTATAAAATTTATCTGTAAGACTCTTTATTGAACTCTGAATTTTTGAAAAGACAGAAGATTTTGTCGGAGGGAGCAGCCCTATTGAGGCAACAGCAATTCTGAGCATATGCATCGTAACATAGCACATATTTTGGCAGACCACTTTGAAGGAAGAGATGAAATTCTTTCACTAGACAGAGAACCCTTGGCTCATAACGCAGAAGCTTAGGCCAACTTGGTAGGTCCTGGGATGCCAGGGGATAGAGCCATGCTGGTCTCACATGGGACTATGTTCCACTAGCACCATCTCCTTCCTGAGCACAGAGCCAGAGGCAGAATTTCTGCTGGATGGAGAGCCCAGCAGGAAACTGGAGATGGCGGCCACCTCCTCCTCCCCATGCCTTTATGCAGCAAAACTGCTCACCCCTCTTGGATACCCATAATTATCCCTACTCAAGGACCGCTTTGCACTTAGAGTTTTAAAGTCTGAGCTTCAGGAAGGTGCTAAGGGGACTATGGGATGGGAGAGAGCTAAACCTCCTGAAAGAGTGGGTCATGATACACAGTTTAGAGTTGAAAAAACTCATTGTTATGCCTTGAATTGGTAAATTAATTTAGACAAAATTGATATCTTTGTGATAGCCTATTCAATAATGCAATTGCCATTTCAATTACTTATGTATTCTTTTGCTTCCCCCAGGAGCACATTTCTTTCTTTTTAAGGCAGTTTTATTGAGATGTATCCAAATGCACTTCTTGTTAAATTTATATCTAGGCACTTGGAAAACCATGCAGTACTGATGCTTACCTAGACAAATCAAAAGAGGCTAGAGTAAGAGGTGCAATGCAGGTGGCCGGTCTGTACCTCTCTCTCTCTCTCTCTCTCTCTCTCTCTCTCTCTCTCTCTCTCTCTCTCTCTCTCTCCTCTGCCACTTTAAGTGATTAGACAAAGCCTCTCACCTTACACTAAATTCCTCAGGTGCATGCCAGTCAGACACCAGACTACTGAGGACAACAAGCTCCCGTGGTCACATGTCAAACCCCCCCGCCCCCGACCCCGAAAGGTCGCTTTGAAGGAGGGAAGGGACAAGTCTGTCACCTCTCCCGGGGGGCCAGTATTCACACAGAAAACACTCTCCAAAGAAAAGTCTTTTCCACTCTTTAATTATTTTACATCTTTGAAGTGTGTATTGGGCCAGCTTAAAGTCGCTTTCTTTGCAAACTGTGGATGGGCTGCACAGCAATTCCATTTGTGTGGACTACATACTACCTATTATCCTGCTGTGTCAGTTAGAACTGCGATTTGTTAAAGGGACACTTGAACATTCTGTCACACTTAGCATTTACCTGAAATAAAACCATACAACCAAAACAGACTATTTAAACCCAAAGGGACTGAGTTACTCCTTGACGGCAAAGTTGATGTTCATTTCTCGGCTTCCTCCATTCTCTGTATATAGAAATATAGGAAGATGAAACTTACTTTCTTAATTAATATGAAAAAATAAAGTTTTAAAGTTCATCAAGGGACAAGTAAAAATGAATTGTAATGTGTAGGCAAACAGGCTTAAATGATAAAACGGTAAAGACTAGGAAATGATTATCGTGAAAGTCACCAGAGAGGAAGAATACAGTTGTTTCACTGGGGAGCACCGAGTGTTCTAGGGGGCTATGGACGCTTCTTTTCTTGATTTAGGGGAAAATGGGTGTTTGCTTACTACTAATAGGACAACACACATTTGTTTTATATATAATTTCTTTATGTGTGTTATATTTTGGCATTTAAAATATTTTTTAAAATTGAGCTACATAAAATGGACCGGGCTGGTGGCGATGGTAACAGAAAGTGAAAGCAGAGGTCTAAGGTGATTAAGTGAGTCCAGGTGAGTGGAGCCTGGGGCTTGAGCTTGATTGGCAGTGACAAGTTGGTGAAACAGGCTAAGACATGCATGGTGTTTACAAAGTTGAGTTTCCAAGATTTACCACTGGCTTCGCCGTGGGTGGGCTGGGGTGGGGGGATGTTAACGAATAAAAGAAATTAAGGGTGATTCTGAGGGTTCGAGTCTGAGCAAGTAGGTGAAAGGATGGAACTATTTAATAAGGTGGAGAAGACTAGGATAAAAGCAGATTTTGTGGGAAAGAGAATGCTTTTCTTATACATTTGTTAACTTTGAGATGCCGATGGTCATTGCACTGGAGAAGCTGGGTAGGAAGTTGGACACATATTCTAGGGCTTAAGAGAGAAGTCAAGGATGGAATAATCTTTGGACCAAAGAAAATGTCTTTGGTATTCTAGATTATGATTTCACTGTGTTTTTGGCCTTTTTTTCCCACTATCAAAACTGTCATGTAAGTTTGGCTTTCCTTTTATTGGTTTTTAGGCACATCGGTTTCTCTGCATTATTCTTATCTCTGTGTAGATGTGAAAGTGACTAGAAATCCTGTGCCATTTTAGCTTCAGCGCAGTTCATTCTCTGTTCTGCTCTATCAGTTCTGCCCTTTGCAGTTTCTATTGATGTTTTGAGTTGTCAGGTTTAATTTTTCTGCCTTGCTGAATTTCCTTTGGACAATCATTATTTTTTCCTCTGTCTCTTTTGAAAGGCAAAGGACATTAACACAAGGAGACCACTAATTAGTGCCAGTTAAGCAACTACATTTAACTACAACATTCTACAGAGTTGTACTAATAGTATATAAGCAATTTTGCATTCTACATTGTTCACCAGTGGAGGCATAGAAAAGGAAATTAACATTTGTTGAAGGCTTATAATATGCCAATCTCTGTGCTTGATATGTTATATATGTTAACTTGTTGATTCCTCAGTATTACTCTAGATATTATTATCCATATTGGCAGATGGGGAAACTGAGTCTCAGATAATCTGCCAAAGCCACAAAGTAGGTGAATGGGAGAATCAGTATTCAAAATGAAATATGTATTCTTTCCACTATTCTTTGATGAAAGAGGTTGGACGATATATCTGGCTTACATTATTTTGTAAATGCTTTTCCATGTTTCTGTTATAATACATTTCTATATTTATTTTAACAGATCCTTAAAATTTTACCAAGTTGATAATGTCTTAATTTGAATAACAGTCTCTAAACTGGACTTTTTATTGATTGTAGATTTTCATTCTTATAAATGAAAACTACAATAATAATATTTGGCTCCTATTCTTACAAATTACTTCTTCAGTGGAAATACTCAGGTTTTTTGCAAAAGAGGCGGTATGATAATATAATCTCTTCTCTTATAAAGCTTTATGCTCTGAAAATGAAAGGAGATAAATAGAGATCCTTCTTTTAAGGTATTTCTAAATTAATTTTTCTCTCGTCCTTTCTTTGTCCAGCATTTTAGGGGAACCATTAGATGTATAAGCATTACAAGAATGTAGTACATGTAATATCTATTTATAAGACTGTATGGTATCTTTCTTCCAGTGCTCACTAAACTAATACAAGTAAACTGTACCTTTTTTTTTAAAGATTTATTTTTTATTTATTTCTTTCCCCTTCCCCTCCCCCCCCACCCCCGTCGTTTGCTCTCTGTGTCCATTTGCTGAGTGTTCTTCTGTGTCCGCTCGCATTCTTGTCAGCGCACTGGGAATCTGGGTCTCCTTTTTTTGTTGTTGCATCATCTTGCTGCATCAGCTCTCTATATGTGCAGCACCACTCCTGGGCAGGCTGCACTTTTGTCGCACAGGGCGTGCTCCTTGTGCATGGGGTTCCCCTATGTGGGGGACATCCCTGCATGGCACGGCACTCCTTGCAAGAGTCAACACTGTGCATGGGCCAGCTCACTACATGGGTCAGGAGGCCCTGGGTTTGAACCCTGAAACTCCTATATGATAGGCAGACATTCTATCAGTTGAGCCAAGTCCACTTCCCTAAACTTTACATTTTAAAAAGGAAATTCAGTATGTATTTTGAAATGTCCTCTTGTTTTTGTTAATAGCTTTATTGAAATGTACTCCTCATACCAGAATATTCACCCATTAAATTTTTTAGTATAATCACAGAGTTGCGCAACTATTACCACAATCAATTTTAGAACATATTCATTACCCCAAAAAGAAACCCTTGTCCTTTAAGCAGTCACTCCATCTCCCTCCACCAGTCTTAGGTGACTACTGACTCTATAGGTTTACCTAGTCGGGGCATTTCACATAAATGGAATTATGCAACATGTGGTGTCCTCATTGTTTAAAACTAGTAACAATGAGAATGTCAAGAAGACAATGGAAAGAGGTGTAGTGAAGAAATAAGTAAGTAATTTACATGTTAAACAACTAGGCAACCATTCTTTTTTTTAATACATATTTTTATTTTTTTAAAGCTACTTAGATTACATAAATGTTACATAAAAAGTATGGGGATTTCCAAATACCCCACTTCCCCATCCCTCCCACATTTTCCCACATAAACAACATCTTTCGTTAGTATGGTACATTCATTGCAATTGATAAACACAGTTTGGAGCATTGCCACTGAGCATGTATTATAGTTTACATTGTAGTTTATACTCTTTTCCACACAATTCTGTAGGTTATAGGAAGATATATAATGGCATATATCTGTCATTGCAATGTAATTTAGGACAATCCCCATGTCCCAAAAATCCTCCCATATTGTACCTTTTTTTCCCTCTCCTTGCCCTCAGAGGCTCCAGTGGCCACTGCCTCCACATCATTGTTGTAATTTCTTCCATTGCTAGAATCACAATATGTCTAACTTATTGGTAGCCCTTAGTTCATTCCCCAATCCTGAGGATTCTGAGATAGTGATGTCCACTTCACCTCTAAATGAGAGGTGACTTCAATCCCATACAGTCAATGGATGGAACTCTTGCTTGTGGTTGTAGGCTCTCTCATTTCCTTGGTATGGTGGTTATCCATCCTCACCTCCTTGTTAGTTGTCCTGGGTGAGTCCAATAAACTGGAGAGTAGGTGTTGCAACTCCACTGAGGCTCAGAGTCCAGCTGGGATATCCAACTGTCACAAAGTCTCTTAGACATACACCTACCAACTCCAGCACCAAGTATAGGTTCAAATAGAAGGGACAGATGAACCATGTGTAGTGAAGCCACAACTGAGTAACTGGTACTCTCAGGAGCACAAACTCCAAAGCAGGGCCCACTGGCAAGACACCAAACTCTGGAGCTATCAGCCCTGACCATTGGACCTGGGTGTCTCCAGAGCCCTCAAGAAACCACTATTTGGGGTAGTATCCACTTTGGCAGTCTGTGAGATCCTGCTGAGATGTGCATAAGCATTAACTCTGGGATGACCTCCTGACTCACTTTGAAGTCTCTTAGCCATATAAATTCTTTTGTCTTTACCCTTTCCCCCTTTTATTCAAGGTCTTTTCCCAGTTGCATTGCTAGTTGGTGCTTGCTAGTAATCCCTCAATGCCAGGGAGGCTTATCCCCAGGAGTCATGTCCCATGCTGGGGAGAAGGTATATGCTGAGTTGGTTTAGAGAGAGGCCACATTTGAGCAACAAGGAGGCTCTCAGGAGGTAACTCTTAGGCACCCTATAACACTAGGCTAAGTTTCATTTTCAAGAGCAAAGCCTCATAAACATAGTCATCAATATCAAGGGCCTACCAATGGACCATGCTTCTTCACTAGTCATTGTCCCTGTACTTGGGGGATTGTTGCAGTTCCATTAGAGATTGTGGCAGAGCTCTCCAGGATGGGAATTCAATATTCTCTCAGTTAATGTGTGAATCTCCACCACTGTGGCAATGCCTGATGAATATTTGAAAATATTTATAAACCTTTTATGCATGTCCAGGTGAACTTCCTCCCATGTATCCCCCATCACTGACACCCCACACCAGTGATCCTCCCCTGCCCCAGTTGTAACACTCTGTGATCCAAAGCTTAACAAATGAAGCCAATAAAATAACCAACTTTAATGAATAGGAAAATGAAATAATAATGGTAGGTTTAAATATAAGAAATAATATACATAAAAATTTTTAAAAAACAAAAACTAAAATAAAATTTTAAAATTAGGATATCAAAAATAAAGGGAAGCGGACTTGGCCCAATGAATAGGGTGTTCACCTACCACATGGGAAGGCCCACAGTTCAAACCCTGGGCCTCCTTGACCCCTGTGGAGCTGGCCCATGTGCAGTGCTGATGCCCACAAGGAGTGCCGTGCCACGCAGGGGTGTCCCCCGCAAAGGGGAACCCCACGCATAAGGAGTGCACCCTGTAAGGAGAGCCACCCTGCATGAAAGAAAGTACAGCCTGCCCAAGAATGGTGCCAAACACACAGAGAGCTGACACAGCAAGATGATGCAACAAAAAGAAACAGATTCCTGGTGCCGCTGTTAAGGATAGAAATGGTCCCAGAAAAACATGCAGTGAATGGACACGGAGAGCAGACAGCTGGGGGTGGGGGTAGAAATAAATAAATAAATCTTTAAAAAAAATAAAAATATTTTAAAATTATTTTTGACATTTTGCCTTTCATCACTCTAATATCTGTTGTCCTGTATGTACAGTGACATTTTCTTCCATTTATTCCCCAGTGTCTTACTTTTTTTTCCTTTTGTTTTCAAAGAAGTTTTAGGTCACAGTAAAGTTATATACAGAATGCAGGGGACTCCCACACACTCAATATCCTCCCCCTTTTCCCCCTTCCCATATTAAAATCTTTTTATATATGGATGGTATATTTGTTATAACTGATATACAAATAGTGAAACATAGCTCCTAACTATGGTTGACAGTTTATATTATGGTTTACATTTTAGACCATACATGTTTATAAATTTTGATGATATTTAACATGGCCTGTGCCCATTATTGCAAGATCATGTAAACACTTCCATTGCCCACTAAATACCCTGTCTTCCATCTATTCTATTCCTCCCTCCCCCTCCCCTTGAGGCCACAGCGACCACCTGGTTTCACTCCTTGGATGACAAGATTCGTAGTTACTTGGCTTGCACTGAGGTCTTGACACACTGGTTTGTCCTCCTCTATTAGGAACCACCCATGCTCTCGAGAGACTCCCGCCCCTCTGAGAACATACAGCTCCTCCTCTGGATGGGATTCCAACTCCTTCCTGCTCATTACGTGGGTCTCCACGCCCTGATACACTACATTATGACAAAATAATCACTCACCTACTCCCTAGAAACCTGCCCAAGGTGTGCCCTGTCATAAATGGCCCCCCCCCCCCAATCCATCACTTTACACACCAGGAACCCTTCCTTGTCCTATTGCCCTATTGGATGGTTTGAACCTTGATTCATTCAGGCAGGCTGGGGAACCTTTGAGCTTAAGAAGGCTTTGAGACACTTAGCCTCTACCCACATTCCACACAGCAGAAAACAACTCACTCCACAAGGGTGATTTGGGAGGCTGGCATTCAATAAGGAGACGCTCTGGGAACATGCACATGGTATTTTGTTCATTCTTTTTTTTTTGAGTTACCAGGACCAGGGATTGAACCCAGGACCTCATATGTGGGAAGACGGCATGCAACACTGAGCCACATCAGCTCCCCTGAGGTGGTTTTTTGTTTTTGTTTTTTAAGATTTGTTTATTTATTTATTTTCCCCCTTCCCCTCCTCCCGCCCTGCTGTTTTTGCTGTCTGTTGTCTTCTCTTCTCATTTTCTCTCCTCTAGGATTCACCGGGATTCAATCCTGGAGACCCCTGATGGGGAGAGAAGTTCCCTGTCAATTGCGCCACCTCAGTTCCTGGTTTCTGCTGCACTTCACCTTGACTCTTCCCTTGTCTCTCTTTTAATGCATCATCATCTTGCTGCATGACTCACTTGTGGGGGCACTGGCTCACCACGGAGGCACTCGTGCAGGCACTGGCTTGCCATGTGGGCATGCTTTTTCTCTTCTTCTTTTTCACCAGGAGGCCCCAGGGATCGAACCTAGGTCCTCCCATATGGTAGGCAGAAGCTCTATCACTTAAGCCACATCTGCTTCCCTTTTATTATTTGTTTTGCTTGTTGTTTGTTTGTGCTTTGTTTTTTTTAGGAGGCACCAGAAACCAAACCCAGGACCTCCCATGTGGAAGCAGGTGCTCAAATGCTTGAGTCACACCCACTGCCCCACACGGTGCTTTGTCTTCTGCTTCTTCCTTCCAGATCTGCCTCTTAGGACAGGCGTTTCTTTCCTCTTCATATATTGGGCATCCTCAATGCAGTAGGCAGAATAATGATTCCCCAGATATGTGTATACCCTATTCCCTAGAACCTGTGAATGTTGCCTCACATGGCAAAAGGGACTTTGCAGGTGTGATTAAGGATCTTTGATGACACTATCCTGGACAATCTGGGTTGACCCAATGTAATCACAGTGGTCCTTAAAGATGGACACGAAAGGAGTCAGAGCCAGTTAGAAGTTGATGTGATGGCAGAGGCAGAGACTGGGGGTGGGGCCTACTTTGAAGCTAGGAATACAGTCAGCCCTGAGACTAGAGGCTGGAAAGGGCAAGGAACCGGGATTCTCCTCCCGCAGCCTCCAGAAGGAGCCAGGCCTGGCGACCCCTTGACTTTAGTCCAGTGAAAGGGGCTGTGGGCTTCTGACCTCCACGCCTGTATGAGAATAACTCTATGAGGTTTTAAACCAGTAAATTTGTGACAATTTGTTACAGCGACGATAGGAAACCAATATACTCATTACTTAGGTCTTCTAGGCCAGCCCATGCTATGAATCAATCATTCCACCCTCCCCTAGTAAATATCAGCCATGTCTGTTGGGGGATTGATTCCAGGGCTAGGTCATGATTAGTTCAAGCCCAACTCCCTTGCTGTCACTTGATTCAGAAGACAAGCCCAAGCCAACCCGCTCTCAGAGTTCTTCAGACCACAAGAATTAGTTTAGAAATGAGCAGGTAATCCAATTTGGACCAATGAGATTCTTCAAAGAGATGAAGGAAAACAGTTTCTCTTTTTCTTCACCTTGTCACGTGTGCATACATGACTGGGGCTGCTGACCCATCTACTCTCCTGAGAATGGAGCCAACATACAGGACAACCCAAGAGAATCTGCAGGAAAAGGGGCCAAAGGCCTTGGAAGTTATCCTTGAAGTGTGCCCTACCTCAGGATTTAGTTATCTGAGCCAATAAGGACCTTCATTGCTTAAGCCAGCTTGAGGTTTGTTTTTTGTTGCATGCAGCAGAAAACATTTTAAATGATTCAGTGTTGGGGGAGAAGCTCCCCACGTAACTTTAAGTTAGTATTAATATCTCTCTTCAATGCTCCTTTTGTCATATATCTTTTTTTCTTTTAAGATTTATTTAATGTACTTTATTTTTTATCCCCCCTTCCCCCAGATGGTTCTCTCATCTGTCTGCTCATTGTTTGCTCACCTTCTTCAGGTAGCACCAGTAACCAAACCTGAGAACTCCCACATGAGAGGTGAGTGACCAATGGCCTGAGCCATATCTGCTCTTTGTCTACTTGTCTTCTTTTAGGAGGCAGTGGGACCCAAACCTGGGACCTCCCATGTGGTAGGTGGGTACCTAAGTAGTTGAGCCACATCCACTTCCCTGTCATATATCTTGAGGAGTCAGTATCTGTAGCAGTTTGATATGGTTATGAATTCCAAAAATAGATATTGGATTATATTTGTAATCTGGTCTGTACCTGGACATGATTAAGTTATGATTAGGGCTTTGAATGGATCACGTCTTTAGGGCATTGACTCCCCACCCCTTAGTGGGTGGTGACTCACAGATAAAAGGCATGACAAGGGATAGAGTAGAGGCATTTTTTGATGTTGGATGATGCTAAAGCCTTAAACTGGAGCCCCAGGAAGTAAGCACACAGAGGAAAGAGAAGCCAGCCCCAGGAAGACAGAAACCCTGAGCCCAGGAAGAAGCACGCTCTGGGAAGGAGTGAACCTTGAACCCAGAGAGAAGCAAGACCCTGGAAGGGAGGAGCCCAATAAGCCTGAACCCTCGCAGATGTCAGTCATGAAAATAGACTTTGGTGAGGGAAGTAACTTATGCTTATGGCCTGGTATCTGTAAGCTCCTACCCCAAATAAATGCCCTTTATAAAAACCAACCCATTTCTGGTATGTTGCATCAGTACCCCTTTGGCTGACTAATACAGTATCCAGACAGAAGACCCTTCCAACCCTTGACAGCTCAGCAGTTGAGATCTTTGACCTCCTCTCTTCTAGAGCTCTTGTCCTGTACTCTACCTCATACACTCACTCCCATGATCATAACCTGGGCCTGTCCGTTGCCTATAACTGAAACCACTCTGTAATCTCAATTTCAAATACCCTACTTTTCTACCACCGACTCCTATGTGTCCAGATCTTTCCCCCTAGTTTCCTAAAGTCTAAAACAAAACAAAACAAATCAAACCCACTGTGTCTTCCATACATTTATCCTGCAGCCTCTTCACTTTCTCTCACTCTCAGCATGTCCTCATCTCTCTCCTTAGCCTGTTTAAATCCCATGGAGCATTATTAAAATTCTTCCTTTGTATGCATCCTCAATTCATTTGTTCCTCTCTGGTTTCACTGGATTGTTTGGCTAAACCCAACCCTGGTTGAAGTTCAATTCCTTGTCCATTCTGCACTTGTGACTATATAACTAAAATGGCTAGAGAAAACACCCAATGATAATAACTGGTTTCATTTTAAATTCATCCTCAGAACTTCAGTCACCTGGCAATTTTACTATATTTCTTAGTCATTCACAACCTACCCCATAACTGAATCATACTATCTCTTTCATCTCAGATTACAGGTATTTCCTCCTCTCTTTTCACTCAGTTTATGACACTGCTTCCTATTTCACTGAGAAAGTAGAAACAGTAAGAGTCTTCCTCAATCTCCCACCACAATATGCAGCCTCTCACTTGCTTCTGTGTCCATATATTTTGCCTATTCTCTTGATACTAAGAATAAACTGTTAGTAATTGTACTTTAGATTTCTCTCCAAGGACACATTGCTCCAAAATTATATTCTACTGGGTGGAATAAGATGAAATGTTATCGCAACTACTTTTATGGAGAATCTGTAATATTTGCAATCTTATTCTATTAAAAATGGTACAAATAGTGCCAACCTATTAATAATAATATATTAAAGTAGAAAACAAAAAAAATAGAAAATAAAAGCACACACAAATGGAAAACTAGATGTCCAAAAGAATGAAAGTGGACTTCTACCTCACACCATATGCAAAAATCAACTCAAAATGAATCAAATATACAAATATGGGAGCCAAAACTATAAAAATCCTAGAAGAAAAGGTAGGGACATATCTTCAGAAACGTGTGTTAGGCAATGGTTCCTTGGACTTTACTTCCAAAGCACAAGCAACAGAAGAAAAAAAATAGATGAATGAGACCTCATCAAAATGAAAAACTTCTGTGCCTCAAAGGACTTTGTCATAAAGTAAAGACAACCTACACAGTGGGAGAAAATGTTTGGAAGCCTCCATATCTGATAAGAGTTTAATATCCAGAATAGATAAAGAAATCCTACAAATCAACAACTGTAAGACAAACAACCCAATTTAAAAATGGGCAAAAGACTTGAATAAACATTTCTCCAAAGAAGATACACAAATGGCCAAAAAGCACATGAAATGATGCTCAAAGTCATTAGCCATTAGAAGAATGCAAAACAAAACCTGAGATACCACTTCACACCTACTGGAATGGCTACTACTAAAAAAACAGAAAATTACTTGTGTTGGAGAGGATATAGAGATGTAAGAACACTCTTTCCTTTTTGGTGGGAATGTACAATGGTATAGGCACTGTGGAAGACAGTTTGGCAGTTCGTCAGAAAGTTAAGCAGAGAATTACCATATAATCCTGAAATCCTACTTCTTGGTATATACCAAAAAGAATTGAAAACAGGGATTTGAAAAGATATTTGAACCAATGTTCACAGTGGCATTAGTCACAGTTGCCAAAAGGTAGAAACAACTCAATTGTCCATCTACTGACAAATAAATAAATAAAATGTGGTATCTGCATACTGTGGAATATTATTCAGCCATACAGAGGAATGAAATATGAATCTTGAAGCCATCATGTTGCGTGAAATCAGCCAGACCCTAAAGGACAAATTTGTATGACCACACTGATATGAAATATTTAGAATAAGCAAATGCATAGAGTCAGAAACTAGAAGATCAGTTACCTGGGACCAGTGTGGGGTTAGGGAATGGGGAGTTAATGCTTAAATTGTACAGAATTTCTATCTGGGTTGATAGATAAGTTTTGGTCATGGATGGTGGTGATGGTAGCACAACATTGTGAATGTAGTTAACAGCACTGCATTATATATTTGAACATGGTTAAAAGGGGAAATTTTAGGTTATATATGTGTGACTAGAGTAAAAATCTAAAAAATAAACAACATAGAAGTATACTACACAGTGACCCCTAATGTAAAGCATGGACTCTAGTTATGGTGGTTTGAAGCTGTATACACTCTCGAAAAACAGGTTCTTAAATCTAATCCATTCCTGTGGGTATGAACCCATTGCACGTAGGACATTTTGATGAAGTTACTTAGTCAAGAAAGTATGGCCCACCTGAATTAGAATGACCTTGGTTTATTCCTGGAGTCCTTTATAAGCCAAGTGAAATTCAGACAGACAGAAAGAAAGCCACAGGGAGCACAAGACCGGACATCGACGGAACCGAGAAGAGAAGGGAGAGACCAGGAGACGCACTGTGTGCCTTGTCATGTGATGGAGGCGCTAAGGGTCACTGGCAGCCAGTCCCAGAATGCCACATTCTTTGGGAGGAAAGCACCTCCTTGATGATGCCTTGATTTAGATTATCCTTCCTAGTCTCAAAACTACAAGCAAATAACGTCCCATCATTTAACCCAACCCATTTCATGGCATTTGCTTAAGCAGCCTAGGAAACTAAAACAATAGTTAATAGTACAATTGTAAAAAAAAAAAAAAAAAGAGTTCTTCCATCAGTTGTAACAAATGTACCACACTAATTGCAAGCTGTTAATAATAGAGTGATATATGGGAACTCTGTATTTTACACATGGTTTTTCTGTAAACCTGCAATTTCTCTAATTAAAAACATGTACACCCAAACAAATAAACAAAAATTTCTAGGGACACCATTCCTCTCTTTGGCTGCTTCTTGATTTCTTTCTTCTCTTTGCAGTAAAATTAAAACAAAACAAAAAACAAACACACACAAAAAAATCTGTTGTTTTCCTCCAATTTCTCTTTTCTCACGCTCAATTGAACCAATTCCAGTCAAGCAATGTCATACCACTTCAATAAAACTGCTCTTCAAGGTCACTAGTAACCCCCATTTACCTATTAATAAATCTAATGGTCAAATCTCAGTCCTACTTTTATTCTACCAGTCACATTTGACATAGTTTATTCTTTCTTCCTTTTTATTACTGACACAATAGGGCAATGTAACAAATCACCCCAAACGTAGTGCTTAAAAGAACACTTGTTTTTCCTCAAGCATCAGGTAGGGGCCTGCTGATCTAGGCTGGGCCCACCTGGGCTGGGCTTCACATATCAGGATGGGTCTAGGTCTGCCCCACATGTTTCTTGGACCAGCAAGATAACTGAGGCATGTTTCTCTCAATGCAGTGCTAGAATTCAAGAGTGTAAGTGGAAATACAGGATGCCTTTTTTTAAAAAAATCAATAAAGATGCATATTAATGAAGCATAAATCCATCAATGGTACTAGGTGTCATCACATAGTTGTACATTCAGCACTTCATTCGTAGAGCATTTGCATTATTACGGTAGTAATCATAATAAACAAAAAACAAACAAAACTCATCACCTCGCAATCTCTGTTTCCCCTGCCATACATAGCTGCTATTCTTTTTCCTTCTCTCTAGTATATTTGTATTTATATTTTGTAAAAACAATCTTATATATGTAATATCCCCTATATTCATGTTTTACATGAGGTTTTACTATCTTATACAGTCCCATGTTACAGTTTTTTAGCTTTCATTCTAGTAATATACATGACCTTAGACTTTTCCTTTCAACTACTGTCATACCCATACAATAGCACTGCTAGTTATAAACACCATGATATATTTTCACCATTTCTATTCATTTCCAAAGATTTACAATCAACGTTTTTACCAGTTCTGTACAATTAACCCTCAGCTCTCCTTCTCTACCCTCATTCTACTTTCCAGTGACCTATATTCTAATTATTAAATCCATGAGTTTACACAATATATTTAGTCCATAATAGCGCAATCATACAGTATGTGTCTTTTGATGTCTGGCTTGTTTCATTGAACATAATGTCCTCCAGGTTCATCCATGTTGTCATATGCTTCACGACTTCGTTTCTTCTTACTGCTGCATAATACACACACATTATGTGTGTATACACCACAATTTGTTTACACAGGATGCCTTTTAAGGTCTAGGCTCAGAACTTTCATTTTCAAATACATTCTATTGGCAAAAGAAAATTATGCCTTTGAGTCCAAAATAAAAGTCCCTTTAATTATACTCTCTTTTTAGGAGAGTAATTATAAATTATTTGGCAAAGAGCATGGTTACAGAGAGGGGTGTAGAATTGGGGTCCATAATTTAACCTATTATACCATCTCCTTTCTTTTTTTAATTATTTTTAAAGAACCTTTAGATTACATAAATGTTACATCAAAAATATAGGGGATTCATATATTCTTCACCCCCTCCCCCTCACACACTTTTCCCCATTAACAGCATCTTTCATTAATGTGGTACATTTGTTACAATTGATGACCACATATTGAAGTATTGCTACTAACCATGTAAACATTATATTAATAGTTTACACTTTGTACCACATAATTTTATAGATTTTGACAAAATGTATAATGGCCTGTATCCATCATTGCAATGTCATTCAGAACAATTCCAATGCCCCCAAAATGCCCCCATGTTATACCTATTATTTCCTCTCCCTCCACTCAGAAACTCTGGTGACTATTGCCTTTATATCAATGTTATAAGTTCTTCCATTACTAAAATAATAATAAGTCTGCTTTAGTCCATAGTTGCAATCCCCCCTTTCTTGAGGATTTGGTGATGGCAATGTCCACTCTGCTTCCAATTGAGAGGGGGCTTGGATCCCATAGGGCAGGTGGGTGGAACTGTCTTGCTTGCAGTTGTAGATACTCTCATTTTTTTGGCATGGGAATTGTCCATCATTGCCCTTTTGTTAGTTGTGCTGGGTGAGTCTGATGAATTGGAGGATCTCTGCTGAAATTCATGGCTCAAGTAGCATATGAACAGCAGGAAGATTTAAGTCTCTGAGACACATAGTTAACAGGTATAGTGTGAATTATAGGTTCAAATAAAATGGGCATAAGAACAATGTGTAGTAAAATTATAAATGGGCCCAACTCCAATACACTGGGAGGGATAGGTTATCATATATTCCAAGATAAGTCCCACTGACAGATTGCTGAATTACTGAGGTTGTCTGCCCTGCCTATAGTGTCCAGATGTCCCTAATGCCCTGAGGAGCACCCCTGCTTTAGACACTATTTACTACAGCAATCAATGTGAGCTTTCTAAGACGTACATAAGTGTAACCTCTGGAATGACCTCCCAACTCACTTTGAAATCTCTTAGCCCAAAATCTCATTTGTATTTAATATTTCCCCCTTTTGGTCAAGGTCTTCTTCCAAATGCATCGTTAGTTGGCTCTTGGTAATAATCCCTTGATGCCAGGGAGGCTTATTCCTAGGAGTCATGTCCCATGTCAGGCTGGGGGGTGGGGACGGTAGTAAATTTGTATGCCTAGTTTGGCTTAGAGAGAGGCCACATTAGAGCAATGAGGAAGTAATTCTTAGGCAATATATAATACTAGGCTAAGTTTCTATTTCACAAGAAATAGGTTCCTAAGTACTAGCATCAATATCAAGGGCTTAGTGTTCTGGTCTGTCCTTCACTAGGCAGTACCCATGTACTCTTGGGATTCTTGCTACTCTATTAAAGAATGTAGCAGGACTCCCTAGGATGGGAATTCAATATTTTTTCAGTTATTGTGTGGATCTCCATCCATCGAGACAACACCCCGCTACCACTTGAACACATTCATATTCCATAGAGATGTGCCTCAGGTTCACTCCTCCCCACACATCAGCCCACCCCAACACCCCACACCAGTGATCCTCCCCTGCCACAGTTGCGACTCTTCTGCAGTCCAAACCTACCCCCAAAACAAAGCAAAAACCTAAACAAAAATAATAAAAATACATAAAAATAATTTTTTTGCCTTTTGTCTTTCATTCTCATAAGATCTACTATCTTTATGCACAGCGACAATATCTTCTGTATGTTCTGCCAGTGTCTTATTGTTTTCACTTTATTTTCAAAGAAGCTTTTGGTAGCAGAAAAGTCACATAGAAAATATAGGGCATTTCCATATACCCCACTCTCTCCCTCTCTCACATTTTCCTCTAATAATAACATCTTACAAGAATATGGTACATTTGTTACAGTTGATGAGCAACTATTGAAGCATTGCCACTAACCATGGTCCATGGTTTGCACTATGGTTCACAATCTGTACTGTAGACTTTTATAATTTCTATCAAAATGCACAGTGGCCTGTATCTGTCATTGCAAGATTATGCAGTACAGTTCCAATGCCCTAATAATGCTCCATGCTCCATACATTCTTCCTTCTTCTTCCCTTTGGAACACATGGTAACCACTAGGTTGTTATTTTTGTCTGTCTTCTTTTACTAGGCACTGCCTATGTTCTTGAAAGATTTTTGTTCCTCTATTTGAGAACCTAGCAGGACTCCCCAAGATGAAAGTGTATTATTTTCTTGTTTACTGTGTGGGTCTCCACCCACTGAGATAACACAGTGAACACTTTTATATTTCACAGAAGACTTGCCCCAGGTACACCCTTTCCCACATACTCCCCCATGCCCAACACCTTGCACCAATAACCCTTCCCTGCTGTATTTGCTAAAAGAACATTCCCACCATTGTAGTTTTAACCACAGAGCTACAAGTCCCCAGAGTTCACCTGTTCCTTCCTCCAGGCCTCCCCCAAGTTCCATGGATAGTCTAACATTCCCCCACCCCCCGCAACTGCTTACCCTCACATTCCAGCACCACTATCCACCCATCCACTGCCAAACCACCACTTTCCACCTTTCCATATGTTTTGCCCATACTGAGCATCAGCTTAGCTCACCACACGGTATTCCCTTTGTTTCCTGATAACTCTCTTCCAGACTCTAGCTCTGAGTCTACTCAGTTTCCTTAGGTCATATCAGTGAGGTCATGTAATATTATCCTCTAGTGACTTGCTTACTTCACTCAACATAAAGTCTTCAAGATTCATCCATGTCCTATATGGATACTATCTCTTGAAACACTTTCTTTGCTTGGTTTCCAGAACACTACTTTCTACTAGTTTTACCCCTACTCTCCTGGCTATTCCTTTCTAGCAGTGAAGTCAGAATGCCTCAAGGCTCAATCTGTGCATTGCTTCTGTAGCTATAGTCTTTCATTTGGTGATCTTATCTTGTTTGATGGTTTGAAAAACCCTGCCTGTATGCTAATGACTCTCAGTTAGTATCTTCACTCTGACCTCTCCTCTGCACGCCAGACTCACATGTCCAATTGACTACACTTGTATGTCTTACATAATATTAAACTTAATGTGTCCAAAACCAAACTTCTGATCTCCCCAAACTCACTTCAGTAAGTGGCAACTCTTTCCTTCTGGTTGCTTAGGTTAATCCTTGGAGACATCCTTGTTTCCTCTTTTTCATGCCACCCTCAGCTCATATTTTAATGGCTGATTGCATCTTTTCTCAGTCTGTTTCCAACAGAACAGCTAGCGTAAACTTTAAAATATGAGTCAGACTATGACACTCCTCTGTTCAAAACCCTCTATGGCCCACACTCACCTTACTATGATTCAGCAGCCCTAACAATCCGATCCTCTGTTTTTCTTGGGCTTTCTCTCCTACTCGCCTCCTCATTCACTGAGCTCTAGTCTCATGAATTAGCCTGGTATTCCTTAAATATGCCAACTACTCTTGGCCCAGAGTTTTTCTATTTGCTGTTCCCTCTTCCTGGCACTCTCTTCCCCATATGTACTCATGTTTGGTCCTTTACCTCATTCAAACGTTTGCTCAAATGTTCCATTTTCAGTGAGGCCTTTCCTAACCACCACACTAAAAATTACAGCCCCTATCTCCATCACCCTGTATTTCTTTACTGTCTCTATTTTTCCATATTGTTGATCATCCTACATACCATAGATTTTACTTGAATATTGTGTACTTCCCCTAGCTGATATGAAAGCAGGAATTTTAATACTTTTGTTCACTGCTGAATCCATCCCCAGAATGTGAAACTGTGCCTTCATTTGTATGCGTATGTAAGTATTGGCGAATGGATGGATGGACACTTGACATTGAAGAGTTTGGTTATATGCATAGCGATGTCTACCCTGCTTCATTGGTCATGACTGAGCTTAGTGATGATGAAAATTGACCTGACCTTAAACGTCCCAGTAAATACTCACCTGATGACCCAGTTGGACCTGGTTATCCGACAAGTGTTATTAGTCACAGGTGTGGGTGGGGTGGAATCACCCAGGAAGTACAAACCTAGGGAGGAGAGAAGAGGGCACGGATGCCCTTCTTCTTTCTTCCCTGACCTGCCTGGCTACTTTCTGTGCCTCCTCTAAGTGCTGCCATCTCTTAGGAGACATTTCTAGTACAATCCCTGGGGCTGAAAGGAGTTCCTTCCCCTGTGATTAGAACTGACGTTGCTGCAGCTCAGGGCAAAAGTGAAGCTCCAGAGGAGAGCCAGCCTCATTGTGAGGAAGGCATTATCTCCGCTCTTGGCTCTCAGCAGGGCCCTTGAGTTATTGCAGAAGGTGGTACAGGGTAGGGGCTTTGACACCTGCGGCAAAATCCCTTGGTCCAAATGATGGCTTATTAGTCGTGTGACCTCGGACAAGTTACCTCAGTAACTTTTGGTTCCTCCCTTTCATCATTTGTGCAATACAGTTAATAATAGGCCTTGCCTTGGGGAGTTATTGGGAAGAGTAAACGAATTAAAGCATCTATTAGTTTCCTAGTGCTGACATAACCAAGCACCACAATTTCGGTGGCTTAAAACAACAGAAATTTATTCTCGCACAGTTCTGAAGCCCAGAAGTTCTACCTCAGGGGGTCGACAGGGTGGGTCCTCCTTGGGAGATTGGGGGAATATCCGCTCCCTGCTTCTGTCCTGCTTTCTGGCGGTTGCCAGCAAGCCCTGGTGTTCCTTGGTTGGGGCGTGCATTACTCCATTCTCTGTTTCCATCACCTGTCCTTCCTCTGTGTCCCTGTGGCTCAAATCTTCTCCTTTCTCTTATAAGGACAGCAGTCAGTGTATGTAGGGCTAATCCTAAATCCAAATCCACTCTAAATCTCAAATGGTCTCACCTCAAGATTCTTTATCTTACAAACACAGAGACTCTATTTCCAATAAAGACACATTTTCAGGTATCAGGGGTTAGGATTTGGACATATCGTTTTGAGGGCCACTCATCTACTAGCATGCATGTAGGGCACTTAGGGCAGAGTATGAGCTATAGTAAGCCTGTGTTAAGTGGTAGCTACTGCTGTCAGAATCTGGAATCTTCTTGTTGGAGAGATGGAGCCACCACCTCTGTGAAGCTTGCCCGAGGCCTGGCCTCACTCTGCTTTGCGCCCCCAGAGCACTCAGTGTACAGTGCTCTTGGAGTATTCGTGACACGGTGTTAACACTTGACGTTATCAGTTTGTAGGTCTATCACCCCCACTAGAGCGACATCTAGTCTTTTTTGTAATCCCTATGCCCAGCTTAGTGCCTGACACATAGAACACACTCCATTGCCCTGCAAGATGCTCTTTAAACCCGACTAGACATAAAATTAATAAAAGGAATGGTGGAGAATAAGGCCCCGTCCCTCGGCACTACCAAGTGTCAGCAATTATGCAACCTCAGAAACGGGCTGTGTTGCTTCCCTTGAGCTGGTCTCGGCAGGTGTGGTGGTTTCCCACATTTCAGCAATAGTGTCTCAGCATGAGGGGCAGAAACTAAAGTTAGAGAGAAATGAGCATACTTCTGGTTGAAGCGCCCTCCCGTGCAGGGTCTCCATCTATCTCCTCTCCCGTCCTGATGATAGCCAGAAGTGCATTCCCCCAAATAAAAGAGACCCTTTGAGTTTCCAAGCTTATTAGACCTACCTTTAGAACACTGTGAAGTGAAAGAAACATGTAAAAGAAGGCAAATGACATTATTGGGTGAAAAAGAACCTGCTTATGGTTGAGCAGGCAAAAGTAGCCTTGATTCCCAGGTAATCTTTATATTTCCTCATACCTGAAACCTTCCGCAGTTCTCGATGATAACAGCTGGTTTTTATGTAGCACTAATGTTATGCCAGAAGCTGTTCTAAACACTTGGCATATATTATAACTCACTTATTTCTCATAACAGCTATTACTCTCCTCACCTTACAGATTGGTTTAGAGAGGAGAAATGCCTTAGCCTAGAAAACAGACTATTCTGAGCAACTGAACATGAAAAGAAGGACCAAGATTCAGGAGGAATAGGCAGTAGCAAGATAAATCACTGTACACACAAATACCACTTAACACTAACAGTGTTCACTCATTTATTTCCTTCAACAAGCCAAGCAACAAATACAAGCAAGCCAGAGGCGATAGCGGGTGGAAGGCAAACAGCACGTGTGCAGGGATTGACTAGTGCCTCCCACCGCTTCGGCTGCCTCTCATTCCCATCTAGAATGTTTGGCGGTCTCCACTTGCAGAGGTCGTGCTCCCAAACCTCTCAGGGGTAAGAGCTGCCTGCTGGTCGGTATGCAGTGGTCCACTATGCCTCAGGCAGTTGCAAGGACGCGCGCTCACTGTGGCTTCATGTTCTCCCTGGGCTGGCTGAGGACTCTGAGCACACTTCACAGTCTACTGGTTTACAGTTATATTAGCCCTTTTCTGGTTGGCTCCACCCAAAGTTACATAAGCTATTACATCACTGGTTAGATATGTGGTTGTCTGGTTAAAGCGTTCTTATCACTACATTCCAGAACTTTCTAGAACATTTTTGTGACCTTAGGGAAAAGCAAGTTTTCATCTTTTCCAACTAAGTTAGCCACAGGTTTATCTGTAATGGATTATACGTGTAGTTTCTATTTTAATTACTTTTGAAAAAACAACATGCTGACAAGGAAACAAGGTTTTTGGTGGGAGACCTTGCTTAACATTTTCTAAACACAGCAAATAGTTCTTTTTACTCATCCCTGTTAAAATGTAGGATGTGACATCCTTTAATCACACAACTCTAGTTATCAGCAAAGCTGGGATTCATGGTTAAGCAGGCCAGATGCAGAATTCACATTCTTAACTATTTATTATTATCATGACACTGCTTCTCTGTCTGGAACTAACATCTCACGTTGAATTGACTACTCCCAAGT
The DNA here is from genome assembly GCF_030445035.2 of Dasypus novemcinctus. Taxonomy (NCBI): domain Eukaryota; kingdom Metazoa; phylum Chordata; class Mammalia; order Cingulata; family Dasypodidae; genus Dasypus; species Dasypus novemcinctus. The sequence continues at coordinate 11,593,186 of NC_080701.1, forward strand.
CTACAGACCAGCCAGAAAAATCCAACTTATTCGGGGGGCAGGTTACATTTGCCCTGGGAGCAGGATTTAGAGCACTCTGGTATGCAAGAGATCTTGTAAAGCAATTGAAAACTTCAATGGTGGGCTACTAAGAAACATATAATATGGGGTCTTCAAATTACTGTAATTTTCTTACCTTGTAATAAGTTGTAAATCTCTTTTTTTATTTTCTTTTTTCTTTATTATTATTTTTTAAATGTTACATTCAAAAAATATAAGAGGTCCCCATATACCCATATAATCCCCACCCCCCCTCACCCCACTCCTCCCACATCAACAACCTCTTTCATCATTGTGGCACATTCATTGCATTTGGTGAACACATTTTGGAACACTGCTGCATCACATGGATAATGGCTGGCATTGTAGTTTACACTCTCCCCCAGGTCACCCAGTGGGCCATGGCAGGACATACAATGTCCAGCATCTGTCCCTGCAGTACCACCCAGGACAACTCCAAGTCCTGAAAATGCCCCCACATCATATCTCTTCTTCCCTCTCCCTACCCTCAGCAGCTACCATGGCCACTTTCTCTACATCAGTGCTACAATTTCTTCCATTACTACTAATAAGAGTTTCATAGTAGAATATCAGTAAGTCCACTCTAATCCATACTCTATTCCTCCATCCTGTGGACCCTGGGATGGTTATGTCCACTTCACCTCTATATTGAGAGGGGGCTTAGATTCCACATGGATGATGGATGCAATTCTCCTGTTTGCAGTTGTAGGCACTCTTGACTCCCTGGTGTGGTGGTTGACCTTCTTCACCTCCCTGTTAGCTGGCCTGGGTAAGTCCAATAAACTAGAGGATAGGAGTTGCAAGTCTGCTGAGCCTCAGGGTCTGGCTGTCACATGGACAGTCCAGAGATTCAGGTCTCCTGAGTATACACCAACCCAAATGCCAACCACAGGTCCAGTAAAAGTGACAGAGGCATGTGTAGAAAGGCCACATCTGAGTCCAACTCCATCACACTCAGGAACACAAACTCCAAAGTAGGGCCACTGACATGGCACTGAACTCCAGAGCCATCTGCCATGACCGTTGAACCAGTGGGTCTCTGTAGCTCTCAGGAGAACCAGTACCTGGGGTTGTATCTACTTTGGCTGTCTCGGGGACCCTGCTGAGGCGTGCATAAGCACCAGCGCTCTGATGACCTCCTGACTCTTTTTTGGAGACTCATAGCCATATAAACTCAAACTTCTGGTACAATGCGGCCAGCCTGATTGCAGCTGTTCAAATTGTTGTCCACCTGTTGACTTCACAAAAGATTCTCTTGGGTTTCTGGGTGGAACTTCAGCAAAGAGAAAGTAACATTTTCATAGAGAAATCTGGGTCTTTGGCACTGTAGGCATTTTTGACATAAAAATAACTTTTCTAGTATGGCTGATGTGAGCAAATGGCACTGCCTCAGCCAAAATATAGCTCTAGTTCGTGCTTGTGAATTTGCAGAGGAGGCATCTCTCCTCCTTGTATGAGACACCGAAAAGTAACTGGACTTAGTAGCTCTGAGATGTGATCAGTGAACTTGGATCTAGAGCAGATCAATGGGAAGCATATGGGTGGAATAATCCTACCAAGTACAACTGAAATATGGAAACTGGGAAAGTTTATGATTGTGAAGCTTTCAAAGAGTGTCCAGATGACTGTCCAATGGGAAAACAACAACAACAAAAACATCAAAGCACATAGTTCGGAAGGTTAGTGCCCTGACTTTGAGTTGGTGACCCTTTCTCCAGGGTCAATAAAGTGACTTAAAAGAGTGCTATGCACTTATAAGTGGCTCACATTTGTATAGCACTTGAACATAAGTTTTGTGAAAACATTTTTGAAAATAGTAAGATGCTACACAACTATGATCCTCAACAATTCTTGAACATAGTCAGGGCCTGTATAGAACCCTGAATTTTCAGATGAGGAAACTTAAACTTGTTCTTTCTTTGCCTAAGATTCTTGTTTTATGCAAAATATTGGATATTTATTGCTTTTCCCTATCTTTGTAATAAAGGAAGTTGTGAGGAGAAAGCTATCAATAGTGACTGTGAGTACTTGTTAACACTTTATGCCATGTATGAGAATGGAACTAACATTCAAGGAGTATTTATAAAATACTTAGGTCTATGAATCTTCATGCCAGTGCTACAATAAAATCAGAATTTTAGACTGACAGAGCTGAAGCTTATCTACTAAGGTTAACCAACTTGTAATCATTAGGTGTGATTTCAGTCCGTTTGTTTAACTTTAAAACTTTGCTCTTTCCATGATGCTATAGTATAATCCTCATGGAATTTTGTGTGGCCACAGATTAGGTAAGGATATCTATACTTTCATGCTTAGAAGTCAACATTAGTCATATAAATCTAAACCTTATGAATACTTAAAAGATACTTTTAAGGATTTTTCTACTGGAGAAGAGAAAAGCAATTTCCAACTGATCAAAGGCATTTTCAGACATGGCTTGTAGTAGAGTAGTTTCAGGCAATTCAACTCTTTTATCTCTATCCATCAGAGATTTTCTTATTTACTTTGTACGGTAAATAGACATAATAGTTGAATTTTGAATTAGGGAGAACATTCCTACTTCTTTGCATGATTTATGAGTAATTGGCTATCAGGGGCACCTATTGAGATATTTCTTCATTTCTCATTTGGGGAGAAGGCATAGTTGAGGGGGCACAAAGTTGAGTTTGGACATCTCATGTATCATGCTGATTTACCCCATGCCTCAATGCCATCCTTTGTGCTCTGCATTAGAAAGGTAAGAGTCAAAACTAGGAAGGTGTGTGTTATGGACAATGAGTTTTCCTAGCTAGCCAAGTGTCTACTGTGAATAATGGCACATATTTACAAAATGCATAATGTTAGAGTTATAATCTGTAATCATAGATTAGATGAGAAAAAATGCCAGTCAATATTAATTTGTTTCTAACCTTATAATTAGTGCATAGTCCTAAACAAACTCACCTATTTAATTAACTGGGAACATTAACATCACACTAATTATATTTAATAGTGAACAACAATTGTCACCTGTTTACATATTCTGCAATGCTAAATTTCTGTTTGACCCATCAAAATCTTGTTTTTACTTAAGAGAGGAAATTTCCATCTGTGCCTAGTATACTGGAATAATGTTGTTGTGAATACTTCTTCAGGGTCTAGTTTACTATTGAGAAAGTATGAATCGGAGACCCTAAGTGTCCATTCACTTATTTCTAGTATAAATGAAAAGTAGCAAGTCATGATATGTTGATTCTAATTCTAGCAATGCCAGTCACTGGTCTGTGACCTTTAACACACAGGGCTCCAGTTTCTTAAATTATCATATTTGGGGACTGGACTAAGGTTTCTTTAACCTCTAAAATTCAGTGTTTCTAAAGGTTCAGAATCAATATTGAATTTCTCCATAATGTCTTACCCATACAGTAAATAACTATGTATCAAAATTTTCATTTAAATTTGTACAGTTTATCATAACAATCTAATGTTTTTGAAACTTTGAAAAAAGGAGATGAAAAATCACCCATGATTTTAAAACATACACAGCCTGATCCAAAAAACATCCTTTTTATAAAATACAGAGAAGTAGAAAACATAAACAAAGAACCATATACTTGTTACCCAGACACCTGCTACTGATATTAAAAAAAATAAAGTTAGGTTATTTACATTAAGGATATTACATTGGAAGTAGATATATCATATATATATTTAAAAATTCAAATAGGACAGATAAAAAATGAAAATTGAAAGCAACACACAGACACAAACACACATGTACACATCAAAGATAACACACCAAATATACTCTTTTCTTGCCACTTTTTAAGTATATATCACTCCTTCAATTTGTTCTATTAATAATAAAACAAATGTTAAGAACTTTATGTATTACTTATCTTTTATGTATTATTCATACTTATCTTTTACTACAACTCATTATACAGATGATAAAAGTGAGGCATATATTGTTTAATAAAGCTAAGTTCCACAGGAAGTGGTGGAAGTGCATCTGAACTCAGGCAGTTTGAGCTTAGAGCTTGTGAAATCAAGATATCTTTGTGGTTTCAATCACTTTAATACATTCATACATTTTTACTTAGTGGCAATCAATGTACAGGTATATTTAGCTCCCAGTTAAAATAGTTCCCATTGAAGACACTCACTGGCAGTGTGTCAAATAATGTTAAATAATATTTTTTTAATTCACACAGGAATTTATGAAGTAAGTTGTATTTTTCCAGTTTATCAGATGAAGAAACTGAGGTTTAGAGGTTAAATAATTTAAGATCAGAGAGCTAGTAATGGTAGAGTTGAGAATCAAACTTGTGTGAATCTAATTTCAAAAACATTTGCTTTTAGCTGCTAGTTTATAATGTAATCTGTCTTTCCCCCTTGCTTAAATTTGCATAATTATTATTTTTCATATTCCAGTAAGGTGAACTATAATTTAATGAACTAGTCCTTTGTTATTGGACTTTACATTGATTTTGGTTTGGCTATTCAAATACTGTGAGAAAATAATTTTTTAAAAAAATTGTGTCTGCTAACTTAAATCTCTGCAAAGTCACCCTTATTTTTTAAAGATTTATTTAATTTATTTTTCCCCCCATCCCCACTCCCCCCATTGTTTGTTCTCTGTGTCCTTTTGCTGTGTGTTCTTCTGTGTCTGCTTGTATTCTCATTAGGCAGCTCTGGCAATCAATCCTGGGACCTTCCAGAGCGGAAGAGAAGTGATTACTCTCTTGCACTACCCCAACTCTCTGTTCTACTCCATCTTATTTTCTCTCCTGTGTCTCTTGTTGCGTCATCTTGCTGCGCCAGCTCTCAGCGTTGGCCAGCACTCCTGTGTGGAGCGGCTTTTCCGTGCTGGGCAGCATTTCCATGCAGGGGGGCACTCCTGTGTGGGGCGGCACTCCAGTGTGGGCCAAAACTCTGTGCGGGCCAGCTCACTGCATGGGCCAGCTTGCCCTCACCAGGAGGCCCTGGGCATGGAACCCTGGACCTTTTATGTGGTAGACAGGAGCCCAATTGGTTGAGTCACATCTGTGTCCCAGAAAATTATTCTTGATAAAACTCCTTCCTTTTTATTGGATGTTTTCCATGTGATAAAATCCCAGAAACGGAATTACTAGGTCAAAAGATATGAATGCTTAATGGCTTTTAACATATATTGTCAAAGTAGATTATTAAAGATTATACATTTAATACATGGCACCAGCAATCTTTTTTTTTTCACTTTGTCTTCAAAGATTATTCTGTTCATTGATACAACTTTTTTGATGGCAGACAAAAAAAAGATCAGTTTAGACGGAGAAAAGTTCCCAGTTGGTGAAGAATGGCATCTGAAGGTGGGTGACAGAGGGTGGTCTGGCTTTATCTTTTTTGGGGGGTTAGTTAGGGACAGGGAGGTGGAGTGAGGCGAATTTAAGAATGGACAGGAAGAGAAGATGGGCTAAAAAATGTCTTTAAAAAAAAAAAGGAATATATTCATAATCAATTGAGTCAACCTTCAGGTACGAAATAAAAATAGAGATAATAGGAAAAATATCATAACTTAAAAGCTAGCATTTACTGGTGTATTTTGATTTTGATTTAACAGAGGGGAACCTGAGAGTTCTAAATGTATAATTAGTAAATGGCAGAGCTTGAATTCCAATGCCGGCAATCGGAATAACCATTTAAAAATGGAGGTTTAAGTATTCTAAGAGTGAGAAAATGTATAGGAATGGGGCATGGGCATAGAGATTAAGGGGATAACTAGTGAAAAAAGACTGCATTTCAAAAAATTTCCCAATGGGCTAATTACAGTTATCTTTTACTAAGGGCCACAGAGCCATTTACTCCCAGTAACAATTCTGTGAGGTAGGTGCTATCAGTTCCATTTCTTCAGACCAGGGGATTGAAGAAGACAAACGACACTTTTTCTGCTTAAGCTGAGTGAGTTACACCTCAATAGCTGGCTCTAGAGCAAGATAAGGCAGACTAAAGGAGTCCTCGCAACAAAACGGAGCAGGGCAAGGCAAGCAGGCTGAAAGTGAGAAATTCAGGGAAACTTTCTCATTTAGAGCTTTGGCTGCTTCCAGAGTTCAAATCTCTCCGGCCAGTCCGCCAAATCGTCACAAAGCCCGCCCCTCAGCCGGGAAGCCACGCCCCCTTCCTCGGCTATTTTCTGAGCTTCCAATACTTCCCTCCTTCCTGGCCCCTCCCACCCCGCCGAGCATCATTTCCTGTGCGCTGGATGCTGATTGGCCCAGCGGTCGGAAGTGAGGGCGGGCGGTGGGGCCGTTGCCGCAGTGACAGTGCTGGGGGAGTCCGAAGATGGCGGCGTCGCGTCGCTCTCAGCATCATCACCACCATCATCAACAACAGCTCCAGCCCGCCCCAGGGGCTTCGGCGCCGCCGCCGCCACCTCCTCCCCCACTCAGCCCCGGCCTGGCACCCGGGACCACCCCAGCCTCCCCCACGGCCAGTGGTCTGGCCCCGTTCGCCTCTTCGCGGCACGGCCTAGCGCTGCCGGAGGGGGATGGCAGTCGGGATCCGCCCGACAGGCCCCAATCCCCGGACCCGGTTGACAGTACCAGCTGTTGCAGTACCACCAGCACAATCTGTACCGTCGCCGCCGCTCCCTTGGTCCCGGCTGTTTCTGCTTCATCTGCCGTCGGGGTCGCTCCTCACCCAGCCGGTGGTGGCAGTAATAATTCACCATCGTCCTCTTCTACCCCTACTTCTTCCTCATCTTCCTCTCCATCCTCCCCTGGTTCGAGCTTGGCGGAGAGCCCCGAGGCGGCCGGAGTTAGCGCCTCAGCAACATTGGGGCCTGGGTCGGCGGGACCAGGGCCGGGGGTCTCAGCAGTGAGCGGGGCCCTACGAGAACTGCTGGAGGCCTGTCGCAATGGGGACGTGTCCCGGGTAAAGAGACTGGTGGACGCGGCAAACGTGAATGCTAAGGACATGGCCGGCCGGAAGTCTTCTCCCCTGCACTTCGCTGCAGGTCAGCGACTATTGTTTTTTAAGGGCTTTGGGGTTGGGGTCGGGGATCCAAGTAAGGTACGGAAACTGCTTAATATAATGGGCCAAAAATGGGGGCGTGGTTACGGTTCTTTAACACTTCACCTGAAGGCAGGAGTTTCCTTCCTTGAGAGAGTGCTTGGTGACGGGGGCGTGGTAGGGGAAAAGCGTGAATCCATTCTTGAGTGTTTGCACAGTGACACTTGTACTCTTAGTCTCTGGATGTGGCTGTATTAGAACTTTTCAGTTCTGAATGTATTGGAATAAAGTTAGATTTGGGCAGTCTTAGAGTAGATTATTTTCGTTCGTTAGTTTATTTCGTTTTTGCAAGAGTCAGTCCCTTGAGGACAGATCTAGACCAAAAGAAGTTTAGTGTAACGCCACACGTTTGAGGATCTGTCATGGACTTACTAAGTCAAAAGAATACGTAAATGAAGTTTGTGAAACTGCCCTTTCTTCAGGAATTTATTATCTAGTTGGGGGCGACCAAAATAATGCCGATGTAACACAACTTGAAAATATTTGCATTCTGTTATATTGCATCAGTTATAATGGAAGAAATATAGACTTTGAAGTTCTGGACACTGCTATTTGTTAGTTGTCTAACCGACAATTTGCTTTATCTCAGCTGCTTCTGTTTTCTCAGGGGCAAAAAAATGAGAAGTGTCTGACACACAATAAGTTCTCCAAAAAAGTGCTGATTCCTAAACCCTGTACTTCATTCACACTTTACTCTTTTGTCCTTTTGTTTAATTTAAAACAAGTAGTCTATTCTCTTTTATAAAACCTAATGTCTTTTTTATAAAATACAGAGAAATATAAAACAAAAACAAAGGACCATAATTTTACTGCCCAGATAACTGCTACTGATATTGTAAAAAATAAATGTTATGTACATAGAGAACATTACATTGGAAATATATATATCATATATATTTAAAAATGCAAATAAAACAGATAAAAAATGAAAATTGAAAGCAGCACACACACATCAAAGATAACACACCAAAGATACTGTTTCTTGCCACTTTAAAAATATATATTACTCCTTCAGTTTGTCCTGTTAATAATAATGCATATTTTAAGAACTTTATGTGTTATTTATCTTTTACTACAGCTAAGAAGATTTTGTAATCCTTATTTTACATAGGCATATATTGTTTACATAAGGTGAAGTTCACACAAAGTGTGGAACTGGATTTGAACTCAGGGAGTTCGAGCTTACAGCTTGTGAAATCAAGCTTAAACTGTCATAATGTATACTGGGGTTATGGTCATTTTTCCTTTTTTGAATGATTGTATTTAGTGCTTCCACTTTCTCAGTGTTTTGGGGAAAGAGGTAGTGTGTGTAGGGCATATATGGCAAGGGAAGCTTTCACAAATGTTTTTACTGTATCCCACATTCACAAAACTGAATCAGAAGTTTCAAGAAACAGCTGAAATTTGCACTATGTGGTATATCCTGGTATTTTATATCCTCTGTCACTTCATTTCTTAAAAACGCTGTAAGGCCCACTAATGGGTCCTGACCATTAGTATGAGCAATAGCTTTATAGGAACTCTCTGTTGGGTTACTGTATTCATTCTTTTTTTTTTTTTAAGATTTATTTTTATTTATTTCTCTTCCCTCCACCCCCCCACCCCTGGTCCCCATTGTCTGTTCTCTGCATCCATTTGTTGTGTGTTCTTCTGTGTCCACTTGCGTTCTTGTCAGGCGGCATGGGGAATCTGTGTCTTTTTGTTGCGTCATCTTGCTGCATCAGCTATCCATGTGTGGGGCACCACTCCTGGGCGGGCTGTGCTTTTTTCATGCAGGGTGCATTCCTTGTGCATTGGGGCACCCCTACCCAGGGGGCACCGCTGCATGGCATGGCACTCCTTGAGCACGGCAGCTCTGTGCATGGGCCAGCTCACCACATGGGCCAGGAGGCCCTGGGTACTGAACCCTGGACCTCCTATGTGATAGGCGGATGCTCTATCAGTTGAGCCACATCCACTTCCCTGTATTCATTCTTAATACATAGATTACTATTAAGAATGTTGTGAATGGTATCATTAACAGACTTCCATCTAACTAGATATTTACTCAGGAGTGTTGCTTATTTTAAATGAAATAGCATTTTTTTTTCTTTTTAGGTTAAATAAAAGGTCAGGTCTTATTTTGTAAATCAATCTAGGCTTATTTTTTCATAATTTTTTGCAAATTCAACTACCTTGTTTTACAAATCTTGCAATTTTTCACCATACCTCTTTGTAAGTAATCACTACCAAATGATGGTTATATTTTTATTTGATTAGTGTAGTAATGTAGCATTAGTTACAAAGGAAATAGTACTTGTCTCCCAAATCACTGCTTTTGAGTTTGCCATAATGGTTACTTTTATTCTGTTTTAGAATTTTATGTGTACCCAGATAAGCTAGAATACAAACAGTAAAACAGTTCTTACAAATTGCAGTGTTGCAATTGTGATGTGTTGTAGTGATGAGAACCTAACCTTGAACTGGATTTTTTATAAATTTTTTTTTAGTTCAGTTGTGGAAAACTGGCAAATAATAATAATAAAACTCTCCATGTTATAAAAATATAACACCATGTATTTTATAATATTTTCATGTTTATATACATAACATTAAAACTTTGTTAAATCTGGTGTTGTTCATCATGTACTGGCTAAACAGTTAAATCTAATTCTCAAATGAGTGTTAATTGATCACTGAATTGTCAGGGAATAGCTGTTTTAGAGGTGGAAAATTAGGTGGAAAGGTTTAAAAGTTGTAGTTCATTTGTTCCACAAATATTTTATTGCTTATCATAGGTCAGATGTTAAATACTGGTGCAATTTTTGGAGTGCACATAGTCCTTACCCTTGTGGAGTCTATGGTCAGGTGGGAAGACTAACAGCTGAACATTACCACCAACAAAAACCTGCAAAGTATGTTCCCAAAAGTGATAAGAAAAGTACATTATACTGTTGGAGCAGGTAATAGGGTCTCTTGTCCTGGTTTTAAAGGGGTTCAGGAAGTTTTTCCAGATTGAGATTTTTAAGAAGGGATTTAAAGGATGAGTCCAAGCTAGCCAAGCATAGAGTGAAAAGAATAATATTAATGCCTTTGTGTATGAGAAATGTGTTTATAGTTCTGAAGAATGAAATTAAACTATTTTAATGATCTTAGAAATTGTATGAAGCCATATTTAAATCCTAAAGTAATTAAAAAAAATTACCATAGTATGGTAGTTTGGAACTGTATGTACCCCAGAAAATTATGCTCTTAAAGCTAATACATAGTAATGGCCTTATCAGATTTTGTTACCACAGTTTAGCACTTCTAATAAAATGACTTGAGAAGAGAGAAAAAAAAAAGCTAATACATAATGTGGGTGTAAACTATTGTAAGTAGGAACTTTTAAATAAGTTATTTCAGTTAAGGCATGGCCCAGGGTTGGTCTTAATCTTCTTACCAGAGTCCTTTATATATGGGATGGATACAGAGAGAGAAAGCCATAGAAATAAGAAGCAGAAAGCAATAAAACCTGGAAGAGAAGGGAGAGACCAGCAGATGCTGCCATGTGCCTTCGCATGTGACAGGAGTCCAGGATCTCCAGCAGCTGGATGTTGGACCCTTCACCCCAGAGTTTGGGGAGAACCTGGCTGCTCTGTAAGCTCATGGAAAGGGTGGGGCTGCCTTTCCATCAAGCCTGGGGGACAAAACATCTTTGTGTAGATGACCCTCAGACCTTTGCAAACTAATGGAGTTTGCCCTGCAGGGTTTTGGAATTATTCGGGCACTGTGACCCCTGTTTTCCTTACAATTTCTCCTTGTGGAAATGGGAATATTTATCTAATGACTGTCCCTCTCTTGTATATTGTTGTGTTCAATCGTGTGCTTGTCTTGTTATGCTTGTCTTGTTTAGGAGGCACCAGGAACCAAACCTGGGACCTCCCATGTGGGAGGGGGGCGCTCACCTGCTTAAGCCACATCTGCTCCCTGTAACCGATTTTTTTTTAAGCGAGCTTTATTAGTATAGATCCACCATTAAGTACAGTACCTGGCACCACTCAGTACAGTACCTGGCACACCATTCAGTACAGTATCTGGCACAAAATACATTTGTTGAATGAATTAATGAACATTAGGAATTATAGATTTCCAAGAAACTTACTTTTATCCTGCAGGAGGAAGGCAGTGAGGCATAGTCTTCCTCCCCGTTGAAGAGACCCTCACATGTCCACAGCTTCAGCCCTATCTACCCTGGGGTCCCCAGCATGGTATATGTCTTTCCAGAGCCTGTCTGTCCATAGGCAAAAAGACATACGTTGTAGCCTTTGGCAACTCCAGACAGCACTTCAGTCCCCGAATCCTGGAACATCTTGAGACGCATAGTGGGGATCCTCTGGATTGACTGAACAGCAGTAATCAAAGCCAAATGCCACAGCCTTCTCCCGGGAGTCCCCAAAGCCATCTGGTCAATTATCTACCTTTAAATTCCTGATTTAACTTCCATAAAAATTCTTCCCCCGTCTTTAGTCTCCTTGTTGCTGAGAGGCCGGAACATCATGGCTATTCGCATGTTCGCCATCTCGCGGACACGGCCCAGACCCAACAGGTCTGCTCAGCAGCTGCATCCCCCACCCCAGCCCTTATAACCGATTTTTGGTGAGACTTTGTACTAAACATTGTTTCTGAAATGATTTACAGCTTTGGGGATACTGTGATGGAATAATGTGTTTGCCTATGGAAAGAACATGTCTTGTGGGTCTAGAGTATGGAGCGTGGTGGTTTGGAACCATGTATACCCCAGAAGGTCATGTTCTTAAAGCCAGTCCATGCCTGTGGGTGTAAACCTATTTTAAGTAGGACATTTTGAATCGATTACTTCAGTTAAGGTTTGACCCAGGTGCACCTTGATCTTCTTACTGGAGCTCTTTATATATGGAATGAATATAGAGAAAGAGAGAGAGCCATGGAAGCAAGACACTGAAAGCAGTGTAACCTGGAAGACAAGCGAGAGACCAGCAAGTGCCACCATGTCCCTTCCCATAGGACAGAGAAGTCCATGATCTCCAGCAGCTGGTCTTTGGGAAGAAAGCATCACCTGATGATGCCTTCTTTTGGACATTTTAAACTTGTAAGCAAATAAATTCCCATTGTTAAAAGCCAGCCCATTTTATGGTATCTACTTTGGGCTTTTTAGCAAACTAAAATAATAAGCATAACCATAATTCTTTCCAGTGTAGAATTAAGAATCTTTTCTATCCCATCATGGATTATAATAATTATTTCATTTAAAATATAGCTCAGTGAATTTATTAATAATGGAATCATCCTGTTTACAATTAGAAACATAATTTTCAAATGGTGTATCTTCATTATTTATATAGGTTCTGAGCTTACTTTTTTGTACTTTAAAAAATTATTTTTATATATATTAGAGAAATTATAATTTTACAGAAAAATCATGCAGAAAATAAGAGTTACTATGTACCACCCCTATGATTATGTTAGCGTGGTACCTTTGTTACAGTTAAAGAATATTTTAATTGTACTATTAACTGTAGTCCATTGTTTGCAGTAGTATTCCGTTTGTATTGTACAGTCTTATGTTTTTAAAAAGTTTTTATTCTAGAAACTTATATACAACTTAAAATTTCCCCTTTTAACTACATTCAGTATATAATTTAATGGTGTTAATATTACATTCACAATGTTCTACCATTACCACCACCCATTACCTAAACTTTTCCGTCATTTCAAACATAAATTTCTGTACAATTAAATATTAACTCCCCATTCTCTACCTCCACCACAGCCCTTGGTAACTGTATTCTAGTTTCTGACTTTATGATTTTGTTTACTCTAATTTTTCTTATCAGTGAGAACATATAGTATTTGTCCTTTTGTGTCTGACTTATTTCACTTAACATGATGTCTTTCAAGGTCTACCTATGGTTTTGCATGTATGAGAACTTCCTCCCTTTTTATGGCTGAGTAATATTCCATTGTATTATTGACTATATTTTGTTTATCCATTCCCCTGTTAATGGACGCTTGGTTTGGCTCCTTCTTTTGACAACTGTGAGTAATGCCACTATGAACATCGGTGTGCAAATATCTGTTCCAGTCCCTGCTTTCAGTTGCTGTGGGTTATATCTAGATTTTGGATTCCTGTTTCTATGGTAATTCTATACTTAATTTTCTGATGAACCACCAAACTACTTTCCACAGTGGCTGCACCATTTTATATTCCCACCAACAATGAACAAGTGTTTCTGTTTCTCCACATTGACTCCAAAACTTTTCTGGTTTTTTTTTGAATAGCAGCCATTTTAGTGGGTGTGAAGTGCTATCTCATTGTGGTTTTGGTTTGTCTTTCCCCAGTGGCTATTGAGGGTGAGCATCTTTTCATGTGCTTTTTGCTCATTTGGGTATTTGTTTTTTGGAGAAATATCTTTTCATATCTTTTGCCCATTTTTTATTTGTGTTGCCTGTCTTTATTGTTGGGTTATAGGATTTACTGATATGTTTTGGGTATTAAATCTTTATGGGAATTGTGTTTTCCAAGAGTTATAGGATTTACTGATATGTTTTGGATATTAAATCTTTATGGGAATTGTGTTTTCCAAGAATTTTCTCCCATTCTGTAGGTTGTCTTTTTACTTTCATGATGAAGTCTTTTGAAGCACAGTTTTTAATTTTGATGAAGTCCCATTTATCAATTTTTACTTTACTCATTTGTGCTTTTGGTGGAAAGTCTAAAAAATCATTCTCTATTTCAAGGACCTGAAAATCCTTCCCTGTTTTCATCTACAAGTTTTATAGTTTTGGCTCTTATATTTAGATCTGGTCCATTTTGAGTTAATATATGTATATGGTGTCAGAAAGGAGTCTACCTTAATTCTTTTGCATATGAATAGCTAGTTTTCCCAACACCGGTTTGCTGAAGAGACTGTTCTTTCCACATTAAGCGCACTTGGTACTCTTGTCAGGAATTAGTTGCTCATAGATGTGAAGGTTTATTTCTGAACTCTCATTTCAATTCCATTGGTCTGTATGTCTATCTGGGCCAGTACAATGCTGTTTTGATTACTGTATCTTTGTAATAAGTTTTAAAATCAGGACATGTGAGTCCTCCTACTTTGTTCTTTTTTTCCCCCAAGATGATTTTGGCTATTTGGGACCACTTACCCTTTCATATGAACTTGATTCAATTGGGTTTTCCATTTCTGCAAAGAAGGCAGTCGGAATTTTGTTTGAGGTCGCATTGAATCTGTAAATTGCTTTGGGTAGAACTGACATCTTTACAATATTTGGTCTTTCAATCCATGAACATGGAAGGTGCTTCCATTTATTTAGGTCTTCTTTAATTTCCCTCAGCAATGGTCTGTAGTTTTCTATGTGCACTTCTTTACCTCCTGGGTTAAATTTATTCGTAGGTATTGTGAATGGGATTCTTTTTCTCACTTTTCAGAGTTCATTACTAGTGTCGAGTAATGATTTTTGCAGATAGATCTTGTACCCCACTACTTTACTGAATTTATTTGCTCTAGTAGCTTTGTTGTGGATTTTGGGGGAATTTCTCTTTATAGAATCATGTCACATACAAATAGGGAAAGTTTTACTTCTTCCTTTCCAATTTGAATGTCTCTTTTTTCTTTTTCTTAGCTAGTTGCTCTAACTGGAACTTCCAGTACAATGTTGGATAACAGTGACAGTGAACATCCGTGTCTTGTTTCTGACCTTAGGGGCAAATCTTTTAGTCATTCATTGAGTATGATTTTAGCATTGAGTTTTCCATATTCGCCCTTTATCATGATGAGGATGTCTTCTTCTGTTCCTAGTTTTCTGAGTGCTTTTATGAAGAAAGGCTGCTAGGTTTTGTCAAATGCCTTTTCTGCATCAATTGAAATAATCACGTGTTTTTTCCTTTTTTAATGCGGTGTATGACATTAATTGTTTTTTTGTTTGTTTGCTTGAGATTGTTTTTCTCATGTTGGACCACATTTATATTCTCGGGATAAATCCCACTTGATCATGGTGTATAATTCTTATAATTCTAATAATGTGCTTTTGGGTTTAGTTTGCTAGTATTTTGTTGAGGATTTTTGCATCTAAATTCATAAGAGTATTGGTCTGTAATTTTCTTTGCTACAATATCTTTGTCTGGCTTTGGTGTTAGGGTGATGTTGGCCTCATAGGAAGTATTCCCTCCTTTTCAGTTTTTAGGAAAAGTTTAGGCAGAACTGGTATTAGTTCTTAGAATTTTTGGTAAAACTTAGCAGTGAAGCCATCGGGTCCTGGGGTTTTGATTCCTGGTTCAATCTCTTGTTATTGGCATTGAGATCTATTTCTTCTTGAATCATTGTAGGTAGTTTGGTTATTTCTATATATTTGTCTGTTTCATCTGAGTTATCTAATTTCTTGGCATACAGTTGTTCATAGTATCCTCTTAAAATCCTTTTTATTTCTTTGGGCTCATTGTAATGTCCCCCCTTTTCATTCCAGATTTTAGTGATTTGCATCCTCTCTTCCTCTCTCTCTTTTTGGTCAATCTGGGTAAAGGTTGTTGATTTTATTGTTCTGGAAAATACTGCTTTAATAATGCCTTCTTAAGATGGCCATATTAAAATGATCCAGTTTTTTACGTAGAATAGAGTTTATATAAGACTTCCTTTTCTTCAGATAGCGTCCTTGACCCTGGTTTTCTATTGTTCAAAGGATAGGAGTGAAAGAGTTTTATAAATAGTACCAATTTAGACTGATATCATCTCCTTAATTTAGTTCTTAGTAGTAACATATTTTTATTTGTTAAAGGACCAGTGTATTCTGATGAAGTCTCTCTAAAGGAAAGTTCTGATGAGGTCTTTTTAAAAAAGACTTTTAATAAAACACTGAATTCTGATATTTCATAATATTTACTTCAAGTTGAAGGACTTTAAAATTAGGCTTCCTTGTCAGTTAATTAATATGTGACTTATACATTAGCATATGACTTAGATTATGCTGTATATGATATCGGTCATTTCAGTAGCAAAACCAGCAAAATACAGGTGACAGTTTTTGCTTTATTTTGATTTGGATGGTGTTGGTGATTGAATTATGTGGCTCAGGAAGACATATTCTTAAATATTGGTCTGCATTCTCTGGAGTGTGGACCCATTGTAAATAAGATCTCCTGAAGGTGTTACTTAAGGTAAGATGTGGTGCGTCTGAATCAGATTGGGCTTTAATCTGGATTTCCTGGAGTCCTTCATAAGCAGAATGAAATTCAGTCATTAGAGAGAGAGACAACGGAGACCAGCCTGAAGATGAAAACAGTGGAACCTGCAAGAGAAAGGAGAAAAGACCATCATGTATACTGCCATATGATGGCAAAGACCAAGATTGCCAGGCAGCCAAAAGATACCGACCCTGGGAGAAAGCAAATTCAAGCCTCTGAAACTGAGAGCCACTAAATTTCTGTTGTTCAGCCAACCCATTGGATGATATTTGTTTCAGCAGCTGGGAAACTAAAACAGATGTTATCTGCTATAGCACACATTTGACCGTATAGATGATGCTCAACTCATTCCAGACTCTTTCTGTTTTTTAGTATGACCATGCTTGCCTTTTTTCCACCCTTACTACTGTACAAATGTAGTTCTTAGTAAAAACTCTCTGTCTTCTAAACTTTTGCCTTTCAGTGGGTAAGAAAATGAATAAGAATTCTTTGGTCCTAGAGTGTGATTCATTTTTGTACTTTTCATTGTTTGACAAAGTCATTGATTATACTTTCAAGGTCATTGATAATACTCTGCTTCAGGGTTTAATAAGGGTCTAATCTGATAATTGAAGAAAATGAACCATCTTCATAAATATCTTTCCAGACCTAAAATTGTTGATGACAAAAAAAAAAATGATGAGAAATAAATCTTTTACTTATTGTTTTATTGAAACCCACACTTTGATTAAGGTACCACTTTAGGGGGAGGTGGGGAGTGGGGTATATGGGAACCTCTTATATTTTTTAATGTTAAATTTTGTGTGATCTATGCCTTCAAAAAAAAAGATAAAAAATTTACAAAAAGGTTCCACTTTAAAAAAGTTCACATATAGCTTTTAGTTAGAAAGATGGTAAAATGTATATATCTATATCTCTTTTGCTTTGATGATAATGCTCTTTGAGCAAATGATTTAAACAGCAAATTAGCTATTTGTAAGATGTTTTTAAAAATTATCTCTGATAGTAAAAATTGGTTACAAGCAAACTGTTAAACAGCACAGGAATGTTTACATCAATTATAATCCTGTATGTACCAGCCAGTTCTGTTATACAGCTATTTGTTTTGATATTACTTTTTCCATTTATCAGTCTTTTTATTAAGCATATCATTTTTTTTTAAAGATTTATTTATTTCTCACCCCTTCCCCTCCCCACCCCAGTTGTCTGTTCACTGTCCATTTTGCTGCGTGTTGTTCTTTTTGTCTGCTTCTGTTGTTGTTGGTGGTACAAGAATCTGTGTTTTTTTGTTGTCATCTTGCTGAGACCATTCTCCATGTGGGTGGCACCATTCCTGGGCAGGCTGCACTTTATTTCGCGCTGCGCGGCTCTCCTTACGGGACGCACTCCTTGTGTGTGGGGCTCCCCTATGCGGGGGACACCCCTGTGTGGCATGGCACTCTGCGCGCATCAGCACTGCGCATGGGCCAGCTCCACACGGGTTAAGGAGGCCCGGGGTTTGAACCGCGGACCTCCCATGTGGTAGACGGATGCCCTAACTACTGGGCCAAGTCCGCTTCCCAGCATATCATTTTAAATTGCAGGCCTCTGTAGAATTTCCCCTAAATACTTCAATATGCGTATCATTACCTAGAGTTCAGTATTTGTATAAAAGTTTGTCATTTGATATAACATATGTATTTACATATATTAAGTGTACCTTCACTGGGTTTGACAAATACAAATACTGGTATAATCAATCCCTTATAGAAGTTCATCATAGCCTCTGAAAGTTTCCTTATGCTCTTTCCCTCCATTCCTGCCCCAGCCTCTCCTCAGAGGCAACCACCATTCTGACTTCTTTTCCCATGCTGGCTTAAGATTTGCCTGTTTTAGAGGTTCATATAAATGGAATCACAGAACATATACTGTTTTATGTAAGGCTTCTTTTACTTCGCATGTTTTTGATGTTTTAATATGTATCAATATTTCCCTTTTATTGCTGAGAAATATTTTATGGTATGAACATATGGTTTTTTTTAATCTTTTCTCCTATTGATGGATGCTTATGCTATTTTCAGTTTTTGAGCATTATGAATAGAGCTGCTGTGCCCATTGCAAAATTCTTTTTGTGGATATAAGTTTTCTTTTCTCTTGGATAAATACCTAGGATTGGAATTGCTGAGCCATATAGGTTAGGTGAATGTAGGTGAATGTTCAGCTTTATAAGAAACTGCTAGACTTTTTCCCAAAGTGGATGTGCCATTTTGTATTCCCCTCAGTTGATCTATATTTGATGTTCTCAGATGTTTTAATTTTAACCAATGATATATCATTATGGTTTTATTTTGCATTTCCTTGAAGACTAGTGATAAACACCTTTTTGTGTACTTATATGCCCTTTATATATCTTTTCTGAAGTTTTGCCCTTTTCTTTATTGGTTAGTCCTATTCACTTTTTTTGGGCTGTTTATCTTTTTATTATTGAGTTTTAGGAGTTCTTTATATATTTTTGCATACTAGTCCTTTGTCCGATAAGCATTGTGTTAATATTTTCTCCTGGTCTGTAGATTGCTGATTTATTTTTCTCTTGGGTTACTTTGATGAACAGAAGTTTGAATATAATTAACTTTCACTTAATTAAATTTATTTTCTTTTTCTTTTATGGTTATTGCTTTCTATAACCTGTGACCTGAATAAGAACTTTTACTATTCCTCGACTCCCAAAGATATACTTCTATATTTTCTACTAAAAGCTTTATGGTTTTAGTTTTTACATTTACCTTCTCTGATCCATCTTCAGTTAATTTTTGTGTGTGTTGTGACCTTGAAAGCCAAAATTTTATCCCTCCCCCCCATATTTATCTGATTATTCTTGCACCATTTGTTGAAAATACCTTCTTTTCCTTATTGGATTACTTTTGTGATATTGTCACAGATCAGATTATCTGTATAAGTAGGAGTGTTTCTGAGCTCTTCATTCTGTTCTATTGATCTGTTGATTTTTGCAGCAAAACTACACTAGCCTGATTACTGTAGGTTTGTAGTTAGTCTTGAAGTTGGGTAGTATAAATTCTCCAATTTGATTCATCTTTTTCAACATTGTTTTAGATATTGTAGATTTGTTGGCATTTCTATTGAAATTTTAGAATCAGATTGCCAATTTCCACAAAAATCACCTTGGAATAATGATTGGGATCATGTTGAACTATAGAAAATGTAATTTTCTTGGTAATTTTTTTGGTAATTTTAAGTGTACAAGTCTTTCAGGACTTTCATAAAATTTTATTCCTAATTTTTAAAAAAATGTATAATTAAGGCATTGTAGGTAGATTTAATTTTAATTTTTAATTTTTCTATAGCTTGTTGCTATTATATAAACTATAATTGGTTTGCTTATTAGCCTTCAAGTAGCTCTTCTGTAGCTATCTTTTATTAGAGAATTTTTTTTTTATTAGAGAATCATATATGCAAGTAAGGACAGTTATGCCTTGTATTTCTTTTTATTGACAGTGTTGAATTAAAGTGGTAGAAGTAGACATATTTTCCTCCTAGGAGGAACGCAAATATTTTGCCATTAGGTATGATGTCAATGTTAAGTTTTTTGTAGCTGCCTTTTATTAGATTGGGAAAGTTCTCTTCTATTCCCAGTTTGTGGAGTGTTTTTATCATGAATAGATGTTGAATACTGTCAAATGCTTTTTCTGCATCAACTGAGATGATTATATTGGCTTTCTCTTTTATTTTTCAATATAATTAATTAACGTCAATTTTCCATGTTTTATCAATCTTGCATTCTTGGGATAAACCCTGCTTAGTCATGATGTGTTTTTTTTTTTTTTAATTTATTTTTTAATATTGCTAGATTCTGTTTGCTAATATTTTAAGTTTTTTGCATCTAAGTTCATGTCTTAGTTTCCCAGCTGCTGAAACAAATATCATTCAGTGGGTTGGCTTAACCACCAGGAATTTATTGGCTCATAGTTTTAAGACTAGAAGTGCACACTTGAGGTGTCAGCAAGGTGATGTTTTCTCCCCAAAGACTGTAGTGTGCTGGGGCTGGTTGCCAGTGATCTTTTAGGTTCCTTGGCATTTCCGCCACAGCAGTGTCCTCTCCTTTCTCTTACTCATTCTGTTAACTTTCATCTTTTAGCTTCTCCTTGCTTTCTCTCTGTGGCCTTCTCTGTAATGCCTCCAGTGGTAGGATTAAGATCCATCCTGATTCAGTTGGCCACACCTTAACTAAGAAAGATATCTTCTGAAGGTCCTATTTACAGTAGATTCACACCCACAGGAATGGATTAAGGTTAAGAACATATTTTTCTGGGATATATAATTCAGTCTACCACAGTTTATGAGTACTACTGGTCTGTTTTTATTTTGCTTTGTTTTGGCAGTGTTTGCCAAATTTTGGCATTAGGGTTATGCTGATTTCATAAAATGTGCTTGGAATTGTTCATGTCTCTTTTCTGAATGGGGTTTGTTTTTTTTAAAAAAAAGATTTATTTATTTATCTCTCCCTACCCGCTTCTTAATTTGCACTTCCTATGTCTGTTCGTCTTTTCTGTTTCTTTAGGAGGTACCAGGAACTGAACCCGAGACCTCCAACATGGGAGGGAGATACCTAAGCCACTTAATCACTTAAGCCACCTCCATTCCCTGCTTTGTTGTATCTCTCGTTATGTTTTTCCTCTTGTGTCTTTTTTTGCATCACCTTGTCATGTCAGCTCGCTACACCTGCCCATTGCATCAGCTCACCATCCTGCATGTCCTCTTTAGGAGGCACAAGGAACCTTTGCTCCCTGCTTTGTTGTGTCTCTTATTATGTTCTTCTTTTGGTGTCATCTTGTTGTGTCAGCTTGCCACCTGTCCATCATACCAACTCGCTGTCTTCTTTTAGGAGGCACCAGGAACTGAACCACGAACCTCCCATGTGATAGGCTGGAGCTCAATCGCTTGAGCCACATCCACTTCCCTTCTGAGTAGGTTTTTGAAGAATTGGTGTTATTTCTCCTTAAATATTTGGTTGAATACCCAATGAAATCAACTGGATCTATTGTTTTCTTTGTGGGAAGATTGTTGATAGTGAATTTTATTTCTTTAATTGTTACAGTGCTATTCAAATGTTCTCTCTCATTGTCAATTTTGGTGAGTGTATCTTTTAAAGAATTTGTTCATTTTATCTAAATTTTCAAATTTGTTTGCATAAAGATATTTATAATATTTTGTTATGGTTATATTATCTGTAAGACTTGTTGAGATGAGTTCCTTTGTTCTGCATGTTGATAATTTTGTTTTCTTCTGATTAGTCTCTCTCTAGGGATTTAACAATTCTGTTGTTCTTTACAAATAACCTGTTTTTGGCTTTCTTAATTTTCTCTGTTTGCTTTCCATATTGTTGGTTTCTGCTCTTATCTTTATTGTTTCTATTCTTCTACTTATTTTTAATTTACTGTACTAGTTATCTATTGCTGTGTATGAAACTATTGCAAAATTTAGCAGCTTAAAATGAGAAACATTTATTTATCTCACAGTTTCTGTGGCTCAGGATTCAGGTGCTGGTCAGGAATTTGGACATGTCGTAGCTATGTCCTTTGGCTCAGGGTCTCTCATATGGCTGTAGTCAGGTTGAAGACTCTGATACAGTCTCGAAGGCTTGATTGAGAGAAGATCTGTTTCCGTACTTACTTGGGTGGTCGTTGGCAGGATTCAGTTCCTCTCAGGCATTTAGACTGAAGTCTTTCTCAGTTCCATAGGCAGCTCATTATATGACAGTTACTTCTATTAGAGCAAGTGAGAGAGACAGCAAGGGAAGGCAAGCCAGAGGGAAGCCAGAGTCTTTTTAGAATCTAATTTTGGAAGTGACTTCACATCATTTTTGTTGTGTTCTGTTTGATAGAAGGAAGTCAGTGGGCCCAGCACATACTTAGAGGGAAGGAATTATGCAAGGACATGAATACCAGGAGTTGGGGGTCACTGGGAGCCATCATAGAAACTCCCTGTCTTGTTTACTTTGATCTTTTCCCAGCTTCTTCGGTGGAACTTGAGGTCATTAGATTTAAGCTTTTCTAATACAAAAATTTAATAGTATACATTTCCCTCTAATCACTGCTTTAGCTGCATCCCAGAAGTTTTAATATGTTATGATTTCATTATCAGTCAGTTTGAAATATTTTCTGTTTTTCCCTGTGATTTCTTCCTTGAGCTATGAATTACTTAGCAATGTTATTTAATTTCTAGATTCTTGGAGTATTCTAATTTAACTTTATTGGGGTCAGAGGACATTTTCTTTCTTTCTTTCTTTTAGGAGGTACCAGGGATTAAACCTGTGACCTCATACAAGGGAAACAGGTGCTCAACCATTGAACTACATCTGCTCCCCAATGAGAGTTGGTGTTTTCATTTGTTTGTTTTTAGGAGGTATTGGAAATCAAACCTGAGACCTCATACATGGGAAGCAGGCACTCAACCACTTGAGCTACATTCTCTCCCCAGGATATATTCTTTATGATTTCAATCCTTTTAAATTCATTGAGACTTACCTTCTGACCTATCATTTGATCTTTTTTTTTCTTTTTAAAGTTTTGCTTTATGTCTCCCCACCCTCTTATTGTTTGCATTCATTGTGTCTGTTTCGTAGTATGCTGGCCTTCTTGTTTTTTTTCTTAGGAGGTACGGGCAACCTAACCCGGGACCTCTCATGTGGGAGGGAAGCACCTAATCACTTGAGCCACCTCCACCCCTGCTTTGTTGTGTCTCTCATGTTTTCCTCCGTGTGTCTCTTGTTGCATCATCTCGTTGCATCAGCTTGCCATCTTGCTCTTCTTCTTTAGGAGGTACTGGGAACCAAATCTGGACCTCCCATGTGATAGGCGGGAACTCAATCACTTGAGCAACATCCATTTCCCCCATCATTTGATCTTGATGAATGTTCCGTGTGCTCTTGAAAAGATGATGTATTATGCAGTTTTTGGTTGTAGTGTTCTGTAAATATCAATTAAATCAAGGTAGTTGATAGTGTTGCTCACATCTCATATCTTTACTGGTGTACTGTCAGTTGTATCACTTGCTGAGAGAGAGAAGTGATAAAACCTCTAGCTCTAATTGTGGTATTGTCTTTTGTATTCATGCATTTTTTCTTTTAAAGTTTTATTTTTTATTTCTCTCCCTCCCTACTCCCCCACCCCCACCCCCCCGTTGTCTGCTCTATCCATTCGCTGTGTGTTCTTCTGTGATCTTCTGTCCTTATCAGCGGCACCGGGAATCTGTGTTTCTTTTTGTTGCGTCATCTTGTCGTGTCAGCTCTCCGTGTGTGCAGTGCCATTCCTGGGCAGGCTGTACTTTCTTTCTCGCTGGACGGCTCTCCTTACGAGGCGTACTCCTTGCGCGTAGGGCTCCCCTACATGGGGGACACCCCTTCTTGGCAGAGCACTCCTTGTGCACATCAGCACTGCACATGGGCCATTTCCACACAGGTCAAGGAGGCCTGTGGTTTGAACCTCAGACCTCCCATGTGGTAGGCGGACCCTATCCTTTGGGCCAAATCAGCTTCCCGCTTCATGCATTTTGTTTGAAACTTTGTTGTTGGGTGTGTTTATATGTCCTCCTGGAATTAACCTTTTTATTTTTAAATCACTATGAAATACTCCCCTTTGTCTCTGGTGATACTCATTTTTCCTAATCTCTTTTATCAGATGTTAATATATCTACTCCACCCTTCCTATGCTTAGTGTATGCATGGTATATTTTTTCCATCCATTTACTTAAAACCTATCTGTTCTCTGTAAAGTGTGTCTTGCTTTTTAAACCATTCTGACAGTCTACTTTGCTAATATTTATACTTCCATTTCAAATTTAGAGCTTTTTTTAATTAAAAAAAAAATTTTTTGTAGGCAGTACCAGGAATTGAACCTAGGACCTCGTATGTGGGAAGCAGGCATTCATTCACTTGAACTACATCTACTCCCCTGGGATTTTCATTTAACCTCTTACATCTGTACATAATTTCTTCCATATTGTGACTTCTGGTTCTCAAGGACATAGAGGATTATTGAATTAGAATATCACAGTTACTCACTTTGCATTATTTATAAATGTATTTATATTATGCAGAAATACTTAATATACAAACACTAATATGAATCCTGAAAACAGTTAAAAAGGGTTTTTTTTTTTGCATCCAATCTCTAATTTGTGCTCCATCATTCTAGCTCCATCGTCAGAGGACATAGACATTATATGCATTCCCATATAAACATCATTTAGTTTTAGTTCTACAGGTATATATGTGGTAGATAGTCCTCCGAGACTAATACCGTGTATTTCTTCCCTTCATCTATATGTATGTTTCACTGCCAATCCAAAAGTGGAGCCCATTTTCCTCCCCTTGTATTTGAGCTGGCCTTATGACATGCTACAGTGAATAGAATGTGGCAGAAGTTACGTTGTATAACCTCTGAGCCTTCAGAGATCTGCGTTTTTCACTTTGTGCATCAGGACCTCTCCCTTTGGGAACTCAGCCATTATGCTATGAGGAAGGCCATGTGGAAGAGAAGAAAGCCCAGGTAGCGGCCCCAGGAAGCTCTCGGTGACCTCCAGTACCCACTGCTCGCTGAGCGAGTGAGCCATCCTGCCTAGGCAAACCTCTGGGTGACTGAGCTTTGTCACCTCATGGTGTCATGAGAAATAATGAGTGGTAGTTGTTGTTTTAAGCCACTGAATTTCATAATAGTTTGTTATACAGCAATAAATGCCTGAAATCATCATTTATATCTGCACCTCTGTCTCTGTCCATTTCTCTGCTTTAAATATTCATCACTAGTTCTTATATTGATGTCTCTAGTTATTTCAGTGGTTTTTTACTTATTCCTTTGTAGGTTACTCAGGAAGGTGTCTTCCAATTTTTTGTCAGTAACAGTTGTTTTTGTTTTTAAAGATTTATTTATTTATTTCTCCCCCCCCCCCCACCCCCCCGGTTGTCTGTTCTCTGTGTCCATTTGCTGCGTCTTCTTTGTCCGCTTCTGTTGTTGTTAGCGGCACAGGAATCTGTGTTTCTTTTTGTTGTGTCATCTTGCTGTGTCAGCTCTCTGTGTGTGCGGTACCATTCCTGGGCAGGCTGCACTTTCTTTTTTTTTTTTTTTTTTTTTAAAGATTTATTTATTTATTTAATTTCTCCCTCCCCTGGTTGTCTGTTCTTGGTGTCTATTTGTTGCATCTTGTTTCTTTGTCTGCTTTTGTTTCTTTGTCCGCTTCTGTTGTCGTCAGCGGCACAGGAAGTGTGGACGGCGCCATTCCTGGGCAGGCTGCTCTTTCTTTTCACGCTGGGCGGCTCTCCTCACGGGCGCACTCCTTGCGCGTGGGGCTCCCCCACGCGGGGGACACCCTTGCGTGGCACGGCACTCCTTGCGTGCATCGGCACTGCGCATGGCCAGCTCCACACGGGTCAAGGAGGCCCGGGGCTTGAACCGCGGACCTCCCATATGGTAGACGGACGCCCTAACCGCTGGGCCAAAGTCCGTTTCCAGGCTGCACTTTCTTTCGCGCTGGGTGGCTCTCCTTACGGGGCACACTCTTTGTGCGTGGGGCTCCCCTACGCGGGGGACACCCCTGCGTGGCACGGCACTCCTTGCACGCATCAGCACTGCGCATGAGCCAGCTCCACACGGGTCAAGGAGGCCTGGGGTTTGAACCATGGATCTCCCATGTGGTAGACGGACGCCCTATTCACTGGGTCAAGTCCGCCTCCCAGTTGTTGTTTTTATTCTTGAAAGTTCTAGGTTGATTTTCTTAGATAAATGGTGTGCCTTTTTCATATATAATTTCAGATTTTCCTTTATTTCAGAAAATTTCTCCTGAATTATAGTTTTTAGTATTCATTCTTTTTCCTTGCTTTTATGTATATTAGAACTCTGTCTTATAAATTTGTCACTTGTTCTTGAATCCTTTTTAAAAAGATTTATTTATCCCCTACCCCCCTTGCCACTTGCTTGCTGTCTGCTCTCTGTGTCCATTCACTGCATATTCTTCTGTGTCTACTTGTCTCCTTTTTTTGTCATGTTATCTTGCTGCGCCAGCTCTCCGCAGGTGCGGGCCATCAGCTCTCTGCAGACATGGGCTGTCAGCTTTGCATGGGCATAGGCCATTAGCTCTCCGCGGGTGCGGGTGAACCTGCCTTCGCAAGGTAGACGGGAGACCATTCGATCGAGCCACATCCACTTGCCCCATTTCTTTTTGATTAAAAAAAATTTCCACCTTTTTACTTCCATTTCTTTTAAAGCAGGAATTGGAAAACTTTTTCTGTAAAGAGTCAGATAGTAAATATTTTAGATTTTGTGCCCCCCATTTGTTCTCAGTTACAACTACTTAGCTCTGCTGTTTTATCAAAACATTGATAGACAATATGTAAATGAATGGATGTGATTGTGTCCCAATAAAACATTATTTTCAAAAACAGGCAGTAGACTAAATTTGGCTCATGGGTCATAGTTAGCTGACCCGTCATCAGGGATTATCTGTTGTGCTTTTTACTTACATGTTCTTTACTTCTGAAATGATTTTTTTCTTTTATTTTGAATTATTTCCTGAATTCTGTCATCTTATTTCCTGTTGATACAAGATATATACCGTTCTTGATTATTTTCATATTGTCTTTTTAGCTAGCATTGAAATAGTGGCTCATAGTTTTATTCTTTTTGTGGCATTTTCTGGTATACATTTTTTGTCTGATAATAAAATCTTTGCATGGTATTTGACCTCAATTTTTTTTCTGTTGCTCATTTTTACAGAAATTAATTAATAATTTCAAGGATCAAAAAAAAAAGGGGTCTCATATGTCAATGGCAACCCTCCTTATCCCTTCTTCCCATCTTAAACATGCAGCTCCGGCCCAGAATTGATGAGCTATCTCAGTAAGGTTGGCAGGATCATCTCTTACATGGTAGCATTTAAATTATAAAACAACTTTTCATTTTATTCCTCAGTTTGTGTAGACTATGCAACATTTTCTAGGGAGCTTTAACAAGAGACATTCTGTTAAGGGCATTTTATCGATAGTCTCTTCCTGATAGTCTATTAAATAGAGGTCAGTTGACAAGAAGTATAGACCAATCACCAGCCTTTTTTTTTTCCTCCACTGGATCATTATCTTCCTGCCCAAGGGATTGACTGGATCATAGGCCAAATGTTCCTTCCTTCTAGACCTGAAGTGATTCTTTAGCAGGAAAGGCCAAAAATATATATATATGGATAATAAAAGACATCTCATCAAGGACCAAGTTGTGAGCATAAATATATCTTAAAAGGGGATCATAAGCTTAGAGCCCAAAAGAAGAAAAGTAATCAAAGAATGTAACTAATGCTGAGAAAATATATATATTTTGTTTTAGTGTTGGGTTTGGAAAAGTATAAACATCACCATGAGCCGTGTGATGAAGTGAGTGGATAAACATTAGATAGTTTAGTCTTAAATGTATTTTTTAATAGCCTCCTTTTGTTTTCTTTTTGTAAAAGAAATCTTTGGGTAGTTGACTGTGGAAATTGCAGTAGATACTTTGAAGAGACTGGTCTCTCTTAAATTCTTATTTTTCTCATACGTCAAGGTGCTTGACTTTAGATTGGCTTGTGTTTATTCTTCTGACAGCTTAGGAAGGTAGGGTGTAGCTCTGATCTTGGAGAACCTAATACCAAGTATCATTCATGTTGGATTCATAATAAGAATTGAGTAGGGTGGTTTGTTTTTCAGGGATTTCTACTGAAGCTTAGGTGCTCAAGGTAACTTTGAGGATTATTTTCTAAAAATCATTACTACTTTGAGTAATTGAGGAAAGTTATGAGTATTCTCTGTGTGTCACTAGTTTTTCCTTTTAAGCCCTCATCAGCTTTCCTAGATTGCTTTTTTGCACAATGAGTTGCTGTTTTTTTGCATGTATGTGTGTGAAAACTTGTTTTGCCTGTTTGTTCAGGTATCTGTTTATAGAATTAAAGTAGTGTGAACTGGAGCCTCTTTAAAAAAAAAAAATTGTGAGGCTGTTTATCAGTATGCCAGCTCCCTTTGTAATTTAGATAAGTGATTTTTTTTTTTAAATTATAGAACCAGGAGAAATAAAGTAAATGATGTCACATTTCCTCTTTTGTATTTTCTGTGTGATAAAGACTAATTGTTGATGGCAGGTTTTTTGTTTTTTGTTTTTGTTTTTTTGCTTAAGATAAAAGACTCATAACTTTTTCTTCTGTGGTAAATTGGGGGAAAAAAAGAAAGTAGAGGCATTTTGTTTGGTAGGTGCAGATGATTTCTGTTAAACTATGAGTCCAGACTGAAAATAAATTGTTTTGAATTCACTAATTGACTAAGAAAACTTAGAGCTATAGTGCTTGTATCATCAGTTAATAGTTATAAAATAAATTAAACCTCCTATTGCCCAGTTAACTATAATGTTAATTGTATGTGTAGTTAGACGCAGAAAAGATCAGATGCTTTCATTCTAATATACTCACCTACCATGGAAACCATTTTGACATTTTTATCCCTTTTATTAATAAGTTGTGCAGTTTTCCATTTCCAAATGCTTAGGCTGTTCTCATGTTGATATGGAAATTTGGTCTTTTCAAAAGAAGTGACAAAGGATTACAGTTATTATACATTTTAGCTTTTTTTTTTTTTCAGGTATCTTGAGAAGAGAGTCTAAGTTATACCTTTCTTCTTTGCTAGAAAATATTGACATTTGAAAAAACTTTTGGACCAATTTAAAAACACTGAGCAAGCTAATAAAAAACTTTGTTGCCCCTCCCCAAAACATACCCACAAAATTTTAAAAGTAGGAAAGTGTAACTGCTACCCTATTGAAATTTTAAAAAAGCAGTAACTTTAGGTTATATAATAAGAAAAATTCAATATTTAATTCAGTAAATTGCTCAAGTAAATTGCTCATAGTAGGTGTTCTATAAATACCTGAACACGTAACTTTGTAACTTAACACTTGATTTCTGATCTTCTGACTTTTTAAAATGTGTCAGTTGTAATCCTTCTATGCAAGTGTAGTCCCTTATTGTCAAAGTGCTTTTACTGCTCTATTGGCAAAAATATGAATGAACTTAGTTTTGATGTTATTACTACATAATAGTAAAAGCTAGTAAAAAGAGCAACTACTGCTTTTGTTTGATTTTTGTGCTTTCTGTGTGTAATTTTACTTAATTTTTACAGCAACCATACAAGGTAGGGTTTAGCCCTTTTTTACAGATGAAGTAACTGAGAGAGTAACTGGCTTATCCAAGGTCATATAGCTGTTAAGTGATAGAGTGGGATATAAACCCAGGCTGTCCTAATATCGTTTGACCCATGCTACTCAAATGGAAAGTTGGTAGCTGTGAAAAACAAAATCTATGCTTTCAGTCATTTTATAATTTGTTGTTATTGCTTTTTTGAAAGTACAGTAAAAAAATAGTCCTTTATCTCACTATCCCCAAGGCAGCTAACGTAGTCATTTGGCATATTTCCCTCCAGCCCTTTTGCTAGACATTTCAAGTAAAGCAAATCTGCATATGCTTTCTTAAAATTATGACTTCAGGATTTGATTGAGGCCGTGTCTTTATTAATAAATAAGATATTAGAACATAACTTTGCAATTATTAGAATTTTGGACTATATGATCTATGTTCAGTTGCTTTATAAGCGTGAATGAATTATAATTGGAAGAACTCTTTGAAGAACTTTCTAAGTAAATGGAAGAAAAATATTTTGGCAACTCTTCTCTTTGAAAGACTACTTAAAATTGCTAGAAAATCTTGAAAATAAACTTTGCTATATATTTCACTTAGGAAGCAGTCAAGTAAAAAAAAAAAACTGACTTCAAACAGTAGATAGAACATGATGATATGGGAGTATCATCATAGTGACCATTCTGACCTCTCTGTTATCTTAGAGAGAATTTAACTCTTACTATTACCAACATGAAATATGGAAAATGAAATAGCTACGTTGAGAATATCCTTTTCATTTTTCTTCTGTTATTCACATATCTTAATGAACATGACTTAAGTCCTTCTTTGGCAAAGTGGAATTCCTATTAATGAAGGGTTTGTAGAAATAAAAAAAAACTTCATGCAGCTTGCTTAATTAACAGTTATTAGGACAATTCTATAGTGTATTTTCCCCCTTAATCTGTTTTTCAGGAATTTGACTGGACCCTGGAGCTTTGTAGTAGTTCGGAACAGCTCAATAAATATGACTGCTGTAAGGCACTAGGAGGAGGAAGATGATGAGCACGGCATTGTTTCCTGTCCTTGAGGAAACTTATAGTAAAAATGCAGTGACCATCAAATTTCTTAATCTCACAACTCTTTTGTACTCTTAAAAATAATTGAGTTTCGTTTGTGTGGACTGTGTGTATGGAGATTTAGCATTTTAAAAATTAAAACAGAAATTTAAAAAATAACACTGGTAAACTCCATTAAATGTTAAAAGTAAATAACACTTTTGATGAAAAATAATTTTAAAAATGATTAATGAGGAGAGGCATTATTTTAAGCTTTCCAAATCGCTTTCATGTTTAACTTAATATAAGTAAAACTGGCCTTTTTTGATTGTTTCTGTGAGCTCTGGTGGTGAAGAATAAAGTGACTAGTAATTTAGTTTGAAGACACTGTCTTGAAATACACCACAATGTCAGCAGTTTTAGCTACCATTGCTTTTATATCATTAGGAGCGCCAGGGATACATTTTCCCAATGACTAACATACGATGTTACTAAACATTTATTGCCATTGTCTTGACAGTTAAAAAAAATCTTAGTATTATTTTGTAAATTGGGTCTCAGGGACCACCATTGTTTGAGAACTGCTGAGGGAATACAGATGGTAGATACTTCATCTTGTTAATACTCTTGAGACTCTGATGGAAGGAATGACTCTTCTCCCTAGAAAGAGAAAATTAGATACCAAATGTTACTTGTAATTTTCAGGGAGGTTATAAACTTCCTGAAGCACTAGAGCTGTGGTTATTCCATCACTGCAGTGGAATCACACAGGTTCTGGCCACTCCCAGAATTAATTTCTCGGTCAGTAGGTCTGGAGTGCAACCTGAGAATTCGCATTTCTTTCAAGTGTTAGGTGAGGCTGATACTCACTTTGAGTGATGATTCTTAACCCTAGACCAATTAAATTAAATCTCTGGAGTAAGGGAGAGCTTTGGTTTTTAAAAACTCTCCAAGTGATTATCACAAGCGGGTTTGAAAATCACTGTCTGAGTACACGTGGAACCTAGGTTAAAACTGGAGTCCAGTGAGTTGAGGAGTGTCTAATATTTGTACAACAATTATAATTTTGAAATTGATAATTATTACTACTTATAAGCTTGTAAGGTAGTTATTATCTCAGGAAAAACTGGCTTTAGGGTTCTTGAAATTCATTATAGGAGTCTGGGCTTTTGAGTCTCTGAACTAAGGGTAATTGCTGAAACTTTTTAAGAGTTCTTTATGTATATTCCTCGAGCAGTGGTATTGAAGTCCTTTCAGACCTAATATTTCCCTTCATAACAACTATTTTGTTATGCTCCTTTTTTCTCATAAAATGAAAAAAATCAACATGATGTCTTAAGTGTAATATAAAGGAGAAGTAAGAGGAAAGTAATTTACATTAAATAATATGCATTTCAATAGCAGTGACCACAGTAGGAAGAAGATACAGTGAAGCAATCATGTTTGAGCCTGGTATTTGTAGAGTTACTATGGATGCAGTAGCTACAAATACAAACTGGTTGAGGGGAATTTTCTTTTTATAACTCAGATACTGCAAAATGCCTTGCCATTTGTGATGTGATTTTCTGCAAAGGTGAATAATTTTTGGTTCAGTTTTAATTAAAGTAAGTTACATTCCTGGAAGCTTCATTGTTTATTGTAAAAACTTTGTTTTTATATTTAAAATAGAGTTATTCTAGGCTTCTTTAATTATTTTCATGTTTTTCACTTTTATGAATGTCAGTTAGGACATTTAAAATTTGGGCAGGAAATAGGACTTTTTTTTTCTTTTTTTTGAGAGTCCAGGCAAATTCAACTTTATTGGTTCGGGGAGGCCAGAGGTTCATCTGTCGTTTTTGGAAACTGGAAGTAGAGATGAGAGACAGGGATGAAGTTGCTCTCTATCCTCACCTACACTTGTTATGATCAGGCTTTTTAATTTTAGACATTCTAATAAATATGTAGTGATAGCCCATTGTGGCTCTAATTTTCATTTTCCTGGTGACTAATGATGTTGTACATCTTTTAATATGCTTATTTGCCCTCTATACATCTTCTTTGGTGAAGAGTCTGTTCAAATCTTTTGCTAATTTTTTTTTTTTTGGGTTGTTTGCTTTTTTACTATTGAGTTTTGAGAGGTCTTTATGTTTTCTGGATACAGGTCCCTTTTAAAAAAAAAAAAAAAAAAAGATTTATTTATTTATTTAATTACCCACCCTTCCCCGATTGTCTGTTCTCTGTGTCTATTTGCTGTGTCTTGTTTCTTTGTCCGCTTCTGTTGTCTCAGCGGCTCGGGAAGTGTGGGCGGCGCCATTCCTGGGCAGGCTGCACTTCTTTGGCTCTGGGCGGCTCTCATTACGGGGCGCACTCCTTGCTCACGGGGCTCCCCTACGCGGGGGACACCCCTGCGTGGCAGGGCACTCCTTGTGCGCATCAGCACTGCACATGGGCCAACTCCACACGGGTCAAGGAGGCCCAGGGTTTGAACCGCGGACCTCCCATGTGGTAGACGGATGCCCTAACCACTGGGCCAAGTCCGTTTCCCACTGGATACAGGTCCTTTATCAGAAAATGATTTGCCAGTATTTTCTCCCATTCTGTGGTTGATCTTCTCATTCTTTTGGAAATGTCTTTCTAGTATTAGAACTTTATAAATTTGAAGTCCAATTTATCAATTTGTTCTCTTGTGGGTCATGCTTTTGGTGTCTTATCTAAGAAATCTTTGCCTACCTGAAGGTCATAAAGGTTTTTTCTTATGTTTTATTCTAGAAGTTTTATACTTTTAGGTTTTACACATCTTTATTTTTTGCTTTTTTGTGCATTTTTTAATTAGTGAAATTGTGAGCTTATGAAAAATCATACATAACATGCAGAATTCCCATACCTCATCCCTCTGCCAACACCTTGCATTGTTGTGGAACATTTGTTATAGATTATGAAAGAACATCATCAAAATATTACTACTGATAGTGGTTCATAGCCTACATTGTTGTATTTTTTCCATACACCCCCCACCCCCCGTTATTAACACCATGTATTAGTATTGTACGTTTGTTAAGATTCATAAGAGAACACTTCATAATTTACTGTTAACCATGTCCATCATTCACCACATGGTTCACTGTGTTATACAGTATAGGACAGTTTTTGTTACAAGGAATTGCCCTGTGAATTGCAGGAACTGTAGCGTCCCAGACTCCTACCCACTAAATGTCAGAGTGTCCTTTATCAAACAATAAATACATGTTTAAAATTCTCCATCCTTCTTGAGAACAATTGACAAAAGTATCTACTTAGCTACATCCTCTAATTTTCCAATTTTATTGGGGGAAGAGGACAAAATTTCCATGCAGATAAATGTGTTATTAAACTTGCTTTCCTAAAAGATTCTACCAATTTGTATTCCTGCTACTTCCCCTGACAATCCCAAGCATTATCATACTTTCCTGAAATATACACATAGAAGTGTATACAAACCATAAGTGCATAGCTAGGTACATTATCACTGAGTGAATATACCTGTGGAACTTATACCCAGATCAAGAATCAGCATTACCAGGGATCTAGTAAGACTCTGTCTTGGGTCATTTTCTTCACTACCTCTCCACTGCTCTGACTCTAACCCACTGATTTAGTTTTGTACATTTTTGAACTTGATGTAAGTAGTAGTATATAATATGTACTGCTTTGTGTGAGATTCATCTACTTTGTATATTTGTAGTTTGCTCATTTTCATTGTTGTATAGAATTCTGGGGGGAGGGGGAGGGTATATGGGAATCCCCTATTTTTCCAGTGTAGCATTTATGTAATCTAAAGCTTCATCAAAAGGTATGTGAGTTGGTAGGATGTGTACATGTATCAAGGAGTAAAATAAAATGAGTCATTTTGGGGGGGGTGGGGCGGGGAATCCACTGTGTGAATATACCACCATTTATCTATTTTATTCTTGATGAGTTTTTGGGCAGTTTCCATGTGTTGGCTATTAGGAATAGTGCTGCTGTGAACATTTTTGTATATGTCTCCAAACATCATCATTAAACATTTTTACTTTGTTCATTAAAAAGACTATTTTTATTTGTATTCTTTGATTATTTCTGGGGTGACAAATTTTAGTTTTTAAAAATAATTGATATTTCCTTTTTTTGTGAATTGTCTTTCATCAATTCTTTTCTTTTGACTTTTTATATTTTTCTTATCCATGCTTTGTGATAGTCATTGAAAGTCTTTTTCTAGGTTTGTCTTTTTATTTCATCAAAAAATTTGCTTTAAAATTTTATGTGGCTTCTTCTGTTGCTTTTATGTTTAGAATTTTATCTTTCCATCTCCAGATCATTCATATCCACCTAAAATTTTTAATATTTCATTTTGATATTTTATCCTTTAATCTGTTTTTCATTTATTTTGCTGTAAACTGAGAGGTAAGGATTAAAGATTTCTTTTTTTACATTTTTTGGTTTTTGCTTTTGATGTAGCTGAAAGCAAAAGGATTTGATAGGGGACTTTTTTTCCTTTTTTCCTTTGACTTCTACTTTGTTGTGCTAGTGAGGCGCTAGTTTAGGGAATAGGAAGATGAGTCTAAAACCAGACAGAAAAATATCTGTCAGGTTGTGGAACCCTGCCTGGAAACCCCCTGAGAAGAAACCCCACCAGAAGGCTGCTGGAGGAACCTGGCCATGGGGGCTCAGCTGGGAAATGATTCTGTCCTGGGTCAAGGCAAAGCCCGGGATACCCTTCAGGGACCTCATCACTGGGCCCCTTGGGGGACTGATGGGTGGGGTAATCAATCAGAATACCTGAAGGGCTGGGACCCCTGCCCTGAACATTAGCAAGGGGAGGAATAATTAATGGCTTAAAAAGTAACACACCAGCCAAATCTCTCTCTCTGCCTGGAGCAGAGTGCACCTTTACCTGGGAATGCGTAGTCTCTTACTTTCTCCCATTTCTGTTCTCTTCTTCCATTTTCCTCAATAAACTACTAGCCTAACTAAACAGACTTGTTCTTAAATTCTTGTATGTAACATGGCCAAGAGCCTAGATGAATGCGGCTTCTCTAGGTTTAACCTTTTCTCTTCTACTATTACAGTGAAAATAACTTCTCCTGCAGTATGTTCTATATTGAAGTAAAAGAAGGTAGATTGAAAACCGTAAGAATTTCAAGGTGAATTTTAGCCTTTTTGCACTAGTCTCTAAAGTCAAAGTATATGTAGATACTTACCTACATTATACAGTTTTCTTTACCTATATCTAAATTCTTGGAGCAGAAATTTGAATTATGCCACTTTGGTAGGGAATGGTTTAGGCCTACCTATTGACATAAAGAATTTAAAGGAATTTCAGTGTTGATATAAGATTTTTTTCTTTTGCTTATTTTTTTTTCCTGTTTCTTTTTGTTTTTGAAGGATGGTCCTTTTTCTCTTCATGATTTTTTTGTGGTGGAAAGTTGGTTCCATGTTGCTTTCTTTTTCACACTCTTTATCACCATCTCTCAGTTTGAATCATTCTTAATTCATTTTTAGGTATGAATATATAACACATTTCTTACTTTTAGCCTTTGTATATACTATACCTTATTCTCCCTGGAATATTTGTCCCATATCTTTGTCTGGTAAATCCTACTTTATTAAGGAAGCATTCCTATTCCAAACTCAGTTAAGTTTCTGTTGCTGTGTACTCATTTAACTTATACTTTTGGATTATTTGTTTAGTGTTTCTTGGTTAGTGTTCATTGGGATAGCAATAGATATTACCGGATTACTTCATCATATGTAGAAGTAAACATAGATTTGTATACACACTACTGAATTTATTTTTCATAATGCTAAAGTGTCCTCGCATGAGTGCTTTCAACTAGGATTTTTGTGTTAAATTGAACAAATCTATTCCATCTATCCCAGTTTGAAAAATTTTAAGAAGTCAAAAGGTACAGATGACATTGAAGAGTCTGTCACCAATTCACTAGGGGTGATGATGCAACAAATTAACCAGGACAAATATTGACGGAGAGGCCAGATCTCTTGGCTCATCTCCAAACAGGGGACTCAAGGCCATATGTATGTATATGTATAGTACTGGGGACCTTTAGCACAGATGAAAAATAGGGTTTTGAGATCATCTAGATGGACTGGATAGAATAAAATTATTCTGTGTATTAAACATTATATATAATTTTAAAGATCCCTCAACTTATTGACAAACTGTGTTCAGCACCTGATGATAATTGTAATGTAGGAGGGAAGTGGGGAGGGAACTTTAACAACAAATTGTCTGTATTATTTAATTTTTATAATGATTAGTTTTAAAGAGTTACAGATTTTATTGGCTTTGATGTTAGTAGATAAAAATACTTCTTAAAAAATAACAAAATCATATATATATAGCAAGTGCAGAAAACTTATTTCTAATGTCATTGTTATTTAGAATTTTAATTACATACTCTGCGAACTTTTAGTTTCCTTCTTTAATTACAGGTAACTGATTGTGAATCTCTCCAGGTAAATATTGGGCACACATTTTGGCATATGTATTTAATAATTATATCTTTTCTTTCATCAAAGAATAAACTTTTTCTTTTTTCTAAATCAGGTTCTATAAAATGGGAAAAATTAACTGGTCAGGGTCTGCTTTTGACAAATGAAAATCCTGTATGACTTCCTTGGCTTTATAGAAGTCATTTTACAGTTTATTTTCTGAACTCTTGTTTCAGAAACAACGAGACATGTACTCCCTATTGCTTAAGAATGACTTCTGATCTAATGAAGTGTAAAATATTTCTTTGTTTAAAAGCTAATGTAGTTAGAATTGAAATTAGAAGAGAAAATAGTGATTTTGAATATTAAATAGGAAATATTTCTTTGTCAAAAACATTTATTTCAAAGGAAGTAGGAATCTCTTGCTGGGTAGCTATGACTTGAGTCTACTGGACTGCATAAAATTAGCCCAGTATATAGAAAACCCTTGAAATTTTTAAAGAATATGACACATGACTTTTCCCAATCTTCAAATTAGGGAATACTACAAGTCATGTAATTTTCTCCATAAAATACAGTAAAAATGAACACTGGAAGACTTACACCTTTAGAAGGTAGGTCTGTACCAAAAAAGTGGATAGCGGGGAGCAGGTATAGCTCAAGTGATTGAGCACCTGCTTCCCAAATATGGGGTCCTGGGATCGGTCCCCAGTACCTCCCAAAGAAAAAACAAAACAACATGCAATGAGGGAACCAACTTGGGGGGGCCAGTGTGACTCAGCAGTTAAGCACTGGTTTCCCATATGCAAAGTCCCAGGTTTCATCTCCAGACCACGGCACCTCAAAAAAAGAAGAAAAAAAAAACAACAAAACAAACAATAAGAAAATCGTGTAGAGGTGGTGCTGCTGTGCTAGGGATCCTCTCTAATTTGAGGCTGCATCCTGCGCATCATGTACGACACAGATGTGATTCAGATTTTTAATCCAGCAAAATTATAAATTACTGTGTTCAGTGGACCTTTAGATATTACTCACAAATACCTGGAAACCGCCTATGTTAAAGTGGTGAATGATGAATTTATTGACTTGGAAACAAAAGTTATTTTAAAAGCCTTGTAGGAAATGGTATTACTATGTCATAGCTGAATTTTTTTTCATTTTAAGTAACTTTATTGCCATTGTTAAAAAGAGCTTTAAATGTGGGAATTAAGGTATAAAGTAACTAAACCACTTTAATGTTTTGGATTCTAGTTTTTCCTAATTTTCAAAAAATAATAGTAAATAAGTCATCTTTTGCCAAGTCCCTTGGCCTTTCCCAGTTCAGCTTTTGTGGTTTCCTTTGTCAGGAAAATAGATGTAATACATATGAAAGTTCATGAATGACTTTTTCTAGATTATCCCAAACTTATTTTATTATCATTTTTGAGTATCTTTTGGGTATAATTGGGTATTTTTTACTTATGGAGGAAAAAAAAAGGAATATGGGAGGCATACTGTAATACAGATTTCTACTTTCTCTTTGGGTGTATAAGTATAGGTCAATGGATTAGCAGTTCAAATGATGTACAGTGATTGTGGCTTTGCTGACAGTTAAGAGGAAAAATGTCTTTAAGCTATGATTTTCCTACCATAAATAAAAATATCACTTTAAAACACTACAAATACCTTAGGTTTTTCTCCTTGTATTACATTTTCGGAGTCATAGCTGTCAGTTAAAATTTTTAGTATTGTACAAAGTTGTTACTTACAAACTTTAATTTTGGGGAAGTTTAAAATGCTAAATCTAAGTTAGGCAGTTTTCTCTTTGGAAACTCAGACCTGGTGAACAGATAAAAATGACATTCCTTACCTTAGATATAGAACCATTTTGAATGTCCTTAATTGAACATCTTTAATGCCAGAATAAGGAAATGTATTAAGTAAGTTGTGGATTAGGCTATGAATTTGGGGCGTCCTCGCAGTGCCAGTACAATGCTTACCATATAGTATGTTCTTAAATATTTTAAATATGTGAAAATGTCATATTTCTCATGCACTCTTTAGGGGGAAAATGTGTTGACATTGACAAAATAGGTTTGTATTATTTAGTTTTAGTGTTTGGAGAGAAGCAGTTCATCATGGTGAAATTTTTATTGTTTCCTGCTTGCCTTGACCCTTCCCCAAATGGCACCTCTGTAAATTGATTTTCTGGAGCTAGAAACCTAGGAGCCTGTCATCC
Organism: Dasypus novemcinctus; assembly: GCF_030445035.2. NCBI lineage: Eukaryota > Metazoa > Chordata > Mammalia > Cingulata > Dasypodidae > Dasypus > Dasypus novemcinctus. Next base: position 11,632,346 of record NC_080701.1, read on the forward strand.
TTGCTTTAAAATATATCTCGATTCTCTTTACTATATTCCAAGCCACCATCAATTACTACCCAGACTATGGCAGAAGTTTTCTTAAATCATCTCTCTGATTTTGCTCTTCACCCTCTCCAGTCTATTTTCCATACAGCCCACTGAGAATACTTTTAATACTTAAATAGAATCAAGTCATTTCCCTTAAATGGCTTTCCATGTACTGATAATAAAATTCAAACTTTTACCCATGACATACAAAGCTGTGGCAGATACTGTTGTTTAGCCACCTGGTTTCCTTCTTTCCTTGTTCAAGGCAGGGTATCCAGATAAAAATACTTGATTTTCCAAAAAAAATTTTTTTAGCTTGACTAAAGAGATGTAGATGCAAGTTCCTGGGTGACTGTCCCTTCCTAAATTAAAAAAAAAAAAAAAAGGTCAAGACGTGTGGAGCTGGCCATGCGCAGTGCTGATGCGCGCAAGGAGTGCTGTGCCACGCAAGGGTGTCCCCCGCGTGGGGGAGCCCCACGCGCAAGGAGTGCGCCCGTGAGGAAAGCCGCCCAGCGTGAAAAGAAAGTGCAGCCTGCCCAGGAATGGCGCCGCCCACACTTCCCGTGCCGCTGACGACAACAGAAGCAGACAAAGAAACAAGATGCAGCAAATAGACACCAAGAACAGACAACCAGGGGAGGGGGGGAATTAAATAAATAAATAAATCTTTAAAAAAAAAAAAAAAAAAAAAAAAAAGGTCAAGAGAAAGCCTTTTTCTCCTTCTGCCCTCTCTCTCTTCATGTCTAGGGACCTGAATATTAGGCTTGGAGGTGCAAGATTCTTTTATGACCATGAGGTAACAGCATTTGGAAGAAAGCTTACAAATGTTAAGGATGCCAGAGTGGAAAGATTTTTTAAAAACGACGTCACCTTCTAGTACAATTGTTAAACTGCTGTATGAACTTGGAGTGCCTATCTGTAGACAAGTTGTGGGAGACAAGTAAATCCCTACATTTTCTTTAAGCTTCCACTAGTTACGTTTTCTGTTATTTACAACTGAATACATTCCTATCTGATAGAAAGGCCCCACATGATCTAACCCTGGCTGGCCTTTTTGACCCTGTTCTTGCTGCTGACTTCTCTAGCACATTTGCTGGCAGACAAATCTTGTTGACAAAGCCCTGCTAAAATCTAAACGCCTTCTTTACAACTCAAAGGCTCCATACGATGTGGCTCTACTGACCACCGACTACTTAAAGGCTCCGCTGGCCCTCTTTATCACAATAGCAACAAAAACGTTAAGATTTATCCAATAATCCCTGACAGATGTAGGCAAGGTGTTAATGGAGAAAAACGCAAAATGGACGGATGTAAAAGGAGACCTGAATTGATAAAGAGGTATACCCAAGATAAAACTTGAATGGTCAATGATCCTGAACGGATGTTTGTTTGTATTAATTAGTATGGGTTTAGCTGCAGGTATTCCCAAACTTATCTAAGAGTTCCTTAAAGCTTAAAGACAAGCCTCTTATATATTTTTTAATGTAACGTTTTGTTGATCCATGTATCTTTAAGAAAAAAGATAATAAAAGATAAAAAAAGAAAAAAAAAAGCTTAAAGACATTTATTTCCTGCTTGACAAGAAGGGTAGAGGTAGGAAGTTCCAGAGGTGGTTCAGTACTCTGAGCAAAGTAAAGGTTCTGTGCCAGTATTTTCATAATTCTCTTTACCTTTCTATCATGGCATCAGTGACTTGAAATGTTATCACTTCATATGAAAAATTTCTAAGAGTAGGAAGAAAGGAGAAGAAGGGACTTTCTTCCCATACATACCCACATACATTCTTTTAGTAGGGAGAAAAATCTTTCCAGAATCTTTCAGGTATTCCCTTTGTCACATTGCTAGTCTCTGAAAGAGAAGATTGAAGTCACCTGATTAGCTTAGAGTAATATTCAGTAGTATTCTCAAGTATTTTAGTTGAAAATGAAAAGTGGTAGAATGACTTAGAAGACAGTTTGGTGACTTGAATATATAAGTATATATCCTTTGACTCAGTACTTCTACCTTGAGGAATTTATCTTAAATGCAGAGTTGGACAAATATATAAAGATATATATATGAGTAAATTTATTATAATTTTTTACTATCCTGGTAAAAATCTCCTTTTTATAATGGTGAAACAACCCAACCAAAAAAATATGATGTATCCATGTAACGAGATGCTAAGGATTCATTAAAAATTATATGTAAAATTTCAATTTTTACCACAAAAAATCCATGATATTTGAAAAGTGAAAACACAGAAAATATGTGTTTAAAAATGTATGCACGTTTACAAGGAAAGAAATCTGGAAATGTCTATGGTGATCATCTCTGGTTGGTGTCATTACAGATGATGTTCCTTCCTGAAAACTTCGTGTTCTGTTTGAATATTTTAAAATATTTGAATATTTAAAATATTCTGATATACTCATTGTCAGAAAACCTTTAAATCTGTTTTCTTTTCATAAATTAAAAATAAATAATTAAAAGCTGCTAGCTTACTATTTGAGTCTAATTACCATGAAGCAAATAAACATTATGTATATTTATTTATTCAACAAATATTTTATTGAGTGCCATGCTTTTGTATCAGGCACTATTCCAGATGCTGGAGATAGAGGCAATGATTAAGAAAGCCAGTCAGGTTACCTGTTTTCATAGAATGTCTTGAATGGGGAGATGCATAATAGGTAAGTAGACTAGTAAATGAACAAGGCACTTTTGGTCAGTGATTAAGTACAGGAAGAAAGTAAAACTGGGTGATATTAAAAACAGTGATTGTGTGTTTGTTTGTGTATGTTTGTACACGTGGGTGACTCTAAATTGGGTAGCCAGGGAAAGCCCTCTGAGTTTACCTTTGAAGTGAGAATTGGATGATAAAAGGAGCTAAGCATGTGAAGATCTGGGGCATAAATTATTAGGCATGGCACACAGCAAGTGTAGAGTCTCTTAGGTTAATTCAGGTTTGTCATATTCAAGCAACAGAAAGTGAAAAGCAGACAGGGAAAGTAAAACTCATTGAAATTGGAGAGGTAACAGGACCAGCTTACATAGTGCTTTATATAGGTCATGGTAAGGAGTTTGTAGCAATATTTTATTGTATGTGTTATGGGAACCCTTTGCAGGACTTCATGCAGGGAAGCTCCACAGTCACATTTGTGCCTTTAAAAATCACTGCCTGTTAATAATGAATTGTAGGGCAGCATATGTGACAGCAGGGACACCAGTTAGAATGCAGTCTAGACAAGAGATATGGGGCTTGAAAATGGGCTGGTATCTGGGGAAGCAGATAGATTTGAGATGTATATTTGGAAGTATAGTTCATTAATATCAGAACTGAAAGAAAGAATTTCTCAACAATAAAATGAGTATCATAGTGTCTTACAGGGTTTTATGGTGAGGAGCTAATGTGTGTCAAGCACTTGGCAAACTTCTTCACATGAAAGCTTATTAAATGTTAGCTACCACACAGACTACCTACATTGACTTAAGAAAAAAGTGGAAGATCTTAGCTGACCAATTACAAATAATGAGATTTGAATCAATAATTGAAGACCTTCTAACAAAGAAGTCTAAGACCAGATGGCTTCACTGCTGAATTCTACTAAGCATTTAAAGAAGAACTAACACTAGTTCTGTGCAATCTCTTCTAAAAAATTGAAGAAGAACTAACACTTCCTAACTCATTCTGTGAGGCCAGCATCATCCTAATACCAATGCCGGATGAAGTTATCACAAGAAAAGAAAATTACAGGTCAAAATTCGTTATGATTATATATGCAAAAGTCCTCAACAAAATGCTAACAAACTGAAACCCAATAGCATGTTAAAGAATTATACACCATGATCAAGTGAGATTTATTCCAGATGTGTAAGCATGGTTCAACATGAGAAAAACAATGTCATACACCACATTAACAGAACAAAGGGTGAAAAAACACATCATCATGTCAGTTGATGTAGAAAAGGCATTTGACAAATCCAACACTCTTTCTTGATAAAAACACTCAGAAAACTAGGAATAGAAGGATGCTTCATCAACATTATAAATGGTGTTAGACTGAATGTTTTTCCCCTGGAGATTAGGAACAAGACAACGTCTTGTTCACTGTCTAGCTGGAGAATTAGGTAAGAGAAAGAAATGATAACCAATTGGAAAGGAAGAACTAAAACTTTGCCTGTTTGCATAGGACATGATCATATATGTAGAAAATCCCTCCAAATCTACAACAAAGCCTCTAGAGCTAATAAATACAGCAAAGTGATGAGGTACAAGAAAAACATGCAAACTCAGTGGTGTTTTTATACACTATTAATGAGCAACATGAAAAGGAAAGCAAGAAAAAAATTCCATACACTACAGGAAGTAAAAGAACCAAATATCTATGAATAACTAACCCAGGAGGTAAAAGGACTTGTATATGGAAAACTATGAAACATTACCGAAAGAAATTAAAGAAGACCTAAATAAATGGAAGGTCATCCCATGTTCATGGATTTGAAGACTGAATATTGTCAAGATGCCATTTCTACCCAAAGTGATTTACAGATTCAGTGTAATGACAATTAAATTTTTTTGCAATTAAAATTAAACAGCCTTCTCTGCTGAAATGGAAAAACCAATCATCAAATTCATATGGAAGGTTAAGAGGCCCCCAATAGCGAAAACCATCCTGAAAAAAAAGTGAATTTGGAGGACTCAAACTTTCCAATTTTATAAATTATTTCAAAGTTACAGTAGTCAAAACTGCCTGGAACGGGCACAAGGACAAACATATAGATCCATGGAATTGAATTGAGAGTTCAGAAATAAACCCTTAAATCTGTGGCCAATTGATTTTTGACAAGGGACAAAGACTACTCAATGGGGAATGAATGGTCTCTTCAAAAAATGGTATTGGGAAAACTGGGTATCTATAGGCAAAAGAATAAAGGTTAGACTCCTGTATCATACCATATACAAAAATTAACTCAAAATGGCTGAAATACTTAATTATAAGAACAAAACTATAAAACCCCTAGAAGGAAACATAGGTAGGTATGTATCTTCAGGACCATATGCCAGATATTGATTTCTTAGACTTTACACCAAAAGCATGAGTAATAAAAGAAAAAGTTAAAAATAAAAGTTGCTAAATGAGACTTCATCAAAATTAAAAACTACATTAAAGAACTTCATCAAGAAAGTTAAAAGACAACCTAGAGAATGGAGAAAATATTTGGAAACCATATATCTGATAAGAGTTTAATATTCAGATTATGTAAAGAACTACTATAACTCAATAACAAACAGCCCAATTAAATGGGCAAAGGACTTGAAAAGACTTTTCTCCAAAGAACATGTACAAATGGCTAATAATTGCACTCAAGAAGTTGCTCGATATCATTAGCTATTAGAGAAAGGCAAATGAAAACCACAAGAAGATACCATTTCACACCCATTGGAATGGCTACTGTTGGGAAAAAAAGGAAAGTAACAAATATTGGACAGACTGTGGAATAATAAGAACCCTCATAAAATAGTATAACTACTGTGGAAAACAGTTTGGTGTTTCTTCACAAAGTTAAACATAGAATTACCATATGAACTGGCAATTCCAATTCTAGGTATAGACCTAAAAAAATTAAAGGAAAGATTTGAAGATATTTGGACAATGATGTTCATAGTAACATTTTTCACAATTGCCAAAATATAAAAGCAGCTCAAGTGTTCATGAACAGCTGAATGGATAAATAAAATGTGGTATAATCATACAATGGAATATTACTCAGCTGTAAAGGAATGAAGTTCTGATGCATGATACAACATGGATAATCTTGAAGACATCATGTTGGATGAAATGAACTAAACACAAAAGGACAAATATTATATAACTTCACGTTTATGATCTTCACGTATATACAAATAGAGGCAGAAATGAGAATACTGAATACTAGGATTAGGAGTAGGGTGTGGAATGGGGAGTTAATGCTTAATTGGCCAGAGTTTCTGTTTTGGGTGATGGAAAAGTTTTGATAATGGAAGGAGATCACTGTACATTAAGATGTAATTAATCACTGAATTGTATACTTGAAAGTGTTAAAATGGATAATTCTAGGTTGTATATGTGTTACCATAGAACTATGCAATACAAAAAGTACAACCTTAACTCTGGAGTATAGCTAATAATGTAATTTTAACAATATTGGTTCATCCATTGTAACAAAGGTACCACACTTTGTAAAATGCTAATAATAGGGAAACAGCATGTTTAGGTCATGGGGTAGAGATGGGAGGAGAGTATACAGGAATTCTGTGTGTTCTAAATTTTTTTTTTTTGGTAAACCTGCAACTGCTTTAAAAACAAAAAGTATGTTAGCTATTTACCATTATTGTTATTTTTCATGTCAAGAATAGGGCATGCACTGTACCTTTTAACAAAAATAATTTTTTGTGAAAGTTAATTTGTGCCTTTCTTACAACTTTTAGACTGCAAGTCTTTCCAGCACATATTTTATAGGTAAAAAATTAGATTATACACTGTCTTAGTTTCTAGTGACCATTGCTTGATCAGAGAGAGACATTAGATTGGTTTTTCCATTGTTCTTCACAGTACTGAGCTATAAATATATGTGTAAGTAGCAACATTAATCCTTTAGATAAATTGTGACTATTATTTTTTAGGTGTGCTTGGTTGATGGATTGGACAGTGAAATCCTGTCTGCAGTATGTGGCTGCAATGCTTTTACTTAAGGAATATTTCTTGGGAGTCAGTCAGTGATAATTTACCTTTCAAATTCTGTTTGGTTCTTGGTTCTTCAAACTTTGCTTAATTATTTTTGTTTTGGTTCCTTAGACCCAAATAAATCACTTCTAGACGTAATTTTGACTATAAATGTTGGTTACCAAAAAAAGGCCTTGTATATAAGGCCTCAAAGATGAATTCTCTTCATGTGTGAAAAATAATGCATAAACGTTTAGTATTGATAGAATGTTGATGACCAATTAAAAATCAAACTCAGTAGAACAGACACAGTATAATTTTGTGAAATCTGTACAATTTCCAAAGAGGCAAGTTAATCTCAGAGGCATCAATGTTTATTATTTTAGAGAATCCTTTAAAAGGCAGAGGTGGGTTTTAAAAGAGTTGACTGTGTCATCTGTAATATCATCTTAGCAGGTCACTTCATATTTTTAGTTTTCTTGTTTTATTTACATACTTCTAAATGATTACATCATACTTCAACATTGCAATAACATGGACATATAGTGAAGCATCCACCTTTTAAATTTTATTTTTTAAAATAAATACTTTCTTATTTTGCTTTGTAATATTATAGTGGGTATTTTTTTTAATGCCAATTAAATTAAAAATTATCTTTATTTGATTGTTAATGAAGAAATTAGTTCTCAGGCATTATTAGGGAAATGTGGGTTTGCACTTGTTTTTTATTCTAAACCCAGGAGAGAAAGACAGTCATTAAATCTTGAGTAAGGAATGCACCTAGGCTCAGTAGAAGAGAGTAGGGTTGTTGTGGTAGGGAGAAGAAGGATATCGAAGTTAGAGAATTAAACAGAACTTAAGCTCTATAAAGGTCTGCAGGTATTAAAAAAAACAAAACAAAACAGACTAGCAAGATGGTGACAATTACTTTACCAAGTGTCCTATAGTTTTGGTGTTCTAGTTACTTATACAGAAATTGTTCTCTTTTCCTCACAAAATTTCAGCTTAATTTGAAGAATATTTTCCATGGAAACCTAATTTTGACTTTGTGGTAAATAAATATCTGTGGAAACATAATTTCCTCAGGAGACTTTAACTTAGAGCCGTTTTCCTGGAAGACATGAATTTCTATAAATAGCATGAAAGCCATATCTGGAAATAAGACTAGTTTCTTTTCTGTTTTCCACTCTGTTCTCATTTAGTTTTGTGTGTGTGAAATAGAAGATAAAACTCTTTTACTACCTTTTAGTTTTATTTAAGATGCCATTTTCTAACAGCATTACACACTAGCAGTGACAATCAGCCAATAGGACCTAGTGAAATTTAAAGTAGAGTGGGAAAGAAGGAGTAATTAATAAAGGTACTAGCATGTAAAGATAAAAATGTTAATATTTGCAATTTTCTTTTTAACCCATTGCAAACTAGTTTGTGATTTCATCTGTTACTAAAAGGACTTTAAAATTAGCAATGGCTGTTTTTTCCCCTCCTTACCATGCCTGACTTTTTCCGTAATGCTGTTGACCACTTATTTTGAAACTTGCCGTGACTTCTATCATCGTATACTTACCACCTTGGTATTTCTTACCTTTCTATGTATGTGCCTCGTCCTTACACTGTTTCAGATCCTTCCTCGTTTTTCTCCCCCACCACCACTTCCCTGTCTACAAATGGTGATGCTTCTTACCAGTTTTCTCTTTCTTTATTGCCAAATGTGTTTGTCATATTGTTTCCTCAAACTTGATAAATCCAAGCTTGAGTTGTTACACTTCTTAACTACCCATTTCGGTTTAGTTTGGCCACAAGTCACAAGAGTAGCTATTTCGACATCATTGATTCTTCCTCTTCAAAATCCCCTCTAAACAAACTGTCACCTTGTATTTCTGGTATCCATACATTCCTCTAGAATTTCTGTAGGGTAATATTGAGTATTGTGATTTGTTTTAGATTTGGTTGATAGCGGTATTTAAATAAGCATTATCTCTGAAAATACTGTCTTGTGAAATATGGGGGGAAAGTGAGTGCCTTGGACGGGGGCCTGGTCTCACTGATTTTGTGTTTCTTGCACAGTTGCCCAGGACAAAGACTAAAGGAAGAACTAGCTTAGTTCTAATTTCTGTGAGAGTAAGTTTGAATGGCAGCCAATGATTTTTTATTTTTTTAAAAATTTTGACTCTTTTTGCCTCTCTAGTATTGCACTTGAGTTGTTTGTATTTGTTGCTATTTTAAGGGAATTCTAATTGTTCTTTTTTAAAAAGTTCATTAATGTATAGGTCCTTTTCCCCTGTCCTTTTTAGGTTTTGGCAGGAAGGATGTCGTAGAACACTTACTCCAGATGGGTGCTAATGTCCATGCTCGTGACGACGGAGGCCTCATTCCGCTTCACAATGCCTGCTCCTTTGGCCATGCTGAGGTTGTGGGTCTGTTGCTGTGCCAGGGAGCTGATCCAAATGCCAGGGATAACTGGAACTATACCCCTCTGCACGAAGCTGCTATTAAAGGGAAAATTGATGTATGTATTGGTAAGTATTGTTTGATGATATCTAAATTGGAAGTTCACCCTAAAGGTTATAATATTTTAAAGTTTCTCTAGTCACTCTTGTTTTTTTATTGCACTGGAAATAGTGTTCTCTCAGAATAAATATGGAAGAGTTTATAACTTCTGTACTTTTAGAAGCAATTCATTTCCATCAGAAGGGAGGTAGAGGATGGTAATCTAAAGTTGCTTCAGGACAAGATTCAAAACATTAATTCTCCAAATGCAAGTCAAATGCCAACCAGTGTGGAACTAAGTTTTGATGGATTACTATAGTCAAATTCAGTTCATTCACAATCTTTTTAAAAGACTGGAAATTTTCCATCCTAGCATCAGTGAGAGCTGTTATAAAGTACAAATTCTTATTGAATTGGATGGCATACTTTTAAGTCATCGAGTACTAAGGCAAATCTTTTTCTTTGTCATGGTAAAATTGAACACCAACCATTTTATTACTCTTGGAAAGCTTTGAGTGAGAAGTTTGAATACAGTAGTTCAAAGTTTAATATTTTCAATTTGTGCCATAGCCTAGAAAAAAAGCAATTTCAAACAAAATTAGACTTTTCAAGTAAATTTTAAGTGTGTAGATTTTATGAAAGGGTATTAGTCAGCATTTCTTTCTTATATGTTCTCTTTTGCATTTTTCCTAGGTTTTGCTTTATTGTATAAAATCTGTAATCTTGAAATCTAAAACATGTTGCTGGAGGGCAAGCATAGTTTCTCCAGAGTGTAGCATCTACTGCTTGATATTCCAGATGGTGGAAGTTTGTTTACACAATGGCAGGTTCATTGACATAATTATTATTTTTCTGGATGATACCATCTCATTTTAATCAGTTATCTTTATGATAAACTCAAATATATAGGTCATTTTTAAAGAAGTAGTGGTAGTGCCATTATTACGATTTTTCTCCCTCTTGTTTATTCTAGTTTCCAATGTATTTTTCAGATTTTCTGAAGTTGTAAGGTCAGACACATAACTTCTTTATTACATTCTATGTTATTATCCTCCACATCCATTGGAGTGACCCTTTAGAGACCCTATCCTTTCAGTTCTTTCAGATATTCTACTTTCAGTCACTTTTCTCATTTCCTTCTAAGTCTCTAACCCACACAGCCACATCCTGCACCAAATCAATATATAAAAACTACCTTGAAACTTATCCTCTCTATGACCACACAACCCCTTAGGTTACTTCCTTTTTCACCTGATAACTTACTGAATTTGATATGTTTTCTTACATAATCTTCTAGACTTTCAACTTTCCTACATTGTTCCCTTCTTGCTTTACCTTGTCAGCACATTGGATTTTTCTCAGTCATTAGTCATAGAGTTTTATACTGTTTTCACCTCCTTAAAATATTATCCTTTGTAGGCTTATTTTCTTATCTTTGCTTTTCTCAGTTTTTCATTCTTTCAGTACTTTGAATATCTTACTGAAACTATTACATTATTCCTCTCTTTCTCTTCCTCTCAACCCCTACCAAAAGTATATCATTTAAATCTTTCTTTCATCAGATTCTGTTGAGATAAAGTCCTAGATAAAGACTTGAATCCCCCCCCCAGCTCCCCAGGTGCCCAGTCCTCAGTAGGCTTTGGCACATAGTGCTTTGTTTCTGTTTTTCTTGTGTATTATAAAAGTTGAGAGAACGTGAAAGGCTCCTTTGAAACTATAATCAAAATTAAGTATACAGCTGCTATTAAAGTATATAACAGTTATTATGGGATACAAGATTGGCTGTAGACCCTTCTGTACACTTAATTAGCATGCAAGAATGTGGCAGGAGGATTATTCTCAGGTACATTCAAACTTCTAATAGCTTATATAGGAGACTTTTTGAATTTGACTATAATCAAGGAGTTCTGAAATGTTTCTCTGAGGCAAATTTTCACTTTGCAATGACCAGAGGGAAGAATTGGAAGCTAAAAGAATTCTTCCTTCTAGTTTAAATCTGATGATTTTGAGAGATTTATATACCAAATTAACTTTTAAAAGGTTTTTCCCTAGATGGTGAAATGCTGGTCTGATTATCTTAAGAATATCTCTTTATATATGTGGGAGTAGACAGGCAATTTATACGTTTTATAAAGGAATGCTGAGCCAACCAACCAGTAGCTGACGGGAGGCTGTTAGGCAGATTGCTGCAGAGCACACGCTCTGGTCTTACATCCTGACCCACCAGTTAGCAGCTGTGTGACTCCAGGGGCCACCTAACCTCCAGGCTTCGTTATCTGTGAAAGGGGAATACTATCCCACTTCACAGGGCTTTTGGGAGGATTAGTGTAGTAATACATGTAAAATACTTAAAGAGTACCAGGTACCTAGTAAACATTCAGTAAATATTGATTGTTGTTATTAATTACTATTGCTGTTAATATCTCAGCAATATCTGACTGCTATGTGATATAAACTTCCTGGTGTTTTCTGTTTGTCCTTTATTGTTGTTTCTTAAAAATGCCAACATAAAAGTCTAGCCCTTGTGTTTCTTTCATAGATGCTATTTAGTTACCATCAAAAAGAACAAAATATAGTTTGGATTATTAAAAAATACAACGCAAAACAGACTTATGTTTTTAAAATTAAGCTGACTACCTAAGGCAGAGGTCGTGGATTTCACTAATGTTGATATGATTTTCATATTGTATATAACAAATCTAATTTATTTAAAAAGTTAACATAGTTTCTGCTTTAGAACTTACCCTCATTTCTCCCTACTTCCTTCCTGCCCCAAATATAAAGTCTACAAAAAATTAAATGATGCTTTCTTCTCTGAATATATGTCAGAAATGGGATAGTATTCGCCTTTCACAGATAATGAAGCTTGGTGGCCCCTGGTGTCATACAGCTGCTAACTGATGGGGTCAGGATGTATGTCAGATGTTTTTGGAGACTGATGGTTTGAAGTTGTATGTACCCCAGAAAAATATGTTCTTAAATTTAATCAATTCTTTTTTTTTTTTAAGATTTATTTATTTCTCTCCCCTTCTTCCCCCCCTCTTCCCCTCCCCCCCCCCCCGCCCCAGTTTTCTCTTCTCTGTCTATTTGCTGCATTTACTTTGTCTGCTTCTGTTGTTGTCAGCAGCACGGGAATCTGTGTTTCTTTTGGTTGTGTCATCTTGTTGTGTCATTTCTCCGTGTGTTTGGCACCATTCCTGGGCAGGCTGCACTTTCTTTCGCGCTGGGTGGCTCTCCTTACAGCGTGCACTCCTTGCGCATGGGGCTCCCCTACGTGGGGGACACCCCTGTGTGGCAGGGCACTCCTTCGTGCATCAGCACTGCGCGTGGGCCAGCTGCACACGGGTCAAGGAGGCCCGGGGTTTGAACTGCGGACCTCCCATGTGGTAGATGGACGCCCTATCCACTGGGCCAAGAGTGTTTCCCTTAATCAATTCTTATAGGTGTGGACCCATTATAAGTAGGATCTTTTTGTGAGTAGGATCTTAAGATGCAACCCACCTCATTCAGGGTGGCTTTTAATCTGAAAGAGAAAGCCAAGGAAGCAAGAAGCTGAAAGCAGGGAAACTAGGAAGAGAAGGGAGAGACCAGCAGTTGTGGCCATATATCTTGCCACGAGACAGAGGAGTCAAGGATCACCAGCAGCTGGTCTTTAGGAAGAAACAGTGCCTTGATGATGCCTAGATTTGGACATTTTCACGGCTTCAAAGCTGTAAGCTTGTAAACTAATAAATTCCCGTAGTTAACTCCAAGGCATTTTATGGTATCTGCTTTGAGCAGCTTTAACACTATCCAAATGTTAGTGCTTTGAAATTCCATTTTAAAGCAAATTGTAGGTACAGCTTTAATAGTGTCAGCAGATATAACATCTGGGAGTTAGAGTAGACATTTGTAATTTTTTTCTTGTTTTCTTTTTTGTTTTTGACTGGCTAGTCACCAACTCCTTTTCTATTTTTATAGATTTAAAACTGTAAATAGCCATTATGAAAAGGAATACAGAAGCTGGTGGGGTCAAACCTTCCTTATTTCTACCCCTTGGCAGTCAGGGATGGATGGCCTAGGCTTGGTCAATCAGATGCTCTTTTCTGTAATGCTGAGTTTGGAGGACAAAGACTTAGAGATAGGAAGGAATCATTCCTAGCAACAGTTTTTTGCTGCAGTGTTGGCAGTGCCCTGGGCAGAGTGTTCCTACTAAAAGACAGCTTCTGCTTGCCCAACAGCTTTTTTGGTATTTGTTTTCTAAGCCTAGTCCTCTATCCTCCTGTCAGTTCAGTTTACTTAAGATAGCCAGATTTAGTTTCTGTGTCAAGTGAATGTAGCTGATTCAGAGATCTTGAGAAGGTAGCTAAGTGGAAGTTCTAAAATGGGGTTTCTAAACTAATAAAGAAATCTCTTAAATCTAAATAATTGCCATTGGCCTCACATGACTTACATGTATCCTACACTCTCATCTCTCCTTATACCCTGTGATTCTCACAGAGGGATGGAGGGAAAGCCTGTTCCCTTTGGAAGTTTCTTCCAGATCCCACAGCGCAGGGAAGAGCAGTTTGCTGACTTCTGCAGCAGATCCTTTAAATGATAATAGAGGTACATGGTCCTCAACACTTGGGAAATTTTTACTGTTTGGAATGCCCCAAAGTCTGGACCTGAAGCTCAGTAAGCAAAATGAAAAATTGCATCCCATCTCCATCAAAGAGGAGAAGATTGATTAGGACAATCAGAATACATACCCAGAATTGCTAAAGTTGCCACATGAATGCCTGAGTTTGAAAAAAAAAAGTTCCCCAAGAAAATCGAAGTGTAGTATGGAAGAGACTTCTGGAGGCTGGACAAAAAAAGCTAATTTCTTTTCAACGTGAAAAATTCAATAGATGAATTAAAGAATCAACCCAGGGATGTGGTTGTGGCTCAACTGGTAGAGCATCCGCCTACCATATGGAAGGTCCAGGGTTCTATATGCAGGGCCTCCTGACCCATGTGGTGAGCTGGCCCACGTGCAGTGCTGCTGCATGCAAGCAGTGCCATGCCATGCAGGGGTGTCCCCTGAGTAGGGGAGCCCCAGGTACAAGGAGTGTGCCCCACAAGTAGAGCCACCCTGCGTAAAAAAAGCGCAGCCTGCCCTGGAGTGACACTGCATACACGGAGAGCTGACATAGCAAGATGACGCAACAAAAAAAAGTGACACAGTTTCCTGGTCCTGCATGACACGAATGCAAGCAGACACAGAAGAACACACAACGAATGGACACAAAGAGCAGGCAGTGGGGAGGAAGGGAAGAGGAATAAATAAAATAAATCTTTAAAAAAAGATAGAGCCCATTAGTAACCTGGAAGATCACATGGGAAAAATATTTCCAAATACTGCAAAAGTGTTAAGACATGGAAATCTTGAAGAGAAACATAAAATAATCAAGGATAGTCAACATTATTTTAAAATCTTAGATAGGGTGGAAGTTTCAAACGGGGCGTGGGGTGGGAGTGGGAAGACTGATATAAGAGATTGGTAATAATTAAACAAATGATGGGAAAAAAATTCCTAAGTAGAGAAAAACCCAATCTTGAAATTGAAAAGTCTCACAGAGTTTCACACTTAATTCATAAGGAAGGCCATGCCAAAGTAGGTAGGTAGTAGAGTTTCCCAAGTAGGAAGAAAAAGTTGCCTAAAAAAGGAGAAAAAAAATCAAGTAAAGGACTTTTCACCTACAACATGGAAAGCCTGGAGACAGTGGAAAAAAAGACTCTTGGAAGAAAAGAATTAAGCTGCAGTTCACTCAAGAAAGAGCAGTTTTTTAGCTTTTTGGAAGTTAAGAAAGGCTGAATAGAACAGGTGACATTATATTAGAGAAACGATGCTCCTGCCGCTTCCTTTGTCTTTTTGTATATTTTCAAATAATTGTTGACTTCATTTGTTTTATAGACAGACTCCAAGGAAATGATGTGTATTTTACTTGGGAGCCAGAAGTTCGACTTGCTGCATAAAATCTAACAATTAGGCATTTTTAAAAACAGCTTAGTTTTCTTGGTTCAATGGTGTCATGCCAAAGTGATTGGAGTCAAAGAGACCTGGGTCCTTGAGCAAGTTACGTACCTCTTTCAAGTATTAAGATGGGGGTAATAACTGTACTTCATACAGTTGTTAAGAGGATTAAATGAGATAATGCAAGTAAAGCACCTTAATATGATATCTATATAATGTATGCTCAAAAATAAACTTATTGTTATGAAAATAGCATGATTAGAAAAAATTTTTGTATTTTTACATGATATTGATTCAGATACTTTTATATTTACTGGAAATGCAAGGAAAAATAAAGAACTGATTATATTTTTCTAAAAAGCCTTTGAGCAAATTGGCACATTAGGAGAGGTTAAGCCAATTGTGTACAGATAGTATCATTTAATACTATAATTATGACAAAATTGGCTAAACTTTTTTAAAAAAGCAATTTGCAGTAGTTCTCATTTTCCCCCTCCCAATTGAAATCTTTCAATCAATTATTTAATATGTAAAAAGATTTCTGCCTTTTTTTTCATTATTTACCATTTGGAGATTCCCTTTTATAAAATTTCTTTTTATCTCCTCTTTTTCCTCTTTCTTTCCCGTAGAAAGGTAAAGAGCATGCCATAGCTTGAGATCATTCAACTAGATAAAACAGTTTCATTCAGACAAATGTAATGTATCAACCCAGATAAGATCTTGGTTCAGGAATAAAAGTTAAAATAGTATTATAGGATACAGGGTATATGATGTATGTATATAAATTCATACACACACATGTTGTGTTTGATTGTGTGTGTGAAATTAGGTGATAAATAACCCAAATTAATGGATTATTAAATTGTGGGCTGATGAAAATGCACCAAGGAGTTAGCAGTATGGGGTTATGAGCAGTAGGGAAGACTTCGTTCTTGCTGTGAAAGTGAACGAGATCCACTGTGGTCTCTTGTGAAGAGCAATGAAATAGGAGTCAGGGACCTGGAGTCTACTCTTGGACCTCTCCCATTAGCAAGCATTTTGATTTGGGACAGATTATTCTTCTTGACTTAGTTGCTTCGCTTATCAAGAGGAAATAGTGGAACTGTTCTATTTTTACCTTCTTAAAGTTTTATGGAGATAATATGAGATGTTAGAAGGCTGTATAAATATAATATGCTTTATTTATGCTTTTAAAACTTTTTGTGTGTATAAGAATTGACATGCTATATATGGTAGGCAAAATAACGGTTCTTCAAAGATTTCCATGTCTTAATTTCCAGAACCAGGGATTATGTTACTTTACAGGGCAAAGGGGAATTATGGTACAGATGTTTGTAAGAGAGTTAATTAGTTGACCTTGAGATAGGGAGATTATATAGGACTTTCCAGGTAATCCCACAGTAATCACAGGGTCCTTAAGAGTGGAAGAGAGAGGCAAAGAGAAAGAGTGATGGTGAGGTAAAATTTAATCTACCAGTGCTGCCTCTGAATTTGGAGGAAAGGGACCATGAGCCAAGGAATGTGGGTTGCCTTTAAAAGCTGGGAAAGGCAAAGAAATGGATTCTTCCCTAGACCTGACAGTAAGGGTTGCATCCCTGCTGACACTTTGTTTAGCTCACTGAGACTCTCTCAGACTTCTGACCTTGAGAATTTACAATAAATTTGTGGTGGTGGTCTAAGTTATTGCATTTGTGGTAGTTAGTTACAGCAGCAATAGAAAATTAATATACTATAGAATATCTTACTTCAGTTTTTCAAAAATTATTTAACATCTTCTGGAAAGAGTGGTAGAATGTTTCTTGATAAAATTAAAATTGCTTTCTTAGTAATGCCTCAAGTTTGAACCATGTAGGATGACTTGCAATTTTTGTTGGTAAATAGAGAATATTAATTGTTTGTATTCTTAATATTATAATAAAGAAGATAAATTAACAATTGTGTAGTGGATGTGTGATGTAGTGGATATTGATTTCTCTGAAGTGTTTGAAGATTTGGGTTAAGTTATATGACTGACACAAACTTTAAAACAAGGAATTTTATTTTAAATTAGGTATGAAGAGTCCTTGTCCTTATACAGTTTAGACTGAACATTTCATTTATAATTTTTGTTGTCATCAGGTATTACATAATAAAACTTTGAAAACATATAGCCTGAAAAGTTGTTTCTCATACTTAAAAGTGGAAATTTTATTATCTTTAATGTGACGCATGAATAAACATTGAGTTACAACTGAAGACTAGGGCCCCAAGATCTCATTCTTGTGTGCCTCTAAATCGTTATTACCTTGGGCAATTTGTAATATCTGTGCTTCTGATAAATATATTTTGGAAATGAGTAAAGTTGCTATTGTAAAGGATTCCTTATATAAAGTGTTTTGAGAACATTCAAACCCAAATGAGTTGTTTGGTGTGTAGTTTATCTAGTGAACATGAAAACAAAGGAAATGTGATGTTGAAGTCCCACAGCCTCATTTCAGATTAGGAGAGGAAGCTTAATAGGATGAGAGGAAATAGGTTAATGGGGGAGGGAAAAAGATGATTATGTTCAGTACATCATTGATATTATTGTACAGGGAATTAAATGCACAGCAAACTTATTGGTATGAGGATTTGTCTTGCTAGTGTTTGTTGACAACTTTATTTACTTTCTATAGTTTATTTTAGCTTGAGAAAAGAAACTTGGTAGGGGAATTCCTTGGTAAGAATAAAGCCTATAACCCTTAAAAGTTAAACTTGGAGGGAAATGCTTAGTTGCTAAATGGCTGATCAAATAGCCAACCTGGCTCTATCCCTCTGAGTTTACCTTCCCCTTTGAATTGTATTTCATTTATTGGGTCCTGAGTGACATTACAAATTGGAGTTTTGTTTCAGAAAACCCATTTCTACCTTAAAAATAATAAAATTTGTCACATAACTAAATAAAATCATAAGTATATGCTTTTAGAAACATTAGAATATAAAACTAAACTCTTAATGTAAAATTGTATTAAATGATTCCTTTTGGGTCAATTTTTTTTTCAGTATGGATAGAAATGAATGAGACCATTTAATTTATGCATGCAGTGAAATTTGTGATTGATAAATTGTTATGGTGAATCTCCCTTTGACAAATATAGGTGTTTGTTATTGTTTCAAGAACTTTTGAGTTCAAAATTAATTTTATTGTTCTAGGTTATTTTCATTGATGGTTTGAATTCTCTTCTTAAAATGATCGCTTTTTTTTTCCCTACTGAAAACTTCTACTGATGTCTTACTTTACCTAGAATTTCAAAGGAACATGTCTTTGCTGATGCTGTGTGCTTTGGAGGCATGTGGATTCGTTTCATCCACTCTGTGCATTCAGAAGGATTTGTAACTCATAAATCAGCCCATTGCACCTTTTCTTCATCTCTGTTGATTTCAGTAGAGTTAGTCACCATTAGTAGTCTGTGATTAATAAGATTGTGTGGGTCATAGCGTAAGGACACAAACGTTTCTAATGTGTGGCTAGCAGGTGAGATAAAGCTTTTAGCTCCTTAAATTATTATGAGCAGACTTAAAAAATACGTTTAACACCTGTGGGGTTTTTTGGCTTATACGGTTTACTAAGTACCCAAAGGCTAAGTAATATAAAATATTCACAAAGTTGCAGAATATTTACTAAATTAAATAGGGTACATTTTTCTCACTGTCTTATTAATATTCTAGGTCTGCTATAACAGATACCACAAGTTAGTTGGCTTAAAGGAATTTATTTTCTCAGCATTATGAGGCTGAAGTCCTAAATGAAGGTATTGGCAGGTCCTGCTTTCTCTAAAGAGTGTTGCATTCTGGTGGTGGCTTGCCAGCAGTCCACAGCTTCAGTCTCTGCCTCTCTCACGTGGCCATCTGTCTCCTGTCTCCTCCTGCTCGGCTTTCTGCATCCCTGTCTAGATTTCTTCTCCTTACAAAGGACTCTAGTTGTATTGGATTAAGGCCCTCCATGGTTCACTGTGGACTCATTTGAGTAGATAGTAATCATAGAAGATGATCGAGTGACTCCACACCCACAGGACAGGGGATTAGGACTTGAACATGCCTTGTGGGGGATGATTCAATTCCCAAGACTCATCTGTTTCTCATACTATTGACTCTATGAATCTTTGCTGCTTAAGAAATGAGGAGCTTTAAGAAATCTTACTGTTGTGTTGTCTTTGCTAGATTGTTGTGTTTGCCAGGAAATCAGATCTTAAAAAATAACATCGCTTATTTTTGATTCTCTAAAACTTTATATAATCGGTTCCATTTTTTATGTATTTTTATTTTTTTATTTTGAAATAATTATAGATTCACTGAAAGTTGCCAGAATAATACATAAAGAACCCATATATCCTTCACCCAGATTTCCCCAGTAGTTACATCTTAATTAAGTATAGTACAGTATCAGGACCAGGAAACCAGTATTGATACGATGGGGTGTATAGTTCTGTGCCGTTTTATACAAGTGTAGATTCATGTATCCACCTCCCCATTCAAGATTCAGAAATGTTATATCATCAAGAAGATCCCCCTGATGCTAACCTCTTAATAATCATACCCAGTGGCCTGCCTAACTCCTTCCCCTAATCCTTAAAACCTGGCAACTACTAATCCTTTCTCTGTCTGTATAATTTTGTCATTTTGAGAATGCTGTTTAAATGGAATCATGCAGTATGTGAGTGACCTTTTGAGAATGCCTTTTTTTCACTCAGGGCAATGCCCTTGACATAGATCTGAGTTGTTGCTTTTTTTTCCCCCCTTTAATTGCTGGGTAGTATTCCATGGTATTCATGTGCCACAGTTTGTTTAGCCATTCACCTATTGAAGAACATCTTAGTTGTTTCCAGTTTTGGGATATTATAGATAAAGATGCAATAAATATTCATGTATATTATATGGTTTTGTTTTGTATGGATATAAGTTTTGATTTCTCTAGGATGAATGCCCTGGAGTGTGATTGCTGGGTCATATGGTGAGTGTTCAGTTTTTTTAAAGAAACTGATAATGTTGGCAAATAAATTAGGTTCATGTTGTAGAGCAATTTGATATCAGCCTGGATATTTGCTTTCGTGTCTTTAATAAACCACTAAAGATTTTGGAATTAATCTAAATGGTGATGATTGAGCCTCTCATCATTCTCCTAAATCTGCTATGCCCTTAAAAAACTTCAAAATTCCACTTTTACTTGGAGTACATTTTATTGTTTTCTTCTCTTGTCTATTTCTATTGTTATTATATTAGAGAAGTTGTAGGTTTATAGAAAGATCATTCAGAAAATAGAGTTTCCCCATTTTTTTTTTTTTAAAACATTTTGCATTAGTGTGGTATCTTTGTTACATTTCTTCATTTTTCCAGAGCACATCCCTTGGGTAAATCTTGGGTAAATGTCAATGCTGTGTTCTCTGTACTTTGACCTTCAACATTGAACATTTTTTGAGCACCTGCAGTGCACTAGTCACTAAAGTAGATATCGACCTTTGTTCTTTATTAAATTATTAACTACTTGCATTACTTAATTCTAAAATAACAAACACATGTAGTGCTTAGTGTCGCAGACATGGTGCTAGGTGTTTTACCAGTAGTAAACCACTATGAGGCCTAGTGATCCCGTGGGATATTAGCATCATTTTATATGTTAAGAAACTGAGGTATCCTTGTAAATTATGTGTGATCTATTCACACAGTTACATATGCATATCTCAATAAACTGAAGTTTTCTTGAGATATATATGTCTTTTAAAAGTCACTAGTTCCATGCACAGTGTCTTGTGTGTCATAGTTGGTATTCAGTAGTGTATTCTGAGTGAATGAGTAAGGTGGGTATGAACTATGTGGAAAGAGTGGGCATGAGCAACTGTGACGTGACCTCTGTGCCCTATAGTTCCCTGTGTAGTTTCTATTTTCTTTGGAAAAATCATCAAATCAGAAGACTTTGACTTTGACTGCTGAGTGTTTTTCTGTTAGGATAGCATGCTGGATATTTTGTTTCCATAAAGGATTATGTAGCAAGCATTTTCTATCTCTTTCCCCCCTTTTTTTCCCCATACACTTACTCATTTACTAATTACTTGTTGTCCCTACTTTGTAACAGGTACTGTGCTAGGCATTAGATTTACACAATGGTGAATAAAAACAGGATTGGAACTGAAAAGAATATAGAATAATTTTAAACATACTTGTTCACATCCTTCATAGAATTTTTTTTCTGCCCCAGGTTTAGATTCCAATATAAGTTAGGGAAAAATAGTAAGATAGCTAAAATTTCTTGTTCATAGGTAGGATATTAAAATAGACTTGCGGGCACTTTAAATTTATTTAGAAATATTGCTTTGTAAGGAGAGAAGACGGTACTTCTGTTGGGACATAGTGAAAATCAAGTCTGTGTCATTGGAAAAATTTTTAGTATCCTGGCAACAGCTATGAGATAGATCTGTGTAGCTTTTTAAATATCCTTTTATGGTATGTCGTTACTCTAATGAGCATATTAAATCATTTTTAGGTTTATCTTTTTTTCTAGATAAGGACTTGATAGAGTTTATTTATTAGCCCAGGCCTTGATCTAATACAGTCGACCTACCAGTAAACCCTTTTAGGCCTTACTGTTCTATGACATTGGATTTTTTTTTTCCTTATGAGAAGCACCTCTTTCCTATTAGTTGGGTTTATGGATGGTATTAATATGGGAAGGCAAAGTACAATTCAATTTAAATGTGGAAAAGTAGTGAAAATTCCAGAGAATATATGTTTCTAGTTGGCTTTTTGTTTGCTTTATTATTTTTTTTAATAGTCTATCTCTGCCCTATATATTGCAGCCTTTTAAAAGGTTATTTAATGGATGGTAATTTCTGTCATTTTCCTCTCAGACTATGAATTGCTTTTGTTAGGGAGACTGATAGAAGGATTTGCATGTGGCTAGAATTTTTGTGGTTAGTTAGGGTTGATTCTGCAAAGACTGTTAACCTTTTTTGTTTTTGTTTTTGGTAAATAGACTCACCCCATAAAGCCTGAAATAAATGAGCCCTCTGAAAGAACAAAACAATTAAATGCCATTAGTTATGAGCTATAGAATGCCTTCATGTTTCTGTTTTGTCTCTGAATTTTAATACAGTTAATTTAACTCTCCTTTGTTATATTGGTTTTCCTTACCTTTCTTTAAGTGTGTGTGTAATACATGATGTATTTCTTCTTCTCACCCACATATCCCATTGAACTTTGCTTATAAGTTAAAGATTATTAAGAATGTCAAGAGGTGACAGCAGAGCATTAAGCCAAGCATTGGGACCCCTTCTGAGAAAAGAGCCTGTGGAACTGTGCAGTTTGTATGCCCATGAAACCAACTCTGATCAGATTACACCTGTTTAAAATGAGCCAGAGAATTCCCATTATACTAAGTGATAACCAAAGTCCTTGTCACAGCTTTACTTGGGATCTGGCTCCTGCCTCTATCATTGACTTCATCCTTATCATGCTTTCCCTTTTTCGCTACACTCCAGTTGTACTGGCTGCCTTTTTGTCTCTTGAGTATGCCAGGCTTGTACCTTCATTACAGTCTTTGTTCTTCTTCTTTTTGCCTGGGAAACTCTTTGCCCAGATTTTACTCATAATGTTAAGTCAGTTACACTGAGAGTCCTGCCCTGACAGTGCTGTTGTAATTTCTTACTTTGCCCTGCTTGTCTGGTTACTGGTACTACCTTTTACCCTGTTTTATTTTACTTCGCAGTAAAATTTTACTTTACTTATTAGGTGAAATTACGTATTTGTTCAACCATACATTTATTTACTTGTTTGTTATTTATCTGCATACTCTTCCCACTCTGTGCCTGAATATGAAGATGGTAAAATCTTGTTAGTCTTGTTCTACACTGTATCCCTATTTCCTAGAATAGGGTATGGCACAGAAACCATACAGTTCACCCACTTAAAATGTACAGTTCATTGGGTTTTAGTGCATTCACAGATATGTGCAACTAACTACCACCACAGTCAATTTCAGTCACCTCAGATAAAAGCCCTGTACTCTTTAGCTGTCATTTCCCTCCCTACCTCACAATCACTCCCAGCCCTAAGCAATCACTAGTCTATTTTTTGTCTCTTTTAGATTTGCCTTTTCTAGACATTTCATATCTGTGGTATCATATGACCTGATATGTGTTTGGATTCTTTCACTTGGTATACTCTTTTCAAGGTTCATCCATGTTGTAACATGTATTGGTACTTCATCCTTTTTATGGCCAGGTAATATTCCGCTATACTATCTTTTAAAAAATCTCTTCATCAGTTGATAGATAATTGGGTTGTTTTGGCTATTAAGTCTAATAATATAAACACTCATGTACAAGTTTCTGTGTGGACAAAGGTTTTTATTTCTCTTGGCTATATACCTAGGCATGGAAATTCTGGGTCTTGTGGAGACTCTATGTTAAATATTTTGAGGAACTGTCAAACTGTTTTCCAAAGTGGCTGTGCCATCTTATTTCCCACCAGCAATGCATGAGGGTTCTTATTTCTCCATATACATTTGGTTATTATCTACTTTTTTATTCTAGCCATCCTAATGTGAAGTTGTATCTCTTTGTGGTTTTGATTTGTGTTTACCTGATGACTAATAATTTTGAGCATCTTTTTCATGTGCTTATTCACGATTTGTGCCTTCGGTTTGGTGAAATGCTTATTTGTTTGTCCAGTTTTAATGGAGTTGTCTCTTTATTATTGAGTTGTTAAGAATTCTTTATAGATAGTTCCTTATGAGACCTATGGTTTGCACATATTTTCTCCCACTTTGTGGATTGTTTTCACTTTCTTGGTAGATTTCTTTGAAGCACAAAAGCTTTTAATTTTGAAAAGTCCAATTTACTTATTTTGTCTTTCATTGCTTATGCTTTTGTGTTACACCTAAAAAACCATCACCAAATCCATGAAGATTTAAACTTATGTTTTCTTCTAGGAGTTTTATAGTTTTAGGTCTTCCGTTAGGTCTTTGATCCATTTTGAGTTCATTTTTTCATATGTTGTGATGTAAGGGTCCAACTTTGTTCTTTTCATTATGGCTGCGTACGTGCCCCAGCAATATTTTAAAAAAACTCTTTCTCTGAAGTTGAGACTATAGACACCAGCCAAGAATTCTGTCTTAGTAAAACTGTCCTTCAGAAATTGGGATGAGTTCAAAGTCTTCACAGACAAACAAAAAGTGATAGAACATGTTACCGATGACCAGAATTACAAGAGATTCTAAAGGGAGTGTGGCAGCCTGAAAAGAAAAACAAGGGCAAGAAATTTGGAGAAGAGTATAAAAATGGAGATTATTAAGAAGGGTAAATTAAAGATAAAATGACCAACAGTAATAAGCTATGACAACAGAAAGCCAAAGGACAAAATGAAGTAATGCCTTTAGAGTAATAACATTGAATGTTAATGGCTTGAACTTCCTAATCAAAAGATATAGACTGATAGAATGGATTAAAAAAAAATGAGTCATCTATTTGCTGTTCATAAGAGACTCATCTTGGATGTAAGGACACAACCAGGTTAAAAGTGAAAGGTTGGAAAAAGATATTCCATGTGAATAGTAATCAGAAAAGAGCTGGAGTAGTGATACTAATATCAGACAAAATAGATTTTTAAATGTGAAACTGTTATAAGGGATTAAGAAGGTCATTATGTATTACTAAAAGGAGCAATACATCTAGAATAATAACTAATATAATAAATAGATGACACTACATTAATAGTTGGAGATTTCAATACACCACTCATATGAGTATTGGAGAAAATATCTGGATAGAGGGTAAATAAACAGAGAGATTGAATAATATGATAAGTTAACTAGAAATAACAGACATCTGTAGAGGATTGCATCTCAAAACAGGATATACATTCTTGCCAAGGACTCATGGATTCTTCTCCATAATAGAACATATGTTGGGTCACAAGACAAAAATCAATGAATTTAAAAAGATTTGAATATAGAAAATACTCTCTCTGATCATAATGGAATGAAGCTGCAAATCAATAATGGATAGAAAAAGGGAAAATTAAAAATTACATGGAGATTAAACAACATACTCTTAAATAATCAGTGGATCAGAGAAGAAATTGCGAGAGAATTTAGCAACTATCTTGAGACGAAAATGAGAGGGACATGCAAAGTCAGTGCTGAGAGGGAAATTTACAGCCTTAATGCTTACATTAAAAAAGAAGGAACAGCTACAATTGAAGATCTAACTGCACACCTGGAGGAACTAGGAAAAGAAGAGCAAACTAATCCTAAACCAAGCCAAAGGAAAGAAATAGTAAAGAGCAGAGCAGAAATAAATGAGGTTGAGAACAACAGCAATAACAAGAAAAACATAGAATCAACAAAACCAAAGGTTGGTTCTTTTAGATCGACAAAAGTAACAAACCCTTAGCTAGACTGACAAAAAAAGAAGATGCAAATAAATAAAATCAGAAATGAGAGGGCAGACATTACCACAGATCCCATAGATATGAGAGAGATCATGAGCAACAGTATGCCAAAAAACTAGACGATGTAGCTGAGATGGACACATTCCTAGAAACACACCAACCACCACACTGACCCTAGGAGAAATAGAAGACCTCAGCAAACAAATCACAAGTGAAGAGATTGAAACAGTCATCAAAAACCTCCCAAAGATGAAAAGCCCAGGACCAAATGGCATCAACACATGAATTCTATCAACTATTGAAAGATGATCTAATATCAGTCTCACTCAAGCTTCTCCAAAAATTGAACAGGAAAGAATGCTACCAAACTCATTCTATGAAGCCAACATCACCCTAATACCAAAACCAGATAAAGTTAATACGAAAAAATTACAGACCAATATCTCCAATGAATATAGATGCAAAAATCCTCAACAAAATACTTGCAAACCAATTCCAAAAGCAAATTGAAAGGATTATACATCACGTCAAGTGGGTTTTATCTATGGTATGCAAGCGTGGTTTGACACAAGAAAATCAATTAATGTAATAAGCCATTTGATAAATTGAAGAAAAATCACATGATCCTCTTGATTGATGCAGAACAGGCATTCGACAAAATGCTGCACCCTTTCTTGATAAAAACACTTCAAAAGATAGGCATAGAAGGAAGCTTTCTCAATATGGTAAAGTATATATTTGAAAAACATACAACTAGCATTGTACTCAATGGTAAAAGACTGAAAGCTTTCCTGCTGAGATCAGGAACAAGACAAGAATGCTCATTGTCACCACTGTTGTTTAATATTATACTAGAAGCTCTAGCTAGAGCAGTTAGGCTAGATAAAGAAATAAAAGGCACACAAATAGGAAAAGAAGAAGTAAAATTTGGCACTATTTGCTAATCATATAATCCTATATCTAGAAAATCCTGAGAAATCCACAACAAAGCTATTAGAATCAACAAACAAGTTCTGCAAAGTGGGTTAATACAAGATTAAAACACAAAAATTAATATTGTTCCTTTACACTACTGATGTGCAACCTGAAGAGGAAATGAGAAAAAAATCATTTAAAAATAGCAATGAAAAGAATCAAATATGTAGAAATAAACTTAACCAAGGTTATAAAGGGCCTGTATTCAGAAAACCAGAAAACATTGCTAAAAGAAACAGAAGACTTAAATAAATGGAAGGATATTCTGTGTTCATGGATTAGAAGACTGAATATTGTTAAGATGTCATTTCTATCCAAACTGATTTACAGATTCAACACAATCCCAATAAAAATCCCAACAGCCTTTTTTGCAGAAATGGAAAAGCCAATTATCAGATTTATTTGGAAGGGTAAGTGGGGCCTGAATAGCCAAAAATGTCTTAAAAAGAATGAAGTTAGAGGTCTCTCACTTCCTGACTTTAAAGTATATTACTTAGCTACAGTGGTAAAAACACCATGGTTTTGGCAAAAAGACAGATGGATTAACTAATGGAACCAAATTGAGAACTCAGAAATAGACCCTCACATTTATAGTCAGGTGATCTTTGACAAGTCTGTCAAGTCCTCCCAGCTGGGCCCAAACAGTCTGTTCCACAAATGTGGATGGGAGAACTGAACATCCATATCCAAAAGAAAGAAAGAGGACCCCTATCCCATACCTTATACAAAAATTAACACAAAATGCATCAAGGACCTAAATATAAACCATAAAACTCCTAGAAGAAAATGTAGGAAAACGTCTTCAAGATCTTGAGGTAGGTGGTAGTTTCTCAAACTTTACACCCAAAGCATGAGTAACAAAAGAAAGAACAGATATATGGGACCTGCTTATAATTAAACACGTTTGTACCTCAGTGGACTTTGTCAAAAGGGTTAAGAGGCAGCTGACTCAATGGGAGAAAATATTTTGCAGTTACATATCCGATAAGGGTTTAATATCCATGATATATAAAGAGATTAAACAACTCAACAATAAAAAGACAAACTACCTGATTTAAAAATGGGCAAAAGACTTGAAAA
This sequence comes from Dasypus novemcinctus, assembly GCF_030445035.2. Lineage (NCBI taxonomy): Eukaryota > Metazoa > Chordata > Mammalia > Cingulata > Dasypodidae > Dasypus > Dasypus novemcinctus. The sequence continues at coordinate 11,659,985 of NC_080701.1, forward strand.
GACAGTTGTCCAAGGAAGAAATACGAATGGAGAAGAAACACATGAAAAAAATGTTCAATATCATTAGCAATTAGGGAAGTGCAAATCAAAACTAACAGTTCACACCTATTAGACTGACCACAATTAAAAAGTTGAAAAATTTAAACGTTGGGGAGAATGTGGAGAGATAGGAATGCTTATTCACTGCTGGCCATACAAACGTGGATGACTGTTTGGCAGTTCCTAAGGAAGTAGAATATAGACTTGCCATGTGACCCAACAATACTATTACTAGGTATATACCCAGAAGAACTGAGAGCAGAGACACGAACAGACATCTGCCCACTGATGTTCATAGCGGCGTTATTCACTATTGCAAAAAGTTAGAAATAGTCCAGGTGTTCATCAATTGATGAATAAATTGTGGTGTATACTCACAATGGATTATGTAGTGGTAAGAAGAAATGAAGCCATGACGCATATAACAACATGAATGAACCTGGAGGACATTATGTTAAGTGAAGCAAACGACACAAAAGGAAAGTACTATATGATTGTGCTATTATGAACCAAATGTATTATGTAAATTCATGGAGTTAATAATTGGAATATAGGTCAATAGAAAATAGAATGAGGGTAGAGAATGGAAAGCTGGGGGTTAATCTGTGCAAAATTGGTGAAAAAGGTTGTAAATGTTTGGAAATGAATAGAAATGTTGAAATCACAGCGCATTGTTTCCAAAGCTATTATATGGGTATGACAGTGGTTGAAAGGGTAAGTCTGTCATGTATAGTACTAGAAGGAAAGCTTTAAAATGTAGCATGGAGCTGTATAACATAGTCAAGCCTCATGCAAAATATGAATATGGGTGATATTGGATATATAAGACTTTACAAAACAAATACAAATACTAGAGAGAAGGAAACAGAATAGCAGCTATGTGCAACAGGGGAAGCATAGAGAGATTGAGAGGTGATGAGTGAGTTTTGTTTGTTGTTTTTTTGTTATTATTGGAATAATGAAAATGCTCTAAGAATGATTGAAGTGATAAATGCACAACCATGTGATAATACTGAAGACTGTTGATTGTATACTTTGGATAGATTTTTGCTTTATTAGTGTGTATCAGTATAATTGATTTGTTTAAAAAATTAGTGTTTTATCTGCTTTGGAATAATATAAGATTTATTTTAGTTATTCCTAGTTTAAAAACAATAGTGAACTAAGATTATAATTTTATTTACATTATAGCGTTGCAGGGAAGCAGTTTTTGAAGTGCTTTATGACACCTTGTTTTGGATACATTTTTAAAAACTAAAATGATAAGGCCAGCTATTGCTTCAAGAAAAATTGAATGTATTTTGTGTCCCCTTTTTAAGATTTAAGAATAAAAATCAGGTGGACCTTTTATGACTAGGTTATAATTGAAATATACCTGATAATTTCTGAAACAACATTGTGTGCTCTTACTATTTGGAAGTATATTTGCAGAATTTTGGAAGAGATTGTGTTTATTAGTGATGTTACCTGAAATCCCTCATAAAGGAGGGTTCATTTCATTAATACATAATACTTTAAAAGTTCTTTGGTTTGTGTTTTCCCATAATGTATTCTATTAGCATTATGACCATTCTGTGCTAGTTCAGGAACAAAAGATACATAGTTATTTTTTGAGCTATTTCTTCCTGTCCTTAACTTTAGTAGAATTCTTATAGCTTTCCATATACTCATAATATTAAGGGAGAGGAGATTTGAGCAGTCTGGTACACCCTACACTTCAGTTCTCTTTAGTCTCTAGAGCAGGAGTTCTTTACCAGGAGTCTGTGAGCTTGAACTGAAGTTCAAAAAAACATTATTCTTGTGGGGATGAGTTGGTGTGATTTATTTATTAAATAATACATAATATAGTATGAACTTAGTAAGGGGTTCGTGGTTTTCACCTGACTGGCAAAGGGGTCCATGGAACATAAAAGGTTAGAAACTCCTGCTCTAGAAGTAGGTAATCATCCACTGAGTATACTTACTTTCTAATGCATCCTTAGTACAGGGTGACAATTTCTAGCTGAATCAAGCTAGCGTGAACGTAAGCATGTTCCAAATAGACGAGTACCTTGTGATAGGCTCCCATAACATTCTGCTTAGATCTTCCTTGTCCTTCTTTCCTTACAGATTGTTGTTTCCTTATGATAGGGAATCAACATTCATCTTCTTCACTCTTGTATTATTGTTGCCTGTCACTGATATCTAAATATATACCCAAGAATTGGGTACAGGGAGACAAATTCACCAGAAGTTGGCTTGGTTCTGTCTGACCGTATTGCATATAGCTGTGTGATATGGATAGGGAAGCTGAGAAATTTTCTACTTCTTGTTGAGGTGATATTAATATTTTAAGGTTCTTTTAAAGTTATGTGAATTTGCAGTATGTTAGATATACTTGTATTCATATGCAAATATGAAACACAGTTTATAGTCAGATTTTCCCTGTCACTGCTATTCTTCATTAGGATAGATTGTCGAATCTGTATTGAAGTTTGGTAATAATGGCTTTTCTATAAAAAATGGGCAGTCAGACAGTTTTTGTTGTTACATGTAGATTAAACTCATGGTTGACCCTATCAAGAGCTGAGGGGTTGAAGGAGGGAGAGAGAAGGAAGAAGTAGGTAATGCTGGTAAATTTACTAAAAATTTCTGTGCATAGATGATTCATAATATGGTATTTTCCTTTAAGGCATCTCAAAGTACTTAGTAAAATAATTTCACTAATATTTATATCCTATGCATGAGGCAGATGGTTCAGATTATATACCATTTTTACCAGTGAAAAGGGGAGAAAGTTGATGCATTGCCACAGTATGTAGACCTGATATAAAGTTGTTAAAATGGAAGTGTTTTCTTGATTGAGAACTGAAATTCTCTCTGCTTAGTGAAATTTAAGAAATACATTTTAAACAAAATTTTAATTCTATTTTTTGCCAAATTATTTTTTATTCTTAGTTTTTTAAACCATTTATAATATTTAGCTACTTTCCACTTTTATAAGTGGAAAGTATTCCTTACTTAACTTTACAAAAGAAATAATTTAAAATAATCTGTCTACTAAAACTTAACCCAGTTTATGTAATTCACTTCTAAAGACATACCCTCCTCTTAATAGTCTTGTATCTCTGCTTTAAATCTCTATCTAGAAAGATATATTTATTTTCATTTTAGCTCTGATTTAGTTTAAATTGCTGATCACTTCCAGGAGGTTACCTGTCCTTTGATGAAATTTAAGTCCTGTAACTTGGAGCCACGTGGGGTTAGGGGTGAGGGAGGAAGGTGCAGTGGAGTCACTGTTGGACTGCCTCTGTGTAGTCTTGCCTTCTCTTATTTCCTTTTAAATATAGTATATTGAAATTGAGCACTTTTCTGAAGTAGTAGATGTTCCTTAAAGAAAAATTAGAAATTATTCCTAATCACAATTGTTACACCTTGTTTTCTGTCCTTTTACACTTACATTGTCCAATATTGTAGCCATTAAATTAAAATTAATTAAAATAGATAAATGAGCAATTCAGTTCTTCAGTTGCACTGGCCACATTTCAAGTGCTCAGTAGCTGTATCTAGCTATTGATTATTGTATTGGAGAGTGCAGATACAGACATTTCCATCACTGAAGAAAGTTCTGTTGGATAGTGCTCACCCAGTGTGCCTGGGAACATAGTCCTTTGTGCATAAAATGAAGTTATTCCATGCATACTGTTTCTCTTTTTTTCACTTTATAGGTTGAGCATCTTTCATTTTCAGTGAATATTTTTACCTAATCTCACTTTAAAGGCTGTCAAGAATTACATTATATAGAAATAATGTTTTTTAAAAAAACATTCACCTATTTTAGACCATTTCTGACTTTTCACCACTGTTTTATAAACAGTACTATAGTGAATAGCATTTTAGTTAAATGTGTAAACTTTACTAACTTTACTTTAAACTCTTGGAAACCCACAGCTAAAGAACTAAAGAGGTTTTAGCTGCTGGGAAACTACTAGGACTCTTGATTTAGTTTGTCACATTATCTATTTATGTGCCATTCCATAAATGAGTGAGGTGAGGAAAATAACACCATCCCTTTCGTCCATTTTGCAGAAATTAGTTGAAAGTTCAGCAAAGCCTTGAGAATTTGATTCTCTTGTTTTTGTTTCATTATTGTTTGTTCTTTTTTTCTGCCAGAATACCTCAGCCTCCTGCATTTTAAACGTAAGTTTTTCATATAAAAACTGAATTGAGATTTTTCTTTTTCATTTGGTACCATGCTTTTATCCAAATGATAGGGGGAAAAACTACATGGTACCAGGAAATAGCAAATATAACAGTATTTTACAGCACAGCATCGTAAGAGAAAAAAAAACAAAACTGAAATAAGCAGTGCTCTCTAGAGTGGACAGGTAAGTACACCATACACTGTATACTGCTCAACAGTATAATTATGAAACATAATTAAACAGCTGAATTTGGCTTGAAACAGTCAAATAAGAACTGTAACAGTCATTCTAAAACAAAAATGAAAAACTGAGGGAAATTTTAAAACTTTCCAAAGCTGTGTCAAATAGCAGAACTTGAGACTGCACTAGTAATCATGGTACATGTTTGATAAATTTAATTTAGTAATTATCCTAATAATTTGACCTGAATTGAGATTTTTAAGCAAGTCTAAATGTAACATTTTCATAAAAACAAAAGTTGTCAGAATTCCAGACTTGTATCCTTAAAAACCAGGAAACAGAGCTGAGAATAATAGTGTATTTTCTTCTCTGAAATAATTTTTGCTAACACTGTTATCTTGATGACTTGCCCACTTATGTTCAAACTGCTTTCAGGAAGGTTAAGAGTGTTTTTACTTTTACCTGTTAAATTTGGGACTACTTTAGTAGCCAGTTTGGATAATCGTAAATATAAACATTGAGCTTTACACTTGTTCATTGTATTTTATTTAAATTCCTAGGAAAAACGTGTATATGAATGTCTGCATTTTCCTAAGTCCCCAAGAAATATGTCAAAGATACCTAAATCTGGTGATTTAGTTCTTAGAAGGATAGGAAAATAATAGGAATGATACAGTTTATTTAGAAACTAAAAAATAGAAGCAGATTCATAATATTATGGTAGAGATTCAATCCTATGTTCCTGTGGGAAATGTTTTTAAATGTATAGCTTTAAACTTTGTAACCAATAGCACTAAAACTGATTTTAATTGGTCTTAAATTTTTGCATAAATGAGAAGTTTATCTGGAATGCTATACTTGAGGCCCTGGGAGAGAAAAGGTGGGATTAACAATCTGGGAAGGAATCAGAAAGGTAGGTTGAGAAATTTGTCTAGGATTTGCCCTTTTTTTCTCTCACAGACAGATTGGGAAACACCTTTTTGCATATGGTCATTATCCCTTAGATCTGTAAAAATTCTGTGGTACTGTTATTAACTTATGTGGTCACATTGAAGATACCTACTTTAATCCTTATAGATATTTCATTTAACTGAGCCTACTCAAGTTTTAGAAAAGTAGAAAGAAGCATAAAACACTAATTGACTTGGTATAAATGAATTCATGCCTGTAACATTTGCCTTACTATCTTTCCAATGGATTTTTTTTCACATTTTCTTGTGTACATGGTTCTGTTTCTGAAAGGCAAATGAATGGTCTTGATTGGTCAAGGACAGGTGTTTAGTGAGTTCCTGTTATGTACCAAGAGTGAAGCCAGCTTTATGTATATGTGTCTCATTTAATTATAACGGCAGTTCTCTGAGGTATAGGTAGTATTTTATGGAGGAGGAAATTGAGACTGACAGAACTAAATTAACTTGCCCAAGGTAAGACAGTTACTAAGTACAGAGCCAGTCTTTTAAACCCCAGGCTTTCTGACTCCTGGGATTTCTTTCAGGCATTGCTCTCTGGGGTTTCAAAGGGGAAGGAAATAGCCAATATTATATTCATTCTTACAGTTATTTCATTGCCTGCCTTATCTTGTAATAAATTCTGGTTTGTGTAAGCACCAGATGTTAATTGGTTAATTGTTAATGCTGATTTAACAAATGTATTGTGGCCAGGCTTAACTCTGTTCATTGGAAGAAGGAAATAATTGATCTCGGATATAAAAATCTATAAAAACATACAGAATAATCTATAAATTTAAATGGACCTTTTGAAAAATTCTTAATTTTCTGTATTTATAGGAGAATGTGGGGGGCAATAGGAGCAAAATTTAACTAGGAGATTCTTTTATTACTGTGAAATTTAATGCCAAAGTTTGACCGTAAAGGTTGAAGGATATACATTGATAATTTGACTCACAAATAGAAGGCCTTTCTTATGTAAATAGAGTAAAATTTATTCACTTGGGTTTATTTTTTTGAGTGGGTAAATTTTAAAATGAAAAATTTTGAGGAAAGTCTTACATAAACATGCTTGTTGTCTGCTGCACACTGTTGTCAGTGCTTTTCCACTATTTATTTATTTAATCCTTCTACTACCCTTTAAGGCAGGCACTATGATATATCTCCTGTTTTAGAGATGAGGAAGGGAAAGCACAGAGAGTTGAAGTAGTTTGCCAAGGTCTCAGAAGTAGGAGGTATTAGAATGGGGATTTTGACCCATGCGGTCTGGCTCCAGAATCCGGGCTCTTCACCACAGCTTGTTTCCAACCTTAACTATGGTGTGTCACATTAAGAGGTGAAGGCAGATTCGAAGAACTGGGTTTTGAGAGATTTTCTTTTTCAAAGAAATGATTTTCTACTGATATACATGGAGCAAAGATATAAATGGGTTAATTATCTAACAAGGCACACAAAGACAAAGTAGTTCATTGAGGTAAAATTAAATAGTGTATCACAATTATGCTAATCCGGGATCTTGACAGAATTCTGAATTTTTTGGTTACTTTAGTATGAAAGGCAAAGACTTAAAAAATTATTAAAACCTTGGGCTTTTGTACAATAGCAAATTCTTCCTGAGTATTTTACTTAGTGGATTATTATTGGTGGATTTGTTTTATTTTAGTCAGTCTTATTTATCTAAGGCTATCACCGTATTTAATGTTCCTTACTTGACAGGAAGAACTAGCCAATTTTTATTTCTCCATTGTTTACAAATTAATTACTTTAAACAGCAGATTTAGGAAGTATTGTTTTGGCTGGCAGCATACATAAAGATAAATTTTGCCTGAGAAGTATCTTTATTTTTTCACATTGTAAAAATAATATATATATATTTTTAATAAACATTATATAGCAGTGTAGAAATGTATAAAATAGAAAGTGGAAATCCCTATTATTTCACTGTTTCAGAGATAGAATTACTATTTTGTATATATTTATTTAGCATGTATTGTCCATCTACATATTTTTTAAAATATTTTAAAATTTTTGTGTTTTTATACCCATTGAGGTGTCTGTCCAAGTACTCTTTCTCAGAACTGATGCCCCTTTCTGTATCCCCATTGTTTGCTTTACTCTCCCATCTTTCCTCTTCAAACTTTTCAAGTCCAGAACCAAATATTGATATAATTCTCTATAGATGGGATTTAGAATTATAATATAAGTCTATGTGTTTGAATCTGAGAGGGATGGTAGTTGTGGTGGGAGACAGATAGAAACAAGATAATTCTTGACCACATAATTCTTGACCTTTAGAGAAAGCTCTCTCAATTCTTATAATAAATTTCCTGATTTAAAGTAGATTTTCTCTCTTATTATCAAAGAATTCTCATTGATAAACTTCAGCACTCAAAGATACCTGCATAAATCACAGAATCAAATTTATAAGGATCTTTAGAGATCTAGTTTACTATTTAATAATATTTATTATTACTATTTATTTTTTTAGTTACTATTTACTCTTTTTACTTTCCTGATTACTATTTACTTATTTCCTGTTATATTTTTAAGCTACAAAAATCTTTCTTCAGATGAAATCTAATGCAATAAGTCAATATATAAAACTGTCCGCAGAGGGGGGAAGCATACACCTTCATTCCTTCACCTTGCACAATTATGTGTGTGTGTGTGGGGGGGTAGGGATGGGCAACAGCTCTTAGAAACCTATAGAGCAGGGGCTCTTAACTGTGGACATTTGAGCAGCACCCCAAGGGGACATTTGGCCATATCTAGGGACAGTTTTGGGTTTTCACACCTGGGGGCGGCGGTTACTACTAACTTCTAGTGAGCTGAGGCAAGAGATGCTGCTAACTATCCTGTAATGTACATGAGAGCTTCCCATCAGCCGCATTTCAAGGATTCAATCACCCATTGGTGGTTAGTAGCTGCTATATTAGACAACACAGCTCTAGAGCAGTGGAGAACTACTAAATGTCTTATGACTACGGAGACCAGGTTTAAGACCTACAAACTTTTCTCCTGAGACTCAGCTCAGTTCCCTGTTTATTACACTAGAAGACCTGTTCTTAAATAAACTCCTTTTTAGAAGAATTATATAAGTAGGTCAGATTAGGCCATGCATTATATTATGAGGTTCTCAGAGGCCCAAAAGTTCCAGTTTAGCACATCCGCATTAATATTTAGTATTGCCAGTATTTTAAATTTTCATTTCTCTGTTGACTAAACATGATAAGCATCTTTTTTAGTGCTTACTAGTAATTTGTATATGTTCTTGGCTTAAGTGTTCTTTTGCCTATTTTTCAAATTGAGTTGTCTTTTTGTTATTGATTTGTAATTGTTCTTTATATAACCTGGTTTTCAGTTTGTTACCATAAATAGTTTCTTCTAGTCTTTGTCTTGCCTTTACATGTTTTTAGTTGGTATTTTGCTGAGCAGAAGATCTTAATTTTTTTTTTGTTCCACCCCCCTTGCGGCTTTTTTTGCTTGCTCTCTGCTCTCTGTGTCCATTTGCTATGTGTTCTTCTGTGTCTATTTATTTATTTTTGTCCGTCCCCCCCCGCCGCCCGTGGCTTGCTTGCTGTCTACTCTCTGTGTCCATTTGCTGTGCGCTCTTCTGTGTTTTTGCTCGTCTCCCTTTTGTTGTGTTACCTTGCTGAGTTGGCTCTCTGAGGCGCTTAGAGGCCGGCAGCACTCCACAGTGCCTGGGTCAGCACCTCTCTGCAGTGTGTGGGCGAGCCTGCCTTCACAAGGAGGCCCCAGGGCATGAACCCAGGGCCTCCCATATGGTAGGTGGGAGCCCAACTGATTGAGCCACAGCCACTTCCTGAGAAGGTTTTAATTTTGATGAAGTATAATTTATCAACAGTTTTTTTCCTTTTTCTTCTTCTGTAGTTTAGGCTCTTTTTAGCCTGTCTAAACCTTTGCCCATCCCAAGGTCATGAAGAATGTTTTCCTTCATGTTTTCTTCTACAGGTTTTATTGTTTTTGTTTTTACCTTTAAGTCTATGATCACTGTGTGTTATTTTGCTATTAATTGGTCTATATATCTATTCTTATTCCAACACTACATTGTCTTGATTAGTATTGATTTATAATTAATCTGAATATTAGGTAAAACAAGTACTTCAACTTTTCAGTTCTAGAATTTCCCATTTGGTTCTGAGAGTTTATCAGTTCACTTATGAATGCTATATTTTCTTTAATTCTTTGGATATATTTCAAATTCTTTGAATATATTCTTTGAATCTCTCTCTCTCTCTCTCTATCTCCCTCCCTCCCCTACATCTGCTCTCCTGAACTAATTGATAATAGTTGCTTTAAAGGCTTTTGGAATCCATCATCTGGGCCATTTTGGGTATGGTTTCTATTGACTGCTTTTTTTTCCTTGACTGTAGATCACATTTTCTTTTTACTTTATGTTTTAGTTTCCTTGACTGCTCAAGCAAATACCATGCAATGTGTTGACTGAAACAATGGGAGTTTATTAACTCATGGTTGTGAAGTTAGGAGAAAGTCCAAATCAAGGCATTATGGAAGGGATGCTTTCTTCCCAAACACTGGTCTTTGGGGCTGGCTGCCAGTGATCCTTGGTCCTGGGCAACTCTGTTACATGACAGTGCACATGGTGGCCTCTCCTGGCCTCTTTATTCTCTTCCCTTAAATTTCAGCATCTTGCTTCCCATGACTTTATCTCTGTCTGAATTCCATTCCACTTATAAAGGTCTCCTATAATAGGATTCAGACACATCCTGATTGAGATGGGCCACACCTGAACTGAAGTAACCTCATCAAAAGGTTCTACTTAACAGTGGTTTACACTCACTGGAATGAACTAAGTTTAAGAATATGTTTTCCTGGAGTACATACAGCTCCAAAGCACCACACTTTAAATACTAGTAAATTTTCATTCAATATTGGACATTGTAGACACTTGGCAATGCCACTTTAATTTGTTATTTTTCTCTGAAGAATTTTTATTCTTCATTTAGCAGATATTTCAGTTGCTGGCAGATCACCCTGAACTTGGAGAGGTTTGGATTTATACTTCATTAGTGCTGATCCTTGGAAAGCCTAAGGTGTTTTCCACATTTAACATAGTGGGACTCAACCTCTAAGTTCTGTCTTCTCTGAGGTTCTTGTTTGGGCTTGTTTTTAGACTTCGCTAGGGAGTGTTGAGACCAGGGCCTAAAGGTAGGGCAGAAGTTTTCAAACATTTTGGTGTTTTGGTACTCTTTTCAATCTGTTCTATGTCCTTTGGGTTGAAATACATGAAGAACATCTAAATTTAGAGTTGGAAGAAGGAAGAGTATTTTAATAATATTTTCAAATAATTGTGGATATTCTTCTTGACATCATATCCAAATTTGGCAAATGGTGGTGTCTTAATGGTTAATTGCAATATAGAACCTGAAACCATATTAGAAAACTTTTTTTTAAAGATTTACTTATTTTTCTTCCCTTCCCTTCCCGCCTCCCCCCCCCCCCCCCCCCCCGTTGTCTGCCTACTCTCTTTGTCCATTGCTGTGTGTTCTGCGTCCACTTGCATTATCAGGTGGCATCTGTGTCTCTTTTTGTTGCATCATTTCGCTGTGTCAGCTCTCCGTGTGTGTGGTGCCACTACTGGGTGGGCTGCGCTTTTTTTCACGCAGGGCGGCTCTCCTTGAGGGGCACACTCCTTGTGTGTGGGACACCCCTATGCGGGGGTGCCCCTGCATGGCACAGCCCTCTGCATGTGGCAGCACTGTGCGTGGGCCAGCTTACCACTTGGGTCAGGAGGCCCTGGGGATAGAACCCTGGACGCTCTCAGCTGAGCCACGGCCACTTCCCATAGAAAACTTTTTATGCTTTGTACCATCCCAATCCATTTGTCTGTTTTGTACTTTGAAAGGATCTTGTTTTTGTATGATTTATGATTTTGTAAATTTTTGCATTGGTCATTTTGAAAATCTTAGTTCACTAAGTTGTGCATATAATGTTGACACTTTTTTTTTGTACTGTATCAAAAATTGCATTTGCTATTATCAGTGGAAATTCAAGTTCAAGTTTATGTAGGCAGATACAAATTTTATTAAATTCTAATTTTTGCTGAAGCTCATATTTTATTATTGGCTGAAAAATACACATATGCTAAATATCCAAGTTTGAATAATCATAGCTTTTTTATTCTTTTATTTATTTATTTTTTACCTTTTAGATTTTTATTAGTAGTTCTCTGAATCAAAATAGTTAGCAAATTACTTTAGATTCATCAAGACTGTATATCCTTTGTTTTTAATCTTAAATGATGTACAACATAATATAAAACAAACCAAAGAGACTGATTTCTATGACTAGGTGTTACTCATTGTGTCATCCTAAAGCAGTGGGATGGAGGGAGAGGCTGTTCTCCAAGGAGAAGGGATAGTTAGTGCGAGGCAACTAAATTATGGCCTGTTTTCTCCCCCATTCATTGTGCTGGGAAGGGGCCAATGATTTCTTAAACTGACAACTGTTTCCTAGAGCATGGGACACTCAAACCCTGGGTAGGAGAGAGAGGGCTGTGGTACAAACCAAGCCAAAAGAAACAGGCTGGGGCAGGGAAGCATGGTGACTGCCTGGCAGAAGAGGCAAACTCGGGGCCCCACGCAGAAAAGGACATTCTTACACCTCAGATATTGTAGAACCAGTGTAACACTAAGAGACTTTGTTTAAAAGGGTGGGGGAAAAAACACAAAGCCTGGAAGAACCTTGCAATTGCACTGAACATGGATTCAAGTTCAGTCTACCTGGGGGAGGGGCGGGAGGGTAATCTAGCCCCAAAGCAGCTCAGTCTGGCTCTCCCACCCCTTCTCCCTGATGCCACTTGGCAGCCAGGCCAAGTTTGGGCTGATGATGTACAGAACCCAGAATGACCAAGGCAGTCACTGGTGGGCTAAGGTGGGGGGAAGGACACTTCTCAAAATACAAATACATTTAATATGGAAGGAACAGCCAGGACTGTTCTGGTGGCACTTGCCTTGCCCAACTCTTCCCCGCTTTCTCCCCAGCTCAAAGCCTAGGCTCAGAGAGACTGGCAAGCACCTGATCTTCCTTTCCCAAAAGAAAATCCAGAAGTGTGCCCCTTCTCCTTGCCCACAAGTGGGCTCTGCAGGGCCTCCTGGGGGTGGTGGTTCCGTGGCAGGGCCAAGGCAGGGCCTGGTCTCAGCTGGCTCCTGCCCGAGCCATGAGGTCTTCCAAAGCATTGTCCTGGTCATTGTTGTGTAATACCAAAACTTCCTTAATGTCTTTCAGTTCAAAGCCCATTTCCTTAAATTTGCTCATTAACTGAAGAAACTTCATCATCTTTTCCTCTGAACACTGGTGCATTTCCAGAGCCTCTTCCACTAAAAGGGGGTCGAAGCCCTTCTCACAGAGTTGTCCGTGTGCAAAGAGATAGTCGAGAATCTGCTCAATATTTTCCCCTTTCTTCTTCATGGCTCTCAGGACACACTCATATGAGTAGCCCATGTTGACCACTGTTTCCACACACTGCCGCTCACTGGGAGACAGTGTCTGCAGTTCAGAATAGGCCTGGGGACATCTGGGAGTGTTGGGCACTTGTGACACTGAAAAATTAGGTGGGGTGACCATGGGACCTGCATTTGGAGGTGATGATTCTTCTGTGCACACAGACAAGACAGAGAGGGAAGGCATCTGGGAGGAGGGGGACAGGGTTGGCACCTCTGTGCCACTGTCCAAGTTCAAAGCTGAAAGCCCAAGAGTGTGATGCCCATTGAGCTCACTGGCACTGCTCTGGATGGAAGGCTTTAGGGAATTCCAGAACGTGCCATTGAGGAGGCAGGCTGTGCTATGGAAAGTGCTCACCAGCTTGGCTATCTTCTGATTACTGTCATCAGAATCAAGTTTGGGGAAGGACAGAGATTTGATATTGCTTACTGCAGGGATAGGGGGAAGGGACACTTTGGAAGACAGCGACATCTTTTCACAGTTGCCCAACTGTGGTAAGGTTATAAAGCCATTGGGTTTGTGAAGAGGCTTGAAATCTAGGGTCGCCCGCTCCAAGGAGGCCAGGACCTCCTCATCTTGTAACACAGACCCAGAGCCTCCTCTAGGCAAGTTATTGTCCAAAATCTGAGCCATAATGGGTCCGGTGGCTCCTACCAGAACGTTTCTCAGCTCTTCCTTCTCATCAATAGTTTTTAACTCCAGTTTATCAAATGGGTCCTCTTCACACTCGAAATCAGCAGGATTGAAATCTGCCTTTGTGTGGGGCGGACTGAGAATTTTCTGCTTCATAGCACTGCTGCTGACCCGAGTTGGGGTGAGAATGCTGTTGTGCTGTAAGCTGGCAAGGATGGGATTGATAGGTGGTGGCATTGTGGATGTACTGTGAGTCCTGGAGTAGCTCATTTTGCTCTCACCCTCAGGGCCACTCTTAGAATTCACTTGAGCTTCTGCTTCCTCAGCCTTGCACTCGGCTTCCCGCTGGGCTTCTTGGATTTTCTTAATATCTTCAGCCCATTCAATGGTTTTCTTTTCCAAGGAGAAGTCATACTGTACTTCTCTGACAACCTGCAAACAATCAGGCAAGGAGAAGCCAATAGGTAGACCAACTTTAGCTGGTATTTTGAATTTGTCTCCTATCTTAAATGGGACATCGTCAAGGTAACTGAAAGTCCCATGAAAATCTGCACCCAACTTCTTTGAAGCCATTTAGAACCTGAACCGCCGAGGCTGCCACCGTCCCAGAAGCCAAAGGGTGTTGGCGCCGGCCGGCCGCCCAGGCTCGGTCCCCCCTGAGCGCCTGACGACCCCTAGGGAGAGCCAATGCCACCACCTCCAACTCTGCCCGCCCCAGGCCAGGCCGTCACCGTAACCACCGCCAGTACCGCGGCAGGCATGTTGAATTCTTACTTCCCTCCTCCCTCCCCCCACCGCTCCGCCTTTTTTATTCTTTTAATAAAAAATGATGCTTCATGACAAGAAAATGGTTAGTTCATCTTGCAACTCCAATAATCACACAAGGTTTTTTCCTTGAAACAACCTTGTACTTTTATATATAGCAGGAGTCCTTTATGTGTACTTTCCAATTCTTCACATAGAGTATTAAAAAGATGTATTTCCAGGGTTCAAGATTTAATAAAATTCATAATTTTTACTGATTCGCGAAGAACATTCTGAAGTAAAATTGCGTTTTTTTTAAAAATTTTACTGTAAATTCATGATGGTGACTCACTGTCAATACAAATGTCAAGATAATGAAATAAGTTGTAATCTAAGTATCTTTAAAAAGAAAATAAAGAAATAATGTCTTAACATTATTTTGAAAATAGTTTTTCCCTCTGTGGTCCTCCACCCCTTTGCTCTGGGGTGTGATGCTTGTTCATAACTAAGGTCGCCTCTCCGTTTTCTCAGCCATGTGCCAGGGGAATTAATGAGTCATTTTTGGGATCTCTTCATTCTCTATAGGCTAGAATTCCAATTTCTCTCAGCAGTATTCTCCCCCCAGTTCTTGTACTATGCAAGCTCTGATATGCTCTCAACTCATAGCATGTACTACCTTGTAAGCCTCATGAAGTCTTGTCATGCATGTGTACAGCTCAGCCACAGCCATGTTTTCACAAAGGAACCCTACACAGACAACTGGGGCTATCTTTGCCCCATTCCCTCCTCTCCAGTTTCCCAGCCAGTTCATCCCGAATTCTGCTCTCTTGTCTTCTCTGGTTTGCATGACTGTCAAGCTCTGTTCTGACTGCATTTGTGTGTACTTGGTTGGCACATTGTCCCAGGCAGAGAGCTGGGTGTGATTATGGCCTTTTCATAGCTTTTCTTTCTTTCAAGATCACAGTCTAGCACTACTTTTGACCACTGCCGGCAATTAGTTGCTTCATATATTTTGTCCAGTTTTGTGTTTGTTTATGCCAGGGAGGGAGGGTTAGTCCAATACTAGTTATGCTATCATGTCTGAAAACTGAAGTCACCATTTTAGATTTTAGTTTTACTTTTATTTCTAGAGGATCTGCTTCATTCCTTTATAAATTTCTTATCACCTTTTAGTTTCCTCTTCTGTGGAGAGATGTTTCAGTTTGACTTTTATTTTATTATACATAATAAGCATAATTTAAAAAATAATCTGTCTGATAATTCTGATATCTCAAGTTTTTATGGGTCTCTCTTTTGTCTGTCTCTGCTAGTTCTTCTTCATTTTAGGTTACCTGTGGGTCTGGTTATCTTAATTATGTGCTGGACTTTTTATTACATATATATTTATAGGTATAGTTGAAGCCTCAGATGAAGTACCTTCCTCTTGAAAGTATGGGTGTATACAACTGCCAGATGCCTCGTGTTGCTTCCAAATTCAAGGCTTCAGATAGCCTGGCCAGCGAGACTTTCCAACCAGAGCCATAATTCTGTGTAGGGCTAGTTTACTTCCACTTTATCCTCATCCTGAGGGTACAGCCCTTATTGTGTGGAAGGGGTGTGGTTGGAAAGCTTACTTTTTGGGGACACTAGGCTTCAATTGTTATTCCTGTTGCTCCATGAGACATTGAAAGGACAGTTTATATTTTTCTGGATTAACAGTTGTCTTTTTGATCAAAGGCAGACTCCATACATGTTTACTTCTCCAGATTCCTTTTGACCCTCTGTTTTGGGTGCTAATTCTTTAACTGTCTCATTAGATGATTGTGGAAACTTGTGTTTTTTTCAAAAGTTCTTTTTCATTGTTTATAGCCTAATGATTGGTCCAAATAACCTAGTCTGCTATTACTGAAAACAGAAAATTGAGCTATTTAAATTCTAATTCAACTTCAGTAAACCATAGTATCTGTGTAGGATAAGACTGAATTTTCATGTTTATTGTTAATAGTAAATCAACTCTTGATGATTTTAAAAAACAAAATACATCAGGTACGCTAATTTTCTGCCTAAATATTTAAAGTATATCTTGAATGAAATGGTAATGACTTTAAAAAATATGTACACTATCTTAATACGCACAGTATTATAAAGTATAATATACTACAGTATACTAACTTATAATACTGTACCTATTTCTATAGAAAGGATGGTATGAATGTGCATTAATTCTAGGATATTTGATATTTGTCACTTTTGAAAAATAAATTGTCTCATAAAATCCATATGTGTTGGTAGTAAACAATGAAAGTTGTAGGTAGTTAAAATTTGGTCCTTAATGTTTTGCTATACAATTTTTAAAATTTTGTTTGCTAGAAAAATCTGAAGAACTTGATGTGATTTCATTTTTGAAACTCAAGCCAATGACTAAATATATAAATACTTGGAAAGTATTTTAATAAACCTAACTTCATTTGAAATTGAATGTCTGCTCACTGTGATGGACAATTTTAGACTAGTATAGCTCTAGAATTCATTTAACAAATCAAAAGAATTTTTAATGTTTTCTTAGGGTGATTTCTATCATTTAAAGTGAAAACTATGCTAAACATCCTTTGATAATTTGCTTTAAAAGGTTTGCTATATTTTTAGCTTGGGCTTGTATGAAAATTCACATTGCTTTTATTTCTCCTATTTTCTTTAATTAGTTAATAATGCCTGTTAAATGCAATTTGTCATAATAGCATTTTGTATTTTTCTAGGACTTTGATGGGACAAGATGTTTTCATAAATGTAGAAATATTTTCTTTTTATTGTGAGAAGCAAAATGATGCAAATGCCTAAATTCAGTAGTTTTGAGGAATGCAATTGTTTTGTAACACATGAAAATTATCTAAGATGCAAATTTATGCCCATAGTTAAAATTTTACTATAATATAGCCATCTTCATTCATTTATATATTGTCTCTTGCTGTTTTTGCACTATAACAGTAGTGTTGAGATTATATTACTCTGCAGTGGATGTTTGTATATTCAGGCCCAGTGAAAGTGATAACTCTAAAATGTTTAGAAAACAGATATTTCAAGTAAAAAGATGACTCCTTTTCAAGTCACCTAACACAAAACTGCAGCAAAGCTTTAAGATAATGGCCTATTTCTGTTGTAAAATAAGAACGATATAATAGGTAAAATACTGGTTACAAAGAAAAAATTGGAGTTGTAAGTGACTTCTGGAGGAGCAGTGAGGCTTTCAATATTTGGCATCTACCACTCATTAAACTGCAAAGTGAAAGCTCCCATCATTTTATTGTAAAACCTAGTTGAACGAACATATTAATTTACTTCTTGTTCAAAGCATGTTTTGAAGTTTCTGAAGTATGCAATAAAAAACACTGCTTTTCATGGCAACTATTACTTCTTTATTTTCCTCCCTTTGCATCACTCAGCAACTAGGCAAACATGGTTATCAGCTTTATGTTTATCACACGAATTTGCTTTATGATAAAGACCCTTACAAGTCACATTTTCATCCTGGGCTTTTTATAGTTTCTGGAATTAAAAAAAAAAGTTACTGTGAAAGCTCCTATGGTTATGATGAAAGATTACCTACAGTTGTGGTACTTGCTGTTTTAGTCTACTTACACTTAAGTCAGTGTATAGACATCTGGAAAATAATTATGTTCATTATTTACATTCTACGATGAAATAACTATAGGAAATCTGCTTGATCCCACTGCAGCTTCTTAAGCCATTGCTAAATATTATTATTTCAGCTCTGAAACTGTACAAGATCTAACACAGGAGATACAGATGTATAATCTCCCTGCAGCTGTATCCTAATTCTGAATAACGTTATTCTTTTGTACAGTATAACAAAGCCATTGACTTGGTGGTTTATGCATTAAAGGCAAAGAAAGTTCTTTATAAGCAGCAGGTCTTAGTACCTAATAATATATGAGGATTGCCTTCCAAACATTCCCAGAGAATGTCTATTCTTTAACATGGAACTGTTAATGAGTGAAAATTTAGAATTCTTCAACAGTAGTGGAATGGGAGTTTGTTTGTTCGTTTGCTTGTTTGTTTTAATAGGAGGTACCAGGGCTTGAACCTGGGATCTTATACATGGAAAGCAGGCACTCAACCACTTAAGCTACCCCTACTCTGCATAAGCAGGAGCTTTAAAACATTATGTAGCATTCCTTTTATGACTTGATATTTTTTATTTTAATGTTTCTACTTTGCTTGAAATTTATGTTAAATTATATTGGTAAATGGAAACCTTGGTGCTTGTCAGGACTACACAAAAATCTTACCTAGTTGAACTGTTAGAATAATTTGTAATTGAACTGTGTTTCTTTCAACTAATTTTTACATACTTGTTGGCTTAATTATTGATTGGGTAATATTACAGCACCCATCCCAACCCCACACATTCACATACACACTCACAGGTGGTTGAGAAATATTTTAGAATAATAAAATATTATATCTGGATTTTACTTAGTAATTCTCTATTTTGTATCAGCCTCCATTTCTTAAGAATTCTCTGTAGCTACTTTCTACTCAATATGGCATGTGTCACACTCCTTCCTTAGCATATATTACAGTGATTGAGTTTCTGTTTCTGAAACTGTTTTTGGAAAGAATATTGTAGAAGGCAGTTCTTTTCTGCAGCTAAATGCAGGGGACCAGAGTTGCATGCATTACTCTGTAAAAGTTCTTGGAAGCAAGTCAATATGTTATGGTGCGTTTCATATATAAGTGGTGAACCACTAAAAGGCTGGCACAGTATTACAACTATTCTGAGTAGAGGAAGCGTTTGGAAATTCAGCAGTAAAGCAGCAGCAGCAGCAGCCACAGTGGTAGTAAAGCTAGGGCAGGTTCACAGTTAGCACATCACACAGTGTGAGTCAGTGAGCACACAGCTTTCCATCCTCCCGGCTGAAGGAGGGAAATCAAAACTACGTATTGCGAGATTTTTCTAGTTTCATGTTTATCATGTTAAGTCATCTGATAATACTGTACTATAAGTTGCCAACTTCGCTTTACTCTAGAGGATCTGTTGCTGCAGTGCTTTTTTTTTTCTTTCTCTTCTTTCTTTCTTTCCTTCCTTTTTTTTTTCTGAAAGAGGAAAAATTGTGCAATGTATGTTTATGCCTACACCATGCCGAGGCGACACTTACCAGTAAATAATCTTTGTATCCCCGAGGTAAGATATTGTTTCTGCTTTCCCTGCACAGTGCTGCTGCAGCACGGAGCTGATCCAAACATTCGGAACACTGATGGGAAATCAGCCCTAGACCTGGCAGATCCTTCAGCAAAAGCTGTCCTTACAGGTAAGGAAACAGAGATCCAAATTATTTTAACTGCAGAACTACTAGTTTGATTTTGTAAAATCTTAATTTTTCCCAATGAGTTTTATTTTCTCATAACCACTCATTAAGGTCAACAAGCATGTATGCCATTATCTACTACTGTATTATTGATTTGATGTATTAACTGTCTCATTTAATTGCTGTGCTGTCAGAAGTAGGGAATGCTTATTTTACTTAGAATTTCTGAGAATTACAGCATTAAATGATAACAAATTCTCCCCTCATATTTTAGTCTTATTTTATGATTTAAATCATGATTCTCCTGTACCTCATCCTCTCGGTTGACTCTTTTTAAGACCTTCACTGTTGACCAGGCAAGGGCATCCGTATTCCTATAAAAGTAGCTTTGATTGGAAAGACAACCTGCTGGCTAATTACTTGGATCAATAGTTAAATAAAATATGCTGCTGCTTCTCCCTTGCCACCCATTTGTATTTTTATCATTATTTTCCCTTATTGTTTACCATGATAGCTAAGTAATTTTTAACTGAGGCAATGTATTACCTTTTTACTTCAGATAATGCATATTTTTCCTTAAGAGCTAGCAAGAAGGAAATGCTAGAATAGAAAGGATCTCTCATAAAAATATAGGAAACAGTACTGTAAATGATCTGTGATATTAAGGAATTGTTTTCATTGATTTCATTTTCAAAATGCTGCATTGGATCTATTTTTGTTTTGAGTCTTAGCATCTAAGTTCTGCTGCCTTTGCCCTCTTTTACTTAACTGGCCTTTGTAATTTGGAGCCTTTTTGCCATTGCAGGGCTAACAGTATTATTTTAGTTTGTATGAAAGTAAATGACTTTTAACTACCTTTTAAATTTGCCCATCTTTGAAGAAAATAAATCTTTTGTTCACTTTAAGTTCAGAGTCAGTGCTATGCATTTTAAACAAAGATTCTAAGGTGAATGGAATATTTTGATGTACAGAAAGCTTTGAAAATATATGGAATTTTGCTTAATTGCTCTGCATAGAAAGTCAGCCTCACACTGTGCTGAAATTAATGTAATCTCTGCTAAGTCAGGATAATACGATTTTTCTCAATTAGTAAAAGGTTAGGTGATTCAGTTGCTGAATCAAGGTAACATCCACTAGAGGAATAAAGGTACCTTAAACCAGTGTATATAAGAAGAAATTTAAATGTGATTATAAAATTTAAAATAATTAAATGAAAATATATAGCCTCAGGCCTGCTTAGTCTCTGGAGCCTTTCAGACTCTTAAATAGCCCTGGGCAGCAATAGCAGCTTTACAGTGCTCTGACCAAAGGAAAAATACTGTTCATAGCAACAGAGATATATGATAAATGCTGACCCAGACTGTCTCTATTTCCAAGTGTCCTTTCCCTCTGACCTTTTCTTCTTTTCAACCATCAATGCCTGCCTTGCTCATTTGTTAGATTCATTTAATGCAATACTGCCTTTAGACCCACTTCCACCTTTCCTTTTTAAAAGACAGAGTTTAAATATATAATTAACAACCAGAAGCTATCTCCTAATTTGTTATGAATTTCAGGGGAAATTATGCTGGCTATTGGTGGTTTGGGAAAGACTTTAGCAGTAGTAACTCCTGGAGACAGAAAATTCCTAGAGGATAGGTACCATATTTACTAAACTTGATTTGAAAAGCTTCTAGTATTGTACTTTGCTTAGATAGGAAGATACTAAATTCTTCTTGGTCGTAGTACTGATTTCATTAACTTTCTTTTCAAGAATATCCTCTTGGAACTATATACAGCTTTTCAGATATGATTTAAAAGAAAAAAAACTCTTATTATTTTGTTGAAAATATAAACTAGTGATATTTTTATATTCATTTTCCATAATTCAGTAAAGTAATACTTAAATATATTCCAAAACATTTTTCTGCCCATTCAGGTTCTCTACTAAGCCATTCTTTCCAATGGAATTATGATGGAAGTATTATTTCCATAACTAAATTAAAAAGAGTAAGCATTGATATAAAGAGTATATTTGGAAAAAAGAGACACCTTAAATTGTAATTATTAGAGATTATTATGGGTCACGTGTTTTTATTTTGTTGCCCCATGCAATTGTAGTAGCATTATATAAGCTGAGAGTGAGTTTCTGTTTTTAATTTTTCCTTTTTGAGAATTTAGTTGTTGAAAATATCTTTCCAAAATCCCATCTTTTATGTTACTACTTTTGTGCATTAGCCAAAATCGTGTACAGGTACATATGTATCTTCCTTAAAGGAATCTAACAAGATAAAAATTAATCTCTTTTCACATGACATTTAAAAAATACGTAAATGACTAATATCTCTTAGGCAGAAAGAAGGCATGGATTTTTACAAAGCTATACAAAGCAACAATGTATGCTTAGTTTTAAAGTTAAGAGCATATAGCTATTTGGCTTTGAATGGTAAACTTAGGTATTTAAGAGAATATTTAATTGAGAACTCATCAAACTTTTTGCCGATATTGTGTACATGAATAATATGATTAGAAGAAATCTTTAGGTTTTTTTTTCAGAACAGGAATAATTCTATGTAATTATTACTCATCCCTTTCTAATTCCAAAGCAAATAGTCAAATTAAGCTAATTAATAATTACATAAAGAAATAGGAAGATAGTTATCTAAAATGCCTTGGCAAGAATTGTTTTCTTTTTTTGCTGAAGAGCAGGAAAGATGTGAATGTTATTTACCTACATGCTTCCTCTAGGTTTTCATATTTGCTGTTCATTCACCATGAAAAGGTGGCAACTGATAGAGCAGTTTGTCTGCTCTTTGCCTCTCTATTTCTGTGTGTGCGTGTATGTATATAAAGATTCTCTCCATGTCCATTTCTATTCTAATCACTTAAGTGGAAATCTGAATATGGTTTTAACTTCTTAAAACTGCTGTGGGTTACACTAATCAAAATTTTCACCTTTCCTTGTCTTCTCTTAACCCAGCGTGGCAGAAAACTAAAGCTAGTGAATTTATTTTTGATTATACCAAAGATTACGAAAATAAGTATAATACTTAAAGCTATCAGGCAATTAGACCTTTGCCTAAGGAAAACCAGATTTTGGAAATTTGTGGAAATTTCCACAAATAGTCACAGAATCACTAAATGCAAATGCAGTGTATCGCAAAATTAAGATAGTATTAGTCATATGACACTGAACAACAAAAACTTTTCTCCATCCCAATCATTTCCAATGAAGATATCGTTAAGTATTTTGACCCAAATCCAGGGATGGAAATAAGCAATAGTTAAAATATTATATAAGGCTTAAGATAATAATATTGTCCTTGAATTACATAACTTTTACAAGTCGTTGTTACGTCAGATAGTTTGATGAATTCTGAATATAACTAGATCCTAGTCTAAATCACAGGGTGATGTGAAAAAAAGATGCATATTGTATTTATACTTGCTATCATTAGAAGAGTATGGGGTATTTTCATTCAATAGCATAGTTAGAATAAGTATTTTGTTTCTATATTGGTATTGCTAAGAAGTCGCTTTTATAAATCTCTATCCACCAGTAATGTAAAATATTGCTGGATTAAGTTGTTTCAGACTAGTTTATTTAGGCATTCCACTTTCACTCCTCAATAGATTTTATGTATTTCTCATATGCTTCTTCACTCATTATTTCATCAAGTTCTGAAGGATTACTGAGTCATCTTGATTAGCCAACCGTCATCATAACAATATTTGTTGACAAGTCCTGGATTTTCTGCAAGAGCTTCACTAATTTCTGTGACTTCTCCTGATAGAGGCGAATAAAGCTCACTAGCAGCTTTCACTCTGTCCAAAGCCCGGAACGGGTCTTGTTTGTTCAACTTTGTCCCAACCTCAGGAAGACTATGGTAAGCAGCATCTCCCAAAGGTTCCTGTGCAAAATCGCTGCTTCCCATGGTCCAGAACCATCTTCTGTTCGCCGTAACTGCGTGTGTATTTGCTCTCTGAAGGCAGAGCCGGGCCGCCCAGGGCCACGGCGGGCAGGAGCCGGGGCGGGACGCGGCAGGCCCCGGGGCCGCGCAGGTGCAGGCAGCCGACCTCTCGCGGCAGCGCCTTGACCGCAGGGGCGCAGAGGGGCACTGTACGGCGATTCGAACACGTGGCCGGCGGGAACCTGGAGTTTTTTATGCTTTTCAAATTCTGAGCAGTCAGCTGAAAGACTTGAAAGGTTACTTTTCTTTTACTTCTCTCCTCCCTTGCTTTTGAAAGAAACAAGGATATGAAAAATCTAAAACAGCCCATGAAAATTCTATTGAAGAGCAAGGTTTGGGGTGTTAATGATTATTGATATTTTTAAAGTAACAACAGTTTTTTGGCCTTTTTTTCCGATTACAAAGGAAATGCATTCATTGTCGAAATTAAGGAAGACAAAAATAGCACAAAAAAGAAAAGATATCATTTGTAATTACATCTCCTAGATCTAATATTTTGGTATTTTATCTTTTTTTTCTGTGAGCACACATGCCCCACACCCTTCTTTCTCTTTAACCAAATCATGCTTATTCTATATTTATAATTTAGTTACCTGAACATTCCCAGAAAGTATTAAGTATTCTTCTGCAACATGAGTTTTTAATGACTTCATGTTATCTTAGTAGTTTTTTTTTAGCTAATTCTTTATATTTAACATTTAGGAAGGCAGTTTTCAACCATTATTCTTCTTTTTGAATTTAGTATAATTTTGTTGATTTTATTATTGCCTGTTGGAATGGCATGTGTTTACCATGTCTAATCTTAGCACCTACAAACGTGGTGTACCTTTCCATTCTTGACTTTGAAGTATGTGGGGATTTGGCGAATAAGGAACTTTCCCTTCACAGGGTGCAGTGCATGTGCTAGTAGTATGGGCGAGCCACCGTAAGTTAAAGGTGGTTGACCATGACAGTGTTCAAGAGGGGGAGGGTGCGAGAGTGTTTGTAAACCGTGTGTTGGGATCCTGTGCAGTGTGCAGTGGAGAGGACAGAGGTTCACATTGGGAAGTTGGGCCAGGAGAAGAGGCAACAGCAAATTGCAGCTGAGAGTTTGAAAAAGGATGGATGATCAAAGGAGTGTTTATCACTGGCAGGCCCTAGGATGGCAGGGATGTAAAGTGAGTGGGTTTAGATGGTTGCAAAGCTGTTGAGATCATTGGTCCCGTTATTTTTGTAGTAGATTTAGGGGCAGGGAAGTGGGGAAGACGGATATATTTGCACTAAAGTGGCTCAGGATTAAGCCTTACTCTGAATTCATTGCATTTATGAGGAAAGCCTAATCTGTGGTTGATGTGCTGGCTCCCAGGCTCTTCAGAAGGAATCGGCTGTGGCTCAGGCTACCAGATGTTGTTGAGTGGTCTGGTATGTCCTTACTGAATTTGACCTGGTGAATCAGCAGAGTATATCTGGAACCTTACCTTTTTGATCTCTGCACTGCTTCCCGTTTTCCTTCCAGTAAGACCAAAAGTCCTTAGCATGATATGTGAGGTCTTAAATGATCTGGACTCTGCCTACCTAGGCTTGACGTCTAAGTTTTGCTCAAACCAAAAATTTAGGACTCCTTGCTTTTCCTCACACTTTGCCTCAAACCTACCCATAATTCAGGTCTACTTTACTTCTTAATTCTATCCCAGTTCAACCACTTCTCGCCAGCTTCACTGCTTCATCTCTGGTTCACACCTTCATCATCTCTTTCTTTAATGACAGCAATAGCTTCCTCTAATGGGTCTCTCTGCCTCCACTTTTACCTCACTCAGTTCTCAGTGTAGCTGGAGTCCTCTTTCTAAAACAAAAATCAGATCATGACTACCCATGAGCAGAAAATTCTTGAATATATTCCCATTATATTGGATTAAGCCCTTTAACCTTGGCCTATAGCCTACTTTATGTTCTTCATGAATGTGTTTGCTTATTTGCCCTAATAGAATGAAAGCTTCATGAGGGTTTGGATTTTTGCCTGTCTTACTCACTGCTTTGTCTCCAGGACATAGCAGAGTGCCTGGTATATAAATTAATTAAAAGAAATACTTACATCTAAGGTCTGATAACTGTGAGCTAAGGACAGCATATTTTCCGTACAAATACTCCATAAATACTCTTTAACATTAATCACCTGAGCTTTCGGGCCATATTTTAATAGCTGTACTAACCTGACTATTTCTTAGAAATTGTTTTGAATTGCTTATAAAGTATGTGCATCTCTTAAAATATAGACACATTTTAAAAATCAGTTTGGTGTGATGGGTGAGGTGTATGTACTGAGCCTTTTATCAGTAGATTTCTGAGATGGTTCCTTTGAGAATATTCCAACTCTGGAAAGATCAAACTGCCTGTAGCTATTAACATCAAACTTCCAGATGTCTAAGCAGGAGCTAGTTTTTACTATTCTCTGTTGGCATTTTTCTGTCAGTGTACTTCATTTTCATATTAGCTCTACTATACTGTAGCATGTTGCATGTCATGTGGAGTACATTTTTACTAACAACCTACAAGATTGAAGACAGAGTTCTCATACCCTTAATTTGGACTTTAGCAATTATTTATGTCAGTTATTAGGCAGACTAATGGTATTCAGTGCATCCTAGAAAATAAACCATATGATAAAATATATAGTACCTTTAAAGAAATCTATGTTTCATCTACCTATGTTTTATTAGGTGAAAAATTATTGTAATGTTGAGGTAAATTCCTGATTTTTAAAAAACAATTCCCTTTATTATTGGAACAAATTAAGTTAAAGGTTGTTGTTGAGATAATACTGTGTGAATACTCACTTTAAATATATGTTGAAAATGTTAATCCCTTAACTAATTTTTAAGAAATTTTATTAATGGTTTAATGTATTTGTTTTATAATTTGGACAGGAGTAGGAAAATAATAAGGTTTTGTCATTAAATGCATTTGAAACACTTTTTTCAAACTTTAAAAGCATGAAGATAATTTAGGAAAGGAATACAAAACCAAGCTTATTACAAAACATGATGTCTGACATAGGACACATTGATTTAAATTTGAAAGTAGTATTTATACCTTAAACAGATCAAAGCTTGTCTGAGTTAATTTCTTCTTTTTATTACCTATTTAATTTGTTTAGTAGTTTTTATTGCATATTTTTTAGATTACTTATAGCAAGCTAAAATTTCCTTTAGAAGTTATAAGTGTTATGTAAAATGATGGTGATGATAATGATGATAACTGACCCTTCCTGAATGCTTCTGTGAGCCAGGCACTGTTCTAAGGGCATTAAATCTTCACAATGCTGTGAAGTAGATATGATCATTGTACCCATTTTTATAGGTGGAGAGGTTACGTTACTTTTACAAATTCACACAGTGATTGAGGGGAATTGTTGGGTTTTGAACTTGAGCAGTTTGGCTCCAGAATCGGTGCTGTAATATATGCAAAATCAGGTTTTTTTACTTATTCATTCAAAAAGATGTAGTTTAAAACATGCTTAAAAGATTGGACTGGCTTATGAACACAGGGCTTATATCTGTTACGTAATTTTTCTCTTCTTCCTTAGATTAAAGTTTCTTCCTTTCAAGAAAAGAAAATTTACCTTATTAATATTACCTGCAAGATTTATCATTTTATTATTCCAATGAAATGAATTAATTGGTTAATAAATTGATATATCCAACTTTATAAATGCTATTCTTAAGTCTTTGAGCTCTTGTCAGTAGACTTAATCAGCATTCAATTAATATCTTTAACATATTTAGAATCTGTAAACTAAAATGTATCTAATATGTTTGAGCTATTCATAGGTAAGAGGCTCAGGTAGTATAAATAGGACTCACATGAGTTACAAACAGTATATATATATATGTTTGTATATGTATCACACATATATACATACTGTCTTTCTGTTCAGATAACCCCAGCCTCTAGTATTTCAAGTTTTTTTCCCATCAGCCATTTTGTGTTGTGTAATTAAAGTCAGCAGGCTTACATCATTAAAACCAGCATGATCTTTCAACTCATCAAAAATTATATATTTGTAAAGCATAGCTTGTTAGTATATATAACCTGAGAGCAGATGTAATTTTCCCTAGTAAACTATAGTAACTGTATAGCATTTTCAATTAATTTTTATTAGAGCTTCATCTGTAACCAAACTGCTGCTATTTCAAATGGTTCTTTTAAAATTTCTTGGGAAGCAGACTTGGCCCAGTGGTTAGGGCATCCATCTAACACATGGGAGGTCTGCGGTTCAAACCCCGCGCAAGGAGTGCCCTGCCCCACAGGGGTGTCCCCACGTAGGGGAGCCCCATGCGCAAGGAATGCGCCCCGTAAGGAGAGCTGCCCAGCGCAAAAGAAAGTGCAGCCTGCCCAAGAATGGTCCCGCACACACGGAGAGCTGACACAAGATGACGCAACGAAAAGAAACACAGATTCCCGTGCCGCTGACAACAGAAGCGGACAAAGAAGATGTAGCAAATAGACACAGAAAAACAGACAGCTGGGGGGGAGGATAAAATAAAATAAATAAAATTTCTTATAATAGTTATAGTTAAAAATTTGCTTTTTAAAAATCACACATGAGAATTAGGATTCATAATAAATGCTTTGGGTATTGTAAGAGTTAATGACTCTATTCTTTAAAATTTTTATATTTTGACATAATTGTAGATTCACATGCAGTTGTAAGATTTACACGAAGTTGTAAGACAATGAGGTCCTCTGTATCCTTTACCCAGTTTCCCCTAGTGATACTATCTTGCAAAACTATAGTAATTATCACAATTGGGATATTGATATTGATGCAGTCAATATACAGAACATTTCCATCATGAAAGATAATCGTCTGCAATTTTCGCTATTTGTAATGTTTTTATCTAGTTTTGGTATTAGACTAATGCCGCCCTCATTGAATGAGTCAGGAAATTGTCCCCCTGCTTTTATTGTCTGAAGGAGATCGTTAAGTATTGGTATTATTTCTTTATTAAATGTTTGGTAAAATTCATCTGAAACCAGGTGGGCCTAATACTTTCTTTTTTGGAATATTACTAATTATAGATTCTATTTTTTAAATAGGTGCAGGACTATTTGGGTTACATACTTCTTTGTGTGTTTTTGGTAGGTTTATATCTTTCAAGGAATTGATCCATTTCATTTAAGATGTTTGTAGTAGTTACTTAATATGCTTTTGTTGTATGCAAAATGTATAGTGATATCCCCTGCTTCGTTCCTGATATTGCTAATTTTAAGGGTTTTCTAATGGGGGTAGGGTATGGGGAGGTGGATCAGTCCTGCCTGCAAGTTTCAATTTTATTATCATTTCAAAGAACCATCTCTTTAGTTCATTAATTTTTGTCTTTGCTGTTTTTAATTTAATTCATTTGTGTTCTTCATTATTTCCTTTCTCTGCTTGCTTTGGGTTTATCTTGCTCTTTTTCTCGGTTGTAGAGGTGGGAGCTTAAAAAATGAATTTGAAATTTTTCCTCTTTTCTAATGTATGCATTTAGTGCTATAAATTTCCCTCTAAGCACTGCTTTAGCTGTGTCCCAGAAATTTTGATATATTTTCATTGTTTTATGTATTTTCTTAAAATTTTCCTTGAGACTTCCTCTTTTTTGACCAATGGATTATTTAGAAGTATGTTGTTTAGATTCTATGTGTTTGAAGATTTTTCTGTTGTCTTTCTAATTGTTGATTCTAATTTGATTCTATCTTGGTTGGGCAATCCCCTGTATGGTTTCAATTCTTTTGATATTTTTAAATTTTAATTTTGTTTTATGACATGGGATATGGTCTGTCTTGCTGTATGTTCTATGGGCACTTGAAATGAATGTGCATTTTCCCTTAGATGTAAATGTTGATTTAGATACTGGTGGTTTTGAGTTCTTTATCCTTGCTGATTCTTCTGTCTAGTTGTTCTACCAGTTGTCAAGAAAGGGTTGTTCAAGTTTCCAACTATGATTGTGCATTTGTCTCTTCTTTCATTTTTATCACTTTTTCCTTGATATAGTTGGCAGTACTATTATTTGGTGCATAAACATTTAGAATTACTGTCTTCTTAGTGTATTGGTCCTTTTAGCATTATTTAAAGACCCTTTCTGTCTCTGATAATTTTCTTTCCTATAAATACTTCTTTACCTGGTATTGATGTTTACATGATATATCTTTTTTCATCCTTTTATTTTTAATTTGCCAATATCATTATATTTGAAGTTTCTCATAGACAGCATATAGTTGGGTCAAGTTTTCTCATCCATACAATGAATCTCTGATTTTAATTGGTGTATTTATACCAGGTATATTAATAATTAAATACTATGTTAGGGTTTCAGTCTTCCATTTTTGTTTTCTGTTTGTTCTATATTTTGTTTCTAATTCCTGTCTTCCTGTGGGCTACCTGAAGTTTTTTAGAATTCCATTTTGATTTACCTGTAGTATTTTTGAGTGTATTTCTTTGTCTGGCTGTTTTAGTTTTCTCTATATTACATTATGTGTACAAAACTTATTACAGTCTATTGGTGTTGTCATTTTACCAAAGTATAGAAAGCTTATCTATCTTTATATCCCTTTACATTTGCTCTTTTATGGTTGTCTTAAACATTTTCTTTACATTTGTTTAAAACCACATCA
Organism: Dasypus novemcinctus; assembly: GCF_030445035.2. Lineage (NCBI taxonomy): Eukaryota > Metazoa > Chordata > Mammalia > Cingulata > Dasypodidae > Dasypus > Dasypus novemcinctus. Next base: position 11,690,083 of record NC_080701.1, read on the forward strand.
TACAATGTGGTTTTGCTTCAATCATGAAGCATTTAGAAAATCAAGAGAAGATAAAAAATCTCTATATATCTGTACTCATCATGTTCTCTTTTCCTTTTTAATGTTCCATGATTATTCTTTTTCATTTATTTTTTGTTTAGAGGACTTCTTTTGGCCATTCTTTTAGAGTATATTTGCTAACCAAAATTTTTCTTAATTTTCCTTCATGTGAGAATGTCTTGACTTTCTCATCACCTTTGAAGGATATTTCTTTGGATATAGGATGCTGGGTTGACAGTTTTTCCTTTCAGCACTTGAAAAGTGTTGTGCCACTTTCTTCTCACCCCCATTGTTTTTGTCATTTAAATTGTTTTTCCCCTATAGGCAAGGTATTGTTTCTCTCCCTTCCTTAAAGAATTTTTGTTGCCTTTGTTTTTCAGAAGTTTGAGTGTGATTTGCTTGGTGTTGATTTCTTGTTTTATCCTGTTTGGAGTTCACTCAGTTTCATCAATCTGTATGTTTATATCTTTTGCTAAATTTGGGGAGTTTTCAGCCATTATGTCTTCACATCCTTTTTCAGACCTTCCCTCTTTCTCCTCTCCTGGGAGAAGACTGACATGAATATTAGATCTTTTGTCATAATCCCACAGCTCCCTGAGGCTCCAGTTTTTTTTTCTTTTTTCAGTTTATTTTCTCTCTGCTGTTTAGATTGGTTAATTTCTATTTTTCTGTTTTCCAGATCATTGATTCTTTCCTCTGTCCACTCCATTCTACTAAAAGGAAGTATAAATTGATTTCAAAAGCATTTGAACAGATATAAGAAAAAGCCATAAAATGATAATCTGGGCAATACTTAACAGCAGGATGTGATCAGGAAGGCTTTTTTTTAGGATGGCACTGGGGATTGAACCTGAGACTTAGTTCATGGAAAGCCTGCCCTTAACCACTGAGCTACACGGGCTCCTTCAGGAGGACTTTCCACAGCTTGGGAAGTTCCATTAGCAGTAGGATAGACTAAATGAGCCATAGATCTATGTCAGTATGATGATTCTTATTCTTGTTTAGTTGTGTAATTATTTTGATTATTTTCAGGTTTATTAAAACATACCAGGGTTTGCCATTGAATTTGTGAGCAGCAAAGCAGAGAAGTGGATAAATTGCTAAAAGGAGAGGTAATAGTTGCGTTTAAAGGAAAGTGGGTATTTATATATAGTTCTTGGTATTTGTCAGGTACTTTACTAGCGACTGTTCTAGATTCCATATGAAATCTAATTTAATCTTCCTAATAACTAAGCTAGCATTTCTTGCATTTGCTTTTTGCTAGGCACTGTGCAATATACTTTACTAGGTTGAAAGAAATACTTTTTTTTCTTTTTAAGGTTTTTGAGTTGTGAGTTTAGAAAATAATTAGGGTGTATCTCAACTTATAAAATTACTTTTTTCTCTTAGCGTTTTTTATTTTACTTTTTATTCTCAATATTTTTATGGTTTCATATTTTACATTTGAATTTCTTACCCACTGTAGTTTAATTTTGGCAAGAAGTTACAATACTGTTCTTTATACCTTATTTTCCTCCAGCAGTTATCCATTTATTGAAATGCTATCTTGTCAACACTTATTTAAAATGCTGCATTTATTATTTAATAAACCATTATATCCTTGGCTGTCTGTGGACTTCTGTGGCATTGATCTGTTAATACTGGCACCACATCCATATCACTTTAATTATTTTATAGTAAGTTTCAATACCAAAGGGCAAGGTTTTTTTTCCTTCATGGTTCTTGCATCTTTATTCTTCCAGATTAACTTCAGATTCATCTAGTGCAGTTATAAAAGAGACACTACATTGAGATTGCATTTTATTTTTAGGTTAATTTGTAGATAATTTGATATCTTTCTAATTTTGACCTTTCCTATAGAGATACAAGATGTCACCATTTATTGCAGTGATATTTTATACTTTTAAGAATAGTTCTACACTTATTTTTATTATGAGTTCTGCATAATTCCAGTTAGATTCATTTCTAGACATTTTACATTGTTTCCCTTCTGTTACAAATGGACCTTAACTCCTGTTTTTAAAAATATATTTTTTATATGAAAAATAGATATGGAAACGATTTTTCGGTGTAAATTTTGTAACCAGCAACATTACTGAACCCTCTTAATAGTACTCAAAACTTTTTATTTAGTTTTTTTGGGTTTTCTAGGTAAATAAATTAAACATTATTGGCACTTCATATGATGCTTTCTCCTTCTAACATTTTGTGTTTTTTTAGTATTCTATTATCTTGATCAATATTTCTAAAACATTGTTAAATAGTAGTGATGGTGAACATTAACATTCTTATTTTGTTCCTAATTTTAATGGGAATTCCTAGTGTCTCACTGGCAAGAATGACACTGGATTATTACTTGAGAAACTGGATTTCTGTTTGTTTGTTTTTAAATAATACTAGAGAAGAATCCTTTTAATCCTAGTTTACTGAGGACTTTTTTTTTCTCTTTTTAAAAATCAAGAATGGAAGTTGATATTAATGCATTTTTAGGTTCTACTCTATTGTGATTTTGAAATGTTTGGACTGTATTTATTGCTGAAACTACCAAGATCAGGAAAAATATCCATTTGCCAAAGCAGGATATCTAATCTTTACTTCAAGCAAAATAATCAAATGACTCCCTTTTATTATTTTCTTTTGAAATATTTAGAGAGTTAATTTGGAAACTTTTTTGACATTCAGATAAATGACATTAATTGTTGAGCTTTTGAACTAAGTAAATATATTTTTAAAGAGATATTTCTTGCCATAAAAACAGTAAAAATATTTATAGAAACACTTCAGTAAATGTGTATTCATATTTGTATGCTTGTCTTCATGATTCTATTGCAAAACAGTGATTAATTTAAAATTTTGCTCTTGGCCTTCAGTTAGCAAATTAGTCACATGTGGCAGGTGGAAGATGAGTTTTGATGACATTTATTAAATCAGCATGAATGAGAAATTAAAAACTAGTGCCTCTTGTTCTGGCTGTGTTTTCCTTCTTTTGACTGCTTATTATCAGAAGCTCAAAATATCTATTTGCTTAAGACATTATTAGAAGAATTTTCATGTCAGAAATGTAAATATAAGTCAGCAAAGTATGTTACACACTGTGCTAAGCATAATTTTGGTGGTCAAGGAAAGCCAGGGTGGATGTATGAAAGAAGGTTAAGGCTCTCCCTTCCCCTCGCTATAGGAACTTATTTACTGAGATAACAGAGGCATGTATGTGAAAACGGCATAAAAGTAGCTTATATTGTCATGGGCTACCTTTTGTATATTGGGGATAGACTGTGGACTGGAAATAATCAGAGAAAGTTCATACATACAGCATTCTTGATCTTACAGTATATGATTAGATAGAAGCATATGCTGTCTAGTAGTTTTTAAATAGGGGCATAGGAATAGAAGGTGAGCAAGGTTTTCAAAATGTATTTTTGGGACAGGTAATTGGATGATTGTATAAAATGTGAGTTGAAATACGTGAAATATTGTTTTTTGGGGTATTTACGACTCTGAAGTCAATTTTATTTTAGAAATTATGTCAGATAATTTTTTATTTTAGAAATTAATTATGTCAGATAATTTGTTCATAAAATTATCTTTTAAATAATACCCACAGATGTGAAGGCATTAGGAGACCTGAGAAAAATTAGGAGGATAGGTCAGAATTCTTTTCCTGTACATTCTGTTGATTTTTTCCCCTCACCTCTATGTCTTCAAGTCTAATTCAGAATGATGGAGAAAAAAAGAAAGAGTGATTCTATTTGGTGGAACAGAAACAAGAAAATGTTTGATAATAGGGGCAGCCAGTGACTCCCCATCAGAAGTCATTGGGCTCTAAATTTAAATAGGTAAGGTAATACCAGTTGAACGTCTTATATTTGTATCCAGTGTGGAACTATTTTTAGTTTCTGAATGGGAGATTGGCTTGGGAGCACTGTATTTCAGGAAAATGAATTAGACACACATGCATTGTATAAGGAAAGAAGGGAAGTAAGAAAATTGCTCTAGAGAGAATTGTAATAATTCAGGCTGAGGTGGTGAGGATGAGGGCCTGGACTGCGAGGGTGCAGAAAGAGGAAAGGATGAATCCAAGATACGTGAGGAAGAAAAGCCGATTCAACAACAGTGTATGTGTAATTTAACTCATAAATTTATTTAGGGTGTTTGAAATTGACTAGTTCATTAGGTAAATATTTGTGAGCCAGAAAGATATGTTTATGAAGAGAGATGTAAGATGCAATCTTGTCTGCTCCTTATTAGCTTTATGGCCTTTGGTAAGTCATTTTGCTTCCATTATCTCTTCTATGAAGTGAGAACAGGAGAAGATCTGTTAGTTTTAAAATCCTTTGAGTTCTAGTTTATTATGTCTTATGATGACCCATTAATCGCGATGGCATCAGAAAAACTTTTACATTATAAATATGATTTTCCTGCAGTGCTACTACTTTTCTGGCAAATTTAGATTTCTGTTTACATAATTGGGCAGTAAATTGAATCTCGGTCATTTTATGTCCTTAGAATATCTTAGCGAGTTCCTTTCAGGATATTTTAAAGCAGATTCAGCTATAGGGCAGGGTTTTCTGGTGGGAAGTAAGATATCTGCTCTTTGGCTCTTTGTCTTTATTGCAGAGATTCCTTGGAAGTTAACCTCCGAAAACACAGAGAGTTGATTGTATGCTATTTTGTGCTTATTTATTTTAAAAGAATTTCAGTGGTATGCTTGTTTATTATCATTTGGAGCTTTTACCAAGGGCAAAAGGAGAGCAACTGGATTATTATAAGTATTGCCAGACTGAGTGAAAAAAAAGCAAATAGTTATCTGTTTATGTGTTAACCCTCTTTACTGCCTTGATAAGCTAGTATTCACTCATTTTGTTCATTTACTCTTTTTAGTTCTGTTAATTGAAATTGAAGCATTATTTTATTAGCATTATTACAATTATTTGCGTCATGATATTTTACAATTTTACAGTAATAATTTACAATTAAAATGATTTCATCTCTTGCATGTGTGGCCCACTCAATACCCTATCTTTTCAGTTACCTAAACTACATAAGTCTAGTGATTTTTCTTCTCTCTTACCTTAGCTATTCATACCATTGCCAAAACATTCACCTTGTCTTTTTAAAAACTACAGTATATGTAAAATCTTAACTTCTAAGTATTCCAAAATCTGGCTCTCACCTCTTGTCCTTTCATCTCTCCAACTCTTATTTTGTTCTTGAAATTTCATTGAGATTTCTAGTCAGCAAATCCTACCATTGTGCTTCATTCCCTAGTGCTCCTGCCAGTGTACTAACTTGATAAAACTATAGTGTGTATTAATATTAAACCAGACTATCTGCCTGTTACACCTGTGCTCAAGAAATGGATGTGGTTGAGGACTGGGGGGTAAGCAGAAATGAGTGTGTGTGTTACATTTACATACACATGCATGTATGCATATGCATATACACACAGGAGTGTCATGGCTAATTTCACTTTACATTATAACCATAAATTACAAATGAGCCCCTTATCCTTACCTCTGTCATTTATCTCCTCAGCTCTTTAGCACCCCTTCGTCCCTTTCTCTGAGCTTATTTCTTTTCTCATGTTTCACTGAAAAAAAATAGATGTAATAAAACAGGAACTTATTGCTGTCACCTATTCTACCAACCTAGCTGCCTCTGTATCACACTGCCTTCCTTCGTGTTAAACTGGAAGGAGCATCCTGTGTCTAAGGCCGGCCTCCTCCTATTTTTGTGCTGGATCTTACTCCATCTCAAGCTACTCAACTCAAGGACATCGCTCCCACAGTTATTCTCTAATGGCTTATGTGTGTGTGTGTGTGTGTGTGTGTGTGTGTATGAATTCTAGTAGCATCCATCTCTAAAAAGAAAAAAAAATCCTCTCGATTCCCACATCACTCTAGTCACCCATTTTTCTATGCTCTTCAGAACATAAGGAGTTGTCCATGGTTGCTCTCTATTTCTGGCCTCTTTTTCATAACAAAATTCAATGGCCCTGATTCTGTCCTTAACTACTACTATACTGATTTTTTTTTTTTTAATCCCTGAGTTTATCAAGAAATCCTCTCTTGCATTCAGTGGTCACTTCCTTGTGCAACCTCTAATCAGCATTCAACATAACTTCATTGTAAGTATTGCTTCCTTTCTTAATAGTTTTCTAATAGCTTCAAAGATACCATATTCTCGCTTTTTTTCCTCATTTCACTGATGAACCCTTCTCGTTATCCCTTGCTGGTTCTTTCTCTGCTCCACATCTAAATGGTGGAAGGGCCCAGTTTTTAGTCCTAGGATTTTTACACCTCTGTTTCCAACTTCCTGGGTGATCTCCTCTAGTCTGTTCACTTTAAATGGCATCTATATGCTAATGATCCTCCTTGCCTCTCAATTTTTGGCTCTAGTGCTGAACTCTCTGAACTCTAGAAACATATATCCTAGTGCCTACTTGATATATCCACTTAGTTGTCTTAACATGGCCAATGCAGAATTCATCTCCCTATCCAGTATCATTCCCACTCCCACAAAGTTTGAATTCTATTCTTTGTCATCTCAAGAAATGGCACCGCAATCTCCCCTCTTGCTTGGGCCAAAAACCTAGTGTCAAGTTTGATTCCTCTCCTTTCCTCATACCCAGTCTGTATAGTTTTAACTCCAAAATATGTTCCAAGTCTGTTTCTCCATCTTTGCTACCAACATCAACAATTACTGTTGGGAACAGGGCTAACCAAAGTGTGGTCTGTGCACAATTTTAGTTTAGCTGACTTTTTAAAAATAGCAAACCTTCCTTGACGAAGAAGCAGTGTGGTAATTTACATTCTGACACAGACTCCTAATCTTTTTGTGGGGACTAGTCACGTTGCAGACTAGCTACTTGGACTAGTAGCACTGGTCTATACCACTGCTAATAGCTTCTTGACTGTTCTGCCTTTGTTCTTGCCTCCCACCGGTCCATTTTCTCTGCATGGCAATCAGGGAAATCTTTTTTAAACCATTAACTAGTTTACTTCATTCTCCTCCTTAAAAATCATTCTACTGCTTAGAATAAAAGCCGACTTGTTCATTTGACCCCTGCCTCCTTACCTTGGCTGTATTGCCTAACACTGGCCCACCTGCTCCTTAGATTCCAGCTACAGTAGCCTCCTCTTCCGTGGACTCTAGGTTGGTTTCTTCTGTGGGTTCTTTCCCTGCCCTCTGAACTTTCTCTGGAGTGCTGTTTCCTTTGTCTGGAATGCTCTTTTCCTCAAGGCTTTACTTCTTTTTCTTATATTTAGGTCTCAACTCAAAAATCACTACTTCAAATCATCTCTTCCTGACCTCTCATATAAAGTGGTATCCTTCCCAGCTGCCAGCCACCCTTTTTTCACACATCTATCACTGTCTGAAATTATTTCATCTGCTTACTTTTTTTACTTATTTATTGCTTGACTCTTAATCCCTGACTTTGGTAATTGCTTCTTGAGAAGTGAGACCTTCTCTTGTTAGTATGGTCACAGAATTCAACAAATATTTGTTAAAAGAATGACTAGTCAGTTGATGGGTACTTCATAACTTCATAAACGGAAGCTGTTTTATTATAAAAGTGTAACATGGTATAATCAAAATAGCATACTAGAGGTATCAAATGTACAAGAAATGCAATATCAGGCAGATAGCTGGAATTGAGAAGAAGAAAACCTGAAAAGGGCCTTTTTATAACTCATTCAATCTGGTTGTTGGTTGATTTCATCTGTGTTGGTCTATAGAACCCAGAATCTGCAAGTTCTACTTCAAACTGCTATTTACTCTAACTAATGTTTTGTTAGATTGTTTTTTAAAAAAGTCTGTGCCACATTAATGGAAAAACACCCTTTGTGTGTAGTCATGCTATATAAAATTTCCTATCATAGAGTATACAATGTCTGACGTATAAGTAGGACCCCAATAATAATAGCTTTTATTATTGAGCAGTCATTGATAATGAGTTGGATACAGACCTTATTCAGAATTGTTGATGTTACTGGACTTCTGTAGCCCAGGCAGAATCAGAAGCCTAGTTGAATGAAATAATAAGGAAGGAAATTCCAAAACGTTTCTCTCACTCGATGTTTATTGATCGCACACCTAGCTGTGACACTGTCTTAGTAGTGAGCCATTATTACCAATGGAAACATTTTGTGCCCCTCAAGTATTTTAGGGTAGACAAAAGGTTGGGAACTATCCAAGACTGAAAATCATCCTATCCCATTGTGTTATGATTTTCTATGAATATATTTTCCCCAACCTGCTTAGAAATTATAAAATGTATTGATGAAAATAAGCACTTGCTAATTATTATTTTTTTTCTTAAAACTAGGCTATCTGCTATACTGGGAGAAAATACGCTAAAAACTAAACTATTTTGGGGTTCCTATCATTTGGATAAACAACTTTACATTTTCTGAGTAGACTTAATTAGGTATCATAATCATTAGGCAAATCTGTCAACTGCTTTAAAATATAAAGGAGTTATGGAGCAGGTGTAGCCCACTGGTTGGGTGTGTGCTGCACATGTACAAGGTCCCAGGTTCAGTCCCTGGTACCTCATTAAAAAAAAAAAAAAAGAAAAAGAAAATATAAGGGGATCATATCTCATTCATTCCGTCGTAGAATATTTTAAGTTTTATATTTCTGAGCCTATTCATTTAATTTTTCCTGCTTTCTCTTTTTAAAATTTTTATCATCTTCAATCACAGAAGACTTTTCCAAAAATAGTGCTAAAACGAAAACTAACATGATTCCCCCCCCCCCAAGATAAAGGTAACAGGTTTTTAAGTATTTTAAATTATGAGCTCAGCTATAGAATGACAGCTAAATGGCAATGATGTATGGTTCAAAGGTTAAATTGTTTATCCTTATAAAGGTTATATCATTATAAAGAAAGGGGAGACCAAGATTTGTTTATATGTTCAAAAGTCATCAAATTCTACATTAAAATCTTTGGGCAGAATTTAGGGTAGATCATTAGTGACAATGTTTTTTATTAATACTGTTTGTAACTATAGAAAACTTCATGTATTAAAATCTGAAACTTGTAATTAGACCTTTGATAAGTAGAAAGATGACAGATTTCAAGTATTAAAAACACAATGAAAATTTTACTGATTGCACTGATGTTTGCAAATTCAACTACTATTTACCCCCTCAAAATGCTATTTTAAGCCATTGGATAATGCAGTTTGTTTATTGAATGTGACTCATTGGCTATAACTAACATCAAACTTTATTTACTTACTACCTCAAATTCTTATTTTTATTTTGAAAATTTCCCCTATAGAAAAGTTAAAAATGGTATAATGAATACCTAGATACTTTACTCTTAGATTCACCAATTTTGCCAATTTTGCTTTATATCCTTTTTTTCTTTTCTTTTTCTCTGAACAATTTGAGAGTTACTTGTAGAAATCATGACACTTCATGCCTAAATACTTCAACAGTATAATCTAAGGACTAGGGTATTCTTCCATATAACCAAATAAAATGACCACACTTGGGAAATTAAGCCTTAATTCAATTCTGCTATTTCATATACAATTCATCCTCCTACTAATTTATAAAATATTTTTTGGACTGTGACCTTTTCCATCATTACTAGGTAACTCCATTTCCTTAAACAACTTTTTAGTCCTTTGGGACCTTTCTTGGACACAAAGATTGGTATATTATTTCACCCCTACCTATGCCACCCTTTTCCAACCCTTGCTATCTTTTTAGAAGAAACAAACTGCACTAGCTACCCTCTAAGAAGGCCCCAAATGACCCTATCTCTGGGATTCATACCTTTGTGTCGTGTTCTTCCATGTTGTACCAGAGTTGTTTTGTGTGACCAATAGCATTCAGCAGAGGTGATGGTATGTCATGTCCAAGATGAGGGCAGTAAAGACTGTGGTTTTCCCCTTGGACTCTGTCTTTCTCATTTTTTTGGATCACTTGCCCTGGAGGATGCATGCTGCCATGTTGTGAGCTGCCCTGGGCAAAGCCCATGTGGTGCTGTTCTGAAATCTCTGGCCAATGGCTAGTGAGAACCTGAGGCTTGCCATCACCATGTGAGAAAGCTTGAAAGCAGACCCCAGCCCCAGGTGAGCCTCAGAAACTATGTGAGCTAATACATGTGTGTTGTTTTAAGCTGCTAAGTCTTGAGATAATTTGTTAGTCAGAAATAAAGTACTAATACAAACTGGGAATTTTTAAAAAGGCACATTTAACTGCTTTTTGTTTGGCAAAAAGAAACAAAAAGGACAAACCATTGGCATTGTTTATCTACAACGGGATGGGGGTTATCTGTTTGGAAGGGATAGGGAAAGTAAGACATTTCCTAGAGTGTACCTTTTTGGTATAATTTTAACTTCTGGAAACATGTTATTGTTCTACATATCCAAGAAATTTAATTAAATCAACAAGGATGGGGGAGGGACCCTAAAATTTAAGTATAAACAGAAACAATTGAACAAGCTATATTTCAAATGTATAAAAGATACATAAAAAAGAGCCGTCCAAGTAACTTTTTAACTCATTCCTTTGACTTTATGCCCTCAGTTTAGGGGGAAAAAAGTGGGGATTTCAAACTAACCTTCAATTCCTTTTAATAAGTTTGTTTTTTGTGGTGTTGTGGTATAGTAATTCTGGAAATATTTTATGTATATTGCTGAATTAAACAATGAGTAAATGTATTAGAAACCAGGGCTTTTCCATAGAATAAAAAATATACAAATGCGAAATGAAGGGAAGACCAAAGAGAACCTGTGGAATTTGGCTGAAATTGTAGGGAATAGAATCATTCTTTCCAAGGACCTAAAAGCAGTGATACCTTAGTAACAATGGAGCACACTTCCCAAATCTTGCTGTCTAAATGCTGTTCTCCTATCAGAAAAGCACCAAATCATGTTGAAAAAAAATAACTGATTCGAAGGCTAGGACAGGGAAGGTGTGTCCTAGCCCTTAAGGGGTTAGGCTCACAAGATGAGCCTCAGACATGTTGTGCCATGAAACATAAAGGCGGCATGTTAGAAGGGCCCAGGAACCAACTTGAAGCAGTTCCCACTAACCAAATCTGGGGCAATTTGAGCTTGAAAATATATAATGGCAGTAGTAATGGATTATAACTTACTAGATAAAACAGTGATAGTTGTGTTTATACAGTGATAATAAATGAATGTGTGAATCAATGAATGAATGGGGAGGGACTCTTTCTTACAGGAAAATGCTCCCTGATAAATGTGGAAGAAATGATAGAGTTGGAAAATCACCATTCACAGCTATCACAGTAAAGACTGAATAGGGAAAAGTTCATTAGTAGGTGTTAAATTTCAGGGGCCAATTTCGAATTGGAGCAGTTCATGTGTGTGGTTCTCATCATGTCTCTCTGTGTACCCCAGAAAAACATGTTCTTAAACTTAATCCATTCCTGTGGATTTGAACTCTTGTAAGTAGAACGTCTTCCTGAGGTTACTTCGATTGAGGTGCAGCCCAGCCGAATCAGGATGAGTCTTAATGCTGTTACTGAAAGCCTTATAGGGAAGGTCACAGAGAGAGAGAGGGATAGAGAAGCCAGAGAGTACAGCCAGAGACTGAACATCCACAGAACCTGGAAGAGAAGGGAGAAGCCAGGAGAGGCCGCCATGTGCATTGCCACATGACTGAAGAGCTGAGGAACAATGATTGCTGGCAGCCAGCCCCAGAACGCCACAACCTTCTGGGAGAAAGCATTGCTTTGATGATTCCTTGATGTTGGACTTCTCCTAGCCTCAAAACCACACGTCAATGCATTCCCATTGTGTAAGCCAACCATTGCATGATATTTGCTTTAGCAATTAGGAAATTAAAGCACTGTCCTTAGAGTGTTTATTAGTTGGGAAAAATAGTAACTATACAGTAGAAAAATTGGATAATACCTTTATTGGGAGATCAAAATTAAGATAACCAATGAAAGACAAATAAACCTTGTCTGTTGGAGCATGTAATACCCACAGTATCTCTTAGGTTGTATTCTAGTCAGGGGTGTATAACTAAATCTCGGGAGAAGGAAGCATTAGATCCAAATTTAGTCATATTCGTCAAAGTAACTGGCATGTTTTTTTTTTTTTTTTAGTCAGTGTCCTAAAAGACATTAAAATCCTGAAGAGAAGTCTAAGTCCTAACTGCTGGTGCCTGTGAATGTGACCTTATTTGGATATAAGGTCTTTGCAGATGTGATCAAGTTCATATGAGGTCATACTCGATTAGGGCAGAGCCTAAACCCAATGATGGTGTCTTTATAGAAGGAAGGAGAGGTAGGTTCAGATAGACTCAGAAGGGAGACCCGGGAAAGAATGCCAAGGTTGGAGGAGGCAGTGATGAGCCAAGGAATGCCAGGGAATGCCGGGAGCCACTAGAGCTAGAAGACGGGGGCAGGGTCCTGTTGACACCCTGATTTCAGACTTCTAGCTCCAGAACTGTGAGAAAATAAAAACCACCCACTTCATGGCACTTTGTTATGGGAGCCCTAGGAAACTAATGCACATTCACGTACATATATAGACAGATGAAGCGGGCAGGAGAGGATATATATAGCATATGTAGCAAAATGTGAAAAATTGGTGAATTTGGACAAGGGTATACAGGAGTCCTCTGTACTAATTTTGTAATTTTTCTTTAAGGTTGAAATGATTTCAAATAAAAAGTTTGTAAAAAGTTATCACACTGAAAAAAGAGATATGGCAGTTTTTGTCGATAAATTATATGCTCGCCCTATTTGTTATCTATACTATTTTTGAACCTTTTTTCACCTTGGGTAGCCTTTTAAAACATTATTCCTAGTTTTAGGAATAATTTTGAGATTTGAGTTTTTCTTTGCATTTCACTTCTTGATGCTACTTTCTACTTATTTTGTCCCTTAAGTAAATGATTGTTTCTTTTTAAGGATAAAGGTCAGAGTTCCCTTTACCTCATTTTAAGTCAGAACCACCACCTTATGGGTATTGTTATAATTGTTAATGTTTCTTGTTTTCTGTGTTCTGAAGAAAGCTGTTGGACATCAAATTTGTTTTGAAACAAAAGGTATCTGTACTTTTTTGTCTTTTATTTTCTCCAAGACTTATTGTTCCTAATTTGGTGGGAATGTGTTCACTTACTCTTTAAGAATACTTTATGTTAAGGGATGAAACTAGTTCCTGGGAAGATTTTTTAACCAAATAAATCTTCTTTGCTTTGTGCATATGACTGAGGTATGTAGATAAGCAGCATTTTCCTTTCTCAGAGAGAATCGGGTTTACTTAGAGTATCGGTAATTTAGAATATCTTAAAATTATGTGTTTTTTCATCAGCCCCTCAATTAGAATTGCTAGCCTTTTTCTGTTGTGGGCATCTGAATTGATGGCCTAACTCACTATGATAAGGAATGTAGTAAATGTTATGCCTGAGTCTTTTTGGATAAAATTGGACAATGTGTAATTATATGAAATGTCTCTGAATATTGTTTTTTTAATGGGAATTTTTCTAAAAAGAAGTAGTTTTTAAAAGATTAATTAGGAAATCAGTCCTAGCTAGATAAAGAATGCTTTTTACAAGTAGACTGTCCATTAATTTGTGGATTATCAGAGTTTATTTCATTATCTCCAGTTTGTGTAATATTTTTCTTTTTTCCAAAGAGAAGTAACGTTGTGTACCCATTTTTTGTTTATGCTCTGCCCCTCAGGCTTTTTCTTTGTCGGGAAAATTCATTACTCTTTTTTTTTTTTTTAAAAAGATTATTTATTTATTTAATTTTCCCCCCTCCCCTGGTTGTCTGTTCTTGGTGTCTATTTGTTGCGTCTTGTTTCTTTGTCTGCTTTTGTTTCTTTGTCCGCTTCTGTTGGTTTTGTTTCTTTGTCTGCTTTTGTTTCTTTGTCCGCTTCTGTTGTCGTCAGCGGCACAGGAAGTGTGGGCGGCGCCATTCCTGGGCAGGCTGCTCTTTCTTTTCACGCTGGGCGGCTTTCCTCACGGGCGCACTCCCCCCCACGTGGGGGACACCCTTGCGTGGCACGGCACTCCTTGCGCGCATCAGCACTGCGCATGGCCAGCTCCACACGGGTCAAGGAGGCCCGGGGTTTGAACCACGGACCTCCCATATGGTAGACGGACGCCCTAACCACTGGGCCAAAGTCCGTTTCCCTCATTATTCTTTATAATTCTAGCTACATGTACTTGGCTTCAGTGTTTGGAAATGGGCCCCAGGTGAATGGAAAAAGTATCTTTTTTTCCTCCATCTTTTCCACATGTTGTTTTCTATTATTCTGTTATTCTACATTGTATTAAGTGTGAATGATATATATTTCTTATGACAGGACATAAAAATGACTCTTGCTTTTAAGAAGTTGTTAGAATATCAGTGGCAATAACAGAACATGGGACATCCTTTTCTCCAGAATAGCAGCAAATATTATCAACTTGGTTGCAAAATGTCTTTCTTCCTTTTTAAACCCTAATATGGAAAAATAAAATAACCACTTGCCTTTACTCTTTGTAAAACAAAAACACAGCCAAGTTAAAAATATTAATGATGATTAATACAAGAAAATGCTAGCCAGGAACACAGAAGGGAAAGAAACTCAAAGAATGAAAACAATATTTTAACATGTTTATTGAATACTATTACACCAAATGTTTGTGATTTTCTTCATTCCTTTCTCTTCAAGATATATTTTTATATACTCCCTATTCAAGATTTTTATTCTTAGGGAATATTTGAAAGAGTAAATGACTAGGATTTCTTAGAAAGTTTTTGGATCTTTTTATATTGTCTTATATTTACCTTAGCCATGTTTCCCATTTCAACGTTGCTCTCAGTTATGTAAAGTACACTTTAGGTCAAATGTCATGTTTAAATGTTGTGGTTGATAGATTACTCAGAATCTTCTAATCTCCTGGTGAAGAAAATAGGTGTGTTTATGTAGCTGTGTCCATATGTACATATACACATCCACAGGACTACTTTCCAATCCCCTAACCCCTCCCCTGAACAAAGAAGGTGTTGAGTGCTAGCTTATATGTTTTGTTTTTGAGAGAAGAGTGGTTATTCAAAATATTTTTGACTTTAGGCCCTATGTGATACTTTTCAGAGACGAATGGTTAGACAAAAGAGATATTTTTAAATGTGATTTCCCCAAAGAATGAAGAAGGTAAAAATAGTCACTCCAAAGAAATATATGAAAATGTAAAGTAGAAAATTCTTTTAAATGTGTTAAAAGGTATAAGAACAGAAAGGGAATTTGGCATATTATTTAGAATGGGATAGGAGGAGGATGTAGAGTAAGCCCTTCAAGAGAGGTGAATAATGTACATTTTGAAACCGGTGCCCAAAGCGCAGTGCTAAAGAACACTTAGAGGAATGAATGATTGCAAAAATTTTCTATAAACCTGTTTAAAAAGGGACAAAAGTGGAGGTGGCGATGTCCTAGACATTTTACTCAGAACAGTTAGTTACACAAATGATTTGTGTTTTAATGTGGGGCAAATAGAATGAGAGGGCTGGAAAAGATTGGGATTGGGGAGGGAGTTTCCTAAGAGATAGAGAATTAACAGGTAATTTTGACTACTATATGGTCTATGATTTTTTGAAAGCCACAAAGCAAAATGCCATGGGATAATATAATAGAATATAAAAGAAAGTAAAACTACCTCTTGACAGGATCATTCTTTTTAATATTTTATTTAAATTTGTGACTGTTCACTGCTATTCCTTTAGAATAGGCAACATGGTCCATCCCATCCAGTCAAGACTCCTCTTAGTCAACGGATACTTTTTTTATTGAGTTGGATGCTTCTGAAAATGAAGTGAGTGTCTACTGCAGGAACAAAAATGATGAGCAAAAAGTTTATATTATTAAGAACCTTGTATATACCAGGAACAGCACCATGCCCTTTATATCAGTGTGTATCATTTAACTTATTTCCTGAACTATGTGCATGGGAATAAAATGTACAAGTTAATTGTAAAGCATCCTATTTTTAAAAATAGAGTATTTTTTAAAATAACTCCTTAGAATTAAGAAAATATAGTAATCCATCCACAAGTTCGGTGAAGTAGGAATTTTTTTCATTTAGAGTAAGAAAATTGAGATAGTAAGTAATGGAACTAGAATTCAGACAAAGCTGACCAACTTCAAATAGAGAAAGAATGTACTTCTTTTTTTTTAAAGATTTATTTTTATTTACTTCTCTCCCCTTCCCCCCACCCCTGTTGTCTGTTCTCTGTGTATATTTGCTGTGTGTTCTTCCGTGATAGCTTCTATCCTTGTCAGCACCACCAGGAATCTGTCTCTTTTTGTTGCGTCATCTTGTTGTGTCAGCTCTGTGTGTGTGTGCGGCGCCATTCCTGGGCGGGCTAAACTTTCTTTTGGGCTGGGCGGCTCTCCTTACGGGGTGCACTCCTTGCGCGCGGGGCTTTCCTACGTGGGGGACACCCCTGCGTGGCACAGTACTCCTTGCGTGCATTAGCACTGCACATGGGCCAGCTCCACACAGGTCAAGGAGACCCTGGGTTTGAACTGTGGATCTCCCATGTGGTAGGCGGATTCCCTATCCATTGGGCCAAGTCCACTTCCCAGAATGTATTTCTATAAGAAGTAATGGGGAAGCAGATTTGGCTCAACTGATAGAGCATCCACCTACCACATGGGAGGTCCAGGGTGCAAACTCAGGACCTCCTGACCCATGTGGTGAGCTGGCCCATGCGCAGTGCTGATGCGCGCAAGGAGTGCCGTGCCACGCAGGGCTGTCCCCGCATAGGGGAGCCCCATGCGCAAGGAATGCGCCCCATAAGGAGAGCTGCCCCATGTGCAAAAAGTGCAGCCTGCCCAGGAATGGTGCCGCACACAGGGAGAGCTGACGAAGCAAGATGACTCAACAAAAAGGGATACAGATTCCCCATGCTGCTGACAAAAATGCAGGTGGACACAGAAGAACACAGCGAATGGACACAGAGAGCAGACAACCCGGGCGGTGGGGTGGGGGAAGAGAAATTAAAAAAAAAAAATCTTAAAAAAAAAAAAAGTAATTATGTGACAGTTTACTTACCTCCAGAAAGAGAGAAACTGGGAATGGTTAATTTGTAATAGTAAAGAATATTTCTCTAGCATTTTATCTTAAAACAGTAGTCTTCTAAAACTTAGTGTCTGGATATAAATTTTGTTCAGTAACGCAAAATATAAACATCATTATATTGTAGTGTAACATTAAGTGTAGTGTAACATAATTGAAGAGTTTCTGCCAAATGCTGAACATGCAGTGATAGTTTGAAGGCATTTCTTTTCTGAATCTTTACCATTTTCAAAGAACGGTGTGTAAATGTCATGTTAAAATTTTCCATGGTGATAACGAGACAGCAGTTTTTCCAGAATAAGACTTGAAGTCTCTACAGCCTACCTTTCAAATATACAAGCTGCCTTCTAATTGTAATGCCTTAGAATTTTTTTCTCAAATGATTCCATAAATGTTAAGCCTATTGTATGCCAAGCACTCTGCCAGTAAGCCCTGAGTATGCAAGTTAAATGAGATTCTAAAGGACTACAGTTTACAAAATGGCTGCCTTGCAACAGTTTTCCCTCAAAACAAATTGTCATCTTACCTACTTCTATTATTAAATTAATTTTCTTCCTACAAACCTGAGTTGAATAGACTTGAGTCTTTTATGGTCGCACTTTTCCACAAAAGTTGTGCCATTGTCAAGTGGTGTAATATAATTGCGTCTGAAAGGTCTTTTTGTTGGTATTAAAGCAAGTTAGATTGCTGTCTTATAGATTCTGTTAGGTCAAAATTCAGAAAAGCTAGTTTATTTTTGAAAATACACTAATCTTTAATTGGCCTGAAAAAAAATTAAGCTTGTAAGGAATCTACATCTATAAACTATAAGTTGTTTAAACTTAAGGAGAAAACTAACTAACTGTTCATTGCTGACAAGTGGAAACAGCTTTCTTTTGATTTTGCCAGACATTTCTCTGTGGTCTGAAAAAATGAAATTGGTTGCTTCTTTCTTATTAAAATGATAAAGTATATGTAATGTCTTTAAAATATATTACATAGTTGATTTTTTCTTTTCAGTGTATAATCCTGTTTCACTAATCCTGTTTTTTTGGCTATTTGGTTTTTCCTAGTTATTTTTCAGTGAAAGACCTTTTATCTTTTTTATCATATAGGTGAGAATTAATATTACGTATATTTGCTATTTTGTGTATTGGTTGTAGTTCAGCAACTTTTGTTTTTATCCTGGCTTAATTGACTGGACTTACCCTCTGAGGCTGTTCCTCAGAAACCATAGTGAGTTTTTAGTGCCATAGGGTATTTTGGTTTGTGCTAGAGTATATATTGGGGTGAGGAGGTAAATTAAAGAGTATGCTGAAGCAAAAGGGCTTCTTTGGTGTACTTGAAATCCCTATACTTAGAATGTGATGACATGAGCCAAAAGATCACTTCATAATTTTTTCTAAGCACTGACAAAAATCAAGGTTACTATGCAGTTGACAACATACCAAACATACCCCCTCACCTGGCTAATACAAGTGGCAGCTACTTATTTACCCTACCATAGAATTCCCCCATTTTCTTAACACCATCCAGTCTAGCGCTAAGGTCTTCTTTTTAGACCCTTCCCCCAATCATCCAACCAAAGCCTGAATGCTGTAGTAGATTCTTGCTAACACCCTCAGCTGAGATGCCCCACTAGTCCCCAGGGCATGGGTTCTCCCTTGCCTGCAGCAAGTACTCTACCCACCTTGTTCACCTGCCACCTTGTTCCTGGTGGTCTTTTCTGGAGGGCACTCATGGTGACTTTAAAGATAGTTCTTAAGATGTAAAATTGCCCCCCAACATTTGGAATTGAATGTTTGTCAGTATTTTGTATATATATTTATTTAGTTCAGGATGACTTTTTAGCACTTATCACGTCATGTATTTTGATAATCATTAAGTATATATGGATAAATAAGGCACTGTATCATGTAATGATAAAAGTGAGTCTGATTTATTAAATCTCTTTACTTTAAACAATGTACCCATTTTTTCATATTTTAATAAAAGGCAAAAAATGCTTGAAAATTTGCATATTGCACAGGGTATGGAATTGTAATTATGGTAGCCTAATACCTTGGCAAGGCCTGCCTAAGTATTTACAGTTTATTCATAAAAATTCTAGTACCACAATATTCTTAACTTTATAAAGTAATCTCTTTCTGAGGTTGTTTGTATGTGGAGGAGGGGGGGAAAGAGAGAGAGAGAGAGAGAGAGAGAGAGAGAGAGAGAGAGAGAAAGAGACTTTGTAACTTTATTATTACTTACACAGAACTACCTGATAACCAGTTAGTTAGGATTATTCACTATGTGCATTCCCTGAAAGTCCTTCTGGAATTACTGTTAATCCCTCCCAACATTTCCCTAGTCTTTATCTATCTCTACAAGTCTTTTTCTGTAAGACGCAAAAATTTTTCGGTTCTATCATGAAAACTGTACATCTTCATTTCACAAAGCAGAAAATGAATCTTTAAAACGTTTCTCTTTTTTTTTTTTTTTTTTAAAGATTTATTTAATTTCCCCCCCTTCCCCTGGTTGTCTGTTCTTGGTGTCTGTTTGCTGCGTCTTGTTTCTTTGTCCACTTCTGTTGTCGTCAGCGGCACAGGAAGTGTGGGCGGCGCCATTCCTGGGCAGGCTGCACTTTCTTTTCACGCTGGGCGGCTCTCCTCACGGGCGCACTCCTTGCGTGTGGGGCTCCCCCACGCGGGGGTCACCCTTGCGTGGCACGGCACTCCTTGCGCGCATCAGCACTGCGCATGGCCAGCTCCACACGGGTCAAGGAGGCCCGGGGTTTGAACCGTGGACCTCCCATATGGTAGACAGACGCCCTAACCACTGGGCCAAAGTCCGTTTCCCTAAAACGTTTCTTAATTTCACTCTTTAGCAAATAATCTCACCAAGTCTTTTCACATTTCAAGGCAAATCACTACACTCCTGGGTTTTAAAGTTTTTACACTTCCAAATAGTTACAGATAATTCTTTACAAACGTGATGTAGAAGTGTTTGACTTAAATCTTTTAAGATTATCAAGATGAGAAAACATTCAGGGTGTCAAGAATCTGAAAATAGCTTGCTGAAATTTTGTACCAGCTACAAACCTCATAGGTACTATTTGTGCCTTTCCCAGGTAGTTATTTGCAGGAGCCATTATACAAATGGCTGATTCTATCAATGAAATTGCATTTACTCAAAATGAATGCATAGTCTCTTTTGCTAGCATATGAGAAATTATGTAAAGGGAGAATAATTTTCAGTACTTTAACAGTGCTAATTCCCCTTAATTATAGCTTTCTCTAAAAAGTGACTATTACTACATAATCATAAAATAGAAATGTGGATTTATGTGAAACACTTATCTACTTTTGTCATACTAATATTTCCACAAACCTAATTTAAGTTATTTTTATATCTATGTGCTATTTGGGCTGGGGACAAACAATTTGAGATCATGGCAGATGGACCAGAATGATGTCATCCTTCATGAACATAATCATCCATGAATGATCTAAGTATAATTTATCAGACTAATTTTTAATCTCTAAGAGATATCTTTTAATGTTTTTCTTGAAGTAAAGCTCAGAATATTTCAGCTTAGATTAAAAATGACTTTTTACTTTTTTTTTTTAGCTCTAATTTCTCATCTAGTCTTTTCTGGTGATTTTTATTTAAAATAAATAAGGGAAGCGGATTTGGCTCAACTGATAGAGCATCTGCCTACCACATGGGAGGTCCAGGGTTCAAACCAGGGCCTCCTGACCCATGTAGTGAGCTGGCCCATGCGCACTGCTGCTGCGCGCAAGGAGTGCTGTGCCACACAGGGATGTCCCCTGCGTAGGGGAGCCCCACACACAAGGATTGTGCCCCTATTGGAGAGCCACCCCGTGCGAAAAAAGCACAGCCTGCCCAAGAGTGGTGCTGCACACATGGAGAGCTGACAACAGCAATGTAACACAACATAAAAAGACACAGATTCCCGGTGCCACTGACAAGAATCCAAGCGGACATGGAATAACACACACAGTGAATGGACACAGAGAGCAGACATGGTGGGGGGAGGGGAGAGAAATTTTAAAAAAATAATAATACTTTTAGGGAAAATGTATTACCTCCTTCTGTCATTTAAACCTTGGTTTATACTGCAAAGAAAGTAATATTAGTGTATAAATGCACATACTATGGTATAAAAATTCATGTAAATTAAAATAAAAACAAAATTCATTATTTTACCTATCTTGGAGGACTAATAGCATAATAACTTGATAAAATGCACTTTAATGTTGTAAGATAGCTGATTATACTAATGGTAGTAAGAAAATAATAGTATGAAAATATAAGTATTTTACCTAATTTATTTCTTTAGAAATTTTATGTCAAAGAAGGAAAATACAGATAAGTTAAAGTCAGAATTTACTTTCAGAAGCATAATTTAGTATGAGAAACTTTTCAGACAGATTTGCTTTTTATTCATTATTTTGCAGTCATTTACAGAATTTTGGAGAATCAGTTTTTATTTAAAATTTATTAGTCATACTCTTGGAAGGAAATATAAAAGAAATTTAATGGGTCTGGTCAAGGCTGAGGTCATAATATAGGAAATGAACATTTTTTATTCCTGTTGGATAAAGTAGTAATTGGCTTTTTCCAAGATAGCATTTAAATAGGCTATTATCAATATCATTGAGTTATATCCCCTTGATATTTGCATGCTGCTACTTGCTTGAAGACCCATTTTCATTAATTGATTGGTTAGATCTCTGAGACATTTTAAATTCTCCCATTACAACTTGTACGAGGTTCTCGTATTTCACAGAGTTTTTACTCAGTGTGCTTCACTCCTGTGCTGTTTGATTCCTGTATTAGTTTCTTATGGCCCCATTAATTCCCACAAACTGAGTAGCATATCCTTTGTGGGTCATTATTCAACACATTGCAGGACCTAAAGTTTGTGGCTGTTCTGTCTTTTTTGTGCACTCTTCATTTTAATAGTTAAATTTGAGGCAGGCAAGTAGGTTGGTTAAGACCTTAATCTCTAGAGCCTGGGATTGAATTCTGACCCTGCCAGTTACTAGTTGTTGTGTGATATTGGCAAGATACTTAAATTCTATGTGCTTTAAGCTCTGCATCTAAAAAATGGGTTTAATAATAATGCTTCCCTCACAAGAATGTTAGTTATAAGGATTAAAGAGGTTAATATTTGTAAAGCACACCAAACAGTGTTTGGGCCATAGTAAATACTATGCAAGAATCTGTCATATAATAATAATGGCTCTCCCTCATTGTCCTATTTAATAATTTTTGCCTCTGAATGCTTTATCTGCTGTTAATAGTGACCTGATTTCTTTTATTTCCGTTTGCATAGTATCTTTTTCTTCATCCCCTTATTTTTGTCTTTCCATGTTTCAGGCATATTTTTGTAATGTACATAGCAGCTGAATTTTTAAAACCCATTCTTAAAAAGTCTTTTTTTGTTTTATTTTTTGATAGGAAAATTCAACCCATTCTTCACATTCCGCCTTCTAAAATATAAACCTTTTAAGGCAAAACATTTTGGTTACTGCTATTTTCCCACCATGTAAAATAATGCCTAGCCGAGAGTAGATGTTCAGAAAATATTTGAATTAATGAATACTGACAAATGATACATTTTATTTTATTCCTGTCTTATTTTACCTTTTTATTAATTTATTTTTTTACTATTTTTTGTTTTATATATATGTATAAATTTTTAAAAAACATATTCTGATGGCTTAAACAAGTTTCTCTTTAGTCTTTTCCCCTTCCTGAAAATTCTCTTTTAGAAAATTTCACTCTATTTGTCTCATGCTCATCTCTTCTTAATGGCCACATTTTTTACATTGATTTGGCAAAATGAAGTTACCATGTTCCTGAGACATTTTACTTGCTTATTTCTTTCATACCCTTAGTCCTTTTCCCCAGTTGTCCAATTTTCTCAGTTTAGAATTTTAATTCTAGACCAGTAGTACAAGGTATCTCTTCAATTTGGGATTTGTGCTAAAGAAATAATTCCTTGCTACATTATCATTATTTATTTAAGATTATTTATGTACTGCAAGATTCATTGCTCACTTTTATTCTTGATCTTCTCTTGTCTTGAGGCCTGTGTTTATTTTATCTTAATTTGTTGTTTTTTTTAAAGATTTATTTATTTATTTCTCTCCCCTCCCCTCCCCTCCCCTCCCCACCCTGGTTGTCTGTCCTCTGTGTCTATTTTGCTGCGTCTTATTTCTTTGTCCGCTTCTGTTGTCAGCAGCACGGGAATCTGTGTCTCTTTTTGTTGCGTCATCTTGTTGTGTCAGCTCTCCCTGTGGGTGGCACCATTCCTGGGCAGGCTGCACTTCCTTTCGCGCTGGACAGCTCTCCATACAGGGTGTACTCCTTGTGCGTGGGGCTCCCCTACGCGGGGACACCCCTGCGTGGCAGGGCACTCCTTGCGCGCATCAGCACTGCACATGAGCCAACTCCACACGGGTCAAGGAGGCCCGGGGTTTGAACCGCAGACCTCCCATGTGGTAGACAGACGCCCTAACCACTGGGCCAAGTCCGCCGCCTTAATTTGGTTATGTTATTTGTTTTTTTCCTGTTAGGGTCATGAGTATTAGTTTTCTTGATTTCTTACTTGTCTTTCTTTGGCTTTGTATAAATGATATATTACCTGGGTTATGTTATTCTTTAATTGGAATCTTTTTTCCGACTCAGTGATCTGTAAATGTTACTCCTTATTTTCTAGTCCCTATTGTTGCAAATGAGAAATCCGATTTTAGTCTTATTCTTTCTCCTTTATGATCTATTTTTCTGTTTGTTTCTAAGTTTTTAAGATTTTCTCATCTCTTTATTAAAGTTTTTAATTTTAGAAAGTTACAGTGTATGTGGGAACTCTATAAAAAGTTCCCTTTCAAATGTAATCAGTAGTAAATGATATGTTTATAATCACAAACGTATGGGCTCTCAGGGTTAAATGGAACCTTAAAGGTCATTTATTTTATAAGCCTTCATCCAGTACTTGGAAATTTCAATAAAATGCCTATAAGCAATTCTCCAACCCATGCTTAAATGAGTTTCTTACTTTGTAAGTCAACATAGTCCATCATTCCAAGGTTAGATATTTATTAGATCTTTTACTTTGAACTGAAATCTGGCATCTTGTCCTAATTAGTCCTAATTTTACCCTTTGTGGTTGTACAATAAGCCTCATCTTTTTGTATTATGTATTTGTACAAGTATTTGAAGATAGCTAGCATGTAGTGTTAAAACTTTTTTCAAACTCATCCCACAAAGGGAAATATATATATGGTTTTAGTGATCATACCATAAAGCACAAAAGCAATGAGTTTTTTTTTTATCTGCTAGTTATTACACATGTCTTGGTTGCTTAGGTTGTTTCTAGTTCAGTATTACATGTATGCTCTCCATATTCTCAGCCTTAATAAAAGTCAACAGATTACCACATAGAGGCTTTGCAGAATGCTTTTCCCAGGCAGCACAGATAAAGATTTCTTCTACTTAACAGTTTTGCTTTTTTTTAAATTTTGGGATGAGAGATTAAAAGTAGCTTTAATTTAGATAGTTAATGCACGAAAATTTATATCCTTTAATAGGTGATTGACAGTTAACAAAGCAGAAATGGTTAAATTAGGTCATGGTTAAGATTTAGAAGACTCATTTTCCTAAATGGAGGGCAGTGAGGAAACAATTGGCATAAAAGGTCATAATACTTAAGATAGGATGGTAATTGAATTATAAGCTCCTTGAGGAGAAAGTGTTTGTTTGTTTTTCTTCGTCCTCCCTATCTCTAGTCCTTAGTGTGGTGCTCATGGTAGGAATTTGGCTAAATCAGGATAATTTCTGCCAGTCATTCATTCATTTGTGTGTGTGTGGGTGTGTGTGTGTGCAACTCCACTGTATCAGTTAAGGTAAATACTAAATAAAGCATAGAGACTATGATTACAGCTTGAAGATAAGTATTTCCTTTTCTTCTTTTTCTGCTTTCAGTAGCAAGGTACTAATATATTAAAATTAAAGAAAGGGGAGGTTTGGAACTCAAGTTAAACATGTTACTTGCTGCCAGTTACCATCGCCAAGAAAAGGTTCCAAGGTTGTAGAAGCTGTAACTTTAAGAAACAATCACTAGCAAACCAGCATATGGATAAACACACTCACTACAAACTCACCATACACCTTGATTCTGGGCAGCAATTTCCTGTGTTCATGTTGCATGATGATTCTGATCATTTGATTCCTCCTCATGGACACAGAAGAGAATGTTATCTGTTTGGTAGAATGATACTGTTGTTGCTGAGAACAAGATATAGAAGAACTTCTTTTCTCTTGCTTTTCTTGTTGCATTTATTTCATGCCACGCTTTTAAATGACCCAGAAATAACTGGAGAGTGAAATTGAAAGAAGATTTTTTGGTTTTGGTCTAGACTGTATAATTTTGACACTGTTGAGCAAGCGTATGGAAAAAAAATGAAATAGTCTAAGTGGAAAAATACACACAAAAATGGTTAGGCAGAAAATACCAAGCCTCAAAAAGGATAGAGATTAACCCAAGGGCAGTTAATTGGGGAGTTCTTGGCTTAAGTGATTTCTGTAGAGAATTAATTGCTCCTGCGTCTGTGATCCATAACACTTTATATGTTGTATTAAAAATTACTTGAGGATCTGTGTTCTTTGCCTGACTTGAGCTCCTTGAATTCAGGGACCATATCTTATATTCATTCTTCTATGTCCAGGAATGCTTGATGCATTTTATTGAATAAAGAGGAATACTTATCCTTCCCCTTTATCCTTAGAGTCACATAAGTTTCTTAAAAGAATGACTTATCTAGGGGAAAGCTTGATCACAACTATTGTATCTAGGTTTAGAATTAAGATGTAAGTATTGTAAGATTGTCTAGGAAATCCCTAGGGGAGAAAATACGATTAGAAATATAGTTTTAGAAAATATAGCTAAATCAAGATAAACACATAATTTAATGTGGCAGTTTGAAATTGTTAAATGAAAGTGTTATGCTTTTAATTCAGCAAAAAATTATTATAACCTTAAACATATAAATAAATGTCCTTTCTGTTATGAAGTTTGGGTTGCTAGAACTTAACTTTAGAACATAAATTTTACTCCTGAAAGTAAGGTAAATGTTTTTGAGGAGAGAGCTATTTGAATTGCTGTGGGAAGAAAACAAATTTAATTGCAATCAGTAATCAAATATTAAGCTGTTAATGTTATGCAAAGAAATAGTTATTTTCCTTTTCTTTTTTCTCCCAGAGAATACTGAACTAATTTTAAGTAATGAATAAGATGAAGTGAGGGTTTTTCGTGTTTTCAGGAGACATAGAGGGATTATTTTACATATTGAGTTAGTTGAAGATAAAATATACTGTAGAAATGAGTAATGTGCTTTATTTGGAGTAATGCAAAATTTCCAATAAGAAAAATAAATGGAGGGTGTCCTCCCAATGATTTTTTTACTCTAATAAAATACGAAATAGCAACCAAAAGTTGAATTTTCACATTTCAACTAGCATAAGAACCTTTATTGTAACATGTTATATGAATAGAAAAAATTCTAGTGAAGTGATTGTCCTATGCATATATACATTTATGTGTACATCTTTTATCAAATGCCTTCAGGCATTCAGGCAAAGTTAGATTTCCTTTGTTGGTTATTGCAAGAGAGGACACATCCCAGAGAAACTGTATGAGCATCTTAGAGGAGTTAGATGAGGCATTTTATGGAGTTTACGTTTGTACCGGATATTTCTAGGGAGGCATTGGGAAAGTTTGGATTAGCTCAGGACTGGATACTATCAAGAAATGGGGAGGGAGCGGGGGTGGCTCAAGGTTCGTTTCCTGGTGCCTTCTAAAAAGAGGACCAGCACAGAACAAACAGACACAGCAAATGCAAACAGTGAGGGGATGGGGAGAAATAAATTAAATTAATATTAAAAAAAAAAAAAGAAATGGAGCAGTTCATTAATTATTTTTATTATATTTGTATAGCTGAGTAAGATTTGTTTACGAGGCAGAAGTATGAAGCCAAGCTGGTGATGCCATTATAAAGAATGCAGCAGTCATTGAAGTTAAAACACAATTTCAAAACACACATGATTGTTATAGATTGAGGATGTTAAATTTTAGCTCCAGGGTAACCACAAAAATAATTTGTAGAAAATTTATAGTCAGAAAGAGTGGATAGGGACTCAAAATAATGCAATGAAAAAATCAAATTCATATGATAGTAGGCACTAATGAAAAAATGGAAAAGTCATAAAGGTATGACTTATAAAGACAAAATGGCAGAAGAAACTCCTGTATTGACAGTAGTTACTTTAAATGTAAATAGATTAAATTCTCCCAAAGACTGAGATTAGCCTGACCCAAATATTTGCTCTATACAAGAAACTTACATGAAAATAGGTTAAAAGTGAAAGAATGGAGAAATATACACCAAGCAAAGAGTAACCAAAAGAGAGCTGGGCTGGCTATACCAACATTGGATAAAATAGACTTTCCTTCTGAGGAAAAAAGAAGGCCACTCTATACTAACGCTAAAAAGGCCAATTCAATAAGCAGATATAATAATGTTAACTATAGATACACTTAATGCAGAGCCCCAAAATATATGAAACAAATACTGACAGATTTTAAGGGAGAGATAGTTCTATATTAATAATAGGATATTTCAAAACACCATCTTCAATAGATGGATAGAACATTTAGACAGAAGATATATAAGGAAATAAAAGACTTGAATGATTCTATAAACCAACTATATGACTTAACAGACATATATAGAACACATTACCCAAGAGCAGCAGAATACACATTTTTCTCTAGTGCACATGGTTCATTATCTAAGATAGGCCATATGTTAGGTCACAAAACAAGTCTCAATAATTCAAAAATACTGAAATCATGCAATGGAACAAAAGTAGAAATCAATAACAGAGTGAAAAATAGAAAATTCACAAATCAATGGAAAAAAACGAGAAGTGGACACGGCTCAACTGATGGAGCATCCATCTACCATATGGAGGGTCCAGGGTTCTATCTGCAGGGCCTCCTGACCTATGTGGTAAGCTGGCCCATGCACAGTGCTGCCATGTGCAAGGAGTGCCGTGCTACACAGGGACACTCCTGCGTAGGAGTGCCCCATGCACAAGGTGTACACCCCGCAAAGAGAGCTGCCCCGCATGAAAAAAAACGCAATCCGCCCAGGAGTGGCGCCACACACACAGAGAGAGCTAACATAGCAAGATGACACAACAAAAAAGAGGCGCAGTTTCCCAGTGCTGCCTGATAATGCAAGTGGATGCAGAAGAACACACAGCAAATGGACAGAGAGAGCAGACAATGGAGGGCACTGGGAGAGAAATAAATAAGAAATAAATCTTTTTTAAAAATGAATGAAATAAATTGCAAGGAAAATTAGGAAATATCTTGAGACAAAAATGAAAACACAAATAATAAAGCATATGTGATGCAGCAAAGGCAGTGTTTGACGGGGAAACTTTATAACTCTCTGAAGAAGATATATAAATGCCAATAGGCACCTAAAAGGTGCTCAACATCATTAGCCATTAGAGACATGCAAATCAAACCTGCAGTGGGATACCACTTCATATCCTCTAGAATGGCTACTATTCAAAACTGAAAATATTGAGTATTGGAGAGGATGTGGAGCAATAGTGATTCATTCATTTTTGGTGGGAATGTAAAATGGTGCAGCTGCTGTGGAAGACAGTTTGGCAGTTCCACAGAAGGTTTAGTATAGTATTAACATATGACCTGCAGTCCCACTTCTAAGTGTACACCCCGAAGAATTGAATGCAGGGACTTGAACAGTTATGTGCACATCAGTGTTCATAGTGGCAGTCTTCACAATTGCCAAAAGTTGGAAGCAATGCAGGTGTCCATCAACAGATGAATGCATAAACAAAATGTGGTATATATACCCAGTGGATTATTATTCAGTTGTAAAAAGGAAAAAAGTTCTGATACGTATGTCAGTCGGGATGAACCTTGAGGACACCATGTTAAGTGAACCAAGCAAGGCAAAAGATATCTGTGATTTCACTAATGTAAAATAACTAGAATAAGCAAATTCGTAGAGTCACATATTAGAATATAGGTTACCAGGGGCCAGGGTTGGGGAAGGGAATGGGGTGTGAATGCTACAATTGTGCATAGATTCTGTTTGGGGTGATAGAAGAGTTTTAGAATTGGATGGTAGTGATGGTAGCACAACATTGTGAACGTAGTGAACAGATCTTATATATTTGAATGTGGTTTAAAGGTGAACTTTTAGGATGTATATATGTTACCAGAATAAAATTTTTTTAAAAAGATAGAACTGCACAACACAAACAAGGAATTCTAATGTAAAGCAGGGACTATAGTTAATAGTACAATTTCAAAACAGGCATACATCATAGATATTGCAGGTTCAGCTCCATACCACCACACAAAAAAGCGACTATTGCAATAAAACAAGTCCACATGAAGTTCTTTGGTTTCCCAGTATATTTACTACATCAATGAGGCATGACTCAGGTTGAGTCTCTGCCCTCTTGCTGGGTCTGATATAAATGAAGATGCAAAGAGAGACACACACAGAGAAAGATAGCTTCTATTTTGATCCTTCTGTGTGAGAGAGGACTCAAGGATTGCTAGCAGTGAAAGCTTAAGCATGAAGCCCCCAAGAGGCTGGGCCCATGGAGCAGCTCAAGGCTGAGGAGACGAGCCTGGCCATATGCCTCATCACCACGTGGCAGGATGCCAGGGTTACCAGTAGCTGACTTTGGTGAGAAAGCATCTCTGATGGCGCTTTGATTTGGACATTTCACAGCCTCAGAACTATAAACTTTTGCCCTAAATAAAAGCCCCCTTATAAAAGCCATCCCATTTCTGGTATTTTGCATCAGCAGACCTGTGCAAACTAAAACAGAAATTGGTACCAGGAGAGTGCGGTGCCACTACACAATTACCAAAAATGTTGGGACGGCTTTATAAATGGGTACAGGATATTTTTTGAAGGAATTGTGAGATACTTGATAGAAAAGGCCTAGAATGCTTTGATGAGACTGCTGGTAGGAATATGGACCCTAAAGTTATTTCCAGTGAGGCCTGAGAAGGAAATGATGAAACTATTATTGGAAACCAGAGGAAAGGTGATCCTTGTTTTAAAGTGGCAGAGAACTTGGCAAAATTGACTCCTGAAGTTGACTGGAAGTCAGAATTTGAAATTGGCAAGCTTGGACATTTAGCTGAGGAGATTTCCGGATTAAATGTGGAAAATGAGACCTGGTTTCTCCTTGCAGTTCATAGCAAAATGTGAGAGGAAAGGGATAAGCTGAGAAATGAATTGCTGGGCACAAAGCAATCAGAAATTGATGTTTTGGGAAATTCTGAGCTTCTGGAAAGCAAGCTGCCAGAGGACAGTGCCCCATGTGAGGACTTAACTTGGAATGAACCAGCCATTTCCTTGCAAGACAGGATTAGAAATGCAGTTATCCAGAAAGGACTTACAGGAAGTCTTACTGTCTGACAGCCTGACCCCTCTTTCCTGCTTGCTAAATCAACAAGCTTTTGCAGGATCTGTATGAAAGAAACCATTGTCAGCCTAGACTAAAAGATACAGAAAAGGAAGAAATTGAAGGAGAAACCACTTCAAGAGGAAAACCATGGAAGCTGAGGTCTGTACTTGGGACATCTTCTCAGGCCAGGAGAGGGACCCCGTGCATGTGTACGGAAAGGGTAAGTTTAGCTGCCATTTAAGGAGGGTGGATCTTCCAACCCCTGCTTCAGAGAGAGTTTGGCCGCCCCAGGTTACAGGGAGTGTAGAGCACATTCCCCGAAGATTAGAGAGAGTTAGGTTGCCACCCCACTCTTCTGAGGGGGTTTAGACTGTCCTCCAGAGATTGGGGAAAGTGGCCATTACCCCAGTGCTCTTGGAGAGGGTGAAGTCTAGAGCTTGGTCGTCACCCAGATGCGTAATAAAGTAGAACCTAGAAGGTGGCTGCTAGGCAGGTCCTTGGAAGGGGTGGGCCCCCTTGGTGCCCCAAGGAAAAGCAATCATCTTTCTTTAGATGACTCTCAGACTGTGAAATCTAATGGAATATGTCCTGCAGATTTTTGGAACTGTTTGGGACCCATGATGCCTGTTTTCCCTCCAATTTCTCATTATGGTAATGACAGTGTTCATCCCATGCCTGTCCCTCCTTTGTATATTAGAAGTAGATAACTTGTTTTCTAAGTTTCACAGGTCTACAGCCAGAAGGGAACTTTGCCCCAAGACAAACTACAGGCCTATAACTGATTTTTATGAGATTTTGTAGATAGCATTGCTATGGAAATGTTCTAAGGCTTTTGGAATATGGTGATGTAATAAATATATCTTGCATATGGAAAGAAGATACCTTTTGGGATTCAGAGGGTAGAGAGTGACAGTTTGAATTTCGTGATTCCCAGGAAAAGATTATGTTCTTAAACTAATCCATTCCTGTGGGTGTGGGGCCCTTTTCTTGCATTAAATTCAGTTAAAGGGCCTTTGATTAGATTACTTGATACAGTCAATTTATGGCTTTTGATTGGACTAAGTCGGTGAGGCATGAGCCAGCTTGGATCTCTGCTTTCTCACTGCATCTGATATAAATGATGACACCCAAGCGAGAGAGTAACACAGAGAAAAGAAGCTGCCATTTTTGATCCTGCCATGTGAGAAAGCCCTCAAGCATCGCTAGCAGCAAAAGCTTAAGCATGAAGCCCCTAGAGGCTGGAAGCCAGAATTACCAGCCAGGATTACCAGAGAAAGCATCTCTGATGGTGCTTTGATTTGGACATTTCATAGCCTGGAACTGTAAGTTTTCACCCTAAATTAAAACCCCATTATAAAAGCCATTCCATTTCTGGTACTTTGCATTGGCAGCCCTGTGTCAAACTAAAACAACACCAATACAGTGTATTAATAATAGGGGCTGTATATGGAAACTCTATCTTCTGCACGATTTTTCTGTAGACTACAACTTCTCTAATAAAAATATAAAGAATGCAGCTGTCACACAGAAGAAAGGATTGTTAAGGTCACTTCTACGAGTATGGTATGGCCTAGTATAGAAACATTGTTTTATGTGGTCTTGTTCGTGTTCTCTTGGAAACAAATCATTAGCAGCAGAGCTGCTTTTCCCTTTCTCATTTTTCAACATAGCACTAATCCTAGATTAATTTCATTTTTGAGCTTCATGCTTTAAAATACTACTATATGGTGTAGACCTTCTATCAAGTCTCATAAGGATTGCTACTTTGCAAAATTGGTATATTTGATAAAAATATGCCAAAACCTATATTTATTTCATGACATTATTAAACCTAAAGTTAAAATTTTATAAAACCTAAAATACATATCAAATATGAAAACAAATTCCTGTTTCTCATAGCTAATCTTTACTGACATGGCTATATTTGCAGCTGCTGGAAGTCAGTTGATGAGCTAGAATGTTAAGAAATATCAAATACCTACACCATATGGTAGAAACTTACCAGTACATACTTCTTTCTTTTGGAGTGAGGTTTTCTCTCTAATGATGAAGTATGTATTTGTTCCTCATGCAATTCTATCGAATTCAATAAGGTTCTTTTTTTTTTGATATGGAGAAGGGAAAGGTGGTCTGCATGGTTTTTCCCATTATATTCCTCCAAATAGCATTCACTTATTCTTGGAAGTTATTTAAAACTCTTGATTTTTTCCACTCTTTTGTTATTGTGGTACATCATCTTCTATAACTTTCCTCCCCTATTGTGATTACAAATTCCTAGAGACCCAGTAAAATTTTAAGGCAGTAAGATATATGCCTCTACTTGTTCCTTTAAATAAAAATCAAGCTATTCTAAAGAAAGTTAATAAAGCATGGAGCAATCTGTTTTTCTAGATTTTTTAAATGTTCTTTTAAAATCAAAATTCTTTAGCTGTTGTTAATGAAAAGGAGGTCCTGTTTTCTTGGTGGTTCACAAAGAAAAATAAGAGACCCTTTGTTAGAAATCAAATGCTTTAAAATTTAAATATCACCATCATCATCTTGGGGGTTTTCTGTGAGTTAAACATTGTAGAGTTTTTTACTTATATTATCACTGATCATCACAACCACCCCATAAGAGTCGTATTCTCTTTCTCTTTTTGAAAATGAGGAACTTGAAGCTCAGAGGATGGTTAAATGATTTGGTCAAACTCACATCATTCTTAATAATTATGTGCAGAGCCAGGATTCATTCAAATGTCTGGCCCTACAGGTGATGCTCCTTGTTATGACTCATCAGTGATTCCCAAACTGGGCCCAGACCATGCCCCTTCCAAGGGGTATGGGTTAAACTGTGTCATATCGTTTCTATAGACATGGACATACACCTTCCCTAGCTTTTGATGAAAGTCATGAATTACAGAAGAAAAAGTTTAAAAATTGCTGCATTATACCATGCTGACTCCAACTAGTGTTTTTTAGGTTCTCTTCTTGTCTTTCCAGCCTTTTTCCTTTACCTCAACAATCATATGAAGGTCTGGAAAAGAGCTGTTATTAATAATCCATCACATATCAATGATCACTGTAAAAATCACAGACCCCAATGGCTTTTGTCAGAAAAACTTTAGTCTGGATCAAGAAAATATAAAATATGTGTATATATATGCATTTATGTATAATATGGGCTTTGTGAGTATTATTATAAAATAAATGCAAGTATCATTTAAAGAAACATTAAGCAAATAAACATGTTTAAATTTTATCAGTGTTATATTGAAATATATCTTAGACAAGGTTTTTAAAAATAAGTTGGAGGGAAGTGGATGTGGCTCAAGTGAGAGAGCTTCTGCCTACCATATGGCCGGACCTGGATTTGATCCCTGGGGCCTCCTGGTGAAAAAAAGAAGAGAAAGTGTGCCCACGCAGCAAGCCAGTGCCCACACAAGTGCTTGCATGGTGAGCCAGTGTCCTCGCACAAGTGCCTGCGTGATGAGCCAGTGCTCTGCGCAAGTGAGTCATGCAGCAAGATGACACATCAAGAGAGAGACAAGAGGAGAGTCAAGGTGAAGTGCAGCAGAAACCAGGAACTGAGGTGGCTTAATTGACAGGGAACCTCTTTCCCCAGAGGTTTCTAGGATCGAATCCTGGTGAATCCTAGAGGAGGAAAAATGAGAAGAGAAGAAAATACAGACAGCAAAAACAGCAGGGTGGGAGGAGGGGAAGGGGGGTGGGGATAAATAAATAAATAAATCTTTTTTTTTTTAAAGTTGGAGACTTTTGAGCCACTGAAGACCTCCCTTCCCCCACTTTTCCCCAATTTTAAGGTTGGATAGGAGAACGTTAAAGGGGAAGGGAACATGCTAAGTATGTTGGTTAAGAAAGGTAAGCATAGGTTGGACTTTATGGTCTGCTGGGTCCTGGGACTGGAAATTGCATCCCTGTATCTTACTGCCACTGCATCTCTGGCCCTCCCTTCCTTCCTGCCCCTCTTTCAGCACTCCTCTGCCCTCTTCTCTCTGCCTCTCCCTCTCACTGCTGTCCGTTCACCCTACTGCCTGCCTCTCCCTTCTTCTCTTTACTCTGCCCCACTTGGGTTTTCTCTTTCCCTTTCGGCCATTGCCTCTCCGTCTGCATTTTCGCTATGCCTGTTTCTGTTCTCTTAGGCTCTGCGTGTGTTGAGGAACGTGGCCTTTGGCAACTCTTGGGCTACAACCCTGATGCTCTTATTCTTACTAATGTAAAAAGAGTCTTTTGCAAAGTTGCATGGTGAAAAATCCCAAGGAAGAACTCTGAGTTGCTTGAGCCAACTATATCCAACGTCACTGGTGTGTGGGTGGAGCAGGGCATTGTGATTGGCAACTCCTCTGGAACACTCCACATGGAAGAGGAGCAGTTCTCCCAAACAGGGAAGAGTGGGATTACCAGAAGAAGGGTGCAAAAGGCGTTTGGGAGAACAAAAAATAGCCTATCCACTGTGCTGTTTGGATTTACATTTTTCCCAAGTTTGTTCCTAACCTAGTACTAGTGGCTAAAAAATGACATATTTCTTCCATTAAAAAACAAAAAACATCTTTCACCAAAAAAAGGTAAATTTTAATTCCTTTGAAACTGAACACAAGTATGAATTACTTAGAATTTCAAGAGTAATCTTTCTTAATTCAGAATACACAAACTTGTTTTTATAATAAAGAATGTCTTTTAGATCATTACCAACTTAGTAAAAAAATAAAGTGGCTGTTTTCTTTAGATATTCACCATATATTTTCCAAACAGCCTATTTTACAAAATAAGGCCTATGGCAGGTTAAATTCTGTTTATCGATTGTGGCAGTTTGATATTATTTATGAATTCCAAAAATATTGATTATGTCTGTAAACTGGTCTGTTTCTCTGGGCATGATACCCGTTGAAGAATGTGTTAGATTCAGCTGAGACATCTGATTAAATTATGTTAAGATTCAGGCTTTGAGTCAACCATGTCATTAGAGTGGAACTCAGCATTGAGTCCCACCTCCTTGGACTGATAAAACAGACTTTCACAAGGAAGTAGATAACGCAGAGGATCCTAAGGTCCCAGGAAGAGAGATGAGCGTTAGTCTACAGTTAGTATCCATTTCCTTGCCTTTTCCAGCTCTAGAGGCTGCTCACATTCCTTGGCTCACAGTCCCGCGGCACTACGATCTTTGCTTCTGTCATCACATCTCCTTCTCTGATTCTGACCCTCCTTCATTCTTCTTATAAGGATCCTTGTGATTGTATTGAGTCTACCAGGAGAGCCCAAGATAATTTTATCTTATCCTTAACTTAATCGTGCCTACTAATTCCCTTTTATCCTGTAACATACTCACATGTTATAGAGTGAATGGGAGATTATGAATTTCATCATTTGTTTCCCAAGCTCAGGTTCTTCAAGACCAGATTTTGTCCTCTGTGCTCTCCAGATAGCCAGCTGTTTCTTTTTTCATATTTGCATTTCTTTTAAGATAGTCCAATAGGGGAAAAAACGATAAATGTATCAAATCCTTTGATCCTTTGCCCAGGATTCAGAGTCACTAGAAATGATCTATATTTCTTTTAAAAAGTAAAACCACTCATCTCTTCAGGATTCAGTAGAATGTTCAGTGATTAGTAGTCATTGTATTTGGTAGATTAAGCATACATTCAGTCACTTTTTAGCATATACATTTGAGTGATCAGCCTAAAAAAGCTTCTGCTGTCCTGCAAGAGTCATCATTGACCACCCCTGGTCTCATTCGCTAGTTACTGTAGCATGTTGCAAGGATTCTTCACTCTTTAATATCTGTGAATGCTCAAAATTATTGAATGCATCTTTAAAAGCCCTGGATTAACTACTAAGAAAAGCCTGAGTGTGTTTATGTGTGTGTGTGTGTGTGTGATCATTCTAGCCATTAAGGCTCAATATTTATTATATTTTACTCACCTCTGAGTCCCTATCCTTCTCAGAGTCTTTATCTCATTCACTTTATTATTATATTCTTTTCTCCTCCCCTTCCTTTTTTTTTTCTCTCCCAGCCATTACTCCCTTCCCACCAAATAAATATCCAGAAGTCATGCTCTAAGTCATGCTCTAAATCTTAAAGTTCATTATATCTAGGAGAACCTCCCCCCCCCCCTTTAAAATCTCACTCAGAGTGCATTTGCTTCTAATTTAATAGCAGTTTTTACTAAGTTTTGTAATCCTTCAGTTCATGATAGGTTTAGGCATCTACTGTCCAATAAGGTAGCTGCTAGCCACATATGACTATCGAGCACATGAAATGGACCACTTATTGAGATTATAATATTTTGGATTTTTGGGGGGTAAAATAAAATATGTTATTAATTTCCCCTGTTTCTTTACTTTTTGCAATATGGCTACTAGAAAATTTTAAATCACTTAAGTGGATTGCATTTTATTTCTATTAGACAGCATCTTTTAGACACTGTAAACTAAAAGGAAATATGAGATTAATACAAAAGAAAAGGTAAGATAAATTATATGTTAAAAAAATACTAAAATAATCACAGACTGAGATCTTTTTGGGTAGGTAAAAGTACCCCTGCACATCTCTGTTGGCCCGGAAAGTATTGTTATAATATTATTGTACAGTCTGATGGAAGTTCATGAAAATTGACCCTGAATTGTCAAGAAAGGTTAATTATGCTTAGGATATTGCATTTTTGAAAGTATAGAAGTATGTAATATATTTCAGTACAAAATTCCATTAGGAAGAGAGGCAAAGTTAACAGTTTTATTGAAAACTTGGCTGGCTGGAGTGATTTGGTCCTTGGGTATTCCAAGAGGGTTAAATTTTATGGTAGCAGTGTTTTAGTCAGGCTAAGCAATAATTTTAGATAATTTTTATGGTAGGCAGTGAGTCCATCAAAGAATAAAAATGCTAAAATAGTCAAAAATCACTTTTTTATTCAGAAATTTTCTTACATTTTAACACAAAGTAGTCATGAAAAATCATTATTTCAAAAGGAATTATAAAACGATGTACAAACTTGATTTTTTCACTCAAGAAACTTTTGTATGTAGTGTTTACAATCTCAGTGCTGTGATGATGTATGAACAAAGCATATTGTGATTTATAGGACGCATAACTGTTATCTGTGAAAAGAAAATTGCTTTCCTGAGTTCTTGCTCTTATCAGGATACTTTGGCCCCTCAATGCATCAGCCCACTGAGGGCCTACAGGTACCTGAGGCACCGCTTTAGGGATTGTGAGACCTCTGCTTCTTACAGCAAGGATAGCCTAAGGAAATGAAAGCTAATACAGACGGATATGTGAGGACATTTTAGGTGATGTAAGAATTCCCTTTGTTTTGATTATTGTGTATAATTGCATTTTATTCTTTGTGTATTTTGCCTTTGGTTTACAAAAAGTCTGGATCTCTGAAAGATTTAGTGACTTTGCAGTTTTGTTTTTCTCATGAAGCACAAATTATGATTTCTGCAGCACATGCTTAACTTTTTTTTTTTCCTTGTATTTTCTCCAAAGTATCACCAAACCTCTTATTCAGGGTTAGTGTTAATTGACTTCAGTGAAGTCTGGTTAATAGTGTTACCATACACACAATCTTTTTTAAAAAAGTGCCACTAAATTATTACTTGTACTTTCAATAACATCGTTATTCATTGAGGTAATAAATGAATATTAAATATTTACAATATGCCAAGCCCTATGCAGCAGTAATACCATGAATCTTAAGCTAGTAGGAGAAAAAGTGATGGAATTACCCTTTTGGCTCTCTCAGCAGCACCCTGGGGGCTGGCAAGGACAAGCACCTTACAAAAGTTAGCAAAAAGAGATCAAGAGAAAGTGTTGAGCCATTTTCTAAGAAAGATTGGTATGACGCAAAAGCACCAGCAGTGTTTAAAGTGTGAAATATTGGGAAACATTGATTACAAGGACTCAAGGAACCAAAATTGTATCTGATGGCCTTAAGGGTCATTTTGTTTTTGTTTTTTATTTAATAAAGTTTTATTTTTCGAATATACATTTGATTTGACCTGTTCATGCATCATCACCAGCAGCTGAGGCATCTCCACCCTTGGTGTTTCTGGTGTAAATTACTTCTGTGTTGTGGGACCAGCTTGGTAAGTCCTTTCCTAAGCAGCTCTTCAGGGGCTGCCCTGGCCAGGGAACCACACATTGTCACTCTCTCAGAGACCACAGCAGGAGTTATAAGCTTCCTTACAGAGTTTGTCATAGGTGGCTTTGTAAAGCAAGACTAAGTTATTGAGTTTGTCCAGAACTTTGCCTTTGGACTGCTTCTTTTTGGCCTTATCTCCAGATTTGTTCACTGGGTCTTTGTCTTTTTGGCTGACTTTCCAGCATCTTTCTTCTTCTTGTCATCCTTGGGTGGCATTGTGAAGCTCAGAGAGCAGTTTCAGCCACTGCAACCTTGCTAAGATGTCAGACAGAAAGCACAGTTGTGTTTTCGAGATGACCCTTGCTGAGCTGCAGAATGATGAAGTTGAATTTGGAAAATTCAAACTAATTTCTGAGGATGCGCGGGGCAAAAACTGCCCAACCAACTTGCATGGCCTGGGTCTTACCCATGATGAAATATGCTACATGGTCAAAAAAATGGCAGGCCTTGATTGAAGCTCACATTGATGTCAAAACTCCCGACTTTCAATAGTGGCAAATAAAATGTTTCATTGGGAGGCAGGAGTGATGGAATTAGAACTAGCATACCAGGAATGGTACAAACCCTCAGAACATCTAATTTATGTAGCAGACTGTAATACTCACCCATGTGAACATTATCTTTTAGGCATATTGAGGAAGAATGGTTGAGAACCAGTTTTAGACAGTAACAGAACACTGTCACCTTAAAGCTGTTAACTATTTACCATGAAGAGTGTGTGTGTGTGTACATGCAAATGTGTGCAAATAAAAGATTTCAGTCATGGAAATTATGGTCCCTATCCCTAACCTTTTTTGGATGATGGTTAAAAAAAGCAGCTATAGACCGTCTCCCTGTGCGGGGTGGATTCACATTTGAACATAAACTCAAAATTTCACCTACAGTTTCTAGGTATTTACAGACTTGTTGAATTCCACAAAGTTGCCAGTGGTTAAGAACCCCTGACTTACGCTGATTCTAAATATACTCTTAGAGCAGGCTTGGCAAGATAAACTAGTTTGATATCTTTATTTTATAGATGATTCAGTTAAGACCCAGAATGGTCAAATGACTTGCTTAAAATTTAAATCATGCTTGCTTTTGCGTTTAACTTGCTTTATATTTTGATCTACTTTCCATACTTTCTTTAGTTGAGGAGGAGCTATAGATATATTAGGTTGTTTGTTATGATGTTAAAAAATATGGAGGAAAGATTTAAAAATTGGGGCTAAAAGGAGGGTATGTGTTATTTAAGTTTTATTTTGTGATATTTTGCTTTGGGAAATTGTTTCAGGTTTGTCCAAATGTAAGTCAAAAGAACATTTTTATTTGAAATAGCAAATAGAAAAGGAAAGAGGACATGTTCACTTTCAGATAATCTTTACATTATTTTATTGGGCTACATTCTCCAAGAGAACGTGAAGCAACATGTCTACTGTACACTTAAAATTTTCTCACCTGGAATATATTTAACTCCATCCTTTAGGGTCAGTTTTATTGTCTAGTTCTACCTTATTTTAAATACTTAGCAAAATAGAATAGCAACATTTCTAGGAGAAATATGAATAATGCAATTTTCTGTTAGTAATAATGAAATTTGAATTACCCTGCCTTGTCTTTTGTGTATGCTGGTATAAATATATCTGCCTAATTATCAATTCTTAGTTATAACTAGATTTTATAATTTTCAATGCTTTTTATCAGTCTCTGTGGTTGTGGAGATTTTCCTTGATCCTCTTTGGAAAGCTACCTAGACACTGGTAACATTAGTTTTTTTTTTCCTGGTTAGGTTTTAGTTTATGTATTATCCATAAATTTATTGCTGAATTTGCCTATAAGTAATGCTTATCATAGTTTCTAAACAGAGATGGGAATGCATGTATACTAGAACCAAAGACAAAAAATGCTGTTTCTCCATCTCCCAGGAGTGGGGAGACTACAGAAGACAGAACAAGTGAAAACTGAAGAATTTAAAGGTGTGTGAATTGATTCAAGCTAGGTGAGTTGCTCCCATAAGAGGCGAGGTTGGGATTTCCAGCTGTGAGGTTGTAGCAGTACTTCCATCTTTATACTAGTTAACTGTCTATCTATACTTCTTATTCTTTTCTATAGATTGCAGGTCCATATTCCACAATTCAAAACATTTCATATTTTAAAAAGATAGTTTGGCAGTTTCTAGTATCCTTACTACACAACTCAGCAATTGTACTCCTTGATACTTACCCAAGAGCAATGAAGACATATGTCTGTACAAAAACCTTTCTGAATATTTATAGCAGCTTTATTTATAATCACCAAAAGTTGGAAACAACTCAAATCGCAAAAGCATTATGCTAAGTGAAAGAAGACCTGACTCAAAGGGTTACATACTGTACGATTGCTATCATATGACATTATGCAAAAAGTGAATCTATAGGTACAAAAATCTGATCAGTGCTTGCCATGGACTGGGGTTGGGGTAGGAGATTGATTACAGAGAAGCATGAAGGAA
This sequence comes from Dasypus novemcinctus, assembly GCF_030445035.2. NCBI lineage: Eukaryota > Metazoa > Chordata > Mammalia > Cingulata > Dasypodidae > Dasypus > Dasypus novemcinctus. Next base: position 11,731,315 of record NC_080701.1, read on the forward strand.
CTTTTTGGCATGATGGAAATGTTCTACATCTTGATTGTGGTGGTGGTTGCACAACTGTATAAGTTTGTTAAAATTCACAGAATTGTATACCTAAAAAGGGTGAATTTTACGATATGTAAATTGTGCTTCAGTAAATAAGCATTAAATAAGAAATGGCACAGTACCTCTGTTATAGTTTATATAACATCTCCTTGGAGTTTGAGGCTGTATTCTGTATTCAAACATTAATATACTTTGCGGTGAGGCAGATGATAGCTATATTCATTAAGTGGGTCAAGTGTTGCTGCCAAAAGCTTTTTGGATTTTAGATTTGTGAATAAAGAATTGTGGATTGATGGCTGTAGGAAAAGGGCTACAAGTGTAGAGCATTAATATAAAACTATGGCCAAACTATTTTGGATCAAATATAACTTTTACTTGTTCAAACCACTTGTTGTGGAGCAAACACTGTGATAGTAAAAAACTGAATGTCCCTTTCCTCCCAACCCCCATCTGCTATTATGGCATATAGTTAGTTAATGGCATGGGTAATAGTGGGCAGTCCAAGCACCCAGGCTCAGTACATGACTTCACAATCTACCATGCTTAGAACAAGAGCCCCCTCCCCCTTTCCTGTTTTCTTTTAATGTATCAAAAAGTTCTTTCCTTAAAACAAAAAAAGGAAAAAAAAGAAAAATGATAAGTGCTGGTGAGGATTCGCAAAAATAGGAACACCTTAATACATTGTTGATGGGAATGTAAAATGATGCAGCTGCTGTGGAAAACAGTTTGGCAGTTCTTCAAAAAGTTAAACACAGAACTACCATATGACTCTGCAGTCTCAAAAGAATCGAAAACAGGGACTTGAACAAATATTTGTATACCAATGTTTAAAGCAGCATTTTCCCCAATAACCAAAAAGTGAAAGCAACCCAAATGTTATCACCAGATGAATGGGTAAACAAACAAAATGTGTGTGTGTATACACACCTAAACAGTGGAATATTACTCAGTCTTAAAAAGGAATGAAGTTCTGATATATGCGACAACAGAGATGAATCTTTAAGGCATCATGTCAGACACAAAGGATCAGATATTGTGTGATTCTGCTTATATGAGTGGAGAGGGGAGATGAGGAGTTAATGTTTTCAGTGCCAAATTTCTTGAACTTGATAATTGTTTTTAAGGTTACGTAAATGAATATCCTTGTTTTTAGGAAATGTTCATGGAAATATTAAGTGCTCAAGGAGCATGACACATACAACCTAGATTTTTAGAAAATAGGTAAATAGGTAGATAGACGTATGGGTGTATGGATAGATGAATGTGTTGTGGATGGGAGGAATGATATGGCAAATGTGGCAAAATGTTAAAAGTTGGTGAATCTGGGTGTCTAGGGGTAGAGTTATGTTGGAGTTCTCTGTATGGGTTTTGTATTATTTTTGCAACTCTCCTTTGTACTTCAAAATAAAAATAAAATAAGAAAACTTAAGTCCTTTCTTCTGCAGCGTAACCTAACTGTCTTTTTCTTTTCTTTGATGTACTGGGGCCAGGGTTGAACCTGGGACTATGTATGTGGGGAGGTGGTGCTCAACCACTGAGCCACATCAGCTCCCTGACTTGGTTCCTTCATTTGTTTGCTTGTTGTTTGTTTTTAGGAGGCCTGGAACTGAACCTGGGACCTCCGAGCCACATTCACTCCTGGTCATTTTCCTTTAATGTATGGGCATACTTTGCAGAATGTCTCATTGGTTCACAATTTCTCTTGACTTTCAGTATCTAATTTCAGACAATGTGTGCATCTCTGTATCTCCTAATGCAACCTTTTTTGGCCAGTATGTATTTATATTCATGTCCCTAAATTTTAGTATCTGCATTTTAAACAACAAAAAAAATTGGCAGGAAAAATCTTGAGTTGCATTCCAAATACACTTGGCAGGATGTTGGAAAATATATTTAAATGATTTGAAAAGCCTCATAAGTGTCCGTAACAGGATGTGTGTGTTAGATGCTGCTGAGGCTGAGAGGCCATATTACTACATACATAGGAACTGTATTTATTGATTTCATTATATGTTCTGGCAGAGCCTTTGTTATACATGAATGTTATATTATGTCTTAGAAATGTTCTAGGACATTCATTGAGGTTTTTGTGTTGACATGTAATATAACAATTTTTTTAATTTAAAAGTTGTCTTGAAGAATAATACAGTTTCTGGGAATGTTTTACCTTAGAAGATTTGTTTTCAGCTGTCCTGTCAGAGGTGGAGTATCTCCCTTTTACTAAAAATTTGGAACATTCTTCTCAACTAGTAATCTTATTAGTTTATGTCTAGTTTCAGCTTAGGTGAGCTTTGTCCTTAAAAAAATATTCTACCAACAAAATAGTATTATCTGTAATTAAAGATCAAAGTTATATAGAATACCACATTTTCCCCTGAAAAATCTGCTTTCATTCAGCTTCTCATGAAAGCTTTACCAAGCTTTAGAATTGTTAACCAAGTAAATAGTCCAGGTTGGGTAAGATTGCTTTATTGCTTATTCTACAGTTCATAAGGTACCACTTTTTAACAGTTTAGCACAGGGTTCTTTTTGCTTTTTGTTTTTTTCCCCCAGCTGATGTTTTTTTTCTTAAAGGCTATTTAGGGCAACATTAAAACTGTCTTGGAAAATATCTGACCAAGGTGAAGAATCAAATACCAGTGAGAATTTTTGAGCTAAAATGTCAGAGATCATTTAAACTTTAACCTTCATTTGCTAGATAACCACAAAATAGAGGCTCCCTGGAAGATAATATGGCTTGCCAGTGGCCATACAAGTAAATCAGAGCTAGAACTCAGTCCATACCTTATATTGTCCAGTCTTGTGTTTTTTCCTGTATTTTTGCTGATGAATTAGTTGTTTGGTAATCATTTGGGGAAAACAGTTTATTTTGCAGAATTTTAGCAGTGATAATATTAAGAGTAAGAAGAATATTGAAAGTAGTTTTTTTAGGGTAAAAGGTGACTTCTTAAGTAGTGATTAAAACCACTGTAGATTTTGCCCATATAGGCATTGTCTTACAACCTTCTTCTCCCTCCCTGCCTCCTATCAACCTATCTTACAGGCTCTAGCTCTGTGAGTCTGCTCAATTTGCTTAATTCATATCAGTGAGGTCATATAATATTTGTCCTTCAGTGCCTGGCTTGCTTCACTCATCATAAGGTCTTCAAGATTCATCCATTTATCCCACGTGTTAGTACTGTATTCCTTCTTACAGCAGGGTAATATTTCGTTGTGTAGTGTATATACCACAATTTGTTTATCCAGTCATCTGTTGATGGACATTTGGGTTGTTTCCAGCTTTCACCAATAGTGAATAATGCTACTGTGAACGTTGGCGTGCATATATCTGTTTGTGTCCCTGCTTTCAATTCTTCTGGATATGTACCCAGCAGTGGGATTGCTGGATCATATGGCAGTTGTATAGTAGCTTCCTGAGGAACTGCCAGACTGTCCTCCATAATGGCTGCACCATTCTTCATTCCCACCAGCAGTGGCTGAGGGTTCCCATTCATTCACTTCTTCTCCAACACCTGTAGTCCTCTGTTTTTTACTAGCTGCCAGTCTAATGGATGTAAGATGATATCTCATTGTAGCTTTGATTGGCATTTACCTAATAGCTAGTGATGTTGAGCATCTTTTCATGTGCTTCTTAGCCATTTGTATTTCTTCTTTGGAGAGGTGTCTATTCAGATCACTTGCCCATTTTTTAAATGGGTTGTTTGTCTCTATTTTTGAGGTGTGGGATTTCTTTATAAATGCTGGATATTAGGCTCCTTTCAGATATATGGTTAACAAATATTTTCTCCCATTGAATAGGCTGCCTTTTCACTTTCTTGACAAACTCCTTTGAGGTGCAAAAGTTTTTAATTTTGAGGAGGTCCCATTTATCTGTTTTTCTTTTGTTGCTTGTACTTTGGGTATAAAGTTCATGAAGACATTTCCTAATACAAGATCTTGTAGATGCTTCCCTACATTATCTTCCAAGATTTTTATGGGACTGTTATTCTACTATAGACTTATTGTGATTCTAGCAATAGAAGAACTTGCCATTGATGTGGAGGCAGTGGCCACGGGAGGTTCTAGGGGAGGAAGAGGAAAAAATAGGTATAGTATGGGGGCATTTTCAGGACTTGGGAATTGTCCTGAATGACATTGCAATAACTGATATAAGCCATTATATATCTTTCATAATTTACAGCATTATGCAGGACAGAATGTAAATTACAATATAAACTATAATCCAGGCTTTAGTGACAGTGCTCCAAAATCCGTTCAGCACTTGTAACAAATGTACCACACTAATGAAGGATGATGTTAATGTGGCCAAGTGTGGGATGGGTAAGGAGTGGAACATATGGGAATCCCCTATATTTTTTATGTAGCATTTATGTAATTTTAGTGTATTTAAAAAAATTTTTAAGGTATACAAGAAAAGTAAATAAATGCCTATCCATAAAAAATAACAACACCGTAGAGCAGCACAGTTCAATAAAATGTCTAATTTTTCTCTGTGCTATCTACACTGGTAAGCATTGCCTATTGCATACTCGAAATATAGTTAATGTGACTAAGGAATGGAGTTTTTATTTTTATATAATTTTAATTTTAAAATAGTCATGTGGGGGGGCTATTAGCCATTAATGAACAGAACAGTTCAGAAGTTTTGTTATTATAGCACAGTTGATGTTTAATAGTTAACTAATGTTAAGTTGTAGAAAACAATAGAGGGAAAGGATATTCATCAGGAAAGTATTAATGCTTTGCTCAAACCTATAATTTCAAGACCCTAAATTATTCTGTGTTTCAAATGGATAAGGGGTGGTTTTACTGTGATCATGGATCTGGTTTTAACCAGTGGGTATGGACTTTAGGCCATTGTCAGAATGAGTGAGAAGATGGGTAGGATTTAGAAGTAAGAAGAAGGCATTCAGAATGCTGATAACTTTGTAATTGTCTCCCAATTGTCTGAAAATATTCATGAAAGATCACAGAGAGAAAAAGTAATTCAGGAATCCTTGGGGCCAGTATTTACATATAGTAAAATAAAGGTCTACCTAGAAATTGCCTTTGGTGCAAGGCCTAACATTTGCCATTAGGTTATTTCCTGATGCTTTAGTTAAATTCCTTCCACAGTCATTATAGCAGGTTCTAAATTTTCCAAACCTTTTAGTAAAAACACGGTGGAATTTGTCATGTAAATTAATATTTTATTTCCCATATAGCCAGCTGTCAATTTAGCTAGAGATTCAGTTCAACTCTTAAATATGCTGGAAACCTTGATGAGAAAGTATCTATATCGGACTTGAAAACTCATGGTACTACTGAGCATTGGGTAACATTAAGGGTTCCTACCTCAGCCTAACTGAGATTCTTTACTGAAGTCTTTACGTAGCTCTTCCCTCGAGGTGTCTAATAAGTTCAGGAATTAAAACATGCCGTGGCAAACGGAAAGTGCAGTGACCATTTGATTAGACCCAGAATGGATTTTCTTCATTTCTCTTTCCTTGGCCTAAAGAGTTCAAACAAAGTAGAAAGTAAATAGTATCTGTATATTGTTTCTTGTACATTTTTCCAAGCTCATCTGAAATCCTTTAAAACAGTTTTGATGGAAAATTTTGTCTCGTTTTTTTTCACTTTGTTTAACCTATTTAATGCTAGTAATTATCATTGTTTTAAATATTCTATTTTTATTATTCTTTTCTTTTGCCTAGGTGACTTCTTCAAAAGCTCAGTTTTAGTTAGTTTTATACACATATATTAGCCTAGTTCAGAACTTGACAGTGGATTCATTGAAACCGTAGATAATTTACTTAACTACCCTGGTGCCAGTTTCATTAACTGTATGTAAATATGCTGCAGATGATCACTTAGGGGGGTGATTCTGAAATTAGGGGTGGGATGGCAGGGAGAAGAGTGGCTTTGAAATTACATCCTGCTCTTATTGCTTATAATGAGGAATGTTACTGATAGGTGTTTATTATGCATGGTTTGAAAGTACAGAAAAGTAAGGTCAGATTAATTTTTTAGTCCCTTATTGCTTTAATAATTTGTGATTTTCTATTCATAATCTTTCTTTATATTCCATCTCAATAAAATCAAATGACTTGTTTTTATTAAACTAAGTCCACTTTCCTTTTATCCTGTCAGCTGCTGAGAAGGAGAATAGAAACCCCTTAAAATAATGAAATTGAGATTAGTCAGTAATCATGACTTCTGTTTATTGATGTAGGTTTCCTTCATTTTTATTTTTAAAAGTACTTTTGTCTTTAAGTGAAAGAGAAGTTGTTTTTGACTTAGAGTTGTTTGTGTCTCAGAGAAATAGAAAGTTTTATTGTTGACCTTCATTCTGATAACAAAGCTTTTTAAACGATTAACTCACGCGCGCGCGTGTGTGTGTGTGTGTGTAGGTTTATCATGTATCATATCATTAGTTATTTGAGTAATAAAAACAACTTAGTCTTTGGAAAGTAAACTTTGTTGCTTGCTCATTTTTTATCCCACTTTATTCTAATCAAAGAAAAATATTTTAAGCCATCTATTTTCTCCATTCCAGGCTGCTATTATCTTGACTATAATTGCCTGGTTTCCTTTCTGGCTGATCTATTGCTAGTCTTTATCAGGATGTTATTAAAGAATATAAATGGTCCATAGAGCACTGTATGCTCAGCCAGAGTATTTTCAAATCCTCAGTTGAAATGAAACAGAACTGGTGGTTTGATTGTGAAGTAAGTAGCTCAGATGTTGTTAGAGTGTGTAAGGGACTCTAAATTCATTATGTTCATGAGGGACTCTAAATTCATTACGTTGGTTGTTCCTGCGAGGTGGCATTTGAAAAATAGCTTCAACTATTTATGCATTGTGGTCCTTGGGCACCAGATAGTGGATGTTGGAATGTATTGCAGAAAAGCTGATTAAAGTGCTAGGGTCTCTAAGAATAAGAGTAGAAAGTTACTTGTAATGCCTGTGTCTGCCTGTTGGTTGCACTTATATACTTCCTTTTGAAAACTTTGGTTTCAGCTTATCTAAGAGGGAAAAACATTTTTGCAAAAATGTGCCTTTTGGTGAAAACATCAATAAACTATGCTTGATGAGAAGTTTATGTTGTTGGTTCTGATTTGAACTCTGGGGATCCCAAAGGCTTTGCAGTTATATTAACTATCTGTTGGGGTCATGTTTCACTATAACTTAAATTTCAATAGTAGCTACTTTCATGTCACAATCTTAATATGGTTTTACTGCATATTAGTGAGTTTATACGTATGCCAAAATATAAACTATGTCAGAATTCATTATTTTTTCCTCCCTCCCACCGTTTTACAATATTTCCTCGTTTTCATTATAAGACTTAAACTTCTTGGCTTAGAGAAGCATTCATGGTCTTTCCATTTCTTTTCTACCTCGTTCCCCTGTAGGTGTCCTTTGCTCCATCTTTGCAGAGCTACCATTTCCCTTCTCGTTTCTTTTGCTTAGGTTGCTTCATTTTCTCCCACCCTTCTTCACCTGAGGAGTACCTGTTTTACCTCAAGAACCCTTCTTCAAAGACCCCTTCTTTGAATCATAGTTATCTTGCCTCTTATTGTTACCATTTAGACTAGTCTGTAAGTCTTACAGCATACTTCCATAAGATTTTTTCATACTGTACTGTAATCATTTGCTTACTTGTCTTTCTCCATTAATAGAGCCATATTCCTTGAGTTGAGAGACAATAGTGTTTTATCATTTTCTATTGGGCACATAGGCTTTTGAATAAATATATGGTGAGTGATTTAATGAATGACTCTTAAGTCCATAATTTGATTTACTTAGATCTTGGTTCTTTTAATGTATTGGATAATATGGGTTTTGCTACTTTCCTTACAAGGAGCATTTTAAATAAATGTAAACATTGCTACCTAAAATGTTTAGTAAAGGTAGACCTTTGGAAGGGAAGGCAAGAACATTGTTGACTAGAGGTTGGTAATTTAATACTGTCAATGAATTAAGGAATCTGGAATACAGTTTGTGGGAAATTTGAAAGACCAACTGCTTTTGCCATGAAATCATACATTTTAGCTTATTGGTGTATATTGTTGAACCTGTGCTTTAATGGTGCATAAAATTTCCTTAGGAGAGAATAATTGTACACTTTTTCCTTTTTTGTAAATATCCAGTTTGTTATCATTTCTAGATCTTAACCTAATCTTAATCCAAGGGGTAAGGTGAAAGTTTAAGCTAAAAGAATATTTACTAATGATGGTTTATAGAATTTAAACATAGCTTGGTTAGCATGAGATTTCTAAAGTACTTTCACCAATATTCTGCATTTTGTACCAAAATAGAAACAAAAGGCAAATAAATCCATATTTATAAATAATATTTAAAAATAATTTAAGTATATTTCATAATAGAATTATAACATTCTCATTTAATATAGAATTTTAGTTCTTATATGTATACTTTCTATTTACTTTTATATAATTATTTGCTCAGGTATTTTTTATAATTATTTCTTTAATGATGTAGCAAACTGAACCAGCATATTATAGCTGAATCATAGTCTTGGCCATTCTTTCTATTTCTTTAATGACCAAACATTGTATTATTAAAATTCCTTGTCCTTTAATTGAGCTTGCAAAAGAAACTTGTTTCTTAGATCTTCAATACCCTAAGAAATTTATTATAGGAGTTTTTAATTTAATTATATTTCTATTTTCAGTCTTTGTGATACATTAAAAAATTCATTCTGAAAAGATAAAATGTGGAAAATTACCTGCATCTCAAGAAGTTGGATTTCTGCTCATTCTCAGAGACTTTTGCTTCCTTTCTAAAAATATTTATTGTTAAAATTGGGTATTGATGTTGTATGAAGTATAAAGATTACAGTACTTTTAGAATATCATGGCCATTTAAGAATGTATTCACTGTTCGGGTTTTGGGAGCGCTGCCTCCAAGAGGTTCATAGCATTTGGTACGTACTTCACATATTTCTAAGTCTACAGTCCTACCCTATCTCATATCGTGGCAAAGGCTTCATGGGTCTGATATTTGCATTTTCTACTGCTGTAATGCTCAACAGTGGTAATAGTGTTTTTTTTTTTTTAACTTTCCATGTCATTACAAATAAAACTGAGTTTTTTGAAGACTAGTAATTTGTACCTTTAAAAAAAAAACACATTATTTTGCTTTTGTCTCAGAATGTATTATGCCTCACAAGTATTCTGTGACAGCCTGAATAGAAAAGGGGGGAGGGGACATTGTCTTCAGCTGGCATGCTGTTATCAGAGGGAATGTGTTTCTGGACACGAGATTTAGCATTCATTGGTTGTCTCAAGAAAGCTATTTCATCTGAGGATTGGACAAGAAGCTGCGTCAATTTGCTGCCCGTCTCCAAGGCACTGGTGATGCTGCCTTCACAAGCTGGCTAACGTCACGGCTCCATCACCCAGCGGGGTGTGGACTCTCTTTTTCTGTTCTTCTCTATTTAGTTCTCTGTTTGCTGCCTACTGCATTTCTTAATCTGTCTTCTGCCAGATGCTAACAGCATGATATTTTGCAATCATCTAGGTGAATACAAGAAAGACGAACTCCTAGAAGCTGCTAGGTAAGTGATTCCATTCATTTTAAGTGAGTATAATGCATTTAAGAGAGAAAAGGGGGAGGGCAGGTGGAGGACTATAAAAATTATAACATGTTATTGTCTTGCTTGAATTTTATGCGATAATGCCAATAAGACTGTATTCTAAATTTGTGTATACTTTATTTTATATGATTAGTGTATTTAAGGATAACATCTTTCAATATGGAGATGATTATAAGGTTAATTTTATTTGGAACATTTCTTAAGGTACCTGCAAACCTTAGTTACCTAGCTTTTCAAATGATATTTTTGGAGTATTTAAATGACTAAATCTTTATTTTCTTCTGAAAATTTTTCTAGCAAACCTTGAATGAGGGGCATAAAGTAAATGTTAAAATTCTCATTGGTTTTCTTTTGTTCTTGGTCATTTATAATTTAATTGCTTAGCTTTTTAAAGCATTGTATATGTATTTCTTATTCCAGTGTTTTAGAGCACATCAGAATAAAGTTTGTTTGTAATTAAGAAGGTAAGTTTATACAGAAAAATAAAACAAAAATGTAAAAAGCTACTTATCCAAGACGTGCCACTATATGATGACTAACAGGATTTAATTAGAAATATATTAATTGAATTGTCTACAGCAAAAGAGTCATAGTGATTCATATAAAAGAAGTCAAAGCAAACTAAGATTTATTTCCCTCTCTTTTGTGAAAATATCCATACTTATAAGAAGCTCTATAATTTCATAGGAATTGACTGATTACCTTTTTACAGGAGTGGTAATGAAGAAAAACTAATGGCTTTACTGACTCCTCTAAATGTGAATTGCCATGCAAGTGATGGACGAAAAGTAAGTTATTTAAAATATAATATCCTCTTCCCTGATTTATTTTCACTTTGCAATTAAATTTTCAGAGTTGGAAATATATATATATATATATATATATAGCTGTATATTTACTGGCATCTTTTCATTGCAAAATGAAATGCTGCTATATCTGATATTGGCAGTTGTAACATATTCATAGACCTGGTGAAGCACACATCTTGAGTAAGTCTTTTAAATGTCAGACACTGAAAGTTGTTACGTAGAATTGCAGTTTTGTTGGTGATTAAAACTGTAACATACATTATTTTCCGTGTATGATAGTGGACGTAAGAAATATTTGTTTACGTCCTTTTTATTCATCTTTGTTAGGTTATTTGCCATTTTGATTTCTGAATTGGCAGGTGATTTATTTGTTAGATACCAATGCTTTTCTGTTTAAAGCTGAGAAGATGTTGCTAATGATTTTTTTTAGAACTTTTAACAGTGCTCTTTTTCTGTTTATTATTGCCTAAGTTTCTACTGTGGTGTATTAAAAGAAAATAGATTAAAGCAGAGAGAACTATTCTGAATTAATATCAGTTGTCATAAATGTAAGGTAATATATAAATGTATAGCTGGGAACTTTATTAGCTGCTTCATATTCTTGCTTAATATAGACTGAAATGTAATTCTTTACAGCCTTTGGTAATTGCAAAGTTTTATAATTATTTACCTAGTAGACATTGAAAACCAAAGTACTACCAAAGCCTTTTAAAAAATATAATCAATTGAGTTTCGAATGTTAAAAGATGACTTTCATATCTTAAAAACCTAAAATATTTTCAAAAATACACTGTAAATATTGAGGAAAATCATCTTGCACTATATTTTCAAAGAATGAATTCCTTTGAAATTATTTATAGTGAAAATATGCTATGGCAGATATCAGAATGGATGGTACCCACTTAGACTTAATAAACTATTTTGCTATTAAAAACACAATCATCTTTCTGTGAGTGATAATTTTGTAGATTAAATTACTCAGTTTTCCTTGACTGTCTTCTCAATTTTGCCCCATTCTAATGAAATCCATATAGTAGTGGCAAGGTATTGAGTCTTTCAGAGTATATATATGTTATTATTGTAGATGCTTGTATATTATTTCAAATGGCCCAATTACTGTTTAGTTTCTCTGAATAATTTGGGGGAGACTTCTAATTTCATGGAATGTTGAATTATTTATAGCAGGCTATCTATATATATATATATACTAGGAAAAATTTACGCAGTACTATTACCGACATTTTGGAGGTGTTTTTTAAAAGATAACTGCTCATTTTTCCTAAGATTTTGAAGTGCTTTGGGGATTTTAACACTCTAGTGTATACTTTGAACTCCAGATTTTGTTTGGATCCTTTCAGTAAAGTGGTGACCTCTATCACTGTGCAGAAAAGGGCCTTTTAATCTATGGTAAGTCAGCTATGCCTCTTAGACATAATTCTTTTAGAACTCAGCATATTTCACTTTTCCATAGCTGTTTTAGTACTCCAGAATTTATGTGAAATTACTATAGCAGGAATCTATTTCCATACCAGCCTCATTCCCCAATCCTTACTTACCCTTATAAACCAACAGTCCCATTTCAAATTTCTGTAAATCCTAATAATTAAGGGGCATGAACATTGATTCTTAACGAATTACCCTCTTCCCTCTGCCTTGCTCCCTGCGCAAATGTTTAGAATTCCTTTATTTTTCCTCCTCCCATAGGAGGATGTAATATACTTCCCCCTTTACTTTAACTGGAGCTAACGTATTTCTCGTCCATATTACTGTAACTTCTTACCTGTATTGCTCTTATGGCTTTTAGCACAGACTCGTGCATTGTAGTTACTCATACATGCTTTTTTTTTCTACTCATCTGTTAGCTTTCTTTTTGTTTTGCATTTTGCATGTAGCAGAAGCTTAGGGTACAAATACCCTCCCTGATAAACATAATTTTATCCTCCGAGAAAAGCACTTGCACTCTGCGGCCTTTAGAAAATTAAATCAGAAGTATGTGAGTGGGGTATTGTATATTTTCTATTATTACTATTATTCTTTTTCTTTTGGAAAATTATACCATGAGGAAGAATAAAATATTTTAATGTATAAGACATTTTTTGAGAAGATACCTCAATTATTATAATACTAGAGGATTCATAACATATAGAAAATGCAATACACCTCCAAAATGTACTGTCTTCTCAAACTAAACTAGATAGGAAAAGAAAATTAGACTTCAGCATTTATTAAGTTTTAATGCTGTGGCATAGAAAATCACTCACAATTGTCCATTTCTATGCAAAATGCAAATACAGTATCATAATTAAGATTGAATAATGTTCATATTTACATATTATTGCCAATTATGTCATAGAGTAGTTCTTATTAAAATGTACCCGTTTCAGTAAAGCTATAATGCGGTACAGATTCTGGTGACTGGGACAAGATCCTTTAATTATGAAATATCTTGTGTTCTTGGTGTTAGGGTTTTGAAAATGTATAAGCAAATGTAGTGGCTAAATTATATGCATCTCTCTTAGATACTTGTATTTTTTCAGACCATTGCTTGTGTTTATCTAGAATTAGGAAGTCATTTGTATATTAATGAGAGGATAAAGGTACATTTTTCATATATAATAAGTTATTCAGGTATGTAAAGTTTTATTTATTGAATTTGCATTTTACAGCATACTGTGGTATCAAATCCCTTTTTTTTTTTGGAGATTTTTAAAATGAGTGTATTAATGCTTAATTCAGCCTTTGCCTAGCTCTTTTTTTGCTGCTGTGATTTCTGGTATGTAAATTTAAAATGCCCATGAAAATGTCAGCTTTGTAATGTTTAAGAAAAGAAATGTTCCTTATACATTGACTAGTACAAGGAACTAGGGAGGAACTAGAGTGGGCGGAGGATTTGCCTAGAGATGTGTGGGGGTTTTAAACTTCAGTTATCCTTTTCAATGTACTATATGGGATACTACAATGACAGTGTAAGTTTTAAATGGTCTCTTTAATTCTACGCTGTGGCTTGGTGATTAATTAGATAATATGTGAATGGTTAATATTTTTATTTACTACAGACATTTATTTTTCTAACCTTTAGAATTCTGAAAATAGTGAATTAACAATAAGGTTTTAAGTAATTTACACTGTTTATTAGGATTTTGCTTTACATGTAAGTCAGAGTTGTAGTTTAGCTCATCTAGAAATTCTCAGATTGTATTTTTCCTAAAAAAAACAAAGGCACAAATTTCTTGGATAATATTTAATTCTAAACTGTTACTTTCTTACAATTATGTATGTGCTCTCAGTCATAGCCACTTTAGAAACACAGGGACATAGATATAATGTACTCTTCTTCTATTTCCTTCCCATTTCGATTAGCCATAACATTGCACAAAATTCCTTATTTTAAATTGCAGTGAAGTGCAACCAGAACCTTCTAAAGGCTTGTTCCTTTTCTAGAATCCTCTCTTCCTATTTTTTCAAACTACACCCATTTTCTTGACCTCTAATCAACCTTTACAATATTTTCTGTCAATATCAGGCAATTATGTAAATGTTGTCACCCTGTTTGATATCTAAATTTAAGCTGGCGGTATTCTCTTCTTTTTAATATTAATTTTCATAAGGATTCCTTTTTACACAAATGAAAGTAAATATTAGAATATAACTCAAATTATTTCAACACTCAACTTCCTTCAGAGTTCTTTTTTGTCCGTCTCTGCATTATTTCTCTTTACTGGCTGCTTTTATCCCCTTGCAAAAGAAATGCCTATGTAATCTCCCTCCTTATCATTACAAAGAGCAGGTTGGGATTGGGGATTATTGTATATATTCCCAAATATGAATAATATGTATCTTTATATGCATCTACTATGTCTACTATTGCTGTGTTTTTATGTCACCAACTATTGAAAGCAGTATTTCATTGATGCTTTGCTTATGATATTTTCAGTGTAATTTCTGGTATTTTAGGTCTCTTTCTGCTCCTCTCATTCAATGAATACTCAGTATCCACTACATATAGGTCTGTGCTGAGTGTCATGGATGTAAAAGAAATACATGGTTAATGGTACTCATTCACAGTACTCGTTCACAAGGAGCTTAAAATTTGGTCATTAGAATGATTAAAACATTACCCAGGGTGGTGAAGCTAAACTGCAGCAAAAAAAAATGTGTGATTCCCTTTGCTGTGACACAATTATAAAGTGTAGACTTAAGATGAGATTTTTAATTTTTAAAGCATTAGTATTTAGACATGTGTGCCCTTTTGTAGGAAACCGCAAATTTAGATGAACAGGCAATTGGAGACGTGTGATTTAAATGTAGAAAGATTATAACTAAAGGATTTCTTTAAATGTCAGGTTTCTACTGTGAAAATGTTTGCTTTCATAAAATAGTTAATAAGAATAAGACTTTGGAAACAGTGAAAAAGTTAAGTATTTAAAAACTATTTTCAAATGGAGAGCACTCTTGAAGACACCGTGAAAAAGCTATGTAGCATAGTTGAAAGAGCAATAGGCTCAAGGGTAGATTGGGTTCTATTCCCTGCTCTTCTGCTTTCTAGGTGTGTAACTGGCTCTATAGTCATAGATTTTCTTCATTCATAAATGGGGATGATCATGTCTATTCCACGAGACATTTGAGAGGAGTAAGAGTAATGACATGAGTAATGTTTGTAGCACATAGTAGAACCTCAATAAACCTATTCCTTTCATAATTTATTGACGCTTTTGAATGTATTTAGAATGGACATATGCATGCTTTTGGGCACTCCAATACCCACTATCTCCCTTCTTAAATTGTCCTTTTTATCCAGAATTCAAGCCCAAGTGGCATTTGGGGAAGAGTAAGCTATAGGTTATCTAATAATCTACAAAGTATATAATTGGATTAGTTCTTTAGGAGCTTGGCCTCTCTCTACTTCCCCTCCCAACTTCATATTAAATAAATAAATTTGTTTAAATTATAAATTCAGATATATGCTCTTGGTAAATATATATGCATTTTTAAGAGTAAATTTATTAAAAATTAATCTCTGGTTGACAATAATGTCACAGTGTTTAAATTCTATGAAGTACATTCAGTGAAGCTTAAGAAATATGTAAGATTAATGCAGTATTTTTGCGTTTCTATTTAAGATTTTAGGGCTGTTTTCATTTGTGGTATTGTAATTGGAATTTTCAGTATTCTTGGTTAACAGCGCTTGCGTCTGTATAGCTCTTCTCTAAATATCTTATTTGACCAGGATTTTAACAGTCCTTATTGGGTAGGTTGGTATTTTAAAAACTCCTTCTTGAACCATTCATTCTGCCTTTCATGCTCTTGTCTAGGCCCTTCCCACATTCATTCAGAGCCAGGCCTGTGATTGCTTTGATGAATAAAATAAGGCAGAAGTGAGGCTGTGCCAGTTCGTGGACTAGACCCTGAATTGCCCTGGCACCTTCCAGTGTCTTGCTTTTGGGATGCTCCTTGTATCCAGCTGTCATGCTATGAGGCAGCTCAAACAGCCCCATGAGATGCCCAAAGGAGGAGAACCGAGGCCTCTAACCAATAGCCTCTAAATGACTCCAGTCAGCTAGCCCCAGCCCAGCTCCAGTCCGGCCTCCAGGTGGCCATCAGTGGGCAGCCTGCCACTCTACCTTACACCACCTTGAGCCCAACTGCCCCATCAACCACCATTGCTGGGGTGAGTTGGGTATGTAGTAGTTGATAACTGAAGAATACTCTACTGTAAGAAACTACAACTCTGTGCTTATTATCTGTTGAGCAAGAAATATTGCATCTCTTTTCAGTTGGATTACAAAAAATGGCTCTCTCATAGTTTGGCTGCCTAGAAAAATAAGGGGACTTATAAATATCCCCTCAGATATATTTCTTTTCTTTAGATGTGTTCAATTGTTTTGAATTTAAATCTTACAATTTGGTTTGTTTGTTTTTCCTTTGGAAGGATGAAAATAATTTTGTATGTATCATTTGGGGTCATGGTGTGGGAGAAAGCAGGAACTTGAACCTAGAAGACCAAGTTTTCAGTTACAACTGTTACTAGCTTTATGATCGTGGTAAATTTTATTATCTCCTAAATTCTCAATATTTTTAGCCTAAAACGTGAAGGCTTTGAGCCAGATGAGTTCTAAAATACCCTTCAACCCTTTTCATATCAGGATTCTGACATATTTTGTTAATATTTTCATCAGCATTGGTAGGCTTTATCTGTAATACATGGAGTTGGGTTATATAAGAACCTGTAGAGTCACACTGAATAAAACACTCATGGTATCTGGGATAAAGTATATATAGAACCTTTTCCCCTTTAAGGAAATGTTAGCATTACCTGGATACATGCCTGGCTTTCCCTGGCCTTTAGTGTCCGTTATCATCCTCATGTTCATGCCAAAATCTTGGTAGATTAAAGGTCTTACCCTTTTTTTAAAAAATTTCTAACTTTTATGCATCATAGTTCAGATGTTACTTAGCATTGCACAAAAATCAAAATACATTAAGTATGCATTAGGGAACTCTTCAGGTTTCTTAGATTTAATTATATATCTAATCAAGTTACTTCTTTAGTGTGCACCTTGCTAAGCAAGGCATGTCCTACTGTAATGCAAAAAACCCTGAGAGGAAGTCTTCTTGCCTTCTTATATTGGGATATATTGTATAATATCTTTACACTAGTGTGTGTTCATTTTGTAACAGTGAAGGCTTGAAAATGTCTTTTTTATTTTTCATTAGGGAATTGTTTCTACTAAAACAGTCCATTTTGTCAAGCATGACCCTTCTGCTGGTGATGGTAATTAGTACCTATGCCAACTAGGTTATGTTTCTCTCATTGAAAAAAGGAATTTTCAGCGTAGGAGACCAAAGTGTTAAAAAAAAGCAGTTTGGAAAACTTAGAGAAGTTCATTTTAGCTCTTTTAGCTACCCTCCTCTTAACCTTAGATTCCCCACCAAAAGCACAAATTTCCTACAGTTTTCCACATTAGACTAGTTGAGGGATAGGAGGAGAGTAAGTACTGTATCATTGCTAAGATTCATTTTAAAAATTTGATTTAGAGGCCAAATTACAAAGGTGACACTTAAGCATCTCCTTTTAAAATTTGTTGGAATCTAAATTTAAAATGTTATTTCTGCCTCTACAAGTAAACTAAACTTTATGCTAGAAGATTAGATTACAACTGCAGCAAAAATTTGGAAAACATCCACCTGACAAAAATGGCAAGGGGCTAGGATCAGGAAGAAACACATGAGGTAGCTTTAATGGTATTGCTAATATCCTAGTTCTGCAGCTGAGTGGGGTGTTGAGTAGTGTTTATTTAGTATTAGGCTTCATAACATTTTTATGCTTCAGATATTATGTAACAAATGTTTAGAAGCATCTCTGTAATAATTATGATTTGTGTGCCCTTTTAGGCTTAAGCAATCTGTTCAGTTTCTATTTGACAGTAAAAATCTACAAACTTCCTTAAATTCTTTTAGTAAAGGGTGACTCTTAACTGTGTAGAAAGCTTAAGTGCAGAGAGAATTCTTATTTTGGGAAACCCTTTGTATTAGTCAGCCAAAGAGGGGCTGATTCAAAGTACCAACAATCTGTTGGTTTTTATAAAGGGTATTTATTTGGGGTAAAAGCTTGCAGTTACAAGGCCCTAAAGAAATCAACTCAAAGTTGGTTTCTCACCAAAGTCAGGTGCCACATGAAGGAAGCAAGATGGTTGCTGATCTCTGTGAGGGTTCTGCCTTCCTCTCTCTCAGCTACAGACTGGCATACTGCTTGTTTCTCTTCCCGGGGCTACAGGACCAAAGTTCCCTCCTCTTCCATGTGATGACAAAGTTCTCTCCTCTGGCAATCTGTGGAGCTCTCACTTTCTGTGTATCCATTTATATATATATATGTAGCCTACCACTTCAACATGGTCTAATCAAAGCTCTAGTTTTCACATGATTTATCAAAGACATCTCAGCTGAATCTAATACAATCAAAGGGGCTGTTGCCTAGAGGAACAGACAAGTTTACACACATAATCCTTATCTTTTCTGGAGTTCATAAATAATCTCAAACTGCCACACACCCTTCCAGCCAGATTAGAAGCAACAACAACAACAAAAAGTGAAGCGTTATTAAAGGATTTAAGAACTCTGAAATTATCTGTTGTTTCGAATTAGCATTATTAGAGTTCTTTGGCCACAGACAAAGCCAACCTAACTATAAATTTTTTTACTCAGTGTGTACCAATGATCAGGTTATTCTTGTATTGCTGCCTTTTTTCCTTTCTGTTAAGGAAAGCATAATCATTCAGTAAGCCTACATCCTCTTCTCTTCACACCCATGCATATTCATCCACTCACTGTTTCTCTCAATTAAATTAGAATTATAAAAGGAAATTTCTAAAAGCATCAAAATCTTCACAATATACCTTTTAGAAGAAGACTGCTTTTGGTGATCATATGAAAACATTTTTCTCTACTAAGAATGCATCGGTAGCAAAACTTAAACACACTACAAATACCATGCATAATCACTTGAAATGCATATTTAAGTAGCCAAACTAAGAAGTTTGGAAATAGACTAACTCTGAATATAAATGTTTCATAATTTGATTTTCCTTTTGTGAAGATATTTTGATTTTTTAAATTGTAACATGATAATGTTACTCTGAATACCGTAAAAATGCCAATTAAAATAATCCCCTACTTTCAGAGTTCAGCACTTGTTAGAACTGGGGAAAGTGGATGCAGAGCTAGAAGCCCATATGCAAACCCTGAAACAACAAGGACTTGATCACTGAAAGAACTTTGCATCTCTCTAAAAGCCTTACAGCTCTTAACCAAATTAAAACCAGCTAAAGGAATCCCAGTTTCCCAGTTTAAACAGTTAAAATGATTAATAATTCCACATGAAATGATCCCCTCCCCTGTGTATTCTCCAAATGCCATTTGATGCATCTTGTTTCCCATTTCAAGAACAAGTTATCTGCCTGTTGTACATTAGTTAGAATCTTTCAGGTTTAAATGTGAAATCTAAGATTGCAATTCTTAATTATAAAAGGGAATTCACCTGAGGTTTGGGTAGTGTGAAAACTTTTCTCCTTAAACTCTAAAACAGGTGGTTACTATGAGACCAAGGAACTTGGTTTCCATAAAGTCTGCCAGCTGTTCTCATTAAACCATGCAAAACTAATGTTGCACCTTCTGAGAGTTCTAAGCATTTTTTTTTTTCTTCCAAACAAACCCTATGAGAGGATGCTAGAAATTCATTTTCATAGATACATTTCAATTCTTCTGCTGAGTCTGAGGCTGGAAAAGGAAAACACAAATTACTGGTTGTTGAAGAATTCCCTTGGAGCTTCTACAATGATAATGTTGTTAAGTTAAAATTGAATTAAGTTGGCATTTAGGCTTTCTTCTCTCAAAGATTACCCTGTGGATTTCCTATTCTTTCTTGTGTTCTCATTTTTGTTCCCTTCTCCTTGTCTACCCAATACATACACTTAGAATAAAGATAGTCCCTTTTTATTCTCTTTAAAAATAAATTTTTACTATATAAGGCAGTTTGAGTACAGAAACCTTGTTTTATAAGTTACTTCATAAATTCAACAAATATTCAAATGCCTTAAGTTCCTTCCTAAAGGTTAATACATTTGTTAGTCTTAGGAGAACATCCACTCTGAGCCGGTAGAATTTCAGTCGACTAGTAGTCTGTCTCTGTTCATGTGCTCTATCCAGAATTCATGGGCTCTTATTTGGAAAGGTGTTCAATGGCAACTAGTCCAACCTTCCAAAGCAGTGTTACTCCGACAGATTCATGTGGGCTCTGCTTGAGTACATTATAAAAATGAGAGCTCACTGATTTGAATCAGACCATATATGGATTTAGTGTCCAACTAGGTGTCACACTTTATGAAGGGTTAGTGATCAACAAGAGGAGGACCAGGAAGGTAGTCAGGAAATTATTCTATGAGAAGCAGTTGAGACAACAGGTAGGGTTTAGGTCAAGAAGAGACCGGATGAGTATCTGTTAGAGATATACAGGAAAGCCTTGTTCTAGGAGGAAGGCTGAATAAGTCATCCCCACTAATTTCAATATTCTATTATTCTTGTTCTACATTACTCAATATTTTTAGGCAGCATCTGTTATTAATAAGTCCCTCATCCATTGATATGGTCTTACTCTCATTGTTGATAGAGTTTGTATACGGTGACATATGGATCAAGTGCAGAGGAAGTCAGAACCACCAAGGAGGTCCCTGCCCTGCTAGTAATACTACCTGTCATGCACACATCCTAGTCCATTTCCAGACACCCTATCCAGAACCTGAGTGCCCACCCAAGGGCTTAATTGCAATCATAAAAATGAGCAGAGGAGAAGAAGGAAGGCAGAATGAGAGTCCTGAAGTCCTACATCCCGGCTTTGATCCCAGATTCTGCTTTTACTTGCTGTATTAACCTAACATCCTGTTCTTATCTGTTACATGAAGATAATAATAGTTCCTAGCTTCTTTTTGTGGCTGTATAAAGTAAAAAGTTAATATGTATAATACAGTGCTTGGTATATAGAAAGCGTCCAGTACATTTTAGCTGTTATTTTCAGTAAAGTACTTTTCATCTTCAAAATGTTTCGAAATCTTCAGTGTCATTTTAGCACCAAAACAAATCTCTGAGGAAGCCAGGACTGTTGTTGCCCTTCTTATCCCATTATAAAGATTGTGACTTAAAAATTTATTAATATGTTAAAACAATATCAGGTTATAGGAATACTATCATGTCTATTTTAAATTTGAACTTTTTATTTAGAAATACTTTCAAAATTATAGAATAGTTATATAAATAATACAGAGAACCCCAACATACCCAGATCCATGAGTTTTAACATTTGCCATATATATCACGTCTGTTCATGAAAATTATAGTCTTGGTATGATCCACTGTGATGAGACCATATCTGTGATTAGGTATGTTTAACTCTAGGCACACTGGGCCTTAGATAATCATTGACCAAGAGGACCTGGACCAGAAAGAAAAATTAATAATGGAAAAGAAAACATTCTCACAGAGGATCTAGTAATGTGTAATATAGAGAATTAAAAAGTTAGAAGAGACAAAAGGACAAATAAAATAGCTTTTTTGTTTGTTTCATTTCTACTTTGGTTCATCAATTTTCATTCTCCAGATAGTTTCTTTTAAATTCTCTTTGTAATAGCCCAAGTTAAGGCAATTCAGGCAATTATAATCTTCGTTATTGTACTACAGACAATATTCCTTCAAAAGACAGGCATCAGAGGGAAGTGGATGTGGCTCAACTGATAAGAGTGTCCATCTACCTTATGGAGGGTCCCAGGTTCGATCCCCAGGGCCTCCTGACCTGTGTGGTAAGCTGGCCCACGCTCAGTGCTGCTGTGCGCAAGGAGTGCCGTGCCACTCGGGCACCCCCACGCGCAAGGAGTGTGCCCCATAAGGAGAGCCGCCCCACGTGAAAAAGTGCAGCCCGCCCAGGAGTGGCGCCACACACGGAGAGCTGACTCAGCAAGATGACACAACAAAAAAGAGACGCAGTTTCCAAGTGCCACCAGATAATGCAAGTGGATGCAGAAGAACACACAGCAAATGGACACAGAGAACAGACAACGGGAGTGGGAAAGGGAAGAGAAATTAAAAAAAAAAAAAAAAAAAAAAAAGACAGGCATTGGAAAGGAAGAAGTACAACTTTCTCTATTTGCAAATGTTACGATCAGTTTATAGAAAATCACCCCAAATCTACAACTAAGTTACTAAAACTAATAAATTCCACAAAACGGTACAAGAGCCACTTGACAAGACCAATGTGCAAAAATTAGGGTTTCTATACACTAGTAATGAACAATCTAAAGAGGAAATCAGGAAAAAAAATTCCATTTACAGTTGAAACTAAAAGAATCAAATATCTAAGAATAAATTTAACCAAGGATATAAAGGACTTGTACTCAGAAAACATTGCTGAAGGACATCAAAGAAAAGCTTCCATATTCATGGATTGGAAGATTTAAATATTGTGAAGATCTCAAATATACCCAAAGCAGTAACCAGCATCAGTGCAATCCTAATCAAAATTCCAACAATTTTCTTTGCAGAAATGGAAAAGCTGTTCATCAGATTTGCACAGAGGTTCATAGCAGCAGCATTCACAATTGCTAAAAGATGGAAGCAACCCAAGTGTCCATGAACCGATGAATGGCTAAACAAAGTACGGTGTATACATACAATGAAATAATATTTTGTCATGAAAAGGAATGAAGTTCTAACACATGCTATAGTGTGGATGAACCTTGAAGACACCATGTTGAGGAAAATAAGCCAGTCACAAAAGGATAAATATTGTATGATCTCACTTACATGGAATAATTAGAATATGCAAATTCATAGAGTCAGAAACTATAGTACAGATTACCAGGGACAAGGGTGGTGGTGGGGAATGGGGAGTTAATGCTTAATTGGTACAGAGTTTCTATTTGGGGTGATGGAAAAGTTTTGGTAATGGATGGTGGTGATGGTAGCATAACATTGTGAATGTGATTTAACACCACTAAATTGGATATTTGAATCTGGTTAAAGTGAGAAATCTGAGGTTGTATATATCTTATAAGAATAAAACATTTTTAAAAGCAGATGTTGAACCGTACAACACAAACCGTGAACCTTAATGTAAACTATGGACTATATTTATACTATAATTATTATATTGTTTCATCAGTTGTAGCAAAGCATTACAATAAGTAAAGTATTAATAATACAAAACTGTATATGGGAACTGTACTTTATGCATGATTTTTCTATAAACCTACAAATTCTCCGATAAAAGTTTTTTAATAAAAAGATATTTTATTTCAGTGAACTGATACCTATATTGATACACTTTTCATTTGTTTAGATCCTGGTCTAAGTATCACTGTCTCAAACAGCTTCTTAGCTATACCTAACAGACAGATTAACCCTGCCTCTGTCCTTGAAGAAATTTAATAAGCTCTGATTTTGTGTTTACTATATTTTTTTAGATTGTATTAATGGCTTTTTTAGTATTTTATTTATAGAAGGAAAGCACTGTCTTCCCCAATTATACTTTTGAATGAGACTTGTTTTGATAAGATAGACATAGCAGAGGTGGCATGACTAAAAGTCCATTTTATAAGCAGTTTTTCAGTATTTATGGTATACCCAAAAATAGTGAGAATACTATACATCCATTACAAAGAATAAGATAGACTTATATACTAGCATGCTAAGAGAAGAAGGCAAATCACAGAAGTATATATAGATTACAGTCCTATTTGGGTAAACTATAGCAATAAAAATAAGTAAAAAATAAAAAACAAACTTTTTATGGAAAAATATCTAAAATGATACTTGTGAAACTTTTAACTGTGATTATCTTTGGGAATGTGGGTTTATCGGGCCAGAAATAGAAATAGAGAATCTTTTACTTACTTTTTGTTACATGGCTTTCTGTATCATTTGAACTATTCCAGAGAAAATATATTATTTTTATAATTTTAAAGAGAATTCCACTGGGGAGGGAATGGTGAATAAATGTAAAATAATCGATAATTTAGACCAATTAAAACTAAGCAAATAGATATATAGTATCTAATTTTTGAAGCTAGACCCAAAAGGCATGTTTTTATACATTAAAAAATGTGGACATAAACATTTGGACCTTTTAAGTGATGATATTTGTTTGTGTGTGTGTATATATATATTTTTTTTAAAGATGGGAGGAAGTTTAAGATATTAAAAAGATGACATCTTGGACTCCTGTGTTCAGAGAGATAGTGTTTGCAATACTGGTGGTACTTGAGGAATATTCACATCACTAAAAGTATCCAGCCTATATGAAGTACATGGAACTACTTAAGAGATATTCTTGCCAAAGAAATGTCATTTGAAGGGAGGAAAGGTAACTTCAATATTACATGCAATGCAGAGACTATATAGCACAAGTAAACAGTTGCAAAAAAAATGGCGCAGTGAACTGGCATGATGTCTTCAACAAATCAGCATTGTATAAAAAGGAAAAAAGGTGGGTGGAAGACTGCTATAGATTTAGAGAGACTTGAAAGGCACAACAACCAAATGTATTGATCCTGATTCCAACAAACCAACTTTAAAAAGACTGTTTTGGGAACTATCATGAAATTTGAGTATGGACTGAGGCATTTTATGATACCAAGTATTTACTGTTATTTTGTTAGATGTGATAATAGCACTGGAGCTTTGAAAGAAATTATCCATAATTTTTAGAGGCATCTATAGAATTATGTAGGGATGAAATGTCATGGTATTTTTGGATTGCATCAAAATACCTCAGGGAGAAAAAGAAAGGAAAAGGAAAGAAAAAAAATAAGCAAAAGCTAGTAAAACAAAATCTTAATAATTATTGTTGTACTTGGGTGATAAATACATGTGTGTTCTATATTTTTTTGAATTTCTTCTTAATAAAGCAACAAATCCATATTCAGGTTGTTTAAAGATCATGAAGGCCTATCTTATAAAACCATTTTGTAATTTTAACTGTAAAGCCAGAGTCTGGAGGAGGAATTTGAATAGTATTCTGTATTCCTGAGTTTGTATGGAACTAAGAAAGACTACACTTGAGTCTTTTGAGAAAATGAATTGTTAGATGGAAAACATAATGTGTTTTTATTCTTTTGAGCCAGTTCTTCTTAATAGTATTCTCTCTTAAGTTGGTAAAGGAATAAGTCTTTCTTCTTTCTTGCATTATGCAGAGTGCATGTATCTGTACATTCAGACAGGTAATATTCTGGCTCAGGACAGTTCCAGAAATCAAGAAAATAATTCAATATTAAGTCTGGCTAAAATAGTGACCAACCATCCCAGTTTGCCTGGAATGAGGACGTTTCCTGGCGATTAGGCACATCCTGGGCAAACCAGGACAAGTTGTCCGTCCTGGTCTGGAAAATCCCAGAGGATTTGTCCTAAGCTAAACTAGACTCTCATTTTAGAAAGGAAAAGCACAAAATGCATTATATGTCAAAGAGGTAGATAGCTCTCTAATAACTTACATCGTGTCCTTATAGTTGTGGTTTTATTCGTTTCTGGGCCCTCAAATATCACAAATGTCTGCAATGAAAGATAGGTGTAAATCTTTCACACAAAATCTAAAGCCAAATTCACCATGATGGCTTATCTATGCCCTCTGTTCCCCTTTAGTAAAGTAAATCAAAAGCTGACAATAACTTTCATTCATTAAGTATTTCTTTAATTACTGTACTATGTATAAGACACTGTGTTAAGCATTCAGAGCACAAACTTAAGATGTGTTCTCTGTTTTCATTGAGCTCAAGTGGATTGGAGGAAATAGATATATGAATAAATAACCATAATATTTTGTGGCAAGTTTATTGTATAAGATTGTAGAAAGTAGTTTTAGAACCAGTCTTTGGCAATCTTTTTTGTATTTTTCATTATAAAAATATTGTCCAAAGACAGAGTAAGAGGAAAGGAGATTATTTGGTATAGGATCTCATTTTAAAATCTTGATAAAGGCCCAAAACTTTGCACTTCATAAAAATAAATAAGAATAGTCTTTAAAAATTAAGAAACAATGTTTATAAGATTTTATATTTCTTCGATGAAAACTTTTATA
This sequence comes from Dasypus novemcinctus, assembly GCF_030445035.2. Taxonomy (NCBI): domain Eukaryota; kingdom Metazoa; phylum Chordata; class Mammalia; order Cingulata; family Dasypodidae; genus Dasypus; species Dasypus novemcinctus. Next base: position 11,757,380 of record NC_080701.1, read on the forward strand.
GAGGTTGATGTATTCTGTTCTCTAATGGGAGTTGTTAACTTGAAAAACATTCCCAGCACTATTGGATCAAAGAACCCTTTCCCGTGTACCAAACTCCAGTTTTGTGTTAAAACTTAAATGCTAAAGTTCTCTTGAATTGAATATGTAGTAATATGTCTCAACACATTGAGGCGAAGTTGTCATGATTTCTTTGCTCAGTGGAAGGAAAAGATCTAACAATAAAATTTTTATATTCTAGGCACATAATGATGTCTTCCAATACTGATAACTACATTGTGCATCCTTAAGAATTTTTTATTTTGATATATATTAATCCTCAAGAATTTCTTGCCTTCCATTGTTTAAATTTGTTAAGAAGTCATACATGAAACAAAGTGGTAAAATATTTCATTATTATTAATAGTAGACCTTTTTATTTCTGCAGAAAGTACTTCTTTAGAACATATTTTCCTTATATTAGTACAGTCTAGTTCCTAATGTTTCCAGCTAATTAATAGTTATGGCATTTGAGCTATATGGAATGGAGAAGAGGGAGCAAAGGAAAGCATAGTAAAAGAGACCAGAAAAGTGGTCGGGGGATGGTGGTGAGGACCTTGTAAAGCTGTTAGCTGTACTTGGAGTGAGTGTAATAGCCGTTGGAAGGCTTTGGACAGAGAACTGGGATGATCTAACTTATCTTTTAATAGGATCATTTTGCTGCTATTGTGAGTGTATACTCTTAAGGGGGATAAAGTGGAAGCCAGGAGACCAATTAGAAGTCTGCTGCAACCAATCAGCTAAGAGACGATGGTGGCTTAGACCAGGATAATGATGGTGAGAAGTGACTGGATTCTGGATATGTTTTGGAGGTATAGCCAACAGAAATTGTATGATGGAGTGAGCATAGTATAAGAGAAAGAGGGAAATCGAGGATGATTCCAAGGTTTTTGGCCTGAGTAATTAAAAGGATGGAGTTGCCATTAACAGAGATAGGAAATTCTGCAGAGGAGTAAGTTTGGGAGGAGAAAGCTAGGAAACTCAGTATTGGACATGATAAGCATGTGTTGCCTCCTGTAAAATCTATATAATGATGTCAAGTTGGCAATCAGATTGTGAGAGTTCAGCAAAAAGGACTGGCCTGCTAATATAATTAAGGCATTCTTAGTTTATGGATGGTGTTTAAAGCCACAAGACTGCAAGGGGTCCCTAAAGAAATGAGTATAGATAATGAAGAAAAGAGGTCCACAGAGAATCCTGGAGCACTCCAATGTCAAAAAGATAAGGAGTAACCAGCAAAGAAAACTGAGAAGGGGTGACCAGCAAGAAAGAAGTAAAACTAGGAGTATGGTGCCCTAGACATCAAGGTGACAAAACATTTCAAGGAGAAAGTGATCCCTTATGTTAAATAATGCCAATAGGTCAAGTAAGATGAGTACTAATTAACAATCAGTAAGGAATAACATCTAAATGTGAAGGATACTTAATAAGGTGATAATATGTAATAATTACCTCTTGTTGAGCCTTTTCAGTGTGACAAATACTGTGTGAGATGCTACTTTTAATCCATGGAACAACATTGCTCAGGGGGAATTTACAATTCCCATTTTAAGGAAATTAGAAGCCGAAGCTCAGACATGTTAAGAAAATAGCCCAAATCTATATGTATCTATGAATGAATGTACAGGATAAGGTAAAGCTAACTTAAAAATTTTATACTAGACTGTAAATCTTTACCATATAAAGCAAAGATAGTGTATTATTCGGGGTTCTCTAGGGAAACAGAACCTATAGGATATATATATTTTGTAAATATTATGAGATTTATTATAGGAATTGGCTCACACTACTGTGGGAACGAGCAAGTCCATATGCTATAGGGAAGGCCACAAGCAACAAAGTCTCATGAATTTCTGTGAATTCTGCAGGAGAAGCCGTCTGACTGAAGTAGAAAAAGAAATTCTTCCTTCTAACTGTTGAAATCCTTACTTCTCCTTTTAAGACTGTCAGCTGATTGGATGAGACTCTCTCACTGTGGCAGGCTGTCTCCTCAGTTGATTGTAGGTGTAACCAGCCACAGATGCAATCAACTGGCTGATGTTTTAAATCCATGAAATACCCTCACAGTAACAATCAGGCCCATGCTTGCTTGACCAAACAACTGGACACCATAACCTGGCCGAGTTGACCATGAACTTAACCGTCACAGATAGATACATTTAAGTTTGTTTTATCTTATGGCCGGAATCCAATTTCTTGGCTCTAGAAGAAAACTTTGAATTATGTGATTTCTTTAAATAAGGATTATTTTTCTGTAACTTTTTCTATTTATTTTTTATAATATAAAAATATTGGGAACATTTCTCTTATAGTAGAATAATGTTTAGATTAAGTTTGAGATAGTTTTTGAGTTTGCAGTTGTTCTATCTTTTACCAAGCTACATGTTTACTTTTAAAAATGTTTCAAATAAAAATATGTCTATAGAATAAATCTAAGGTGTACAAACTAGCAGTGATTGCTGTCCCTTATATAATTATGTCTTCTTAATGTTTGTTTCTTGTTTTTGGTAGTTTACAACTACCATAAAATTTTCAAGTAACGTGTGAGTGTTTTACAGAAGAGGTCTGCTTTATTTATTCAAAACAAAAATTACACTGTTAATTATCCTAGCAATTAGAAAATTACTTTTATCATTATTTTGCCACTTGATAATTGAGGTATGAATTTAGCACTATCTGGTAACCATTCTCTAAGTTTAGTCCCAAGCTACATGGTTTTAATTGCTCTGCTTCAAAAGACAGCATTTGTTATATAATGTTTAGTTGTAAATTATTTTTTTCCTGGAGGAAGAACTTTTGGGCTCTCAATAGTGTAAGCTTGTTCAAATTATCCTTGTCCTCAATTTGTTCTTTTTCTCTTTGCATTTCATCATTTTCTCAAATTTATTGCATTTTCCTGATTTTATTTGCCTTCTCATAATAGTATTTAGTTTTACATGATTTGTGTCCACATTAGAGTGAGTACTTAAAAGTTCTCACCCAGCTTGTTTCTACACTAGCTCTGTGAATTCATTCACTCAAATAGCTCAGCTACACCTACTTAGATGCTCTACCACTTTGTTGACATTATCCTTATCTCTCTTCTGGATTAGTTCTGCAACCTTCTATATAGGTCTTATGCTGTCAGGTTTGTTCCCCTCTCCAATTAATTTTCCATATAGTAACCAGAATGGACTTTCTAAACTCCAATCTTAAGTAATTTTTGCTTAAAGTCCTGTCCTTCAGCTGTTTCCCATTGTTTGTAGGCTCTCCCCCAATCTCATATACTATACTTAGCTCCTGATTTTTAAAATCTTAGATCCTTAAATAGGTCATAATTCTCTGGGTCATAATATGTTCTTCTCACATAACCTGGATTAAACACCCCCATCCTTTTGTCTCAATGATTTCTGTTTATCCCCAAGTCTCAGCTTAGAAAGCAGTTCTTTTGAGGATCTTCCCTGACCTCAAACCCTTTTAGCCCCTGGAGTCATTTAGGTGTTCATCCTTGAGTCTCCCAGACATCCTGAACTTCCCTTATCACAGTATTTATCATGTATTAGTTTATCTTCAGTTATTTGGCTTCCCAGAAGTAGATTTTGTTTCTTCATCTTGTCTTTTTAAATAAATAGTTTACTATATTCATTTCATTTAGGGACTCTGTATATTTTTGAGGAATAGAAAGATTCATAAGGGCAAAGTATTAAGTCTTTCTTGTTTACCATGCTATCCCTAGCACTTAACTTGATGCCCAGATACATTGTGGTTGCTAAAAATTTTAAATGAATGCCAGTAATGACCAGATTTGGCCTTACCTATCCTGAATTCTAGTCCCATATTTGCAGTTATCTCCCCAGTATTACCATTAGGGTATCATATTAGTACTTCAAATTCAAAAAACCCAAACACCAAATTAACTTTTCCTCTGGACTTTTTCTTTTTCTTATATGTATTTCATTTTTTCAAAATCTGTCATTGATATTCCCAAATTAGAAACTGCCATATCCTCACGATCTACATTAGTCAGTTATCAGGTTCTATCAATTTTGTCCTAATAGTGTTGGAAACTCACTCCTCAGCTTCAATTTTTCACAGCCACTTTGGATTTCAGGCCTCCTATCACTTTCTACCTTGTCAGTTACAGAGCCTTCTAACTTATTAGATTTATAAAATTGCATACTATTAAAAAGCTAAATATATTATCCTTTTCAGATCATTGTAAACAAGTTTTAGTCTCAGTATTTTTACGAATTCAGAAACTGGATATTTTTCTTATATTTGCCCTTTTTATGAACAGATTCATTGGTGAGACATGTATATTCATTCATTTCAGAGATGTTGTTCATTCTAAGGAATAAGAACTATTATTCAATCAACTATATGTAAAATTTTGTAAAAAATTCTTACTATGGAAAAGAAGGTTCTTTTTATGCATAAGCAATAAAGGTTCACTTTTTCTGTGTAGTATTGTCAGCTATGTCCTTGTACTGCGTTGAATAGTATTTCCCCAGAATTCATGTTTACCTGATATCTGAAGGTAAAGATGGAAGCAGAGATTGTAGTGATGCATCTACAAACCAATGAATGCCAGCAACCACCAGAACTGGAAGAGGCAAGGAAGGATTCTTCTGGGAGCCTCCAAAGGGAGCATGTCCTTGCTAATACCTTGATATTGAACTTTTATCAGCCAGAGCTGTGACAGAATAAATTTCTTCAGTTTTAAACCACCCAGTTTGTGATAATTTGTTATCACAACCCTAAGAAACTAATAGAGTGCTTTAGGAGTTTACTAACTTACTGAACAGTCTTCCAAAACAATCATTTTCTCTAGAGGAAGCTTCCCAAATTCTTTGTAAAATCCATTCAGAGCCCTGAAAGCAGCCCAAGATGGAGTAACAGGAACTAGATTTACCTTCCTTTCTAAAATAATATGAGAAACTGAGACAAAATATGTGAAATAGTGGTTTTCAAGCTTTGGATGTCAGGCAGAACATGACAGTGATCCCTGAAGTCAGGGAACAAAGAAGCGAGCTGTATGATTGCCCTAGCTTACTGCCTAGAAAAAATTTCCAGGCTATAGCACAAGGTGGATAAACCCAGGAAGAGCCTGACTGTCTCCCTGAGTTGAGGAGATGGGGTTGGGAGTTCAAGGAGACCAAGGTGGCTAGAGTTAACAGGACAGAGTTACCAAGGAAGGGAGAGCTACACAGAGAAAGAGAGCTCCAGAGATCTGCAAAGGGTATTCTAAGAGTCTTCAGTTGAGTACAGATTAACAAGTGTATGAGGAAACTACCTAATGCTGGGAAAAGAACCACTGAAATAGATTAGAGATCACAGTCCTAGGAAATTACACAGGGTCTGGAGTAGTTTGGGTTCCAGCTAGCCAGAGTTAAATATCATAGAGTGCTCAGAAGGGTAAAACCTCAACTGCTGGGAAAAAAAAAAAATTATCCTAGACTAATGGCTGCTCTGGTCCCACCTAAAAAAATTAAAAGCAAGCCTTCATAGGATCATCCGGGAGATGGAGGATTAAGAGAGGCAGAAAGTGTCTGGAAAACTGTTCTAGGGCTTAGGACACAAGGGAAGGGCTAGACACCCCCCAGAAGAGAAAGGGGTAAAGGAAAGGAGTTTGGGCTGCCTGAGAAAATCACAGGAACAAAGTTGCAGTAGCAGCTGTTGGTGCCCATTTCCCCACCTTCTGAACAAACAGCAAGGGAGGGTTGGAGGAGAGTGTAGAAGTGAAGACTATCAGAAAGGGTAACCAAAAGGATAACAAGACAAACATAAGATATGCCATTTGAAAGACAAAGGATAAAATGATTGAAGTAAGCAATGCCTTTACAGTAATAACATTGAATGTTACTATATTAAAGTCCCCAATCAAAAGATAGAATGCCAGAATGGATAAGAAAACATGAGCCATCCATATGTTGTCTGCAGGAGACTCACCTTAGAACCAAAGATGCAAATAGACTGAAAGTGAAAGGTTGGGAAAAAGATATTTCACACAAATAGTAATCAAAAGAAAGTAGGGGTAGCACTATAGTTGTCAGACAAAACAGTGCAAAATGTGAAGAGAGATACAGAAGGCCATTATATATTAAATAAAGGAATAGTCCACCAAGAAGGACTAAGTCATAAATATCTATGCACCTAACCAGGGTGCCCTTTGGGAATATTTGGTACATGAGGCAAACTCTGGCAAAACTGAAAGGAGAAATAGATGTCTCTATAGTAATAGTTGGAGACTTCAACATGGCCTCACAGCACTAGATAGAACAACCGGGCAGAAGATCAACAAGTAAACAGAACTTGAACAATTTGATAAGCTAGACCTGACATATATGGAATATTGCACCCCATATCAGCAGGTTATACATTCTTCTCAAGTGCTCATGGATCTTTCTCCAGGATAGATCACATGTTGGGCCACAAAACAGCTCTCAAAAAATTTAAGAAGATTGAAATTATACCACCTTCTCTGGTCAAAATGGAATGAAGCTGGAAATCAATAATAGACAAGAAAGGGGAAATTTGCAAATATATGGAGGCGAAACAAGCACACTTCTAAACAATCAGTGGTTCAAGGAAGAAATTGCAAGGGAAATTAGTAGATATCGCGAGAAGAATGAAAATGAGAATATAACTTATCCAAACTTAGGGGGTACAGCAAAGGCAGTGCTGAGAGGGAAATTTATAGCCCTAAATGCCTACATTAAAAAAGAAAAAAGTTAAAATCAAAGACCTAGCTGAACACCTGGAAAAACTAGAAAAAGAACAGCAAACCAATCCCAAAACAAGCAGAAAGAAATAACAAAGATTAGGAGTAATTGAAATTGAGAACAACAACAAAACATTAGAAAAAAATCAACAAAATGAAAAGCTCGTTCTTAGAAGATCAATAAAATCAGCAAACCCTTAGCAAAACTAACAAAGTAAAAAAGAGAGAAGATGCAGATAAAATCAGGAATGAAAAGAGGGACATTACAACTGAACCCACAGAAATAAAAAGGATCTGAAGAGGATATTATGAGAAACTGTGTGCCAACCTATTATGAAGTGGACAAATTCCTAGAAATGCACAAATAACATACCTTGACTCTATAAAAAATGCAAAAACTCAACAAACCAGTCACTAGTAAAGAGATTCAATCAGTCATCAAAAATCTTCCAACAAAGAAATGTCCAGAACCGGATGACTTCACAGAAGAATTCTACCAAACATTTAAAAAAGAATTAATACTAACCCTGTGGAGCAGGTTTAACTCAGTGGTTGAGGGCCTCTTCACAAGTATAAGTCCCGGGTTCAACCCCCAGTACCTTCCCAAAATGTAAAAAAATTAAAAATAATAACAAATAAATGAATAAATAAATAACAGTCCTGTTTAAACTCTTCCAAAAACTTGAAAAGGAGGAAAAATTACCCAACATGTTTTATGAAGCCAACATCTCTCTAATATCAGAGCCAGATGAAGATACTATAAGAAAAGAAAATTATAGACCAATCTCTAATGAACATAGATGCAAAAGGACTTGAAAATTGAATCCAATAGCATAGTAAAAGAATTAGACACCACTATCAAGTGGGTTTTATTCCTGGTATACAGGGGTGGTTCAACATAACAAAATCAGTTAATGTAATATAAGACATTAATAAATCAAAGGGAAAAATACACATGATCTTCTTGATTGATGCAGGAAAGGCAGGTGACAAAATCCAGCATCCTTTCTTGATAAAAACACTTCAAAAGATAGGTATAGAAGGAAAGTTCCTTGACATAATAAAGGTCATATATGAAAATCCCTCAGCCAACATAATACTTTGTGGGGAGAGGTTAAAAGTGTTTTCCCTAAGATCAGGAACAAGACAAGGATGCTCACTGTCACCGCCATTATTCAGCATTGTGCTGCAAGTTCTACCTAAAGCATTTAGGCAAGAAAAAGAATAAAAGGCATCAAATTGAAAAAAAAGAAAGTAAAATGCTTGCTATTCACAGATGACATGATCCTATATTTAGAAAATTCCAGAATATCTACAACAAAGCTATTAAAGCTAATAAACAAATTCAGCAAAGTGGCAGGATACAAGATCAGCATGCAAAAATCAGTAATGGTTTTTTTAGGTTTTAGTTTTTTGTTTTTTGTTTTTTTTTCCAGAAGAAAAGAACTTTATTAAACGATCCTGCATGAACTGGCGTGCAACCTGGACAAAATGGCTGGAGCCAATCAATAGTGTTTATATACACTAGTAATGAGCAAGCTGAAGAGGGAATTAAGAAAAAATATTCCATTTACAGTAGCAACAAAAAGAGTCAAATATCTAGGAATTAATTTAACCAGGGATGTAAAGGATCTGTGTTCAGAAAACTACAAAATACTGCTAAAACAAATCAAAGAATACCTAAATAAATGGAGTAACTGTTCCTGTTAATGGATTGGAAGACTAACCTTGTGAAGATGTTATTCTACCCAAACTAATTTACAGATTCAATGCAATCCCAATCAAAATTCCAATAACCTATGTTACAGAAATAGAAAAGTCCAAATTACCAAATTTATTTGGAAGGGAAAGTGGTCCCAAATAACCAAAAACTTCCTTAAAAAAGGAGCAACATCAGAGGATTCCTGCTTCCTGGCCTTCATTGTATTATAAAACTACAGTGGTCTAAACAGCATTGTATTGGCATAAAGATAGACACATTGATCAATGGAATCAAATTGAGAGTTCAGAAATAAACCCACATCTCTGTGGTCAACTGGTGATTTTTGATAAGCCTACCAAGTCTGCTTTTCTGGGACAAAACAGTCTCTTCAACAAATGGTGCTGATAACTGGGTATCCATAACTAAAAGAATAAAAGAGGACCCCTATCTCAGTCCCTATATAAGAATCAACTCAAAGTGGATCAAAAACCTAAACATAAAAGCCAGGAACATAAAACTCCTAGAAGATAACGTAGGGAAACATCTACAAGATCTTGTAGTAGGTGAGGATCTCTTAAACCTTACACCCCAAATCAAAAGTAACAGAAGAAAAAAAAATAGATGAATAGACTTAAAATTAAGTACTTCTGCACCTCAAAGAACTTTGTGAAGAAGATTAAAAAAGGCAACCTACTCAATGGAAGAAAATATTTGGAAATCATACATCCAAGAAGGGTCTAATATCTTTGATACATAAAGAGATCCTACAACTCCACAATAAAAAGAAAAATGACCCAATTATAAAGTGGTAAAAAGGTCTGAATGGACCTTTTTCTTTAAAAAAAAAACAACAACACATGGTGAAAAAACACATGAAAAAAAATTTCAACATCACTAGCTCTTAGAGAAATGCTAATCAAAGCTACAGTGAGAGGGAAGTGGCTGTGGCTCAAGTGATTGGACTTCTGCCTAACATATGAGGGGACCGGGGTTCGATCCCTGGGGCCTCCTGGTAAAAAAATAAGTGTGCCTGTGCAGTGAGCCAGTGCCTATGCGGCGGGTCGTGCAGCAAGATGGTGATGCAACAAAAGAGGATGAAAGAGAGAGTCAAGGCAAGAGGCAACAGTAACTGAGGTGGCACAAGTGACAGGGACCCTCTCTCCACATCGGGGGTCCCCAGGATTGATTCCTAGTGAATCCTAGAAGGAGAAAACAATAAGAGAATACATAAAGAGAAACAGACACAGACTATCACACAGTGAATGGACACAGCTAAAACAGCAGGGTGGGGGCAGGCCGGAACCTCCCTCTAAAAAAAAGACTACAATGAGATATCATTTCAAATCTACTAGAATGGCCACTTATTTTTTTTTAAAAAAAAACCAAAAACCAGGAAACTGCAAGTGTGGAAAGAAGAGTGCTTATTCACTGCTGATGGGAATGTAGAATGATACAGCCACTGTGGAAGTCTGTTTGGCAGTTCCAAAGGAAGTTAGATGTAGATATGCCATGTGACCTGGCAATACCACTACTAGGTATATACCCAGAAGATCTGAAAGCAGGTGTAAGAACAGACATGCATACTGCCAGCATTATTCACAGTTACCAAAAGAGGGAAGCAACCCAGGTGCCCATCAACTGACAAATGGATAAACAAATTGTGGTATGTACATATGATGGAATATTATGCAGGTGAAGAAGTCATGAAGTATATGACAACATGGCTGAACCTGGAGAACATTATGTTGAGTGAAGCAAGTCAGGCACAAATGGACAGAGATTATCTGATTTTTCTCTTATGAACTAAATATAATGGGCAAACTTATGGAGTTATAGCTAGAATATAAGACACCAGAAAATAAAATGTGATTAGAGAATAGAAAGCTGAGGTTTAATCTGTGCAGAATTAGTAAAATATTTGGAAATGTTTGGAAATGAATAGAAATGGTGACAGTACATCATAGGATTTGTAATTGGTAGAACTAACATGGGTTTGATAGTAATTTGTCTTATTTATTTTTTTATTTTAAAGTGATGAATGCACAACTCAATGATTGTACCAAATGCCATTGATTGTACACTTCAGATCAATTGTATGGTTTATGAACAAAAATAGAATAATAGAGTGGTTAGGGGGGAAAATATACCAAATGTAAGATTTGGACTATAGTTACTAGTAATACTTTGATGATGCTCTTTCATACCTTGTAACAAATGTTTTACAACAATACGATGTGTTGGTGGTGGGGTCATATATGGGAGCATGAATGATGTTATGCATTTTTTTGGTAAATTCATAACTTTTACTATATACTTATCATTTATGTATGTTCAGGTATGAGTAATATCCTTCAATTCAAAAATGTTTAATGAAAAAAACATAAAATGGGTACATTGTTTAATTTCTACATATTTGAATATTCCATTACTGCATTATTGATTTTTTCTCTCTGTTGTGATCAGAGAAGATACTTTTTATGATTTCAGTATTTAAAAATTTATTGAGACTTGTTTTGTGACCTAACATATGGTCTATCCTAGAGAACTATCTGTGGACACTCGAGAAGGATGTGTATTCTGCTACTCTTGGGTGATGTCTTCTCTATATGTCTATTATGTCTAGTTGATTTACAGAATTGTTCACTTTTATTTCCTCATTTATCTTCTTTCTAAATGTTCTACCCATTATTGAAAGTATTGAAATTTTCTACTATTAACGTAGAGCCATCTATTTCTGCCTTCAGATTTGCCAATATTTGCTTCATGTGTTTTGGGGCTATGCTTTGAGGTGTATGTATTTATAATTGCTATGTTTTCTTGTTGAAATGCCCCCTTTATCATCAGGACTTCGTGACCTTTGTCCCTCATAACTGTTTTTTTTTTTTTTTACTTAAAGTCTATTTTAATTGATATTACTATAGCTACCTCAGCTTTCTTTTGTTTATATATATTTTGTGTATGTTTTTTCTGTCCATTCACTTTCAACTTTCTTATAGCTTTGTATTTATGATGTGTCTCTTGTAAAGAGTATATAGTTGGGTCGGGCTTTTTAATCCTGCCAATCTCTGCCTTTTTCCTGGACAGAGTAATCCATTTATATTCAAAGTTACTAGTGGCACTGCAGGACTTTCTTCTGCCATTTTGCTATTTTGACTTTGTCTTACACCATTTTTAACCCTCCATTCTTCCATTAATGCCTACCTATATATTTATTTGGTTTTTGTTTTGTATCATCTTGCATCCCTTCCCATTTATTTCTGAATGTATTTTTCATGTGTTTTCTTTGTGGTTACCATGGGATTAAAATTTAATATCTTAAATCTATAGCAATCATATTTGATTTGATACCAACTTATCTTCAATACTATATATATAGTTCATATACCCTTTGTGCCATCATTTCCTATTTCTTTTTTTTCTTATAATCTGTACACATTGTACAGTTCAATATTTTTAAATGTTAACTCTCAGATTCAGTCCCTGAGCTGTCTGTTCCTTAAGTTTTTGTTCAGCTAGTGATATGACAGAGATTTTCTTGAAAGCCAGTAAGTAATCCAAACAAACAAACCGAGGTAAATAGAGCACCTTTCACTGTCTTTGTGAAGTTGCCCTGCTTTGGTTGGTCGTTTCCTTCAGAGCTTATTCTAAGATCAGGCTGAGGCAAATGGGAAGTACAGGATCCTCTCTTTCTTAGCCTGGCTGGACCTGGAGCCTGCTTCTTTCCCTCCACTGTCTTTATTTTATTTTCCTTTTTTTTTTTTTTTCCAAGTGATTTTTTTTTTATTGGCTTTGTAATAATATTACATTAAAAATATATATATGAGGTCCCATTCAACCCCACCCCCCCACCCCCCCTCTCCCTCCCCCCAGCAACACTCGTTCCCATCATCATGACACATCCATTGCATTTGGTAAGTACATCTTTGGGCACCTCTGCACCTCATGGTCAATGGTCCACATCATGGCCCATACTCTCCCCCATTCCATTCAGTGGGCCCTGTGAGGATTTACAATGTCCGGTGATTGCCCCTGAAGCACCATCCAGGGCAGCTCCATGTCCCAAAGACACCTCCACCTCTCATCTCTTCCTGCCTTTCCCCATACCCATCAGCCACCATGTCCACTTTTCCCAATCCAATGCCACCTCTTCTATGTGGATATTGGATTGGTTGTGTCCATTGCACCTCTATGTCAAGAGGAGGCTCAGATTCCACATGGATGCTGGATGCAATCCTCCCACTTTCAGTTGTAATCACTCTAGGCTCCATGGTGTGGTGGTTGTCCTTCTTCAACTCCATCTTAGCTGAGTGTGGTAAGTCCAATAAATCAGATTGTAGGTGCTGGAGTCTGTTGAGGCTCAGGACCTGGCTATCACATTGTCAGTCCAGAGATTCAAATCCCCTAAATATATCTTAAACCCTAACACTAACTGCACCTCCAGCACATTAGCATGAAAGTCTTATGAAGAGAGATCCCATCTGAGTCCAGATTCATCACACATAAACACCATTTCCAAAGAGGGGCCCTCTGACCTGGTGGTTAACCCCATCAGCCATGACCATAACTCCCATGGGTCTCTTTAGCCCTCAAAGGAACCAATATCTGGGGGTTGTATCTGCTTTATCTGTCTCTCAGACTCTGCTCAGTTGTGCATAAGGGCAATCCTTCTGCCAGCCTCCAGACTCTTTTTTAGAGACTCGTAGCCATATAAACTCATTTCTCCTTTCCATTTCTTACATTAGGTCAAACAGCATTTTAAAGTCATGTTATTTTATGTAGACAGGGATATTCTGCTGATCCGCATTGAACCTTCCGTATAAGGTCATTTTCCAGTTGCATCATCAGTTGGTAGTTGATAGTGGTCCCTCGGTGCCAGGGAGGCTCATCCCCGGGTGTCATGTCCCACGCTGGGGGGAAGGCATTGCATTTACATGCTGAGTTTGGCTTCGAGACAGACCTCCTCTCCTTTCCGGGCGCTCTCTTGGTGATTTAATGCAGGTAGTCTTTTGCTCCGGGCCACTTCAACTTAAGTGGTTCTTACACTGTCCAGCTGTCTGCAAACCACTTCTGTGCTCTCAGGATAAACTCTTGGAGAGTGAGCCTGAAGTAAGGTCCAGGGCCTAGTCCCTCAGACTTCCACCAGGTAGGATGGCCCCGACATGCATGTACCCCAGTGTGCATACAGGGGCCACTCTGCTCCCTCTGGGACCCACAATTGGAGCTCAAGGTGGCTCCGCCTAGGTGAGTGCCAGAGGCACCCAGCAAAAGTGCCAGAGGCTTCTTCTGTGGCTTGTAAAGCTGAGTTTTCTTAATTCAACACTTGCCCTGTTAATGCAGCACTTTAACTGTTTCAGGTAGTTTTGAGGAAAGTTACTGTCTTTAAGATTCCTCTGCCACCTTTGCCAGACAGGGGGTTTGGAACATTGGCTGCCCCCAGAGCTGTCCCCCAGCAATCTGAAGTAGCTGATCAAAGGTAGAGATCTGAGATCAGACCACATACCCCAGGAGTTTGGAGAGCTAGATTTTTATGGTCCGCCCTGGCACTAACTAAACTGCGCCAGGAGCCAATCTCCAGTCCCCACTGCTGCCTACCACGAAGCTGGGGGAATGGCCATGGTGGCCACTGCAGGTAGGTGAAACCCACCAGTATTTATCAGAATTTACCAACCTCTTTCTACCACTCCTCCCTGGATGCTCAGTATTCCACTAGATTCCAAGTTTCAAAGTAGTTGATTCAGACAGTTCCTGCCAGGTCAATAGTTTTGGGGAAGGAATGATTCCTGGAGTTTACTCCTGCACCATCTTCCCACAATCCTCTGTTGAATTGTCTCTTACCCAATTACAAAATGTGAATTTTCAACATTTTGATCTAGTATTGTCTGGATATGTTAACATTAATTGTATTTAAATTCAAATATATATGGATTAAATGGCAAAGCAAAAATTATTTACCTGAAGTGGGGGTGTGTTTTTCTTTTTTTTTCCTAGTCTACTCCTTTACATCTGGCAGCCGGCTACAACAGGGTTCGAATAGTTCAACTTCTTCTTCAGCATGGTGCTGACGTTCATGCAAAAGACAAAGGGTAAGTCTATCAATTTATTTCCTTTTAGTGGTTTCACTTACAGATTATTATTTTTTTACTTTCAATATCTGATACTTTAAAGCTATCTGATATTTAAGCTCTAGGCAAGGAAAATCATTTCTTTATAGCTTATCATACTTTAAGAATGTTCACAACTTTGATTTCAAACTTTATTTTTATGTTTCTACTTATTAAGGATACTTATATTTTCTAAGTAAGTTTAATTTTATTGCTAAAATACTGTTCTATTATATGAAGTTATAATTTGTTCCCCTCTATTGAAATTATTTTCCTACTCTTTCGTTTCATTTTAGAAAAATAGATTAAAAATTCTGATGATTTCTTGTTTAAAAGGTATAAAGGTATAAGGATCTCTTATTAATAAACTAAATTAAAGCGTAAAATCTTCTGATTTTCTTTTTTCTGATGAAATCTTGGACATCTAACCTGAGAAACCTGAAAAAACAAAAATAAAAACGGGCCAAAATGGTAGATTAGGGAGGAGGTTTGGTAAGGGGAACCAAGAAAGCACTTGTCATATTTATTTTAATATTGGGTGAATTTTGGAAAACTTTGTACCAGTTTTCTATGTAGTCCAGAGATATATGAATTGGGTCTGCTGTCCTCTGCGATGGGCTGCCATATCTCAGTATTCCACGTTGTGATGCTTAAAGCTAATTGAACCTACTACCCAGGTAAAGCTGATTGATACTGTACTCTTATGCTTAGCAGCATAGAGAAGAGATATCCTGGGGGAGAGTTTCTGCTGCTTTGCCCCTCTCTATGTCATGAGACATAGAAATGAAGACAATTATCAGAAGGGGAATTCATCTGTTTTAAATCTTTGGGTGCTTTATCTCTCTCTTGCCTGTGCCAGGTTTTGTGCTATATGTCAGTGATATCCCACTAGTACAGGGGCATAAATGCTTGATGCTTTTGTAAATCTGTTTCCTTGTTCATGTCTGAAAGCAGATGGGTGTATAATAGATGATAATCAAGCGAAGTACACCACAAAAAAGGGGTCTCTGACTCATTTAGAATGATAGTTTGATGTGAAAGTTATAGTGCTTTGGACATTTGATTTTTATATTGGAAATTACCATGAAAGTGAATCAAAATGGTACGATTATTTCAGTTCACAACTAATTAACATTTATTCACTGTAAATACTTGATATATAAAGCATGTTCTTTTTAGCACATCTTTTTCCTTTTACTTAAATATTCTTCTGACTGGTATTTTTATGATTGTTGTTAAAGATTGGATACATAAAAAACAAGATAATTACAAAAGGTTGACCATAAGCTGTGCCTTGTATCTTTTATCAAATGCTTAAAAATATTTTAATATATAATTGTATTGGGATTAGTTTGGATAAATGACTACTATTTTTTTAATTTATTTTTCATTTAGTGGACTTGTGCCTCTTCATAATGCATGTTCATATGGACATTATGAGGTGACAGAATTGCTACTAAAGGTAAGAGAAATTGAAAATATTGAATATAATTTGTTACTTTTAACTAATAAGCATTCATGATTTTGGCCAGTAATATTTTTAAGAGAATAAAATATTTCTTTAAAATATTACCATTGTCTTAAAAATTTTCAGTCATTAAATTCAGTCTATTTTAAAAGCTGTTTTCAAGACTGACATTGACGAGATTAAATCATTTGACATTCCAAAGAGTTATAGCTAATAAGTATCTTTCGAGTTTTATTTGGTCCAGGGAAATGATGACTGATCTCAAACTCTTTTTCTCATTTCAGCATGGAGCTTGTGTTAATGCTATGGATCTCTGGCAGTTTACTCCACTACATGAGGCTGCTTCCAAGAATCGCGTGGAAGTCTGCTCTTTGTTACTTAGCCATGGCGCAGATCCAACATTAGTCAATTGTCATGGCAAAAGTGCTGTGGATATGGCTCCAACTCCTGAGCTCCGGGAGAGATTGACTTGTGTGTATTTATTCCTAAAGTCATTACTGATTGTTGTAAATTGAAACAGTAATTAGGGCTAGTGTTTTGTCTAATTTAAATAATATCCTTCCATTCTTATTCAGTGCAGTAGTTTAATCCTTTTTTTTAATCATATGCTTTTCTTCCTGAATTCCATGGAAATCTCACCTTGTTTATATATACCTTGTTTTTATAGTTTGTGTTTATTCAAGCCTATTTTTAATTCATGTGTTGAGACTCCCTTTTCTTTTTAAAACTAATAAGGAGAATCAACCAACAACCATTTATTTAATACCTATTATGTACCAGGCACTGTGGATACAGCAGAGAACAAAATGGGAAAAAAAATCTCTGAATTTATACCACTTCTGTTCTTATTCAATTATTGTTAATGGATAATATCAAATACTATTGAATATTGCCTATTTCTCAAGCCCTGGGTAAACACTTTATCCATATTATCTAATTAATCTTTTTTATTCCTCCTTTTTAGTGTAGAGTTCTGTAGTTTTGCCTGACACATTTAGTCATGTGACCAACACCACACTCAATGTTATTTATTAGTATGAATTGATGAATTTTGGAAAACTTAGTATCAATTTCCTATCTAGTCTCCAGGGATGAAAGAATTGGGTCTGCTTTCTTATGTGAAAACATTTCTCATTATCTCACCTTAAGTTCCATCACCTTTAAAAATTCAGAAACGATATTATCTCAGAGCATATATATTTCAAAATTTTTCATTAATCTGTACCCTCATTCTCACTCACCTTTATCATCATATTGCTGCAATTGCTAAATAGCAGAATATGTAAAATTGATAGCTTTCCTGCTCATTTAAGATCATGCTAAAGATTTTTATAAATTTTAAAACTTTTTGATGCAATCGTTATTTCATTAACAGATGAATTTAAAGGTCATTCTCTACTACAAGCAGCCAGAGAAGCAGACCTAGCCAAAGTTAAAAAAACACTTGCTTTGGAAATCATTAATTTCAAACAACCTCAGTCCCATGAAACAGCACTGGTAAGATTTTATTGTTAATTCATTCCTTGGGATAAGCACAAAATAGGGTTTTTCTTTCAGAAGGCTTAGAATCACTTCAGTATCTGAAATGCTAGGAATTTGCATTTTAATGTTGGATGCCGTGATTTTTAAATTTGGATTAGGGGATAATTCCTTTTATAGGCGTGAGAAAATAGACATTTGCTCAACCTCAATTTGGGAATTATTTTTAATCTTTGTTTTTATACAATCTTATTATAACAAGTCTACCTTGTGGCCAATGCTTTCATAAAATTTTAAGATGTGGTTTTCCTTTAAGAATATTTTTTCTTATGGTTCCTAGATAAATATTATTTTTGTTGTCTGTAGCAGATTAAAGTGTACTTTCAAAGATAATTCCATCATCCTTTTGAGCAACTGTCTTCAAAGAACTAATTGCTTTGTTCTAGAAAAGGATAAAATTATAAATTTTCTATTCTGGATTTCTAAATTACCTTTTAAACTATTTGTACTTAATGCGCTTTCAGAAAGATGAATTCATTTTCCTTTTCATTGACTATATGTGGCTCAGGTATAAGGCTGATGATTACTCCTGAATTCAAGTTATTCCTGAATTCAGGATTGACGCATACGTGATGCCTGTATCTCAGACCTCTAAA
This sequence comes from Dasypus novemcinctus, assembly GCF_030445035.2. Classification (NCBI taxonomy): domain Eukaryota; kingdom Metazoa; phylum Chordata; class Mammalia; order Cingulata; family Dasypodidae; genus Dasypus; species Dasypus novemcinctus. The sequence goes on from NC_080701.1 coordinate 11,775,522, forward strand.
CATGCTTAAGTCAGCATTCTCACATACATAGGGTGCAAATAGAAGATCAAACTTTAGCAGTCAGTATCTGCTGGAAACATTAAAAGAGTCACAAAACTGAAATGGGCCAACTGTATGTGCATTTAAATATCTGGCTTTCAAAGCTGAGTTCACATACTTTGAAGCTGCACAGCATTTTGCCAGGAAGTACTCAAAACTATGGAATAAACCTGGCCTGCTTTCCTGAAGGGTTCATTTTATTCAGTAGTAATTTTTCACTTTTAAAATTTTATATAAAAGTTAATATAAAATGATGTAAGATACAAAACTTGTGTAAATATTAATGTAAAACATAAAACTTCTAAGAATACTTTTTCCCCTAAGCTTCTTCAAATCTGTCACCCTCTTGCCTATCCCTGGGCATATAGACTTCTTCACCTATACTGTAGGTACCAGAGTACTTCTATGGAAATGTTTGAAAAATATTGATTTATGTGGCTGACAGCCTAAATGAAGAATTGAGTAATTTAACTATCTGTTTCTGTAGCTTTGGAGAGGCAGCATTCTGATGCTTTGAATAGAATATATACTGGGTAATTATTTATTGGCTAACAGAAAAGAAACAAAATTTCTTTTATTATTGTTTAACTAAGAACATAATTTCATCTTAGTTTAAAGTCTTATGTTTTATATTTCCATTGTATTCAGAAGGAATTTTTATCATCTCCATAATTTAGAATATATGTGTGTTCTGATGTTCTTACATTCCAAAAAGTCAACAGATGTTATTTATTATGATTTCCACCTTTAAATAGAAATTTATTTTACTAACATAGTTGCATTATTTTATAGCACTGTGCTGTGGCCTCCCTACATCCCAAAAGAAAGCAAGTGACAGAATTGTTACTCAGAAAAGGAGCAAATGTTAATGAAAAAAATAAAGAGTAAGTGTAACTGCAGAAGGAGTTGCTTACTTCTTAAAGAAAACATGCAGTAAAGTGGGGAGTGACATTACCTTTTCCCTTTCTCCCCTCCCTAGTTTCATGACTCCCCTGCACGTTGCAGCAGAAAGAGCTCACAATGACGTCATGGAAGTTCTGCACAAGCATGGCGCAAAGGTAAGGCAAACACCTGAAGTAAGGGCCCAGCCTTGCTGTAAGTAGCTAGCTACTTTTAAGACCGCTACTTTTCCCGTAATTTTCCTGAAGAAATTAATTTTATAAAGGATTGATAGATTATATTTGAACTCATAGATTCTACTTTTAATCTGATTTAAGTCTTGTTAGTAATAAACATAAATACTTGAATTTCTTTGTACTTTAATGTCATTCTTCTATAAAGCAAGTAAAATATACCTACAGTTTTCTCATTTGGAGAGTCAACTTTACATTATTTTAAGTTAATATTATTTTAAATCAATGATATATTTTGACAGCAAGTCAGTGGTGGTTTGTTAGAAAATGATTTATGTTAACAATAGTCAAAAATATCTACTTAAAAATATCTAAGATATTTACTTAAAGGACATTTGTACTTCAGGTTGCTAATGAGAATTTTTTCAAATAGCCTGTACATTAAAGAAATATAAAATCAGTATTTTATTGACATTGTCTGAGCAGCATTCTCTGAAACTGTGCATCCTTGAGGGAAGGTGGTAGCAAACTGGTTGTTTTTTAAGGTGACTGGGACTTGTAAAGTTTTAAATCCTCCAGGATGTATATTTGAAAGCAGAAGTCTCCAAAGTAGGGTGCAGGTATCCTACAGAACAGACAAGACAGGCCATTGGGAAAAATACTAGAATTTTAATTTGTATTATTTTTATTTTAATATAAAGGGATTGAGGTATACTAATATTTAATACAGATTGATGCTGACACCCTCACAAGGTCTGTGTCACTCCTCTGAGCCCTGTCAGCTACCAAGATTTCCTGCAGAGGAAGTGGAAATTTCATGGTCTGGAGGAGCTGACAGTGGCAGACTCACTCATCTGTTCATTTTCAGTGTGTTGTGACTTACTGCAGTTTCATGTGTCCAGATGAGTGGATTGATGGATGTTATCCCAACTGGTGTTACTTTGATTTCACAGTGAATGACTAAGGCAATCTTTTGCTGTTTTGTTTTGTTTTTAAGAAACATAAATCAGACTCTTAAAGGTAAAAGTTACATTCTTTTTTCGAGTGAATGACAAAGTAACTACTTTTTTAAAGAAATTTTAAAAAATAAGATAGATTCTTATTTGGGAAATGTCCACTTTTTTGTTGTTATTGTTGTTGTTGCTGGAAAATGATGTAAATATTTCATCTAGCCATCATATCTATATAATTTTAAACTTGAAAACAGAATTTTCTAAATGAGAAAGATTGCTGTTGGAATTCAAACGAGAGAACTATTTACTTCCTTTGTTGGCAACAGGTTGGGGGAGAGATTGGAGAAATTTCATGAAGAAAGTAAAGTTTTAGGGAAGCAGTTGTGGCTCAACTGATAGAGCATCTGCCACCATATAGGAGGTCCAGGGTTCGGTGTGTGGTGAGCTGGCCCGCACACAGGGAGTGCCGTGCCACGCAGGCTGTGCCCCGTGTAGGGGTGCTTCACGCGCAAGCAGCGCGCCCTGCAAGGAGAGCCGCCCCACACGAAAAAAGCACAGCCCTCCCAGGAGTGGCACCACACACACAAAGAGCTAATGCAGCAAGATGACTCAACAACTACAAAAAAAGCAACACGGTTTCCTGGTGCCGCATGACAAGAATACAGGCTGACACAGAAGAACACACAGCGAATGGACACAGCAGACAACAGTGGAAAAGGGGAGAGAAATAAATAATAAGATAAATCTTAAAAAAAGAAAGTAAAGTTTTAGCTATGAATGTCTAGTAATTAGATATGTAGAAGTATTCAAAATGCAGAGGATATATTTTAAATAAGGACTCAAAACCAGCAACGCAAAGGGGTTGGTTTGTTAAACAGAAGATATGATTTGTTGAGCTAAATCTTGGTAGTCCCAATTAGACAGTTTAGGTTTTGTTCTTATAATGCTTGGAGAACCTTTTGAACTTTTTGAATAGGCAGGTAGCATGAGCAGAATCCTGCTTTAGGAAGCTCCTTCATAAGAGTGCTCCTTCTCTTAGAAAGCCAATTACAGAAATGTAGACTCAAGATATATGTATAGTAACTGATGTAATCAATTATCAGTATTCAACAAAATTTAAGGCCAAACACCTTTGTGATTTTATACCAGTTTACTCAATTATACATTTCTAGGAAAATTATTTTTACTTCTCAGATAGAAGTAGATGAAGCTACCTGCCTAAGATTACTATCTCTGGTTACAAGAAAAAAGGGGAATATGTTTTGTCTCTAAAACTGTCAGAGGTCTGTTATTCTTCTGACACCTTCTGAATACATAGCTGTTTGTGAAGTGTGACACATTAAATGCAGCCTAGTCCTCTATTGAGGCAATTTCTGTACCTTAGAAAATGTTCTCTTTAGTACAGAATGGTAAGTGACATCCTAAGTGATATCTTCTACCATATCCTTGAAGTAGAGATTGTGAGGGGGAAATAGAACTAGAGCTAAAAGAAGACTTAATCAAAAATTTTATCTAATGCGCTGAGATTTCATACATATGTATGTCATTAGGTCCATAGAATATATGTTAAGAATTAAAATTGTATCTCTCTAAGATATGGGGAACAAATTCGCTCTGATATATATAAAATTAAATCTGTCAAATATATTTTTTTAGGTTGAGAACACAAAAAAGACTTATGGGCAGCAATACATATGTGTAACTAATTTGGAAGTTCTCAGAAGAATCTAATTTATTATAGTTCAGCTTGAATGATCATTTAGTCACTTAAATATAGGTTTAATACTAGACTGTATTTTCTGGATTGTTTTTTTATTTAAATAATAGAATTCTTTAGAATATTTTAAATATTGTTAAACCTAGGTATTGGCCTGAGTGAAGAGTTGTCAGTGTATGTTCCCTTTAGAGTAATAATAGTAAAGATAATCATCACTTGGGTTTTGATGCCCAGAGGACAAAAATCATGTCATCTCAGAGGCATGCTCTTCCTGCTCTTGGGCTATATTTCATACTTTAGGTGGGCCTTTCTTTACAGTGCTCCCAATATTGATATTGCAGTTGATATGCACAGATGATCTCCCCTTATATTTCCCCATCAATACAGTGAATCAATATCATTTAGCATTTTTGTAACATTTAAGGTAGTAGAGATTAGAGTAATAAATCTAAGCCAAGGATAGCATGGTAGAGGAAAGTGGATGTGGCTCAAGCAGTTGGTACCTGCCTACCTCAGAGAAGGTTGAGGGTTGGCTTCCAGTGCCTCCTAAAAAAGACAAGCAAAGCAGCAAGCTGACATGAAGAGGTGAGCTGATGCAACAAAGACACACAATGAGGAAACAAAATGAGAGACTCAACAAGCGGAGTGGAGGTGGCTCAAGCTATTGGACACCTCCCTCCCACATGGGAGGCCCTGGGTTCAGTTCCTGGTGCCTCCTAAAAAGCAAACGAGCACACAACAGACAGCACAAAACAACAAGGGGGGGTGGTGGTGGGAAATAATTAAATAAAATAAATCTTAAAAAAAAATAATATAATAGAGAAATGAAAACACAGAATGTACAGTGGAATTGTACTCAGGAATCCCCCCTCCCAAAAGAGAGGGAGCCAGGGAAAGAAAGAAAAATTATTTTAATAATGTCAAGTATTTTTGTCCACTCACTCCGTGAGATGGGAGAAGTATATCTGTTTTCTATATTGCACTCAGTTCTGCATATATGTTTAAGTTCTGTATTGCTCATAGTATGTTTTTTTAAAATCTTTTGTCTTTTTTTTTAAAGATACATAGACCACACAAAATGTTACATTAAAAAATATAAGAGGTTCCCATATATCCCACTCCCTACCGCACCCCTACTCCTCCCACATCAACAACCTCTTTCATCAGTGTGACACATTCATTGCATTTGATTCATACATTTTGGAGCACTGCTACACAACATAGATTATAGTTTACATTGTAGTTTACACTCTCTCCCAGTCCATTCAGTGGGTTATGACAGAATATATAATGTCCTTCATATGTCCCTGCAGTATCATTCAGGACAGCTCCAGGTCTCGAAAATGCACCCATATCACACCTCTTCTTCCCTCTCCCTGCCCTCAGCAACTCCCATGGCCACCACCTTCTCCACATCAGTGATATGGTTTCTTCCATTGCTAGAGTCAACAATAATTCTATACTAGAATACCAGTAAGTCTACTCTAATCCTTTTTTAGTCCTCCATCCTGAGGACCCTGGGATGGCGATGTCCACTCCACCTCTAAATCGAGATGGAGCTTAGATCCCACATGGCCAGTGGATGGGATTCTCCTGCTTGCAGTTGTAGACTCAACTCCCTGGTGTGGTGGTTGACTATCCTCACCTCCTTGTTAGCTGACCTGGGTAAGTCCAACAAACTAGAGAGTAGGTGTTGCAACTCTCCTGAGACTCAGAGCCCAGCTGTCACATCGACAGCCCAGAGATTCAAGTCTCCTGAGCATACACCAACACCAGTGTCAAACACAGGTTCAGTAAAAATGACAGAAGAGGCATGTGTAGAGAGATCACATCTGAGTCCAACTCATCACACTCAGGAGCACAAATTCCACAGTAGGACCCACTGGCAAGGCACTGAACTCCAGAGTCATCTGCCATGACCCCAGGACCTGGGTGTCTCCATAGCCCTCAGGAGCACCACTACCTGGGGTTGTATCTACTTTAGCTGTCTCTGGGATCCTGCTGGGACATGCGTAAGCTTGACCCCTCTGATGACCTCCCAACTCATTTTGAAGTCCTTTAGCCATATAAACTCATTTGTCTTCACCATTTCTCCCTTTTATTCAAGGTCTTTTTCTAGTTGCATCACCAACTGGTGCTTGGTAGTAGTCCCTGAGTGCCAAGGAGGCTCATCCCCTGGAGTCATGTCCCACACTGGGGGGAAGGTAATGCATTTACCTGCTGACTTTGGCTTAGAGAGTGGCCGTATTTGGGCAACATGGAGGTTCTCAGGAGGTAACTCTTAGGCACCCTGCAGCTCTAGGCCTAGTTGAAATTTCAAGCACACAGGCTCCCTAAGCATAGTCATCAGTATCAAGGGCCCATCATTGGACCATCCTTCTTCACTGGTCTTTGCCCTTGCACTTGGAGGATTGTTGCTGCTCCATTGGAGAGTGCGACAGAGTTCCCCAGGATGAGAGATCAGTACTCCCTTCAGTTGTGATGTGAAATTCTACCCCCTGTGTCAATATCCAACGTACATCCAAACATATCTGTATATCCTATATGCATGGCCTGGAGAACTCCTTCCCACCTGGGCATCCCCCATCAATGACACCGCACATCAGTGCCCCTCCCCTTCCATAATTGAACCCCTCTGTGATCCAAAACTTCTTCAAAAATGAAGCCTAATATATTGCAAATTCAATTATAGGAAAATGAAATAGTAATGATAGGTTTAAAGATTAGAAATGGAATACATAACAATTTAGAAAAACTAAAATAAAGTTAGAAAAAATAAATTGGGGTATTAAAAACTGAAAAATATCATTAAAATTTTTTTTGACATTTTGCCTTTCATCACTGTAATAGGTGTTGCCCTGTATGTACAGTGGCAAGGGAATCGTCCATTTCTTCCTCAGTATCTACATCCTTTGTTGTTGTTTTCTTTATTATATCTTCAAAAAGTTTTAGGTCACAGTAAAGTACATGTAGAACACAGGGGACTCCCATATACCCAACATCAAACCCTTTTCCCCCTTCCCCAGTAATGATCTTTTTACACGTGGATGTTACATTTGTTGCAGCTGATGTACAAATATTGAAACAGAGCTACTAACCATGGTCACATTATGGTTTACATTATGGTGTACATTTTGGACTATACATTTTTATAAATTTTTGGTAAAATTTAACATGGCCTGTATCCATCATTGCATGATCATGTAGAACAGTTCCATTGCCCCCCAGTTACCCACCTTCCATCTATTCTATTCCTCTCTCCCCCTCCTCTCAGGGCCCACAGTGACAATCAAGCTTCACTGCTTGAAGGACAAGATTCATAGACACTTGCAACAATGCTGAGGGCTTGACACACTAGTCTGTCCTCCCCTATTGGGAGCCACCCATGCTCTCGAAAGATACCTTCCCCTCTATTTGAAGAACATCAGGCCTCCCCAGAATGGGGGTATAACACCTTCCCGTTCATTGTATAGATCTCCACCCACTGTTATAACACATCATAGTATGTTTTTAATAGTTAAAGTTACTGTATATTATTTATCTGCTGTTCATTTGATCTGCTCAGATACTGGAGGTAAAACTGACTGGTGGTTGGATTACTGAGAAACTTTGCATGTAACTCTACTATAGCATTTGCTAAAATATTTCAAAGGGTAATCTTGATCAGAGGCAAATTATATCTTTTGCAATGGTGTTAGAAACTAGCACCTTTGTAAAATGAAACTCCAGTGAAATCTCATAAGGCTGGAGCATAGCTGATCTTCTCAGATTGTGGTGAAAAATAGAAGTAGAAAGGAAGGTGGCATAGAAGTCATTTATGATGGTTTTCAGTAATATGCTAAGAGATTCATCCTTATTGGAAGGCACGGAAGAGTCATTTAATTTTGAGCAGAGGAATAACTTGGTAAAATCTGTATTTTAATATATTGGTTCTCACACCATGTTCTCAAGACTCAACAAGCCTGACTGGGGATTTCCATCACTATAATTGAATAATTTATTCCAATTTCACAAAAAATGTTAACGATTAGCGTGTTCTTAATTTCAGGGTTTTTTTCTCCCTTGGTGAAGATGTAACAAAGAACTACTCACGGAAAAACAAGAAGTTTAGTTCAGCAGTTTGTGTTTTCTACCAGTACTTCTAATAGTGATGCTTTTATGTTGTATATGTATAATCATATTTTTCTGCTGGCAAATGTGATAGAATTAAATATGTCAGTATTTCATGATAGTTTTGTGAAATACCATTGAGAATTTTGATGAATTTTTGCCTTAATAAGTGGACTGAGTGTGACAACCTTGGTGGTTAATGATGAAAGTTTGCAGACAGGTCATTTGTCCAAATCTTTCCTTAACCTCATTTTTGGTGGGTATATATAAATGTTTTAAAATAACCAACCAGCATATATTTGAGAATTTCCTATGTACCTTAATAAGAGATTTCTAGAGTACCCCTAAGACCTATATTACACAGTCTCCATAATCTCAGTAATGTGTAACTGGTTAAACCAAAACTACCCAGTGTTACAATAAAATAGTTTAGTACAAAACTGGCCTATTTGTTTAGAAAGGGATAACATTGAGGCTTCTGGTAATCAAGGAAGTCTTCATAGAAGAGGTGAGGCTTGGACTGGATCTCATAGTCCAGAAAGGCAGATAGAACTGCTTTTCTGAAAGAAGCAGCATGTACAATGAGCATGAGCTTTGGTCCAGCTGACATGGAGGTGTTTACTGGGGAGTCCTGGAAGGTAGGTTAGGTTCAGCTAGGCTTGCCCAAATTGTGAACATAGTCCCAAAGTTTAGCACTATGTTAAAGAGTCTTAAACTAAATGAGTAGTCTTCTAGCATAACTACTCAAAGTTTCCAAAGTGAAATAAATATGGGAATCTTCTAGTCATTTTTTGGTTGTATTTATAAATCAGTTAGGGTATTTGACTGTAATTAGGTACCTTCTAAAATTAAGAAATGTAATCAACTACTTTGACTAACTTTGCTTACACATTCATTTGTCTTAAATTCTGGGAGCAAGTATAAAATCCATTCATTCAAAATATTTAATGAACATCTTCTGTGTGGCTGGCAGTGAACACCAGACATGAGTCCCTGCCCTCACAGATGTTATATTTCTGGTTTGTTGAGGGACAGTGGGGAGTGGGGGAATGGGGGGTGTAGTCATTTTCAATAAAGATCAGAATAAATTAACTAAGGTGATATTTCTTCAGAATCAGTGCACAAAGGTTAATAATGAATAGACTGGCATTTTTTTCGGAGAGCCTCGACAATTGATTTTTTGCATAAGAATTTATTTGCTGAGGTTGAGAAAGAGAAAAAAAGATGCTCAATTCCATGCGCCCGCCAAATGATTTTTCAGATGAATGCACTGGACACCCTTGGTCAGACTGCTTTACACAGAGCTGCCTCAGCAGGTCACCTGCAGACCTGCCGCCTCCTGCTGAGTTATGGCTCTGATCCCTCCATCATCTCCTTACAAGGCTTTACAGCAGCGCAGATGGGAAACGAAGCAGTGCAGCAGATTCTTAGTGGTGAGTTAAAATTAAAAACAGTGTATTTTATGCTTCCTGTTCCATTTCCACAGATACTACATGAAAAACTTTGCCCTGCTTCTTTTAAGTAACTCGTTGGAATGTTTTCTTTGCCTTCAGTTTTTTCCCCTTATCTTTCCTTGCTTGCAATTTAGCCTCTCCCTTACCTCCTGCCCCCCATCTCCCTTACTTCCTGCCCCCCATCTCCCTTACCTCCTGCCCCCCATCTCCCTTTTTTGGTGGGGAGGGTTAAGGGTCAAGATAAGGAAGCATATCCTCTCTATATACCCTCTTTAATTTTTTTAATTTTATATTTAAAATCTGAATCATAGGTGTTATAATCAAATGTGACCTAAAACTCATATACACTGTTGTATTGAGCTTCTTCTGATACCAGTCGGAGAAAATTACAAAATTCTTAACTTCATTGCACATTATGAAATTATCTTGTCTTTTCCTGGTTTCATACAATTAAAACATCTTGGTGAATGTTACAGTACATACCTAGTACAGTTTTAAGACATTTTAACTATTACCTTTCTTGAGGAAGATCACATATAAACTGTTAAGAAAATAGACACTGGTTTCCTAAGTCCCAGAATTAGAGGAAATAACCTGATCTACCTACTGAAAACTACTGAACTATATACAGAAAAAATTTAGTTTTATGTGTTCTTCTTTCCCATCCCTTTAATTTCATTTGTTGACTGTATCTGCTATATAATGACATAACAAACTAGAAGAGTAAAATGGAGAAGGCTGTGTGGCCTGGGAGTCAGAAATCCTGGTTACTTCTTCCTAACTATAGTCCAGTAGTTCTTAACTCTCTCAAGCACAGTGACCCTTTGAATAATGAATATTTTACAACATTTACTTCACTACCCGGAAATGAAACTCATAGATTACATGACCAAACTACACACAAAACAAAACTCTTTATAAAATCCCCTGGAGATAATATAAAAGGGGACATGATAGAATTAAATAATTTATAGTTCTTATGTAATAGCTTGGGCTTGGCAACACTAAAAGGCAAAAATTGACCCCACAAATTTCTAAGCTTCCAAGAAATATAACCTAGTTGAGAATCATTGCGATAGACTGAAGGAACCTTCCAGTGCTTATGGAGATCATGATATGTTAGGTGTAGATTAGAGCTAACCGGCCTCATAAGAGTAGTTATGCAGTGTTGTGAAAGCTGTTGATTAGGATTTATTTTCCTGAGGCTAGTTCATTCGTAGATGGTGATTATTCTAGTTCAATCTTAGATGGTGATCTTTAGAGCTTTCTAAAGTCATCTTCACTACCAAAATGAATAAGATCTGCCTAAAGGAGTGTGATTTCTAATTAGAGGATTTCAAACTTGAAGTATTAAAAACTTATTTTCATTAACTTCCTGTTTCTCAAAGAATAGAACTTTTCTTTAAAGAAGATATCACTCCTTGACTAGGATATATTTTTGCCCTTCCCAGTAAATTCTAATAATTTTTTTAAAATGTGATTTTTGTTAAATATTCAAAATTTTTCTCATATGTTTTTCTGACAATCATTGAGTTCTGAATTTTAAGATGTATCTATTGACTGAGCTGTGGACTAACTGACGTTTTTAATGTTACCTAATTTACTTCTCCCAATTCCAGATTATAGCTGCAATGACTCCTAAAAGAGTAAGAAGTCGTTGGGGTTTTGTTTGGGTAACATTATAGAGGTTCACTTTAAAAACCACCTGTTAATACCAGATTTGAGATCCACTTTTCAAATCCTAAACTTTTAGTACTCAAGCCTGTAGTTACCAATGGTTTAGATAAATAAAGTTTTAGTTATAAACTCCTGGCAATATTTATGCCAAAATTAATGTCAAAGTGAAGAAAACAAGCAGTTTATAAATCAGCATCATTTCAGCGGGTTTTTCTTTCCCTAGACTTGCTTTCTGTATACCTACTTTGTTTACTATGGTAGCCTCTCCTGCATGTGGCTAAATTTAAATTAATTAAATAAAATGTAAAAATCAGTTCCTAAGTCATACTGGTCACATTTCAAGTGCTCGATAACTGCACATGACTTAGTAGTATCCTACTGAGGCAGCACAGGTAAAGAATATCTCCAGCATCACAGAAAATTCTTTTGGACAGTTCTTCTAGGCTAGATCTTTTCTCTTCAGCTGAATTCTCATTGTATAAATCCCAGCACAGGAATTGCATTATTTTCATCTAATCATTTGCTTAGGTAAGATTTAGTGTGCTTTTAACAGAATTAAACATTGAAATCCCCATGCTGTGGCACATCAAAATGAGTCACTAAGATCTTTTGCCAGGTCTGAAATACTACCTATACAGCCAGTCTCCAAGAAATGTTTTTAAAATAACAAACTGCCTTCCAGCCTTTGAAACTTGTTTTGTTTTTATTCTGGTGAGTAGAATAGGATTGGAGAAAAAGTTAGAAAGCCATTTCCAGCCTTTGACCCTAGGTGAAGTCTTCAATTTCATGCTCTACAAAAGCCAATGTACTTAGGATTTTACTGATAAAGTACTTTGAATATCTTAGTTACTTTTTTTTGCTTATGTTCCCCTTTTAACTTAACTTTTTGTAGCCCTTCTTTTAACTGTGCATCACTTTGTACAAAGCTCTTATGATATATATACTTCCTTTCAGCTAATAGTTTGTTCACATTATTTGTTAATAAAATCTGTTCCAAGCTTATTCAAGATTTATAATAGATGCAAAGCTTTATGAATTGTTTAGCAGTTAGTCAGTATCTTTAAATAGCTTTTTTATTTTCTATGTATTGATTAGGACTGATAGTTTCTTTCTCATAATTCTCAGAAACATTCTTTTATTTCCCTAGAACTCTGCTTGATTGCGAAATTATACCCTTTGCAAGTCAGTTTGCATCAAGATAAATGTGTCAGCTTCAAATTGTTTTTAGAATTCAAAAATTTTACTATATTAATTGTATCCTTCAAATGCTATAATTAAAAAATATCCAGACTTTTAAGCTATATATATATATGTGAAAATAAATGGTTGTCATTTTATATTATTAAAATGCTAAATGAAAAATGTTATTTAAAGATATCCAAACAATATTTCAATGCATTTTTGCAACTGCCAGAGTCACTATTATAGACAGAAAATCTACATGCTTTCTCACTTCTAAATGCAATAGTGTATATACACATTTAGAATGGAGGTAAATGAGACATGAAAAAGAAAGAGTTATGGTTTGACACATGCTTCAAACATGCTCGACATGAGATAGCATGGAAATCAGCAAATGTTTTCTAAATGTTCTGTATGAGAAGAGAATATAAAGATGAGCAAGACCTGGTCCTATTCTTCAAAGGTCCTATAGCTAAAAAGTATAATATGTAGCTCTCCCTTTTAAAAATAGAATATTGTTGATTTTTCAAAAATGTACTTCATTATATGAAACATTCCTTTCCCTCATATAATCTTAGCACTTTTGTATGTATTTATTTTTAATTGTAGTAAAATATACATAACAAAAATCATTTTAACCATTTTAAGTGAACAATTCTTTGGCATTAAGTACATTGACAATATGGTGTAGCTTTCACTATCTCCATGCTATTTTTATCATTGTACATAAAACGTAACGCTTATTTAGCAATAACTCCCCATTGCCACCGCCCTTCACCTCCAATATCCACTCTTCTGCTGCTTGTCTCTATGAATTTGCTTATTCTAAGCATTTCATATAAGAGAAATCATGCAATATTTGTCCTTTCATATCAGGCTTATTTCACTCAACATGATATTGTCAAGGTTCATCCATATTGTAGCATGTACAAACATGTCGCTTCTTTTTATGATAGAATAATATTCCATCAAGTTGCTAAACCACATTTTGTTTATCCATTCATCTGTTGATGGACAATTGTGTTGCTTCTACCTTTTTCCATTATTTTGTGAATAATGATGCATTGAACATTGGTGTGTAAATAGCTCTCAAGGGCCCTGCTCTCAGTTCTTTTGGATATATATACCTAGGAGTAGAATTTCCGGGTCATATGGTAATTCTGTTTAATTTTCTCATTTTCTGAGGAAATGCCAAACTGTTTTCTACAGTGGCTGCCCCATTTTACATTCCCACCAATAATAAACAGGAGTTTTTATTATATTTATCCACATCCTCACCAACACTGGTTATTTTCAGATTTTTAAATAATCGCCATCCTAGTGGGTATGAAATAGTATCTTATTAAAATTTTATTTTGCATTTATTTAATGACTAATGATGTTGAGCACCTTTTTATATTTTTACTGGCCATTTAATATCTTTGGAGATTTGTCTGTTCAAATCCTTGGCCCATTTTTTAAATGGATTGTTTGTCTTTTTGTTATTGAGTTGTAGAAGTTCTTAACATATTCTTGATACTAAATTGTTATCAGATAATGTGGTTTCCAATATTTTCCCATTCTGTAGGTTTTATTTTTCCCTCTCTTTTCAAATACTCTTTTTATTTTTTTCCAAAGATACTTATATTACATAATTGTTACACAAAAAATAAAGGGGATTCCCATATGCCCCACTCCCTACCCCTCCCACACTTTCCCACATTAACAGCATCCTTCATCAGTGCTGTATATTTATTACAATTAATGAACAGATTTTGGAGCATTACCACTAAGTGTGGATTATAGTTTACATGTAGTTTACACTCTGTCCCACACAATTTTGTAAGTTACGGCAAGATATATAATGGCCTGTATCTGTCATTGCAGTATCGTTCAAGGCAATTCCCAAGTCCTGAAAATCCCTCTTAAAACATGTTTTTCCCTCTCCCTTCCCTCAGAACCTCCAGTGGCCACTGTCTGCAAATCAACAAAAGTTCTTCCATTACTAGAATAAATAAATGTATAGTAGAACAACAGTTAAGTCTTCTCTAGTCCATCATTCATTCCCCAATCCTGAGGATTCTGGGATGGCAATGCCTACTATGCCTCTAATTAGAGGGGCCTTAGATCTCTTGGGGCAGATGGATGGGACTATCTTGCTTGCAGCTGCAGTCTGTCTGTTCCTTTGGATGGTCATTGTCCATCATTATCTCCTTGTTAGCTGTTCTGGGTGAGTCCAGTGAACTGGAAAGTAGGTGTTGCAACTCTGTTGAGGTTCAGGGCCCGATTGGCATATGTATAGCCCAAAGATTTAAGTCTCTTGGACACACATCTATCAACTCTAGCACTAACCCTAGGTTCAAATAGAAGGGGCAGAAGAGCCATGTAAAGGGAAACCACAACGGAATCTTAATTCTTTCACACTGGGGAGCATAAATTCCAAAGTAGGGCCCACTGGCAAGGCACCAAACTCTTGAGTAGTCTGCCCTGCCTGTAGTGTCTGGATGTCTCCAGAACCCTCAGGAGCTCTGCTATTTGAGGTATTTACTTTGGCAGTCAATGAGATTCTCCTGAGATGTGCGTAAGTGTAACCTTTGGAATGACCTCCTTACTCACTTTGAAATTTCTTAGCCTTATGAACTCATTTGTCTTTACCCTTTCCCTCTTTTGGTCAAGGTCTTTTTCCAGTTTCTTTGCTAGTTGGTGCTTGGTAGTAATCCCTTAGTGCCAGGGAGGTTTATCCCCAGGAGTCATGTCCCATGCTGGGGGGAAGGTAATGCATTTATATGCTGAGTTTGACTTAGAGAGAGACCACATTTGAGCAACAAGGAGGCTCGTAGGAGGTAACTCTTAGGCACCCTATAATACTAGGGTAAGTTTCCATTTCAAAAGTAAAGGTTCATAAGTACAGTCATCAATATCAATGGCCTGTCAGTGGTCCATCCTCCCTCACTAGTCACTGCCTCTGTACTTGGGATTCTTGCTGTTCCATTAGAGAATGTGACAGAGCTCCTCAGGATGGGAATTTTATATTCTTAGGGTTATTGTGTGAATCTTCACCCAGTGTGACAATGCCCCATGAACACTTTCATATGCCTTATATACCAGGTGAACCTCCTCCCGTGCATCCCTCATCACTGACACACCACACCAGTGATCCTCCCCTGCCATAGTTGTAAACTTTCCATGATCCAAAACTTAAAAATTAAAGCCAGCAAAACAACCAAATATAATTAAGAATGAAATAATGATGGTTTTAAGCATAGCAAATAAAATTTTAAAATTTTAAAATAAATTTGAAAAAAACAATTTAAAAATACAAAATTTAAAAAATATTTTTGACATTATATCTTGCATCACTGTAAGATCTGCTGTCTTGTGTGTCCAGTGACATTTTCTTGCATTTATCCTCCAGTGTCTTTTTTCTTTCCATTTTGTCTTCAAAGAAGCTTTAGGTTACAGAAAAATCATGTACAGAATATAGGGGATTCCCATATATCCAACATCCTCCCCCTTTTCCCCTTACCCCTTTTAATAACATTTTACCTGTGGATGGTACATTTATTCATTCTGAAGGTTTTTTCACTTTCTTGTAATGTCTTTTATACAAGTTTTGTTTGTTGGTTTTTAATGAAGTTCCGTTTATGTGTTTTTTTTCTTTTGTTGCTCATGATTTTGATATAAATCTTGCTGACTACAAGGTCCTGAAGATATTTCCCTGTGTTCTTGTAAGAGTACTTTAGTGTTAGCTCTTATTTGTGTCTTTGATCCATTTTGAATTAATTCTTGTGTTTATAGTGAGAAATAGTAGTCCGTGTTCATTCTTTTGCATGTGGGTTTCTGGTTGTCCCAGCACTATCTGTTGAAGAGACTGTTCTTTATCCATTGAATGGAGTTTGTACTTTTGTACCTGGCCATGGATATGTAGATCTAACTTTGGACTCTTAATTCCACTCCATTGGTCTATATGTCTGCCCTTATGCCAGAACTACACTTTTAATTACTGTAGCTTTGTAGTAAGTTTTGAAATCAGGAAGTTTGAGTCCTCCAACTTTGTTCTTTTTCAAGATTGTTTTGACTATTTGAGACTCCTTGCAATTCCATGTGAATTTGAAGATCGTCTTTTCCATTTTTGCACCAAAGTCTGCTGGAATTTTGTTAGGAATTGCATTGAGTTTTTAAATCGTTTTAGACAGGATTGACATCTTAAACAGTATTAAGTCTTCAACCCATGAATACAGGATGTCTTTCTAGTTACTTAGGTCTTCTTTAATTTCTTTCAGGAATGTTTTGTAGTTTCAGTGTACAAGTCTTTCACCTCTTTGGTCAAATTTACTCCTAGGTATTTTATTCATTTAAAAGCTATTGTAAATGCAATTATTTTCTTGATTTCCTTTTCAGAAATTATTCATTGCTAATTTATAGGAACCCAGTTGACTTATGCATGTTTATCTTTTATCCTGTAACTTTGCTGAATTTATTAGTTTAGTCACTTTCTTGTAGATTCTTTGGGATTTTCTATATATATGGTAATGAGATCTGCAATAGGGATAATTTGACTTCTTTCTTTTTGATTTGGGTACCTTTTATTTCTTTCTCTTGCCTTATTCCTCTGATTGGAACTTCCAGTACACTATTGAATAACTGAGGTGACAGCAGGCATCTTTGTCTTATTCCTCATCTTAGGAGGAAAACGTTCAGTCATTCACCATTGAGTATGGTATTTCCTAAAGGTTTTTCATAAGTGCCCTTTATTGTGTTGAGAAAGTTCCTTTCTTTTCCTAGTTTTCTAAGTTTTTGTGATGAGAGGATGTTGGATTTTGTCAAATGCCCTTTCTGCATCGATTGAGCTGGTCATTTTTTTTTTCTTTCATACTACTGATGTAACGTATTATATCGATTGACTTTCTTATGTTGAACCATTCTTAATTTTTGGAATAAATCACACTTGGATGGAGTGGGTGTAGCTCAGTGGTTGAGCATGCACTTCACATGTACAAGGTCCCAGGTTCAATTCCCGATACCTTCTAAAACAAACAAAAAACACTTGGTCATACTTAGTCTTAATCTGTTAAGTATTTGTACGGTAATACAAATAAGTTTATATCCAATGGAACAGTTCTCATAACCTATTTTGTAAAAACAAGTCTCTGTAACAAAGTGCTTTTAGTCTAAGAAGATCTGAAGTGTTCTGAAATCTAAAATCTTTTCATAGTATTACTTGCACTTCCCACTTTGACAGGAAAGTTTAATCATAAGCTAAGGCAACCTTAAATTGGAAAAAGACTTTGAAAAGAACCAACATTGACTTTATAGGTGTAAAAACTAAGCTATTATGTGATTTGTCCAAAGTTATAGATAATAGAACTCAGTCTAAAATCCAGGTCTCCTGGACTGCAGTCCTTATGTGTTATATGAGTGTGTACACACATAGGCATTATAAAAGCCATATTTAATGACCATGAATATATAATGGGTGATACATTATCTATTTTCTTTTAAGAAACCATTTATTTGGTCCAATATGAAATGAAGTTTTGGTTTGTTTATATTGCATTAATCACAAATTAATCATTTGTTAGCCCCATACTTCTAGACTTAACAGCCTGATTTATATTCTATTTAGCATTTGTGTCACATCTCCCAGTTATACATAGGCTTTTTAAATTGCATTTCCCAGAAGCCATTCAATATACATATGAATTAAACAAATGTCTGTACTTAGCATGGCTTTTTGTTCTCTGATTATACTTGCTAAGATCATTGGTTTTCAGCGTTGTACTTCAGTTTTATATATGAATAAACTGAGACAAAATAAAGGCTAAACATTAAGTTCTGAAGGTTAAGCGGCTTCCCTAGGTTTACATAACAAATCTATGGCAAAGCTTTGCTACAACACTTTGTATAACCAATGTATCATAAATATATTCTTGATCTTGTGGTCCTAGGTTTCCTCACTTCCCTTTGCCAAACTTTTAACCACAAAATTTGAAGGATAGGGTAGTGAGGATGGAAGAGTATTTAAGTGTCTTAGAATTCATTTAAACTTGACTTACAATGAGATGGATGTAGACTGAAGTAATAAAGCACTTATTTCTTCTATGAAAGAGGTTCAGAAAATTCTATATTAGATCTCAGAAATTTCTGACTTTTGTTTGTCACCAGGTAATTTTCCCTCCCTAACTACTCTGCAATTCCTCAATAAGCAACAGTAATCTTTTTTCTTTTATGCAGAAAGTACACCTATACGTACTTCTGATGTCGACTATCGACTCTTAGAGGCATCTAAAGCTGGAGACTTAGAAACTGTGAAGGTAAGTCACTGCTCTCAATTTCAAACAATAATGTGAATGGGCAGATAGATCTATAAACTGGAGAGATCTTTAAGTACTAAGGATTTCCAAGTATATGCCTTATAGCCTTTAAACCACATATGTATGGTCACTTTTTATTGACTTTTCTTCTGGTTACATGAAAGCTGTTTGATTTGGGGGCCAAATTCATAAATATGTAAGTTAGTTTAGACCAAGTCAGTACAAATAGTTTAAAACAGTGATTCTTAATCCTTCCCCAGAGATTCTCACATATTCTCTAAGAAAGCATTCTTATGATCCCCCTCAACCATTTGTAATTTTTATATGAAGATGGACTTTCTTTTCTATGACACTCTACCTGCCAAGACATACCCCTTAGCAGTCACCTTTTTTTTTTTTTTTAATATTTCATTTAACCACCCTCCTTCCTCCCCCCGCCCCAGTTGTCTGCTCTCTGTGTCCATTCGCTGTGTGTTCTTCTGTGATCACTTCTGTCCTTATCAGCGGCACCGGAAATCTGTGTTTCTTTTTGTTCCATCATCTTGGTGTGTCAGCTCTCCATGTGTGTGGCGCCATTCTTGGGCAGGCTGCACTTTCTTTCACGCTGGGCGGCTCTCCTTACGGGGCTCACTCCTTGTGCATGGGGCTTCCCTATGCGGGGAACACCCGTGTGGCACAGCACTCCTTGCGCGCATCAGCACTTCGCATGAGCCAGCTCCACACAGGGCAAGGAGGCCCGGGGTTTGAACTGCAGACCTCCCATGTGGTAGGTGGATGCTCTATCTACTGGGCCAAGTCCACTTCCCTTTATCAACCTTAATTTACTGAGCTTGCAATATAGAAACTATGGTTGCCAATTTAATTTTTCAAATACAAAATGATATTCTAATATGCTTTTAAAAATCAATACAGCTCCCATCTATAATCATACATTTAGGGATGAAGTTAGCAGAAAGCATTTTGGTTTTTGTTTGGGATTGGGGGTGTTGCTCTTAGAGTGTTTTTTGTTTTGTTTTGTTTTGTTTTGTTTTAAAGAAAGGATTATTGCAGAACTGGTATGGACAGTCTCACCGGGATACTTTTTACATAGTAACTTTGTCATCTCTTATTAAGGGATATAATTTTGTGATTTTTAACAAGATAATTTTTAATACTTTTGATGGCATACACTAACTGACAGTAAATGACTTTTCTAAGCAACAAATTTTATTTTTGTTTCAATGTTAGGCACTTCCAAGCAATCTTCTGTTTAACAATAACTTACAGATGATTTAAAGAAAAATAAAAATAGTAAATTTTAGTTGAAATAGTCACTGGGGAAAAAATCTTAAATTGCTCTGAGATCTAAAATTATATAGTACTTGTTCTTAAGAGTACTCTTTTCATTTGTAATGTACTGTAATAAAATAAAATTCTTAAATATAAAAGTGTTTAGGATTCCTTTCTGTGTCATAGCATGATCATCTCAGCACTAGAATTGCTACACGTTTCCATTATAATAAGTAGATTTTAGTTCCATGTGGTTTTTTGTGGGTTTTTTTTTTTAATGTAATAGGAAACTACTACAGCTTTTCAGGCATTCTAAACAATTCATTCACAATGAAGGTCAAGTTTATTTTTAGTAATGAAATGGAAGTAGCAGAAGAAAACAAAGCATCAGAAATTCAGTGAGAATAAGGCCTGATGATTTCTTTCCTTAGAGGAAAGTTAAAAGAGAAGGCTGTTTGTTAAGTAACATATTTGAAATTATGAAAAGCAGGTAGAAGAAAGGATGAAAAAATGTTTTGAACTTCATAAAAAAGTGAAATAGAATAGAGAATAACTGCCAAATATTAAAAAACAAATATTCTGTAAACAGGATGAGCTTCTAGGAAGTTGTATTTCATTCCCTACCTCATTCATATTTTGCCAATATTCTGTGCAAAAATTTAAGCAAAAAAGATGAAGAAGAAGAGGGCTTATTGAGAACGTAAGCAGCAGAAGAACAAGCGGCAGCATCAGGAAGCAGCTTCAATCGTGTGTTCGCTGCCAATATTTGCAAGCTTTCTTTATAATTTATATATTAATTTTTTTTCATTTTTATTTAATATTATATTTCACTTGCATTTTTTTGTGTACTAGCAGCCGCAGACTCACTTGCCATGAAAAGATACGTGGCCGGGTGGCTCTCAGGGCTCCTCAGACATTAGAGCCTAGAGCTTTGCCCTGTAGAACTGACAAGCATGTGGCTCTCCCTGCCCACCCAGACTTTCTCCTTTCAAGTCAAACTTGTACCACCTACAAGTCATTGTGGAAGGCCCTACTCTGTGGTGGCAGAAAAAGCAGATACCTTCCAGGGCCTTGGTTTTTACATAATAATTTATCCTACACTGGTAGGAGCTGCAGCGAGATCAGAGGAAGCCCAGAAAGCCCTCGCCGCCTTTGTAGCCTAGAAATTGCCTTTGTTTTCTGCTTTATTTCACTTTTCTTCTTTTCATTACTCTACTTTTCATTACTTTCTTAGAGTTAGGTAAGGAGGGAAGTGAACAATGATGTATGAACTGTAAATTACTATTCACCTGCCAGTGGTGTTATAATCCACATATCACCACTGGTGATGCAGTCTGTCACTCCTTGCTTTGCTTCCTATTTGTAAGCAAACATAATTGAGCTTATACTTTTGATTGGGCTGAAATGGTAGCATTCAAAGAGAAAGAAGGAGGTGAAGAGATTTGGAGGACATAGCTGAAGGAGATAGAAGTAGAGGCCAAAAACTAGAGTATGATTAGAATCAGTTTGACTTGGAGAGTTAGACACACTTCCTTCAGAAAATCAAGTAAACATTGCTAAATACATAGCTTTGCCGCAGTGGATCTGAGTCAACTGGGTCACCCATGGCGAATTAAAATAATTTCCCCCATCTTCCTGCTTATTTGAGCCACACTAGAAGAGACAAGAACTCTGAGTAGTTCTCCATTCAACATGGTTGGTGTTATTTGAATGACGGGTGGCTAAGAGCATGCTAGTATAAACAGACATGCTGTGACAAGTAATCTCAGAGAGGAAAGACCTATCAAGATGAAGAAGAAAGGGATTTTTGCCTTGGAAAACTTCCATTATTGTGGGATTTTTTTCTGTTTGATTAGGACTTTTACCAAGAAATGTTAAAAAAAAAAAAGGTTGAATTGCTCTGTAAGAATAAATGTAGTCACTGTAAAGCTAAGCATAGTGCTCATTTTAAAATATCATTTGTATTGTCTGGTTTTTGGAACTATTCCTGGGAAAATTCAGTTTATCCAAGATGCTACAATAATTTGGAGCAAACTTTATGAATTAATATTTGTTTTGTATGTCTGTGTGTGTTCCATAAAAGCAACTTTGCAGCCCTCAAAATGTGAATTGCAGAGATTTGGAGGGCCGACACTCTACACCCTTACACTTTGCAGCGGGCTATAATCGCGTGTCTGTCGTGGAGTACCTTCTACACCACGGCGCCGATGTCCATGCCAAAGACAAAGGGTATGTCCTAGCATTTAGCTGTTTGGGATTTATTCTCTGCGTACTTTTAAAAATTGCTCTTTAAAAAATGTTTAAATCTTAGATATGTTTAAAGTATTTTAAGAAGTAATGTATGTTTTTGTTTAAAGTGTCGATTAAAACACTGTATAAGAGTTAATATAGAAAGTGAAAATTCTCTATCACCCTACCCCTTAGAAATTACTACATTAAAGTTCTGTTGGTAATCCTCCAGATTTTATTAAATGCACATACCAATGTGTATGCTGTGGTGGTAGTGGTGGTGGTTTGTTCGTTTTGTTCTGTTCTGTTTTGTTTTAGGAGGTACCAGGGAATGAATCCAGGACCTCATACGTGGGAACCAGGCGCTCAACCTCTTGAGCTACATCTGCACCCCTGGTGGTTTTTAACACAAATGATGATGCCATTCTATATAGGCTATTTCACAATTTGCTTTTTTCACCCAGTACTCTATCTTGTATGTCCTTCCCTGCCAGTACATAACAGTGCTTCTTATTCTTTTAATGATCTATATATAGTATTTTATTGTATTATATGTATGTTTTTCTATAGTTTGGAATTAATCATTTATTTTACTATTAAGAATATATAATCTCTTCCCAAAAGAAACCATCCATCCCAGAATCATCAGTAGTAATAGAAACATAATTTTATTTTTACTAATTCAGATCTTCTGGGTTTTTAAAATTCATTTACTATATTACTTGAATTTATCAAGCTAGAGCTTAAAGCAGCCATGGAAGCTATATAGAAATATGAGCAGAGAATTTTAACTAAAATCAGTTTCCATATTCTTTGATTCTGAGTTAACTTAATACCGTCTAAAAATATAAATAAGCCAGCACCTTTCTGTACAGTTACATGGCACAGTTTTGTAGAATTAAATCATATGACTTAACCATTAAGGATTTATCTTTTTAATAGGACACGTCGGACATGAATAATCAATAAAAAGATCATTAGCTCTTACAGAGTATTGCAGTGCATTGGGAAGCAACCAACATTTGTTTCATATGCCCATTTTAGCACTTGGCAAATTTGACCTCAAAACAGTTTTATCTAACTAGAGTTTATAGTTATTAAAGTTATTATTTTCTTAATACTTATATTGTGAATTTTCATTGTTCAACACCTGCAGTTTTGAAACCATTACTGAATTATTAGGAATTAAAAAATAAAATCCAAAAAACCAAAGGTACAACTAGGAAACTCAAAAGAAAATCTGAGAGATGATAAAACCAGATTGACTAGTTAGTCCTCCAATCACTGTGTAGTGTTCCTTTTTATATTGCTAGGGTGAAAACCTGGGTTAAAAGTATTTTGATGGAACTTTACTCTACGGGTATATTTCTGTATATATTGTAAGCATTAGGGTTGCTGTCAAATATATACCTATCCTCAAGAAACTTGGGGAAAGCCCCTTTATTGAAAGGAACGTTTTTGAAATTATTTGGACATGGATAACTATTTTAAACCAAAGGGGATTATTTCTTTTAAGTGGGTATTCCATATAATTATTGCCATCTAATTATATTATTTTTATTATAGGAGTCATTTTAACCCAAAGGTTCATTAAAAGACTTTAAAATAATTTTTTTCTGCTTAGCGGCTTGGTGCCCCTTCATAATGCCTGTTCATATGGACACTATGAGGTAGCTGAACTTTTAGTAAGGCATGGTGCTTCTGTCAATGTGGCGGACTTATGGAAATTTACCCCTTTACACGAAGCAGCAGCTAAAGGAAAATACGAAATCTGCAAACTTCTTTTAAAAGTATGTAATTTTTAAAATTATAAAATAGAAAGTAATTGTATTTACTTTTTGGTTATTACCTGAAGCTAAATCAAAGTACTTTTTATTCTGTTAAGAACAGTAAGTGCTTCCATTTTCCATGTTAGAGGGATACTTAAGTGTGATATCCTGGTACTTACATAGCTTTGAGTAGTGCCTGAAGTGCTTTTCTGAACTGATTTAATTAAATTCTGTTGATTAAAATGCATCAAGGTAAGTTTTGGAAAGAGTTGAATTAGTTTGCATTGCTTATCTAATACAGTATTAATATAAGAAAAAGTATAGAGGGAATAAACAAGTTTTTCAGTCAAGTTTGATTTTTCTTACTGGCTATTATGGTTAACTTACTAACTCATTCCTCATTATTAAACCTTATTAATATATTCTTACCTTGTAAGATTTTGTGTAAATTTTGTGTTCTTTTTAAATTAAAGGATGTGAAAAATGACCAGACATGTATTTATGTAGTTTTCTCTCTATTTCCGCTAAAGAAAATACTGTTCTGGATAGATATGAATAAAATCTTTCTCCTACCACTTTTGTGATATCAGATATGTTCTTGTGAGTCTAGAAAATAACACTGTAGTTGATACTCACTTTTACCATAACTAGTTGGTAAGAAATAACTGCCAGGTCATTGGGAATCCATTGTCTGGCTTGGCTTATTCTTAATTTCCAAAGTGGACCAGTAAGTAGTCTGTGTCCATCCATAATAAATATTCTTGACTTTTATTTACTTTATTGCATAAGTTTAAGTGATTAGACTTTTTGAAATCAAGTTGTTAATACATTTGTACCTGATTTCATGATACGTGTTAAGACTTAGAATGAAAATATTGAAATTACCAGACTCTTAAATACCTAGTAACATTTAGAATTAAGTACTTTCCCCAGACCTACATGTTTTCCTCTTCTCTCTTCTTTTTCATTATACCCCCTGAAAGAATGACTCTGGACTTCAAAAGAATTATATCTTTATGTAACTGAAATCTAGTCAAAATTAACATCCAGGTCATTTTTGAAAGGAAAAGAGGTTTCCAAAGGAAGCGCATGTTGTGTTAAAAGTAAAGGGACATCCGCACCCTCCCTCCTTCACGGTCACCATTGGTCCTGAGGCTTCAGGCTTCGATTGAGCCGCACTTAGCAAGTTTATCCAGTGTATTTCTAAGCAGAGAATTCACTAGCAGGAATTTGCAAAATAAAGAAAGATACCACCTCTTATTTTTCAGAATGTAGATAGATGATTAATGAAGGTGGAGTTCGTTTTAAAAAAAAAAATAATAAATACATATAAAGCTTAAGAAATATACTACAAAAAATGCAAGCCATATTTGGTTTTTCATCTTGGTAGCATGGAGCAGATCCAACTAAAAAGAACAGAGATGGAAATACACCTTTGGACTTGGTGAAAGAAGGTGACACAGATATCCAGGACTTACTGCGGGGGGATGCTGCCTTGCTGGATGCCGCCAAGAAGGGCTGCCTGGCAAGGGTGCAGAAGCTCTGCACCCCGGAGAACATCAACTGCAGAGACACCCAGGGTCGCAACTCCACGCCCCTGCACCTGGCCGGTAAGCCTCACCATGGCGTCCCTGTCCCCGTCTCCCTGCTCGGATGCCACGTGCAGTTTACCGCAGAGGACAGAAACGCTGAGCATAAAGAGTACGATTTAGGAAAAGGAGGTTGATGGAGAGTTTTGTGTAATTTCTTAATGTAAAGGCTCTAAATTTTGTTATAGTACAAAAAATGAATAATTGTATTGACTTTTGAAGCAAAAAATATTATAATAACATTAAACATTTTTGGTCCTTTTATTTTGTTTCTTTTAAGCTGACATTTTTGCCTTTTTCCCCTCTAATAGCAGGGTACAATAATCTGGAAGTAGCTGAATATCTTCTGGAGCATGGAGCAGATGTTAATGCCCAAGACAAAGGTGGTTTAATTCCTCTTCATAATGCGGCATCCTATGGGGTGAGCACGCTGAAGTTAAAATCTAGACAACCTCACTGCTACTTACTACTTTGTTAAATGTATGCTACATGAAGAAAGTACATGTCTAGCCAATAGCATAATTTAGCACAATTTTAATCTTTCATTTCTGAGATTTGTCTTGCTGACCCACTTAAATATCTTCTGGCCAAGGACCATACTTTTTATGGTTTTTTGGTCTCTCCACTTATCTAACTCAGTAATAGTTATGTAATGGGTACTCAGTATTTATTGATAAAGGTAAATCTTTATCAAGCCTCAGGTAGCTTTTAGAAACTAGAAAAGCCAGGAGACTCCTATGTCTATGTAGGCATGGAAATTATGGTGCTTATGTTTATCATCAGCATCTTAAAAATCTTCAAGTAATTGGTTGAATTCTTGGTATGTATATCATTTTGTAGTGTGACAAGTTAACATGCCACAGTGAAGGTCCAGAGTCATTCTTTCAAAGCATGACTTTAATCCATGGTTCTAAGAAGAAGGTTTGATGCCATTTATTGGTACCGACCACCCATTTCAGGCCTGATGAATCTGCAGCAGAAATAAAACAAGTGCTGACTTGCTTGTCTGTGCATCCCCTTTGTCCTTATTTGACTGATAATGCCAGATGGTACATGCCAGGTGTTCTCACAGTTGGAATTACTGTTTTGATGGGGATGGTTTCTAGATTTGCAAAGATTGACAAACTGTAAATAAAACTAATTATGCCACCTTCATCTCCTAATTCTCTATTCCTGCTCTTCTCCCTTGCCCTTCATAGTGAGACTGCCCTGGTTGACTCAGACCTCTTCTGCAAAGACCAGGATTTCTGGGAGAAGACAAATCTCAGTGGGAATACTTTTATGAAAGAAAAGCAAACAATCCAGTTTTGAATTGGACAAATAGGAAAGAAACTTACACTTCCAAGTGTATATAAATCAATTGAAAGTCATCCTATTTAATAAATATATTATTAGTACTGAAGTCCACTTGAAAGAGTTTGTAAACAGTTATCTTTCCAAGGATGATTACTCTTTTATTAGAATTCTTGGAAATTTCTTTTAAACTTCCTGTACATAAGATTCTCAGTTTCACTGTACAACAGTTATTTCTGCTGAAGTCCTGGTATGCTAAGAATTTGCTAAATATTTCTTGCAAACCTACTACATATACAATTCTTTTACCTTTAGGGTTATAACTGTACATATGTACCATTTGGAGATTAATTTTCAGCACTTCTCAGCACGCTCCTCCTCTCCATATTGTATTGTACTTAATCCCTTTGCTAAACTTCAGTTGAGAGTTTATAAATTTGATAGGATTAGTGGAATTTAAATCAATCTTCTATCTTCTGTGTAAATCTGCTATTGTGTAAGGATAGGTGTGGACAATAGAATTACAGTTCTTGGCCTGATCTAATAAAGCTTATGTTGTATGATCAGCTGTATAGACCACTGGATCTGTATGTTTCAGTATATTCCATACATTGTGGATGTAGAAAAGTTCTATCCCATCAGTCAGCCTTTTCCTTTCATAGTCTTCATAGTTGTCACAGAAGATAAAGAAAGTAAAGCTTAATTTGTAAAATAAGTCTTATATTTTAATCCCCACTCTTCTTATGATGGGAAGAGTGTCGAGATGTTACTTACCTTGCATGTGTATCATCTTAACGACCAGTGTGAGGAGATTGGCGTGTACAGTGGTTCCTCTCCATGGCTCATAGCTATGTGGTGTGCAGCCAGCTTCGTCTTGGTTTCTGTTCCTTGAACCTAGCTCTCTTGACCAGAGGACCTCTGTTCTATCTCCAGAAACTTATTTCACCATTTTCCACAACTCCTGCTCTCCTCTTTTAACTCCAAGTGAGAAAAGTACTAAACATTTTTTTCATAATTTATTTTTATCCTGCTTGTTATCAGACCCCTGTTTTCTAGCTCTTTGTAAATAAAAGGAACTTCCTGAAGTATGAATGAACAGAAAATTCTCCAGACAGGGAATTGGGCATTTGATAGAGTTTTTGACCAAGCTGGTCCATCCCTTCCTTCTACTGAAGAATACACATGAACTAAGTAATTTGTTTGTAACAAGTATTTTTACCTCATCGTGTAGGTAGATTATTGTAGATTATTTGAGTCACTAAAAATCTTTCATATTTTAAACTCATTAATTGAAAAATCATAAAACGGAGTTAACTACCATGTACTGTTGTTCACCAAAATATTTAGTGGTTTCTTGTTTTTT
This sequence comes from Dasypus novemcinctus, assembly GCF_030445035.2. NCBI lineage: Eukaryota > Metazoa > Chordata > Mammalia > Cingulata > Dasypodidae > Dasypus > Dasypus novemcinctus. The sequence goes on from NC_080701.1 coordinate 11,803,532, forward strand.
GTTTCCCTGTTTTTCACATGTAAAGCACTCCCCTCAGTAACATCTCTCATGACACTCAGTAATTTTCAGCTGGCGATAGGTGAGGTCGTCTTCCCTATTGAGAGTCTCTGCTTTCTAATGTAGTTTCTAAATCTTGTAAACTATCAGTGACCATATCAAATCAGTATTTATCTCAATCTCAATTAATACACTTAAAGTGAGGAATGTTAACCATTATATACAAATTTAAAAAGCTGTTTTGTCTTCTTTTACAGAGTAGCTGTGACTGTATTTTATTATCTCTAGATATATGAATCTATATGTCAAAAGTCCCTTTTTATTCGTGCTGGACATGTGTCTTGGCTTGATACCTTAGTGGAACTCTAGGGCTTCAGTCCACATCCTCTGTTAGAGTGGTAGATCGCTGGTAGCGTGTTAATCCCTGTGTGCTTGAGCTGGCCTAGCTGCATCATCTGTATGATGTACTGGCCTTGAAATAATCTGCAATGGAGGCCTCAGCACTATAAATAAAGCTATTTTTAGAGTAGGTTAGGTAGAGTGTTACCCAGAGTTCTCTACTTAAATGCCTTCTCCCTAGTCTCTGACTGTCATTTCAGCTAGTCAGGCAAATGAGTCTTGTGCTTTAGTCTGACAAGCCCCTACAGGTATCCGAACTTGGGATCTGAATGTCTGGGGGGGTCTCATCTTTATTCTTCCATCAGTAACCCAGTAATCTACAAGTAGCTTAATCTTTCTACTCTTGAGTTTTCTCATTAGTAAAACTTACATACTAAGACTTCCTTTACAGGATTATTGCTGATTAAACGGAGCAGTGCAAGTCAAAGTGCTTTCTATACCTAAGGCACTATAAAAATATAAGGTAATTCTATTATCATTAATAATTCTTTCCCCACCGCCCACAACCATACTGGACCACCCAGAATGAGGGCTGTTTGATACTCCTAGCTCTCACAGCCTTAGGAATAACTTGCCCTGCTCCATATCAGTATTAAATAGACATAGATTGACTTTAGTAGTAGGTAGTGGCTGGTTGTCTGGAGGTAAAATAATATGAGCTATCCAAAATTACATAAAGTTTATACTTAAGCAATTATTTATTGGTGTCTATTCCTTGATGCATACTTTACCTTCTTTCCCTGAGAGATCTTATCTCCCACGTATGTCTTTGAGCCATACAACATCTTTTTTAATACAAAAAAGGATTGCCACCTCGGTTTTTCCAAATGAAATAAACTCATAGTTTAAGAGGTTTAGATACAAATTTCATGAGAATTTATATAAATGGTAATGTGCCTTATTCTTTGTATTATAATGCCTTATGTTATTTTTAAATGTTCTTTTCTGTTATTCTATAAATGTAAGGCATTGATATTTACCACAAAGTGTGTAATTTTCTGTTTTATCCTAAGAGTCAATCAATTGGCTGATCAGTTTTATCCCTCAGCTTTTTCATTTTTAGGTGCTTTCTCCCAAGTGTAATGATCTTTGAGAACCTTGCACCATCATTGTAATAAAGCCTCTGTACAACCAAATGGCTCTAACTATAATCCAAGCATAGTTTTCCTATGTGCCATTTCCCACCTTTCTAATCTTAAATTAGGACTCTCACAATCTTTTTATGTTGTATTTGTCGGTCTGTGTTGACGCTGTATGCTGAAACCTTATTAAGTTGGCTCTGTGTGCAGGAAACATTCCAAGAGAGTTTCAGTTCCTTTCCTAGACCTTCCAGTTCAATACTTTGCTTTTAAGTGTCGTATAGAACTGAACCACGTCTTATTTATTGAATTTGTCAGCCTTAAATTTCAGTTACTATTTTTGTCCCAGTATTGTAGCTTTTTAAAAGACTGAAGAATTGTGTTTTATATTCCTTCCTATTTATTGCTCTTTGAGATGTTTGTCAGCACATTCAATGATATGTAATTGGTTTCTCCAAGCATAAACTATAAATTCCATGTAAGATAAGTTTAATAATAGATACTAGATATATAATCCATTGTATACATTCACATATACAAACACATGTAATTTCTGTAGACCCATCTAATTTTAGAAGCCTATGCAAATTAGTCTGCCAAATTATATTCTGCCAATAAACAAAGGAGTAGGGTAAGACAAATAATCAGAAACAGTTTAAATTGTCTGTATAACCTCACTGGTTTGTCTTAAGTGGTTTTGGTAACTCTACAGATGGTACCTGTTCTCATCTTTTCTGTTGGAAATGTCTAAACATAACTGAACAATAGAATCAATTTGATATCATAATCCCAAAGGGATCAGAAAACCTGACCTGTTCTCAGAAGCCCTAGTCTGCTTATGCTGCCCCCACCTTTTAAATTTTTTTATTTATTTGGCTTTATGTTGTCAGAGTAAGTGTGGAAGTGTTTCTGATGAGTTGTCTGGTCTACACTTTTAAGATAAATTTTCTTCTCTTTTTTTCTGAAATTACTTTTTCTGAAAAAAATTAAGAATTTTCATTATATTTTTTAAAAAACCTACTACCTTAGAAAAAGAGCCTGTGCTTTCTGAAGTGTCTTTGGTCTTTGAGAGAATAGAGAAGATTGTATCTTAAGAAAGATATGAGGAAATACATCTTGGGATCTGTCTCTCGGTTTTTTTTTTTTCTTTTCTTTTCATAAAAGTTAGCTTCAAAAAACTTGGTATATTATAGTTGAGTAACAGTGTGAGTTAGAAATATATTCACAACAAATTACATTTGTTTTCTTCTCATTGGCTACTCAAGCAAATACCGTGGAATGGATTGATTTAAACAGTGTGAATTTATTAGCCCATGGTTTTAAGGCTCAGAGAAAATCCAAATCAAGGCCATACTTTCTTCCTGAAGACTGGCATTATGGGAATGGCTGCTAGACATCCTTGGTCCTGGGCTCCTCTGTCCCATGGCAGTGACATGGAGCTTCTCCTGGCCTCTCCATTCTTTTCTGGTTCTGTTGAATTTTAGCTTCTTGCTTCCTGAGCTTTCTCTCTATTTGTCTGAATTTTATTCTACTTATAAAGGACTCTAGTAATAAGACTCATGACCCATCCTGGTTGAGGCAGGACACACCTTCACTGATGTAGTCTCATCAAAAAGTCATCCTTAACTGGGTTTACACTCACAGGAATAGATTAAGTTTAGGAACATGTTTTTCTGGGTACATATAGCTCCAAACCACCACATTGTGCTTCTGTGTTGTAAAAAGTGGCCAGGTAATGCTGGAAACACAAATGTGACAATAGCACAATATTATTGAATATTTGAGTTTAAATGAACTTCAGAAATAATTGAGTGGTTATCAACCTAGTATCCATAAATGTGTTTATTAAAAAGCCCAAGTTATTTTTAATATTTGACAACAGCTAGATTGAGTCAATATTACCTATACATGATAATCTTGAACTTATTTTGTAAGGAATTTTGGGGAAAAGCTGGTAACTCTTGCTGTTTAGAGTTCTCATTATCTGAGAGTACCTGTTCCCTAAACTTTCTCCTACATTGGCTTCCATGTTTCTGCCCCTTTATGGTTTTGTTTTTTTTTTTTAAAGATTTTATTTTTTTATTTATTTCTCTCCCCTTCCCTACCCCCCCAGTTGTCTGCTCTCTGTGTCCATTTGCTTTGTGTTCTTCTGTGACCACTTCTATGCTTAGCAGCAGCACTGGGAATCTGTGTTTCTTTTTGTTGCGTCATCTTGCTGTGTCAGCTCTCCGTGTGGGCGGCGCCATTCCTGGACAGGCTGCACTTTCTTTCGCGCTGGGCGGCTCTCCTTATGGGGCACACTCCTTGCGCGTGGGGCTCCCCTATGCAGGGAACACCCCTGCATGGCAGGGCACTCATGCACACATCAGCACTGCGCATGGGCCAGCTCCACATGGGTCACGGAGGCCCGGGGTTTGAACCGCGGACCTCCCATGTGGTAGGCGGATGCCCTAACCACTGGGCCAAGTCCACTTCCCCCTTTATGGTTCTTAATACAGTTCTTATTGCCCTTTCTGTTCTCTCTGAGGACTCTTTCCCTCTCCTTCCCCAAAATATTATTGTTCTTTAGGCTTTATCCCTCCTTGTATTTAATTTTCTGTACTTCTTCCCTTATCTTTCTGCACTCCTTCCCTTTGTGAGGTCATTTTTCAAGTAAGGTTAGTGAACTCATTCCATTTTATAAACTCCCTAGAAATTCCTACCCTCCAGGGCCAGGCACTTAATCCGCATTAGGTAAATTTTTGTTGGTTGGTGGACAAGTAGGGAGAATAAGTGAGTAAATAAGTGATGCCATTGCATGTGTACTCCAGCCTTTTGTGTCAAGCCATTTACAGAATATTACTTTGATGTTTTACCTCAAAAGTTCCATACACAAAGTGCCTCTTTTCTTTCTTATACTTTCATTCCCGCTTGAACTTTTGCTACTAGATTTCTGTTCATGGTTTCACCTTTTTCATCTTTTAGACCTAAAAAAATGTCATCTTTGACTTTTTCCCTTTTTCTTCCTCTGTAGTTAATTTGTCTTTCTAAACCCAATATTTTCTTCAAATTTTTTTAAGTTTAGCCCTTCTTTTCCGTTCTTCTACAACAGTGACAGTTCAGGGTCTCATCACATCATGCCCAGATTACTGCTTGATGTGCCCACTGCTGACATTTCCTATATCTCCAAATCATTTCGAACATGACAGACTAATTTTTGTAAATGTTTTATGTTACTTTCCCAAAGGCCAAACAAAGAACATGGAGGTTCTTGGAGAAAATATTTCAAAAAATAGATAAGGGGTAAAAAATAGATTGTAGTGCATTAGAAGAGAAATGGGAAGATAAGAGAAACAGGAGTATAGATATTTAAAGCTTAGCAGAATAGAGCATTGTTAGAAGACTTGGGGTCAGGTACTAGTTCCATTTTATTGTGTTTGTTTTTAAAATAGACCTGAATGTTAGAAGCTGAATTAATTAAAAACAAACAAACTCAGTTGTAGAATTGAGATTTTGCCAGGAGGTAAGAAAAGAGGTAGAATATAGGTAGAATGATGATTATCCTTTTTTTTTTTTAAGAAGAAACTTGTCTAGTGGACATGAATACAGATATAGAGAGACTTAAATGTTAAATAAAAACAAGTGTACATGATGGAGCTTTACCAGATGATCTCATTCTTAACTGTTTGCATCTCTTTGCTTGTCTTCAGCATGTGGACATAGCAGCATTATTGATAAAATACAACACCTGTGTAAATGCAACAGATAAGTGGGCGTTTACTCCTCTTCATGAAGCAGCCCAGAAAGGAAGGACACAGTTGTGTGCCCTGCTCCTAGCGCATGGTGCAGACCCAACTATGAAGAACCAAGAAGGACAGACACCTTTAGATCTGGCCACAGTAAGTCCTCATTTCCAGATACTCATTATTATTCATTATGCCTTCAGAAATGAAATGAAGTTCTACAAATTAGCATGTTTACCTTTAGTAATGCTTATTTTGCTTAGAGCAGGGTGCTTAACCTTTTTTGTTCCACAGACCCCTTTGCCAGTCAGGTGAAAACCACGGACTCCTTACTAAGTCCACACTATACTGTGTATTATTTAATAAATACATCACACCCACACCAACAAGTCCCCACAGGGATAATGTGTTTTCAAATTTCAATTCAAGCTTATTGGCCCCTTGTTAAGAGTCCCTGGCTTAGAATAAGAACAGATTTCCCTCTGAAAAATTTTTAAGTTCCCACTTTAACTTACATTAAAATATAATTTAAAATTATGTTACGGCAAACTTAGCATAAGCTAGCTTCATTTTTTGCCATACTCAACTGGGGAGAAACATGAATCGTAGTAAAATATATTTCTAGAGTATATCCTCAAAGAAACACCTTGCACCTTCTGTATTTGGTATATTATTCTAGAGCTCTGGTGTTCATGATAATTTTTTTAATATTGCAAAACTGATGCAATTTTATTGTAAGAATTTTGGAAAATACTGCAAAGTACTAAAAACATTTTAATCATTCATCAGGTGCCCCCTAAAGAGAATCATGGTTAAAATTTTGGTATATAGCCTTTCAGTCTTTTTTTCTCAGTACAGGCATTATTTATGTTCTTAATAATTTACTTGAGGCTGTGAGATAGTCGAAGAATTCTTACAAAGATGGAAAGGTAATTTAATATACTATAGAAATATTTTCAAAACCAAGAATTAAGTTTTTGTAGTTAAATATTGTTTGAGTAGAAAATTTAACACAGTGCCATCTTTCCTGAACTTTCAGGGAGTTACTATACAGGCATAATAATTTATAATTTTTTATAGCAGAAATATTTTTCCCAAGTCATATTCTGTTTTGTATATCTATTTCTGAGTAACAAACTATCTCAGAATGCTTAGTTGCTTAAAATAATAATGATTTTTTATTGCTCATAAATCTGTACATCAGCCATGAGGATCTTATTCTGGTCTCACCTGGAGTCACTATGCAGTGACATCAGCTGGTGCCTGGGACAGCAGCGTACAAGTTGGCTTTACTCCTCTGCCTGGGGCCTTGGCAAAGAAGGCTAGAGAGATGGGGCCTCTCTTTGCATAGCTGTGCGGTGCCTTATCATTAAGTAGTCTTGCTGGAGTGTTTTACAGGGCATCCTGACAGGGGAAAACAAGCTGCCCTTCCTCCTGTAGGCTAAGCCAGGAACTCATGTGCCCCCACTTCCACTACATTCTCTTGGCCAAAGCAACTAATGGGTTCAGGCCACATTCAAGGGGTAGGGAAATAAGAGTCCACGTTTGAAAAGAGGAGTAGCAAGGATTTTGTGGCCATCTTTAATCCACCATAGTCTGCCCTTTAGCCACAAATTATGTAGATTTCTCCTACATTTAAAATACATTCATAGGTAAGCAGGTATAAATCAGAGTTTGAGCACCTGCTTTGCATGTACAAGGTCCCAAGTTCAATCCCCAGTACTTCCCCAAAAAATTAAAAAAATAAAATAAATGCACTCATGCATGAGCAGGTATAGCTCAGTGGTTGAGCACCTGCTTTGCATGTACAAAATCTCTAGTTCAATCCCTGCTACCTCCTAAAAAAATTAAAAATAAAATAATAAAATAAAATACATTCAAGGGGAGTAGGTGTAGCTCAGTGGTTGAACACCTGTTTCATATGTACAAGGTCTTGAGTTCAAACCCCAGTACCTCCTAAAAAAGTAAAATAAAAAATAAGATGTTAAAATAAATGCACAGGGAGTGGGGTTAGCTCAGTGATTAAGCTCCTGCTTCACATGTACAGGGTCCTGAGTTCAATCTCTGGTACCTCCTAAATATAAATAAATAAAATACATTCACACACACACACACACACACACACACAACTTCTGAAGTCTTAACCAATTATTAAGAGCAAAGTCCAGAATCTCACGTTCAGCATCAAAACTGGGTGTGGATGTAATTCCTTGGTGCACGTCCTCAGGTTTGGCTCCTCTCAATTCAGCATCCTATAAGCTGAAAGATGAGTTATCTGCCTCACACAGAAGCAGTGTACAATGGTGAAACAAGTTCAGAAAAGCTGCATTAGATGGACCATTTCAAAAGGAGAAGTAACAGAAGGCAGATAGCTTTCGCTGGCCCCTCACATTTCTCACATCCATCACGCACATGTAATCAGGTCATTCAGTTCTGCTCACAGGAAGTCTTAGTCCATAGCTCTTGTCTGCACCCCTTGAACCATCCTTCTCTTTCCATAAGAAATGGCCCATATTTACAGGTCAGTAGCTTTCTCAGGCTGCTCCCTTCTCCTAAAAATTTGAAAAGCTCTGGACCTGTTTTTATTTTGATCTATCTCTGACCTTCTTAGTCCAAACTTTTAAACTCCTTCATAAACTGTGGGCTTCCCGCTTATCAAGTTACACACCACTCCACCACACAAAGACCAAGCCCAAAAATCTCTTTGAAACAGGTCCCTCTCTACTTTGAGTTGCAAGTCAAGGTGCTGTGGGGCACTATGTTTAAGATTTTCAGGAGCCGTTTTTTCTAGCTGAGGTCTTAGCAAGACTTCAAGGGCTTGTTAAGACCTTTCAGAGACTTTAATGAGAAGAAATATTTATTTGATTTTTACTCTGAGACCATGTTTTATTGCCATGCTCCTGCATTTGATCTTTGCCTTGAGACTGTTTTCTTACTTTGAGAAACTTTTGCTCATGAAGAGGCTGGGAACGAGGACTAATTTTATTTTCCAAGCAAGCATGTTCTGGATGAAAATATTTCCTCAGGGAATTAAACAGTTCCTTTCTCAGTTCATTTCGCTCTTCCTTTACTTTCTCAATTGCAGATAAGACAAACCAGTTGGCATATTTAACATTCTTCTGGAACTCTCATTAGTCAGAGCCACAAATTTATTAGGTACATTTTCTGCCTTTCTTGATGTCACAGGTGTTGCCAAACATTCTGCTGTGTGACGTCAGTCCCCCTCCCTCTAACCTTCAATAGCAGTTGCCTGCCTCCCAGCCTCCGCTGGCAGTCACCACACCACCCCTAATGCTTCCAGCCGCAGCCACGTCTTTTATTCTTGTTAGGGACCAATTAAGTTGGGTTTCCAGGGACCAATTTCCGTTTCAGTTCTCTGTGATATATTACAAACCATCCCAAACCCTAGTGAGTGGCTTAGCACAATGATTTACTATTTCTTACAATTCTAGGCTCAGATAGGCAACTCTGCTGATCATGCAGCTACCTTCAGCTGGGAGCTGAGCAAGGCCTGAGCGTCCAAGATGGCCTTTCATCTGCAGGGCTTTCTTTATGTAGTATCTTACCACTCAGTGATCTAGCCCAAACATCTTGAGATCATGGTGGATGACTTCTAAGAGAGAGAGAGTGGAAGCTGCCAGTCTTCTTCAAGCCTGGATCATAAAGCTTCAGACCGTCACTTTCTGCATTCTCTTGATCAAGGCAACTCACCCAGCAACCCACATTCCAGGGATGGAAGTAGCTGCCACCGCTTGATGGGAGAGTGACATGCCTGTGCAGGGAGGAGAAACTCAATAGCTGCCTACCTGTGGAGGCTATCTCCCACACACTTCTAACAGCAGTAACTCCTAATGCTTAAAAGCTGTAGAGTTGGTGAAAAGCTGGCCAAATTAAAGTGCTGTACCTTTAAAAATTTTACCAGGTTTTAAATATGCACTAAACCAAGCAAAAAGCTATTGCATTTTAAACATAAGCAAAGCATATGAATATGGAAACTCCTGCTAAAGAACAGAGCGAATTTTGCATTTTTTATGAAAGATAAAATTTAAAAATTCTGTAGTTCATCCATTTCTACCTACTGAAACTACTGAGGCACTTTGGAGCTGTGGATCAGAAAAAAAGAGGAAGGAAAGGTTGAAAATCAATAGGGAAGAATGAGGAATTCATTAATGAAGAAATTCACAAATCATTTGGTCCTTGGTGAAAAATTTAACTTTTTACATTGTGATTGTGTGTGTGTGTGTGTGTGTTTTAGGCTGATGACATCAGAGCCTTGCTGATCGATGCCATGCCCCCAGAGGCCCTACCTACCTGTTTTAAACCTCAGGCCACTGTCGTGAGTGCCTCTCTGATCTCACCAGCATCCACGCCCTCCTGCCTCTCTGCGGCTAGCAGCATTGACAACCTGACTGGTCCTTTAGCAGAACTAGCAGTAGGAGGAACATCCAACACGGGGGATGGTGCAGCAGGTACAGAAAGGAAAGAAGGAGAAGGTGTGTATATTCTGAAAGCTTATATATCTATGTGTTTTACAAGGAACACATTGGTTTTTTTTCTATCAATAATTAAACACCTTACTTAAAGACATCCTGTCTGTACATTTTCATATGTACATCATCTTATAAGAAATACTTGTTATAGAAGACTGCCAAGCTCTTTGGCATCTACACTGTTATTACTTGTGTATATTCCAGTACATCCGTTTCCAACCATAGTATTTTATTGAACTATTGATTGAGTCTTATTACTGAAAATAAATCAGGAAAAAAAAAGAGGTCATTTAAGTAATGAAAATTAAAATAAAAGGTGGTATATTTGTACTTATTAAACTGTTAAGTATTTCATTTAAAGCATTAGATCATGGTCTAAAATATTAGAGTTAATGTATTACTGATTTGATTAAGATTAAAGCACTCTGACTTCATTTTTCAACCAAATTCAGATTAACTTGAAGTATCTCTATTACATGCATGTGGTCTGGATTATTTTATGCTGTTTGACGTCATCTATTATAGCCAAGGGTCTCAGAGAGCCATGGCTTTAAATAGATACTGGAACTTCCTTTAAATTAGTAAAATTTTTCCTGAGAAACTTTTATGTACTTGTTTCAGTTGCGGGTCTTGACATGAATATCAGCCAATTCCTAAAAAGCCTTGGCCTTGAGCACCTTCGGGACATCTTTGAGACAGAACAGGTAAATTCTCTTGTGTGTTACAAATTGCCACCCATTGTTTCTTTTTCACTTCTTCTCAGCTATTTTAAAACGCAAAATAAATTGCTAACTAAGCCAGAGGAGCCCAGTATTTTAATCTTTTTTCCAAAAATTGTCTGACTGTAGGAGTCTTTTATTATTGTTTTATGTTTAAGGAAGCAGTCTGGCTCCATACATTTTATTACATGTCAAAACTTAAGTCATGAAACCACCTCAAAAAGAATGTTTTCAAAACCTTCTTAAAAAAAAAAATCTTCTTTGGTTATTCTGTTTCTAGAAAGTGTTAGCATATCATCTCATTTCCTTGCTGATAAGACTTGACTCTTTACACCCAGTGAGAAATTCTTGTATTAACTATTTAACACAGTCTTCATGTAGCAACTGTGCATTAAATTGGAAAGAAATGTAATATTTAGACAAGCATATCTTTTAAAAATTGTCCCTTTATTAAGTTTCTGTTGTCCCGTTGGAGTGTAAAATAAGGTTGAACCAAAAATTGGCCCTACACTCAAATTAGACCCATCCCATTTTCACATACATCTGAAATGTGTATGAAGGTCTGACAATGAATTATCATTAGGACATTTGGATCCTTATGTTTGTTTTTTGTTTTTTTACTATGGGTTTTTAACTTAGAATTGTATGGTTTTATTTCTATCACCAGCATTAAATATGGACTCATAGGTTAGTGAGTTCTAATTGACTATTATTGATACACATGGAATCTTAGAATGTCATTCTACCAGGTATGGGAATCACCTGTTTGACATTCCTTTTAGTTATTCAACTGGGAAAGATAACTTGTTAAAATTTGGGACAGTGTAAGTAATATAATTCTTGTAACTTAAAGTGTGTTAAAATATGTTCCTCTGTAAAATCCATTGGTCTTAGGTTCACCCTGTTTTGCACAGAAATCTCATCTCTTGTCTACATAAGGATTGGTTTCCTATCGCTGCAGTGACAAATAACCATAGACTTAGTGGTTTAAAACCACAGAAATTTATCCTCTCACAGTTCTGGAGGCCACACGTCCAAAATCAAGGTGTTGGGAGGGCCGCGTTCCATGCAGCAGCTCTAGGGAAGAATACCTCTTCTAGCTTCCTGTGGGCACTGGCTTCCTTGGCTTGTGGCCATGTCACTCCAGGCTCTCCTTGTCTTCACACTGTCGCCTGCTCTGTGTATGTCTTCTCTGTGTTTCATAAAGAGAAACTTGCTTTGGATTTATGGCTCACCTAGATATTCCAGGATGATCTCCTCATCTCAAGATCCTTAACTTAATTACTTGTCCAAGGAGCCTCTTTCCACATATCATCACCTGCGCTGGTTCTGCAGACTCGCACGTAGACAAACCTTTGGGGGAGGGGGCCAGTGGCACCAGCAACCAGCCTGCTGTTAATACAACCTATACAGGCCTTCATAGATTGTTAAGACCTAACCATGGACTTGTATTCCAACTGCTAGCCCCTAGTAGCGTCTTCTGTTTTAGGATAAATACACCTAGTTTCTTTCTTTTTTTTTTAAGATTTTTTTGTTTCTCTCCTCCCCTCCCCCCCCCAAGTTGTCTGCTCTCTGTGTCCATTCGGTGTGTGTTCTTCTATGTCTGCTTGTCAGCAGCACCGGGAATCTGTGTTTCTTTTTTGTTGTTGCGTCATCTTGCTGCGTCAGCTCTCTGTGTGTGCAGCCCCACTTCTGGGCAGGCTGCACTTTTGTCACGTGGGGCGGCTCTCCTTACAGGGCGCGCTCCTTGTACATGGGGCTCCCCTACGCAGGGGATACCCTTGTATGACAGGCACTGGGTTTGAACCTTGGACCTCCCATGTGGTAAGCAGATGCTCTATCCATTGAGCTAAATCCGCTTCCCTGTTTTCTTAAACTATTCTTATGACATAGTTTCCAAATTCTTCACAGACCTGTTTGTCCCGTCTTGGTTTCTTTTTAGAGTTATGGTAAATTTGGAGTTAATCAATCACCCCAGGTCTTTTTTGTATCAGTAATACTGTTCAGAGTTCCTCTGTCTTTTTATTATTCTTTTTTGGCTGAATGAATTTCCTTTTATATTGTTTATTTTAGTTCATCTTTAATGATCTTCATGGTCAAAAAGGTTAAATAGAAACATCACTGGACTAAAAGACCTCAGTGCCAATTCTTTTCTCCCTCTTACCAGATGTGTAACATTGGATAGGACATTTAGCATGTCATTTTCCTTACTTGTAAAATAATAACTGCAGATGTCCAGATAGTTAATTCTCAGTCATATTGTGCTTCTATTGCCAGTTTTTAAAATATGTTGTAATGAACCACCAAACTTGTCCTTGTCTGGCAGTGAGGATTATAGAGATTACTGTTATAATTTCCCTTCCCTTTAAGCTTCACCTGCCATTTATTCATCCTCTGCTTTGGAAATTTCTTATGCAAATATGTTAAACAATAAGAATCCTTTTACCTGTTCCCTCCCCCAGTGTATTAGAGCATTTCTCTGAAATATAGGCATATTCCATTCATATCCTTTGCTCCCAAATCATAGCCACAAGAATTGTGAAATTTCAAACCTATTTTCATTTAATAAACCAAAAACGCTAATTCAAGTAAGTCCAGTGGACTCTTCAAAGATTTTCAAAGAATTTCAAATTCTACTCTTTCAGGAATCCATAATTCACTTTGCATCATTTATGTTTTATTTCTTAGATTATATAGCCTCTTCATCAGTAATTGAATTCATGTGGCATGCTTATCCCATTTTGTTGATTATAATAGTTTAATAGTTTAATCTTTCAGTCTGTCCTTTTGACCATTTATCCTGGTTTCATCAGTTTCATTCTTCTCTTTCCACTGTAATTTGTTCCAAGTGAATGGCTCCGTTCATCTTCCTTTTGCAAGAATAATTCCTTTATATCCATTTCTTGATCAATATGTAGACTATTCCTTTTAATATATATAACTTAGCCTAATTCTTTTCCTCCTAACAAATGATATTAAACCTTTTTTTTATTGACCTGTGTTTAACTGTCTTCTGACCCAATCACTAGGCAATCAAATTTATTTTTTATTTCAGTTCCAGATGTTATTTGACTAGCCTTCAATTATAAGGTAATGAATTCTGTCACCTATCCAATAGTTTACCCTTCAATTTGCACTCAATATTAGGCCTGGGGGAGTGGGTGTAGCTCAGTGGTTTGAGCGCCTGCTTCCTATGTACGAGGCTCTGGGTTCAATCCTTGGTACCTCCTTAAAAAATAATAATAAAATCAGGCCAGTAATATTATGTAATGATTGTCAGGATGTGTTGGGAGGAGGGGTGTGTATGCATTATATCCATTTGATTCCTGTCTGTTTAACTTAAGGCAGGGAGTCATCATGCTTCCTGAGATGCTTTGGCACACAGTATCTTTTTAAAAAAATTTTATTTTTATTTTTAAAGAAGCTTTAGAGTATACCAGTATTACAGAAAAAGTAAAGGGGATTCTCATATGTCCCACTCCCTCCGCCTCCCACAGTTTCCCACCTCGTCAGTGTGGTACACTTGTTACAATTGATGAACACATACTGAAGCATTGCTACCAACTATGGATTACAGTTACATTAGAGTTTATACTCTGTCCTGTACAATTTTATAGGTTATGACAAAATATACAATGACCTATACCTTTCACTGCAGTGTCATGGAGGACAATTCCAGTGTCCCAAAAATGCACCCATATTACACCTATTCTTCCCTCTCCCACCCCTCAGAACCTCTGTTGTCTGCTGCCTTTATATCAGTGATAAAAGTTCTTCCATTGCTAGAATAATAATGTCTATAAAAAAATAGTAATAATTCTACTTTAGTCCATTGTTCATTCCTCAATCTTGAGGATTTGGGATGGTGATGCCCACTCTGCTTCTGATTGAGAGGGACTTAAATCCCATAGGGCAGATGGATGGCTCTATCTTGCTTACAGTTGTAGACTCTTTCTCTTCCTTGGGATGGGTGTTGTCCATCATCATCTCCTTGTTAGTTGTCCTGGGTGAATCCAGTACATTGGAGAATAGGTGTTGCAACTCTGCTGAAATTCAAGGCTCTACTGGCACAGGGATGAATCAAAGATTTAAGTCTCTGGGACATATATTTGACACATAATATCTTATTGCTACTGTTCCTTCCCTCCCAGTGGGGTAGGGAATATAGTTATTTTATTTCTGGTCCCTGGGAAACCTCTTTCATAGTATCATAGCCTCACCTCTGATCTTTCACACGTATTCTCAGAAGTCTTCTGTCTAAGTTGTCATGTTTGTCCTATATACTTTGATAAATTATTTTAATATACACTTATTTCCTTTATAGTTAATTAAATATAGTAATACCATTTTGTCTTTGGCCCTTCCTTTATAATGTAACTTCCTACATTAGGAACATTGTTTCTATGGGAAAGAAAGATTTTATTTTCATTACAATTCCTGGAATATAAATCCAATGACTTGGAAGGCCTGTTTACATATTTATGGTCCACCAATATATTTTCATGGAAAGTAACCATATAAATTTTTTTTCAAATACTTGAGGACAAAAGCATGGATTCTACTTAAATAAACTCACTGTGAACATGACTGTGAAGTTAGCTCTGTTTACTCTAACTCTGGCCTGCAGTCTTTTAAGACCAAGCAAAAGAAAGGTCTTTGTCATTAAAACTCTGATTTTCTCTCCCCACCCCAGGTTAAATGAACAAATCTTAGAAATAAGAGGCAGCCCTTCTTGAAGTGATGCTTGCTTTATTACAAAATGATGTTACCTAATACATTGAAAATATTTATTCTAAAAT
The DNA here is from genome assembly GCF_030445035.2 of Dasypus novemcinctus. Taxonomy (NCBI): domain Eukaryota; kingdom Metazoa; phylum Chordata; class Mammalia; order Cingulata; family Dasypodidae; genus Dasypus; species Dasypus novemcinctus. The sequence goes on from NC_080701.1 coordinate 11,818,737, forward strand.
TACATGTTCTAAAATATATATTTCGGGAAGCAGACTTGGCCCAGTGGTTAGGGCGTCCGTCTACCACATGGGAAGTCCGCGGTTCAAACCCCGGGCTTCCTTGACCCGTGTGGAGCTGGTCCATGTGCAGTGCTGATGTGCGCAAGGAGTGCCATGCCATTCAGGGGTGTCCCCCACATAGGGGAGCCCCATGCGCAAGGAGTGTGCCCTGTAAGGAGAGCCACCCAGCACCAGAGAAAGTGCAGCCTGCCCAGGAATGGTGCCGCACACACAGAGAGCTGACATAACAAGATGACGCAACAAAAAGAAACATAGATTCCCATGCTGCTGACAACAGCAGAAGCGGACAAAGACGATGCAGCAGATAGACACAGAGAACAGACAACCAGGGTGGGGGGAAGAAGGGGAGAGAAATAAATAAAGCACTGCGCATGGGCCAGCTCCACATGGGTCAAGGAGGCCCAGGGTTTGAACCGCGGACCTCCCATGTGGTAGACGGACACCCTAACCGCTGGACCAAGTCCGCTTCCCTCCCATTTTTTTTTTTTTTTTAATTTACCAAACCCTTTCATTTCTCCCTTGAAGTTGCTCTCTGATTCATGCCTTCCACACCACTCCTTCTTCATCTTGTTCCCAGTTGCTTTCTCTTCCCTTCATTATGTCAATAGATTCTTCCTTCTAAAATGCAACTTTAATTGTGTTATTCTGCTGAAAACTTCCCAGAGTCTATAGAATACTATCAGAACCACTAAAATTTGGTATCTAAAGTCCACTAGGTTCTACTCTTTCTCAGCCTTTTTTTCCTTTTATTTCTTTATACACGTTATACTGTAGCTATTTTGAACTACAGAAGTTAGAGTTCCCCAAATAATTTTCCCTTTGCACATGCCATTCCCTCTGTCTTAAACACGCTTCCCTCTTTTCCATGTCTGTGGAGCTTCTGCTGTTTAGCACAACTAGTACTTTCTTATGGAAACCTTTCCTACCTCTCTCCTGTTCTTCCCCAGCCCCATCTGCAGCTCCAGCTAAGTAGGGAAGCTTCCTCCCCTACTTGGGTACCAACTTCTATCGTATTTGTTTATTTCTTATCTCTTTGGTAGAGGAAATAGCATGAACCTTGATGGTAATACTATGTCTGTATCCTGGCGCCATTTTTTTAAATACAATTTTATTGAAGTATATCATTCATACATGCAGATACAGAAACAATAAGTGTATAGTAAAAGTTGTGAACTTAAAAACAAACATGCATATCACCATACAGGACTTCCATGTATCACCCCACCACCAACACCCTGCATTGTTGTGAAATATTGGTTACAAACTATGAAAGAGCATCATCAGAATACTACTAACTATAGTCTATATCTTATATTTGGTGTATTTTCCCCCAACGCCCCCAGTTATTAACACTCTGTATTAGTATTACATATTTGTTATAGTTCGTGAGAGAATGGTCTCATATTTATTCTGCTGACCACAGTCCATCTTCCATCACAGGATCCCCTGTGTTATACAGTCCCATGTTTTGTACACTCAGTGTCTCTCATTTTCATCACCAAGTTGTGCTGTCATCGCCTCAGTCAGTCATAGAATGTTTCTATTACTTCAAAATCCTAGCTTCATTTTTAGCTACCAGTTATCTTTCTAAGCTATAGTGAGTTATTTTTAGAAATTTTTAAAAATGTTTAATTGCTTACTTTTGGGAAAAATACCTAGCATATAGAAGGTTCTCGTTAAATATTTAATGTATGAATCAACAAGCAAACATAAATCTCAATTCACTTAGCTTGTCACTTAATATTTCCATTGACCACTGCCTTCTAAGGATGAGGACAAATTGTGCATCATGTAACTCAGAGCAACTAAACTGAATGTTCAGTTATTTTGACCGTCTAGTCATCCCTTTTAAGAAATAGAAACAAGGGAAAGACTGATGTAGCTGTACAGCTCAGCTCTTCGTGTACTATTTTTATGATGCCTCTGAGCCTCACTTTCCTCATTAGTACATTAATATATTTCATGGGTCATTGTGAAGATTAAATGAGGTAATGATGTAAACAAATTGCTTGATATTTAGCAAGTACACAAATATTGAATGAACGGTGGAATTGCAGGAAGGATATATGCTTATACTCAGTTTCAGGTATACCAGTCCCTGTTGGTTTTTCACAGTTTATATATTCCAAATGTCAACTCCTTCTATCCTTTCAAAGCAACCTAGTAAATATTTCTTTTTTGTCCCCCATGGTTACTTATTTTCGTATTTATTCTTTCTGTTTGACTATAAGAGGTCTGTTAGTTACTTACTGCTGCATAAAAATTAACCCAACATTTAATGGCTTAAAATCGCAATCATTTATTATCTCACAGTTTCTGTGGATCACGAATCCAGGCATGGCTTAATTCAAGGTCTCTCATGAGTTGAAGTTTAGCTGCCATCCAGGACCGCAGTGTCTACTGAAGACTTGACTAGCAGGAGTGGAAATCCACTTCCCAGCTCACTCACACTGTTGTTGGTAGGCCTTGATCCCTTACCATGTGGGCTGTCAAAGAGTCACCTCATGACATGGCATTGATGATCTATTGCTACGTAATGAATTACCACAAACTGAGTAATTAGACAACTCACATTAATAATCTCACAGTTTTGTGGATAAGATGTCTGGGCATAGCGTAGTTGTGTCCTCTTCTCCATGGTCTCAAACAAGTTTACAATCAAGGTGCCAGCCAGGGTTGGGGGTCTCATCTGAAGGCATAACTGGGGAAGGACACATTTCTGAGATCCCACAGCTTTTGGCAGGATTGAGTTCTTTGCAGCCTGTTGGACTGAAGGCCTTGATTCCTTGCCACGTGGGCCTCTCCAGTATGTCAACTTGCTTGGTGAAAGCCAGCAAGGGAGAGGTCTGCTAGTCGGCCTCTCATCTCCTTTGCTGAATTTTCTTGATTAGAAGCAAGTTTTGGGCACAGCCACACTCAAGGGGAGGGGATTACAAGGGTACAGCGTGGCAGCAGTCTTCCCCCAGGGCGAGCAGTCCAAGAAAGAAGCCACAACCTTTTTATAGCCTAATTAAAAAGTAATATCCCACCGCTTCTGCCATACTCTGTTTGTTAGAATTGATTCAGTAAGTCTAACGCACACTCAAGAGAGGAGTTACACAAGGTCGACTACCACGAGGGGGGTCATTGGGGGCCACCCTTAAAAGCGGCTTTCCACAGCAGGTGTAGGCCTGCTCTCCATCTTGCTTTCTGAACTAAATGGCTTGGTTCCAATCTATGCAGGGTTTGTTGTTCGTTTGGGATTTTGTTTTGTGTTTTATGTTTCTGTTGTTTTCATTTTATGGTAGGCACTGTATTGTGAACAAATATTTCAGACATTACTATGTCTCAGTCCATTACTTTCCTAGATCGCTGTAAAGAATACTGTATTTTTCTGGCCTGGTTTCTGCTTCATCTAGATACACATTTCAGCTGCCCTATATGTAGGATCATGTTCAGAAAAGCTTGATGATTCTGTGGGCTGAAGCTACCATATAGATGTGAGATCCTGTTGTAATGCCAGTCTTACTTGTACTGAAGTTTAGAATATTTAAAAGGGGGAAAAATGGGGTGATAATGTGGTAAATCCTGTACACAGTTTCCAAATTATTTTAAAAGCACGTCTAGAGGAACAGATATGGTTCAAGTGGTCGAGCGCCTGCTTTCCCACATGGGAGGTCCTGGGTTCAGTTCCTGGTGCCTCCTGAAATACAAAGAAACAACAAGCAAACACATGAAGAAAACAACTCCAGGGAGCTGATGTGTCTCAGTTGTTGAGTGCCGGCTTCCCACATACAAAGTCCTGGGTTCACTCTCCAACCCTGGTACCTCAATATAAACAAACAAACAAAAAGCACATCCAGCTAAAAATGTAGAGACTCCTATTATTTTGTGAACCATGCTGTCTTGAATTTCAGAACTTTGGCTTTTTAAAACCTCTGCTGACAACTTCCTTTAGGTGATTAGAAGTGAATTGCCTATTTTGTGCAATGAAGCAATTATTTCTTAAATGGCCACTTAGAAAGAATATAGTAAATTATTTCCAAAGAGTGAGTGATGTATGCTTGTTGCACTGAGAAGATCAGACTCATAATATTTCATTGTGACGATAAAAATCAGAACACCAGACAAAATTTGTCAGTTTTTAAAATGTTACATGCAGAGGTAAAGTGATAGATAAGAATACTAATTGGAGTTGAAAAAAATTTGTCTATAAAAAGATTTCTACCTTTTCCAGGAAAGAGAAAATCAGCTACTCTTGTGATGAACTGATACTTAGATTGTCCCAGGGCCAGCTTTTGGACCAGATAATTGCATGGTCAGTGCTCAAGAAAAGTGACCGCCCAAGGTGTCATCTAGTGCATTCAGAAGACTGCCACTGGGTGGTAGTAGAGTCCCAGTTAATTTTTGTCCTCAAAGGATTTTTGAGTCATCTCATCTGCAGGGATGAAACACCACAAATTAAAAATGACTTATTTTGTACAAAAATAGAATGTATATTAGGCAGCAGGGATTGTAAAGTCTGAGAATTAAAAGAGAGCTTAAAAACCATCTACTCTCTCTTTTCTTCCCCAAATTGGAATTCTTTGCATAACTTCTCTATAAAATAGTCTGTAATCTAACTAAATATTTGTAGTGCTATAAATCTCATTCCTCTGTAAGGCAGCCTGCCCATGCTTAACTCTCTCTCAGCACTGGGAAGTACTCTCCTGTCTTTCTCTGAAGTCTGCTTGCCTAGGACAGCTCACTCCTTTGGCCACATTCTGTGTGATGTGCTAAAATACCTCTCCCTTTCCCTTTCCATTCACCTCTGCTACCTGCTGGATACTGGGATGTGGTCTTTTCCCATTTTCAGGCTGCTTACTGGCTGTCCCCGCCTGTCTCTTGAGGCAAGCAGAATTTATAGCAATGGTTGTTTTGTGTTTATATAGTATTGTTTCCCCTTTTAAAATTCTCCACTGACTAAAATAGCAAAACAATGAGTATTTCAGGTAAGCAAAAAGCCAATGAGATTATCAAGTCAACCTTTAGAGATAATAAATTCGTGTTTATAGAGGAAACAAAAAGAAGGAATGGAACTCATAGCTTTGTAGAAAGAACTTTTGTCCTCTTGAGGAACTAATTTTAAAGTTGAAGATGCAACTATAATTTTGCTTTATTTTTCAGATTACACTTGATGTGCTGGCTGATATGGGTCATGAAGAGTTGAAAGAAATAGGCATCAATGCATATGGACACCGCCACAAATTAATTAAAGGAGTAGAAAGACTTTTAGGTGGACAACAAGGTAAGCTACTCAGAAAAAAAAAGTAATCTTCCGCAATATCAGTACAAAATAACTGTCAGGCTGGCATTTAAACTCAGACAGTCTGACCCCAGACCCCATGCACTTAAATGGCATAGATCATTCTGGTTGCTCAAGTCAGAAATATGAGAGTTATTTTTCCCTCTTTCTCTGTACTCAATACCCTAAATATCTCTGGAACCTCTATACCTCTGTCCTTCCCCATTGCTGGCACCCAGATCTAAGCTACCATCATCTTTCTTTCGGGCTATCACAACCACCTTCTAACTTACCTCCTTCCTTTGCCTCTGGTGCATTCTCTACACTGTAACCAGAGGATGGTTTTCAAAATGAGTATATGATTATATCACTCCATTGCTTAAAACCCTTAAATAAAATTCTGTTGCTTTTAGGATAAAATTGGATATTCATAACATATGGCTTTTCATAACCTGACCTTCCTTACCTCTTAAACTTTCTCCCTCCTTCACAGTGGTCAACTCAGGTTTTTTCCATTGTACTTTGCTCTTAGAAGCCTCTTATCTTTTCCTTTTGTGTGCCTCCATGTTTACCATTTCACTATTTGTTAGAAGTACTTTTACTTATAGGAAGCAAAGGAAGAAAAAGGAAATAGCTTGGGTTTATCAGTCTACAGAGTTAATAAAATTGCAAGAATGACATGAAACTAAAAGTTAGACAGGAGGTTTTAAGCATAAGCCTTGCTTCTTTATATTTTAGTTCATTCCCTGAAATTAACAAGGACAGAGTATTTTGAAATCTATTGTCAGTGACCATTTCAAGCCATCCCACAGAGTTTTAGAGTAATTCTTGTTTCTTAGACCTGATTACATTGTCATTTCAGTACCAGACACAGCTTCTTGTATGTTCATGATTAAATTCAGTTCAACAAATAATTATTGAGTCCTGCTCTGTGTACAAGATCTCTGCAAGAACAGTTAAAATTGATCTGCAGCACACTTGTGATTCTTCTCATGTCTTTTGATGTATTTATTTAATATAACCTTATTAGGTTCACTTTGCAAATAATTTAGGCTTGCTCCAGAATGTCAATTACTTACTATGAAGTTTTCCCCTAAAATAAGTCCTGAGAACTGTGGAGTTCTGCTTCATGTGTTAATTTTTCTCTTCTGCAGGCACCAATCCTTATTTGACATTTCACTGTGTTAACCAGGGAACTATTTTGCTGGATCTTGCTCCAGAAGATAAGGAATATCAATCAGTAGAAGAAGAGGTAAAGTACATCAACATGTTTTAATTACCTTTTCCTGAAATCTGTGGTCAAACTTGTTTTTCCAGAAGAGGTAAACTCTAGTGCCTATCTATCATTCTATCTGCCTTAACAATTGTGATAGAATATTGCCAAAATTAAAGTGACTGTGGATTAGAACTGTGCTACCTTGCTTTTGCATTTTAAGCCTAGGGTTTCAGCTGGGTGAGGCAGATCTGTCTTTTTATTCTGGATACTTTCTTGAAATTCATGCAGGAACCATATTAGAACTGTTTTCTTATAATGTTAGAATTCTACTGAAGAATAATATGGGCTAAAAATCTTACCTCATAGATAGCAAATGTCTTTATTTGTATGCAGAATTACAAAATGTGATGCTAGAGTAGTGTGCCTAATTTTCATGTATGCTTGTAAAATCTGCCTCAGAACTCTGAGTCACATTTCATTTCTCCAATTACAATTATTTTAAAGCATGATAGTAAGGCTATTTATATGAACCACCCAGTAGATAGATGCCATCGAAATTGCCTCTGTACTGATGCCTTTGCCTCACTTCTTATCCAGAATGAAGTGCCTAAAGTAAACTGCCTAAATACCTAAGCAGAGAAATCACTTTTGTTTGTTCGGTTTTTTTTTAATTTGTATACATATTATTTCCATTCCTATGCTAGGAAATCATATTAAGGAACTCAGGACCCTTAACTCAGGGTAGTATTTTAGAGCATACATAGTTTATCAGGAGAATAGCACATCTTCTAGGGTCTTATTGCCTCATTATTCTCCTAATAGTTAACAAATCCCAATAATGTCAGAACTGGGGTGAACAACCTCATAAATGGAGCAGTGAGAGAGAGAATTAACTCTATGAGTCAATTCCAGGAGAAACTTAGATCTTTAAAACAATTTTCTATTCCATAATAATTGATTTTAATTGAGGGAGTAGAGGAAGAATGAGTAGCGGTCAAGAAAAAATTACTGTACTTAGTTGCACATTATATTCAACTTCTCCTGGTCTGTGATCCCAAATTAAAGAATATTGGGATAATCTGGGACATTTCACCTAGGGAACAAAAATTTAATTTTTAAAGTGTCTATATATGTTTTTTTTTTTTTTAAGATTTATTTTATTTATTTCTCCCTGCCCCCCCCCATTGTCTGCTTTCTGTGTCCATTGGCTGTGTGTTCTTCTATGTCCACTTGCATTCTCGTGGCACTGGGAAACTGCATCTCTTTTTTGTTGCGTCATCTTACTGTATCAGCTCTCCATGTGTGCAGCACCACTCCAGGGTGGGCTGCGCTTTTTTTTCCCCCCACGTGGAGTGGCTCTCCTAGCAGGGCGCACTCCTTGTGTGTGGGGCACCCCTACACAGGGCTCCTTGCACGCAGCAGCTTTGCGTGTGGGCCAGCTTACCACACGGATCAGGAAGCCCTGGGTATTGAACCCTGGACCATCCCATGTGGTAGGCGGACGCTCTATCAGTTGAGCCACATCCACTTCCCTCTATATATGTATTAACAATGGTCCGTTAATGGTATTAATTGGCTGTAAGGACTTTCTGTTTGATCTAGTCTACAGTGTTACCTGTCATTCTCAGTAGCATAAAATAGTAGTAGAGGTGATTTAATGTGATATTTTATCTATATATTTCCCCATTGTGTTTTCAGAAAATCCTTTCAATGTTTTTATTATAAAATCAGTAGAAAAGGTATTAACTTTAATATTTATGTCTCTGACTACTTTCTCACCAGAAATAATTAGCCACTAAACTTGTTCATCAGTTTCTATTAAACTCCTGTTTATTAGTTGCAGTCTTAGACTCATCAGTGAAAGAATATAATAAAATCAAAATATTGGAAACAGTAGAAGGAACGTCTTTATAATTGTACACTGGAGTGTTTTTATAAAGTTAGGCCTTTCCTTTTGTTCTGTAGATGCAGAGTACAATTCGAGAACACAGAGATGGTGGTAATGCTGGAGGCATCTTCAACAGATACAATGTCATTCGGGTAATTTTAAATGTTTTTGGATTGAAAATAGATTGCAAGTCTTGCCTGAAAATCAAATCTAAACAATGAAAAAAAAATTTAAGTCATATCTCATTTTTTCAAGCTGTCAAAGATAATCAGTTACCTGTTGTCCTGAAGTGAGGTGTCACTCTCCTCACTATTGCATGACTTCTGATTGCTCAAAGACTGTACTTCACTAGGAATGTTGACACTCTGGAAACACCAACACTTCAAACAGAAGGCCAGGTCAGCTTGGATTGGTGATGCACGTGTGAATATGGGCCTCCAAGCTTATCGCCAAATTTGAACCATAACTGACAATACCATTTAGAAGTAGCATTGAAGGCCTGGCTTTTCGATCTAATTGAGTCAGCGACTGTATCAGAATGCATGTATCCTTTAACCTCAGTGTCTTACTTTATAATATGGGATAGACGAATATCATATCCTTTTTTCAAAGGGGTGGGTTTCATGAAGGTAAATAAAATCGGTGAGAATTAGTTTAGCCCTTTGGACCAAAAGACCCATACTTGTAGCAGTGGTGAACGTTAGAACCACCGAGGGAGCTTTTTAAGAAAATACAGGCCTGACTCCCCTAAGATTTAATAAATCTGGAGAGGGGTCTAGGAGTAAACATTTGTTTTAAAACCCTGAGGTGATTTTGAGGTACAGCCAGGGCTGGTACAGCATAGCACAACCATAGCTGAAAAACTATGTCACTAAAAGTAAGGGTATTAACCAAATTGACACTGATATAATAAACTAATCATTTTTAAATAAATTTAAAAAATAAAATTAAGCAAGCAACAAAAATTGAGTCTTCCTAAAAGAAACCATACTTTTTTTGTGTTAAAACATAAACTACCAGTTAACAAGCATTTCATTGATAATTGGCTTCTTTCTTCTTTTTCTTCCTTAAAGATTCAAAAAGTTGTCAATAAGAAGTTGAGGGAGCGATTTTGTCACAGACAAAAGGAGGTGTCAGAGGAAAATCATAACCATCACAATGAGCGCATGCTATTCCATGGTCAGTGTCACGGCAGCAGTTCTAGTCATCTCTCTGGGCATTGCAGATTTTGATAAAGTGCATTTGTTATTGGCTCTGTTAGGGATGGGTTTTTAAAAACTGGTTTGTTTTCTTTTTTTTTTTTCCCAAATAATTACACTTATTTGATACCTGCTTTCTAAGGGGTTACATGTTGGTACATGCTTTCCAAGGCATGTTCAGTGAAAATAATTTATCCAACATTGTCTCAAAACTTTGGATTGCAAATCAAGTCATCTAGATCGTGAAGTCCTTTTTTTGTGATTTAATTAATATACTTGTTTTTGTTTATCAGATTATCTATGCTTGCTTAAAATAAGATTGGGTGTAAAATAGTCTGTATCTTTAAAGCCACACTGTACTTTGTAATCTGAAATTTTTGTCATCATATGCAAAATCCATGTAACATCTTTGCTGAGCAAACCCTATGGGTCACTGTTAAGATTCTAGTAATTTATAACAGTGTATGTATGATAAACCATCTTACAAGATAAATTTCATTTACACATTATTAATTACTTGTTATGGAACCACCAAATGCAAAAAGTGTGTAACTCATTGGGATTCCAGAAAAGTGTTCAAAAACTAATCGTGCTCTTTATATTTTTAGGTTCGCCTTTCATTAACGCCATTATTCACAAAGGGTTTGATGAGCGACACGCATACATAGGAGGAATGTTTGGAGCCGGGATTTATTTTGCCGAAAACTCCTCTAAAAGCAACCAGTATGTTTATGGAATTGGAGGTGGAACAGGCTGCCCCACACACAAAGATAGGTCGTGTTACATATGTCACAGGTGATCCTCTTGCCTTTTCTACAGTGGTTGCCATCCTCAGGGCCTGGACCAAATGAGTTTCTCTGGTTCTGCAAAATTCACGTGTGATCATCAGCCTTACTCCTGCTAGGTCAGACTGGTTTGGGATTGGGTAGGAGTAGAAAGAGTGAGGAGCTGTATTTCTGATCAGCCTCTACCCTGGAACGAGTGAGGACAGCAGAGCCACTAACAGAATAAAACCCAGGGACAAATGAATATTAGCTTCATACATGGGATTTTAAAAATCAGACAGAAACTGGGGAGAATAATAATACAGTATTCTGAAGTCAGTGAAGAAAATACTATTCCCTTCCTTGCCAATGGAAAAAGTATGAATTAATAGTTTACAAAGATTGGGATTTTTTATATTTCTCTTTAGATTAATCAGATGCTTTATTTTTACAAAGTTGGGGTCATGAAGAATCTTGTGATTCGTTTTAAATCTTTTTAAAAATCCATGTAACCTTGAAATTCATTGTAGTTGTTGAACTTAAAATGTACATTTCTCAGTTATGTTATAAAAAAAATTGTAACCATCAGCAGGTCTAAGATGGATGCTGTATGTCCAGAAGGAAACTTCTTTCCATTAAGGCCTTTGTGATCGGTAACAAAATACTTTCCAAGGTCACGTAGCATGCAAAAGTTCCTCTTTGCTGCTTCAAACCTAGCTCTAATGGAGACAGAGTGAACATTAATGAGGAATAATAGTCACTCCTTAAAATTAAACACACAAGTTATGTCTTATCCAGGGTTTCCTAGAAAACAGCCTGAAGCAAAAGCTTACATGTGGAGACTTAATTGGCAAGTGCAACACCAAGGAAGCAAGAATGAGGGCACCAAGAGAAGTGAGGGTGGAGGAGGCAGAGCGAGGTGCATTCGTGAGCTGGCCACAGCTGTATAACAAGGCAGTGACAAGCTCAGTCCACGAGATGTCTTCAGAGACGCTATATGAACCACTGCGTCTCAGAACAATGCTCCAGTAGACAAATGAGTTGATCTGCAGGCTCCTGTCTTGCAGTGGTCAGAATTTGCCCCCATAGGACATTAGTTTCTCCACATCTGAGGGCTGTTGTCCCTGCAGCATTGCACCACAGTGCATAAGGGAAGCAAGAGTGCAGGCATGAGCCAGCAGCCCACCCCCCTGCCTGTCTGCAGCCTGCACTGCCCCCCCGGGCCAGCTGGGCAGGTTCTCTGGATTCTCCTGCCTGTGCAGCAACAGGCAAGGCCCGGGGCAGGAAGCAGAAGGCTGGAGGTGAGGGCCTGTCAGGTAAGTTTGGTGTGACGTGACAGCTGAAGGTAACCATAGCAGAGGGCCCACTGGCCAAGTGAGTGGAGTGCAGTGACACTGTAGCAGGGCCACAGTGGCTCTCAAAAAGCCTTCCTCTAATGTAGACTCCCTCTGGGATCTTTAAAAGAATGCAGCTGATACCAAGGCAGCATCCTGGTAACTGGAGATTCTGAGCAGGTGCCTCTATGGGGTCCAGCACAATTTTCAGTTGACTTCAAATAATATCTCTGATTGGTCATAATGTGCAACGATCATACTCCGTTACCAAAAACAAACATTTTAACCATGGGGACCAGTCTTTCTGGTTAAAGTATGTTTATTGTTTATTTAGGAAGCTGGCAACTTTTTCTATAATGGGTTAGATAAATATTTTAGGCTTTGTGGGCTGGACGGTCCCATTCACAGCACTCACATCTGCCCTTGTAGTGGGAGAGCAGCCAGACGCAATATGTAAATGAAGGGTGGCTGTGTTGCAATAAAATTTTATTCACAAAAACAGACAGCAGGCTGCAGTTGGCCAACTTTTGGTTTATATAATGCTTTCCTACTTTATTCCCAATCAACCTTTCTTCCCCTCTGTAATATTTAACATCTGTCTCAATTCATGTTTTGTTCAAGTGGTATAATTTCCACCTATACTTATAATTATGATTTATTTTCCTTATTACTGTGTATCTCATTCTGTTTTAATTTTTTTTTTTCCTTTTAGTAAGTAAACCTGCTCTTAATTTCATGTGCTTTTTCCATCTGCTTATTTTCTTCACTTCCCACCTGTTCATCCACACAAGAACTCAAGTTTTGCTGATATTTCTCTTTTTCCACTCGCAAAACTTCCTGCCATCTAATCTATTGGTACATCCTAAGTACACTAAAAGTGCTTGAAACGCTTTGTAACTTTTGAACCTGGTGTTAATAGTGAATCAATCTATTGAATCCCATTTTTTGCTAAAGTTTGAGAGTGCCATTTAAATTGGCTTGCCTTGTGTTAAAAAACATTTTTTTTTAAAGCAGTGAATCGAACAGTGATACTGCACTAAAATTTAAAACTTCCTTCAAAACATTGCCTTCCTTTTTTCTTTAGACAAATGCTTTTCTGTAGAGTCACTCTTGGAAAATCCTTTCTGCAATTCAGCACCATGAAAATGGCTCATGCCCCTCCAGGACACCACTCAGTTATTGGGAGACCAAGTGTGAACGGGCTCGCATACGCTGAGTACGTCATCTACAGAGGAGAACAGGTACGTGCCTGCTCAGATGATCACCACCACGCCACTGAACATGCCGTGACAGAATATAGAGAATTCCTGCCATGTGAAAATTTAAGAAAACCATTTAATGAAATAGTTCACTGCATATTCTGGTAACAGTCATTTCAGGTACAAATGAACATATCAGAGGGATTCTGTGGCATCAGTCATTCACATGGAGTCCATCAGTCAGCCAAGGAACAATGTAAACAAGAAGACAGCTAAAAGCAAGGGCAGGATCTGCTGCTGTTGTGGCTTAACACCTTGTATTGCACTGTGCCGCATGGCAGTGGGACGCCAAGAGCAGCTGCTGCCCTCCTCAGGGATGACCCTGCCCCGGGGTGTTCCTGGGGATTGAATCTGCAGTTCTGATCTTAGTACTTCATAGAACTGTACTTTTCTGAGTTGTAAAGCTACAGTACATGTAATACCACCATCTGCCTGAGACTCTAAAATAAAATTGTCAACAAACAGGAAAACTTTCTATAGATTTCAGTCTATATTGCCACAATATTGCTAAATGTCTGCCAATTTTTAATTTAAAGAATCACATTGTCTGGACCTAATTCATTTTAAATGAATACCATAGTCACAGTAAATAAAGGAGATGGAATATTGTGGCACAGTTAATTGCCACAATATTGCTAAATGTCTGCCAATTTTTAATTTAAAGAATCACATTGTCTGGACCTAATTCATTTTAAATGAATACCATAGTCACAGTAAATAAAGGAGATGGAAAGAAAGAAATAAAAAGAAGAAAAAAATCACTAAATCCCAATTACCAAGAAAACAATATTTGACTATATGCCCCAGTATTGGGCTAGGTGGGGTCTGGAGTAGGGAGAAGAACTGCAAACAGACTTTTAGTATGTCTCTTGATGGTGGTATGTTTTAGGATTGAGCAGATGAGTAAATGTGTTGATGTCAGGAACCAGGGTGCTTACTGTAGAAGAAGGGACACACAGATACGGAATGGGTGGGAGGGAGGGAAGAAAGTCCTGTAGAGGTGGAGTGAAAATGGAGGTATCGGTATGAACTCATGATTTCTAATATATATATGCTTGCATATTATTGTGTGCACATGTACATATAGAAATGTTATTGTATAAGTACATATGTAAGCATGTGTATATGTGTGTGCATATACACATATATAAAAATGTGGATATATTTCCTAGCTCTGTCTGCTCGAAACAAAGAAACGTAATAGCAATAAACACACCTAAAGCCCAGATCTTTTCTATAATACCATGCCCCACTAAAAGGAATCAGGGCTTCTGGAAGAAACGGCTAATTCCAGAACTGGGTCAGATAGGTATACAGGATGAGCCTGGAATATCCTGATATGGCAGAAAGTAATGAAGTGTGAAAAGAAAAAGAAAAAATAATGGGCATATGTCACAGGAACGTGGAAGGCAGTGTGAAGGAGCTCCCACCTCCCACTGGCCAAAGCTTGGATATTTCCCACATCAAATTATGTACTGTAATGAATTTTAAACTGCTGAACAAAATAGGAATTCATGTCTATACCAATAAGTAGATGAATAAATAAATGACAGAGAAAGGAGGGCTTTCTGGCAGGAAAAAGTGCCAAGAGCAGATGGGTAAATGTGGAGGGGATACTTGAGTTGGAAAATCAACATTTTGCAACTGTAGTGGTAAAGATTAGATCAGGCAAGAATCATCAATGGATGCTAAATCTAGGGGGAAATTTTGATGACTAGAAGGATATTTGCATAGTCTTATAGCTACAAAAGAGAAAAATTAAAAACCAATAATTATACATTACCAAAAGGGGTCAATAGTTTGACCAGATGACCAAAATTAACATCACCAATGAGGTATAGGTGACATACAGTATACCTCCAAATGTGGTATTCTGAGAATATCCATGTGTGTCCCTTCTTCTCCAGTAAGCCCTTGATCTCGTCAATATTCCAGCCAAGACTGTATAATCTCAGCTTAGTCAAAATGAAGAGTGTTCTGGTGTTTGCTTTGTTTTGTTTCTTTAAAGTAGCAAAACTATATTCTTCAAAAATGTCAATATTTTAAAAGACAAGGGCTAAGAAAACTTTCCAGATTATATGAAGCTTAAGAGACATGACAAATAAATGAAGGTCCTGCCCCTGAACTAGAACTAGCACCAGAAGGGAAGGGACATTGTTAAGTCAACTGATAAAATTGGAATATGCATGGTAAGTAGATATAAGTAGTGTATCAGTGTAAATTTATGAGGTGATAATAGTACTAAGCTTATGTAAAAGAGCACCCCTTATTCTGAGGAAATACGTACTGGTGTGGCAGAAAACCGGAAATACTGTTTAGTTAATCAGGTGATTTAATGATCAAGAAAAGTATGTATTCATTACCATTATCTATGCATTGAATGCTACGTACAAAGCATCTGATATAAATGGGAAGCCCACTCCTGCTTTTGTCCAAAGAAGCTTAAATATCTGTAATACTTAGTATGATTCATTCAAATGCCACCTTAGAACAGTTTCAAGAATTAAGCAGGACATAAATTATAATAAAATAAAACTACAAACTATTTAGCTATTGAAACTTCAGACTGGAAAGGCAGTAGAGTTGGGACTGTCAGTTTTGGTTATCTTAACTAGGTATACTAAAGAGAAGAACCATTTTCATTTTTAACACAAACTAGAGCAGACTGGAATTTTGGAAAATAATATATTATGAGTGATAATGGCACCTTGTACACAGCTGCAACTTTTCAGAACACATTTGCATTTTTTGTTCTTTGCATCCTGCTGAGGCCTCTTCAAGAGAGGCTAGTCTTGGATTGTTGCTAACATGGGAAAATGTGGGAGGGGTAGGGAGCGGGGCATATGGGAATCCCCTCTATTTTTTATGTAACAGTTATGGAATCTAAGTATCTTTAAATATATATATATATATATTTTTTTTTTTAAAGAGAGGCTACTCTTTAATAAATGATAATAATAGCAACTAAATGTAATCATGAACACTACTTGGATTTTTACCAAGCCCAGCCTATTCTAAGATCTTTATATTTAATCCTCACAAAAATCCTAATGGTGTTATTATTCCCACATATAGATGAGGAAAGCTGAAGCCCAAACATATAACACTTTCTGCCTCCTAAGATCAGAGGTTTAAAATTATAAAGAAATCACTCAGCAAATCACTCACATGTTTGTTTCCGCATTTTAAATATTACACAATCCAGTTTTGTTTGTTTTTTTTCCCTAATCCTTCATTCCTTTTATCTTATTCCATTGCAGGTGGTTTGTAGGTTAACATTCGATAAATTATTTGGGGCTCCAAAACACTTAGCTCACCAAGGAGCACTTTATTTCAGCACAGACAACTCTGAAATACTGAGTCCAGCTTTCTAAGTTCACTGAAGTAGCTCAGAAACTGATTTGGTATATAAATAGAAAAGATCACCATTTTATCATTGTGCTAGAGTTGAAGAATTCTGATGTAGTGTACAACCTCGTTTTTTTGCCTCCCTCCCAGGACCTGTCTTCATACTGATTTCTGGCTAAGAAAGATATGACAGAAAGAAAGAGAATAGTTGGAAAAGTGTGGTGGTCTAAAACTGAGCCAGTTTTGTGATGATGAATGCACAACATTGTAATTATACTAAAAGTCATTCATTATTTTAAAAATTTTAAAAATGGAGCCCGTATCTTTCCTATAAAAGATGCCTTTAGTCATTTCTTAAAAATAATCTCCAAACTGTTGCCTGCAGGTTGTTGGTGACGCCACCCGCCTCTCCCTTGTTCCTTGTAGCTCAGTGGGTTACATGGTCATCTGTGCTGAATTTGAAATTGATTGAGCAGCCTCCTTTCATTTAACAAACGTTTATTGATTCCCTGCTATGTGACAGCACTGTGTGAGGCACTCACCTCTCAGAGCTGAGGGGCAAAAGGAAAGATTCCTGCTGTCCCTGTGATGCTTAGTTTTCCTAAGCTTAGTGTAGCTCTCTAATGATGGATGAGTGCAATGTAACATTAGGGAAAACTAATTTATAGCAGTCAAAATAGGAAAACATCTTAACAGTTCTCTAGATTGTAGGATTTATGTATGTTTATATACAGATGAGTTTGCAAACCTCTCAATTATTCAGGCACCTATTAATTGGCTGCCGTGGGTACAATTGTAGTTAGGATCAGCAGCCTGTGAGGCTTCCACATTAATTGAGGCTTTTATTTAATGCCGAAAGGGTGATTTGGTTTTCTTCCTGTCCTTTCCAGGCGTACCCGGAGTATCTTATCACGTACCAGATCATGAAGCCGGAAGCTCCTTCACAGACGGCAGCGGCAGCAGAGCAGAAGACCTAGTGAACGCCCACTGGTGAAGGCCGATCGGAGTCGAACCTGGGACTGATGACAGTGGACTGTTTGCAACAAAAATCAATACTCTCTAAATCCCTGACAGCCTAGAAATAAGCTGTTGATCTTTTATAAAGCATTGCTATAGTGATGAATATAGTATGAGTAACTGATACATACTCAACTGCTACTGTTCCCATTGAGGAAATGTTTACAGGGGCGGCCTTTTAACATATCTCAGGCTCATTTTCACGCAGTTCTCCATTTCTAAAACAATAGCGCTTTGATCTAGACTTGGAAATGGAAAAAATGAAAACATAACCAATACTGTTCCAGATGTTCAAAATCCACACACTACATTAGCTTTATTTGTTAAATATAGCACGGGTGTGTATAACAAATATATACATGTAATAGGCCATTTTTCATTTTTTCCAAACATGTATCATTAGCTTTTTTTTTTTTTTTGTCGGTTACTTTGAAAATGAGCCAGAACCTTCTTGAGGATATTTTGCACAAAGTCACACTGACTAAAATCGTTAGAATTGCAACCCAGGCTTTCAAGCAAGAGTTAGTTTTGTTTGTTTTTTTTACTTTGATTTGTTTTATTTTATACTTGTACTTCTTGTAAACGTAATTTTTTTGAGGTTTCGGTTTCCTTTTATTAATTGGCCAGTCTTGTTAGGGAAGGATGCAAACGTCAACCTGGTTGAGGAGCTTCCCCGTTCAGAGAAGCCCACGCCCGTGAGGACCCCTCGTTCCTTCCAGCAGCGGGCCTGCTCCAGAGGCGTGCGCGAGGCACTGGCCCAGGGCAGGCCCGCGAGGGCCGCGGCTGAGCGATGCTCCTGGGACGTGCAGAGGCGCAGTGACGGGGAGGCTGTGACCAGCAGCAGCCTGCAGGAGTGAGGGGAGCATGGCGCTTCCCAAAATGGCAGCAGGCAAGGATCACGAGGACTCCTCAGAGAACAAATCCTTCCCTCTGCGTAATCTGTTGCACCAGAATTGTTACCCCCCATTAGCTGCCTTATATCCAAATTCAACAGAATTATTGTGCTTCATTGGAGTCACAAGAGTATTTACTATTTCGTTAGTTTAGAAAGGCAGTGTTTAAATCCTGCTTAGTGGATAGATATACACAAATGCAAGAGCTATTTAATTCCAGATTTGGGGTTTATTTTGAGCGAGGTCTTCAAAGGATTTATGTAAGTCCCTTCCCTAAATTTTTGAACCATTTCTTCAAACTTCTTAATATATTTAGACAAGCGGAGCAAAACCTGAAACCAAAGCCCCTTCAGTCAATTTTTTAGAATGTGATCAAAATAACACCATACTGGTTTTTGTGGGAAATTTTTACTGCTTTGTTTTGCTTGTTTTAATCAGTATTTGCCAAGTGCACATTGACACAGAAAATTATCCATTATACTTATCGTATATTTGCCCTTTTCGCCTGAATTAAATATCGATTTGAGTGCATTATTTATTTAGTTTTACATGTTGTGGACTTACTTAGCTTGAAGCAAAGGTAATATAAAGGTGGTAAAAACCTAAGAAAAATGGTGTGACACAAACTTTCCATTTCAGCTTAAAGTCCAGAAGACTAATTTGGTGTCAGTTTTTTTTTGCTTTTTGTTCTATTTTGTTTTTATTTTTTTGATATGGGCTGATTTCGCTGTGGCATCATTTAATCTCCTGAAGAAAAATAAAATTACGTGCAAAAATTCTAGAAATAGGCTCTTAAAATATACACTTCGCTTTCTTTTTGGCTTGAATCCAACGCTAGAACTAGGCATCCAGAACTAGTTTGAGTTTTGTAGCAGAGTGTTGCATGGGTCCTCGAAATTAATCAGGAATTAGCCTCAGTTGTTGCTTCTATTGAAGTTTCAGTGACCCAAGCAGGGTGTTTGTATCTTGGCTACTTGTTTAATAGCACTAGAATTCAATATGAGGCTTCGAAGTTTGATATTCATTAAGAGGATTTTTTTCCTCCTTTTTTGCCATGTGTAACAAAGGTTTGAAGAAATTACCATCAATGTAGTTTTCAGTAGCCTTGAAGGTGTACATTACTTGCCTCCCTACTTAGATATAGTTTAAAATGGTCAACACAGCCATGGTTTTTAGTTAAGTAAAAGGGTTAATATGGTGTAGATATTGAAAGCTTTGTAACATCATCAGAAAGATAAGCCACTCCCTGATTGTGGCGGTATGTCATTTCCATTGTACTAACTAGATGAACGACTGTGCCAGTTTTAAACTTGGACCTCACGCTTGAGAAGTGAAACTTGGTTCACCATTTCAAGTGCCAATGTCACATATCTGATGTTCTGTGTGCCGAGTAAAGGTACTGTGCAAGGAAGACACTGCAGTGGTTCTTGTCTTGTAATGATTCAAGTACAGTAGTTCTTGGAAGAATGTGCATATGTTATTCAGATGCAAAAGGGAATGGGTTAATTTAATATCACAGGAGCCAAATACTTCTCTTTCCAGAACTTGAAGACCAAAGGTCACCACGATTGCACTTGAAAGTTAGCAAAAGCTTCTTTTTGGAATTTCCATCTATAGCAGTGTGAAGAACCCTTGGAATATAAACGCTTGGCATTAAATTGGGCTGAAATCCATTTGATTCCTTATATATGTACTGTATAGAAACACTAACAAGTTGGGAACTTCCAATATGACCTCCCCTGAAATAGCCCCTTTGTTTCCCAAACTGCATGGAAGAGAGATTCTGGACACCCCCACCATCTCTACCCTCGTTCTGAAAACAAAGGGCTTCGAGACGTGAGGGTTCCGGTTTACCAGGTATTGACCAACTGGGTACTTGATTCAGGCCTACATTAAGTGCCCTGAACTGGACACTTTCTCCTTGTATTTGCCCTCCTTCCCTTTTCCCCAGACAGCTAGTCTGGAAGTATAATTAGCTCCAACAATTACTTTTGACCCCACTCATTTCCCTCCTTTCTTCATCTTGGATCTTGTGAAAAAGAGACAGTGTGCCTCCCTTTTTCATATCACAACCAGAAACGGGGATTAGGCATCATGGGCTCTGCTCAGATTCTGCCACTTTGTTAACAAATGACAGCACGGAACCCAAAGTTTTAATTCTATGCAAAAGAATAGCACAACCAGGATTCTTAATTACCTTTTCCTTCTTGGAGTCTGGAATTTTCTCTATTTCATTCAGTACAATCTCCCAGACGTACAAAGGGTTGTTGGGCGTTGCTCTCCCTCCCTTTTTGAATGTGTTCGCTCTCTGGGTTTCTGTAAACAGCCTTTGCACGCGCATACTTCACCCACCGCCCGGCTCCCGAGTGTGAGACCTGCGGCGAGCAGGCTTCCGGCTCGGGCTTCTGCTGGGCGCCGCCCCCTCGGAGACTCCAGTGTCCCAGGGCTGCTCAGGCCTGGAGACGGTGAAGAAGGGTGTGCTGCGTCAGAAGTGGCTTCCAAGACTCAAGTTAAGTTTGATGTGAAACCAGTGACAGGGAAATGGAAGTAATTGTGGAAGTGGTGTTTAAGCTTGGATTAGACACATCCAGCATTTGAAAAGGAAAGGCATTGAAAAATACCACCCTAAAAAATAAAAAACACGGGACTTGTTGAGGCACCACGTGCATTCTGAAATGAAGGGATAAATTTTCCTTCTTAAAAAAGACACCTATGGCAGAAACTCCTTAACCTTTTATACTCTAATAAAAAATTGTAATTCCATTTTTAGTGTTCGGAAGGTGTGAGTTGGGCATGTCTCCAGGATGTCAGCTTATTTTTTGAGGGTATACTTCTAAGTAGTACTCCCTTCCATACAACAGAGCTGACACAGTAAATCTGTCCCAGTTTCTCCATATCTGAAATTCCATAGCTTCCAGATCTTCTGGTTTGGAGAAATGCTAGAAAGATTTCAAAACCCATCAAGTAGTGTATGTGGGGACACAGCAGCAACTCATAAACTGAAACCATATAGCATCTGAGTGAGGTGCAACCTGTTTTTTAATCACTTTAAAATATAAAACTGATGATACTAAATGAAAGCCAGTAGAAAGCTAAAGATTTTATGCAAGACCAAATATGGTCATGATGTGACCAATTTTATACATTTGCCAGAGTTCTGCCCCCCCTTTGAAATAATATTTGTACTATAGGAATGCTTGCATTTTTTACTTCATTCACGTTTTCTATTTACTTTTTCACATCTCCACGCCCACCTCATACTCATCTTTTTTAACAGAGTCCTCTCATAGTCTAGAACTCAGATTGTTTTATTTTAATTTTTATCTTCCTACTCATTTTGCAGGCAGCCCTGCAAGGCCTTTTTTTGATTCAGAGTATTTCCAGATGAGTGCAGTTAGGTGCAACCGTGGGGTGGGGTTGCCCTCCCCCCACGACGCCCTCCCAAGGTTCAAGACGAGAATACAGAAAACACACCTCTGGAAAACAACAGTAAAAATTAAAAAGCAACAAGAATATTTAGGATTAACGTCCTGGACCTAGAAGATGATGACCTTGACTGTATAATCATTGTCTTCATCACGCAAAGTACTTCAGTTTCCTCCTGTGCATTTGACACCTGCTTCTGTTCCCGTTGTTTCAGGCTCATCTTATCTTCGTGGTAATATTTGTCTTTGATACCTTTAGTCAAAATTATGTTCTAAGAAAGGCTACAAACTAAAAAGGTACTTTATCAACAAGATTTCTCAAAACCATTTACAAAACCAGCTTTGAAAAAAATCTGTCTCCTGGCAACAGCATTTGGAGTAGTAATTGTATCTTCTCATTGTGATGGTCTGTGTAAGTAACCGGTGTAGTGACTCTTTGGTTCCCTATTGGTGTTTTCATTTTCAGTCTCTGTGTTACCCACCAGTGGCAGGGGGTTCCAAAAACCCCCCTTTCTTTTTTGGCGTTTGTCTGTTTATAGGATTGTCAGGTAAAATACAAAACGTCCAGTTTAATTTGAATTTCAGACAAATAATTTTTTTAATATAAGTATGTTCCATGCTATGTTTGGCATATACTTACACTAAAAAATGATTCATTATTTATCTGAAACTCAGATTTAGTTGGTTGTCCTGTTTTTCTGTTTTGTTTTGTTTTTCTAAATATGGCAACCCTATCAGTTTAGTCCTGGAAAATCGCTTACAGCATGTAAATTCTTCTAGTCTTCAGTATCTTTCACCTGGAATGGAAGACCCTTTTTCCCCGTCACCCTCTACTTATTTCCAAAAAAGGGCATCAAGGAACTTAACCTGCCTGTATGGTGGGTTTCTATTTAAAACATCTTTGTGATTATATTTAACCTGTAATTGTGCTTCGGCTAAATGTCTAACTTACAGTACTTGTAATTGTTTAATATTCAATAAAAACATTTTTAAAGTACTCTGTGTGTGGATAGCAGTTAGCTCTTAAATGCTTCATCTTACCCTGTTTGTTCCTTTCAACCTGACTGACCTTAACACACTGACCTAAAACTGGCAGAACACAAATAACTACTATCCTTTGCCATCTTCCTATTATGATCCCTTTAAAGTAGCTTCAGCCTCACTTCTAAAACCACGTGGGACTTGCTCAAGTACAGCACTAGCAGGACACCAAAGATTCCTTTTAGGAGTATCTTTTTTTTCTTTTTTATCTTTTTTTTGTCTTTATTTATTTAATGTTACATTAAAAAAATACAAGGTCCCCATATACCCCCCACCCCCTCACCCCACTCCTCCCATAACAACCTCCATCATCATGGGACCCTCATTGCACTTGTGAATACATCTCTGAGCATCGCTGCACCTCATGGTCAATGGTCCCCATTACAGTTTACACCTCCCCCAGTCCACCCAATGGGCCGTGGGAGGACATACACTGTCCAGTAACTGTCCCTGCGGGATCACCCAGGACAACTCCAAGTCCTGAAAATGCCCCCACGTCGCATCTCTTCTTCCCACTCCCCACCCTCAGCAGCCACCATGGCCGCTTTCCTTAGGAGTATCTTAAATGAAGGGGTTTGGGCCTTGGAGTCAGACGTCACACCAGTGCCCTTGGCAGCTGAGAGAACTGCACAACCTAACTGCTCAGAGGCCGGATCGCCACCTGTTACTGGGGTAGTACCTCGTGTGATGGTAAATATTAAATGCCTGGCACGAAACAAAAGTTTTCCTTCCCCTTTCCTTTCTCCATGCCTTGTGATCCATTAGATAGCAAATTAGAAGCTAGAATTTTATTTGTAATTCTTTGCTGGAGGGACTGTCAGTCACAATGAAACAAATTAGGTACTTGGGAGCATTCTGGTAACCCTGCAGATAATACTAATAGCATTGAGGCCATACCATGAACAAGCAGTTTATATACACTGTCAATCCCAACAACTGTGCAAATTGCGATTTTAGTCCCCATTTCATAGATGAAGAAACAGATTCAGAGTGGTGAACCAATTTATTTTATATCCCAGAATTCTTTCCATTATAAAACTATGGTACCAATTGATACACACCAAACTCTGGCTCTTTATGGAGTTCGTGTTTAAGCAGGAACAAAAACACAAGGTTGATGCCACTACGTGATTTCTTACCAGTATCTTGTGAGAAGATCAGAAAGTGACTCAGAATTTCAAAAACTTGGTTCAGTTAATTATACAGAAGTATCCCAAGCTTGCTTTTACAGCTTCCACCACCATGCAAGGGAGCTCAAGATAAAAAAAACAAAACACGGGGGTATGGGAGAGGCAAGCGGGAGTGAGCGGGTGGGCAGGCCTTAAGCATTTGCTGGACTGGGTTTCTGCAGAAAATAGCTCTTCCCGCTGGAAAACTAAATCCTATTCCTCTAAAGGGGTAGGTGGTGCTTGTGCAGCAAAGTTAGAACAGCCGTCACGGTTCACTGTTCCTTGCTGCTTCACAATCACAGGACAGTGCAGTAGGCCTCTGAGCTGAAGGGGCACCTCACGCTACATTGGAAATGAGGAGAGAGATCACCTGTCCCATTAAGCTGGCACCGGGCTGCCAGGTCTTAGGGTTGGCATCTGCTCTGCAGCCCTGAATACAGAAAAGGCAGCGGGGAGGGGAGGGCATCGGTGTCTTCACTCAGCCGACGCCCACCTGTCCAATAATGCTAATGAAACAGCCTTGCGTAGGTAACAATATGGAGACACCATGTATGAACGAAGTCTCTTCCTAATTCTGCCTACACATTGGCGGTGTAACAAGACGTCCTGTGTAAGATAACGTGAACATGCGTCATCAGGCTTATGAAGGGGCTGAAAGTGTCAGGAAACCAGCGACTGCCATCTACCACAAAGCCGCTTCACAACTCCAAGAAAGTTCTATGAGGGGCGTGTATCTCTACTTTTCTATCTGCCAAATAGAAATACTGTTCACTGTCTGCCAAAGCATTAATGGGAATCTTTGGAAGATGAACAAGGTGCTACGAATCAAATGCTTCGGGGATACAAGGGGAAATGCAAGTATAACAATGAGAAGTAAAGATGAATAGACAGTCTGTAAGTGCAACTAGTTTGCAGAAAGACTTTATAGATTAAGAGTAAGTGCCAGGGAGTGGACGTAGCTCGGTGGTGTGTGCCCACTCCCCATGCATAACGTCAATCCCTACTACTTCCTAAAAAAAAAAAAATGCCAGCTCCGCTCTCAGACTGCCTGTGTTCATAGCCAGCTCTGCCACTTGCTAGCCGTGTGACCCTGACGTTCCTTAGGCTCCCTGTGCCTCCATTTCCCTCATCTTTAAAGATGATACTACTTCAGAGAGCTGCTGTGAGGATTAAACGAGCTAGCTTGTATAGGAAGTGCTCAGTAAGTGGTGGCTATTTTTTTTTATCGGATATGAAAAATGCCTGAAGCACGTGACTGCTTAAAAAGGAAGGGGGACTAGAGGAAAGCAAGTCCAAGCTGCTGTCTGAGGCCCCTTAAAGAGCTTCCTGCTGGGCTGTCGCCCAGGCTGCTGCCCGGGGAAGCCAGATGCCCGACGTCGGCCCTGGGATTTTCTCCCCAAACTGCCCTCCATGGGCCGGGGGACTGAGACAGAGTCAGCAGCCGCCAGTTCTACCGGGGTCACGCCTTGCTGGCCCCTTTCACAGGAAGACATTTACTACTATGGAGTCACCAGAGTTGATGAGCACAAGGGCATCACGTTCACCCACGTTCCCATTAAGAAAAGCCGGAAACCATGATCAGAATAGCCCTAAAGGCTGCCCCAGACTCCAGTGTTTTCTGGAGAGGGGTGGGGGACGGCTGTGGGAAGAAATATTCAAAACGAGTATCTAAGGACTCAGAAAGGAAACTGTCCAAATGTGATGAAAGCAACTATATCCTTGATGATGATGGAAAGACTCACTTGATCCTTTTCTAAAATTTGAGCAAGAGGGAAGCAGGCTTGGCCCAGTGGATAGGGCGTCCGTCTACCACCATGGGACGTCCGCGGTTCAAACCCTGGGCCTCCTTGACCCATGTGGAGCTGGCCCATGCCCAGTGCCGATGCACGCAAGGAGTGCCCTGCCACGCAGGGGTGTCCCCCGCATAGGGGAGCCCCACGCGCAGGGAGTGCTCCCCGTAAGGAGAGCTGCCCAGCACGAAAGAAAGTGCAGCCTGCCCAGGAATGGTGCTGCACACACGGAGAGCTGACACACAAGATGACGCAACAAAAAGACACAGATTCCTGTGCTGCTGACAACAGCAGAAGCCGACAAAGAAGACGCAGCAAATAGACACAGAGAACAGACAGCAGGGGGCCGGGGGTGGGGGGGAAGGGGAGAGAAATACATGAATAAATAAATAAATCTTTAAAAATATTTTTTTTTGAGCAAGAAATCTCGAGGTAGAGCAGGAACAAATGAGAAGCACGAGGCGTCCCAGACAACAGGATGTCTCCTGAAACAAACAAACAAACAACAAGCAAAAGAAAAAAAATGGAAAAAACCAACTCAGGGAGGCCCATGTGGCTCAGTGGTTGAGCGCCGGCTTCCCACAGAGAAGGTCCCGCGTTCGATCGCCAGCCCCCGGTACCTTAAAAAAAATAAAATTAAATTAAATAGCAAGGCAAAAGGAGAAAGAAATCGGTTCGCACACGTGGGCGAGGGTGCGGCCAGGCAGAGGACTCAAGCACCTGAATCCTGAGGCTGCAGGGTGGGCACCTCCCCCCTGCCTGTCCCTGGCCTCCCCTTCCCCGCTCGCCCCCCTTCCTCCCCTGCTCCTCTGTCGCATCAGCCTTGCTGCTGATGGTGTGGGGTCAAGGACCAGGATGTCAGACCTCAAGGTAAGTTTAGCGCGCCTTGTAGAGTGGGGGAAGAAGGCAGTGAAGGGCTAATGCAACACAACCTGCTCCAGAGAATCCTTCAAGTCCCTGCCCAAGATTCTCCCCAGCAAAGCCTTTCCTGGCCCACCCAGGGCCAGGGGACCCCGGCAGGCTGACTCTGAGCCCAGGAGAGTCTCTCTTACTCGGCCTCGCCCCCACTCGTGGATTCGTGTGCCTCCTCCACCACCAGACAGAGCTGCTGGACCGGGCCCTGTGTCATTGCCTCGGGCTTCCTAGTGTCACTGTGGTTTAATCGATCCCAATCCCGCGATGGGAGCAGGCGTGCGCACTTTGGATCACAGAGGCATGAGGACTTAGCCGGCAGGAGCGCGGCAGCAGAGAACCTTTCCGAGGCAGAACTGGGCTGACCCTTAGGGAACGAGCAGGACTTGGCCGGGCAGGGAGAGCACCTGCCAGGCCAAGACGGGGCGCTGGACGGAGGAGAGAACAGTCAGGTTCCAGAAACGGGGCGGGTGGGAGTGGCCGGCAGAGCTGTGCGATGATGGTGGGACCGGAGAGTGAGCTCAGGAGGGGATCAGCCCAAACCCTGGAGGGTTTCTCATGTCTCTTCAGAGATTTGGAGAATTCCTTCATGTAGTAAGCGGAGTGCCAATGAGGCACTTTCAATTATTTATACTGTCAGAACTCTAAGGAAAACTCATAGTTTAATAATATGATGGGAGATAAACTGCAGGGCCCTTTTTGTAAAGAAAAATAACATTCTGGAAGACTCAGTATCGTTCCCCACTCCGACCCCACCAGCATCCTTCTCCGGTTACTACTGGTCTGAATTGTTTGACATACATAATAAACGGGGGAGAAGAATGAAACCCCCTATAAGTTCACAAGCAGACTATTGGCCTCTTGCATCATCTCCGTCTGGCCCTGTCTCAAAGGAGTGAGCCACTCCGGCTTCCAAGATTCACCTCGTCTACCAGGTGCACCAAAAAAGTACTGCGCTCTCTCTCTGCACCCCTCCTGCTCCCCGCCCAGCCCCTGCCCCACGGCGTTGGGGGTAAACTGAATTGGCCTTCAGTGGTCTCCAGTGGAGGAGGGTCATGTAATGCCTGAAAGCATCCGATGAAAATATTTCTTTTAATCATCAAAGTGCCTATAGAAACATTTCGTATTTGAACATTGCATAGAGGTTAGGCTTCGTTACAACGGACCGACCTCTGTCAAAAATGAGGTACCTGGCCATTCTAGCTCAGGTAATTTTAGAGAGTTCCCAAAATATCACCGAGATACATTCTCCATCCCCCAACTCCCCGTCCGCTCCCCCCACAAAACCAAAAGGCTCACACTGTGTTTTCGGTTGCTTTAAAGTAATCCTTTTAATGTCTCCCTAAAATGTCCCATCGTCCCAATCCCTTCGGCAAAATATTCTTACATATAAGAATCTCAGTTACCCATGAAGTCTACCTGTCCAGTGCCCTGAATGGGAAAAATCAGATAAGCTCCCTTTTATGGTAGTTTGTTCTCAAAGGTTAATTTCTAATCAGGCGCAAGTACATATCACAAGCGCCGCTTTGATTTCCCGAGAGAGCGTTTGGAAAGCGTCCACGGGGCCACAGATGCGGGGCTTCATTGTCACCTGTTGGTAGCTTGAATTAGGCGCCCCGATCAAGGCGTGTTCTTTATCTTCATCTACTAGCCGTCCACGGGCTATTGTGATCGGAGCTCTTAGAACTGGCACCTGCCGTTAAGGGTTGGCCCACCTGAGTAAGGGCAGGTCTCCGTCTGGTTTGCCGGGGGCCTTGGAAAACCCCATAATTCCCAGATGCAAGAAATGAGAGGACCCCGCCCAGTGACAAGCCAAGGTACACCAAGGACCCAACACCGGAATTGCCACGGACACCAGGAGAGAGCGCGCCTTGCCCGTGTCCTGAACTGGGACTTGTTCCAGCCGTAAAACCAGGAGGCAGGTCCCTGGGGGTTAGCCAGCCCACCGTGGGGTATCTGCCACAGCAGCCTGGCGAGCTAAGACACCGCCGGACTCCAGGCGCTCCACCTTCCCTTAGCTCTCCATCCCAGGTTCCCTCTCCCAGCGAGCTGGCCTGGGGAGCCCCCACAGATCCTCCCTGACCCCCCGGGGCAGTCCCTCCCTACGTGCTTGGTTGGGTCAGGCTCGCCCCCTGTGCCTCAGACCTGTTCAGAGCCTGGCTCACTCCTCAGCGTGGCCTCAGCTAGCACGCTTAGACACTCTCCTTTCTTTCCTAACTCTTGCCCCATTGCCTCAGCAAAAACTTCATCTTCTTTCTTCTCCATTTGTGAGCCAGAAGGAACCAAAACACGTGTGTGCGCCCTCAGCATCGCCATAACCATCTGACAGAGCCTTTTCAGCATGGCGGGCCATGGCTCCCTGACATCGACACAGTGTTAACCTCATTAATTTTAATGGAGCCACAGGTCAACTTTGTGTTCCCTGCTCCCAAATGCTGTGCTATTCAGATAAAAGAAAGCCCTCTGACATGAAGTTGGCCTTGGAAAGAACCTGCCATCCACTGTGAGCACCTGAAAATGGTCTATTGTAACTTTCTGACTCTCCAGGCAGGCCATCTACAGCTTCTTCTAATTAAACCTGCATTTGCAAGTGCTCCCGTTTCAAGGTGAAAGATGCTTGTTTACAGTTTTGGAATCATTACGAGCATTTAAGTATACTTCCTTCTTTTTTGTTTTTTCCAAATGTTCTTTTGGGGCTACTCTAGAAACCTACCTATACACTATTATAACATTTTCTATCAGTGTTTTGAGCCCCAACACCTGACTTTTAGAAAATAGCCTAATGAAAGCTTTAAAAGATACACCTGTGGCTAAGACTGGAGGAAGGGATTGAAGAGAAAAATAATAAGGAATGAGAGGGATGGGCTTGTATATTTAAACAAGGGAAATTTGTCTTTCTGTGCCTCACTTGAGAGGAGAGATCGAGCCCTTCAATGTATTCAGTTTCTATTTATTGAACACTTATCACTAACCAGGTAACCTGCTTGGCCCTGGGGATACAGTTGTGATTTTAAATAATATATATATATATATATGGTCCCTGTAACATAGAGCTCATAGTCAAGACAATCACCAGAACCAATCCCAAAACGACCCAGATGTAAGAATTATCAGACAAGGATTTTTAGACACTACTATAACTATGTGAAAACGTAAAGGATAATATGGTTATCATAAGGAATGAAAAGAGAAAATCTCACAGAGAAATACAAACCATAAGTAACAATGAAATTAAATTTTAGAACCAAAAAATATAGTCCCTAAAATTTTAAATTCACAGGATGGGCTAACCGCAGTTTGGAGAGGACAGAAGAAAAATTCCCTGAACCTGAAGATCAATAGAAATTATTAAGTGCAAAGAGAGAAAAGATAAAAAATGAACAGGCCTCAGAGACCTGTGGAACAACATCAAATGGTCTAATATCTACTAGCATCACACTAGAAGAGCGAGAGAATGGGGAAAAAATACTTGAAGAAATAATGACTGAAAATTTCTCAATTTTGGTGAAAAGACATAAAGTTACAGATTCGTGTAGCTCAGCATATTCCAGCCAGGTGCTGGATGGGCCAAGCCTGGGACTATCAGTCACATGCTGTAGAGGCATTCCACGGCAGCTTCCATCCGAGAGCTTTCCTCCACAGCCACGGGCATGATTACCCTGGCCACATGTGGTTTAGCAAGAGGTAGAATCCCATCTACAAGGGCCGATGATCTACTGCGAAAGTGCAGCTTAATAGGAGCCACTGTGTGCAGCTGGTCCAACCAAGTGTCCTTTCTCAGGAGGCTGAACTCGACATAAAAGAGTTAGCCAGGAAACGGCTTAAAGGCTTCATTCATTCCTCTAAGTCTTCGGTTGCTGAAAGGAAGGACTCTCATGACTCAGGGGATACTCATGGACCAGCTTAATTACGGGTCATTGATACAGTAGAGCAGGAGCCAGGAGAACATGCATTGAAAGGGGTCTGGAGACATCCGGTGCAGGCTTCCTTATCTTCCCATGACTGGGTTGGGTCACACAGGATGTGAGTTGTCTTTAGGTCTTGAACCAGTGCACCTGTGAAGCACTGTGGTGCCGAGAAGCCCAAGTCTGCTCCCCGTGAGGACTTCTTACAGTGAGCTGGTTGGATACACTACCCGTCTCCCACCTCCCGGGGTCCACTGAAAACCAGCTATAAATTCTAAATCCAATTATTAGTACTAACTAATGTTGTCAGACAGATGCCTCCTGCTCTAAAACGACTCATGAAGCCATGGTTCCAGAACATCATTAATCTTGGGTTAATCTTGTATTACCCAAGAGTCAATAGCTCTGGAGACAAACACGTGGTCATTCCAAAGACTAGCTGAGATTAACCCAGGCAATGCAAAGACGAAGATGAGAAGGAACAGATTGGTTGACTCCGGACAGGGGTGCAAACTGGAGTAGGAATTCAACAGCTGCTGAGGAAGCTGTGATAACCAGTCCCTAGAATGGCATGGGAACCAAAGTGGCCTCCAGTTCCCTTAGATGGTCTAGCCACCTGGTACTGCATTTCTGTGTTCTGTGGCTGATCTTTGGAAGTCAAGATTTATTTCTTTCTTACTCCCCGTAAATCTTCATAGTAAGTTCCATTACTTGAGGACACCAAATCGTCTCACACTTCTAAAGGCTTAATAATGGCGCCAACAGTCTAGAGAACCACTTGAGCTCCTGTCTGCCCTAGTGTTATATACTGTTGCCATTGCTCAAACTGCCCCAACCTGCAGATTTTGGAAATTTTGCAATTGATAAGCATAGTATGTTTTTAGTCCTTCCTTTGGAATGATTTTCAATGGTTAAAACTTTTTCCTTCCCGCTTCCAATCTTCACTGTCTTTTTTGTGCATCATGGTATTTTTATCCTCAGTATAACTCAGATGCTAATCAGTTTTATCATGAAAAAGGCTGAGGTAGAGAAAGTAGCCTGGCAAAATGGAATTAGGCATTGGCAAGAGAGAACCTTTAAGGCCTCAGATGTACAGCCAGTGAGGAATTATGGTTGTTCTCCTCTTTTAATATGCTTTTTAAAAATAGAAGGAAAAAAAAGAGTAGGTGTTAGTTCAGAGCTTTGAAAGAGAAAAATAAAATGTAAGCAAAAAACTAAGAGTTTCTTAATTAATTCCATTGCAAGATATACTGTCTCTAAGAATCTTGGGAGCCTGACTAGGTCCTGTAACTCACAGCAACGGCACAGTAATCCAGAAGGCGTGGCATTGCGTGAGGATCAATATGTAGATCAGTGAAAAAGAACTGAGTCCAAAAATAAATCCTCACATTCATGGAGAATTTGTTTTGACCAGGATGCCAAAACAATTCAGTGGGGAAAAAGTAGTATTTTCAAAAAATGGTGCTGGATACAACTGGATATCCATGTGCAAAAGAATGAAATTAGACCTCTACCTCATACCATATATCAAAAATAAGTAAAAATGGGCATTAAACCTAAATGTAAGGACTAAAATCATAAAACTCTTAAAAGTAAAGTGCATAGGAATAAATCGTGGTGACCTTGGATTAGGCAATAGTTTCTTAAATATGACACCAAAAGCATAAGCAACAAAAGAAAAGGAAGAAATTGGACTACATTAAGAAACATTTGTACTTCAAAGGACACCATCAAGAAAGTGAAAATACAACCATAATGGGAGAAAATATTTGCAAATCCTATTTTTCATGAGGGACTTGTATCCAGAATATATAAAGAGCTCTTGTAACTCAATAATAAAAAGATACAGCCCAAGCAAAAAACAGGCAAAATGTGTAAACAAACATTTCTCAAAAAAAAAGACACCCAAATGGCTGATAATAATTAGCACATGACAAGACGTCAGCACCATTAATCATTAAAGAAATGCAAGTGAAAATGGCAAAGAGGGAGAGCGGATGTGGCTCAAGTGGTTGAGCACCTGCTTCCCACATGGGAGTTCCTATGTTGGGTTCCTGGTGCTTCCTAGATTAAAAAAATAAAAATAAATAAATAACAAGCGAAAAGCAAGAACCAATGCAGGGGAGCCAATGTGGCTCAGTGGTTGAGCACCAGCTTCCCACACACAACATCCCGGGTTCAATCCCCAGTTCCTGCTACCTCAAAAATAAATTAAAAAAATAAAAACAAACCATAATGGGATACCACTTCACACCCACAAAGCTGGTTATAATAAAAAGATAATAACAAATGTTGTTGGGGATGTGAAGGAACTGGAACCCTCATGTACTCCTGGCAGGATTCCAAACTGTCATGGAATAAGGGAAAAGACACAAAAATACCAAACTCAGGAATGAGAGAGGTTAAATCATTCTGAATTTTAACAGGTATTAAGAGACTAATAAGTGAATATTATGAACAACTCGATGCCAAGAAATTCAACAACTTAAGGTAAAATGCACAAATTCCTTAAAAGAATTTGCCTACCTATAAAACATGGAACAAAGAGAGAAACATCACCTACAAGCCACAAGAAAATATGGCCTGTGTGTGAAACAGAATTTCAAAATATATATATATGTGTGTGTGTATGTGAATATACAAGAAAAGTAGGTTATGGAATGATTGTTTCAAAGACATGGGATTTTGGGGAATTTATCTCTCTAATATTTTTATGTGTTTGAATTTTTCAATAAAGCTATTTTTATGTGGGAAAGAAAAATGAAAACAATTTTAAAAAGCATGACAGTAATTCAAGGTGTCTAAATTTAGAGTTTGATTTTCGGTTGAATTGCTTTCATCTGTTTGAAAACTTAAAGCAGGAGCAATCATCTTAGACATGAAAGAAGAATCGTAATGATGATGCCAGAATTACACGGCTCTGCCAGTGCCTCTGTCATCTCCCATTTGCTCAGAATGTTGGAAGGGAGCCTTTGCCGTTGGGATGTAGAAATGAAGAGTCCTGGAGGAAAAGCCTATCTGTGCATCTCTTGCTGTATCTACTGAAAGCAGTGGATTAAATATTAAACGCAGTTACAGTGTCGCAAACAAATATCCAGAATCAACATTTGGCCTAATTGGAGAGGTCAACCTATGAACCAGTAGTCATTTTAATATTGGTCAAGTTTTCTCAATGATTCAAAGATAAATTCCCAACTGTTGTTTCACATGAAAAGAAAGAAAAGCATAGAGAAATACCAGGCAAGTGGTTACAAAAAGAATGCAGAGGGAAGCGGACTTGGCCCAGTGGTTAGGGCGTCCGTCTACCACATGGGAGGTCCACGGTTCAAACCCCGGGCCTCCTTGACCCGTGTGGAGCTGGCCCATGCGCAGTGCTGATGCGCGCAAGGAGTGCCCTGCCACACAGGGGTGTCCCCGCGTAGGGGAGCCCCACGTGCAAGGAGTGCACCCCGTAAGGAGAGCCGCCCAGCGCGAAAGAAAATGCAGCCTGCCCAGGAATGGTGCCACACACACGGAGAGCTGACACAACAAGATGATGCAACAAAAAGAAACAATAAGAAATAAGAGTAAAAGGATGTATCAGGAGACCCCCAGGAAAGAGGTTCTGGCTAATATCACAAATATGCTGTCAAACATGCAAAAGTATAAAACGTGTCCATAAAAGTCTGGAAGCAATGATACCAAACTGCTAATTTTGGTTACTGATAGTAAACGCAGTGGGGTAGAGGGAGAGGATTTGGAGAAGGAGGAACTTTCACTCTTTACTCATGTATTTGTGTTCTTTGAAGTTTTTGCTGTGAGCATATTTCCACATATTAATATTTTTCAGCTTTATTGGGGCATAATTGTCATAACCATAAAATCAACCCATTTTCAGTGAACAGGTCAATGATTTTTAGGAACTTCACTGTGTTGTACAACCACCACCGCATTCCAATTCTGGAATATTTCTACCCCTGTCGTTCCTCTCCAGGCACATGGTCTGTCTCCTCTGATAAATAAAGGTGGGAAACCCCTGTCCATCTTCAGTGGTGCTGATGTGCCTGGCTGGTTCACTGAATCAGTCACCAGTCTTTCCTTGGCTACGTTCATATACTTTATCTTAGCTCTAAGACTCAGAGAACCACTATCCTTTTCTGTCGCTATGGACTTGCCTTTTCTAGACATTTCATGTAAAAGAATCATATGACATGTGGTACTTTGCACCTAGCTTTTTTCACTTTGCATCTTTTCATGTGCTTTTCTCATGAACCTTTTGAAGTTCTTCCATGTTGCAACATATATCAGTAGTTTGTGTCTTTTTAATCCTGGATAGTTTTCCATTCGGTAGCTAGAGCTCATTTAAACGTTTGCCAGTTGATGGACATTTAGGTTTTTTCCAGTTTGGGGACGTTGTGAATAAAGCCGTTGTGAAATATCACTTACAAGCCTTTGTGTGGATGTATGTTTCATTTCTCTTGGGGAAATTTCTACCTGAAATTGGACCTGCTGGTTTGTGTGATAAATTGAAGCTTTTTAAGAAATGGTCACACTGTTTCCCAAAGTGGCTCTACCGTTTTACAGTCCCACCAACAACGGATGAGGGAGGCAGTTTCTCCATATCCTTGGTTGCTATTGTCAGCCTTTTTTCTTATGGCCATTTTAGTAGGTGTGAAATTAGTGCTCTCGGTGGGTTTAATTTGTATTTCTCTTATGAATAATGATGTTGAACATTTTTTTTTCATGGGCTTTTAGCCATTTGCCATTTGTATATCTTCTGTGGTGAAATGTCTTTTCAACCTTTTTGTCTATTTTTTAAATGGGATTTTCTTATTACTTTTGAGTTTTAAAAGTTCTTTATATATTCTGTGTACAAATCCTTTATCAGTTATATGCATTGTAAATATTTTCTCTCTATCTGTGGTCTGTCTTTTCATTTTCTTCATGGTGTTTTTTAAAGTGCAAAAGGAGTTAAGAGAAAGGATGCAAATAAATAAAATCAGATGAGAAGGGTGACATTACCACTGATCCAGCAGGAAAAAAAAGAAATCTTAAAAGTATACTATAAACAACTGTACACCAACAAACTTGACAATATTGATGAAATGGGCAAATTTCTGGAAACACATGAACAAACCACACTGACCCTAAGAGAAATAGAAAATCAATCACAAGTAAATAAATTGAAGCAGTCATCAAAGACCTCCCCAAAATGAAAAGCCCAGGATCAGAAGCCTTCACAGGTGAATTCTACCAGTCATTTAAAGAAGACCTGAACCAATCTTGCTCAAACTCCTCCAAAAAATTGAACAGGAAGGAATGCTACCAAACGTATCCTATGACGCTAACATCACCCTGCTACCAAAGCAAAATAAAGATATTACTAAAAAAGAAAATCACAGACCAATTTCTTTAATTAATATAGATGCAAAATTCCTCAACAAAATACTTGCTAACCAAATCCAAAACCACATTTTAAAAATTACACATCACAATCAAGTGAGCTTTATATCAGGTATGCAAAGATGGTTCAATCAGTGTAATACACCACATTAATAAATTGAAGGAAAAAACCACATGATCGTTTCAATAGATGCATAAAAAGCATTTGACCAAATACACCATTCCTTTCTTGATAAAAAACACTTTGAAAGATGGGCATAGAAGGAAACTTTCTAAATATGATAAAGTGTATATATGAAAAATCCACAGCTAACATTGTACTCAATGGAGAAAGCCTGAAGGCTTTCCTGCTGAGATCAGGAACTAGACAAGCATGCCCATTCCTCTACTGTTATTCCATATAAAAGGGGTGGCTCAAGCCTCAGAAGCACCAGCTCTCCGCCTTCCACCACAGAGAGGATTTCGGCCACGGCCAGGCTTGGATCCACCACAATCTGAGGAGCTTCCCCACATAAGTCCCTATTAAATGCTCTTCCGCTTGCCAAAAAAAAATAAAAGGCGCTTAAATAGGAAAGGAAAAAGTAAAACATTTGCTATTAGCTGATGATATGATCCAAAACTTAGGAAATCCTGAAAAATCCACAAAAAACGATTAGAACTTATAGATGATTTCCCCAAAGTGGCAGGATATAAGATTAATACACAAAAATCAATAGCATTTCTCTGCCCTACTAATTAGCAATCTGAGGAAGAAGTCAGAAAAAATTTTCATTCACATCAGTGCCTAAAAGAATCAAATATTTAGGAATCAGTTTAACCAAGGACATATTCAGAAAACTATAAAACATTGCCTAAAGAAACCAAAGATGGTCTAAATAAATGGAAGGCTATTCCGTGCTCATAAGTTAGACTAAGTGTCATTAGGATGTCAATTCTACCCAAACTTACCTAAAGATTTAACAGAATACAGATTAAAATTCCAATCTCCTTCTTTGTAGAATTGGAAAAGCCAATTATCAAATTTATCTGGAAAGGTAAATGTCCCTGCATAGCCAAAAATATCTTTTAAAAAAAGAACAAAGTTGGAGGACTCACTTCCAGGCTTTAAGACATATTATCTAGCTACTGTGGTAAAAACAATAGGGTACTGGTATAAAGATAGATTGACCAATGGAATCAAATCGAGAGTTAGGAAATAAACCCTCACATGTATGGTCACATGATTTTTGACAAGGCTGTCAAACCCACTCAGCTGGGTCTGAACAGCCTGTTCAACAAATAGTGCTTGGAAGACTGGATATCCATATCTAAAAGAAAATAAAAGGACTCTGCCTCACACCTTATACAAAAATTGATTCAAATGGATCAAGGACTGAAATATAAAAACTAGAAACATAAAACTCATAGAAAAAAAATATAGAGAAACATCTTCAAGATCTTGTGGTTGGTGGTGGTTGGACCTTACACCCAAAGCATGAGCAACAAAAGAAAAACATAGATAAATGGGACCTCTTCAAAATAAAACACTTTTGTATTTGAGGCAATTTTGTAGAAAAGGTGGAAAGATAACCAACTCAATGGAAAAATCTTTGGAAACCACATATCTGATAAGATTTATCTCCATGTTATAAAAAGAGATCACACAACTAAATGACAAAATGACAACCCAAGTGAAAAATAAGCAAAAGAATTGAATAGGTTTTTTTCTGAAGTGGAAATACAAATGGCCAAAAGGCACATGAAAAAGATATTCAACAACAGTAGCTATTAGGGAAATACAGATCAAAACTATAATGAGATATCATCTCACACCATACAGAAAGGCCATTATTAAAAAATTAAAAAACCAAAGACACAGAAAACTGCAAGTTCTGGAGAGGATGTGGAGAAATAGGAAAACTGCTGCTGGAAGGAGGGTAAAATGGTGCAGCCTCTGTGGAAGATGATTTGGCTGTTCCTCAGGAAACTAAATGTAGAAATGCCATATGATCCGGCAATCCTGCTACTAGGAATATATTCAGAAGAACTGAAATTGAGGATGAACAGATATTGACACACTGATGTTCATAGCAGCATCATTTGCAATTGCTAAAAGAGGAAAACAATCTAAATGTCTACCAAATGATGAATGGATAAGCATGAGGTGGTATATTCATATGATGGAATATTGTTCAGCTGTAAGAAGAAATCAATTAGGGAAGCACATGACAACATGGAGGAAACTTGAGGATATTATGTTGAGTGAAACAAGCCAGGCACGAAGGATGACTGCTGTATAGTCTCCCTGATGTGAACTAAACACAATAAGCAGACTTGAGGAGTTGGACTGGTGAGAGATGGAAGGTGGGATGAGAAGGGGAAGATGATGCTGGAGGCATGTAGGATGTTTAATAGGGTCAAACGGAAATATGTGGTGAAGGGTGGACTTGATGGTGACACATTGTAATGAGTGTAACACTGTTGGCTTATGGGTGGGATTGTGGTTGTAATGAGTAGTCTAGGGAGGTTACTGTTAGGTGGAGGATGGCTGAGGATAATAGAGGGAATGTGTAACAATGATTTTGGAAGTAGATGAGGATTGTGGTTAATAATATAAATAAAGGAATGTTCCTCTACTATATGGTGTTAAGAATGTGGTGATACATGGGATAAATATAACTAACATAATTTATAGACTATTTAATTAACAACAACATTGTAACGTTTCGTAGCAAAAGCAAAGTTGGTACTGTATTGATCCTAAAGGCGAAAAAAAAAAGAATATGGAGTTTGGCATTGTGAGATATGAATATGATTAAGCATTTTTTTCTCTTCATTTTTTTCATTAATGAGGAGACCTTGACTGTGTTGTTTCACTAATCTGTGTATCTTTCTGAACACTAGAGGAACAACTGAGTTAGTTGGAATTAGACGAGATAAAAATGCCTACAATTAAAGATGGTCAAGTCAAGTCGAAAAAAGAAAGAGTGCCTGGACAGAACTTTTTAGGAGTAATGCTTCCATAACTTGTTGAGCTGCCTTTTCCTGTTATTTTATGTATTTGAATTTGAAATACAGTTTGAGTATAAATTTTTTCTAAAGTGCAAGGATTTTTAAATTTTGACAAAGTACAATTCGTTAGTTTACCCTTTTATGAATTGTTCTTTTGGTGCCGAACTTTTTGCCTAACCCAAGGTCATGAAAATTTTCTCCTGTGGTTTCTTCTAGGTTATAAGTGTAACTTTTAGATTTAGGTCTATGATCTGTTTTGGGTTATATTTTATGCATAGTGTGAATTAGGGGTCTAAATTAATCTTTTTGCACGTGGCTATCCAATTGCCCCAGCTCTAATTGGTTGGAAAAACTTTCTCCATTGAATTGACTTGGCACCTTTGTTGAAAATCATTTGACCACAGATGTAAGGGTTTATTTCTGGACTCTCAATTCTGTACCACTGATCTACATGTTTATACTTATGCCAGTACCAAACTATCTTGCTCACTATAGTTTGATACATAGTTTTGAGATCGGGAAGTATAAATTCTACAAATTTGCTTTGCTTTGTCAAATTGTTTTGGCTATTCTGGTTCCTTTGAATTTCCCTAGGAATGTAGCATCACCTTGTCAGTTTCTGAAAATCCGCCTCCTGGGATTTCGATAAGGACTGCATTGAATCTATAAACCAGTGCAGGGAGTGTGCTGGGTAACTTTATGTGTCAGCTTTGCCCAGGTTATGGTGTCTAGTTGTTCGGTCAAGCACTGGCCAAAGATATTGCTGTGCAACGGTTTTGTAGATGATTAGCAGCTGCAGCCCACTGGCTCTAGTAAGGGCGAAAACCCTGCAGAACGTGGGAGAGCCTCTCCCAATCACTTCAAGCCTTAAGCGTAAGAACTGTTTTCCAGAAAAGAAGAAATTCTGCTCAAGACTGTACCATACCAACTACCTCCCAAGTTCCCAGCTGGCCTCCCGACAGATTTCCGCCTTCCCAGCGCCCCCACTATGGTGTGGGTCAGTCTTTAAAATCTGCCTACATAAAAATAAATAAGTAGATAAACAAATGTATATGCACAAGCACATGTATGTGCATCCTCTTTGTTCTCTTTCCCTGGAGAACCTTGATGGACACAGAGAACTGCCATCTTAACAGTATTGATTCTCATCCTTGAACGCAGCATGCCTCTCTCTTTATGTAGATCTTTAATTCCTCTCAGCAGCGTTTTGGGGTTTTCAGAGTACATCTTGCACTTCTTTTGTTACATTCACTCCTGAGTATTTTATTCTTTTTGGTGCTACTGTGAATAGTATTGTTTTCTTGATTTCATTTGGATTGTTCATTGCTTATAGAAATGAAACTGATTTTTGTTTACTGATCGTGTATCCTGCAAGCTTGCGGGATGGGCGTGTTGTGTGTGTGTGTTTCTTAGGACTTTCTATGTACAGACGTTGCCATTTGTGGATAGTTTACTTCTTCCTTGAATGCCTCATGTCTTTTTCTTATGTGATTGAACTGGCTAAAACCTAGTAACAATGTTGAATAAAAGTAGTTCGAGTAAGATCTTTGTCTAAGCGAAAGAATTGTCTTTTACCATTAAGTATGACGTTGGTTATAAGATTTTGTAGATTCCCCATATCATGTTGAAAAGTTTTCTTCTGCTCCTAATTTGTTGAGAATTTTTATAATGAATGGATGCAGATGCTGTTGTCAAATGCTTTTTTCTGCATCTCGAGATGATTGTGTGGTTTTTCTCCCATTATTCTGTTAATATGGTATATGACATGAACTGGTTTGCACATTTTAAATCTTCCTTGCATTCCTGGGGTAGATCCTACTTGATCATTATGTATAATCCTTTTATATGTTCCTGAAACCCATTTGCTATTTTTTTTAGGATTTGTGCATCTATATTCATGAATTTCCCTGCGACATCTTTACGTGGCTTTGGTATCAGGCACAATATACTGGATAATAAAAGAGATACTCTCTGGCAAACAAGTTTGATTTGTGGAAATCCTTATTAATGAAAAAGAAAACTGGACTTCACTGGTTATTCTGCATATAAGAATCATTTTCCACATTTTATTTCCCTGCATCCTTGTCCTCAGCCTAGTTTGGGAATTCTCCTAGATGTCTTTGTACCTCCTTCGGAATAATTCAGTGGTCCCCTGAGGCAGGGGATATAAACACATCTCCACCCTCGGGTTCCCTCCCCACACCCCATGATTTTTAAGTTTTTCCCGGCTTTTTCTGCATACTTACTTCTCCAGTTGAAATTCAGGATCATTTTGCCATGTACTCCCCCAAATTCCTGTTAGTGTTTTTATCACAATCACAGTTAAACATACAGGTTAATTCATGGATAAAACCTTTTCAGTACGAAGTCTTCTCATCCAAGAACACAGTGTCTGTCTGCTTTTTTCAAGTGTCCTCACATGTCCCTTGGCAGGCCTTCCATGTGTCCCCGTCCATTTCTGGTGAAGTTCATTGCAGGTACTTTAAGTTCACTTTATCTTGAAGTTATCTTAAATGGGACCTGACACTTCTGTTTTCAGCTGATTATTTTCAGTAGGAAAGCTTTTTGTTTTTTTACTATTAATTTTATAGACAATCCACGTACTGGCATCCCTTGCTTCTGATTTTTCTTTTTCAGTTGATTTTCCTGTTTGCTTTCTAAACCCATATCTGCAAATACTTTGGCCTCCCGCTTTCCAATCAGCACACCCCTTCTCTTTCACTTGCTAATCGCTCCGGCCAGTGTTTCCAGAATACTGTTAGAGCGTCATCACACAGTGGCAAGCATGGTTACTGGTAGTTTTTGGTTTATGAGTGGGGACATTTGCACCAGTCAGCAGACTGAGGCAGGCGGCCCACAGCTGAGCTTTGAGGACCGCTGACCTGTATCAGCTGACTTCTTCACTCTGATCTTGCACATACCGCTTATTTCCAGGAGCCCAGCTCAACAGGAGGCCAGTCCAATTTCCTAAGATCCCGAGTCAGGCTGGACCCCCCCCCCCCCCCCCCCGTTACCAACAGCGGGTGTCCCAGGGGCAGGAACCCTCCTTGGGCCCTCGTCACTTGGTGCTTGGACTTCAAGGTGGCCTCTCCCACTGGGGAGCCAACCTGGGGCCCACACCCTGTGCCCTCTCTCATCACCCGGCTCTCCCTGGTCCATCTCTGCTGGAAACTGGCCTGGACGAACCAGGCTCCCAGCGATCACTGCCCGCGCTCTCTCACCTTCCCTGAGTGGGGTTCAGGGAGCAAAAATGTGCCTCCCTGGTTTTAGCAGCTGGTCTCCACTGCACATACTCCTGGGCACAAGAGATTATTTCATGATCTAGATCTTCCTCCCCTTCGAAGACACGGTAGCAGGAGAGAGTTCAAGGAAATGATCAATCAAGCCAGAGGTGGTCGAAAATGTATTTATTTTTCTTCCAAGGATCTCTTTCAAGCAATAAATAAAAACAGACATGTTGACTTTTCTAAAAAACCAAACCAAACAGAAACTCCCTAACGTATGTACACCCTACAGAAACGCAGGCACATCAACGCTAGAAAGGGCATCCCTCTGAAAGATGAGGCTATTTACACAAGTGGCAAGTATTGCATTGCTCTGTCCTGGAAGAAGTCTCTTCCTTGGATGACGAGCTCTAAGGAAGAGCAGGGTACTTCTGGGGTAGGGGACCTTCAAGGAGGTGAAATGTCCCATCTTTCTTGATGGTCAGTGAAAGCGTCAAGGAAAACATCTACATGTAGACACTGCACTCAGTTACCCAATCATGCTGCAGGCAAGAGCAGCTGACTTCAAGGAGCAAGAAAAGTGTGCCCTATCCTAGGGGTCTCCTGCTCCTTGAGGAGTTCCCAAGAGGGACCCTCTTGTCCCTCAAGCTGGCTCTATGCCACCAAGAGCTGGCCTTGTAGAAACCAGTGCAATTCCAAACTTGGCTGTTCTTGGCTGCACATCAACAGCACGTGGGGCGCTGGAGACCTACCCAGGCCTGGGTCTGGGCTGGTCAGGTGTCTTGAAAGCTCCCCAGGTGATTCTAATGGGTGTCACTCATTCAAAACTACAGGGACCTCATGCTCCTCGGGTAACTCCTATCTCCACCGTCCCACCTCCCTCTGTCCACCTTCCCAAGGATTTAAAAAATATTCTCATGGCTTCCCAACCTTGGTGGAGACCTTCTAGGATCTGGCTGGAACGAGCACCTGAGAAAAACGGCATCGGGAGAGAACGCCTGAAGCTGGGTGCTACCCATCTGCTCAGTGTGGCCTCAGAGTAACACTGCTCTGGGGGGAGGTGGGCTCCAGGGTCCTCGTGCTGCTCTACAAACACCCTTGAGAAGATGAGCTTCTGGAAGGCACCAGCCTCTGGAATGTCCACTGAAACTACTGCCCTTTGGGACCAACAGCAAAGTTGATACCCAGAGAGAGCAGCCATGCCTGCTGGCCACCACAGAGATTGTGGGTCACCTGCCACCTGCCATGGAGGGCCACCTACGAGGCTCACTGACCTCTGGCCAACCTGGTGGCCTTCCATGGTGCTCTTCTAAGACATGAGTGAAGCTTCTAAAGGGAGAACAGCAAAGAACCCATTCCAATCAAGCCAACTTCTGACATTATTTCCAGGAATCTGGGGACTCACACTATTGTCAGGTACACAGAGAATGGCTTTATAAACAGTGGTTTCACATTGTGGAAGAAGACTTGAGCTGGAAAGCAGGGCAAAGACATGCCCGAGCTAGTCCCAAGTCCCAACTGTCAATGCGGTTGAAATTCCAATCTGGGAGAGCAGGAGGCATAGTTTTTGGCAAATGGACACTCATTCCATCAAAAGTGATCTGTTCTCCAGGCTGCTTCCCTCCTGCCCCCCTGCCCCCGTGGCCCCTCCCCCAGGGCCTCTCTGCTGCTGACCTCGGAGCTTTTTCAGCTGCAGGGCCCATTTGGCCTCATTCGTCACAAAACCCCAGACGACTTCCAGGAATCAAGGGCAATGTCGGAGTGTCCAACTGTGCTGTGTCTCAATGGGTCCATTGTCCAGGAACCCCAGCCCGGTCCCTGCCTCACCCTTGACCACTCAGCCAAGCAGCTCCCAGGGGAGGCAGACGGCTCCCGGCTTTTCCAAACGCAGGAAGCGGAAGCTCTGGCCTCACCCAAGGGCAGGGGCTCGGAAGAGGCAGGGCTCACCGTGCCAACACAGGTCCACGGTTCAGGGAAGGAGACGGAACGCGTGGACCTGGTTCCTGGCTGGGTGCCAGGGGGAGAAAGCATTCCCAAGTGTTCTGACACTGAGGCTTGAAGCTACTCATGGGTGAGCCTGACTGTTCATTCAGATCTAGGCTCAAAGGGCTAAACACAAAACCAAAACACATGCTCGCGTTTCTAGACAAGTTTGCCATGACCTCTAATATGGCACCCCGTAACGACACAGGTCCACAACACTACAGGTGAAATAACGTGTAGCGGGTTCCCTCTCCCCTCCCCCCGACCCCACAGAAAATGTATCCTTCTTCCTCCAAAAGCTCCTCTTCCATTTGGAAAGGCCTCCTAAACTGGCATAATCCCAGGAAAGGATCCTAAAAGGCTCCTGAGCAGCCTGCTCTCCCAGCATCCCGGACTTCCAGGAGGCCAGGAATGCGAGGTCCACATCCCTCTTTTATTCAGAAGAGGACATGAAAGTATCCACCTAGGCCAAGAATTTTCAGGACGCAAGAATCTTGTCAGTACACTTCATTTCAAACTCCCGGATGTATGCAAAAGAGAAAAGACGGTGCTTCGACTCATTTTAGTTAAATCTCTAGTTCGCTGGTTTCCCCGGTGGCCTAGCCAAATGATTCACGGGAGGAAAAAGTCTAAATTGCACCCAATTTTTCAGAAGCACCTTATACAATATATGGCATTCATCACGGCTGGTATATAGGGCTTAGGCCCAGGAAAAAAAATGTTCCCACCACTAAGCTGAATTCTTGATCGCTGGAGAGCAAAGGTTGTGGTTTAAAAGTAGGGGATCTATGTGCCCAAGGACCAGCTTCGAAAAGTATAAAAAAGTAGTCTTTTCCTGTCTCCCTTCTCCCGGCCCACACTGCCTGCTTCTTAGT
This sequence comes from Dasypus novemcinctus, assembly GCF_030445035.2. NCBI lineage: Eukaryota > Metazoa > Chordata > Mammalia > Cingulata > Dasypodidae > Dasypus > Dasypus novemcinctus. Next base: position 11,863,675 of record NC_080701.1, read on the forward strand.
TGCAACAGGTGCAAGCCCATCCCATGCTCACCTTTACCTACCCAGAAGTCACTGCGCTCCTAGCTGCTCTGGCATTCGCGTGCTATTGTGCTCCGTTGTTTGATGCCAACATAAATATATTTTAAGTCCACTGGCCCTAGGCTCCTTGTACTTACATACGGAGAAAATTCTTAATAAATACTTTTATTTATTATTAAGCATAATTACGCACCTGTAGGTGACTTCGAAATGAAAACCACGTCCTACAAGATTTCTTTAAAAAACAAAATTCCTCTCACTACACAACGACAAGGAAAAAGGAATGAGAACACAAAACCAGGCACTTCTGGGAAACTTGTTTTCTTTTGACCCCCACTCCCACCCCACCCAACAAAACAAAAACAAAAACAAAACTGGTTGGGCCCGTCTGCCAGGGTCTACGGATCTCCTAACTTCAAGCCTTACTGCTTAAAAAATGAGGTAAGAAATGTCTGTCTGAAAAAGGGAAACTGAGGCAAACCAAACCCGGGTCTTCCCCGGCGGCCGAGGCCGCGTTATTGCTCTAAATTGGGGTGCTGCTGGTTTGCTCTGAACGCCGGGTCCTTATTGCCATTCCAGAGGGCCCCGAGGCCGGCCGGGAGGGGCACGGCTTGGCCAGCTGCCCCCCGCCCCGGGCCGCGCAGTCCTGGCGGGGGGTCCGGGAGCCCCCCTAGCAGCTGGGGGAGGTGGTGATGGGGCTGTGCAGGTAGGGCAGGCTGCTGGGCGCCGCGTGCACGCCCACCGACACCGGGAAGCTGAAGACGAACTGCGAGGTGGGCGTGGGGGCGCGCGCGCCGCGCTCGCGCAGGGGCGCCGACGGGCTGGCGGCCTCGGCCGCGCACGACGTGGCGAGCACCTGCGCCTCGAACTGCAGCAGCTGCCCCATGAAGCTGAAGTTGGGCGAGATGATGCTGCGGCGCTGCTTGACGAACTCGAAGGCCTCCTCCAGCCGCACGCGCTGCTTCATCATCAGGTAGGCCAGGCAGATGGTGGCCGAGCGCGAGATGCCCGCCTGGCAGTGCACCAGCACGCGCCCGCGCCGCCCCTTCACCGCGTCTGCGGCAGAGAGCGCGTGAGCGCGCGGGCCCGGCCTGGGGGGGCCTCCCGCCGAGGAGGGGGGCCATGCCAGGGGGCCCTGGGACTTAACCCACAGGGGGCTCGACCCCTGGGGGGACCCACGCTAGGCCCGGCTACGCCCCGACAGGCAGCCAGGATGACCGGTGGCAGCAACAAAGGCTGTGCGGTGGCCCCCCCCCCCCCGCAAGGGCAGGGCCCCGCTCGCCCCGCCCCGGGGCCCGCCGCCCCCCGCCTGCCCGCCCCGGGCCTACCGATGAACTCGATGGCCTCCATGAACCAGGAGCTGATGTCCGCCTTGTGGTCGTCCTCCACGGGGATGCACTTGTACTGGTAGTGGCCCTCGAAGTGGTTGGGGCAGTCGGAGGAGACGTTCAGCAGCGCCGTGATGCCCAGCGCGTCCAGCGTGTCCCTGCGCGCCGCGTGGTGGGCGCTGCCCAGGAAGAGGAAGGCCAGGATCTCCACGGGGCCCCCCTGCGCGGAGGCGGGAGAGGCCCGGTGAGCGCCGGCAGGAGTGCGGGGGACCCCACCTAAGGCCCACCCAGGCCCCGGGGCTCCCCATGCTCTCCCCAGGCTTCTGCCCAGGCCCGCGCCCCGCATTCAGGGCCTGCGAGAAGGCGGAGCTCTGCAGAGGTGGCCCCTCCCCTTGCCCTTCTCGGCCCCGCCCACTCACCCAGCCCCGCCCCTCTCCTCTCGCCCTAGCCCCGCCCTTCTCGCCCAGCTCCGCCTCCTCGGCCCCGCCCCTCTCCTCTCGCCCCAGCCCCGCCCCTCTCCTCTCACCCTAGCCCCGCCCCTGCCCTTCTCACCCAGCTCCGCCTCCTCAGCCCCGCCCTGGCCCCGCCCCTATCGGCCCCAGCCCCGCCCCTCTCCTCTCACCCTAGCCCCGCCCCTGCCCTTCTCACCCAGCTCCGCCTCCTCGGCCCCGCCCTGGCCCCGCCCCTCTCCTCTCACCCTAGCCCCGCCCTTCTCACCCAGCTCCGCCTCCTCAGCCCCGCCCTGGCCCCGCCCCTCTCTGCCCCAGCCCCGCCCCCACCCCGGGCCCACCTGGTCGTGCAGGGGCGTCCCGCAGGAGCTGCAGCCCAGGTCCAAGGACTCGGTGGCGCTCGGGGGCACGGGGGGCGCGATGGTCACCAGGGCCTTGGTTTTGGAGCAGAATTCGGGGTACTCGGAGGAAAACCTCTCATAGCCACCTGTCGGGGACAAAGAAGTCCAGGTTCAGGCGGTCGCGACGCCAGCGGAAAGAACTGGCCTCCTCCCCGGGGAGGGTGGGCGGCCGGCTCCGAGGTGGCCACTGGGCGGCGCTGCGGGCGCGGAAAGCACGGCCGAGGAGCCCTCGGAGGCGCAGCGCCCCCGGCCGGCGCCGGCTGCAGCGCGCCGGGACGTCGCGAAGGCCTAGGGACCAGCCTGGGGACGCACTGCGGCTTGGGATGAAGACACGCTAGGGGCGGATGCAGGGAGCGTGCAGAGGCGCTCCTGAGGGGTGGCACGGCAGGCAGGGGAGGGAGAGGCGGGCTCCTGGGGACACGGCGCCGCCGGCGAGGTGCCAGCCCCCTCCCAGCCTCCCTTTGGAGAGGTTCTCCAGCGGGGAGAAGCGCCCCGCACTGGTGCTCCTGGACAGGAGCAGTGGAGACAGGCCACTTGGAGGGCCGCCTGCGCAGCTGCCCCGTCACCCAGCGGCCACAAGAGGAGACGGGCTTACAGCTGAGGACCCCCTTGCTAGGAGAGGTTTAGGGGAGGAAGGATCTCCTGAAGGTCGCTAGGCCCCAGAATGGTTATCTGGGGGCATCGTTTCCGGGGAAGGGAGTCTTCACCTAAAGAGCCACAGGGGCGACCTCTCTGGAAAAGCGCCAGTGCTGGCCCCCGAGAGGCGAGTGGCCAGCTCAAGCCTTGCAGCTGACGAGCTTGGGACCGGGCGCTGGGGGTCACTTACAAACAACCATCCCTATTTGGCCTTGCTCTTATTTTTATTTTGCTGTTTCTGTAGGACCAGACCTTGACTCTAAATCCATTTAGCAGGGCCTGTAGGTTGTGGATCCGCCACTCGCACCGACCCGTTTGGCTGATGAGTCGGGCCAAGGTGTCCTGCTAGAAGCTTTACAGTTTTAGGACCAAGCAGGAGGGGTCCAGTGTCCCCCCATATCCGTTTACAGCAATCTCCCGGCGCACAGACACGTGATGATCAGTCAATGGCTCACCCCAAACCCCGCCCTGGAGACAACCGCCTACTGCTGCTCCGGGGGAAGCACGAGTGCCGCTAAGGCGTGTGGAAACAGGGTACATGTTTCTTCCCCTCGGACCGGAGGCCCCTGGGCACCCTCCACTGCCTCCCTCAGGACAGATAAGGAGATCTGTGGTCACGGGTCCTTGGTCCTGCTGACTCAAAATGACCAGCCTCCTGGGTGGAAAACCTGCTGGGAGTCGGGCTCTGCCCGCCTCAGCTGGCCACCCCGTCAGGGCACCCCCTCCTGTCCTAACCCCCCGTCTGCTTTCCTCATAAGGCTACAAGCAGGGCTGCCCAAAATGCAGGGACCAGAGTCGCGGGGAGCCGGTGAATGACATTACCTGGAGGCCCTAAGGTGGGCGTCCGGGAGGGGTGGTGAGCACAAACGACATGCTTTGGAGAAGGAAGAAGGAGCAGCAGATCCCCAGACAAACCCCTGTTGAGCCTCGACAGAAACAGCCATTGTTTGTTTTCTATATGCTTCTCTAGCATTTGAATGGTTTTCTAACAAAATGATGCTCGTATTTATTAAAGAAGTTGAGCTCTCAAAACATGTTTTTGAAAACAAATTTAAGCCATGCACGGTGGCCTCTGGAAGTGCAGCACCTAGTTTGGCAGGCAAAGGGGACGTGGGGCCAGGCTCACCAGGACCAGTGCCCCGAGAGCAGGGCAAGGGAAGAAGCCTCTGAGGGGTCGAGACGACATTCTTCCACGGCTGAGAATAGGGACAGACTGACGCTCTGGGTCGATCCCCGGCTCTGGACCAGTCACCAGCTGTGCCACCTGGGCCAGTTGCCCCCTTTGCCTCCACGCTGGAGAATGTGAGTCCGTGCCCGCCTGGCAGTGCTGGCACCTGGCTTCCAGGAGACGCGTGAGGAAGGCGTCCTTTCCTGGCACTAAACGGAGTTCCTCAAAGATCAAAGAGGGGCACGCGTGCAGGCCACTTCCCAGCCCTCGACAGCCTTGTCTTTGGGGCCTTATTTCTTTGTTCCCGTCGCCATCTCGAGGCCCAGCAGCTAGACAGAAGGTGGGCAGGTGGGGCACTTCCTGAACTCCACACTGCTTCCGGCCTCCTGCACATCCACTGCCTTCAGGAGTCAACGAATGAGGCTGGTGCAGCAGAACCACGGCCGAGGGGTCCCAGCCAGCTGCCGGCCACGGTGTGGCGTGGGGGGCGGGCAGGATGGAGGTGACCGGGAGGTGGAGAGGCCAGACCGGGCCTGGGGCAGGGAGCTGACCCTGCGTCATCCTCCAAGCTGCTCCCAATGGATAGAGGGACAGCACAGGCCTGGAAAAGACCCCATCCGAACGGAGCAGGAAAATGATGACCCAGAGCTCAGTTTCCCTCTGGAGGGTCTTTAAAGAATGAGCAAAAGGGAATTAACCAGAGAAGCAGACTGGCTTAGGGCTGGGAGCTAGAAGATTCGGCACCCTTGACAGGAGCAGCCAAAGGGCTTCTCCCCTCCTGCACCACCACTGGCTTTGGCAGGTCTGGGGTTGGGACCTGCTTCTGATGGGCCCCTGGCGCTGTTCAGGACCAGGATGAGTGCAAGGCCCACTGACGGTCACCGGAGGGGGCAGTCAAGGTGGTGATGGACGAGTGCAAGTTCGCATGGTCTGGCACCTGCAATAGATGGCTCGGGCCACCCCCGCCAGGCCACGCACCAGGAGCTCACCCCCAGTATCACGGGCACCCATGCTAATAAAAACTAGAGCCACGTTAAGAATCTGCCTCTGTGGCAGGCTTTCCACACACTGTCCCCTCCAGCATGGCCCTTCCAGACGGAAGGCAGGAGCAGTCCTACTTTTGCAGGAAACTGAGCCCAGCAGCTCGAAGCCAGAAACCTAGACCTGCTGCCGGGAAGCGCCCCTGCTGCCGCCCCGTCTGGCAGCCCTTTCCTCGGAGCACTGCCTGCTGGTTTCCTCAAGTGAAGGCACAGAAGTTTCATTCACGATGGGAAAGGCTCTGAGCAGGGCACTGCTGACACTGCACCCAACTCTGCTCCTTCCGTGGTTTTCTAACTACGGGTTGTCATCCTGAGGGGTCGTGATTAGCAATTAAAAAAAAGAGAGATACAATAGAACAGAAACTACTAGAAGGCACTGCATTTCATGAGAGCTGGATTTCATGGAGCTTTTGTTCCAGGTACAGATGTGTCTGTATGCCAGGGCAGAGTGTCAATTTCCCACTGGTGTGGGGTCAAAAAAGACTTTTTGCCCTCGTGCCCTTGCCAATGTGAGCAGTACCAGATCCACAGCCCTGGTAAGAGCTAGATTTAGAACACCAAGTTTTATGCAAAACCCTTATTCCGGTCGTATGCAGCGGGGCTGGCTGCTGTTCGGTGCCTCCTCCAGGTGTGCAGGGAGAACAGACCTGGGTGCCGTCCCCGATGGAGCAGGTTAGGATCGCCTCCCGTCCCCGTTTCCTGGCTGCCACACGATGGGTGGGCCCAAGAACAGAACCGCAGTCAGGCTGGGGGCTGGAAGGCTGGCCCCCTCCCGGCTCGGGGTCCTCTAGCTGGCCGGCAGCCTGCAGGCGCCCTGGCCTTGCCACGACGTGGCAATGCACTTGGGGCAGCCTCCCTCCTCTGGAGTCCACTGACTTCCAGCCTCGTGGCTTCTCTGTGGCCTCCCCTAGGGGGACCCCCTCATAGGATTAAGATCCTCCGGGTTCAGCTGCGCCATACCCTACCTGACCCTCCTCCAAAGGCCCTATGCAGTCGCTTCACTCCCCCCGGAATGGGCTAATGTCAAGGGCTGTGCTTTCCTGGGGTACACTACTCCAAGCCACCGCACCCCTGAAACCCTGGTTTGCCACCTCACACTCAAGGATTTCAGGCTCTAGGATCTCTAAGTTCCAAATACTCCTTGATTAGAAATGTCCAGCATCTATTTATTTGCAAATTTACAAAACGTGAGCATGTCCATTCCGCAGGCCCCAAAGCAGTAGGTGCCTAAGAAATGTACTTCTACCTTCTGAATAAAATTTCCTGACAGATATGCCAGTTAATTCTGGCATGTTTTTTCTACGTCCTGTTGAATGTAATTACCTCACAGTCTTATTAATTTTGACCTGTTTTTTCCCTCATCCGTATTTAATAATATACTTTCTATTCTTAAAGCTCTCGTTTTCTCATCTTTATTTTAAAACTTGAGTCTAGGAAAAACAAAGTAAGACGATTTTCACCCGACTTCCTGGAGGGAGACCTACACCCACAGTTTAGCTCCCATGTCTTTTTTTTTCTCTCTCACACACGTGCACAAGGAAGGCAATTTTCCAAGGTCAGTGAAAACGATGACCCACTGGCCCCCTGTTCCCCACACCTGCTGGGGTAGACTGTGTACGTGAAAGGGCTCTGCACAGGGCAGACTGATGTAGGGCTGATGATAGCACTAGGATAGGCCTTTTAAGGGGGACTGCAATGGACCAGACAGGGTCACGGATCTCAGGTGGCTTCCAGTGATCTCCCATGACCCCACCCCCAATGCTCAGAGTGTCACCTCTTCACAGCGTGCACCTGCCCTGGCTCTCCCCATCAATACAAGGCAAATGTTGCCGAGCCAGAAAGTCTGGGGGTCATTGGAAGGTCATTTGCCTTGGAGAACTTCCCGGGATGTGGTGTGGACTTAGTGAGCACCCACGGGCTTCTCTTCACCTGGGGACTCCCTCCACGGGGAGACCTGGCACCTGCCCTCTGCAGGCTGGCTGGCACCCAGGGGCATGTGAGGGGCATCTTGCTGCAGCCCCTCCAAGTTCCCGGGTGCCCTCTGCTCTGCTCAACTGGCTTCCGGTGGGCGGTGGACTCTTCTCCAGTCTGCTTCCCCTTTGCTAGCCAGGAACCGCCTTCGAGTAAGGAAACCGTCGATCTCGTCGCCGAGGTCCTGATTCTCGAAAGGACCTCCCTGGCTGCTGAAAACGGTCACCCGTTCTCTGCGGGCCTTCTTGGTGGGTGCCGCACGCCTTCCTGAGAGCACCCAGGGCAAGCCCAGGGAAGGCCTGGGTCTAAGTAACCAACTTTTCACTCTCACTTCCTGGTCCCACCGCATCTTTGGTTACTTTTGTTGGCCGGAAGCATCCAATTCAAATGATGCAAAAACTAGCAAGTCTGCGTCCTTCGCTGCCATGCTTTATGGTAGGTGTCGGAAATTACCTTCGAGGCCTGACATTTTATCACTCTAACACTTCCAAACCTGGGCTGTCACCTGCACTGTGTCACATTTGCAAGGGAAGAGCTAGTTTTTTTCCCCTTTGGGTGGAAGAGGAGTACAACTCAGCATCCCATGGGGCTGCTTGATGCCACCGACCGAGGACGGACTAGTGGGGACAGAGAGCGGAAAGACAGAAGTCACCAGGGCAGCTACTTGCCCCCTCCCCATCTTCCCAGCCCCAATGCTCATGGGTGGCAAAAGTGGCTGTTTTATGTCGGAGGCTGTATGGCCAGGTGTGGGGCTACAGGTTCCGTGAACTCCAAGCTGGAGGGACAGCCTGGCCTACCTAGCTGATGCCCTCACATTTTCAAAACTGCTCCATTTCTTAAGTAGGATGCGAATAAGAGTCAAAGGTCATGGGCTGAGATGGATTTTAGGCAGGAGCAAAGAGGAATCATGCTCTGACACTTGAAATCTTTCTGCGTAACAGACTGATTCACAATTTAGGGAATACGGGAGGTAAAGAGTGCCTTCCGTTAGGGTAGGAAAATGCGTTTTCTCTCTCATAACCGGGGGAGTCTGAATCCAATCTAAGGCTCTGTGGAGGGGAAAGCCAGATTTCGAAGGAGATGTGTACTGTGATAAAATTGGAAAAATTGAAACGTCTAAACTGTCCCTAAAAATGCCTTAAAGGGTTTTAAATTATAAGCTGAAAAAAGTTCACCCCCCATGGAAATATTTTACTAAAATATTGTAGTGGTTTTCGTTATTGCTTTTAGCAAAACTTGGTTAGGATCAAGAAATTGAAAGGCTAGGCAGCATTTTCTAGATTTTCAGTGAACTTCAGCCCTGCCTGTAATGAATTCTTGCTGTGGCTGTCAGTTGGTCACTATCTGGAACGGGGAATCAGCTGCTCTTCAAAGTGGCAGAAACAGAGCATCGGACTTAAAAACGCGGTGAGAAGCAGCTAGCCCTGGCTGGGAAGGCCGGTGTCCCTTCTGAAAACACCTGTTGGTACACCGACCCCCAGCTGCCCCGCGGTACAGCGCCCGGGGCCTCACGCGCGGGCACCTCAACTCCACATCCACAGCCCAAGCGAGACCAGCGGAAGGTCCCACTAGCCGGAAAAGAAAACGCAGCTCCAGCGGGAACCGAGGCCCGCCCCTCATCGGTTCAGGCCATAACCACAGACAGATAACGTGGCAGGCTTTTTCTTCCCTGGTTTCTCAATGGCCCCCCTAATAAACCCCCTGCTCCCACAGACCCCTCCCACCTACCCCAACCTCTCCGCCTTCCACTGGCTTCTGCTCAAGGAAGCCGAATCTCTCGAGACTTAGGAATCATTGCTCTCCTGCGCACAGGGGCGTGGGCAGGTACTTTTGCTTTCTGCCCTCCCCAGGGAGGACTTTTCATTTACAAGGCAGTGAGGAGGAGGAGGGAAGGAGGAGGGGGGAGGAGGGAGAGGGGGAGAGAGGAGGAGGGAGAGGAGGAGGGGGGAGGAGGAAGGAGGGAGAGGAAGGGGAAGAGGAAGGGGAGGAAGAGGAGAGGCAGAGAGGGAGGAGGGGGAAGGGGAGGAAGAGGAGAGGAGGAGGGGAGGAGGGGGAGATAAAAGGGGAGGAGGAGGGGAAGGAAGGGGAGGGGAGAGGAGGAGGGGAGGAGGGGAGAAGGAGGAGGGGGAGGAAGAGGGGGGGAGGAGGGGGAAGAGGAAGGAGAGAAGGGGGAGGAGGGGGAAGAGGAAGGAGAGAAGAGGTAGGAGGGGGAAGAGGAAGAAGAGGAGGAGAGGGATGAGCAGGGGGAGGAGCAGGAGAGGAGGAGGAGGGGGGAGGAGGGGGAAGAGGAAGGGGAGGAAGAGGAAAGGAGAGGGAGGGGGAAGAGGAAGAAGGGGGAGGAGGAGGGGGAGAAGGAAGGGGAGGAAGGGGGAGGAGGAGGAGGCGAGCAGGAGGAGGGGCAGGGTTTCAGGAGACCGCTGCTCAGCACCCAAATCAGAACAGCGCAGGGAACAGCACCTGCCCTGTTGGGCCCGCAAGTGTCCGACCGCCAGCACAGAACAAGCCGGAAGACCCGCCGCCCCTGGGCGCCTCGGGCGGGCACCTCGGGCGGGCACCTCGCGCAGCTGCTGCAGGGCGCGGCTTCCCCGCCCAGGGAGACGGAGCCGAGCCTCTGGGCCCAGCAGCCTGCTCCGGCAGAGGGCAGGCACCCCGCTTCTCGGGTCTGGCCTCCCCAGCGCCGAGGACGCCGCCTTGGAGAGGCACATGGCATCAGGCGGGCCACCGGGGGCGGTGCCGGCCTGGGGGACCCTCCACAGCCCCCCTTCCGCCGGCCAGGGCTCTCCCGCCCGCCCCGGGGCGGTCGTTTTACCCCGAGGCGGCCTGTCCCCGGTCCCTGGCCCCTCCCGGAATCGCGGCACGACCCCGGGGCGCTTCTGGAAATCCGGGCTCGGGGTTCTGGGGGCGCCATCGGGGGCACAGGGAGGGACTGCCAGCCCGGAGGGGAAGCCGTAAACTCACGCCTCCCTCCCGGGGCACCCCGTCCCAGGCTGTCTCCTCCGGATTTCTTACGGGAAGAATAAACAAAACAAACCCGGACTCCACGTGGGGCGGGAGCCAGCCGTGCCCCGCAGCAGGGAGGGTGCGGGGTTTAGGCGCCCACGACGGCAGGCACCCGGGGGGGCTGGGGGCCGCGCAGACGGAACCCACTGGGGGGGAAGCTTCCACCCCCAAACGGGGCTTCCCTCCCACCTGCCCCTCCAGCGCCGGCCCGGGGAAAGGGGGAGCCGAGATCCTCAAACCTCAGTCCCCCACCGACGCCGGTGGTCCAGCCAGGAACTTGCCACCCGCGGGCGCCGCGCGTGAGCCTGGCGCGGGCTCCCCCGCACAGCCCCGCGCCGGGGCGCAGACCGGGCAGGCACTTCCCCGGGCGCCACGTGCGCCCCGCTTCCCGATCGCTCCTGGCGGTGAAAGGCCCTTCCGGGCGCTTTCTCTTAAAGCGCTTTGGGCAGGTGGGGTGGCTGGCTCAGACAGAGGTGCGGGAGACGGCCCTGGCGGAGAAGGAAAGAAAAGCCAGCCAGGTCGCCTCGCTGGTTCAGCCCAAGGTCAACAGCAGCACGTCCCCAGCAGCTGACAGGTCAAGTGGTCAGGAGACAACTGCCGGGGACAGGGCTCCCCGCTGCTCCCCCAGGGCCCGTCCGCGCCCAGCAGTTGCGCGGGGCCTTCTGCAGGGGGCGGTGGGGACAGATTTCCGCCGCCCCTGCCGCCCCCCTCGAGGGCACAGCTCGGATTCGGAGGCCAGGGGCAGGGGACGCCCCCCGGGGGACCGCGGCGGCCCTTTGATGGCCGGAACAGAACCGCCTCCCGGGCTCGGAGGCGAAGGAATGCGCGGAATGCGGCGGCGGGAGCTGGGGCGGCGCGGCGGGGGCGGCCCTCCCGCTCCCAGCGCCCGGGCCGGCCGGGGCCGGGGCCCCGCAGGTGCGGTCGCCGCGGCGGGGCCTCGGGCTCTGCCAGCGCGCGGTCCCCCGAGCTCCTGGGACAGGACGCGAGTCTTGGGGGGCTGCTGACCTCCGGCTTTGACCAGACCACCCACCACCACCAGAAGAAGAGTTTGGCCACGGGTCATTTAAGTCACGCAGACTCCATCGGATGTCCCGGAATCGCGTCTCAACAAAAGACCGTCACCCTCCGCTGTCTGGTCTCACGTCCCGGCCTCTCCTCCCGCACACACGCCGACCTCCTGTCTCCTGCCCCCGGCGCCAGGGTCGAGCCGGCGACCCCGGGCCTGCGCCACCCTCCAGCCGGAGCTCGGGGCTGGGCTGCGGGAGAGACCAGATCGCTCCACGCAACGCCTGCAACCCGGCCCGCGTCCCCTTTCACAAAGGCCGGTTTCAAACCCACCCCGCGGGGTCCATCCCACCTCGGCGCCCACCACCCCTACCGCTCCGGTTCGGGCTCGGACTCAGTGCCGGGGCCCGGAGAACCAGCAGGCCTCTCATCTCCCCACCCGCACCGTGCCACTTGGGGTCACTTCCTCGGACTCGCCGATGGGCCGCGCACCGAGGTCGCTTGACCCGAGCGCGCCAGGAACCATTAGGGAGCGCAAGTCAACGCGGGGTCGCCGGGAAGGGTGCGGGGGGAAGGCGCCCGTGCTGTCCCCGGGAGCTCTCAACACGCGCACAAAAACACAACGAGCCCTTGCAGCCCCGTGCACACCCGCACGCCCTGTGCGCGCGCGGGGTTCCCGCAGCCACGACTCCCCACTCCTCTTCTGCCCCCTGATAGACGCAGGCGGACGAGGCCCCCCCCTCCCCGGGCACCCCGGTCGCGGCCCGCCGCCCGCGGTCACCTTTGAGCAGGCAGATGTCGGTGCGCTCGGCGTGGCGCCGCAGCGCCTGCACCACCAGCGACACGGTGCTGTCCTCCCGCAGGCTCTCGGCGCGCGGGCTGCGCTCGTCGTAGACGATGACCGCCGAGTAAAGGCCGGAGCGCAGGCGGGCGCGCACCTCCTCCTCGGCGGGCAGGATCTGCTCCAGGCTCACCGAGCCCTTGGCGCGCCGCCGCACGATGGTGTTGCAGCGCACGTTGACCGAGCCGCGGATGTAGCCCGCGCTGTGCGCCAGGAACGGCCTGCAGTCCAGCAGCAGGCACTTGCCGCCGCCCAGCAGCCCCGCGCCGCCGTGGCCGCCCGCGCCGCCGGGCTCGTCGCGGGTCAGCAGCCTCTTGAGCACGCTGCCGTCCACCTCCCGCAGCTCCTCCACCGTCACCATGGTCGCCGGGGACCGCGGCTGCCGGCTGCGCGACGAATGCCAAGGGCACGCAGCCGCCCGGGCTGTGGGCAGGGGCGGGCGCGTGCAGAAGTGGCTGCAAACTTGGTCCCGCAGGCTACCGCCTCTCCCCGGTCCCCTTCCTCCCGCGGGCTCCGCTTACATCGCAGTTCCAGTGGCCTCGGGCGCCAGGCCGGGCGGCGCGCCGCGCGGAGGGCGAGGTGGCTGGTGGCGCGGGAGCGTGTGTGCGGGAGCGGGCCGAGGGCTCCGTGCCGCGGCCTCTTCTATTGTATTGCGGGGCTGGCCGCTGCCCCTGCCGCCGCCCGCGCTGCGGTGCCCCGGCCTCCGTGCGCTCCCCCGCCGCGGAAGCTCCGCGCACTGCCCGGGCCCGAGTCACCTGCTCCGCTTATAGATCTGTCCCCGCTCGTCGCCGCTCGCGGGCGGGGGACAGTCATTACTACCTCGCGAGGCCCCGCCCCCCGCCGCCCCTCCCCCGCCCAGCACCTCCTCCCGTCCCGGAGCCCGCCGCCCCTCCTCCTGCCCGCGGCCCGGGCGCGTGAATGGAGCGCCGGCGGCTGGCGCGCGGTCACGGGGCCGCGACGTCACAAAGAGCGGAGTAAACAGGACGCTCGGCGGCCTCCGCCCGGCCCCATTCATAAAACCGAGCCCCAGAGGCGGAGGGAGGCGGCCGCGACCCGCCCTCGGCGGCCGCGACCCGCCCTCGGCGGCGCGCGGGGACTTTGTGAATGGAAGGCGGCGCCGCCCGCCCCGCACGGTTCCCCCTCCCCGGGCTGCGTCGGGCGCAGAGGACATTGCCGAGAAGGCGCCCGGGCGCAGCTCCGCGGCGAGGCCTTGGGGGTTCGTCTCTTTTCCCCTCCGCGCCTTCTCTCTCCCTCCCCCTACCCCCAACGGGAACTCGCCGGGTCCCCTCCCAGCTGCGACGTGCCCACCCCGCCGGCCCGGGGCCTCTGCGCCCACAGACACCGAGCTGGTTCAGCCCGACTCCGACCGGGCCTTGGGCCTCGGCGTGATCAGGGTCCACCCTGAGCACTCAATCGGCACCCCCACTTAGATGACCCTCCCCGAAGCCTGGAATGGAGTGAGGATGGAATCTGTGGCCCTACGACCCCGAGGGAGGCACTGATGGCCGGAAAGAGGTTCCCAGCGAGGGGGGCGCGTGCGCCACTCCCTTCCACGCTTCCTAAAAGATGTTTATTTAAACCTGATAGGGGTGGGGGTGGGGGGGAAATGGACGTTTTAGGGTGGGGGAAAGCCGGACCCGGCTTGCACACGTGGGCACCGTCTTCTCAGGAAGTGACAATTAGTATCCACATCGGGTGCGCAGCTCGTCCCTATGGAATCCACGCGCGCCCTGAGTGACTTTTGGAGAGGATACAATGAACTCTGCGACCCATTCTGGTTTCTGGGCGTCCGCCTTTCCGGGCCGTGTCGCAGTTCTTGCTCTTTTTCTCTTCCCGGTTTTACTTTTGCAGTTAAACCGTCGCAGAGGCCGCCCTTGCGCGCACGCTGTGGGGACCTCACCGCAGCCAAAAATGACCCGCCCGACATTTTGCCCAGGCGCGTCAGGATCGAGGGGACTTCAGGGCTGGCTCGCGGCCTCGGGGGCCCGCGGGGTCGACTCTCCGTGTGCGGTCGCGCGTGGAAGCCCGCGGGGGGCCTCCCGCTCCCTGCCCCTCCGCCTTTGTTCCCGCCGGGCGGCTCTCCCGCGCGCCCACCCCCGGTGTCCGGGGCCGGCCTCGGGCGGGGCCTCCGCTTCCCAGGCCGCGAGCCCCCGCCGCCGCCCCCGCGCCCCGCAGGCCCCGGCCCCCTTCGCGTCCCCGGCTGGTCTGAGGCCCGAGGGCGTCCTTCCCGCGGCGCTGGGCCCCAGCGTGTCGCAGGACGCCACCGCGCTGATCCTGTCTTTACTGAAAACTGGTATTTTTGCTCATCATGAGTTTTTTAGATTCATTTTGATTTTAAAAAGCAGTGCGTTAAAATGCGATCTCTCTTGACCCTTGCCTGTTTGGGGCTCCCCTTAAATTCTTCGTCGGAGGGGAGCGTGCACCTTCGTTCCAGCCCTTGGAGGGACCCCACGTGGGGTCCCCGGCCCTGGGGACGGAGGCCCGAGGTCCAGGCGCTCGGAGCTGCCTCCCCGAAGGCCAAAGTGGGCCCTGCCGGTTCCTGAGGCTGCTGGGGCGGCCGGGGGGGGGGGGGGGGGGGAGGGGCGGCCCTAGCGACACCCTCGCTGGCACCCGGGAGCCCCCCGGGCGAGGAGGCCGCGGCCGCCTGGCACTGGGCTGTGAGAGGCTGCTCTCCCGCAGCTCGGGAATCCCGCCGCTTCCGCCCAAAGCCCCGCGCCTCGCTGACCCGGGCTCTGACTGGCCCCTGCTGGGGAGGGAGCCGGGGGCACGGTGCAACATCCTGAGCACGTGCTGCGGGGGCGGCTCCGGGGGCCTTTGTCCCCAAGGCGCGGGGGTGCTGCCCGCGCGGGCCCGGCGCCCAGCGCCCACGTGGCGCGTGGCTCGCAGCCAGATGCGGGGGGAGGCAAACGCCCGAGGAGCAGAGGGCTGCTTCCCGCACCTGGCAGCACTCCACGGGGGCGAGGCCGCGGGTCCCGCAGGCGACTCCCTCGGAAAGGGCTGTGGGCGGGCGCGGGGGGGTGCTGGGGTGCTCACGTGCGCGTGCCCGCGCCTTTGCGCCTGCGCGCCCGCGCCGGGGGGGGGTGGGTGAGCGGGCCGCCGCTTAGCACCTAATGGGATTAGGCAAGAACCTCTGATTGCGAACGCGAATTCGTGATTTTTCAAGGAGGCTAATTAAAATTTTTAAAAATCCCCACACCCCAACTCAGGAATTCAATTGAGTGACTCTCAGCAAGTAAGAGTTGAATTACCTTATTGTGTTTTCCGAATTTTATGCAAGCTCTCTGGGTAACTTTCTTTTTTTAAAAATGCTAAATTCGTGGGCCATTTGGCTCATAGTTAAATTAATATAATGTGAAGACTGCCCGATACCGGCTACAGGACTGGCAAAACTTGTCTTCAGGTAGCTCACAGGCTGGGAGTAGAAAACAATCAGGAACCTTTTGAAATAACATGTTACTAAGTAGATCCTGTGGACAACAAGGGCATTTGGTAGGAAAACGTTAATTTAATGTCATTTCAAAGTTAATTTAATTAAGGCAGAACTGCAGGAATTGGGAAGGGATTGCCCAAGGAGAGTAGGTATTTTATTTATATTCTGTAGGAAACCTGGGGGGGGGGGGCGGAGGGGGGGCACTAAAAATGCTTTATGGAAATCCAACTTGTCTTTCCTCACAGTCCTTAGACTGACCTCATTAGTCACTGCCAGGCTCCGGCAAACCGCTGCTGGTGTGTTAAGAGCATTTCTTTCCAATTAGGAAGTTGAGTGATCTGGCACTTGAAAGCCCAGTCAACTTCCCAGGGGACGGTGGCTTCTATTCTGGATTTGACGCCCATCGCTGACTCACTGCCCTGTCCCAAAGTGCCTGAATAAAACTTGCCTGAAAAATCATTAATGAATTAGGCAAGGTGGTGGTGGAAAGAAAGCGCTGTGGATTTCCCTTTCCTAAACCCAGAGGCCGCCTTGTGTGTTACCTGGAGCTGGGAGGAATGGGCCAGCCTACAGCACCTGCTGGCCTGGCTGCTTAGACCAGCTGACTGGGGAGCTCTGGCTGTGGTGGTGGGGAGACTTAAAAAACCGACGAGGCCATCTCATGCCCCTCAATGCAGAGCATAAATCTGTACCCACACCGTGCGTTCTTGGAAAACAGTGATAAATGGAATTGGAAAACGTCCCTCCTTCCCAGTCCACTTCTGTTCATGAAGTCAGGAATAAAATAAAGGGATGAGAAGGAGTTAGTATTTAGACTGAACATCACCCCCAAAAAACTCCAGAACATAGTCTGGAGGATTTTCAGCCCTGAGGTTGTCACAGTGTGTTCAGCAGCCTCCCTTTATTTTCTGTGCAGGCTGCAATGACACTATCTAATTGCTTAGAATGTTAAGTTTGTGACGCAGGCTGCTGCAGAGAGGTTTTGGTGCCTTGCTTCTTTTAGGACTTTATTCAAAAATGAATCCCTACCTCCTTTCTATTTCTCCTTTAGAATACAAGCTCATAGTTTTTTATTTATATGACTAGTCAAGTGCTACCGCCCCATGCATCTTGATAAAACATCTTCAGGTTTTCAAAAATACGTTTTGGAAACAAACACTTCTCCCAACAGGAGATAAAAATGAGCTCAGCCTTTTGTGTGTATGTGATGACTCTAGTTGCAAATATTTTCTTATTCATTCAATAAACAAGCTACACTGGGTGGGAGAAGCAAATGCATCTCAAACGCTGTGGCTTCCCAGATCTTATAATCTAGTCTGTGATGGTCACTGGATGTGGCTGCAGAGGAGGATCTAAGAAATGTCCTTGGAGAAGAAGAAACAAATGCTTGGGGGGTGTTAGGAAGAGAAAGGGATCGAGCCCTGTTGTAGGATTAGGAAAACAGCCGAAAAAGCACAGGAATAAAAGGAATTTTATCTGCTTAAATGCTATCCTTGACTTCTCTTTTGGGTCCTTCTATTTATTTATTTTTAACTTTTATCCCGCCTCTGACTTTCCTTCTGCCCTTGTGCCTTTATATTATTTCCCTTTCATTTGTTAACTTCTCGCTTCCCTGTGGGTTTGCCTGCTAATAATAGATGAGCAGGATGATGCAAAGGGAGCCAGGCAAGGTAGAAATTCTACTCCTGGCCAGTGAGCGACCTAGATGCAAGCTGACCTGGGCTGGGGACCGAGTCTTGAATTGTCATCTTAGCCCAAGTCCGTTGTTTCATGCCTGAGTTTTACCATCTGTACAATTAGGAAAAATAATGTAATTATCACTATCTTTTTTTTTCAGGACAGCAAAACGTCTAACTCATCTTTCCAAAGAGTGCCTCTTTCAAACCAAATATTGCGCTCAAGAAAAGATTCCTTTTGGGCTGGTGAAATTATGTAGCAATTCTTACGAAGGCGTGATCATTAAGTCACCTTGATTTACTACATCTTCTTTCATTAACAGCAGTACGACTACCTGAAATCAATACTGTCAGAAGAATCGGGGGCTTTGGGGAATTGTTTCTTGCATGACAGCGCCCGCTGGCTCCCAGAGCGGGGTTACCACTGCCCCACCCAGTGCCACCAGCACGCTGGCCCTGCAGGGGCCCAGCCCGCGGTGCTGCCTGCGGACCAACCTGGGGACGCACGCCCTGCTGCTCTTCCCTTCTGCCTCCTGGCTCCACTGGGGACGTTTCGGGCCGTTGGATCGTGGCTAGCCATATCAGGCCAGCGTGCAGCCTGAGCTGACCGGGGCTCCAAGAACCCTGCAGTTCTTTGCAAACCCTGCAGTCCTGATTCTGAGCTTTTCAGGCAGGTGGAAGAGGCCAGGAGCCAGTCGTTCCTAAATGAAAATATCCACCCTTAATGAACTTTCAGCCAAAAGACAAAGGCTTCGACATTGCCTGAGATAGCGCAACCAACTTTTTATTTTAACTAAATGGTTCTCTGAAGTCAGGGTGTGAATGCGCACCCCCCACCCCAAACTGGATGGGATCCTCAGATCACCAGCCCTGGAAGGAGCAAATGCCAGAGCAGGGGGGAGTGGGAACAAAAGAAAGACCAGGCGCCCGCCCTGCTTCTCGATGGGCTGCCGCGTGAAGTGGCCCCCGCAGAATGGCAGCCCCCCAGCCCTGCACCCCCAGCTCCACGTTTGCCTCAGTGATCTTACTCCACGGAGCTGCCCCTCTGTTGATTTCAATTTCCCCTCTATATAATCCAATAGTCCCTATAATCCAGCATTTGAAAAAATTATCGGGGCCATCTGGAATCAGTATGCAAAAGGAAGACAGTGAAATGTCCTGTATTCTTTTCCAGAAAAGAACTGTGGTCTCTACCTTTTTTGTTGAAATTAGCATAACAATCCGCAGGGGTTTACCCGCTCAGGGAAGCACCCAGCTCCTCTTTAAGCATCGGGTAATTACATCCTGCTATTTACCCCACGTATTAGAGGTTAACTAATTAGCACCAAGCCGACTCCATTTTTAATCTAATATGTTTCCCTGTCTTTTTTCCCCCAGACTAACAGTGCCGTGTGTCCTCCCACCGTGTAACAAGGTAACAAGATCTGTCCTCTCTTCCAGGTGACCAAGGCTCGTTTTACAGAGGACATCTGGATGCCCGGCCTGGGGCCCAGCGTATCTTTTCCAGACCTGGGCTTGGTTGGAGGCCCAGGTAAAGAGCACGGGCTTTGGAGCCAGGCAGGTGTGTGGTCCCAGCCCTGCCGTTTAGCAGCCAGGAAACTTCAGATGAGTTCTCAGACCACCGCTTTTCAGCGGGCGTGTTATTAACTGGAAATGGTATTCAACAAATCTTATTCCCTTTCTCTTAGGCCATTTTTTTTAAGACACCAAGAAATGCCAGGGAGGCATACGTTAGTTTCTTGTGGAGGTGCAATTGGCAAAGGCCCGGTGCTCAGGGGACCCAGGTGTTGGCCCAGGTATCTTCCCAGCCATCCAAGTAGCGTGAACAGCTCCAGGACTCTTCCTGCTCCTTCTCACTGCCCTGGGGTGCCCATCCCCCCATCCTCCCCAGTCCTCCACCCCTCCCATTTATCTCAGCACCCATCTTGACCTCTCGGTGATCGTCCAGCAGGAGAAGCAGTCCTCCCCTCTTCTCCTCTTCTCTAACAGTTCCTGCCTTCCACTCGTTGATTCCTCACTGCTCCTGTACGGCGCTTGTCATTCTATGCCTGCGCAGCAAGCTTCCAGTTTACACGACCGGGACAGCTATCCTGGAGGTCAGGGAACAGAGAGGCTCCTCCAGTCCCATGGTGTGTGGAGTCAGTTTAAACCACCCAGCTGGAAAGGAGGGAACCAGATGAGGAAGGACAACCCACTTGGGTGAAGGTCAGAGAGTGCGAGGAGCACACACCTGTGCCCCCGGGAGGCAGTGCCCTCGTGCCCGGCTCACTCTCGTTGCTGCCGATGCTATGGGCACTCAGTCCAGAGTTGAGCCAGGAGGACCAGCCGAGAACAGCCCCTGAAGCCAGCTCCTGCCTGCTCCATCAGACAGAGGAGGGGGGCATGGACACCTGGCCTGTAACTAGTTTGTGGACAGCTGTGGTTCTGTGCATATTGTAGACAGAACACACGTGGGGCCAGAATGGAGCCAAAGGGTGTCACCGAGGGGGGGTGGATTTAGAAATGTCATAGCTGTCATCCTAAGGGTTGTGTGATGGGGCCCTTCCCTCTATCCATAACAATCTCTTACAAATCTCTGCTCAATGCTCCTGCCCTATTTATCTTCCTATGGCTAACAGCTCATGGGCTGCTTGCCTCTATGGGCAGTTCTTCTTATGTTCTAGAGCGCACTGCAGCAGGTTCGCGTCCCGCCCCGTGTCCAACCCCTCGACCCGCAGCACTGTGAGATCTCCTGGATGTTGGCAAAACTCCTGCCACACTCAGGCCAGAGCTGTGCATGGAATACTTGGAACAGAGCCCTGCTAAGTTATTAGTCACTATGACTCTGTGCTTGGTGGAAAATGCCAAGATCCCCCATCCTCTTATGGCACCCCACCCCCAGCCACTCTGCCCCCGCTGTGCTCCTTGCATTTTTTCAAGCCCTGTAAAATTCACCTGCTCCACCCTCACGCACCATTTCTGGCTTCTCTGGCTGCCATTTTCTTTAAGATTTCTTTATTTATTTCTCTCCCCTTCTCCCCTGTTGTCTGCTCTCTGTGCCCATTCACTGTTTGTTCTTCTGTGTCTGCTTGCATTCTTGTCAGCGGCACTGGGAATCTGTGTTTCTTTTTTGTTGCGTCATCTTGCTGTGTCAGCTCTCCATGTGTGCAGCGCTACTCCTAGGCAGGCTGCACTTTTATCGCATGGGGCGGCTCTCCATGCGGGGCACACTCCTTGTGCGTGGGGCTCCCCTACGCGGGGGACACCCCTGCGTGGCACAGCACTCCTTGCGTACATCAGCACTGCGCGTGGGCCAGCTCACTACACGGGTCAGGAGGCCCTGGGCTTGAACCCTGGACCTCCCATGTGGTAGGCGGACGCTCTTTCCGTTGAGCCAAATCCGCTTCCCTGGCTGCCATTTTCTGTCCCTCGTGTTTGGTTTTGAGCTCTGTCGCCTGGGTCCCCGGGGCCACAGCTCGCTCTCTGCAAAGCTGTACCCAGGGCTCAGCCTCCCCGTGCACCCCTGACCGCTGCCCTTGTCCACGGTGGCTCTCTCAGCAGCCCAGGAGCTCCGGGCACTTTGCATCCCTGCCCCAGGCAGGCAGGCTTCATCCTCTCCTGCGCCTTGCAGGACTTTCTGGTCCAACCAGCTGCTTCCACTTAACCGAGTACCCAAAGGCGGTCACGCTGAAAGGCGCGCACGTGTGTGGCTGGCTGCTCAGGGCGGACCCCAGCAGAGGCTGTGCTGCCCGGCCTGCAGCATAAACACGGACATTTTTTCTGCTTTCAGAAGGCTTGTTTTTCATGCTTGTAATGAAGTATGGTCAGAATGTATTCTCTTCTAGAATATCCTGTCTGGCGGCATTTTCCCTTCTTCTGTGCTAAACATGCAAGTAAACATGGGATAAACAAAGCATGCTATGAAGTATTTTACACATCTGTCGTTACATGCAATTCTAGAGCAGACCTTTTTCTGGAGCACTTGAAGCCTCAGAGTAACTTATCTGTCACTGGTTTAAGGTCAAAGGGGATTAGACTGTGTGACTTTAGCAGTCTTTGGGTTGGGTAAAACAGAAATAATTTTTAAGAATTATCAGGATTTCCACATGGAATTGATCAAGTTTGAAGAATGACAAATTGCAGAATACTGAAAATGCGGCTGCTTTTTCCTTACATCTGAGACTTCCTGTTCCTTCTCTACAATTAACCGAAGAATCAAGAAAAATGTTGGCGGCAGACTTGGCCCAGTGGTTAGGGCGTCCATCTACCACATGGGAGGTCCGTGGTTCAAACCCCAGGCCTCCTTGACCCGTGTGGAGCTGGTCCACGCACAGTACTGATGCGCGCCAGGAGTGCCGTGCCACGAAGGGGTGTCCGCCGTGTAGGGGAGCCCCACGTGTGTCCCGTAAGGAGAGCCGCCCAGCGCCAAAGAAAGTGCAGCCTGCCCAGGAACAGTGCTGCACACACAGAGAGCTGACACAACAAGATGACGTAACAAAAAGAGACACAGATTCCCGTGCCGCTGACAACAACAGAAGTGGACAAAGAAGAAGACGCAGCAAATAGACACAGAGAACAGACAACCGGGCGGGGGGAGGGGAGAGAAATAAATAAATAAATAAATAAATCTTTTAAAAAAGAACGTTGATGTTTTTCCGAAGGTTCTTCTCTCTGTATGAAATGTCCCAAGACTTTGCACTGCAGAAGACAAAGCATGTGTGTCCCCATGCAGACGTGTACGTGTTACGTTATATTTGTAGGTATACGGAAAGTTGACTCTTTCTAGCTTCTCTTCCTGAAACTCCAGCTTGTTTTTGAACCGCCCCCCCTTGTTCCTTCCCCACTCCTTGTACCCCAAACAGCTTCCTTCTTCCTCTTCCTGTGTCAAGGCGTGTTAACCCACGAGAGGACCGACTCCGAGGTCATGCTTGCAAAACTCAGAGGCCAGTTTGCGTTTGCCTTCGGTCGGGCATCTTCCATCAGCCACGCTGGGAAGGCCATCGGCAGTCCCCGGGCGAAGTGACAGGCAGGGACTGAGCGGGGAACCTGCAGGCCGAGGGAAGCAGCTGCCCTCCAGCCTGCCCTCCAGCCGGGGCCCTCCCGGGCAGCATGAGCCTGGCAGCCCAGCGCTCACGCCTCCTTCAGGTCCCGCTTGGGGTCGTGCTCTGAGACCAGGCAGAGGGGAGCTGTCGCCAGGAGAGCTCGGATGGGAAGGTGGTGGCCAGGGGAGTCTGCCGCGTGCTGAGCGGCACAGCTGAAGGTCAAGGTTCCTTGGGAGTTGTGGCCTTGCTTCGGTGGCCTCCTCCTTGGCCCTGGCTTCATTTGGAAGACGCCGCGGTGTACCCTGCTCTGCCAGGGGCTGGGCCAGTGAGCACCCAGTGGGGGGAGGCTTGCGGGCTGGATGGCGTCCCCCGCCGGGACAACTCGAGTCCTAACCTGGGCCTGTGGGTTAGAACCCCTCTGTGAACAGGCTCTCAGAGGAGCCCCCAGGGGAGGCCCGGCTGGGACTGGGGGGGCCCTGGACCCACGTCCTGCTAAACGGGAAACTGGACACCGAAATGCACATCATGGGAGGGGGCAGAAGGGCTAGGGGGAGCCTGAGCGCCCGCCGGGGAACACGGCAGGTTTCTGGGAAGGGATGGCCGGCCCGCACTTGGACTTGCACGTCTAGCCTCCGGTGAGCCCAGTCTGCTCCTGTCGTTGAGGCCGGCCCTGGCTGACGGAAGTGGGAGCTGTTATTTTCCCAGAAAGAGGTCTGACCCCCTCGGTATGGTGCTGCTTTCCGCCAGGAGGTGACTGCAGTGGAGTGGGCGTAGATTCCCCAGCCAAACCTGGGTGCAGGCCCGGCTCTGCCCTTGCTAATGTGCCCCCAGGTCCTTTCTTCCAATCGTCAAGCTCCAGTTTCCTCTGCTGTGAAGTGGGGACATAATACACGCCTCGGGGTCAGCCCGGGGATTCGATGAGATGATGACAAAATGCCTGGCACGGTACCTGGCTCCACACCCAGGTCCCTAACTTTCTCTAGGCCCCAAGGACATACCCAAGCAGAGACAGAAGGTGCATTTCTTGGCTTTCTGATAGGGTTCCATCACGTGTGCCCTCCTCATGACATCTCTAGGGACCTCGGTCTCCCGGGACCCTCATCTCTTCCTGGTCCCCACACTCGCAGCTGAGCCTGCAGGTGCACCTCTTTCCCTTTCTCCGCCTCCCCACAGCTGCCCCTCCCCTCTGGTCTCCCAAGGGCCCTTGACCTAGAAAGCAGGGGAAGGGAGAACTGGTGAAGACACCAGGGTGGGAGCAGATTGACCTAGGGGCTTGAGCCTGGCATTGGAGTCCAGGCAAAAGGCCCTGGCACTTGTCAGAATGCAGCCATTGGCAGATTCCAGGCTGGGTAAGGTGACAGGGGTGGGCGAGAGGAGGGCCAGGTGCCCTGGGAGAGCCTGGCTCTCCTCCCCTGTGCAGGCTGCCTTCCCAGAGGGCAGGAGTTTCTCAATGGGACGAATGTTCCAGCACCGCTGGAATTGGCCTCCTCCCAAGTGCACCCCCCCCATAGCCCCCCCAGCTGCCCCGCTCCACTGAGGTCAGGACGCTGCTGGGTACTTGCATCCCCCAGGCTGCTAGGCAGGGCCTCTGTGAGGCTCCAGTGGGCAGCACCTCCAATGGGCGCTCTGCTGGGCAGAGGGGTGGGGGAGAGGAGAGGACTTTGGCTCCATGGCGCAGCTGACCCTGGCCGTGCATGGGGACATGCTGGTCCGTGGGGGCCATGCCCTCTCCTGCCCCCCCGCGTGGCCTCTCTCTGCCCTGCCAGTGGCCATCCATTCCAGAAGGTGCGGAAAGGGCAAGAGGTGGCGGAGAAGCCCGTCTGCTTCATGGGGCAGGAGTGGCCGTGGAAGCGAGTTGTGGGTACTTGCAAACCTCCCTTTTCTCCCGGATACAACAGGGAATGGTCAAGTCCGCATTGGCTGTTCCCGCAGCGCAGGTGCTGCCGCAGCGCGGGGCCGGGAACGTGGGCACGGGGTGGACTTCCCAGCCTCCAGCTTCTCCTGGATCCACAGAGGCCCTTGGCCCCGCTGGTGGGCCCTGGTTTGGAGGCTTAAGCTCGGCCTGCCCTGGGCCCGCTCCTGGCTCCTCACCACCGTTTCCTGACTCTGGGGCTTGGGCTCTTGCCCCCTGAGTTTAACTAATTAATTAATATTAATTCATATTCCCTGACCATGTCTGGGGGTCAGGCGTTTCCCAGGTGGGTCTCGAAGCTGTTTATTAAACCCCCACTTCCTGGCTGGGGCCCTGCCCCATCTGGGGGGCCGGCCAGGCCCTGCACCCGCAGAAGGGTCCCCTTTGCAGGTCAGCGCCAGCCGAGGGTGCTGAGGTTGGCCACGCCGTCCACTGGGATCTGCGTTTCCTGCCCTCCCTTCTTCCTCCCCCCACCCAGTGGCCAGCTCTAAACTGGGTGGGTCCCCCCAGGCCACCAGCCTCCCACCCGGGAGCCAGGCGTGCTTCTGCTGAGCTGGGGCAGAGCCAGCCTGCAGAAGCCCACCTGCCGGGGGGCTCTAGATGGCCGTGGCCTCGCCGAGAGCGTCTGTGGCTTCTCTCCACCTTTGCCTTGCGCCCCTCCCCGGCAGCTCACTGTCTCTGAGCCCTTGGGCTTGCACCAACTCTCACCTGGAACACGGCATCAGCCTCCCAGCGGGTCTCCCTGCCTCCCTATTTCTTCTTACTCCAATGGATCCTACGGATGAATCTTCTTAAATGCAACTCTGATTACATTCCCTGGGTTAAAATGCTTTATGACCCTCGAGTGCCTACCAGGGAAGTCCAAGTTCTAGTACTCAAGGAGTCAACAGCAGAACCTTTACCTCTTTCCTACCCGCCCCCCACCTGGCATGGCTCCTTCTTGGGGTCCCTTGAGCTCTGCCACTCTCTGCGTATCCTCTTTCCTGAGTCCTTTGGCTCGCACTGTTCTCTTTGCCCAAATGCCCTTTGCCTGGATATCTTGAGGACAGTCTAAGAAAGATCTTGTCAAACTTGAAGCACACACATCCGAGTTGGCCCTGTGTGCCCCTGGCCCGCCAGAGCTTCGTGCAACCCATTCTAGACCTGTGTGAGAATTGCCCCACATCTCGGTGATGCAAAACCAGACAAACAACTGCTCTCAAGAGAGACTTCCAAGCCCACTTGGGAATCAATTAGAAATTTGGAGAAAACGTCTTCTTTTCCACATTTGATCCGTCCCTTTTGCTTTCAGCTCGGGAAGACTCACTGCCATACTCAAGGGACCTTTCTCCTTTGCCTGGCAAATAAATAATAAATTATGATATGAATAATAAATTCATTGTCTATCAGTTTAGACTATATGCAACTGTCTCTGTTCCATGGCATGACCACTTAGATGTCCTCCTGATTGCCCAGCCAAGAGTAGGCCTCGTTTCTTTTGAACTCCTTCAGCATTTTGTCTGTTCTCTGAGCGCTCTCCCTTATCTTCCTTTATTCTCTCATTCGTCCATCCATTCATTCACTTCTTAACAAATATCTGGGCATCGTTATTCTATCAGGCCCTGTATTGGCTGTGGGTTATGGTTGTAAACAAAACAGACAAATAGAGGCC
Organism: Dasypus novemcinctus; assembly: GCF_030445035.2. NCBI lineage: Eukaryota > Metazoa > Chordata > Mammalia > Cingulata > Dasypodidae > Dasypus > Dasypus novemcinctus. The sequence goes on from NC_080701.1 coordinate 11,889,222, forward strand.
AAAGTCCCTGTCCTCATGAAGCTTACATCATCTACAGGGAGAGGCACAATAAACAACATGGTATAGTAACATGCACACCACGCTAGCTGATGGTAAGTAATGGAGGAGAATAAAGCAGGGGTGGGGAGAGTGGGAGGATGGTTAGAATTACAAATAGGAAAGGCCTGTAAACTTGATCTAAACCAATTTGCATATGCATGGTTCCAAGTTTCTTTTTGGTGGATAATGGGCACCTCGAAGAAGTTTGAGGTAGGTAGGTAAGAGTCAGCCACTTCCCATGACTTTGCTACCAGGGAATAATCAAAGCACAGCTCAGCCTACATTGGCTCCACTCATGGGGAAACTTAAGAAACAAATAAATATTATCCAAGCTGACACCAACTAGTTCACAGAACTGGTCTAAATTCCCAATGGTGTGGCCCCAGCTCGAGGCCACGGAGTTGCTTTCTGTTGCTGGCAACCCGAAAACCCTAAGTGATAGTAAAGCTAGTCTGCATTGTGCCTGGACCTGACCTTGCAGAGACAGAGGCTGACTCCGAGCCAGGCAGGCCTCCACGGTCCAGCTGCACGAGCGACTCGGCCGCACGGCCATGCCTTTGGAACAGCTGGCCTGCCCCCACCCTTCTGCGGGGTGGCTGATGCTGCAGTTAAGGAAATTCCTTCGAGTTTTGGACTGCAGTTGCCCTAAAGTGCTCTTTACCTTGCCCGCAGAGTGTCCCCAGGTTTCAGCCTGGCTCCCCATCCCTGGTCCCTTCCCAGACCTGGCGGTAAGTTTGCCTCTCCCTCCCTGCCTTCCTTCTCCCTCCCGGGCCAACCTACCCAAGAGCTGGGAGCTAGGAAGCGCTAGGAGAGAAAGAGAGGGCTCTGCAGGGCATCAGGAAGCTGCAGGGTGGGTAGGAAAGAACCAGGTCTTTGGAGTCGTTCCAGGCTAATGGCTGCAGCTCTGCCACTTGCAGGGCCATGGCCAACTTTTGCTCACGGGTCCATCTCCGGGGCTAGCTCTGAGTAAGTGCTCAATGAGTGGTAGTGATCAAATGAGCCCACTCTTAAAGGAGGGCAGGCTATGTGGGTGGAAGTCCTCCCCACTTCCTCCTATGAATTCCCATAGCACCTTACTGTTGTCCCTCCCTGGCTGCACTCATCACTTTAGTTTTGTCATATGCTGGGCAAGGGCTCTCCTTCAAAGAGTTCAAGACCCCATGACAAGGGATGTTTTAAGGGGGTTGAAGTTCAAGATGGGAAGTCGGACTAAATGAACTATCAGATTCCTTCTAACCAGGGATTTAATTATTCCATAGCTATATTTTTGCTTTTTAACTTAAAAAACCCAAATATATGTAATTTCTACCTGTCAAATCTTAACTTTTTGCTGAGTTAGCTCTAAGTACAAATGAGCTGTGTCAAATTTGTTTTATAAGGGTTTATTGAGGTATAGTTTACATATAATAAAAGGCACACATTTAAAGTGTGCTGTCTGGTAAGTTTTGACAAATGCGTACATCTGCTAAGCACCACCCTGGAGAAGATACAGCCTGTAACTCATCTTTCCTTTCCCGTCGGTCGTCCCTGCCAGACGCAGCTGCTGTACTGTTTGCTCTTACCATAGATGAGTTTTGCCTGTTCTAGAACCTTTACCTAAGTAGGATCAGCGTGAATGCTTTCGTGTCTGCCTTCTTTTGCTCATCATGATGTTTTTTTGGATTCTTCCATCTTGTTGTATCAGTGGTTCATTTTCTATTTCTGAATAATATCCCATTGATTGAATATACCATAGTTTATCCAGTCACCTGATACTCAACCTTTGGATAGTGTATTTACCCAAGAGAAATGAAAGCATATGTCAAGAACTGTACGAGTATATTCATAGTGGCATTTGTCATAATGGTGCCAACCCAAATGGGTATTCTTTTATTATTATTTTAACTTCATTTAGAACATTTAATCATTGAAAATATAAACAATTATTAAAAAAGAAAAAGAAAACAGTTGAATAAAAACATCCATTTCTCAATTAAGCGTACTGGATACCTGTAATTTTTTTTTTAAAGATTTATTATTTTTTAAATCCCACTCCCCCTCCCCCATTGTCTGCTCTCTGTGTCCATTTGCTGTGTGTTCCTCTGTGTCTCCTTGCATTCTCAGCAGTACCGGGAATCTGTGTCTCTTTTTGTTGTGTCATCTTGCTGCACCAGCTCTCCATGTGTGCAGTGCCACCCCTGGGTGGGCTGTGCTTTTTTCGCATGGGGCGGCTCTCCATGCGGGGTGCACTCCTTGTGCGTGGGGCTCCCCTATGCGGGGGACACCCCTGTGTGGCAGGGCACTCCTTGTGCGCATCAGCACTGCGCGTGGGTCAGCTCACCACACAGGTCAGGAGGCCCGGGGTTTGAACCCTGGGCCTCCCATGTGGTAGGCGGATGCTCTATCAGTTGAGCCACATCTGCTTCCCTGTAAATGTTTTTTGAATCATACAATATGCTACACAAATATATTTGGTTCATAGCAACACAATCATACAGTGTATTCTATTTTTATGTGAATAAATATAGGCAATGAGGACAGGCTGCCGCCCTGATTCCTCTCGGGACCCTCCCGTGGCTGGAATTTGGGTGGTGAATGGATAGAAGGTCAGCAAGAGGAGGGCGCAGAATTCTCCACACCTGGTAAGGGTAAGGACCAGCCCTGGTAGCTCTCCAGGTGGCAGGCAGAGTATTAGGAAAATACGAGTGTCAGTTCACACCGTCCCCTGGGAGCTAAGCCTGGGGCTTAGCTCTGGTCAGTGCTCAGGACATAGTATATGTGTTGAAAGGACGAACAAGGGAGTGAATGGGAAGAAGCAAGCAGGCTGGACCGGTGTTGCCATGACTGGAGCCTCTTGCTTCTGGGCTGTTCTTGCATTTGGATTGTTCTTGCTTCCTGGAAAGACAGACCTTCCAGGGTGTGGGGCCGTGGGAATGGCACCAGACAGGGAGGTAGGTGAGCCACCTGGCGGCCTTACCTGGCCCAGGGGAGGGCTCTGCAGGTAAGGGCAGGCCGTGATTGTCTCCTCTGGATCCTTTTTCCTGTCCCCAAAAACCCTGCATCTTAATCTGGACACTGGTAGACAAAGATGCCTCCTATGTAGGATTGGGAAGTTCACCCGGAGAGCCCCAGAGAAGCCCCTCGCAAGTCCAGGGCCCGGCGAGCCCCAGAGAAGCCCCCCGCAAGTCCAGGGCTGGTCGCCTCGCGCTCTGCCTTTGGCTCCTGCTCTCCGATCTTAAGCAGCAAACAAAGAGCCTGGCTGATAGATTTTTGCTCACCCCGGCCAAGAGCCCCGACTGCTCTGCTCGTCAGGAAACCAGACACTTGGCTTTGGAAGGAAAACTGATTTTACAACGGAGCGAAAATGTGGCCTCGCCTCAGGATGTCGGACACAGGAATAAATACATTTCCTTAAATGACAAGCCTTACGAGATTTAAATCCTTCCGAGCAGGAACTAAAAGTTTCGAGAGAAATGTGGACTGAAGCAGGTGTCCCGGGCACTCTGACTCCCTGCGGCTCTGTCGTGGAAGCCTTAGCAAGTAAAGATCTCGGGGTTCAAATATACTGGTGCCCTTGGCCTGAAGCCCACAGACAAGTTCATTTCTAGTAAGAGGCCCTGGGAAAAGGACGCCAGGCTGGGATTCCCAGTCCCCCGTTTTTCGGGCTCTGCCTCTGGGTGTTCGTGGAGCCTCAGGCAAGCCCGGTTCCTCATCTGAGCAATGAGGGTGCTGGGTGGTGGGGTCTCTAAGACCCCTCCCAGCGCCGAAGCCTGTGCTTCTGCACATCTGGAGCTCTCCATCCGGTCAGCGCAGCTTTCAGGGCCGAGGTCTGCCGCGGGCCCTCCCACCCAGCTCCTGCGTTTTGAAGACTAAGATGAATGTTCCACTCGAGGAGCATTCCCGTGGAGGCCGATTTCCCGCCCACGACGTTTTCTTGTTTTACGTCCAATTCGGAAACGCTTTCAGTCAACACGTCAGCGCAGGGGAAGGAAAATCAGGGAGCTTTTCTGGTTTCCATCCTTGTTGATAATACAAACAAGTCCCCGTCGCCTTCGGAGGAGAGGGGAAGGGGACGTTCTCATCCTTCCGGATCTAAAAATAAGGACTTGTGCGGGACCTGGAGGAGCTGAGCTGCTGGAGCAGCAGCCCAGGCGCGGGCAGGGGGCGGCCCCCGCTGGCCCAGGGGCAGCAGAGCCCCTCTGAAATCAAGACGACCCCTTGACGAAGAACTCGAGCTGCTGTGTCCGTGGGCCCTGTACTGAGTCTCACTTTATTTTTTTCCCCCATTGTATTATGTTGTGTTCTTTTTTTGGTCTTTATTTATATTTTTAATATTACATTAAAAAAATATGAGGTCCCCATATACCCCCCACCCCCTTCACCCCACTCCTCCCCCCATAGCAACAACCTCCTCCATCATCATGAGACATTCATTGCATTTGGTGAATACATCTCTGAGCACCGCTGCACCTCATGGTCAGTGGTCCACATCATTGCCCACACTCTCCCACGTTCCATCGAGTGGGCCATGGCAGGACATACAATGTCCAGTAACTGTCCCTGCAGCACCACCCAGGACAACTGCAAGTCCTGAAAACGCCTCCATATCATATCTCTTCCTCCCATTCCCCACACCCAGCAGCCACCATGGCCACTTTCTCCATACCAATGCCACATTTTCTTCGATTACTAATCACAATAGTGCATGAACAGAATATCAGCAAGTCCACTCTAATCCGTATTCTATTCCTCCATCCTGTGGACCTTGGAATGGTTGTGTCCACTCCACATCTATCAACTTGGACCAGCAGAATATCTCAGTCTACATATAATACCAGGAGTTAAAAATGCTTTTTGACCTGAATCAAGGGGGAAATGGAAAGGACAAATGAGTTAATATGGCTATGAGTCTCCAAAAAGAGCCGGGAGGTTATCAGAGGGGTTGCCCTTATGCACACCTCAGCAGAGTTCCAGAGACAGATAAAGTAGATACAACCCCAGGTATTGGTTCTTCTGAGGGCTACAGGGACCCACAGGTTCTATGGTCATGGCAGATGGAGTTCAGTGCCATGTCAGTTGGTCCTACTTTGGAGTGTGTTTTCTCTGTGATGGAGCTGGACTCAGATGTGATCTTTGTCCACAAGCATCTCCTATTACTTTTACCAGAACTGTAGTTGGTGCTGGGGTTTAATATATACCCAGGTGACCTGAATCTCTGGACTGACCATGTGATAGCCAGGCCCTGAGCCTCAACAGACTTCAGCTCCTACTCTCTGGTTTATTGGACTTACCCCACTCAGCTAACATGCAGGTGAAGGTGGTCAACCACCACACCAGGGAGCCAAGAGTACCTACAACTGAAAGCAGGAGGATGGCATCCATCATCCACGTGGAATCTAAGGCCCGTCTTGTTATAGATGAGTCTCATTTTAGAGATCCCAAGCCGGACTTTCAGGGGGCGTCGTTGGTTCCCTGTGAGAATTTAAAGTGGTTTTCATACTCTGCCTGACCTTTAGAGAACTCAGGACAGGAGCAAATTCCCAGGATTCCCTGCAAGACGCTGAAGATTGAAGACAGTTGAGCCAGGCAAGGATGTCTTCCTCCTTGTTGCGTGGAGGCCTGCTGGCCTCCAACGTCTCTCTTTGTTCACTTTGACCTTGGTCTCCAGGCCCTGCCGTCCTTTTCAGAGACAGCAGGTGCCTGGCTTCGGAGAGGGTGGGCCTGGCCCCCAGTTGCGGCTTTGCCTCTCAACAGTTGGCAGAGATGGGCCGGGGGCCAGAGAGGGAGGGTCCTTCGCCAGCCCCGAGCTCCCCATCGTGGGTGAAGATGAAAGCAAGCCTGCCACTCAGGTCTGCCAAGCGCCCACGCGTTCGTCAGCAAAGCTGGCACCAGTCGTCACGGCCTGTCCACCCAGCCTGTCTGGTAGAACTCCGACAAGCGCTGTGCCCGGAAGGCTTGCGTGGCCACGCAGGCGGTGCCGGGCGGAAGGCCACAGGGACCTGGAGACATCGGCGACTCCCGTGCCATTGGGCAGTTTGGCTTGCTCACTTTGTTAAGCTCCTTTTTGCAGAGGTGCTGGCGTTGGTGGGTTATTTCGAACCAACAACTTGTTTTGAAAATCCCTTATTCGTTCAGTGATTTCTAATCTTCCTCCCACTGATCAGCAAAGCTTTCAGTGGGGGTTTCCACACTGTAATTGGGACGCTCACTAGCTGCCATGGAGGGGATGGTGCCTGGATCTGTGCCTGAATGCCCACTAACGGGGATGAGAGGCAGCTTGTCCAGGTAGCACATTGTTTTCTTGAGCTATTTGAAGACTAAATGGCCACATGGAGGACGTGGCAGTGACCTAGGGCAGATCGCCTAAGGCCTCTGGTCCAGGCTCCTCGTCTCTAAAGTGGTAGTCATCACATGCTCTCAGGGTGTGTCGTTAGGGTTGGAGGAGAAACTGTATCTAAAATAAGAGGGTTTTAAAACGGCCTGTGTGTGTGTGCAGGGACTGGCGCATAGAGCTTCTAACCCTAACCCTCGCCTGCTCCCAGTGTCCTCTTGCTCTCCAGAGAACCAAAAAGGAGACACTTGACAGGGTGGAAAAGAAAGCAGGGACCCTGGTGGAGGCGGCTGTGGACATCAGGAGACAAGGGAGGGACATCCAAGCCACACTCTCGCCCTTCCTTCAGAAATGTTCCCTTATAGAAAATAATATAAAAAGGGAAATTCGGCAAAAGAGACCTAGCTTGCCCCTTTTTTCCCTCAAAGAAATTTTCTGCGGAGTTTTTCATCCAATATCCCGGATGCCTGTTATCTTTGACCTTGAAAGGACACCACTCCCTGTGAAAGGACTTTTTCAATGAGACAGAAAGAGGGTTTAGAGGCCTCCAAGCACCTTCCGGGAGAAGAGGGCACACCTTCATCGCGGAAAGAGCCACCTGGCCACGGGGCCTCATGGACTGAAACTGGGGGTGGCCTGGCCACAGAGGGGTGGTCCGAGCTGGCAGCCCCTCGTTGTACGTAGCAGGTGACTGACGCTCATACGGTGAAATAAACAAAGAGCTCGCCGTCCACTTCAAGCAGTGGGAGCTGGAGGTAAGGACTGGAACCTGGAACTTTGGAATTATCCTAACCTCTTTTGGAATCTTGTTCACTGGCCTTTGGGCCAGCCATGAGCTGCACCCCACCGTCAGAGGCACAAGGTAGAAATCCAAAAATTTCAAGAAAGACCAGATATGTCTTGAGTGTGAATGCTTCAGTGGGGTATTAAGCACAGTTCGAGGGAAACGGATGAGACTCAAGCAACTGAGCTGCCGCCTACCACATGGGCGCGCCCTGATTCGGTTCCGAGTGCCTCCTGTAAGAGACAGTGAGTTGGCGCGCCGGGCAGGTGTGGCAAGCTGACGCAACAAGAGACATAAGAAGAAAAGTATAATGAGAGACACAACAAAGCAGGAAACAGAGGAGGCTCAAGCGATTAGGCACCTCACTCCCACATCGGTGGTCCTGGGTTTGGTTCCCGGTGCCTCCTAAAGAAACAAGGAAGACGAGCAGACACAGCAAGTGCAAACAATGAGGTGGTGGGGAGAGATAAATAAATACAATCAATCTTTTTTTTTTAAAGATTTATTTTTTATTTATTTCTCTCCCCACCCCATTGTCTGCTCTCTGTGTCCACTTGCTGAGTGTTCTTCTGTGTCCGCTTATGTTCTTGTCAGTGGCACCGGGAATCTGTGTCTCTTTTTGTTGTGTCATCTTGCTGCATCAGCTCTCCATGTGTGTGGCGCCACTCTGGGTTGGCTGCGCTTTTTTCGCACGGGGCAGCTCTCCTTACGGGGTACACTCCTTGCATATGGGATTCCCCTACATGGGGACACCTCCACGTGGCACCGCACTCCTTGTGCGCATCAGCACTGCGCGTGGGCCAGCTCATCACACGGGCCAGGAGGCCCTGGGTTTGAACCCTGGACCTCCCATGTGGTAGGCGGACGCTCTATCAGTTGAGCCACGTCTGCTCCCCCCTGGGTGGTTCTTTAGCTCACATTTCTACTCTGTCAAATGATGACATGAAATGTTTGACACAGACACACTCACAAAGATATGCAACAGTTTTCTGCCCCCTCGTTCCCTGTGTCCTCTCATTGCCATAGGTTTGTGGACTTGAGATGTACCAGGCCTTGAGGGTTTGGGTCCCTTCGCCTGAACGAAACACACCTTGGCCCATCCCGGGACCCTGGGGTGCAGCTCTCAGCTCCAGCTTTGCTCCTGTTTTCCTTTTCCCTCTGTGCCTTGCTTGCCCCCAATCTTTCAGCCCTCACCCAGCCTCCTCTTTTCCTCCGAAAGATGAAAGGTTTTATCTTTCCGAGGAAAAGATCTTTGCCTGCCCTAGTTATTTGCAGGAGGAAATAGAAACCCTAGCAGGCCCCACCCAGGAGAGCCTTCATTTAAGGAGCCTGGGTGCCTGGGAGAAGGGAGGGCCGGAAAGCTGAGGTCCTCGGAAAACGTCTCGAGACAGCGTTTTCTCTTTTTCTGTTTATTTTAACTCAAATAAAGCTAAAACTGGAGGCTATCTTCAGAGTCTCTTTTATGCCTTTGCAAGGCCTGAGCTCATTCCCAGGGTGCAACGATCAGTCTTGCAAATTCAGATTAGTGTAAGGGTGTGGGGGGTCTGTTTTATTTTTCCTTACAAGGAGTTTCCTTGACTCATTTGCTATTTTATTTTCCTCTTGAGAAGTGACCAAAACCACGAATCCTCAGGCCTGCTCCATAAAACCGCTGGGGACAGAAGCGGAGTCCTCGGCGCTGCTTTCCTCGCGGGCGTCGGGAGGCGGCAGCGAGAGCGGGAGGGACGGGCGCGGGCCACCGAGGCAGCCGGGTGGCAGCAGTGTGTGCTCTGGAGCACAGAGGGCCGTGCTTTCGTGGGCGCCGCTGCCTGGTGCCCTCATATATGCCCAGACACGGTGTGCGTGCGTGAGCGCGCGCGAGAGCAAACGACCAGTATATGTTCATTATAAAAAGCTCAGGCATGAAAGACACAGATAAATCTTACCATCATTTCAGTGTGCATTCTTCCCATCCTTTTATTCAAAATAAAATGTAGCTATGTGATTTACCAAAAACGAAATCTCACATGTGTCTATTATTTAAACCAAAACATGGTATCATACTATAATCGTCATTTAATAACTTGCTTTTTAAACTTACCATATTGTAAACGTCCAACCATATCACTACGTAGGCTCACAGTGTGGTTTTAAAATGGCGCTGCCAGTGCTCAGAGATGTGTTCACCAAGTGCCATGAATGTCCATGATGATGGAGGAGGTTGTTGTTATGGGAGGAGTGGGGTGAGGGGGGTGGGGGAGTATATGGGGACCTCATATTTTTTAAATGTAACATTAAAAATAAATAAAGACAAAGAAATTTAAAAAAATAATAAAATAAAACAAAATGGTGCTGTAGCAGTTTGATAGGGTTATGAATTCCAAAAATAGATATCGGATTATGTTTGTGATCTGGTCTGTACCTGAACATGATTGAGTTATGATTAGGGCTTTGATTGGGCCACGTCATTAGGGCATTGGTAAAAGGCCTGGCAAAGGACAGAGTAGAGGGTTTTTGATGTTTGAGTTTGATGCTGAAGCCTTAAGCTGGAGCCCTGGGACGTAAGCTCACAGAGGAAAGAGAAGCCAGCCCCAGGAAGAGAGGAACCCTGAGTCCAGGAAGAAGCAAGCCCTGGGAAGGGAGGAACCCAGGAAGCCTGAACCCTTGCAGACGTCGGCAGCCATCTTGCTCCAACACGTGGAAATAGACTTTGGTGAGGGAAGTAACTTGTGCTTTATGGCTTGGAATCTGTAAGCTCCTACCCCAAAGAAATACCCTTTATAAACGCCAACCAGTTTCTGGTATTTTGCATCAGCACCCCTTTGGCTGGCTAATATAGGTGCTGTGGCATTCCGTTTAATGGATAAACAGTAATTTGTTTAACGCGTGTCCTCCTGATAAGTAGGGCTTTTTGCAGTTTTGCTGTTGTGCTAAGATGCATCTTTCCACACCTCTACCTTTAAGCATCTGTCCAGCTGTTTCTTAGAACAAGTTCCAGGGTGGAACAGCAGAGTGTCCCTGTGTTCTCAGGGTCCCCCTTCCACCTCACCCTCACCCCACTTGCTTTCACAAAGTTCACCTCTTTCAGGTCTCTTCGTGTTGTGTTTATTTCCCAAGTAATTTGGGGACCTCCGAAGCTGTGTGTCGAGTCTGAGGAGGAAGAGAAGCAGAGTCCTGGATACATGGTCCATCTGCCTTCTCCCTGGGCCCACTTCAGCCCCTGGGCGAGCCCCCCTGCAGGCGGCCGTCCAGCCAGGCCCAGGCCCGGGGGGGGGCGGCTGCACGGTCAGGGGGGCCTCCTCTCCCCGATTGCCCCCTCCTCTCTTGGCGCACATGTTGCCTCCCAGGATCCCGAATGTGTCAGCATCCACGGGGCTGTGTGATCTGAAGTTCTTGCCTCCAATCCCAGGCGTGAAGAGGCGCCCAGTACGGATCTGCCGTTTTCATTTCCCGGTTGGGACGATGCCCGCGTGAGACGTTCGGCCTCCTCGGCCGTTCTGGTCGTAGGGTTCTGTCCACCCCCGAAAACCTGCTGGGCCTAGGACGGGTCTGTGGGGCAGGGCATGGGAGCAGGGGGAGCCGGAAGTGCCAGGCACTTTGGGGACCAGGGGAAGATTCGCCAGCGAGACCCGTTTCCTTCTCATTCCTTTTCCTCCAGTCCCTCCCTTCCCTCTACCTGCCCAGGGGATCAAGAGTGGGTGAGCTCAGGAGAAAAAAGCTTTTCAAGTCAAGTCGCTCGGGGGCCCCAGTGAATGGGTGCAAGTGGAGTTGGGCCTTGGCGGTGGAGAGACGTGGTTTGGAGACTGTCCTTGGGAGGCTGGTGAAACTCTACACGTTGAATAAATGGAGAACTCTGGAGCCCCAACCTTCTTATAAAATACAGCACACTTGGGGTTCAGTTGATTCGGTTTACCGCCTGCGATGACTAATGAGACTAAATGGGAGAACATTTACAAAGTGCCTCAAAAATAAGTTGGACGTCAAGGACGTCAAATAGGATTTCAGGCCATCGGACTTCTTTGCTCTTATCAACATGGATAACTGGAAAATTGACTCTCCGAGTGCGGGCAGTCCCTGGAAAAAGGACTTCTCGAGGCGTAGACCAGGCACCCAGCTCTCTTGGGAGCTCAGGAGGACAGTGTCCAAGCCTTGGTCACTTTATTTGGAACCAAACTGTTGTTTTAAACGTTCCACTTCTTCCAATTTCTCGTTTATATTTTTCCCTTTAAAATCACCCAGTTTTCCTCCCCATTGGTCTGGGAGCCTAAGGTTGTGGAGAGCCTGAGGGCTGGGAAGCCACATGGGGTTGACTCTGGCTGTCCCCACTTAGATGGAGAAGGTGAAGTGCAAAAAATTAGGTCCCTGGTACCCTGGTAAACTTCATTCCTGATTTTTTCTGGGAGAGCGGGCCTTTGAGGGTAAAACCAGCCGATTTCCTTATCTTCTCCCCAGCCTGCAGACAGCTGAGCCTCGCCACTCGGCCCCGAGCAGGGAGAATTCATAACATGTCAGGGTGGCAGCGTTGCACGTTCCACATGTGGTGGACAGATGGCAGCGGGAGGCGCGGCTAAAACCCGTCACTCACTCGGGCCAGAGGCTCCCGTTTGGTAAACTCTTCATCCGGCATCACCTCGGTTTGCTGAAACAAATGGTTTCTGCTGCGCGGGTCTCTGCGGCTGGCCTGTCTCCTGGGGGACTCCGGGTGAGAGCAGCTGTCCACACCACCGGCCCGTCGTGTCAGCTGCGCAGCCGTCGGGGCAGCTGAGGTGGGGCTGGCGGCCACCTGCGCGTCTGGTGTCGGGGTGGAACGAGGCCGAGGGGGCAGGGGGCAGGGGTGTGGCGCGGGGAGTGAGGCTCCACGTTGGTCTTTGGACCCCAAGCGTGAAGGTGGCCTTCGTGGAGTAAACCCATGTGAATAAAAACCCGAGTGAGAAACGGGGCCCACCTTGCTGCCCGAGGCTCATAAGCTCACCTGAGACCCAGAAGAGATGACCAGAGAGATGCGAAACCTTTCTGCTTTGAGACAACATCGTGTGGGCTTGACGCTAAAGGCTTCTGGGGGCTCAGCTGGGTTTTGCCTGAAGGTTTCTGCAGGCCACCCGCTCTCAGCTGGAATGCGAGCTGGAGGCTGTTTGGTTTTTTTTTTAAGAGTTATTTTTTATTTATTTCACTCCCCTTCCCTGCCGTTCCCCTCCGCCCCCCCCCCCTCCAGTTGTCTGCTCTCTGTGTCCATTCTCTGTGTGTTCTTCTGTGTCCGCTTGTATTCTTGTCAGCGGCACCGGGAATCTGTGTCTCGTTCAGTTGCATCATCTTGCTGCATCAGCTCTCCTTGTGTGCAGCGCCATTCCTGGGCAGGCTGCACTTTTTTCATGCCAGACGGCTCTCCTTATGGGGCGCACTCCTGGTGCGTGGGGCTCCCCTATGCGGGGGACACCCCTGCATGGCACGGCACTCCTTGCGCACATCAGTACTGCGCATGGGCCAGCTCATCACATGGGTCAGGAGGCCCTGGGTTTGAACCCTGGACCTCCCATGCGGTAGGCGGACGCTCTATCCATTGGGCCAAATCCGCTTCCTGTTTGGTTTTCATACCCCTTCTCCTTGGGGAAGGATGTGCGGCAGATGTGGTCCTCCTAGAATGCTGGCTCTCCTTTCTAGGCCTTGGGGAATGGGGTTGTGGCCCTCTCCCCCCTCATCTGACCCTCTTGAGAACCCCAAGGGAAGTGGGTCTACCAAAGACTGGTTTTATTTTGTCAGGTATTGGACTAGAAGCCTCAGAGCCTGTTTCACAAGGCCCTGATCTCTTTTATAACACTCAAATTAAGAAGTCTTCCTTCTTAAGTCCGCATTTTATACCTGGAAGGCTTTGAAGGTTTCCCTGTCCTTGACACCCACAAAGGCAGCTTTGCGGGCCTTTTGGAATTGGTTTAGCTATCTGTGCCAGGTCTCCTGTTAAGTGACCTACAAGGAAACAGGATTTAACAAATACGAGGAAAGTGTTTGGCAAAGCATTTGCCAGATGGCTCCTCTCTGCTTGTCATATTAGCTGGGTTTTGTGACTTATGAGTAAATTTCCTTGCACAATTCCCACCGGAGCTACAGAGTTAGCAAGCATGTGTCAGAGGGGTATCTAAATAAATCCTCGGCAGAGGAGCGTTTTCAATCCTAAAACTTCTTAGAGACTTTAATCACATGAAGCCTCCCAGGTCTCTCAAGGAGAGCATTTATGAAATAACCTTCAAAGCGTGTGCGGCAGGTGGGACTGTCTTTCCACCGTAAAACTGAATGGAACCCAGATCGAACACAACTTGCGGTTAAATCTGTCCCCCGGAGTCAGGCGTACCAAAATAGTACACATGACCCTGGCTTTTCTCAGGCTGTGTGGATACAACCAGGAAGAGGAAAATGCCAGAAGTTTCTCAAGGCAAACTATTTTCTTCATTTTCCATGTAGAAAAGTTGGGAATGGCTTTTCAACCCCTTCATGGCAAATAGGCTTTAATAAGTACTACTGTCTGATGAAAATGAGTAAGACGCACTTCCACTTCAGGGTCTCCCACACAGGAGAATACGGATTTTAGGCTCGATTTTCCCAGTCTGAGATTATTGAGTATTCAGTAAAAGGTGTTGTCCTTTTTACCCTTGGAGGCCCTTGATAACCACGGTTTGTGTGCCTGCAGGTGGGGTGGGGCAGGGGAAAAACAGAGAGGAGTGTATTTAGTAGGAATTCTTCATAGATGGCTCTTAAGGTCCCACTATTGACCATGATTCTGTTAAAACTGCAGTAGTTGGGGATAGCAAACGTCCTTTCTTAGTCCAGTTGGGTAGACTAATAGTGGCTAAATGCTTGAGTTTTAAAAAAAAATGTAGCAAGAGTATTAAACTTGGAAGTCAGAGACCTGGGTTCTCTCTGGTTCCAGCTCAGCCGGTGATTTCATTTGTGGCTTAAACACTCTGAACCTTCCTGTTGTTTGTTTGTTTTCATGTACGGAGTGGAGAAGGGGAAGGGTTAGATTGGATGACTTTAAAGTTTCCTTCTACTCTGGCTATGAAACTAATTCTATTTTCCTTTTCGTTCCCCTGGGTTGTATATCCTCCACCCTGACCTCCTTTCTCAGGTGACTGGGTAGGTGGTGGCATAAATCAACTTAAAACATTCTTATTCTTAAAATTAACATCCTAGTAGCCCACAGGTGAAAAAGGATCAAAGTTTATCTCTGCCAGGGATTATTTATACAAATTTTGAGGCTGTCACAAGGTCACTGACTGAATAGACCTTCAAAACCCTCCCTATTTTGCCGCTGCTGTACCAATTGTGAATATGAGCTTGTATTCCTACGCAGTCTTCTCAGGGGCAAGGCCATTCCTGTGGCCCCCTCACCATCTTAGCACGTGGCCTTCTTTCAGCCTCGGACCTCTCCCTTTAGGACTTCCCGTGGCAGCCGAATGCCCCCTCACCCTTTGAAGAGGACCCTCTCCCTCCCCATCATATTATTACATGTAGCAGTTTGATATGAATTCCAAAAACAGATAAATGGATTATGTTTGTGAACTGGTCTGGGCATATTAGATTGTACCGGATTCAGAAGTTTCACTTTTACTTGATTAAATGATGATTAAGGCTTTGATTGGGCTACGTGAGTAGGATGTTGAGTCCCTGCCCTCTTAGGACTCACAGGAAAAATGACAAGGCACAGGAGTTAGTTGGAGTTTTAATGCTGGAGCCCTGGGGAAGTAAATACACAGAGAAGCAGATACCATAGACGCGGCAGAGGCCCTGGGAAGAGAGATCAGCCGTTCACGGGATAGCCTACAGCTGACCTCTGTGGAGAGGCCAGAGCTGCTGACCTGGAGAGGAATGAGCCCCTGGAAAGAGACGAGACTTTTCCCAGCCTACAGCTGAGATTGGAAGAAGCTGGGACCACGGAGCCTTAAGAGGAAGGGGGAGGCTGGACCTGGCAGACGTCGGCAGCCATCTTGCTCCAGCACAGTCAACAGACTTTGGTGAGGAAGTAACTTACGCGTTACAGCCTTGTGACTATAAGCTTCTACCCCAGATCAATACCCTTTAGAAAATCCAACAGATTTCTAGTACTTTCCATTAGGACCCCTTTGGCTGACTCATGCACCGTGTCGCTCTTTTTATAACCCTTACCGCTATGTGAAATCCTTTCACATTTTCCATTTGTTTGCTTGCTTCTTGCCTCTCCCCATTAGAAGGTGAGATCATGGGAACCCAAACCTTGTCTCCTGCTGTTTTCCCCAAGGCCAAATATAAAGTTCCTAACAGGGACTCCGTCCTTGTTGAAAGAACGAGCAAATCCGCACTCCTCTTTCTCCTTCCGTGTGGCCACCACACCAAGCTTCCTACAGTGCTTCAAGCATGCCACATCCTTGCATACCTCCTCCTGCCCACTCTCTCTGCTTCCTTCCCACCCACCCTTGTGTCCCCTTCCTCCTCTGGGCGGCATTGGTTCATGTCTGCTGCAACTCTCATCACAGTGCCCAGACAATGCCAATCCAAAGGGACCCTGGAGGGCGGGGGGTCACCTTCTGACCTTTGTGCCCCTGATTTAGCAGCCTGTGTGTCTGACCCCTGGTGTCGAGAAGGGTTTACGAATGAATGGTTTCCTCCAAAGGTTTGGGATTATCAGATTCGTGGGTGTGACCCGCCTGGCAGACCCTGCCCTTAGGGAGCTGCTGTGTGTTGCCATCGTTGTGTCTCCGGAGATCACCTGCCTACAGGAGACTCAGTTCTGGGAGTGGAGAGATCCTGGAAGGGTGAATGTGGATCAAGACCATGAGCAGGTGTTGCCACCGCCTTCTGCTGCAGGACACCAGGTGCCCCAAAGGAGAAAATCTCTATTCCGTGGCATTTGGCCTTTCTCACTCAGTTTGTGAAGCCAATTCCCAGTCCACAACCACTTGCCACTTGAAAGCTGTGGAAGAACTGGTAAAACTTTCAAGTACTAGTCATCTGGGTGAGAGATTCTCCTGGGAGCCCGGAGGAAACACCAGAAAAGGAGCGTCAGCCTCACGCACTTCAGATACCATTTGCCAGGATCAGTTTACCAAAACATGGCTGGGAGAAGAGCCTGCCACAAATGTCCAGTGGATAGAGGAAAAAAAAAAAAAAGGCTAATTACTATAGCCTCACTTCTGTTCTTACACAAAGAAAATCAGTCAGATATCACTTTTTAATCTGTTTCTGACTCTCTAGGTGGCTAAATGTGATAAAACCCTCATTAACTGCTAGTGGGCTGTGTAGAGGTTAATAGTTTTAATAGAGTTGTCTTCACAAGGCAAATCCCCCTTCCCACATCAATGCTAATTCTCACTAAGAAAAGCTTTTACTGAAGATTTTTAGAATGCAGTAGAGAGTTCCTAAGAGTAGTGAGAAAAATAACACTGGGAGAACAATATAGCACTCTGTAAATATTTATTGATTGAAGAATAAGGTTTTTTGTTTTTTTTTCTGGTTTGCTAAGAGCTTGGAAAATGTGACGGCTAGTGTTTTAGTTGGGTAAAGGCTGCCAATGTAATACACCAGAAATGGATCGGCTTTTACAATGGGAATTTTTTAGGTCAAAAACTTCCAGTTCTCAGACTGTGAAAATGTCCAAGTCCAGGCACCATCAAGGGAAGTGTATGTAGCTCAACTGATAGAGCATCTGCCTACCATATGGAGGGTTCGGGGTTCGATACCCAGGGCCTCCTGACCTGTGTGGTGAGCTGGCCCATGCACAGCAAGGAATGCCGTGCCATGCTGAGTTGTCCTGCGTAGGGGAGCCCCATGTGCAAGGAGTGCGCCCCGTAAGGAGAGCCACCCAGCACAAAAGAAAGGCCAGCCTGCCCAAGAATGGCACTGCACACACAGAGAGCTGACACAGCAAGATGGTGCAACAAAAAGAGACGCAGTTTCTCAGTGCCGCCAGATAATACAAGTGGACGCAGAAGAACGCACAGCGAATGGACACGGAGAGCAGACAATGGGGGAGAAGGAGAAAGAAATAAATATAAATAAATCTTAAAAAAAAATGGCATCACCAAGAGCTGCTGTCTCACCAAGTTGCAGCTGCGGGAGGTCAGGCACAGGGCGGGCGGTGGCGACTCTGCTGCTCTCTGCCTCCTCCTCCAGGCTTGCTTTCTCCCTGAGCTCAGCTGTGGGAGATCAGCTCCTTTCTTCCCTCTCCATGTCTCTGTGCTCTGCTAATTCCAGCTTCAAGGACCTCTCTCTCTCAGCCTCTCAGGTTTCTCTGTCTCTGCAGCCTTTTTCGTGTGTCTCTGCATGTTTTTCCCATTTATAAAGGACTCCAGTAAGAGGATTAAGACCCACCCTTAGTCATGCCCTACTGAAGTGATCTAATCAAAAGGAAGGTCCCCTAACAGCATCTAATCAAAAGGTCCCATCTCCAATAGATTTACCAGCACAGGAATGGATTAGCCCTAAGGACCTGATCTTCTGGGGTCCACCCAGCTTCCAACTGCCACAGCTAGGACAATAACATTTAAGGAACTAGCCTGGCCTTTTGGGATCAGTTTAAAAGTCTTAAAGTTTTAGGGATTTGTCAAAAGCCCTGACTAATGGAGTAAGATTTCCTAGAGGGTTTGATGCTATGGTTTTAATTTTTCAGATTTATGTTTCTGGTGTAAGGAATACACACAAATACTATCATAAGGTAATGCTCTTCTCCTTTGTGTTATTCTAGGGAATGACCTCTCAGTCGGGTGTGACCCCTCCTTACTCTTAAAGCCTTAAGACTTTTCTAGGTTCTTCTCTTTCCATCTTATATTATAATATTTGCATCTTATTTTCCCAATTTCTTTTAAAGGAAGTACTTGGGATTAAACACGGGACTTCCTACTTGAGAAGCAGATGTTCAACCAACTGAGCTACATCTGCTCCCCTCCCCTGTTAATTTTAAACTCTTTGAGGGCAGGGCTTATAGCTTTCTTATTTCTGTACTCCTACATTACTCAGCATATAGATAGGAGCTCAATATATTGAGCTAAATTCAGAGTTTACTTATATACCCAAGCTCTCCTACCATCAAAAGGAAGGAGGAAAAAAATGAATTCATGAAAGGATGATTTATATGCTCTGGTAAATGCCTTAGTTTCTGGCTTCTAGAACAAATAGCAGACAATGATGGGTTGGCTTAGCAACAGTAAATGTTTGGCTCATGTTTTTGAAGCTAAGAGAAGTCTAAAATCTGGTGTCAGCAAGGTGACACTTTCTCTCTGAACACTGTGGCAGTCTAGGACTGGCTGTCAGGAATCCTTGGGTCCTTGACTTTTTTGTAACATGGCATTGAGCATGGCAATGTCTTCTATTTTCTGCTATAGGTTCCATTGACTTTGTAGTTCTTCTTCTCCCTCCAACTTTCTTCCTGTGACTGTCTCTTTAAGGCTTCCAGTGATAGGATTAAGACACATGCAATTTAGAAGGCCATACCTTAACTAAAACAACAACTCCCAAAGGTCCTATTTACAGTGGGTTTTCACCCACAGGAATGGATTAAGATTAAGAACATATTTTTCTGGGATACAGAATTCAACCTTCCATAGCAATAAGTGTTGTTGTTTTAATAGGGAAATTTGCTTAGAAAAATCAAGAAAAGTGGGAGATTGCATGACGACATCACAATCAGAACAAAAGGAGTTGGATACTTTAGGATTTCTCAATAACCTGTGCTAGATTTGTCAGTCATTATCATCTCTAAAGAGGTATATCTGCCAAGCAGACTTGATCTGGGAACCTTCTTTCATTAAGAGCGATGAAGGACCGACTGATTAATATCCAATGTTCCCCTTCAAGACTGAACATTATGATATTACTCTAATTTTACAGTAGCTTAAAATTCTAAGCTAATAATGTATACAGCAATGTTTACATATTAGATAAGAATTTCCCTGGTGATTTCTAGAAAAGGCCTCAGTTTCATCAGTAAATTTTTTCCCGTGCACATTTCAGGAGGGCTCTTTCATTCATTAGTTTAACAAATACATATTAAACCTCTTTCCTGCCAGGCATGAGCAAAGCAGAAAAGATCCTTGACCTGTTGGAGTTTTCTATTAGTTGGGGTAGGGCAAACAACACTAATAGAGATTCAGCAATAGATCAGTGGTTAAAGAAGAAAATTTCTCCTCTCATATAATAATCCAAGAGAGCTTTCCAACTTGGCAGGCAGCTCTGTTCCACATAAGCTAGCAAGGACCCAGTTTCCCTCCACTGGTTTGCTCCTCCATCACCTAGGGCTTTGTTACTGCTGCATGGGTGGAGCATGGCTGGTGGATGGGCTCCATTGATAGGAGGAGGCAAAAGAATGTGGAGTACCTATGTCCATTCTTCTAGGGCGTGGGCTTAGAAATGGCACACCATTTCCATTGCCATTCTCTTGAGGGAGAACTTAGTCACATGGCACACCTGCAAGGGAGCCTGGGAAATGTTGCCAGAGAGAAGGATAAAATGGATTTTGGTGGACAACTAGCAACTTCAGTTACAGCATTGTAATGGGAGACAGAAGAATTTATTATATGCTTCTCTGTGTACAAACCTGTGCTTGACTCTGTAAGGGACACAAAATAAAATTGACATGGTCTCTCCCTTAAGGAACTTTTAACTTAGCAGAAGAAATACTCCATGTGTGTGAACAGATATAAAACCATAGCATAAGGCAGAACGTTATAAGTGACACGAATGGCACAAGTACACAATTCCCAAGGAATTCAAAGGACAAAGGGTTGTAACATGCTAGGTGTCCTGGTGGGATAGTAATATTCCCATGCTCTCTCTGTAATACTAACTCTTCTTTGCTGGTGTTTATACCTCACAACATCTTCTGGGGAATATCAACTCACCTGTATTTTATCTGTTCTAAGATAAGAATCTTCTGTCATCCCCATGGAGCACTTAACACCTTATAATGTTGCTCATTGGTAGGGTAAATCAATCATCCTAACAAGGAAAGTTTTGAGGTGGAAAAGAGATGCTATTACTACTTAAACTGGTATGCCAGGCATAAATCACAACTGAGCCAGACAAACTGGGACATCTGATCACCCTATCAGTGTGTAATGGAATACTGGGATATCAACTCCTCCTGACAGCCAGTGGGCCCTGTTGCCCAAATTTCTTCCCCTTTTCCCATCTACCTGCTCCACCTTTTTGAGAGGTTTCCTTATAGATGGCTGGCATAGTTTACAGGTTCACGGTAATTTAGATTTTAAGAAAAATATTATTTCTTAGACTTAGTAGCCCTGGGTTTTTGGAGTTTTGTTTTGGTTGCCATAATCCAGTCTTTTCTTTAATGTTAAGGGCATCTCCACATCAGGAAATTTTGTTCTTACAAACTTTATTTTCTTCAATACAGTAATTGATGCACTATGTCACAGATGCCTAATACAATAGACAAGCCCAATTTACTGCATTCTCATTTCTCAACTCACAGAACAGACACAGTACAGTCTTGTAGGAAAACCTATCTAACAAATGCAAGGCATCCAATTTTTTTAAGTTATTTGGTAGGGGTGGGGTGGGAATGAGTAAAAAAGGGGACAAAACCGTGGGACCATAGTGCATATTCTCATAGACTGCTTTTAGGAACACAGTAGAGGAATTTACGGAACATATCAAGAAGACTGGAATTTAGCCAAGCTGCGTGCTTTACCCTTATATCAGTGGGAAAGTGTTCATTTTGAACCCAAGTGCCTTATATGCTGATATTTTTCACTGTCAGGGGATACAGAAATTGTGCTCGGTTTTTTCATTTTTAAAAATTCCAAGTTCTATGACCTTGAGACCTTAAGCACAATGATCTGGAAAAGAATGGCTGGGAACTCCCAAGCCCTCCAAGGTCACTTCCTCCATCCTTTAGCAGCTCGGATGCTCTCTCCAAGTCTGGGGAAGCTGGCAGCTGATGCCAGTGGCCTTTATGAGTTTTTAAAAAGGGGACAATGGGATTTAAAAAAAAAATCACTGTGCTCTCTTTGCCAAGCTTCCCAGACTGCTTGGGGTTCTAGAAAAATGTGTTTAGCCAACAACTTTTTATTGTTCAGAATTGTCCTAAGGACAGCTCGCCTGCAGTCAAATCCTAAATGATAAAATCCATTCTGTTAGGACAATGTATTGTCTGCATAGGGGCAGGGGAAGGGGCGCATCAGATGGAGTCCAATGTTGTAGCGGTTGCTTTTCTGAAAAGTCAAGGGCTCGAGGCATGGAGAGAGAATATAGGAGCTTGGGTCCCCGGAAACTGTGGGCATGCTTACCCACCCCCAGGTACAGGCACGCTTGCTTCCGTGATTTGTGAACAATGACAACAGCTATTATTTATTGGATATGCTATCATGTGTCATGCACTGAACCAACTTTTTTTATATCCTCTATTAAATCTCACAGAAACGCCTAGAGGAAGGTATTTTTATCCTTGTTTCATAGATGAGGAAATAGAGATAGGTTTAAAATCTTACCCAATGTCCCAGTTAAATAATTGGCAGCACCAGTCATTGAAATGCTGTCCTTTTGACCCCAAAGCCTTCCTTTTTATTGGTGCTCTCAACCAAATCATGGTAAAAAGGAAAGTGAGTCTAAGAAGCACGTGCTATAAACACTCCGGGTGGCCTATTGGGGGACCAGCGCCTCGAAAGGGTGCTAAATACCACACCTTCCTTTGCTCTTGCCTGTGGCCCCTCTGGACTTCCCAAAGCTCCTTCCTTTCCTGTGACACTCCTTTAGGAGACAAAGCAGAAAAGCAAGTTGAACTTTTGTTTCTTTGGAGGAGTTGCTGAGTGGATATCAACGTGATGGCAAAGGGATGCCAATGGCCTTGCTCAAGGTTGGATCTCCCCCATCAGTCGTGGGCCATGGACCTCGGGGTCTCCTCTCCTCTTTTCTGAAAAAGCATAACTCAGTCTGTCTAGATTAGGCAAAGCTAGTCCACACTCTGAGGGGATCTTAGAGGACCTTAGAGTCAGGTATTTGACTGCTTCAAGAACCCCTAAACCTTGTGTTCCTCTTTGTTGAAAGATCTTAAATGGAAAAATACTCTGAAGGTAGCGCAATGGATTGTGTTGACAAATCATGTAAAGGATTATGTCTTCCCGGGTCAGTTTATATATCTATTGTACTGGGTACATAGAAATTTTGTTTGTTTGTTTTTTGAATCATACAATATGTTACACAATATATTTGGTTCATACTAACACAATCATACAAAATTCTATATTGAGGTTCAGATACCTTTTCTAGGCAGGGCAAGTAGTGGAGGTGGGTGGTTCTGATGGTAGGATTAAAGGTAGTTTTATTTTTAAAATCCTTTTCAGTGTTTTCTACTTTTGGTACATGTTAACTTTATGATCATTAAAATAGAATTATTATTAGAATTTTACATACTGAATCTCAAAGTCAGAACCTCTTTACCCTGTATGGCGCTGTGTGCCTGGTTGTGAGCTCTCCCCCTGGGTTCCCATCTGAGTGTTTCAGTCCCTAATAGTGTTTCAGCCACAGTGTTCTGCTTGTCGCTTCCACGGGATGGACCACTGCTTCCTTATTCTCCTTTATTGAGAAGCTTTCTGTTTATATTCCTTTTACTTATGTATAACTTGGCTAGGTAATATTTTGACTTGGTTCAGAAGATAGAGGAGCCTCCTTCCCTGGAAACGATAGATGTTCCAGTTTTTCTGTGCATTTTTCCAGACCTCCCAGCCTCCCCTTTACCCTTAGCCAAGACTTCGGGCTCCTCACTCAGATCCTAATCTCTCCGTTCTCTCCTGCCTCCTCCTTCTCCCTCAGCGGGAGACAACCACACTTCCTTATTTCCGATCCCCAAGCACGCGTTTCCCCTTCCTTTTTCTTTTCGATGTTAGAGGGTGGGTTGTGCTTGCCAGGAAGAAGCAAAACTGCAGAGTAGATGGGAGAGAAGAGAAGAGAAGCAGGTTGCAGCCGGCTCGCAGGGAGGGCGGCATCTCCACGTGCCCCCAAGCCGCGCAGAAGGCAGCAGGTGCCAGCGAGTGGCCCCGTGGCGCTGGCGTCCTGCCACGCCCTCCTCGGGGACTCAGGCTTCCTCTTCAGTTTCCCTGGCCCACGCCTTCCCTGTGTGACTTTGAACGGTTTTGTCATTTCATTTTGGGAAAGGTGTACAGTCACAGTGAAAGAGAATGTGATGTGTGAAGCAGCTGAGATGGCAGCCCGTTATTAATTCGTAGTATTATCGGTGACAGCAGGAATCACGAGGCTCAGAAAGTTTTTAAAAAGTCACGCGCCCTCCTCCTCCTCCACCGCAGCTCACTTTTAGGCAGGATTCGATGCTGTTCCTCCTGCCGGGTTTCCAGGTGCCCTGAGTCACAGACTTTTTGTGAAGATGGGCCATGGTGACGATTTAGTCTCCCCATCCTGCTGTTCAGCCCCCCGCTTCGCTCCCTGAGCCGACTGGAGACTTGGGGTCCTCACTTCCCCTGTTAGGAGATGTACTTGCTTTTCCCAGAAAGAAAGAGCCCCGTGGACAAGGTCAGGTCTGCTTCCGAGGGTATTTGTCAGACCGCTTCGAATGTGGTGACTCACGGTCACAGGTCGGGACAAACCTACTCACGATCATTTATTAAAACTGAGTTCCCACCCCCGGGGGGGAGGCTGCTTCATGTAAGTCACGTCTCTGGAGCCCGGAGCTGATGAAATCGTTTTTATTGACACATTAGCTAAAATAGCCATGACTTGTTTTTTTTTCGCTTCTGGTTCATTACAGGACTTTTGCTAATATTCAGGCCTTCAACTGAGGTGTAGACCCATGGGATGTTGACAAAACTGTGCCTTCTCCCCCTTCCTCCGGGAAATGGCTGGGGCCCCCGAGGACGAAGGGCTGGGCCCTGTGTGCAAGATTGACTCCCTTTTCCACCTGGCAAAGCAGGAGAGCCCCTGGCAGGTGGGGTCCCTCGCCTTCTGGTCTGACTGTGAGCTGCCCCCTGCAGCATGCAGCGTTGGCCTCGGACTGGCTGGCGCTGTCCTGGCACCACAGGACCCATTGACTCCACAAGCAGCACCTGGAGGGGAAACCTGGTGCTGGGACCCGGCCTTCTGATTGGAGTTTCAGTGTCTAGATATTTTCATTAGTCACAGAGAAACATCGTCATTATCATCAAACTCCCAAGAGGAGATGATCAATTTTAGAATGAGAAATATAACCACAAGTGGGCCAGAAGGCAGTTCATTTGGTCAGCCCATTTTCTCCTTGTATACTGAAATACATCTGAAGCCAATTATAATTTTAGAAGGGGCCTTGGTAAAGCTAGAATCAGAAGAAAAGGAGGCAGATTTAAAAAAAATGCCATTTCTTGTACCCCTTCATTGTTCTCTCTTTTCAAAGTGTGGGTGTGTTGTGTATGTGTGTAGTAGACATCACTAAAGTTAAAAAGAGACCTATTACTGCAGGGACAGTTGCTGGGCATTGTATGTACTGCCATGGCCCACTGGGTGGACTGGGGGAGAGTGTAAACTACAATGTAAACTATAATCCATGTGGTGCAGCAGTGCTCCAAAATGTATTCACCAAATGCAATGAATGTGCCTCGATGATGAAAGAGGTTGTGGATGTGGGAGGAGTGGGGTGAGGGGAGTTGGGGTGGTATGTGGGGACCTCTTATATTTTTTTAATGTAACATTAAAAAAAAAGACCTATTATCTCTTGTTCTGCCTTTTTATGTACTATTTATTATTATTTATGATTAATAATAATAAACATGCACATGCTAAAAATTACAAATAGAGCAAAGGGCATACAGTGAAAACAGAATCATTTTCCCACCTATGTCCCCAGTTGTCCAGTTTCTATTTAGTTACCAATTTCTTGTGATTCCTCCTGGAGAGTCTACATGTACACAACAAACACACGTGTGTTCATTTCCATCATATTTTATATGTGCACATGGCAGTATGCTGTACACGCTGTTCTGTTCCTTGCTTTTCGCACCTACCATTATTTTTGAACATCTTTCCATATCAATCCCTCCAGAAATATCTAATCTTTCCATTGTATGGATATACCATTTCTTGATGAACATATATGTTGTTTACAATCTTTCACCATTATAAAAGCTCTAAAATGAATGAGCTGATTTAGGGATGTTTTTTCATTGGTTTGGTGTACTCTAATGAGACATCACTCTCTAATAATGGAGTGGAACTTTCTAGTGAATGGAAGGGTCTTATCCACCTGGCCCGGTGTCTTCCTATGTAGACCGTGCTAAATAAACAGACAACTTCTGATCCTTTTTAATTTCTTCACGCTCCTCCTTCCCACGTATGACCCATCAGATTTCATGTTTACCATTATCCTTCCTCCTGGCCACAATACATTATTAGATTTTGTCTTTCTTAGTTAGACTCAGACTTCAGTAGCACTTCTCTGAGCCCAAGTCTAAGTTACTAAGGTTAAATTTTAGCTTTCCCAAAGCTTCTGAGCTGTATCTTACAGAATATTATCTGTGTTGACTGTAGGGATGATAATATAACTTGTCACACTGACTACTTTATTCTTACACCTGCATTACAGGTCAGCAATTTGGAAGATCTGAATACACTATCAACATCCTGCCTACCCTGTTTTATTCCTGAGCTCGATCAGTGGCTGGGGTAGGATTGCCTTTTCAGTGCGGCAGCTCTGCTGTCTCTCTCTCTCTCTTTTTTAAAATATGTATTTTAATTTTTTTTAAGAAAAGATACTTGGATTACAGAAATGTTAACCTGCCTTCTCTTGACATGTGTAGGTACATAAAAGAGCTGTTGAAGTGTGGGGGAGAAAGAGGAGGTTTTGCAGTGCAGCAATGCAAATAACTGAAAAATGAATATTAGACATCTGTGTTTTTAAATATCCTTCTGACACGTGCCCAGCCAAAATTCTTGACTGGCCACATTTATGCAGAGTGCATGCTCCTGTGACTCAGACCCTGCTTTACCTTCCTGCAGTGTATTAGTAAAAGTCGATACTATCTAACCCTAATACTATCAATTTCACCTCTCCCTCCAAAAAAATTTCTCTACAGGGTATAATATATTTCTGAATACTTAATGTCCTGGCCAGTATAGAAGTGGAACATGAAGGCACTAGAAAGCTACTATATCCACCAGTGCCTCTTAGATAGATCCTTGACACTCAAGTGCCATGCAACTGAAAAGTAAAATCTATTAGTGTAGGCTAAGTGCTCTAACAAACAGGCCTCCAAGTGCATTAGGGCCTGAACATGAGCAAAATTTATATCTTGTTCACGTAACTAGTGGTGGTTGAACAGCTCAGCAGGGTGGCCATCTACCACACAGTCATTCTGGGGGGCTTCGCCAGCTCCAACTCATGGCTTCCAAAATGGCCCTGGAGGGTCACTCCATACCAGCTGGTGAGAAAGATAAATTGTCCTAGAGGAGCACTGAATGGCAGGCTTCGGTGCAGATCACTTCTGCTCACCACTCCACTGGCCAGAACTTGGTTACATGGCCACCTAACCGCAAGGATCCTGGGACGTATAGTCCCTGGCTGGGCAAGCTCTTCCTAGCATCACCTCTACACTATGAAAGGGAACTCTGGATGTCTGCTGGATACCTAGCTGACTTTCTCTTATAATCATAATCACAATGTTTTCCTGCATCATCTTTTGAACCCTTATTCTGTGCTAGGCACTGGGCAGTGTTTGAGTTTCCTGGCTGCTAAAATATATCACACAGTAGGCTTGCTTGAACCATGGACATTTACTGACTCACGATTTTGAGGCTAAGAGAAGTTCAAAACCAAGTCATCAGCAAGGACTGGCATTCTGGGGCTGGCGGCTGGCAATCCATGGGTCTTGGCTTTTCTGTCACATGGCAAAGCACGTGGTGGCCTCTTCTGGCTTCTTTTTCCATCAGACTGTCACTCTGTTTATAAAGGGCTGCAGTAATCCAGAGTAAAGGCCCAGCTGAGTTACTTGAGCCATGCCCTAACGACAACCTCTTGAAGGGATCTCACTTACAATGGGTCCACACTCACCAGAATGTGAATCAAAACCGAGAACATGTCCAACCTGGGACACACAATTCCATCTATTGCAGATGGCCTATATGTGCTATCTAATTTAATTCTCACCAGTAGCCATTTGTTGTAGATACTTTTATTATCTTATGTCTTATAGATGAAGAAATTGAAACTCAGAGATTAAATGGCTTGCTTGAGGCCATGTACCTAGTTAATTTTGGAACTGGGATGCAAATCCTGGTCTATCTGATTTCTAAAACCCAATGCACTTAAGTTTTATGCTATAATGCATTGGTAGAACTAGCACAGTTGGGCTTTTATTGGCTACAACAGAAGACTAGAACAAGCCCCAGTGCTCTCCTTTGAATTTCTCAGAAGCAACAAGGAGAAGGCCTGAGGTTCCAAACAATCTTAATGGTTTTCACAGTACCCTCACACCACTTCTACCTTTATTGTCTAGAATCTAGGTTATTTTCAGTCTCAAGGCTTCAATTACTGGTCATATTAGAAAGACTCTCAGATATTTCGTTTCATCCCAAACCTTTCACCTCAGCTTAAACTCCTGCTTTTAACCGCCTACTCAAAACCTCCCTGGGCACCCCAAATTCAACATGCCCCCCTTCCTGAAGGCATTACTTTCCCACCCTCGGACTTGCTCATGTCTCAGGCTTGTTCACCAACGGCTCACTGCCTCTGACAGCCTCCCCCAGATGTGGGTGCTAGGCATGTGTTTTTCCACTGCTGCTTGCCTTTTAAGTAGCTTCTCAACCATTTTGCATGTTTTCTAGACTGCCCAAATGTTATCACGATTGCAGGGAGGGTTAAGAGACTATTTTGAGATGGTGATGGTGATGGCTATCTCAAGAAAACACCCTCCGTGTGCAGCCTTCTTCCTTTCTCACTTTCTGTTTGACACTGAGGATGCTGGGGGCACATCTGAAATCACGCTAATCCTTAGGCACTCAGCCACGGCCCGAGTTGTGTACACCCACTGGGGGAGAGGCATCCGTGCTTGGAGAGGAGTGTACCTCTCCCACGAGCTCAAGGTCCAACCCGGTCTTTGAGAATATATTTTCTCTCCCCCACCTCCCCCAGTCGAGTTGATCTGAATGCAGAAAAGAGCCCAACAGACAGAGTTCCTCCCCCCATGACACTCTGAAGTTGGTGGGAGGAGGTCCTGGCAAGCTCCAAGACCCTTTGTCTCCCAGGAAAACCCAGATGACTTGTTACAGACCTTGGACCTGGTTTGAGGGGGGCTGGAGGAAAACTGCTATGGATTACTAAATTTAAAAAAGCAAGCCCAAATACCAAGGCATCCTGGGATAAAGTGTAGCATGAAAACAGAAACTGATAATTGGAGACTTTAAATTATTTGTCATCATCCTTATATTCTTTGCCAAAAATGATTTATGTTATGAAATATGAAGGTACATATTTATAGCCATCACTTATTCCCCTCTGGTATGCCAGGCACTGTTGCTAACCCTACAAAATCCTGGGAAGGTAGGAATTGTATGTATTTTACAGATGAGGGAACGGACCCCAGAGAGGGCAGCTAGTAGACCACATTACGGGAATGAATACGCTTCTTTCTCCCCCATATTTTTATATATCTCTCCATGGTTGAAGGGCAAAGCACCACGTCCGCAATCGTGCACTTCTGTATCCCTTTAGCTAGCACAGTCCCTGACACCCAGTAGGGGCTCAAGAAATACCTGCTGAACAAAGAAACTGTAGGTTATGATGAGGCTCTCTTCCACCTAGGAGAGGTGTAAACTGGGCTGTGCCAGGTTACAAAGCAGTAACAAAGAACCCCAGGGTTTCAGCAGTTCAAAACCACCAAGGCTTCTTTCTTGTTCCCAGCACGTGTCTAATGTGGGTTGGTGGGAGACTGGTCAGCCCAGGCTGACGGAGCTGCTCCCCTTTTTGGTGCTGCTGGTTGAGCTGTAGTTGAACGCCCTGAACTGGAATTGACACCATCTCTTGGTCACAACTCATTGGCCAGAACAATCCATAAGGTCCCGCCTAACCCCAAAGGAGGTAGGACATGCAACTCAACTACGGGCCTGGAAGGGGTGCTCTGGAAGTATTTGGGGGAATGGTGCTAATGACCCCCAGAGAAGGTAGGGGTCAAATGAGGGGGTTGATCATGAGGCTGTCGGTGACTAGTAGGCTCAGTAAGCCCTCAAGTCACTGTGTTTCTCCTCCGTAGGTTCTCCTCAGTGATTCATCCTGGGCAATGACATAAAGCCCCGGGGTCCGGTCAGAGGGAATATCCTGATCCCTTTAAAAATGTCAGGATGGTGTCCTGTCCAGGGGCATTTTCTGAACCCCTCAGTCATGCAGAATTCCCAGCTCCATGTAGATTGATTAAGAGGTTTCCCTCTGAGCAAGAGGATGAAAACTTTAAGAAGTTTCATCACCCTGGTAAGATTGTACTGAACTCTTAAGCGTTGGAAGAGGTTGTGCCAATTCCTTTCTTTGCCCCCAAATACCGCAGGACCATCTTGTTTGGAGAGTGGAACCTCAGTGGAGATTTGAGCTCCGCTGGGACCATCACAAGACTCAGTGGGCAGCAGGCAGACACTCCTGTTCATGTCTATCATCTAAAATGGGCCAGTGGTGGGTCAGCTGGGATTTCACCAGATGATGCCCTATCCATTCTTCTTGACTAATGCTTGTAGGTTTCTGGAAAATAAATGAAATGACCCAACCGTGTAAAGTCTTGAGGGCAGATGAGAGCAGTGAGTAAACATAAGCCTCTAATGCATAGTAAAATTATCTTTCCTTATCTTGTTGCTACAGAATTGAAGTGTCAGGAGCCATTTTTCCCACTAGATGAAAGTCTAACCCAACCTCATTTAGAAAAGATAATAACATATTAACACACCCATTTCATTCCTTAGTTCCCAGCTCTATAAGAAGGTGCCAGCCTTAGGTTAAAGGGTAGAAATGAAAACCAAATTTCCCAATAATCTGTTTTTTTCAGATGTTTACCATTGGCTGGGACTGGGGTATAAAGAGAATTTCCTTATTTCAGGCCTTGCATGGGAATATGAGGAAGCTGGGAGTGGTTGTGGGGTAAGATTACTGGAAACGTGAGCTGGAATTTGGGCAGCCTGCAAATCAGGATCGTTTTGGGCTGTTTCCTTGGTTTTCCCTTCTGTCTACCACCTCTCAAATGATGAATATGCCCTCTCCTGTGGTCAGGAGGAGAGCCTATCAGCAGGGTCATCTAGACTCAAAGGACATGGGAGCTCTTTCTGTCTTCACACTGAGAGACCAAGTATCTTTAGGAGGTCTAGTAGTGTGGCTGAGAGCATGGGCTTAGGAGTAAGAGAAACCAATTTATTATTTGCATGATCTCAGTTGAAATGCATAACGTCTCAATTTCTTGGTTTGAACTGCATGATAATAACACTTCTAAGGGAATTCATATGAGAAAATAAGATTATGTATGTAAATCACTTATCATAGTCCCTGGTGTATTATTGCAAGTACTCAATAAATATTATTTAATTCCCAAGTTGGACTGTGTGTCAAGGTACCTGCCATTATACTAAGTAGTTGGTTTTTTGATATCCGCACAGGGTAACTAGATGTAGCTTTAGTATCAAATAGTCCCTTAAATTTATTTTTGGTATCTCAGAGTGTACATGTCAGTAGTTTCCATTGTTGGTATAGCACAAAAGCTGATGGATTGCATTCTTTTTTTTTTTTAAGATTTAATTTATTTTTATTTTATTTATTTCACCCCCCCCCCCCCCCCCCCGGTTGTCTGCTCTCTGTGTCCATTCACTGTGTGTTCTTCTGTGTCCGCTTGTATTCTTGTCAGCGGCATCGGGAATCTGTGTCTCTTTTTGTTGTGTCATCTTGCTGCGGCAGCTCTTCATGTGTGTGGTGCTACTCCTGGGCAGGCTGAACTTTTTTCACGTGGGGGTGGCTCTCCTTACGGGGCGCACTCCTTGCACATGGGGCTCCCCTACGCGGGGACACCCCTGCGTGGCACGGCACTCCTTGCATGCATCAGCACTGTGCATGGGCCAGCTCAGCACATGGGTCAGGAGGCCTGGGGTTTGAACCCTGGACCTCCCATGTGGTAGGCGGATGCTCTATCCGTTGAGCCAAATCCACTTCCCGGATTGCATTCTTGATGTAGTTAGGCATAGAGCTACTAGAGACACGAGACTAATCCTCGCTGCTGGAAGTCGGGTAGTGGTGAGCGTGTGTGGGGTAAAGGCTGGGAGCAGGGGCACCGGGGGCTTCTGAGGTTTGGGTTATGTTCTGTTTCTTGACCTGGGGACTAATTACATGGGTTGTTCAGTATTTGAAAAATTCAGTGAGCTATACACAGGCACATTTTTCTCTATTCTTTGTTCTTGATCATGCTTCAATTCAAAGTTAAAATGTATAAGGCTACTAGGTCTCCAATCCAATCTGGCAAGATAACTAATGTTTACAATCTTGCCGCAAAGGTAATGGAGAAAATGTTTTTCTCTTTTGTGGTCCCAGATAATGCCCTTCCTCTCTTATGTGGGAAGAAAGAAAGCAAGACATTTTGGACATATGATTTTTATATCGTGGTTATAAATCTAAATTCCATCTTGCCTAAACCTTTATATTATTACCCCTGCTTTCCTTTTGTTTACATTTGCCCACTATTGCTCTGTCTACCCCCTTTTTATACATACACTTTAAATAATAATGATAATAGCAATGATGATAAATTAACAAAATGCCTCTATATCCACTACCCATCTTTGGAATTAGTTTTTAAGAGTAACTTTGAAGCCCTCTGTATGTCCCCCTAATCTAAAGTCCTCCCTTCCTCCTTTTATATATATGTATATTACAAAAGAATGTATTATTTAGTTCTTTCTGGTTTTAAATCTTATGGTACAACCATATGAGATAATGGCAGGGGTTTTCAAGGGGTTTTTGCCATGTACCCTCTCCCCACAGTGTGTAAGAGTTCTGTTGCTTCCCAGCCTCACCAACAGTTAATGTTGTTAGATTTCTCAATTCTTCCCAAGTACTAGAAAGCCTTTTTTGGTTTAAATTTGTTTTTCCCTAAGGATCAAAGAGGCTGAAAATATTTTCACCTAAACGTTTACTATTACTGTTTCCTTTTCTGTTAAATGTTTGCAGTTCTTTATCTGGCTTTCTTTGGGGTTGTTTGTATTTTCCTTATTGATATATAAGAATTTTTTATATCTTATAGATAAAGGATCCTTTGCTGATTATATGTGTTGCAACTATCTTCTTCAAGTTCTTTTTTTTTTTCTTCTTTTAGTTCTATTCTCCAAGTTCTTGATTTGCCTTTTTCTTTTCTCTGTGGTCTTTTAGCTTTAATTTTTATTTTAAAATCAAAATTGTATGTGAATAAAGAGTCTAATAGAGCCAAAACAATTTTGAAAAGGACCATCAAAGTTGGAGGATTTATACTATCTGCTTTTTAAAAAAAAGATTTATTTACCCTTTCCCCCACAATGTTTTCAGACTTGCTGTCTGCTCTCTGTTCATCTCCTTTTTTTAGGAGGCACTGGGAAATGAACCCAGCAATATCCATGTGTGGGGGAGACACCCAGTCACTTGAGCCATCCCTGCTCCCTGTTTGTGTCTCTCATTGTGTTTCCTCACTGTGTCTCTTTGTTGTGTCATCTCACTGTATTATCTTGTTGCATCAGTTTCGCCACACCAGCCTGTCAGGTCAGCTCGCTGTCTCCCTTGTTTTCTTTAGGAGGCACTGGGAACTGAACCTGGGACCTCTCATGTGGTAGATGGATGCCCAGCTGCTTAAGCCACATACGCTTCCCTGATTTTAAGACTTACTATAAAGTTACAGTAATTAAATTAGTGAGGTATTGATGTTCTGATAGACAAACAGATAAATGAAACAGAAGAGAGAGTTTAGAAATTCCCAGGATGGGAAGCAGGCATTCAACCATTGAGATATACCTGCTCCCTATAACTGATTTTTTTTTTTTAAAGCCAAGTAGTTCCACAAGCCTTCTTTTATAAAATACGAGGCTCCAAATACCTGCTTATTTCTCTCTCCCAGCAACAACCGCTTTCAAATGAAACTAGTAGTACTCCATATCACCACATCATCTTAGATATCCCACATCACGATATCATGTTTCTGATTTTACTGTGGGCATTATCAATCAAGTTTCTACTATGTAGGATGATCATTTACTCTCAGGTACCTTTCCTGCCCGCCCCCACTCCTTGCCCAATATTTGTACATGTGATTTTGGTTAAGTCAATATTCAATGCTTGTATTTATGTATCTAGTGGATATTTGCTCACAGTTGAGCCATGTAGGCACTCAAGTACTTTTTCTTTCATGTGCAACTGTTTGCTCTTTATGGAGTTATCTTTTTTTTTTCTCTGTGATTTTCTATGTATTCACTAAACTCAAATGCCTTGCCAATTTTTTGAAATCTATACTCAATATCTGTTTGGCAGTATGAGGGGTTTTATCAGTTTCATATTCTTCAATACATTTCTCTCAGTCTTCTGAGGACTTCAAATGGACGGGATGCCCTCTGTTGTGGCCAAAACTGCCACACTGGGTCTAGCTTCAACTCCACTAGGAGATCCCCTTACTTCTCTCCCGAATCTCTCCCAAGATACACTTCTATTAACTCTTGCACTTTATGGATCTCATGTCTTCTTTCTGGATTTACTTTCAGGTTTTGGTAGAGCACATTTTGAGAAAGGTTGAGCATGATGGAGATTTTTAGAGACTTTGCATTTCTGGAAATATTTTTATTCCACTTTTATGTTTAATTGAGTTTGGCTGAGCGAAGAATTCTCTGTTAGAAGTAGTTCTCTTTTAGAACTTGGAAGGCATTTCCTCATTGGCTTCTAATTCTTAGTGCTGCCATTGAGAAGCTTTATATTTTGATTTGCGAATGTTCTTATGTAGCCCATTTTTTCTTGAAGATTTTAGGGTCTTCTTTGTGTTCCAAATTTTACAACAGTGGTCTGCATCTCCTTTCACCCATGCACTGGCCATTCCATGGGCCCTTCCAACCTGGAGACTCACGTGCTTCATTTCTGGGGAGTTTTGTTGAATTTTTCCTTTACTTCCCCTGCTCTGTTTTTTGTTTATTTGTTTCTTCCTTTTCTTTCAGTAACTCTCACTATTCAAAACTCATCTAATTTTCTTATCTTTTCTATCATCTATTTCTTCCTCTTTTTGTTCTACTTTTTCAGATAGTTCCTCATTTTTACCTTCCTGCCTTTTTTGGGGGGAATTATTTATTTATTTCTCTCCCCTACCCTCCATTGTCTGCTCTCTGTGTCCATTCACTGTATGTTCTTCTGTGTCTGCTTGTCTTCTCATTAGCCGAGAGTGGGAGAAAGGTGCTCATTTTCTTGCACCACCTCAGCTCCCTAGTTCACTGAGTCTCTTATTGTCTCTTTTTTGTTGCGTCATCTTGCTGCATCAGCTTCTGTGCGGGGCGGCACTCCTTGTACAGGGGAGCACCCCTGCACAGGGCAGCACTCTTGTGTGGGGGCACCCCTGCACAGTGTGTCACTCCATGCATGGGGCAGCACGCTGCATGGCCAGCTCGCCACACGGGCTGGGAAGCCCTGGACATTGAACCCTGGACCTCCTGTATAGTAGACGGGAGCCCAATTGCTTGAGCCATATCTGTTTCCCCATTCCTGCCTTTTGTATTGACTTTCTCATATCTGCTCACAGTGCACATACTTTTAATTTCTCATTATATGTACACACACGGCATCTTGTTTTGATTTCACAGATGATACATTTCCTCTTATTTCTCTAAAGGTATTAATAATAGTTTTAAAATTTGTTTCTTCTAATAGCAAACTCTCTGTTTCCTACAAATTGCTTTTTATTAATTTTCCCTAGTGGTTTGACCTCTGCTTATTGCATCAGGGGGTGGGAGCCATTTCATATGAGGAGGTGCCCAGGCCTGGAGCCAATTCCTATCAAGGGGTGCACTCAGAATCATTTCATATCAGGGGTGCACTGACTTAGCTCCCCTTTAGGCTCCGCAGTGCCAAGTCTCAGGCTCAGTTTCCCCAATTTTCAGAGCACCCAAGCCTTAGTCACCCAATAGCAACACTAATGTAGGAGGTTTGGAGGAGCTTTCAGGGCAAGTCCTCTCACTGCTCCTGCTTCTAGTAATTTGCCTATAGCTTGTGCTCCCAACTCAAGAGTCTGGCCTCTGATTTTCTTCCATTGTCGTTTTTTCTTGGACATTTCCCTGACTTGCGAGTATGCCCTGCTTACATTACCTTTACAGCCTATATGTTTTAGTATTTCAAGGAAAACTAGTTATATTTGGTGGGGGGGGGTGTTGTTTTAGAATATTTAGTCCACCATACTGCTGCCATTCTCAATTTTTCTATCCCACCTTTTTTGTCACTTTGTTTCAACTCTACTTCTTGTAAAACACATATCTGAGTTTCTGTTTGACCTGTTTTCAGCATTTTTGCTTTTCATGAGTGAATTCATTCTACTCACCTTGTCATGGAATGATTGATATTTTTTATTTGGTTCTATAATGATGTATCTGAGCATTTGTTTTTCGGTTCTGCTCTGGCCTTTTTACATTTGCATGTCACTGAATCGTCTTCTCAGGTTTCCTGAAGCTTCCTTCTAGGTCTGAGGAAACAAGGCAGTTTGGGGGGATTGGGGAGCAAGGAGGTACAGTCCTCAGTGTGAATGCAAAACAAGGGGCTGGGAAAGAGGAGGAGCTGGGCTCAGATTCGCTGCCAATTAGCTGTGTAACCTGCAGCCACTTGAACTGCATAATGGACATCACCGTGTCTACCTCATTGGGTTGTTTCAAGGATTAACTAAATGAGGTATTGCTAAATAAATGGTAGCACTATCATTCTGAATTGTAATGAAGGAACCCAAACACCATATATTTGCTCTTGTAGAAATAAGGAGCTACATTCTGGAATTTGCTTCCGAGGGACTCACCATGCTGGACTTCCGGTGGCAATGTCCTTTTCCAGCCCTGCCCGGAATTAACTGGGCGTTGGTAAACAGGTGTTGTTTTTAATTTAAAAATCCATTTAGATTCTAATGGCCTTTTTCTTAAGTGGGTCCCAGTGGAAAGCCCACCCTCAGCTCAGTGAATGTATCCTGAGGGGGAAAAGGCAGAGAGGGATTCATCTCTGCTAATGGAATAATTAATAGAATGTGTTTAAGACTGAGAATGGAATGAGTAGGGAGGCTCTTTACCCAGGTTACAGAAAATCAAATTGACGTTTTCCAGAACAGCGTTTGTGAGCTAAACTTGGCATTTCGGTACCACATTATCAGTCTTTAGCAGACGGAAGGGAGAGCAAGCAAACAAGGAAAGTGGAGATGCAGGCGCAGGCAAGGAACCTGCTAGAGAAAAGTCCATTTGAAAACAGAGGATGAAGAAAGTGAACAGACTTACTGATTTTCCCTGATCTCCCAGAAGTCAGAATATTATGATTTTTCTACACAGAGTGGTGGAAAGGGCAGGACCAGGCAGACAAGTTGCTTTGGACACAACTTTGAAGCAGTAGTTTTCCGGACAGTCAGTTCTAAGTGGCCATAACAGGTCCCAAGGATTTTGGAGGATGAGGTTACTAGCGTTTGGGAAACTTGTTCAAGAGAGAAACAGGTCATAGATACAAAGGAAATACTGATAATTTT
This sequence comes from Dasypus novemcinctus, assembly GCF_030445035.2. Lineage (NCBI taxonomy): Eukaryota > Metazoa > Chordata > Mammalia > Cingulata > Dasypodidae > Dasypus > Dasypus novemcinctus. Next base: position 11,926,006 of record NC_080701.1, read on the forward strand.
GTTAGGTGTGATGATGACATTATGAATATGTTTTTGGTAAGTGAAATAATGCTAACAGTTCAGAACTTTCTGCAGATTTATGTTATGCACATAATGTCCATAGTTCTGGGAGATGCACGGAAGGATAAACTGGCATAATTGTCTTGGATTTGTTTTTAAAAATATGAAATAGACCCAAATCATTAAAGTCATTTTGCATAAAAGATGTGATTAGAAGTGACCCGTCTACCTATCAGGAATATAAGAATAATTAGTAACAAAGTAAACAAATATATTAGCCAAATGGGTGCTGATGCAAAGTACCAGAGCTCTGTTGGCTTTTATAAAGGGTATTTATTTGGGGTAGAAACTTACAATCACAAGACCCTAAAGAGTCCAACTCAAGGTACCGAAAGAGGTACTTTCTTACCCAAAGGCATTTGCCATGTGTTGAAGCAAGATGGCGGGCAATGACTGTGAGGTTCAGCCTTCCTCTTCCTCTTAAGGCTCCGTGGTCCCAGCTTCTTCTGATCTCAGCTGTAGGCAGGTGAGGTTCGCCTCTCTCCCCGGGGCCTATTGCTTTCCAGGATCAGCTGTGGGCTATCAGGCTCAGCTCTCTTCCCGAGGCCTCAGGATCCTCTGTGTCTCTTCTCTGTGTACCTACTTCCCTCTGTTTTATCAGGAGATGCAGGTGGGGAGCAAGCGTGTTTGGTAAGGCTGAGCTCACGGTCTGGGGGGTGCAACGTGGTAACGGAGAAGACCTGTGAGGAGGGCAGGGGCTCAATCCTGGAGGAATTCACCTGCCATGATAAAGAGCTGGTAGCTTTATCTTTGGGGCAATGCTCAAACCTGGCTACCCGCTAAAGTCATTGGGGAAACTTAAGTGGTTTACCAACCCTTCAATTCCAGTTAAATCAGAATTTCAGGGATTGAGACTAGAGCACTGCTATTTATTTATTTGTTTGTTTGGAGGCATTGGGGATTGAATCTGGGACCTTGGACACAGGAAGCAAGCACTTAATCGCTGAGCTACATCCACTCCCTTGGATATTTTTCAAACCATCCAGGATTAAGAACAGCAGCTTTAGGCAATGGGGAGTCAGGATGCAGGTTATTATACAGGTGTAATCTGGTTAGAGCTGCATTTTAGATCTAAAGGAAGTGGAGGATGAGTTAGAGGGTGGTTGTCCAAAGGGCTATCGGTGAAGGTGGAGCTTCTCGAACTTGCTTGCGCTCCTGAACCACCTGGGGAGCTGGTCAACGCGCTGACTCTGGTGTCCTAGGCTTGAGCCAGGGCCGGAGCATCTGCATTTCTCACAAGCTCCTAGGTGGCACTGATGCTGCTGGTCTATGGACCACACTTTGATAGCCAGAAGTCAGGAGGCACGTTCAGTCCTGGCAAGAGGCGATGAGGATCTGCTGAGGCAGTGTGCAGGGGGTGGAGAGGAGGGCTGGCAGGGTGTGGGGTGAATGCAAGGGAGAGATTGAGTGGGTGGGAGAGGGTGTGGGGGAGACAGCCGTGGAAGTCTCCAGAATTCTGTTCAGGTGACTGAGAAAGGAAGACGTTTCCCTTACAGCAGCCCTCGCCCGAGAACTATCAAGCCGGCTCGTTGTGCTTCACCACTACTGATCCTGAGCAGAGGGGGCTGGTAAGGACCGTGCACTTGAGTGACCCCCGTGGACCCTGGACCCGGCCCTCACTGGGCCTAACTGAAGCCCCCTACTGGCAGGTAAACAATGGGTTTTGTTTTTAACCAAATCTTTACAGACCTATTGACTCATTCCATCCAACCCAGAGTGACAATTTTCAATCCTTAACAAGAGCAATCGTTGCCATTTCCCTCTTCCTAACTCTTAAAATGCCCTCTCAGGGAACTGCTTTGTGCTTTTTGTGTGTTAAATCCTGAAGGTCTTTCTTTGTTTCCTTGAAAATACCATACCCTTGAGCAGATAAGAAACACTGGAGGAAGAGCACATCTTGGGACCAGGTGGGGGGATATGGGAAGGGGTAAAAAGAAAATGAGTTTGTTGTGGGATATGCTAAAACTGTGCCCTTTGAATGAGCAGGCTCAACAGAGCAGTTGGATATTCCAAGCTCGATGGAGGCAGGAAAAGTCTGGGGTGGACAAAAGGATTGGGAGCCATCAGGATGGACGGATGCATGAGAACAAAGGAGCCCAACCTGGTGGAAAGTGGCAAGAGGACCAAGGAGAGGACTCTGTGACACCTGTACCCCAGGGATGGGCTGAGGATGAGGAGCCAGCAAAGGACTGAACCTAACCTGTCCTTTTTCAAGGAGGTTTGGGACCTGCTCTTCTCCTCTGGGCTCTATGACCTCAGACAGCCCCTGGTCCCTGTGTGGTCCTCTTGTTGGTGGAGGTTGCCCAGAAGCATCTTGTCAGCTCTTCCTACCATCAGGCGCTGAGACGAATCTGAATGGTCTTCTTCCCTTGAGCTGTGTTTTCTCTCAGAGACCTAAGATGGCCTCTACGGCTTCCTTCTGGTCCCATATCCCAAATGCCCAGTCCCTAAATGTGCCTGGAAATGTCTGAGCCCTAGAGTCCTAGTTCCTTGCAAATCGGTGGAGGCAAGTGTGTAATTCCACGTGCCAGATGCATTCAGATCTTAGCTTCAGGCCCCACCGTGGAGTAAACCCACCAAAGACCGCAATCCTGATGCAAAATGGCAGGGGACGGGGGGAATGGCCATGGAGGAGTAGATCCCTTTAAGGTGATCTGGATTTTATGGGTCGTTGGAGGACAGAGGAAAGGAAGAAAATAGGTAAAAGAAGAGGGACTGGACTAGTGATCCTCCTGAGTCATTCAACACATGAAAATCATGGAGGGAAAAGCAAAACAAAACAACAATAGGGAAGCAGATGTGGCTCAAGAGATTGGGCTCCCATCTACCATATGGGAGGTCCAGGGTTCAATTCCCGGGGCCTCTGGGTGAAGGCAAGGTGGCCCGAGTGGTGACCTGGCCCATGCAGGAGGGCTGGCCCACATGGAGAGCCGATGTAGCAAGATGATGCAACAAAAAGAGATACAGAGGAGAGACAATAAGAGACGTAGGAGGCCAGGGAGCTGAGGTGGCACAAGAGATTGAGCACCTCTCTCCCACTCTGGAAGGTCCTAGGATCGGTTCCTGGCACTGCCTAAAGAGAAGACAAGCACACACAGAAGAACGCACAGTGAATGGACACAGAGAACAGACAGCGAGTGCAAAACAATGAGGTGGTGGGGGGAGGGCAGAAATAAATACATAAATAAATCTTTAAAAACAACAACGACAACAATAAAAAACACTTCTCTACCCCCACACCACCCAAACATCATCAACAACCAAATTGCAAGAGCAGCATGGTTTTCTGGGGTTCGTTAGAGCAGTTTACGTTTCCGACTCCGGTGGCAGCAGCTTTGTGTTTTCATGATCTTCACGACCTTCACAGCTGTGGTACCAGGACCTCAAGGGTCACAGGACACCGAGAAGGAGGTAAGGAAACGGGATTTGCACAGCTCATTACAGAACTCCAATCATGGCATGCCCACAGGGTTCTGGAATGCAGATGTATTTGATTAGTTTATGGAAAAAGTGAATTATGGATGAATGCAGTTTTCTTGGAAATGCTTGCAAAATATAGTTTCCATGATGGGGGGCGGAGGGCAACATTTTTTGTGGGAGGACAGTGCTTCAGTATGGAACACCTGGTATTCTGGAACCCTAGTTAACAGGTGCCAAATGGAATGCAACATGCATTTTATGCTGACAGAATTTAATATTAAAATCAAACATTTTTGTCACCTCCCTATATAATAAAGGAAGACATCTATTTAATCAAATTCTTTTTTTTTTTTTAAGTCAGTTGCACTTCTTCAGGGTTGGGTAGGAAGCCCCTTGTTTCATGGATGACCATTCCGAGGACACACGGGGGTAGATAAAGGAGATGGAAAATTTCAGACTTAGGGTTCCTGAGTTTTTGGTGGTGGTGGTGGTGGTTTTTTAGGAGGTACAGAAGAATCAATCCAGGACCTCGTATTCGCAAAGCAGGGGCTCAGCCACTGAGCTGCACCTGTTCCCTTTATTAGTTTTTAAGATATTGTAACCTAAGATTAATGATACCATACAAACCTTTTCACCTCCTCCTTCCTATGGGGAGGGTTTGGATGGCTGAGGAAATCAAGTTTTCAGTCCCAGGATTGTCCCTTGTCCTTTGTTTTTATTGTTATTATTTTTTATTTTTAAATCTATTTTAAAGGAATTTTAGATTACATAAATGTTACATAATGTCCTTTGTTTTTTTTAAACTATGTCACAAATTGATCAGTATATTTCTACATATTCCATAACCCCTGGATTGTAATGTTATAAAATTTGTGCTTACACAGGGAGCTTATTTTATGAATTTTGTGTCAGTATATGTCTTGGATTTAATAAAATAAGCCTCGCTTAGCGAGATGGCTGGGGACATATGAGCAGAGCAGAGTCAAGGAGTGGAGTTTCCTACAGGTAACGGTTTGTCTTTCATTTTATAAGGAAATGTATTTTCAGAGGTTAAATAGTTAATATATTTTAAATATCCATTAGTAGATACTAATTTTTAACAAAATGCCAACCATCTATTAGGATAAAATTGTAAACATTGCATTTCTAATAGGTTACATTTAAATAAATTTAACTTTATAAGACAGTCTTTTACAAAAGGGTGTTGAGGAAAATAAATAGTAAAAGAGATTTATGGAACAGAGAAGTTGCAAGTCTGCTGTTGGGCTCTCACAATTAGGCTGCGCACACGTCATCTACCTTGGACACTTTTTTGGCTCTGTCTCAATTTGAACTCACATCCTACCTTTTACCTCTCCTCCCTTCAGCAAATTGGACTGATGAATCCCTTCCTCACTTAACTTACGTTGGTAAAGAATGGCTAGTGTCTTATTAGGTCAAGTAATAGGAACTTCCCTTTTACTAAGTGGTGCTGGGAAGTTGTGGGAAGTTTTGCATAGAGGATTAAAACTTGCTCATTAAACATAACAATTACCAAATGACAACTTGTAGGTACTTAGCCAAAAGACTTGAAAGCAGGGACCTGAAGAGATATTTGCACACTGAGGTTCATAGTAGCACTATTCAAAATAGCCAAAGGGTAGAAACAACCTGCATCCATCAATGGATGAATGAATAAAGAAAAGGTGATTTATAGATAAAATGGAATATTATTCAACTGTAAAAAAGAGTGAGGTTCTGATACATATGGTTGAACCTTGAAGACATCATGTTGCGTGAAATAAGCCAGGCACAAAAGGACAAATATTGTATAACTCATATGAAATACCTAAAATAAGCAAATTCATAGAGACAGCAAGCAGATCACAGCTCACCAGGGGTGGAGGGAGAGGAATGCAGAGCTCATGCTTCCTGGGTGCAGAGTTTCTGTCTGGGGTGATAAAAGGTTTTGGTAATGGATGGTAATGATAACAGCACAACACGGTGAATGTGGTTAGTGCCACCGAACTGTACCCTTAAAAATGGCAAAAGTGGGAAATGTGTTTATAAATGTTACCGCAATAAATTTAAAAAACTTCTCACACGCAATAAGAGAAGAGGAATATGCAGAACGAGGAAAGCCTTTAAAGATAAGTCCCTAAGTTGACTTTCTGACTTTGGAGGGCAAGAAAAGGCTAAATGAGCTAGAATTATTTACTGCCAAGAAGATGAGATTTTCAGAGTAACAAGTAACCATTCATACTTGAGACAGTAACCATCCCCATCAGGTTAGGTGTATTGTATTGGAATTAGGAAGAATTTCCAAATAAGTATGGTAGAAATATAAAAAGGGGTCAAGTGTATGGGAGCTGATGGAGGATATGATATTATTATCTGCTGAAAAATAAAGAGCAGGTAATTTTACCAATAAAAAGGGGACTTCTTACCCTCTCAGTGTTTAGGATGCCAAAGCCTTGCCCACTACCAGGATAAATCACCACCCACGTTGATTAGATGACCACATGTAGCTAAATGGGGAGGTGATTTCCAGGCAGAAAGGGCACCCCGTGGCTAACTGAGCAAACGGACTATTTATACAGAGGTCTTCAAATAGGAAGAAGTAAGGCTTGTTTTTACTATCATATCCTGCTTAGGAGGGTGTAACCTAGTGGGACTCCTCAGTTAAAAATAGCTCGTTAGGGCAGGATTTGCTACGTTTTTAGGAAGTGATAGTCCTAAAAGAGCTTGCCTGCTGAGAGCATTTCTTACCTACCAGTTTGTGCAAGCAAAATGATTCTTTCCCAGAACACAGGCTACCTCAGAGCCTTCCTATCTAAGAAGGAAATACCTAGAGCCTGGGGGCATCGAGGCAGCCCCTTGCCAGAAGCAGCAGCCAAGACTGTTGGGCAAATTAGTTTCCTAGCCCCATTTCTTCATCAGGAAGACTGGGGTAATAATAATGCCTAATTTATGTGGGTGATGTAAGCAGGAAGTAGAATAATAATGAAAATGAATCTAAGAGTGCCTGGCAGCATGCTCCATTCTAGTTAACGTTATTGGAGGAGAGAGTGACCAGTGAGAGTCCACGTACCTTTTTGGTCAGTAGATCCTCAGTGTTCTTTCTCACCTCCTTTTTGCGTACCTTCCCTATTTCAGAGGTTAAAATGCCAAAACCAACCACATTCCTCAGAATCTTTTCGGCACTTTTCTAATTAAATCCTTTTATGTTTAAAATAGTTAGAGTGGAAGCCAATGTGGCTTAAGCAGTTGGGCGCCTGTCTCCCACATGGGATGTCCCAGGTTCAGTTCCCGGTGCCTCCTAAAGAAGTCGAGCAGACACAATGAACAGGCGCAACGAGCAGGCACAACGAGCAGGGAGTGGAAGTGGTTCAATTGGTTGGGCACCCACCTCCCACATGGGAGTTTCATCTTCATTTCCCAGTGCCTCCTAAAGAAGATGCCCAGATAACGAGTGGACACAACACATAGACAATGAGCAGATGAGGGAGGCATCTCAGGGAGCAGAAGGAATACTTATGGTGGATTCCATCTCGAGCATCAAATCTGAACTTAGCAAATTCCATGGAAAGAATGAAGAAAGGGAGATGATAAAAGGTAAGGGGCTAGTGGGAAATAGAAGGTGTGAGAAGTAATGAGAATGGGTACCTTTAATTGGCTGGTAAGGTAACACCCACAACTGATGACAGTCCAGATGGAATATGAAAAATCTGAAAGGTAGGAGCAAACATGTCACGAGGTCAGCATTTAGTATCAATTATAAGGTGTACACAAGGGACCACACCGATCCAACAGGAGCTTGAACAAACTCCAGAGACTTGGTCATCAGGCTTGTGTAAAGTGACCTAGAGGATTCAGTGTGAAGAGGCCAAGTCTTCCTTTGAAAAGAGACATTCTTCTGACTTCTTTCTCAACCATGGAAGTATAAGTAACAGCTAGCCCCACACACAGAATTATTCCATAAGGTGTCTGAATAATATAGGTTGACAAATGATTACTTTGGTTTCCGTCTTGATTAGACTTGAAATCCATTGACTCTAGAAGCTTCACGGGATTAGGAAGTCGTTACTTTTGAATGCTCTTCTACCTGATGCTTGATGATTAAGCCACTCCTCCCCTGGGGCTGTGTTCCTAGATCAGAGACTAATCCATCACTCATAAAGGGATTAAGTAGTACACAAGCATTCTAGGCTATTAAGCATGGCACACTGTTCTGATGATGTTTGCATTCAACTGTGGCTTGGGATAATCATGGATATAAGAGCCCTTAAAAAAAAACTCTCTCATTAGCACGTTTATCCACAGGTGTGTAGAGCTAACAACTCTTAGTGAAATGTCAGCATGCCTCTTGGTCTCCTGCTAACACTGGCTTATCAGCAAGGGTGCTGTGAAAAAGGCACTTGAGTCTAAAGAAAGCAACCATTTCCCTAGCAATCTGTCATGGGTTGCAAATTGGGACCATTCTGCCTGCTTTTCACATGAGATACTGGCAGACAATTTCAGAAAATGCTCGATGTGCCGGACCTTATCAGCAAGCATGGAAGAAGTGATGAAGCTGCAGCTGCCTTATCGGAGCTGGAGTCTTCTCTGGAAAAGATTTCAACTCCTTTCCTGATGGAATGGAAGGACACAGACAGAAGACCAAGTGTCACTCAAAGGGATGACTAAGTCTCATGGATTTTACTCAAGTGCTTGATTAAAAATGGCCACATCTTTTTTGCAGTTCTTCCCATGAAGATATAAAATCTATTTCCCCACCCCTTCAGTCTGGGCTGGGCTTGTGACTTACTTTGACCAATAGACTGTTGGAGAAGTGAAGTCTAATTTCCAAGCCAAGGCTACAAGAGGCTTTGCAACTGTCCTCAACCCTGTGGAACTCTACCACCATTGTGTGAAGAAGCCCAGGCTAGCCCACTAGAGAATGGAGCTATGTGGAGCAGACATGAGCCAGCCTCACTGACACTCCCTACATCAGCCAGCCCCAGCTGACCCATCAGATCTGCAGACTAATGTGTCATTCCAGGTTAACACTTGCAAAGACACTGACCGAGCTCATCCCAGCCCAAATTACCGATGCACAAAATTATGCGCATTAATCACAACTCTATATTGGGAAACAGATGTGCCTCAATCAATTGGGTACCATGTAGGAGGTCCAGGGTTTGATGCTCAGGGCATCCTGATGAAGGCAAGCTGGCCCATGTGGCGAGCTGGCCCATGCAGAGTGCCGACCCAAATGGGAAAGCCGCTCCATGCAGGAATGCCAGCCAACGTGGAGAGCTGGTGCAGCAAGATGATGCAATGAGAGACACATAGGAAAGAAAAATAAGAGGTAGCAAAACAGGGACCTGAGCTGGCGCAAGAGAGTAATTGCCTCTCTCCCACTCCAGAAGGTCCCAAGATCAGTTCCTACAGCTGCCTAATGAGAGAATGCAAGCAGACACAGAAGAACACACAGTGAATGGACACAGAGAGTAGAAAAAGGGGAGAACCAGGGAGCAGAGGGGATAAATAAAAGTAAATCTTAAAAAAAAATCACAGTTCTATGAAGTGGAGTGGATTTTATCATCATTCATTCTACAGTAGAACAAACTGAGGTGCAGAAAGATTTTAGAGGTCATAAGGGCAGTTTACTGTAAAGTTAGTAATAAGACAAGACTTCCCAAAGTCCAAAACACTCTCCATTTTACCACATAAGCTTAGTCCCTTATTATGAAGGATTTTGAAAACCAGCAAGAAGACTTTAAGATGAGATCTTTAAAAAATCTGACAAAATTTGGAAGGACAGACAAAATATAAAAAATGCTAGGACAGTAAAATGAAGTCTGGAGGAGATGTGCTAACACTTTGCTCTATTTTTGCCCAAAATACTTTATATTTATAGCATAGTCCCTCACAGTTTCTTCCTACTGACAGAATTTGTTCTAGGTAGTGCATGGTAATTGTCTAGATCTTTTTTGCATGTTGGTTTTACCAAGTTCTGCCCATTATTTGAATTAGCTGGGACTCATTCCCAGATAGTCATCTGTAATTACAAATCTGAGTAACTGAGCAGTGTCAGTTTTCCTCCACAAAAATCTCAGGGTGAAAAGAGGGTGATTTTTTCCCCCCTCTATTTTGGGACAATCTTTTAAATCTTTTTAAAAGTGGTAGAGCTGGGTAATATGCATAAGTTGTTTCACTCAAGAGCTCATTCTCTTAGTAACTGCATAGCCTCTCAAATTAGCACAGTAAGTAGCTTGTTATTATTTTTATTATGGTTGCATTGTAGTTCATTGAATGGACATGCCACAGCTATTTTGTTGTTTCTTACTGGGGGACTTGAGATTGTTTCCATCTTTGCTAGTGCAAATATTACCTCAATGAATAACATTGTATAAATGTTGTTTTGCATATATGTGAATATATTAGAAATGGAATTTCTGGCTCAAGAGGTAATGTCCATTCTGATACATTTGGCCAAATGGCTCCTCAAAATTGATGTATCAATTTACATTCCTACCAGTAATGCATGGGAGGGGCTGGTTTCTCCATATTCTTGCTAACTGAGTGATATCAACATACTGTTTTTCTAATCTGGTAGGTAAACAATGGTATTTCTTGGTTATTTTAATTTGTATTTCTTTTACTATTATATGACTGAAACTGAGCTGTTTTTCATGTGTCAGAGCCATTTGTCTTTCCTTTTCTGTGAACACTATTCTACTTTTTGCATTTTAAAAAATTGGGTTGACATTAAGCAATACATTTCTGAATAATCCATAGGTATAAGGAGAAATCACAATGGAAATTAGAAATTTTGGGAACAGATTTATAATTAAAATGTATCAAAATTTGTGAGATGCACAAAAGCAGTGTTTAGAGGAGAGGTATAGCTTTAAATGCTTATATTTTCTGTGGGTCCATGATCTAAGTTTGCATCTCGAGAAGTAAGAAAAATAACAGCCAATAAAAACCAAAGAAACTAAGGAAAAGGAAATAATATAGGAAAGAGCAAAAATTAATGAATGCAAAAAGAAGATGCAATAGAGAGGATGAAAAAAGACAAAAGATGGGCCTTTAGAAAAGACCACCGACAATATTTCCCTGGTGAGACTGATCAAGAAATAAAGAGAGGGAAGCAGTTGTGCTCAACTGATAGAGCATCCGCGTACCATACGGAGGTTCAGAGTTCGAACCCAGGGCCTCCTGACCCGTGCGGTGAGCTGGCCCACGTGCAGTGCTGCCTCCTGTAAGGAGTGCCGTGCCATGCAGGGGTGTCCCCTGCATAGAGGTGCCCCACATGTAAGGAGTGTGCCCTGCAAGGAGAGCCACCCCTCATGAAAAAGGTGCAGTTTGCCCGGGAGTGGCACCGCACACATGGAGCAAGATGATGCAACAAAAAAGAGACAGTTTCCCAGTCCCGGGTGACTAGAATGCAAGCAGACACAGAAGGATGTAGAGCAAATGGACACAAAGAGCAGACAATGGGGGGGAAGGGGAGAGAAATAAATAAAATAAATCTTAAAAAAAAAAAAAGGAAAAAGAGATAAAGAGAGAAGGCAAAGATAATCAGTTTAGAGAATGCTTAAAAGGGCTTTCCTATAACCTACAGGTAAGGATTAAAAGCTAAAGGAGAACATTATGAACTTTATGCCAAAACTTTAAGAAACTTATGTCACTTTTTATCTTGATATGCCAACCTTACAGGGTCCTTACCAAAATAATAATAATAATAACAACAACAATAATAATAATAGCCAATATCTTTCATCAACATGAACATAGACACAAAAATCCCAGGCAATATATCAGAATTTACAAACTAAATTCAAAAATATATAGTAAGGCTAATATCTCATGAACAAGTTGTGTTTATTCCAGGAATGCAAAGGAAAATCAATCAATGTAATTAACCATATTATTAACATAAAGGAGAAAAATCATATGATCATGTTAATAGTTGCAGAGAAAGCATTTGATAAAATTCAACATTTCCTTGAAATCAAAACTCTTACCAAACTAAGAATAGAGAGTGTATGCATGATCTATTACCATAAAACAAAGAATCCCAAAATCTAGCAGCTCAAAACAACAAGAAGTGCTTCTCTTTACATTTTCTCTGGATCAGGAATTTGGAAGCAGTTTAGTTGAGTGGCCCCAGCTCAGGATCTTACATGAGCTCCTAATTAAGAGGCTGGCTTGGACTACAGTCATATAAAGATTTGACTTGGGGGGTCAGCTGTGAAGGTGGCTCACCCCTGGCTAAATTGATACTGGTTGTGGGCAGGCGACATTGTTCCTTCACACGTGGACCTCTTTGCGGTGCTGAGTGGGTCTTCTCATGACATGGTGGCTGACCTCTCCCAGGGCAAGAGATCCAAGAGAGAGCAAGGAAGAAATGGAAATATTTTGACTGAACTTCAGAAGTCACACGCCCTCATTTCTGCCATATTCTATCAGACACACAGGCCAGCCATGATTCAGTATGGGAGAGGCTCTATAAAGACTTGAATACTAGGAGGCAAGACTCATTTGGGATCACTTCCAAAGCTCATTTCCACAGAAGGGAATTCTTTAATCTTGTAAGGGGTATCTAGATAAATCCTGCAGCAAATATTTTACTGGATAGTGAAATAATGAAACTTGCCCCTGAAATTGGGGCTGAGACAAGAATGCTCCCTGACATCACTTTTAGTCAACATTGTCTCACAGTTCCAGCCAGTGAAGCAAGTCGGGGGTGGAGGGAAAGAAGAGGTATTAGGATTGGACAGGAAGGAAGATGACTTTCCACAGAAACTCCAAATGAATCCACAGATATACATTTTTTAAAAAATGAGTAACTTTTTAATTTTTTTTTTTTTTATTTTTAAAGAAGCTTTAGATTGTATAAATGTTACATAAAAAATATAGGGGATTCCTCTATGCCCCACCCTCTTCCCTTCCCACACTTTCCCACATTAGCAACATCTTTCCTTAGTGTGGTACATTCATTACAATTGATGAATATATGTTGAAGCATTGCTACTAACTGCGGACTATAGTTTACATTATAGTTTACACTCTATCCCACACAATTTTGTAGGTTTTGACAAAATATATAATAGCATGTATCCGCCATTGCAATGTCATGCAGGACAATTCCAATGTCATGAAAATGTCCCCATATTACACCTATTCTTCCCTCTCCCCCCACTCAGTATCTCTGGTGGCCACTACCTTTATATCAATGATACAAGTTCTTTCATTGCTAGAATAATAAGAAGTCTACTTTAGTCCATTTTTCATTCCTCAATCTTGAGGATTTTGGAATGGCGATGCCCATTCTGTTTCTAATTGAAAGGGGGTTTAGATCCCATTGAGCATATGGATGGAACTACCTTGGTTGCAGTTGCAGACACTCTCTGTTCCTTGGAATGGATGTTGTCCATCATCATCTCCTTGTTAATGAGTTGAGTGAACTGGAGAGTAGGTGTTACAACTCTGCTGAGATTCAGGGTTCCACTGGCACATGGACAGATCAAAGATTTAAGTCTCTGGGACATCTATTTAACAAGTATAGTGCTAATTATAGGTTCAAATAAAAGGGGCAGAAGAACCACATGTAGGGAAACTATAAATGAGTTTAATTTTGTTGGAGCATAAATTTATTTAATTTATTTGGAGCATAAATTCCAGAGAAAGGCCCTCTGACAGGATGCCAAATTTCTGAGCTTGTTTGTCCTGCTTATAATGGCTGGATATTTCTAGAGGCCTCAGGAACTCCACTAGTTGAGGCAAAGTTTATTGTGGCAGTCAATGAGATCCTGCTGAGATGTGCATAAGCATAACCTCTGGAATGACCTTCCCACTCACTTTGAAATCTCTTAGCTAAAAAACTCAATTGTATTTATCTTTTCCCCCTTTTGGTCAAGGTCTTTTTCCAGATGCTAGTTGCTGCTTGGTAATAATCCTTCAGTGCCAGGGAGGCTTATCTAGGGGAGTCATGTCCTATGCTGGGGGGTAGGTAGTATGTTTATATCCTGAGTTTGTCTTAGAGAAAGACCACGTTTGAGTTACAAGGGGAGACTTAGGAAGTAACTCTTAGGCAGTATACAATACTAGTCTAAGAGTCAATTTCACAAGAAAAGGTTCATAAATATGGTCATTCAATATCAAGGGCCTGGCATAATGGTCTGTCTTCTTTCACTAGGCACTGCCCTTGTACTTGGGGGATTCTTGTCATCGTATTAGAGAATGTAGCAGAACTCCCCTGGTGGGAATTCAGTATTCTTTGGGTTATTGTGTGGGTTTCCACCCACTGAGACAATATCCCATAAACACTTGAACATATTTATATGTCTTTGAGGCATGCTCCAGATAAACCCCTCCCCATGCATCCCCCATCACTAACACTCTGCACCAGTGATCCTCCCCTGCCAAAGCTGTGACTCTTCTGTGATCCAAAACCTCTCCAAAAATGAAGCCAACAAAAAATCAAATAAAATTAATAATAAAATGAAATAATAATAGTTTTAAAAATAAATAAAATAGAAAACGTTTTTTTAAACTTGAGATAATATACTTGTATTAAAGATTCATACACCATACAATCCATCCAAACTGTACAATCAATATCAATGGCTCTCAGTATAACAGAGTTGTGCATTCATCACCACAATCAATTTTAGAACATTTTCATTGTTTCAAATATAAAAAATGAAACAAAAAATAAAGAAAATCTTTACCCTTTATGCCCCCCTATTTTTGACCCTTAGCATTGGTACCTGCCATTACAATTAATGGAAAAATATTACAGTGTTACTGTTAGCTACAGTTGATAATTTGCATTAGTTGTCTTTTTCCCACATACCACCCTATTATTATCACCTTGTAATAGTGAAATACATTCGTTATAGTTCATGAAAGAAATTTTATATTTGTGCTATTGACCATGGGCATCGTCCACAACAGGGCCCACTATTTTATACAGTCCCATGTCTCATCCTCCAGCTTATCTTACAGTGACACATCCAACCCTAAATTCACCTTTTCAACCACAATCACAGGTACAGTTCAGTGCTGTTAGCTACCCTCACAATAATGTGTGCCCATCACTTCTATTTATTTTACATTTACTGTCAACCTTCTGGTAAATTTACAGCTATAGTTTTAACCTTAGTGAATGAATTAAACAATGTCACTAGATATATATAACTTAATATATATATATATCAGCAATAAATAATTAAAAATGGAATTATTAAAAGATTAGCATTTACAATAGTATCAGAAAACGTCAACTACTTAGGAATAAATCTAATGAAAGACAGGTAAAATATCTACAGAGAAGAATATACAACATTATTGAGAGAAATTAAAGAAGACCTAAATAAAAGGCGGCAGGAAGACTGAATAGTGTGAAGATGTTGATTGCCCCCAAGTTGATATCTGGATTCAGTACAATCCCAACAGATTTCTTTGGTTGTGCGTGAAAATTGACAAGCTGATTCTAAAATTCATATGGACATGCAAAGGAATAAGAATAGCCTTGACAATCTTGAAGGGACAAAAAAAAAGTTAGAAAACTTCTACTACTTATATCAATACTTTGTATAGCCACATTAATTAATACAGCTTATAATGGCTTTTGGGATAAATAGCCAAAGTAATGATGAAAGTACAAAAAGAACCACACGTATATGGACACTAGATTTATGACAAAGAAACACTGCAGAGCCACAGAGAAGTGAGTCTTTACGACAAATAGAGCTGGGTCAACCAGATAGCCATATAGAAAAATTGAAATTTGACTCCTACCTCATACACATAAAATAATTTCAAGTGGACTGCATCTTTAAATGGGAACGGTAATTCAAGACATTTTCTAGAACATAGCAGAATATTTTCATGACCTTGGTGTTAGAAAGATTTCTTAAACAGGACACCAAACAAACATTAAACATGAAGATCTTGTATTTATCACAGACACATTTACGGGAGGGGAAGTGGCACTGGTCTCATGGGAGAAGATATTTTGCAAGACTAACTGACATGACTCATATCCAGAGTACTTAAATTATTGCTTACAAATTGGTTAGAAAAAACGGATAACTCAGTAGATAAATGGGCAAAAACAGCTTGAAAAGTCACTTTCTAGAAGAGAGTATCCAAATACCCAATTCTATATATGTCAGGCAAATGCTGATGATGTTTCATGTACTGACCTGGGGTTGGCTACGTGGGCATGCTCACTCAGAGACAGTTTATGAAGATGGATACTTATGATTTGTGCCCCTTTCAATGCAAAGTATTTTAAAAATTCCCTTTTCATCTGGATTTGCTGCAGCGGGCGTCTGTCATCTCCAATGCAAGGTGTACAGGATGAAATGCCTTTTACAGAGAAAGTTGTCGCATAGCCACCTGTACTCTTCTCCCTTTCTCATGGGGGAGAGGAGCGATGCTAAGAGCCTCCTGCTTTTCCGTGATATATTTCTGATGCTTTCTCGGTAACGCACACTGCATCCCCAGGCCAGAAACTCCGCCTGACGCTCAGGGGAGGGTACCGCACAGGGGGCTGGCTGGGGGCGCAGGAAGCTCACCTGGCCGCGGGTTCAGCAGCCTTACCTGGCGGTGGAGCAGCGCTGCAGGGAGATTGGCATTTGGCTCCCAAAGCACCAGGTTGATGTCATTTTTCAGGCTCTGTTGATTGCAGACCCATTTCTCCACCTCACAGCGGTGATTCGAATACTTTGTAGGTCTTGGGGATCATTGAAAATCGGATGAGATCTCTGGACCCTTTCTCAAAGGGAAAAAAAAGGCACTTAGGTACTTTTAAACCAAAATTTTGTGACATTGCAACAACAGATATGGGTCATTATATATCCAGCCATAACTTGCAGAGTTGAGTGGGAGAGAGTGTAAACTACATCGTAAACTATAATCCATGCTGTGTGGCAGTGCTCCAATATGTGTACATCAATTGCAATGACTGTACCCCACTAAGGAAAGACGTTGTTAATGTGGGGAAGGGTGGGAGGGTGGGGAGTGGGGCAGATGGGAATGCCTTAAATTTTCTTATGTAACATTGTATGTAATCTAAGTGTTGTTTAAAAATAAATTTAAAATATATTAAAAAATAAATTAAAATCAACATTTTGCTTACAGTTTGGGAGACAGGAATTGAGGATAGGATTAGACCTCAGGGAATTAAAATAGCAGGGTTAGTGTAATTGGTTTCTCTCCTAGTCAGAGAGCTCAGCTCTTTAAATTCCCTCCTTCACTTTTTTTTCCCCACCTTTTGAGTTGTAAATTAAGCAGGTACCAATCAAGTTAGGCAACACAAAGGAGGCTTAATGCTGTCATCAAAATGCAAACAGAATACCCTGCGAGTGTCCAGGCCTAATACTAGTAGATAAAATGGGAAATTGCTACTTGTGGTGTGGGAAGAGCTTTTCCTTTAATCAAGGAATTGGGACAAAGGGAGCGCCCCAGGCATTTCTTTTTGTACTGGTCTCTCTAGAGTTGGATTCTTCGGGAATGCTCTTGTTTAACGGAAGGAGTAGAAGCATCTGAGAACACTGCCCTTTCTCCTTTGGGGGTCTGTCCTGGCTTGACTGAGCCCCTGGGCAGGACGAGGGGTGGTTGTACCCCTAGGTCCTGTGTGCTGGCCTCAGAAACCCACCTGCGTGCTAGCTGAAGGACAGGTGAGGAGGGACCTGAAGGATAGGTGAGGAGGGACTAATTTGCCTGGGAAATTTGAATTTACGTTTTACAACCTATCTCTTTTTAAAATTTATTTTATTTCACACAGCTAAGGAGGAATTTTAGGAAAGGGGAAAAAAAACTTTTTTCGAATTAATTAAAATAACCCAATAATCACATTTATCTCTCCTCAATTCACTTGTTCTGGGTGTTTTATGCATAAGACCTTAATTTTAGAAACTACAGTTTCTCCCCTCCCTGCTGGGGAGTGAATTATTACCTATATCTAATCTCTGAAATGAAAATAAAAAACACCTGAAAAAAGTCGGTGGTGGAGCCAACTGACAGTTCTTGATGCTGAGAGCAAGGTTGATTATAGTATGTTTGGTTTCAAAGAGTGTTTTAGTTTCCTGGCTGCTAAAACAAATGCCATGCAATGGGGTGGCTTAATGGGGCGTGGTTTTGAGGCTAGCAAGAGTCGAAAATAAGGCGGCTTTCTCCCTGAAGACTGCCCGCCTTCCGCGGGCTTCCCTGGCTTTTCCGTCACGTGGCAATGCACACGCTGCGTCTTCTCCTTTCCCTTCCGGCCCTGCTGACCCCCAGCTTCCGGCTGCTCCCAGCTGCCTCTTTGGCACCTTCTCTATGGGGTCTCCAGCTGGAGGCTTAAGACCAGCCTGATTTGGCTGGGCCTCACCTTTACTGGAGTAACCTCATCCAAAGGTCCTATTTACAGAGGGGTCACGGCACGGGAATGGATTGAGAACCTCCTTTTCTGGGTGACAAAGCTCCCACGAGTGGCTGTCATTATGAGCGGGTTCTCCACCCAAGACAAGGTAAAGGGGCATTTGGGCAACTCCAACACAAATCAGGTGGCCCACATCGGAAGTTACCAGTTTGTTTTGCCTCTCTCTCCTATGCCTCTTTCCTGGATATGTGGGGGGTATATGGGGATCTCATATTTTTTTAATGTAATATTTAAAAGAAAATAAAGAATAATAAAAAAATAAAAAAAAACATCTAGAGAATCTTGAAATCCAAAGACATCCTTCCAGATTGATTTTAGGCTTCACAAACCCTTGAAGAACATGCTACTGTTTTTCTTTAAGTCTTAGAATTTTTCTAGGACTGAGAGAGGGACTTACTCATATCTGCATTTTAGGATCTGAATGATAGTATTTGCACGCGATCTCAGATACATAGGAAGTAACTGACAAAGAGTATGAAAACCAATGGTAATTACAACCAGACAAAAAAATCCTTACCCACCCACATCCATCAGAATGCTTAGTCGTTTAATAATTCTAGAAAGGCAGCTTTCATTTGTACTGAAAACAATGCTGTTTTGTTTTTTTGGGGGGTTGTAAATAACAGAAACTAGATAGATGCCAATTTTGATCTAGTAGGAATGCAAATGATTTCATTCTTAGTAACCCATTTGACTTTTTAAATAATTTATTTTCTCCATGTCTCTGTCAGAGAGTCCAAAAAGCACCCATGACCTAGTGAAAGCTCTTTTTACACTTTCTGAGCTGCACATGAAAGCAGCTGCTCTCTGTACTAGGAGAACCCAGACTCAAGCAGTGCTGCGGCCGTGTGCTCAGCTTAGAACTGGACCTGTCCTCTTCCTGCTCCGGTTTTAGGCCAATGCGGACAAATTTCCTAGCTGCCGGGGCAAATCCCTACCTCCTCTGGGTTGATAAAGAAAAACTTTCTGTGCACTTTGGGCTCTCTCAGCTTTCTGGAGCCATTCATGAATCAGACAGCATCTCCTTCAGGAAGAAGAAGGGAGCACCACCCAAGGGCTGGAAAGGGGCAGCTCATTTAGGGCCAACGTGGAAGCGCACAGGAAATGCGCTTATGGGCTGACCCTGAGTTTCCACTTTACCTAGGCGGTCTTACAAAGCGGGGAGCAGGTACACACTGATGAGTCCGGTGTGCTTGTCCATTCTAAAAAACTGTCTCTTGCAGTCCCTGAACTAGTTTTATCACTAGTGATTGCTCATCACAAACCCTGTAGGGCAGTAGTTCTTAACAAGGAGTCCATGAGCTTGAACTGAAATTTTAAAAAAACATTATTCCTGTGGGATCGTGTTGATGCAGGTGTGATAAATTTTTTGAATAACACGCAGTAAAGTGTGGACTTAGTAAGGGGTCCCTGGTTTCCACCTGAATGGCAAAGGGGTCCTAGAACAAAAAAGGTTAAGAACTTCTGCTGTAGGGAAACAGATTTGGCTCAATGGATAGAGTGTCCACCTACCATATGGGAAGTCCAGGGTTCAAACCCAGGGCCTCCGTGACCCGTGTGGAGCTGGCCCACGCGCAGTGCTGATGCGCGGAAGGAGTGCTGTGCCATGCAGGGATGTCCACCTCATAGGGGAGCCCCACACGCAAGAAATGCATCCTGCAAGGAGAGCTGCCCCATGTGACAAAAGTGCAGCCTGCCCAGGAGTAGGGCTGCACACACAGAGAGCTGATGCAGCAAGATGACGCAACAAAAAAGAGACACAGATTCCCAATGCCACTGACAAGAATGCAAGCAGACACAGAAGAACATGCAGTGAATAGACACAGAGAGCAGACAGCAGGGGTGGGGGGAAGGGGAGAGAAAGAAATAAAAATAAATAAATCTTAAAAAAAAAAAAGAACCCCTGCTGTAGGGTGTGTTTGGTCAACTGTTTTTGTCTTCTAGACAAGCCCTATTTGGAAAGGGGTCTTCCGGCCATGACATGTGTAGGCGGCCATTTTGTTTCACTTAACAAGGTGATGCCCAGTGTTACGTGGGGGTTATAAGAAAAAGGGAATTCCTCTTGGACCAAGATGTGGGACAAGAGCTTGACTTTCAGTGGCCTACTGGGATTTGTGACCCAGGGCCAAACCTGTTGTATGAGACTCCAGATGGGATTTAGTCAAAGTGTTTGTCCAGGACAGAAAATGGCGCAGGGCTTTGCATGTGTAAAAGGGGAGGTGGACGGCTGCGGTTAAAAGTGATTTGTCCTTCAATCCTGATTCACATGCTCCCCTATACTGTGGCCGTGGGCGGGTCAGTTCATCTCTCGAGCCTCAGTTTCCTTATCTGTAAAACCAAGATGCTGATGATGTTTGCCAGGCAGGATCTTTGTGATGAACGAAGGGACCATTTAAAACTGCTTCGTGTACCTGGGACTGCTGCACAGGACTAGTGGTTTAGATCTGTTGCATTTTGGCAGGGAGTTGGGAGAGAGCTGGCGAGACAGGTATGGATGGACTTTTGCCTGCACTTCTCTGCGTGTATTCATGTGTTTTCAAAATACTCAACAATAAGTAAATGAGATAACCTGTTTGGTAAAATTTTTCTTTAGAAATAATTGAAAGTGATCCCTATTCTTTCCTTTCTGGCCATAGGTTCTAGAGCCAGGTGTCTATTCGGATTATAACTAGGACTGTGCATTTATACACAAATAAGTATATAAGACCCTGAAGCTATTTTCAGCTTTATAGGAAAA
The DNA here is from genome assembly GCF_030445035.2 of Dasypus novemcinctus. NCBI lineage: Eukaryota > Metazoa > Chordata > Mammalia > Cingulata > Dasypodidae > Dasypus > Dasypus novemcinctus. The sequence continues at coordinate 11,946,627 of NC_080701.1, forward strand.
TCCCTTTTCTCTCATCCAGCCTCTTTCCTGCATTTTAGCCCAGTTTTTCCAAACCCCGGACCTCGCATACTTGCCTTAATTCTGGTACCTGGGAGATGTTGTTGATTTCTAGGTCTTGCTCCAAACCACATCCAAGGTGTGACTTTGTTTTTCATTCTTTTTACTAGCCACACAAGGATGAATCACTTCACTTAAGTTTAACCCCAAGAAAGCTGGCCGAAGAATATTTTCATCTTGTTTGAGGAGCACACGACTGAGTGTTCTTCGAAAGTCTACTCTGGCCTGTTGCCCAGCTATGTCTTACATTGTCGTTTGAGGGAAGGATTCTTTTTCCCAGATGGTCTGACATACTGGTGGCATCCTGAGGCACAGCTACTAGTTTGTTGTTGTTTTGTTTCTTCCTTGTGCCTGGTGAATTTAGGGAGCTAGAAGTTTGTAGGTGTTGCCATTTAGCTCTCTTTTCCTCTTCTCATCTGGTCCAGGGTAATGAGAAAGAGAGGTAAGCTGTGTAATACAGATGCTTGGAGGCACTGCTGGTGTGCAGCTGAGACACTGCTCCAAAAATACCCTTGAGAGCTCTGATGCAGGGTATGTGCAGATTTCCACGGAGTAAATGCTCCCACTGCGGCCAAGGTCAAGCTACCTTGAATTAATAATCAACTCTCCTGTGCAGGGACCAGCTGACTCCAGCACAGCATTGAGGTCATAAAATTTGGTAGATGCCACTTGCTGAAAGGAAGGGCCAGCTGGAGAGGAGTGGAGACGGGCTGGCTTTGACATATGGTTTTCCATGTTAGAACCAAGTATGCATTGGTCTTCTCAATAATTCCAATGATTAGTTCAGGAAGTGTCAGTGAGGCCCCTTTCTCCTATTTGACCATGACTTTTTCCCTATTATATCTTTCCAAACCTCAAAGAGCTCCCCAGAAGAACTGCTTGTTGGTCTGTATTTGACATTGATTATATAGAGGTGTTTTACCTTTTTTTTTAATGCAGACTATTTAACACTGAGTGTGTTTCTCCCTCTAGAGCAGTAGTTGGCATACTTACTCTGTGAAGGGTCAGAGAGTAAAGATTTTAGGCTTTGTGGGTCATTTAAGTCTCTATTATCTCTTTTCCCCCTCCTTTCCCCTCCTCCTCCTCTTCCTTCTTAATCCTTCAAGATGGAAAAACCATTTTTAGTTTGCTATCTGGATTTGGCAGGGGGCCAGAGTTGACCGGCCCCTTCCCGACAGCATTTACCCCCTTTACTTCTACCCCCAAAGACATTTTTTCCCCTTTGCTTCTACTCCCATCTTGTGATTTTTAAACTCTCCACGTGATTTCCCCCTGCCTGTGTCATGTGTATAATTGGGGCCATTTTGAAAGTGCAGTGTTGGGAAATGCATCGTCCCCCCCACAACAGGTATGCTCAGGTCCCAGCCCCTGGTCCTGTGAGTGTGAGCCCATTTGTAAGCAGGACTTTGGAGACATTGCTAGTTAAGCAGTGCCCAGACCGAGTGAGAGGAGGCCTGATCCAATATGGCCGACATCCTTAAAAGCGAAGGAAATTGGGCACAGCCAGGAAATGAAGGTCAACAGAACTGGAAGAGAAAGAAGAAGCCGCCATATGCATTGCCACGTGAGGAAAAAGCCAAGGAGCCCCAAAGATTGCTGGCAGTCAGAAGGTACCAACCCTAGGAGGAAGCCAGCTTTCTCATCTCTGAAACCCTGAGCCAATACGTTTCTGTTGCTAAGTTCACCCATTGAATGGTACGTGTTTTGACACTAGTAGACTAAAATACATAGTAAGAAGAATGAAGAGAGAGGACTGAACTCATTTGCTGGAAATAAAGGAAAAGGTGTTTCTTGTTTTCAGGTTTTCAACTCCTCTTATTAAGACTTGGGAGATCTAGCAGGAAAAGAAATATGTTACAGGGATGGGATTTTCCCTATCCACGCTAAGAATACCTTATTTAAAATAAATTTTCCATGAAAACTATTTTAGTAGAAGCACTATTTAAAAAGATTAAAGAATAATTCAGTAAAAATCGTGAAAACATAATTCTATAACCCTGAAAAAGTTTGATCTTCATAATAATTTTTAATTATATACACATGCTTATTTTCCCATAGTGTACCCATTTCCTTGTATTCTGCTAGTTATTACTTACCACTTCACCAAGCAAAAAGTTTCAGATTTTTACATGGTCCTTCAAAAAATTATTTTCTTTAATTAATAAATACTATTTCATCATATTGAAATGCCATACTACATTAAGCAACCACCCTAGTTTGGGCATTATTTACTGTTATCAGGAATATCTTCATATCTATGTTCATTTTACATATTTTCATTTTCCCTAACAAGCATATACTATACATTTTACTAACAAATTTAATATTAAATTTAGGGAAATGATTTAAAGTTAAAGTATTTTCTCTAAGAATCACTTCTTTTCTCCCTATAAATACAAGTATTTATTGAGTGCTTGTTGTATAAATACAAATATTTATTGTGTACCAAAGATAATACTTATCTCTGCCTTCATAGTGGGGAAACAGGGCTGCAACTAGGGGGCAAAATTTAGAATGCCAAAAAACTTAACCATCAAAATTAATATTTGAATGCAATATTAAAAATCATCAAATTTGGCTAACCACAGCCCCTGGGCTGGCCGTTAGTTTTCCTGGAGCCAGCACTGAGATTAGGGTGGACTGAGTAAGGCAAGGTGGAGCAAGTGCAGAGTTAGTTCTCATTATTGAAAATATTTTGACATTTTGGTCAACATGGATTTTCTTACATTAAATTTTATTTTTAAAAAATATTATATCTCTTGATTACTGGAATTTTTGGCACCCCCTTAAATTTGGTGCCAAGGTGAACGCCTCACTAGCTTCACCCTCCTGGCCTCATGCGGCGTAGGGCTGAGCAGATCAGCACCTTGGAAGGGTTGATGCTGGGTGTTATGGAACGTGGAGATTGTTTTTTCCCAGTGGTGATGGTTAGTATTTCATCACCCCCAAGGACCATGGTGCTAAGCAGCCCGTGGCATTGGCCACCCATGGGCCAGGATGTTGCAAGAACTGAAGAGGGCTCTGGTTCTCCCTGGGCACTGCAGACCGCAGGGTGCTTACGTCTTTGTAGGATCAGTTATAGATCTGGAAAATCTAGGTCAGCCATTGCATTTAGCGAGACCCATTTGTACTTTTTGATTGACTCGTCTGTATAATCTTTACTGTCCCTTAATGTATTTAGCATATTATTTTGTCTTTTAACAGAACTGTAATAGTGGGAACGACTCATGCTGAGCGTGCTTTAAAAAGGCTTGGTCAATAAAGTAGTCGTAATGCTTATCCTGCCCAAGATTACCACCTGCCAAAGTGTAATCAGAAAATCCTTCCTCTTGTCTAGAAACTGGTTTTAGACATGGTTTCCCAATTTGTCAGAAAAATGATCAATTTTTCTCCAAGTCCAGATATAGCAGACTCTAGGATGAGTGATAGATATCTTGTCCTTCCTAAAACGTATTTTCCTTTCTAAGTCTCACCTAATTTATGGTAAAATCAATTACAGGAAATACTGAAAAAGAAATCGTTCATACAGGGGCTATTCCATTTTTCTTTGATGTTCATTGGCTCATAAGACTATTCATAGCTATTATGTTAACAGAAAGACCAAGGCATTAACCTATATTTTAGGTCAGTGTTCTGTAACTAAAATGATACTTAGTAATTGACAATATGGTTATTTTTAGGTATGTGCCACCCGTTTCTTGAAATTTGACAAACTCATTAAATGTTTGAAATTTGCACCATAGAGAAACTGTGTGAGAAATGGAAAATGACCATATCATTGATGTGGAGACAGAGGCCATGGGAGTTGCTGAGGGCAGGGAGAGGGAGGAAGAGGTGTGATATGGGGGCGTTTTCGGGACTTGGAGTTGCTCTGAATGATATTGCAGGGACAGATGCAGGACATTATATATCCTGCCATAACCAACTGAATGGACTGGGAGAGAGTGTAAACTGCAATGTAAACTGTAATCCATGCTGTGTAGCAGTGCTCCAAATGTATTCACCAAATGCAATGAATGTGCCACACTGATGAAAGAATTTGGTGAAGTGGGAGGAGGGGGAGATGGGGAGTGGGGTATATGGGTGGGATCCTCTTATTTTTTTAATGTGGCATTTTTTGTGTTCTATGTATCTTTAAAATTTTTAGAAAAAATCTATTAAAAAAAAGAAATGGAAAATGACACAGAGGCAAAAATTCTGACAGTGATTATAATGAACCTTTATAGATGAAGAAATACCCTAATTGCTTTACAGATATAAAATAAAGTCATTTCAGACCTGTTTTAGGATCTAGTTGCATTTGTGCTGCACCAGTGCCACTCCTCACCGGGGAAGCTGCTTCCCCTGACATGTTTGTTTCCTGTCCTTTCTGCGGGCTCCAGAGGCTGGTGTTGAATGAATAGAGTTGAATTAGAAAGTCTGGGGAGGGAGATTCAGCCTCGCCCTCTCCCAGACCGGAAATGGCAAAGAGATTAAGGATGCAGCAGAGAGGTTGCTGGGAGGCCCCTAGGCTGTGACAACAAATAGACCGTGTGATCAGGACTCTCTGAGCAGCCTGGCAGCTCTGGGCGGAGTAGCAGTGCTTGCTTCACTCTCTGTTTTCAGGCTGCCTCTGAGGGAGGATATTTTGGGACGTGGGGAGCGTTGCATAACGTGGGATCATCTGTAACCCAACGTCAGTTTTCTACGCAGGAGGAGAGTGCGTTGGGGCTGGTCTGCAGACAGGGCCAACCTGCTGGCCACAGGGACGTGAGGAAGGAAAGGGGCGGTCCTCATTGGGAGTAGGAAGGTCACCGTCAGGGGCGGTAGCCCACCGACTGTCCCCTCTGTTCGCTTTCAGGAGAGTCCAACAGTCCCGTTTGGGCATTTGCTACGTGCCAGCGTCTTCGCCAGTCCTGGGGTGCAGAGATCAACGACACAGGCTGGCTGCTCAGTTGACAGCCTGATGTGTGCAGATAAGAGGAAGGAAGTGGCTTTTCAGAGACTGATCACAGCTGACTTGGGAAGCAACTGCCCAGCCACCAAACTCAGACGTGCAAAGTCCTTCCCCACCTGCGTCTGACACATCGAACCGTCAGTCTGCGGGACTCAAGCCTGTGGCTGGAGAGTCAGGCCCTATTCTTGCTTGTGCGTGCGTTGTCAATCTAATGGGGAAAGCCGCAAGGTTTGGCTTACCCCAGAGTCACAGTTAGTAAGCCAATGGAACCAGTTCCCTGGTTCTAATGACTTGGACCATTCATAGAAGAGGAAACTGAGATCTGGACCCAGTTTCTGGTGTCCACTCGCTAGCTACCCCCAGCCAGCAGTTCTTTTGTCTCATACAATATTAAAACATTATCCTACCCATAGCCCTATTTGCGTTTTATGAAGGAGGGAGATTAACATAAAGGGTATCACACTGTGCCTTATTTTCCCATAAATGTGACGTAATAGGATTATGGAATATGTCAACACAGTGCTTTGTAGGTAGAACCAAGGAACCGGTTTCTGTGGTTTCCTAGCAGAGCCATTGTGGTTTGGCCAATCTTTTGGCTCCCTCTTTGTAAGGCAAAAACAATAAAAAAGAACGGCACCCAGAGGCCTCTTGTGATCTATCTTAGATGGGTGGGAAGGACCTCTTGGGTTTCCCTTTGACCAATCAGCATCTGCTTCAGAATTCTGCAGTGTCCAGTTGTGCCATGGTGGACGGTGCCTATTTGATTTCAGAGTGGGCCTAGGTAGGGAGGAATTTTAAGTGTTTGCTGGCAGTGAACATAGTTATACTCAGTCATCCCAGTAATGATGCTAGATCGTGTTCCTAATATAGATTCAAGACTCTTCATAGATTCAAGACTCTTCCATGAGCTATACTTCTATATGGAGCTCTATAGTGTGCTCAGCACTTTTGTTGTGGGGGAAGTCAAGGAGATAAAAAAGAAATTTAAGGCTTTATACCATTTATCATTAGGAAGCTTACTGAGTTGAAAGGTATGAACACATTGGAAACATCTATAACAATACAAGCTAGTCTCTAACTGAATTGGAAATTATTTAGAAGGTGTAAGAATTCCAAAGAGTAGGGTACCTGTAAGATTTGTTGGTGACTGGAGGACATTTTGTGGAAAGCATGATCATGAGGACTTTAGCTGGGAAGAGAGACTTTGAGAGATGACGATTTGGCCATCCCAAATTTAAAAATATATGGTATATATAGATAGATATGAAAAAATATTTATATGTATAATATTTATATTTATTCCAATGGATATTGTCACTTATCTGTGTATTTATATGAGGGATACAGATGGCATAGCATTTTTTTAAATTAAAGAAGTTGTAGGTTTACAGAAAATCATGCAGAAAGTATGTGGTTCTTATACGCCTCCTCCCCTCACACACACACAGTCTTCCCTATTATTAACAGTTTGCATTAGTGTGGTAACTTTGTTACAATTGACTATATTATTATAATTATACTCAAATGGCATAGCACTTGTAGACTTTTCTGTTTGGCCCACTTAGGTTCACAGCATGAATGAAACAGTATTTGGTATAAAGGCTGCAAGAAAGCATATCCAGCAATGTAATGAATGGGTCAGGCCTGGTTTGCTACTTTTAGGAGTTGAAAGAATACAAAAGCCTTCTTTAATCTGCCAGGGAAAATTCCAAGACTTTGGTATAAAATGTTTCCTGTTGAGAATGTCTTTCATCTTTACCACCCATCATGATGAATAACTTCTCCATGGGACCCTTAGGCTTTCAAACCAAAGCCTGCACAGAAGCACCAAATTGGGACAGACTTTCTTGAACTTGTAAACTCAGATTCCACTTTACCTCGTTCTTTAACCCTACCTGTGGAGGCAGGAAGCAGTGGCCACAGAGGTGCCACGTACTTTCTGACTGATATGTGGGAACTGAGTCTTAACTGGAATATAGAGTGCTGCTTGGTTTTACAGAGAGATTCATCAGTAGGAGACTGGCTGGATGAAATGTGGCACATCCATCAATGGAATATGATGTAGCTGTTAAAAAGAATGAGGTAGCAGAGGAAGACTATGGGAAGGTGGCAGGGTGGAAGCTCCAGGAATCAGTCCCTTCACCGAAACAACTATTGAACTGGCAGGAACTGTCTGAATCTACTCTTCTGAGACCCTGGTGTCTAGGGGAATACTGTGCAGCATCCAGGGAAGAGCTGGAAGAAGACACTGGTAAGTTGTGTTACCACCGTGCAGTGGGTACCACCCCTCACCCCCTAACCATGCGGCAGGCAGCAGTGGGGATTGCAGCCTGGGCTCCTGGTTGCAACTTGCTGGTGCCAAGGTGAACTATAAGGATTTAGTCCTCTAAGATTTGGATGTATGTGTCCTGATTTCTGATCTTTGCTTTAGATTAGCTACTTCAGATTACTGGCGAGGGGGTGGGGGTGGGGGTGGGAAAGCAGCTCTGAGGTCTGCCATTGTTCTAACCCTGGTCAGGCAAAGCAGCTGAAGAATCTTAAAGAGGCAGTAACTCTCTCTCTCTCTCTCTCTCTCTCTCTCTCTCTCTCTCTCTCTCTTCCATCTCTTTTCTTTTTCCATTCCCTGATTGGGAGCAAAAATAGTTTGGAAAAGTCACAAACTGATGATCCCAGCCCTCAATAACAACAACCCCTAGCAATCCCAGAAGAGTGGGAAAACTAGATTTCCATGGTTATAGCACCATAATACTCAGAATGTCCAGTCTCAACAAACAATTATAAAACACCAAAGAAAGTGGACAGTATCATCCATTCACTGGAAAACAAGAATTTACCAGAAATCATCCCTGAGGAAGCTCATACTTTGGAATGATTAGTCAAAGACTTTAAGTCAACTGTCTTAAATATGTCCAGTGAGCTAAAATAATCTGTATATAGGAAATAAAGGAAATTAGGAAACATCTGAACAAAATAAAGAGATGGAAATTATTAAAAGGAACCAAACAGAAATTTTGGAGCTCAAAATACAGTAGTTGATATGAAAAAACTCATTAGATGGATTCAACAGCAGATTCAAACAGGAAGAATAGAGGATCAATGAACTTGAAGGCAAAACAATTGAATTATCCAGGGTGAGGAACAGAAAGAAAAAATAATGAAGAAAAATGAACAGAGCTTGAAGGACATATAAATACCATCAAGCATATCATCAGAGTCCTAGAAAGACAAGATAGAGAGAGAAGGGGGCAAAAAAGTATTTGAAGAAATGGCGAAAAACTTCCCAAATCTGATGAAAGACATGAATACACACATTCAGAAAGCTCAATGAACTCTAAGCAAGATAAATTCTAAGAGATCAACACCAGGACACATTATAGCAAAATTGTCAAAATCTAAAGACAAAAAGAATTTTGAAAGCAGCAGGAGAGAAGCAACTTGTCACATCAAAGGGATCCCGAGTAAGATTAACAGTGGATTCTCATTAGAAACTCTGTAGGCCAGAAGACAGTGGGATGATATACTGAAATTCCTTAAAGAAAAAAGCCTGACAACCAAGAATTCTATATCCAGCAAAATTATCTTTCAAAAATGAAGGAGAAATTTAGACATTTACAGTAAACAAAAGAAAGCAAAAGTAAACAAAATGACAGAGTTCATTATCAGAAGACCTGCCTCAAAGAAATGTTAAAGGGTGTCCTTCAGACCAAAATAAAAGAACACTAGATACTAACTCAAAGCCATAAGAAGAAATAAAGAACATTGATAAAGATCACTATGTAGGAAACGGACTTGGCCCAGTGGTTAGGGCATCTGTCTACCACATGGGAGGTCCACGGTTCAAACCCCGGGCCTCCTTGACCCGTGTGGAGCTGGCCCATGTGCAGTGCTGATGCACACAAGGAGTGCCGTGCCACACAGGGGTGTCCCCCACATAGGGGAACCCCACGCGCAAGGAGTCGCCCTGTAAGGGGAGCTGCCCAGAGCGAAAGAAAGTGCAGCCTGCCCAGGAATGGCACCGCCCACACTTCCCGTGCCCCTGACGACAACAGAAGTGGACAAAGAAACAAGACACAGCAAATAGACACAGAGAACAGACAACCGGGGGAGGGGGGGGTGGTAATTAAATAAATAAATAAATCTTTAAAAAAAAAATCACTATGTAGGTAAATATAAAGTCCTGTATTGTTGTAGTTTTGGTTTGTAACTGCTTCCCCCTATTTCCTTATGACTTCACAGGAAAATGAGTAAAAAAATATTTAAAATCTATGCTAATGAGCATACAGTATACAAAGATGTAATCTGAGACAATAACAATTAAAGGGGCAGGGAAGGAGATATATGGAGTTGAGAGTTTGTATAATACTGAAACTAGGTCGGTATTAGTTTAAAATGTTAATCGTAATTACAAAAATAGCTACTAAAATATAGAGAAAAGGAAAGAAGAAGGAAATCATTTTGATATATTACAAAACAATTAAATGAAAAGAGGCTGTAATGAAGTAATTGCAATGGGATTTCAGATTTTACACTAGCAAGCACAAGCAACAACAACAAAAAATAGATAAAATGGACCTCAACAAAATTAAAAAACGTTTGTGTGTGAAAAGACGTCATCTATAGTTAGTAGTACAATTACAAAAATGTACTTTCATCACTTGTAAAAAATACATGACATCAATGCAAGGTGGTAATAATAGGACGGACTCTGTGACTCCGGTATTTTATGCACAACTGTTCTGTAAACCCACAAATTCCCTAATAATAAGAAAAGGATGTTATGAAGAAAGTAAAAAGACAATGTACAGAGTGGGAGAAAATATTTGGAAGCCATATATGTGATAAGGGTTTAATATAAAATAAATATATATAGAAATAACTCCTACAACTCAACAACAAAAAGACAAACAACCCAATTGAAAAATGGGCCAAGGATTTCAAGACATTTCTCCAAATATGATAATAAAATGGCCAATAAGTAAATGAAAGGATGCTGAACATGAGTAGCCATTAAAGAAATGCAAATTAAAACTACAATGAGATACCACTCCATACCCATTAGATGGGTATTATTTAAAAAAAAAAAAAACCACCAAAACCCTGAAAATAACAAGTTTAAGTAAGGATGTGGAGAAATAGGAACCCTTGTGCATTGTTGGGAATGCAAAATGGTGCAGCCACCACGGAAAACAGTTTGGTGGCTCCTCAGGAAGTTGAACATAGAAATACCATATTACTGAATGATCCCATTCCTAAGTATATATCCCAAAGAATTGAAAGCAGGGACTTGGACAAATATTTGTACACCTATGATCATCTTACCATTATTCAAAATAGCCAAAAGGTGGAAGCAATCTAAATGTCCATCAACAGAAGAGCAAAGAGACAAAATGCAGAATATCCAGATAATGAAATATGATTCACCTGTAAGATGGATGTGACGTGAAGTGCTATAACATGGATGAGCCGTGAAGGCATGTTGGATGGACTAAGCCAGACACAAAAGGACAAATGCATGACTTCTCTTACATGAAATACTTAAAATAGTCAAATTCACAGAGACAGAAAGCAGAATAAAGGTTACTAGGAGGAAGGGGAGAATTGGGGTTTATTGCTAAATGAGTAGGAATTTTGGTTTGTGATGATGAAATGGTCTGGAAATGGTGAAAAATTATGCAGTATTGTCAATGTTCTTTTTTTTTAAGATTTATTTTATTTTATTTTATTTATTTCTCTCCCCTTCTCCTCCTCCCCCCAGATGTCTGCTCTCTGTGTCCATTTGCTGTGTGTTCTTCTGTGACCACTTCTATCCTTATCAGTGGCATGGGAATCTGTGTTTCTTTTTGTTGCGTCATCTTGCTCTATCAGCTCTCCTGTGTGTGGTGCCATTCCTGGGCAGGCTGCACTTTCTTTTGTGCTGGGCAGCTCTCCTTATGGGGTGCACTCCTTGCGTGTGGGGCTCCCCTACATGGAGGACACCCCTGCGTGGCACGGCACTCCTTGCGCACATCAGCACTGCACGTGGGCCAGCTCCACACGGGTCAAGGAGGCCTGGGGTTTGAACCACAGACCTCTCATGTGATAGGCGGACACCCTAACCACTGGGCCAAGTCCGCTCCCCGTCAGTGTTCTTAATGTCGAAGAATTACCTCCCTAAGAAGGTTAAAACGATTATTTGTGTTATGCATATTTTACCATAACTTAAAATAAATAATTTTTTACAAAGAATAAAGCAGGACCATATGTGCTGAGGTGTTAAGATATCTACAGTCCATTGTCAAGTGAAAAAAAAATGTGCTTGTATAGGCATAAAAACCTTAGAGGGACATATGATAATTTGCAGACAATGGTTGCTTCCAGATAGTGGGATTGTGTGTGTATTACTTGATACGTTTTTATATTGTTTGAATTTTTTCTACATGTGTTAACTTTAATTTAGAAAAATAAACTTTGAAGTACAGCCTTTGTAAAGAGATATACTACTGGACTTTTCCTTTTAACAGTAGGAACTTAAATTACATTTAAAAAGTGACTCAATTAGAGAAAATTAGGTTATCCACGAGTCGTAAGGACTGAATAAAGTGAAGCTCCCTGAACTTTCGAGCCAAGGGCAGTGAGTCATGCACAGAAAGAAATGCCCAGACCTGGGCCGCATCCCCTGGCTTGGCTGACGACTGGGTGGTGGAGACTCGGCTTCGGGTTCTAATCCTGCTCAACTTGGGGAACTGCTACATGAGGACACCAGAACTCACTTCTCCTGTGATCATTCCCAGATGGTAGAGTCAGGCCAATAGAGTTTAAATAGATGACATCATGAGGTAGCAGTAAGGGATGGTAGACGCAGCCTGCATTTTGGGCCAGACATACTCAGATTCGAATCCCAGTTCTGCCACTTACTAGCTGTGGGCCACAGCCATGATTTAATGTCCTTGAGCCTCAATTTCCATTATCACGGAGTTTCTAATACTTACCTGGTACTTTCAAGTGAAAATCAGATCGAAGGTAAGCAAAACGCCTAATGGGTTCCTGGCATATAATAAGTACTCAATAAACTGTGGCAATTATTAAAGTTATATGAGGAGCAGATGTAACTCAAGTTGTTGACCACCTGCTTTCCATGTAGAAGGTCCTGGATTCAATCCCTGGTGCTTCCTAAAATAAATGAATTTTTAAAAAGCTATAACTACAACAAGTATTAATGCCATAATTTTCTTAAATGTGAAAGGAATAATAATGATAACCATAGCAAGCACAGATAGTGCAATGTTCAAAGATTTTTACATTGCTTAACTGTTTGACTCCCGATAATAAGCCTAAGAAGCATAGACTATCAATACTATTCTCACTTTAGGGATGAAAAAATGGAGACTTGGAGAGGGTAAGCAGCTTGACCAGAATTGCACAGGTAGTATGGAGCAGAACTGGAATTGGAATCCAACAGTGCGCCTCCCAAATCTGTATTCTAAGCCATTCTGCTAAAAGGAAGCGGTTTAATGTGGAATATCCTGACTTTGGTTGATTCCAGCAGAGTCCTTTTCCGTCTTTAATAACATTCTGTGTGTTCAGAGAAAGGGAGTGGGCTCTGACAGCTGTTTCCTCTCGGTGCGGGAGGATGGTGATCTCGCACTCTGCCTCATCCCAGCCCCGGCCAAGTGCAGCGTTTGTGACTTTAGGGGGAAGCCAGAGAGTTGCTGTGGTGCTTGGACCTGCTGTCAGTCCTCATTCGGGCAAAACCTCCTCCATGGACCCTGAAGCGTCAGAAGTAAAGTCGTGGCCACAGGGATGTGCTTTAGATTGGATCAAATGCCACCTACAATTTAATCATCACTGTTAGCATTTTGTCATTTTCCTATGTAGTCTTTTGCCTCGGCATTTCGCTATTGAAATTTTAACCTATAAGCAGCTTGAAACACTGCTCTTTTGTTAAATGTATCATAAGCAGTTTACCTTTGTATTTACATATTATTCATAAACATAATTTTTTGACGAAAGAATTACATGGTCATGGAAAATATTTCAAAGTCCTGAAAGATATTTTGATGCACACACAAGCACACACGAGTGAATGTTTTTTGGTGTCACAAATGGATCTTGTGTTATACACTGTTCTATACACCCCTCTCTTTTGTCCCCTCCCCAAGGCACAGAGAAACACACAAATTTGGAACTAACAGTTTATTTCTATCTTCATCTAATTTCTTTGAATGATCTTTTTCAAGACAAAAGGAATGCACACGGTGGTGACTTGGCGCTGTGTACCCCAGAAAAGCATGTTCTTCAAGTTAATCCGTCCCTGTGGGAGTGCACCCGCTGTAAATAGGACCTTTCAATGAGGTTCCTCCAGTTAAGGTGTGGCCCGGCTCCATCAGGACAGGGCTCGATCCTGTGGCTGGAGTTCTTCATATGCAGAAAGAAATTCAGCCACGGAGTGAAAGCCACAGAGAGGGCTTTCTTTTCTTTTATTCAGCCAGAAGCTGAAAGCCAAAAGGCCCAGAATGGAGAGGAGAGGCCAGGAGAGGCTGCCACATGCATTGCCATGTGACAGAAAAACCGAGGACCAAGGATGGCAGGCAGCCAGCCCCAGAGTGCCACAGTTTCCTCGGAGAAAGCATCACCTTGATCATGCCTTCATTGGGACTTCTCTTGGCCTCAAAACTGTGAGCCAATAAATTCTGGTTGTGTAAGCCAACCCATTGCATGGTATTTGATTTAGCAGCCAGAAAACCAAAACATATGCTTATTATAACAACTAAAATCAATCAAAGATGTATAAAGTAAAAACAAATCACCTCCTCTGGCCCATTTTCAATCCCACACCCTTGAACTACCAAGGCTAACTAACACCTGCTGTGTACTTTCCCACTTTTCTCCTTGCTAATTAAACTGATGCAAATGTACGTTTACATGCCGAACGAGTCTTTTTTGCTTTGTCTCCACTCAAATATAATTAAACATATTAGTCTGCAACATGCTTTTAAAATTTTCCTCCTATTGACAGTATATCAGATACATTCCAAACAATTCAATAGATATGGCTCAGTTATATTTTTCTTCTTTTCTTTCTCTCCCTCTGTGTGTATATGCATATATATATCCATCCATCTCTATCACATCTCCATCTCCATCTCATCTCCATCTCCACCTCCACCTCCATCTCCATCTCATCTCCATCTCCATCTCATCTTCATCTCATGTTGAACCCCATCTTCATCTCCAACTCCATCTCATCTCCATCTCCATCTTCATCTTATCTCCATCTCCATCATCTCCATCTCCATGTCCATCTCATCTTCATCTCATCTCCATCTCCAACTCCATCTCATCTTCATCTTATCTCCATCTTCATCTCTTCTCCATCTTATCTCCATCTCATCTCCATCTCCATCTCATCTTCATCTCCATCTCATCTCCATCTCCATCTCATCTTCATCTCCATCTCATCTCCATCTCCATCTCATCTTCATCTCCATCTTCATCTCATCTCAATCTCCATCATCTCCATCTCATCTCCATCTCATCTCCATCTCATCTCCATCTCATCTCCATCTCATCTCCATCTCCATCATCTCCATCTCCATCATCTCATCTCCATCTCCACCTCCACCTCCACCTCCACCTCCACCTCCACCTCCACCTCCACCTCCACCTCCATCCTTGGCCTGTCAATTTTTATTTGCAGTTGGCCTTTGCTAGTTTCTCTGCAGAAGAACAGTAAATGCTGGCAATTTGGAACTCAGCAGCAGGACGAGTGTTGCACAGAGCACAAGTAGAGCATGCAAGTGGAGTGGCAGGCCCAGGGGCAGCCTCCTCCTTGTTGATAGTCTACTGATGTTCCAGGATGTTCCTAAGGCTTAATCCTATCAGTTGAGGTACATGGGGCATCGCCTCTGCCTAACAGAATACACTGAGGAGAACCAATTGCATGTGACCCCTGCTCCGTGTAGGAGAAGAAGATGGGGGATCCTGTTGTGCAGCAGCTTCTGCACACAGAACACCACTGAGCACTTGCCAGGTAAATACTAGGACCCATCTTTTCTTTCCTGGGCTTTTAAACCCAGCTTTTGAGGGATAATGTTGTGGTTTAAAGATGACTAGTAAATGGAGCCCCTTTCTTCCCTTGAGTTCTGTATCAGTCAAGAGAAAGAAGTTGGAGTCAGATGACAATATCAACTGGCTGACGAACTGGACTGAGCTTAGAGCCACCACCACGATTGGCCTGAAAGACTTAGCTCATCTCTCTTAGAGCTGGAAACCTCAGGCCGCCCCCGTCAGGGTAGGAAGCTGCTGAGGGTAGGAAGGGCCTGAGCGGACGCAGCCCTCCAAACTGAGCTGTTCTAAGACGGTGAGCTAGGCTGGCCATTCCTTCTTCCCAGGCTCACCACTCGGGCAAGCCAGGCTTCCTCTTTGGGTGAGGAAGGAAAGAGGTGGGGAAGCAGGTCATTTTCTTCCTCTCACTTCTGACAGGAAGGAAGTTCTAATTCAAGAGCGGAGGAGGAAGACGTTGATGGGAGAGGGATACCCCTATAGGTGAAAGGCTAAAAAGTGAGCCGTGCCACAGGAGGTCCATGCATACTTCGACCTGTTGTTCAACAAATATATTTTCATCACTCGGTTCGTCCTAGAGCAGGTATTACATTTTCACACTGAGATGACACATGTTTTGAGAAAACTTCTCATAGCCTTGGTGGCAGTTGTACCTCTGAGAAAAGTTACCCACCCCCATCCCTAGGTTTCATTGGAAAGACCCAGAAGTTCTGGGTAAGCCGATGTACACCCACACCTCACAGAAGGACGGGCACAGGGCGAAGCGCACTCCGAGACAGCGTCCGCCCACAGCCCCTTTTGCTCATCTGTCAAGTGAGGGGCTCGAATGGAATCGTCTCTCTAAGGACCCTATTGTGCTAACCTTCTGTGATTCTGAAACACCACCTCCTCCGTGACTGCTGAAGACCTCCTTGCCCGTAAACAAATCTGTTGGGAGCTGTGTGCACTCGCTGAATTTCCAGAGAGTTCTCTCGGTCATGTCGGAAACCCAGGGTTTTACTTGTAAGCAGGTAGGCAAGATCGGGATTCCTCAAGACCCACAACCACAACACACTCTTTCTAAAAGTCACCTTTCTGGGAGGATAAACTGGTACCGTGTTTTTAAAGTATTCATCAAAATAAAAAGTCTGCGTATACCCCTTGATTCTACAATTTCCCCTCAGGAAATTTTCCATATAGAAATAAACCATACAAGAGTCCAAGGATGTCTGTATTAATGTCTTATTGCAGCATTATTTGTGATAGCAGAGAACTGGAAATAACTTCAGTGTCTATTAATAAAGGATGGATTAAATAAGTTATGGTGCACATATAGAATGGAACAACATGCAGCTATTAAAAAATAATTAGGAACATCTGTAAATGCTGGCACAGAAAGTTGTTCAACTCAGAGTGTGGACTCAAAAATAGCCAGACGCCCACACCATGTTTGGTTGGATTACAAATTTCGGTGTGTGTGCCCAGGTGTGCGCTCTTGCATGTGCTTAGAAAATAGAAACGGACACCCCTAACTCTCCACAGAGTCAGTGTGGAAGGGCTCGATTGTCTGTACCGCGGCATGGCCTGTTGGAAAACAGGGCACTTTTTACATTTTTAAAAACTTTTTAAATTTTTAAAAACTTATCCCCTCCCCTTTGTTGCTTGCTTGCTGTCTGCTCTCTGTGTCCATTCGCTGTGCATTCTTCTGTGCATCTATTTATTTTTTATATATCCCCCCCTTGCAGCTTGCTTGTTGTTTGCTCTCTGTGTCCATTCACTGTGCGTCCTTCTGTGTGTCTGTATTTCTTTTTATTTATCCCCCCCTGAAGCTTGCTTGTTGTCTGCACTCTGTGTCCATTCGCTGCACATTCTTCTGTTTGTTTGTTTTTTTACTTGCCTCCCTTTTTGTTTCCTCACCTTGCTGAGTTGGCTCTCTGTGGCACTGTGGGCCGTCAGCTCTCCGCAGCGTGCAGTCGAGCCCGCCTTCACAGGAAGGCCCCGGGACGCGAACCCAGAGCCTCCCACGTGGTAGACGGGAGCCCAACTGACGGAGCCACAGCTGCTTCCCAGAACAGGGCACTTTTCATTTTTACTTTTTCACATTTCTACACTCAATTGGCTTTAAACAATATTTACTTGCTCCTTTTATGGCACGTAACAAGGAAGCCCCCTCGACCCTCAGAGCTTTCCTGAGCAGGGTGCACCAGCCAGGCTCTGCCGCGGGCCCTTCGCTGTCATGGCCCAGGACGGAGGCTGGTGCCCTGCTGGCTCAGGGAGGAGACGTGCCACGCACAGAGCACCCTCATCTCGGGGAAAGGCGCAGATCCGTCCCTGGGTCCACCCGTATGTAAAATGCTGCTCCTGCGGATGAGAGGTGAGCGGAGCTGGCGCATTCCTTCCCCACCACGCCATGCCACTGCCAAACACCCCTTGGCAGGATTCGTCGAGCACCACTGGCCGCAGCCAACTCCCTTGGCCGTGGTGCCCGGCAGGTCTTTCGTGCCCGCGCGGTTGTTAGGATTGACTTTGTCGGCTGTCTTTGTGCCAGATCACGTCCAGTGGTTCCCAGAGAAACCGAGGGACTCCCTTTCTGTGAGCTGTTGAAAAGCTGTCGATGAATGAGATCGCTTTACCACTGAGGCCCCAACTATGCCAGTCGTCCCCCCCTTCCTGACTCAGGGCCCCTGGGATCCTGGAGATCAGCCGCCTCTCTCCTCTAGAATACTGAGTGTTCCCTGGAGGTCATCTTCAGCCTAGAAGGGCTTCTTTGGCAGCTCCTTCTCACCCCACACTGCCCTGGCCTCTTGGCAGCGCATCCTTGGGGATGCTCTCCTGCAGCCTGGCAGGAGTCACCTCTCGCTGCCCCCCGGGATCTGCTCCTTCCAGGAGCCGTGCCCACACCAGCGGCCCTGCAGCTCTCCCTCTGCTCTCTCCTGGCCCTGCCGCCCTGCTCGTTTGCATGCTGTCACCCATCAGAGCTGCTGCTGGGCATCTGCTCAGCGCGCCTCTGGCTGCTAAGTCCCAGGTCACTGATGTTTACTTTTCTTTTTGTTTTTTTTTTGGTCCTGGGCCTGGGATTTGAGTCCCTGACCTCGTGTGTGGGAAGCTGGTGCTCAACCACGGGGCCACGTCGACTCCCCCGAGTTGGTTTTCTGGTTTGTGTTTTTGTTTGTTTTTTTTTAGGAGGCCCCTGGAGACTGATCCTGGGACCTTCTGTGTGGGAAGCAGGCACTCAACTGCTTGAGCCACTTCTACTCGTATTTCCTATGCTTCTGCAAAATAGAAAGGGGCATGGCACACCTGCCTGAGTTCCACAGAAGCTGTTGGGGTGGCTGAAGGAGATCCAGGGGCCACTTCCCACCTTCTCTTTGGCCTTCTCGCTGTGTCTGTTTTATCAGTCTGTTTCTTCCCAGGGGTTCTGCAGTCGCCATTTATGGTTTGTTTTCTGGTAAACTCCTCAGGCCTTGTCAACTGGCTGGATGCACCTGTAGTTATCTGAACCCTATTCATGGACGTATTTTCAATTTTTTCCCTAGGGTGCTTCTAGCCTACATGAACCTCAGTGGGTTCCAAGAGGATCCCGCAGTGGGACTTGTCACCGAACTTTCCATGTTATACGTGCACCTGAATCTCTGCTCTGGCAAGCGGAGACCTTCTACCACATGCACAAAGCACAGAGTAGACCCCGTGGTGGCAACACAGGGGACCATGAAGCAGACCAGTGAGAAAAATAAGCAATAATGGAAGGGAAGACACAGAACTAAGAGTAAGCGGGGGAAGCAGGGAAATGGCCAAGAGGATGATGGAATAATTTCAAGGCCAGCAGGTCAGTGGCATTTACTGCTTCACATTCAATGACAGGCTGAGTGGGTTTCTCTTGGAGATCCCACAGAGAGAGGTCTAGTAGAGTCTACCTGCCACACAACTGCTTGCAAGCCTGGAAGCCTTTTAGTGGAGCCTGTTTTCTTAAAACTGTTCTCAGCCTTCTCTGGGTTTCAGCCACCTAGTGATGCCCAGGGACTGTTTCTTCATTATTCTAGATATGCAGAGCCTCTCTCTTGTTACTTCTTCCTGAGTTTTTAAAAAAATAGAGGATAGGGAATAGGGAGACTGTATTAATCAGCCAAGGGGGTGCTGATGAAAAATACCAGAAATTGGTTGGTTTTTATAAAAGGTATTTATTTGGGGCGGGAGCTTACAGATACCAGGCCATAAAGCATAAATCACTTCCCTCACCAAAGTCTATTTCCACGTGTTGGAGCAAGATGGCTGCCGACAGCTGCGACGGTTCAGGCTTCCTGGGTTCCTCTGGGCTCAGCTCCTCTGTTTTCTCCACAAGGTCAGCTGTAGACTATGAGTCTCTCTAGACTTTGCCTCTCTCCACAAGGTCAGCTGTAGATTATCAGGCAAACGGCTCTGTCTCTCTCCCTGGGGTTCCAGCTTCAGGCTTCAAACTCCAACGTCAAAACTCCAACATTAAAAGCCCCAACTCTGTCCTTTGCCATGCCTTTTATCTGTGAGTCCCTACCCCTTGGTGGGTGGGGACTCAATGCCCTAATGATGTGGCCCAATCAAAGCCCTAATCATAACTCAATCATGCCCAGGTACAGACCAGATTACAAACATAATCCAATATCAAGTTTTGGAATTCATAACCATATCAAACAGCTACAGAGATTAAGGAAGAAAATCTGGCAAATGGGATTCAAGTTATTCAGTTGTACTTCTAGGTGGAAACCTGACGAAAAGCCTAGGAACTTAAAATGGTGTTTCTAGATTTGAAAATATAGTTTGAAAGACGCTTCTATTTTGTAGAGCGTCAGCGCTGCCTCCTCATGGAAAAGATAAAAGATAAAAATGAAGTAATAGCCAGATGAGGAGTCAAGGAGGAGTGTGGTGCTTTGAAGCTGTATGTACCCCAGAAAAACATGTTCTTAAATCTAACCCGTTCCTGTCGGTGTGGGTCCACGATCAGCAGGACCTTTGAGGAGGCTACTTCAGTTAAGGTGCGACCCACCTCATTCAGGATGGGTCTTAGTCTTCTTACTGGAGTCCTTTATAAGAAATGCAATTCAGAGAGAAAGTCCTGGAAAGAAGAAGTTGAAAGCAATGAACCCCGGAAGAGAAGAGAGAGACCCACAGACGCTGTCGTGGATCTTGCCACGGGGCAGAGGAGGTGAGGGTCGCTGGCATCTGGTCTTCAAGAAAAAAGCATCGCCTTGATTTGGGCATTTTCACAGCCTCGAACTGTGAGTTAATACAGTGTTCATTGTTTAAGACAACACCTTTCATGGTATTTGCTTTAAGCAGCCCAGGAAGCTGAAACAAGGGGGTTCCAGGGAAGGGTCTGAGGGCAGCCAGGAAGCACGGGGATGGGGCACAGTCCTGGCCTGCCCAGGCCAGAGCTCTGGCCTTTCTTCTCGACACTGCCTCTGACCAGCTGTGTGACCTTGGGCACATCACTTAGCTCCTTTCCACATCTCGATATCTTCAGTGTACGGAAAGAGTATTGGTCCAGCTGTACTAGATAATTCCATTTAGCTCTAACAGCCATGAGTCCATAGTTTTGATTACCAGCTCCACTCAGGAGTTCCTTATAGGATTCCAGATTTAAGACAAACTTACTGGTAGAGATGCATAAATAGCATCTAATTTAATAATGGATAATAGATCCAAGTTTAGTCAGCTAGCTGTTACAAGACAGTGTACACCGAGGTTGTGGTTTCAGCATTAACTAAAATGTAAAAAAAAAATCTCGGTTCACTTTTCCAAGTGCTTTCAGTTATGTGGTGTTTTTAAAGGGCACTCTTACTGTATTCCTCCTTGTTTTGGCAACAGAGGGATCCAAGAAGTCTTCTTTCTGGAGCCATGCATTCCTTCCCAGCGCAGGCAGCTACCGCGGTGCGTCCCTGGCCATCTTGGTCCCGTAGCACTGCGCTTTGAGATGACCTGACTCAACTGCTTTGGATTCCTAATCAAGAGCACTAATTCCTAGCATCCCCTAGAAGCTACCACAAGGGTTAGGCCCTTCTGGAGAGGAGCTATTTTTCATGGAAAATGCTTTTTTTCTTTAGGATGCTTGGGCTGGATGGAATTATTAGCACTGATTCCATCATGGCCTGAATTCTCGTCTCCACCAATGGCTTTTTGGCCAATGGCCTCTGTATGACTCTTGATGAGAGATTCCTAATAGGCCACTGAGGCCCATTTGCTGGGCAGGGCAGTTTGTCCAGCACATGGTCTTGGCAGCCAAGTGCAGGCCATGTCTAATACGCAGGGCAGACCATGACACCCCCCTGGCATTTTGAGGGTTCAGGACTATCTCATACTCTGCCTGAGACAGTGACTTCTTTTCTTGGTTAACAACTTTTTTGGTTCCCCTGAATTCAGGTACATGGAGAGATTTCAGGATAACCAAGAGATGTTTGCTTTCACTTTAGTGTAAAAGAGTTGCAAGGACTAAATGCATTACTTCATGAAAATCACATTAAACAAAGCTTGGTATAAACAAGCACTCGGTGAATGTTATTATTATCATCACTACCATCATAGACTCTTCATCACCAATGACCGGGACATGGTAGAGCGGCTGAAGTGAAAGAGAGGCTCCAGATAGAGCATGGTGTAAACTCACAAATGGGTGAACCAAGGCCCAGAGAAGAAACCTGCCTGACACAGAATTCACTAGGAGCACAAAGGGAATTAGAATCCAGGTAAGAATAATTTTTTTTTTATTTAAAGATTACCGAAGCCAGATAACATTTCCCAGAAAGTTTTGAGCCAATACAGTGACGGGATAATCCTAGAGAAGTTCTTCTCCCCCTCCTTCTTTCCATGCACTCTTAAGCTTCCCTCCACAGGACCCACGGAGTCCCCTTGCTCCAGCCCTGCTTCCTGTCTCAGGTTTGTGGAAAACTGGGACACTTGTCACTGTTGGGAGAGCAGAAGGAATGCCAGGTTTATTCCAAGCCGGATCCCTTGGGGTAGAATGGAAATAAGGAAGGTTTTCTCCTGAATTTCACGAGTTCTTCCTTTTCAAACGACACTGCTTCATGGAGGCATTGGGTCACTTAGGCAAGTAGGGACCTTGGGCGTTTCATTTGCCATGGGGTGCCCCGGCGCCTGGCGCGAGGCGTGGCACTTGGCGCTCGCAAACGTTGGTTGAACTCCCGAGCTCGCTGAGTTGTCCTCCTCTAAGCATGCTAGGGGTTTTCAGACCGGCTTCTCATGAGCTGTTGATTTTCCCTCCAAGGTGTTGATTCTCCTTGGTCATGTGGGAAGGGCAGGCTGGAGAATCGGTTATCCCAGTCCTCAGCAGAGCCCACGTAATGCCAGCATCTTCTCACCTGGCACTTCCATTCGTGCTATTCCAAAGTAGTAAAACTGCCAGCGTTGGCTTCTGCCTGCCTTGTCCAGCGCCTGGTGGAAGGTCCACTGGGCAACGAACGGATCTGAGAGCAGTGACCGTAGGCAGAGGAAAAGCGCCCGAATAACACAGTTGGCAGGCCTCCTGCTTGGCAGTCCTGCCTTGGAAATCCTTTTCCGCCTCTGACTTCTGATGATTTCGGGGAGGGGGGTGGCACACGAGCATCTGTGCGGTGTTGGCCATGGGAACGCTGCCCAGGCAGACAGGGAAGGGCTTACAAATGTCCTTGTGACCGGGGGAAAGCCCATTTTTCATTACCCATGTCCCATCTGCAGGAATAGTAACTCCTTACAAATTAAACCTGGACCCAGAGGCCCGAGTCGTAAATCCTGTTTCAGGGCTTTATATTTCCCATTAGAATTGTTCTTGCACATAAACAACAGATGGTGGAGATTAGTGAGACACGGTCTATCACGTGGAATAAATTGGTCTGAAGTGTGGATGGAGGGCGCTCATTTGGCAGTGTATAAATGTACACTGTAGCGTGCTTAGAGCTGCCTGGGCGTTTGGGGCAAAGCTTGCTAGAGTCAGAGTAAGAGGGACTTAGTCTGGAAGGAAACCCATTTCAAACACTGTATGCTTTCCCTGAAATCCAAACCACGCTCTTCAAGTTGTTCAAAAAGCAGACGACTGCCATGTAAGCACAAGAGCACAGAACACAGGACCTCGTCACTTTGTTTTTCTGGATTTTGCTCTGTTATGTTTTGAAGCAGGTGCATTGGCCTGTGAGTGTCTGCTCACGTGGGCATTTGGATGAACAAACCCAAGCAACCGATTTTGAGCCCCTCGGTTCTGTTTGATTGGAAATAAGCTTCCTCCTTGGGCCCTAATTTGCAGTGATGAATGGAATAGAAATGATTGGGAGCTTGTTGTAGACTGATCATGTCAGAGAGAAGCTGCGCTCGGTGTCGCAGTCAAGCTCCTTGCCCAGTTACTGGTGACCCCGGTGCTGGATCACCGCAGCTGGGCGCTTAGACCCAGCCCTCGAGGCTCACACCAAGGCACGCCAAGGTGGCCACCACAGGGCTTTACCCTCCCAGACCCCAGGAGCCGCCCAAGGCCAGCCCCATCAGGAGATGCAGTTCAAGACTCAGGGTGTTTCCAGCAGATCTGTGCCCTGCTGGCAAGGCTTGGAAAGCTTGCTCTGTGCATCTTAAGTTCAGTGTCCACTTCCGAGAATAGGGTAGTTGTTTGTTTCATGGTGAATTTGTGTTGCCAGGGCTGCCCTGCAATCAGGATGAGCCTATGATCTGGACAGTGTTTGTCTTTGGTCAAATGGAATATAAAGTGGCTGCTGGCAGGCTGCTACATTCCCAGATGATGTTCCATGAGCGACTGGCATGCTCCACTACTTGTAAATATTCATGATGTCTTTGACACCAGGCTAAACATCCCAGGTACTTCCCTCTTTCTTTTCTGACCTAGTTTATGTCCACTGACAGGTCTTGCTCGCTGTTCACTAGTCAAACACTTGTATATCTGTGGTCAAAATATGCATGCGGTACTTCATATGGAATCTGGCTAAGCCAGCTTAGGGTGGGAGTCTTATTCTACCACTTCCGGTGCTGTATTTTTATTAATTCCTTTTTAAGATCTTATCAGGTTCAAACATTTTTATTATGAAATATTTTTAGATACAGAAAAATACAAAGAATAATATAACAACCATTCGCCCACTCTCCAATTCTATCAAGTTCCTTTTTTGGGGGGGACAGAGCATAAAAGACAGAGACACTTGATATGTCCTGGGTACCCCCAGTTTCGTGTCCTTCTGCTCTTCTCTTGTTCCTTCCTCTTTTCTTTGCTCCCTCCCCAGAAGTAAGCATTATCTCAACTTTGGTATTTTTCAATCTCATGCTTTCTTTTTTAAAAAATACTGTTACTGTATGTGTATATGTCTTTAAAAATATACAGCATTGGGGAATGGATGTGGCTTAAGCAGTTGAGTGCCTGTTTCCCACAGGGGAAAGCCCGGGTTTGGTTCCCAGTTCCTGGTGCTTCCTAAAAACAAACAAACAAACAGTAAGCAAAAAAAAAAAAAAAAAACCCAATGCAGGGGAGCCAAGGTAGCTCGGTGGTTGAGTGCCGGCTTCCCACATATGAAGTTCCAAGTTCAATCCTGGCCTCGTACCTCAAAAATAAAATAAAATTACACACATGCACACAGCGTTGTTTTACACATTTCAAAACTTTATAGACATGCCATAATTCTGTACTATCCTATAATTTGCTTTTATTTAGCGTTTTGCTTTTGGATTTTTATCCAACTGTATCATTTTCCACTATAGTGCTGTGTAGCATACATTTTATGATTATACCATAATTTATTTATCTACTCTCCATTTGATTGATATTCCTCTCCCTCAACTCACTTGTTTTTCCAGTTTTATAAAACAATGTAATAAATATTCTAGTACATGCATCCTGTGTGCAGGTGAAAGATTTTTTTCCTAGGGTATATACCTAGAAGTAGAATTACCAAGTCTACAAATTCTGCCAATTTGCTGCACAAGATAGATGCCTACTAACAGGGTGTGTGATCTCATTTTTCCACGTCCTCCCAGCCCTTGGTGATATCATATTAACATATTTCACCAATTTGAGGGTAAAATTTGCATTTCCCTAATTATGAGTACTTTGACTATTTTCCATGCACATTTTCCGTTTTCCTCTTCTGTGGTTTGCCTCTTTTCATACTTTGTCTCTTTTCCTATATAGATAATTATAGGTATATTAGATCTATTTGTCTCTTCTTTATTCATTTTTAGGAATTATTTATTAATTTTGGACATAATCCTTTGTCAGTTTTAAGTGTTGCAAATGTCTTTTTCCTGGTCTATGCCTTGTCTTTTAACTTGGCTTATGTGTTTTTTGGTGAACAAAAGATGTATTTTTATGGACTAAAATTTAGTTTTATGGTTCACCCTTGTTTTATTTATTTATTTTTTGTATTTTAAAGGAAATCTTCCCAGGGAAGTGGATTTGGCTCAACTGATAGAGCATCTGCCTCCCATATAGGAGGTCCAGGGTTCAAACCCAGGGCCTCTTGACCCGTGTGGTCAGCTGGCCTATGCGCAGTCCTAATGTGCACAAGGAGTGCCTTGCGATGCAGGGGTGTCCTCTGTGTAGGGGAGCCCCATGCACAAGGAGGGCATACCACAGGGAGAGCTGCCCTGCATGAAAAAAGCATAGCCCACCCAGGAGTGACACCGCACACACGGAGAGCTGATGCAGCAAGATGACGCAACAAAAAGAGACACAGATTTCCTGGTGTTGTTGACAAGCATGTGAGCAGATACAGAAGAACACATAGTGAATGGACACAGAGCAGTGTCTTACTGGAATTGTTTAAAAGAGAATGAAATTCAGACAAAGAGAGAGAAAGCCATGGAAACAAGAAGCTGAAAACAACACACACAGAAGAGAAGGGAGAGACCAGCTGGTACCATCATGTGCCTTGGCACGTGGTAGAGGAGCCCAGGATCCCCGGTAGCCAGTGTGTGGGGAGAAAGCATTGCCTTGAGGATGCCTTGATTTGGACAGTCTCATAGCCTTAAAACTGCAAGCTTGTAAACTAATAACTTTCAGTGTTAAAGTCAACCTATTTTATGGTATCTCCTTTCAGCAGCCTAGCAAACTAAAACACTATTTTTTATTGTTGATTTTTTTCTTCCATGTTCAGTTTCCTTTAATGACCCAGTTCTCCTTAGAGGGCACATGAAACCAGCTAGGCAATGCCCTAACTGAAGGCTTGGCCTACATGTTGGAAGGTCCCTTCCCAAACATACACTTGAACTCTCCAGTGTGACAGAGGTGGACTCATTTGTGGTTTCCCTACACATGGCTCTTCTGTCCCTTCTATTTTAATCTTTAGTTGGTGCTGGGGTTGGTAGGTATATGTCCAAGAGACTTGAATCTTTGGGCTGTTCATGTGCCAACTGGGCCCCAAGACTCAATGGTGTTGTGACACCTATTCTCCAGTTCATTGGACTCACCCGGGACAACTAACAAGGAGGTGAGGATTGACAACCACCACACCAAGGAACCGAGAGAGTCTACAACTGCAAGCAAGTGAGTCCCATCCATTGGCCATATGGGACTAAAGCCCCCTCTTAATTAGAGGTGGAGTGGGCATCACCATTCCAGAATCCTCAGGATTGGGGAATAACCTATGGACTAGAATGGACTTACAGGTATTTTACTATAGACTTACTGTGATTCTAGCAAAGGAAGAAATTATATCATTGATGTGGAGGCAGTGACCACTGGAGGTTCTGAGGTCAGGGAGAGGGAAAATAGTTGTAATACAGGGGCATTTTGGGGACTTGGGAATTGTCCTGAATGACATTGCAGCGACAGATACAGGCCATCATAAGTCTTGCCATAACCTACAGAATTGTGTTGGAGAGTGTAAACTTCAATGTAAACAATAATCCATGCTTAGTGGCAATGCTCCAAAATGTGTTCATCAATTGCAATGACATTACCACATTAATGAAGGATGTTGTTAATAGGGGTAAATATGGGTGGTATGGGTCATATGGGAATCCCCTATATTTTTTATGTAACATTTATGTAATCTAAATATCTCTTTTTAAAAAATAAATAAAAAAAAATACACTTGAAACAGTCTCTGGGTCTCCTCACTGCCAAGATCTAGTTTTTGCCATGTGTACAACTCATAGTCCACCTGTCAGTCTGGTCAGTGGAAGGGCAAGCTCCTGGCCTGGGAAGACACACAGTCAGAAATGGAGCTGCTATCATTGTTTCCAAAGAAGATGGCACTGGTAAAGGCTTGTCCAGTCACTGGAACATTCCAGTGACAAGGTTGCAGTTCGTGAAGGTCTGGTACCCAAAGCAGCGCTAAGAATACAGCAAGGAACAGCCATCCTTGTCAAAGGACTCCTTCAAATATGGCGGCACCACAGGACATATGCCCTCATTGGACCCCGCACGCTTAAATTCCTCTATCACAAAGGTTCTCCAGGTGAGCAAAGGGGTCTTTGGCCATCAGCTCAACAGCCAGCTGCTGCTCACTTTTATCCTTCTCCTCTTCAGGAGCAGAGACAGCTGCCCTTTTCTCCTCTTTCTGCTTAGTGGAACTGTCTCTTTTTGTGAGTTGTTATTTTTAGGCTGACTCTCTACAAACTTTTTTTTTTTAGATATACTTTTTTTTTTTTAAGATACTTAGATTACATAAATGTTACATTAAAAAATGTAGGGGATTCCCATATGCCCTACCCCCTCCCCCTCCCACACTTTCTCACATTAACAACGTCCTTCATTAGTGTGGTACCATTTGTTAAAATTGTTAAGCACATTTTGGAGCATTGCCACTAATTGTGGATTGTAGTTTACATTATAGTTTAAACTCTCCCCTGCACAATTTTCTAAGTTATGACAAGATATATAGTGGCCTCTATCTGTCATTGCAACGTCATCCAGGACAGTTTCAATGACCCCAAAATGCCCCATTTAACACATGTTTTTCCCTTGCCCTCCCCTCAGAACCTCTGGTGGCCACTGCCTCCGCATCAATGATAAGAGTTCTTCCATTGGTAGAATAACAATAAATCTATAGTATAATAACAGTAAACCTACTCTAGTCCACTGTTCATTCCCCAATCCTGAGCATTCAGGGATGGTGATGCCCACTCCACCTCTAACTGAGAGGGGGCTTCGATCTCCTGGGGCAGATGGATGGGACTATCTTGCTTGCAGTCACAGACTCTCTCTGTTCCTTGGGATGGTCATTATCTCTCTGCAAACTTTTTAGCATCAAACTGGGCCATCTTCTCACAGAGTATCACATCCCCCAACACAGCCCGGAACTAGTGCTTCCTAATGCAAATGAGGAATCAGTGATTGCTTTGGGGAAGGCCTGGCAGAAAGAAGGCTCTGCAACCTGTTTGTAGAGACACAACAGGGCGTAGACAATTGTAGCATCAGCCAGAGTCACATGTTCACACACCTGAAAACTCTTCACCTTCAAATGAGCACCCAGCAGCCCCAGAATTTGCCTCACCACCTCCTTTGCATTCTCTGTGGCCTGCTTGTTGGGATGCATGATACCCAAGGGAGGAAACACCCAAATACTGGCTGGGGGCCTGTGCTGCTGGCAGCCTAGCTCACCCGCTGCACCTCCTGGACTGCTTCCCTGCAACTCCTCATTGTTCACATAGTAGGCAATGGTGCTGCTCTCAAATACCCAGAATCCATCGTCATTCCCAAATGCTGGAATTGGCTGGCAGGAAATTTGCAGAAAAATTCAGGAGCGTGGTTGGTTTGGCCAAAGTGGAATGGTGTGGTGGGCACACAGACCTGCTCAGCCATGGGCCTTGCAGGATAAGCAAACAGAGTCCCATCCGCCATGGTGATTCTGCAGAGAAGGCTATTGCTGGTTTCTCATTTAATTACATGCAGTCAGAGAATATGGCCTGAATGACACGGATTCTTTGAAATGTGTTGAGATTTCTTCCGTCTCCTAATACTTGGTCAACTTTTGTGTACGTTCCATATGTGCTGGAAAAGGATGGAGAGTCCCCATTTCTTAGTGCAAGAATCTCTATGTATCTATTAGATTAGTCTTGCTGATTGTATGTTCTAATTGTCTATGTCCTTAGAAATTTTTTATTCGCACAATTTCTCTCTTGCGGTTATTTTTGTTTTTGCTTTATATATTTTGTATCTATGTTGTTAGGTACATACATGTTCATGGCTGGTAGTTTTTTTGTATTATATTTTATTTAATGCTCCTTTTTAGTGCTTTTTGCCTTACTCTATATTTTTTTCTGGTTCATATTTCTTCCTCAGCATTCTGTTGCTTCTTATTAGCTTTACACAGAATATATTTTTCATCCACTTGTATTTTCAACCTTTCTCTGTTTTTCTCTTCATATGTGTGTTCTAGGTTTGTCTCTGGCGAGCAAAATGGGGCTGCATTTCCTTAAATTTAAATTTTATTTCTAATAATTGTAATCACTCAATTATTAATAAAGTCTAAAGATACTAAAGAGTAAATACTGGGAAAGTTCCCCGTCTTCCCCTTTCTCCATCTTCCCTATCTTTCTTTCCAGAGGTGGTCAGTATTGTCACTTCCTTGCTAGAGATAATCATTGTGAATATAAGTAAATATATTGTGTATACTTATTCCTTTATGGTAGTGTTACAAGCACTGTTTTATAACTTGCTTTTTCATCTCTTGGGGATTTATCCTTAACTGTTCATAAAGAACTTCCTCATTTTCTCTGAGTGACTGCGTATTAGTTTACTTTATGAATGTACCCTAATCTATTTAACCCACTCCCATTAGTGGAGTTTTAGGTAGTTTCCAATCTTTTACTATTACAAACAATGCTGCAATGAATAATCTTTACAAACATTATTTGAACATGTGCAAATATATCTATAGGATGAATTTGTAGAAGTGGATTTGCTGGAGCAAAGGGCATGAACTTGGGCATGTAATTCTGGTAGTTATAAATATTGCCCATTTACTTGCCATGGAGTTTTTCCAGTTTACACTCCCACCCACTTGTTTTCCCACTTCCGCATCTTATCAGCCAGAGGTCAGTCAATAACATTTCTTTAAAAAAGCACATCTCTAGGTGTGTCTCTTGGTGACTGGTTTTCAAAACAAGGAACTGATTACCTTGGTGATGCTGAACTGGAAGAGTCAAACATGGGGTGGTGAGGCAACCCAGGAATTAGCAAGAGCAGGAAGCTGCTTCACCAGGGTTGGAGGACCAAGGCTGCCATGTTGCAGGATTCCAGGAGCCAGGGCCACCTGGAAGAAGCTGGAACCACAGTGAGCCTGCCTGGCAGGAGCTGAGACCTTACAGGAGTAGTGAAGAGGGCGATGGAGGAGAAGTAGCTACTGACAGAGAGCCCCTGGTGCAGAGAGGGAAGGGGGAGAAATATCCTGCTTCTCTTTTCTTCTGCCTTCCTGCTTTCTGCCAGTGCCTCCAATTTCTGGAAACTACCTGAATTCAACAAGAGAGCTTGGAAAAGGCATTTCCATATGACACAGTCCAGGGCAGAGGAGGGTGGGGAATGGATCTAAGAGCAAAACAACCAATGACTCAGCCCCATTCTCACCCTTCTACCTATATTCAGCTCCCAAAGAACAATAACATTATACTTCTGCCTGGCAGAATGCAACTTACCTTTATAGCAACTCAGACACTTGAGTCATTTCCCCCACAAAGGGACCCATAAAGTTCCATCACCCACCATATCACCTCAATTGACCAGGACTCCTTTTGATGAATGGTTCTTCCCTTCAAGTGTGAATGTGGTTTTTCTGATTGTAACTTAATTGTGATCAATATCCCTCTTACAAAATAGTCTGGGAACAGGAAAGAAAACCAAAAAGAAATCATTGGTTGACATATACATTCAAAAATAGGCAGAGCTGGTCAGTCGTCAGGTCTCTAACTGGCCATAAAACCAACAGATACTTATCACTTTCTTCTACCTCTGCCAGCACTTGGCCATTTGGGATTCTTTACCTAGAGGAGTGACTCATCCAGTTTTCCCAAAGGGACTTATTTCTTACTAGGCCTGCCTTTATTGGGTGAAGTGCCTTTCATTGACTTTTTAAAAAAATGTATTTTTAATTTATTTTTTAAAAATACTTAGATTACATAAAATGTTTTATTAAAAAAATAGGGGATTTCCATAAACCTTGCTCCCCACACCTCCCACTTTCCCCCACATTAACAAATTCTTTTCATTCGTGTGGTACTCCATTGACTTTTATAATGGGTCATGAAATCCTAAGAGGCACTCCAGAGAATTCTTTCACTTCCAGACCTAGATTACTTGCCGCTCTGAGTATCATAAATCTAATTTTCCCTGGGGATTGGACACTAGTCTCTTCGGCCAGTAGGATAGCCCCTTTCTCTGCCCATTGGTTCAGTGGCGTGAGGAGCCCACAGTAGCCAGATGGCATTCTCAACTTCCAATGCTGTGAAATCATCCTTGTGTCCCTGGTGAAAGCATTCCTCTCTTGGGTGTCAATACTTTACATGCAGCAGAGCCCAAGGTTGCACAAGTGGGAACAAAAATGTTGTGAATGGGTTGCTAGGTGTAGCGAGAGAAGTCATTTTTCTATCTTTTCATTTCTGGCCCTACATATTTCGACTATGGGAGATTAGGTCCTGGTTTAAAAGACGTCCTACACGCTCTCAGGTCAACATCCCACAGGGTGTTGGTCTCCCTGCAGAACTGAGCCCTCCATGGGTTATTCCGCCAGATGCTTCTTGGTGATAAGGTCATAGTAAAACCAGCAGGGCAGAAAAGGGCTGCGAATGGAAAGGAGAACAAAATAAGCAACGACTGGCAAACTCGAATCGGTCCCATCCAATGCTTTGATTTTTGCTAATCTGATCATTACGCAATGACATATCAATAAGTTTTTATTTTTTATTTCCTTTGAATATCTTTCCACGTATCTAAGAGCCACTTGGATTTCTTTTTTCTGTTGAACTGTCAATCTTGTCTGTTTTTCTTTGAATTGTTGATTCCTCTTTATGTATTAGTGAAAGCAGCCTCTGTCTATGGCATGAATTGTAAATACTTTTTTTCCCAGATTTAAAAGCCACTTTGTCATATGGTACATTTTTAAAAACACATTTAGGTTTATTTCTGGACTTGTTGTCTTGATCTATTTATGAATTCTTATTACATTGCTTTTTAAATTTCTCATGATCTGATATTATCGCTTAATATTTGGTGGAAGCTAATCCTCTCCTTTTATTCTTCATTTCAGAATCTTCCTGGATATGGAGCTCTAAAACTTTTCCCTATTAACTGATTGGCTCTTCCACCCTTCTCCGCCTCACCTTCCCCCAAACTTCCTGTTGCTATCTGCATCACGATCACGACCTCAAGCACCGGGTAGAGGGGTCTCCCCACCCCGTCTCCTGCTACACACCCCTGTATTTTCTCTGCCCCCTCCACTCTGAGCCCCCTGCTGGGACTCAAGCCCAGCATTTGTTCTTGTCTCTTCATCTCTGATCCGCAGGTCGGAGAGGCCCCCCGCCCCTGCCACACTCCCACTGGGAGGTATTCAGGTGGGATCTCCCCCCAGTCTTGAGGGGACTTTGGCCTGTGGCAGCCCCAGTTCCTGGTCAAGGCTGAGCACTGCCCTCTGCATGCATTAGAGCCTCAGTTTCCAGGAACTCATGGCCCCATGCGGTGGGCGGCTGCCATTTTTTCCCAGCCGCCTTTTATGCGGGCACCCATAAAAGGTGCCCTGGAAAATGCCGTGAGCCTGGCTCTCCATCTGGCTTGGGCAGGAACACGTTTAAGTCCCTGCTCTTTGAAGCAGCTGACCTCTTGGCCACCACTGCCCGATTCTGACCCCAAAGCCCAGCAGGCTTGAGCCTTCAGCTCCACTCATTGCTTTCCCTTCCATCCTCTTCTGGTCCTCAGAGATGTTTAGCTTGTTTCTGAGACCAGTTGTGTTTTACTGCATTTCTCTTTTGCTATTTTATCTCTCTCTCTTTTTTTGTCTTTAGAACAGAGGGTGTGTGATGAAGCATGAACTTTTGGTACCATCTTCACAGACTGTTCACTTAGATCGGAAGACACTCAGTTAAAAATTCTGACATCTCTTTCTTACAGGCTGCTCCTAAAATAGTATCTCAAACTTCCTATCCTTGTGTGATTGTCTTTGGGTGCAAATGTTGCACCTCACAGCAATTGCTTTTAGCGGTGACCCAGCTGGAGGAAGTGCAGGGGGGTGTGGCTGCGAGTTCCAGGTCTCCAGCCTGGGGAGGGCCTTCTACAGCTCTGCAGAGAGCTTAGCTGACTGCCCCTTCTGTGAGCCTCAGCACGTGACCTGGCTCCTTCCTCACCGGAAATCC
The DNA here is from genome assembly GCF_030445035.2 of Dasypus novemcinctus. Lineage (NCBI taxonomy): Eukaryota > Metazoa > Chordata > Mammalia > Cingulata > Dasypodidae > Dasypus > Dasypus novemcinctus. The sequence goes on from NC_080701.1 coordinate 11,979,937, forward strand.
TAATAAATAGTGCTGTCATAGTTATGGGACCATCAGGTCAAACTCCTGCAATTCCCCTCACACTTCCTTCTTACACGCTCATTCTTCTTTCTTACTACCTTTTGTCTCAAGGGAACCACTGCCTCTCCTTTTGACCAAAGCTTATTCCTCAGATGCTCCTCTTTTTTATCCCTGGTCATCACCTCAAGTGTCCTGCTTCATCAATTTCTCCTTCATCTATCTATGAAATCTGTATTTTACTCCTGATTCTTTTTTTTTTTTTTTAAAGATTTATTTATTTATTTAATTTCCCCCCTCCCCTGGTTGTCTGTTCTTGGTGTCTGTTTGCTGCGTCTTGTTTCTTTGTCTGTTTCTGTTGTCCTCAGCGGCATGGGAAGTGTGGGCGGCGCCATTCCTGGGCAGGCTGCTCTTTCTTTTCACGCTGGGCGGCTTTCCTCACGGGCGCACTCCTTGCGCGTGGGGCTCCCCCACGCGGGGGACACCCTTGCGTGGCAGGGCACTCCTTGCGCGCATCAGCACTGCGCATGGGCCAGCTCCACACGGGTGAAGGAGGCCCGGGGTTTGAACCGCGGACCTCCCATATGGTAGACGGACGCCCTAACCACTGGGCCAAAGTCCGTTTCCCCTGATTCTTTTATTTCAGCGTATTATCAGGGTGCAGTGCCTCTTGTCTTGTTTTTCTGCTCTAGCTCCTACCCTACCTCACCCCTTTCCACTAGAGACCAGCCTTCTCAAGAGATGGGTCTTTGCTCACTGCCACCACTTCCTCACCACCCTTTTGTCAACAGACTCTGATCAGGCCGGAGTCCCCATCACTCTGCTGATACCATGGGGCCAAGGTCATGAAGACTATTAGTGAGCTTTTAATTGCCAGATCCAGCAGCACCTGCTCTGTTTTTAGTGTTTGGCTTTCCTGCAACATGTGTGCCTTCCTCCATTTTTATTTTTTAAAGATTTATTTTTATTTATTTCTCTCCCTATTCCCCACTGTTGTCTGCTCTGCATCCATTCGCTGTGCATTCTTCTGTGTCCGCTTGCATTGTCAAACAGCGCTGGGAAACTGCGTCTCTTTTAGTTGTGTTGTCTTGCCGCATCAGCTCTCCATGCATGCGGCACCACTCCTGGGCAGGCTGCACTTTTTTCACACAGGGCGGCTCTCCTTGCAGGGTGCACTCCTTGCACATGGGGCACCCCTATGTGGGGACACCCCTGTGTGGCATGGCACTCCTTGCACGCAGCAGCACTGCGCATGGGCCAGCTCATCACACGGGTCAGGAGGCCCAGGGTTTGAACCCTGGACCCTCCACATGGTAGGCGGACGCTCTATCATTGAACCACGTCCACTTCCCACTTTTGAAGCCCACACTTCCCTGGCTTCCGTGGCCTTCTCTCCTCTTGCTTTTAGGATGCTTCCCTTTATGGCTTCTCTGCCTCCACCTTGCCCTTGCTCTGGCCTCCATCCTCCTTCCCACCTCATCCTGCACACGCTCTCTGGTTTTCTCAGGCAGGTGATGCCCACGTGCTAATCTCCAGTCCTGAGCACTCTCCCTTGTGCCCACCATGCACTGGACACCAGGGGGACAGCAACCAGGCTCATCCACTACAGCGTGCCTGCCCAGCACGTGTGTCTGACCCCTCCTCAAACCCGTGCACCCTCGTGTTCACTATCCCCATAAGGCTACCATCCTAGCACCCCACCCCCCGAGTAGGAAACTCCAGGGTCATCGTGGACTCTCCCTTTCCTTCATTCCTTACATCCAATTTTTCATGAGACCTGGTCAATTCTCTCCCCATAAGTGCTCCGGAACCCTTTACTCCTCTTTCTAGTCACACTACCACTTTGGCTCAGAACTAGACTATGACCATGGACTGCCAACTATTCTCGCCTTCCCCTGCCTCTCCCATTTGTACCCCAGACCCCACATGCAGAGGAAAACAGGAGTTGGGACTGACGGTCCATTTGACCAGTTAGGAGAGATGACTGTGAGCCAGAGAAGATGAGGCAGAAGACTGGGGATGGGGAAAAGAGGATACATAAGGATAGGCAGTTGAGGTGACTGTATTTAGAAGTCTATACAACAGTCTACAGGTTAGCATTTGGGGAGTGTGATCATTCAGCCAGTTACGTTCTCTTCTCTGACAGCAGCTAGCTCAAGACATTGAACAAAGTTTCTTACAATGAACTTTAGGGTAAGATGGTGTCCTCTATGATATCCAATGAGTTTCCCTAATCTGATAGGTCTTGTAGCTAGCAGACCCTCACTGGGACCCAGGGAGGCAACCAGGGATGGTATCTCAGAAAGAGCATGGACTTTATGGTCCAAGGAACTGGATTTTAGATCCCATTTTCGTGTTACTCATGGTCTGTATGATCTTGTACAAGATATCCTTTCTAAGTCTTCACCTTTAAAACCCTGTGTGAGGAGTATAATGCTACCTACCTAATTTGCCTGCGATATCTGTAGGAATAAAATAAAGCAATACGTGAAAGCATTTCGAGATATTTTAGGGATGGTGATTAACCACTGTGGTTGAATAGTGGAGTGGTGATAGTGGTGGTAGAGTAGAAGTTAAACGACCTCCTAGGAGAACAGCTCCAGAGAGCCAGCACTTTAGCTGTAAGAGACACAGAAAACCAAGTGTTGATGAAAATAGCAGATTATTTATGAAAGTCCATTATCTCTCAATAAAGACTGATGGAAACATATATGGGGCTTCCTGTGTCCTATTCAAAATTGAACTTATCCCAACATCTTCAGGGAAAGCTGCTTGGAAATGGGGAGTCTCTTCCCAGAAAGGATGGACTACCTCCACGTGTTTCTTGCATGGGAGGAGTTAGCCAATATGGCGTCTTGGCCCTACCTGCCCATTCATGAGGGGACTGAGGAAGAAAGAGAGGGGGCAGCCTGTTTCTTGCTTCTCAGGCCCAGTGGTCCACCCCACTGGTCACACAGTCCAATGAAGATCAGGGTCACACCAGTCGGAATATGTACCAAAGTCAGTCTCCTTCTGGGTGGGTTCAGGAAGACGAGGGAGGAAAGCAAGGGTGAGTAAAGTGAGAACCACACCACCGCTTCTCCACCCTGTGGCTTCTCCTTCTCAGGCTTCCTCTCTTGGCCTTTGGGCAGAATTCACCGAGGCCCAGAGGCCATTTTCCAGCAGGGCACCTCTGTGTTTCCTTACAGCCTCTCCACTCATTTTGCCAGCCTCAGCTCCCTCTTAGCATTCCAGTTTTAGATCAAAGATCATTTGACTTCGGCGAGATAGTAGCTGTGGTATAGCAGGAAGAAAGGACTGGAATCTCGATGAGTCTTGATTTGCCATGCACTGCTGTGTGTCCTCAGGAGCCCACAGCTCCTTTGTTGGCTCACTTTCTCCATCTCTTCAATGGGGCATTTCTTCCTTCCTGTGTTTTGAGAATAAACAAACTGATGTGAAAAGTTTATAGCATGTATATGGTCAAACACATAAATTTCCTTTCACTTGGAAGGCAGAAGTGAATCAACAGTGCTTGGAGGTCTGTTTTCACTTTGTCATTCATTAACTTGACACCACCAGCGTCAAGCTTCAGTTGGTTCCTCTTTTCTGAATCTTTATGACCTTCATGCAAGTGATGTCTCTGGGTTCAAACTCCCAGGCACCTTTTAGGTGAGGTTTATTCTAGATCAAGTGCCCTGACCTCTCCATTCTTTCCTTCTCCCTCCCCTAACAATTGCTACATTTTCTTATGAATTCTGGGGTTGCCAGGGAGCTTCCTGCTTGAGTAACCACACTGTTGTTGTTGTTTTTTTCAGATAGTTGCTGGTCCCTTCACAGCTTTCCACACCTTGTGATTTGCAATCCCTAGAGCTTCCTAGGTAAGCTTTTTCTCACTTCCAGTGATGCGTGACAACAACAACAAAGACAATGAAAAGGACTTTATTTATGGCATATCCTATCTCCCAGTGATGTTCGGAGGGCTTTGCCTATGTTAACTCATTTAATCCTCTCATTAGCACCTTGAGATAGCTACTACCATGGCCCTCTTTTTATAGATGATTTAGCTGTGCCAAGCTTGATCCCTTAGCACAGAGATTTAAAGTAACTCAGATAAGGTGGCCCAGCTGGTTGAGTCTAGTAGGCTGGTTTTAGAGTTTGTACATAACTATGAAATGATGCTTCCTACCTATTGGCTAATCACACCCATCTTTTAAGAATTGCCTTCCTGATTTCTCTGTGCTCGAAAGATAATATCCAATCTTCCCTATCATGCAATCCAAGATAGTACAGTAAATACCTCCCAAAGCTCTCTTTGCTTCCATTTCACCAGGGTCTAGATGCATCAGAATTAGGTTCATGATAATGGTGCTTCTGGTAGCTTTCTTTAGCTTCTGGCATATCAATCTGTCAACAAGATAAAACTGAAGAATGGAAAGCAGTTAATCAAAAGCTCTGGAGGTGGGAAGCAGTTGTGGCTCAAGTGATAGGGCTTCCCCCTATCACCTGGGAGGACCCGGGTTCCATCCCTGGGGCCTCCTGGTGAAAAAGAAGAGAAAGCGTGCCTGTGTGGTGAGCCAGTGCCTGCGTGGCGAGCCGAGTGCCTGTGTGAGTGTCCACAACTTGAGCCAAGTGCCCGTGCAATGAGCTAAGTGCCCATGGGACTGCCTGCATGGCAAGCTGATTTCCTCTGTGGCGAGTCAACCTTAAAAAACAAAAAAAAGCCATTGAATTATACACCTTAAAAAGGATGAATTGTTTGGCATGTGAACTCTATCCCAATAAAGCTATTAAAAAAAAAAAAGCTCTGGAGGTAGGGGATGGAGGTGATAGAATACAGAAACAGGCCATGTCCTACTGTAATGAAGAAGAAGCATCTGTGAAGGAAGAGCTATGTTCTTAGTTCCTTAACAGTATATTAGGCTTCAACACCAGGAACCAGTTTTTGCTTCTGGGAATGGCCTCATTTCCAAAACCAGCCAGGAAATGGCAAAGGAAGGTATTAAGATTTAGGGAGCACATTGATATGAATCAGACATAGTATCAGATAACATAAACTGTAATTCTCTCACCAACCCTGCTAACTGAGAATTTTAAAAAAATTTTATCCAGTCTGACAATCTCTGCCTTTTTGAGTATTTAATCCATTCACATTTAAGTAATTATTGATATAGTTGGACTTGTATCTGTCATTTCTCTTTGTTTTCCATATCTCAGTTTTAAAAATTCTTTTATGCCTCCTTTACTGCCTTCTTTCATGTTAAATAAATTTTTTTGATGAATTTCTAGTTATAATTTTTTAAATTATTTTTTCATTTTCTCTTAACTCATTGCAATCTATTTCAGATTAATACTGCCTGAATTCTGGTAAAATATAGAAACTTTACTCTGATATAACTCCCCTTTCCTTCCCCTATGCTATTTTATCTTACATTATACATCTCTATATATTATAAACCCAACAATAAAGTCTTATAATTATTGATTTATAAAATCTTATGTTTTTAAAAAGAAATTAGGAGGAGGTAAGAGAAAAAATATTTGTATGCATTCTTTTATATTTACCTACATATTTACTATTTCTGGTGCTCTCTTGTCCTTCCTGTAGATTCAGGTTACTGTTTGGTATCTCATCTTTTAGTCTGAAGGATGGCTAGCAACAAACTCTTTCAGTTTTTGTTTATTTGGGGACATCTTCATTTTGCTTTCTTTCTTTTTTTAAATATAATGTGCTTGTAAGTTCTTTTTTAAAAAAGATTTATTTATTTATGTACATAATTTATGTATTTCTCCTTATTCTCTTCCCACCTTGTTGTTTGTGCTCACTGTCTGCTCTCTGTGTCTGCTCATCCTCTTTTTTAGGAGGAACCAGGAACTTAACCTGGGTCCTTGCATGTGGGAGGGAGGTGCTCAATTGTTTGAGCCACATCTACTCCCTGCTTGTTAGGTCTTTCATTGTGTTTTTTCTTTGTGTCATCTTGCTGTGTCAGCTCACCATGCCAGCCCATTGTATCAGCTCGCTGTCCTGCTCGTCTTCTTTAGGAGGCCCCAGGAACCAAACCCAGGCTCTCTCCTGTGGTAGGCAGGTGCCTAACTCCTTGAGCCACGTCTGCATCCCTGCCTTTGTTTTTAAAGGATAGTCTTGCTGGATATAAAATTCCTGGTTGAAAGTGTCTTCTTTCAGGACTTTGAATATGTTGTCCATTGCCTTCCGGCCTTCATTTTTTGTTATGAGCAGTCAGCCATTAATTGTATTATTGTTCTACTGTATGTGATAAATCACTACTCTTGATGCTTTTAAGATTTTCTCCTTTTCTTTGGCTTTCAGCAGTCTGACTGGTTTTCTTTGATGACTGTGGATTTGTATAGTAATGTTTTTTCATCAAGTTTGGGAAATTTTCAACTATTATTTCTTCAAACACTTTTTTCTGCCCCTTCCTCTCTCTTCTTATTCTTCTGGGACCCCCAGTATATGTACATTGGCTTGCTTAATATTTTCCCTCAGGCTTCTGGGACTTGGTTCATTTTTTGTCAATCTTTTTTACTTGTTCTTCAGATTGGAAACATTTTATTGATCATCTTCAAATTCACTGATGCTTTTTTCTGTCACTTCAAATCTACTGTTGAGCTTTACTCTATTTTACAGGTGGAGAAACAGTCCAGAAGAGGTTGGGCAATTGCCTAAGGCAAAGGTTGGCAAACTGCAACTTAAAGGGCCAAAGAGTAAATGTTTTAGGCTTGCAGTTTCTACCATCTGTATCACAACTATTCAACTCTGCCATTGTAGCTCAAAAGCTACGTAGATGATATGAAAACAAATTATTGTGACTGTGTTCTAATAAAACTTTATATATATAAATAAAACTTTATGTACAAAAACAGGTGACTGACTTGTGGGCTGGGACGTAGTGTGCTGGCCTGTAGTCTACTGGCATCTAGTCTGCAGTTTTACAACTAGTAACAACAGAGCTGGGATTCAGATCTATATGTTCTTTCTTCAAACTCTGCTCTTTCCAACATGTCACATTTCTTCCTATTGATGGATTGGTTTGGTCTTTTTAATGATTAAATCATTCTGGGGAACCAACACTAGACAGGGAACCAGGCTTATTTCCCCCTCATTTACTTCATTCTAGTAATAAAGGACTCTTCTCTGCCCCCTTCCCCCCCTCTTCCTCCTTTTTCCTTCTTTCTTTTTCCTTTTCTCCTCTCCTTCCTTCCATCTTCCTTTCTTTTTCTTTCTCTTTCTCTTTCTTTCATCATTACCTTTGTATATTGATTATATTCTTCTTTTCTAATTTATCTTTATTTGCCACTGAAATGTTTTCACATCTTCCTGTGGGAAAATTGATAATTCATAAAGAAGATAAGAATGAGAATGGTATTGCTGACAGGGGTACCACCCATAAGCTACATATAGAGTAGAGGTAGTTTGTTTTATTTTGGTGATCTATTTTTTTTTTTCAGCCACAAGAAAAATCTCCTGGAAAGCAAGAAGCAGGGAGGCATGCAAATTTAAATTTCTTCTCCATTTTCTATGGATGATTCCTTTCTTGAACCATTCTCTTCTCTTACCCTGGCATTGCCATTCACAATCCAAAATTTACTGCTCCAGCCAATCTGAATTGTAGCAATTCCTTCTAGAAAAAATCTTCACTGCCTAGTATTTTTCTTAGTAGAGAAATTTTGGCTTTGCAGGAAACTCATGCATAAAATACAGGGTTACCATATGTCACTCTATTTCTAACATCTTATGTTAGAGTGGCACATATCTTACAATTAATGAAAGCACATTTTTATCATAATATTTACTATGGTACGTGGCTTATCTTAGGGTTCACTGTGTTGTCCAGTCCCATGGAATTTTTTTACCTCTAGTATTAGAGACCTGATATAAGCTCTAAAAGTTACTGGAGTCACATCTATCAACCCTTCCGCAGACAAAGGCATTTGGGTATCCAATAGGATGTTTCAGAGCAAGCAAGAAACTAATCCACTAAAAGTGGCTTGAATAATAAGACTTACAAATCATACCTAACAAAAAAATGTCCTTAATTAGGCCATTCCAAGATGACATCTTCCATTCAACGGCATCATCAAGGACCTGGGTTTTCCCATTTTCTTCTTCTACCCTCTTCCTTGTACTGTTGGTGTCCTCATGTTTGCTTTCTCATGGTTGAAAGATGGTGACCACTGTTCCAGCCATCATGTGTAGACATGACAACGTTTGACTGGAGAGGAAGCCTCTTAGATTCAGTTAGATGTTCAAGCTCCACCTGCAGGGGAGACTGCAAAGGTAAGAATCTAATATCGCAGCTCCGACAAGGAGGTTGTTCTCTACCAGAATAGAAAGGGGTGGGAAGGGGAAGGCTAGGACAATCACACTGTCAGTTCTGTAGTTGGGTTTCTTCCAGCTATGCTACTCCTGGGTTATTGTCACTGGTGGGAGTGGGGCACAGGTTTTATCTGCTGACCACCCTCAGAACCTTGCTAGCATAGCATGAGGAGGCACAACATCTCTATTGTGACCTTGGCTGTCCCTGGTGAGGTGACTTTCATTTTAGGGTTAACTTTGATCTTCTGTAGCATTGGTAATATATATATATATATTTTAAAGGTTTAGTTATTTATTTATTTCTCTCCCCTCCCCCCCCCCCCACTTGTCTGTTCTCTGGGTCTATTTGCTGCGTCTTCTTTGTCCGCTTCTGTTGTTGTCAGCAGCACGGGAATCTGTGTTTCTTTTTGTTGCGTCATCTTGCTGTGTCAGCTCTCTATGTGTGTGGCACCATTGCTGGGCAGGCTGTGCTTTCTTTCACGCTGGGCGGCTCTCCTTATGGGGCTCACTCCTTGTGCGTGGGGCTCCCCTACATGGGGGCACCCCTGCGTGGCAGGGCACTCCTTTGCGCGCATCAGCACTGCGCATGGGCCAGCTGCACACAGGTCAAGGAGGCCCAGGGTTTGAACCGCGGACCTCCCGTGTGGTAGATGGATGCCCTAACCCCTGGGCCATGTCCGCCACCTGGTAATATATTTAGATTATTTCTTCTTCTTGTATTGGATGACTTCCTTTTGTTTAGAACCACCAATTTAATAAAGTAAGCCCTGTGGTTAGATTTTTAGAATTTTTTATTCATTCACTAATGTACTCAGGGTCCTTTCTGTGTCAGGTACTGTGCCAGGCATGGGGCTGCACAATGAATCAGCCAAATGTGCTCTCTGGCTTCGCAGGCCTTGGGTTTGGGTGTGCTCGATAGTCTTTCCAGCACCATTGCTCAGTGATTCTAAACCCCTTCTCTTCTAAGCCCTGGGCAAGGCCTGATGGTCCTCAACTAGCACTCCAGGAACTGACCAGAGCCATTAGACCAGCTCATAAGATGAAAACTGTTCGCTCCCCTTGCCCCACCAGCTTATTTCACAGTTGGAGAAATTGAGGCTCTTGCAGAATAAGCAGATGTTATTGTACTGCTCTTTTCTGGATCTTCAGGAGTTTATGAGGAGGGGACAGAAAGTGACCAGAGTACTCTGGCTTGGTTGGATTCCTATTGACAGGTTGTGTGAGGGAGGCATTACGTATCCTGCCGTGATCTGGCTCATGAGATAGCAACGTGCACCGGGGTGGATCTGAGTGTTCTGGAACAACACGCGTTCTGAAGCCATAGCCAGGGCACCCAGGGCACAGCATTTCACCGTGGGAATGCTGCTCACGCGCTCTGCTGTGTACAGCGGGCCACTCCTGGAATCTGCTGTCCTTTCCCCAGCTCAGGAGCTGTGCTGAGCCTAGACCGAGGAAGAGCAGACCCAGTAAGGCTGAGGAGAAAGGAACCTTCTCTGCCTGCTTCTTCCTCGGCTTGTGCTCAGAGCAGAACCTGAATGATGCCATGAAGATCCATTTTGCATCTTAGAGCAGAAATTCTGGCCTGGAAGGATCTGTTTTGGTCTGCTCTGCTTCCGCTGAAAGGGAAAATTAAAGGGGCAGCTTGAATGCCTAGGCAGCTGAATCAGGATGTGTGCCACACCATTGTAAAAACTGTTCAACCACATGGCAAAGGCAGGGAACTTACAGGACGGCTTCATCAGAAAAATACATTTGTTGCTTGGGTTTGGGTTTGGTGGCCTATTTGGTTTTTCTTGAATTTTAAGTCAATTTCCGAGTGGAATAAGTATTTTGATGGTATTTGGGGGAAAGAAATTCTCTTTTTCCCTCCCTCCCTCCCTCCCTCCCTCCCTCCCTTCCTTCCTTCCTTCCTTCATTCCTTCCTTCCCTTTCTCTCTCTTTCTCTCTTTCCTTCATGCTCTTTGGCTAAGAATGAGACAGATGAAATCAACTATAAATTGCCCTTTGATTCCAGATATCTGTGTCTCACCCACATGGCATGACTTTTTCATGTATGATGTAACTGAGATAAAATTAAATCAACAATCCAATTCCTACCACCAGAGACAGGAAGTTCTGACCTGAACCTTGAGGATTAGTAAGAGAAGGTGAGTTAAGTAACCTACTGAGGGCTGGTAAGATGATCCCAAGCAGTCAGTTTCCCACTGGGCTTCTGCCCAAAGTTCTTCAACTAATGAAGGTAAAGTCTCCCTTTCCTATAGACTGATTCTCACTCAGACTCATGGCCAGAGATATTTATCAAAATACTATTGTAATTCAAAATAGCTTGGAAACAACTGAATGTCCATTTATTGGAGATGGTTAAATAAATTATAGCTCAGCTATATAATGGAATATTACGGAAAGTATTAAAAATCTTGCCATAGGATGATATTGACTGACATGGGAAAATACAGATGATATGCTATTAAGTGAAAAGAAACATTGGGTGAACTACAAATAATGGGAAAACATCAACTTTTAAAATTACTAATATATGCCAATGCATATATATATCTACATAGGTGTATATTGTTGCATTCATTTATTCAATATATGGATTGATTACATTTTATGTGCCAGATGATACCATGCTAGGGTTTGAGAATAATAAACAACACAAATAACAACAACAAAAACCAAGATTAATTCAATCCCTGCCCCCATGGAGCTTATAATCTTGGGTGCAGCAAATACGTCAAATATTACAAATCATTTTCTCTGGGTGGTAGGCGACTTGGACGTTCTTCGCTATGTTTTTCTGTATCTTTCAGATTTCCTTCTAAGAGTAATTACCTTTCACAGGCAGAAAAGGCAACACATGTTATTATTTTTCAGGGAGCAGAGCTGACAAATGGCTTGAGAGCCTAGGCCTGAGCTAGAGGTCGACCAGGCAAAAGGGCAGCGTGACCTTGGAAGCTGGAAGCTCTGCTAACCTGCTCTGTGACTGTGGACAGTGGTTTCCTCTCCAGACCTCAGTTTCTTTTCCTGTGTGATGACAGTTTGGTGTCTAGGTCTCACCGGCTCCGAGAATGTAAAAGTATTTGCAGAGACTGCAGAGGGGAAGAAGAATGTCCGCAGAAGCAAATATACACGGCAGTATATCACCTGCTGCTCTCATTTTCCTAATCCACAATTTGACCGAGGCTTCTTACCTCACACCCAAATGTTATCGCGAATTTATGTGCAAATCATTTTTAGACATTCTAGACTCTAAGTTTTCCATCCTTGGCCTTTTTCATCCTTGTGGGAAACGTGGGAGAAAATGCTCTCTTAATCTCCTATTGGCTAACTTTGCTGTGCATGCTAAAGCAAATCGCTTTCCATCAGTTACGGTGCTGCTTCTGCCTTGCCCTGTGCTCCTTACAATGCGAGATCAAGAGTGATGTTTACCCACGTGGCTTGAAATAGCGGTGGAGAGAGGCAGTGGAAGGTTAGGAAACAACTTGAAATGGCAGCCTTGTCTCCAAGGCTGGCCTGTTGTTCCACCTGCATGTGTGAGAGTTGTGGTCGAAAGGGAGGCAAGGGTATGTGTGAAAATAGCCAGGAGAAGACTACTGCAGCAGGCAAAGCATGGCATCAGTCTTGAAGGGTGGGCATGAGTAAAAGAGTGCAAGGAGAAGGGACAGCGTTTCTAGCAGAAACCAGAATGAACAGGGTAGAGAAGGTCACTGGGGTCAGGGCTTCTGATTTAGCCAATAAAAATACAGGATACTCAGATTTAAATTTTTTTAAAAAGATTTAGTTTATTTATTTATCTCTCCCCATCCCCTCATTGTTTACATTTACTGTGTCTGTTCATCTTCCTTGTTTTTCTAGGAGGCATTGGGCACTGAACCCAGGACTTCTGATGTGGGAGAGAGGCACCTAATTGCTTCAGCCACCTCCGCGCCCTGCTTTGTAATGTCTCTCGTTATGTTTTCCTCCTTGTGTCTTTTATTGCATCATCTTGTTGCATCAGCTCTCCATGCAAGCCTGTCACGTCAGCTTGCTGTCTTGCTCATCTTCTTTAGGAGGCACCGGGAACCAAACCCAGGGTCTCCTGTGTGGTAGGCGGGAGCTAATTCGCTTGACCCACATCTACTTCCCAAATTTAAATTTTGGATAAACGAAAACTTTTTTTGGTAGAAGTCTGTGCCAAATAATGCATGGGACATATTTATACTAAAAAAAAAAAATTATTTTTTTCATTTGCAATTCAACTTTGGGAATCCTGTATTTTATCTGACAACCTGATTGGTATGTGCTCATGTGAGTATCATCATCTAAGAAACTCACCTGTCCAAATCGGGTGGCGCAGATCCCCTCCCCTGCCTTGGGCATTTCAAGACCTGCACTGGTTCAGCCACTGATTGTCTCCTGGGTCAGTTCTAGTGAGCAATTCTTGGACTCTGTGCCACATTGAACCATGCGTAAAATGGAGCCTTTCAAATTGATCTCTATGTGTTCTAGGGTATCAGGATGAGAAAATTTGGTATTGGGTGTGAAAGTGGACGCAGACCACTCCCGACAAACTCCCCTGGGCTTTTTCACTTCCAGCCCTTGCTGTTGGGGGTAGAATCATGCTCCGCACAGGCAGGTTCAAGTTCTAGTCCCCGGCCCTGTGGATGTGGACACACTGGTAAATGGGATCCCTCGAGATCCCATTAAGAGGAGGCCAAATTGAAGCAGGGTGGCCTTAATGCAATACGACTGCCGTTCTTAGAAGGAAAGGAAATACAGACAAAGTCAGATGGCCGAGCAGGAAGAGTAAGCCGGGGAAGGAGGGACGGCCAGAGATCGAGCCACCAGCAGGACGCTGTGGGCTGTGGAGAGAGCACGGCCTGCTGGAACCTGATTCAGACTTCTAGCCTCCAAACATTGAGACAAGGAGGTCCTCTTGTTGGAAGCGGATGTAGCTCAAGTGACTGGGCTCCTGTCTACCATACGGGAGGTCCAGGGTTCGATTCCTGGGGCCTCCTGGTGAAGGCGAACCAGCCCACATGGCAAGCTGGCCAGCACAGGAGTGCTGGCCTGAGCAGAGTGCTGGCCCTGAGAGCTGAAACAACAAGATGATGCAACAAAGAGACACAGAGGGGAGACAATAAGAGACATAGCAGAGCAGGAAGCTAAAGGGGTACAAGAGATTGAATGCCTCTCTCCACTCTGGAGGGTCCCAGGATGGTTCCTGGTGCTGCCTAAAGACCAGACAAGCAGACACAAGGAACACACAGCGAATGGACACAGAGAGCAGACAGCGAGCACAAAACCATGGGGGGGTGGGGGGAGAAATAAAAATAAATATCTTTATAAAGAAAAAGAAATTTCTCTTGTTGACGCCAACCCTGTATCTGTGGTGTTTTGTTATAGCAGCCCTGGCAAGACAGGACACAGGGAATTCACTGCTACTCGCTCTTATCTTGCTTCCTTTCCCTTCATCCGTGCAGGCTGGGGTCACTCCCGTCACTTGTCTTCTCGGAGCTATCTTGGTGTCTCATATATAGTGATGTGATTACCCTTCTCTTCACACCACTGTCTTGTCCTTCTCAGTTTCCTTCCCAAGTGCACCTGAGCGTTCAGTCCTCTTGGATGGCTCCTAAAGGAAGAACAGAAAATGTGGCAGTCCCAGGCTCCCAAAACCAAGCCACCGCCATGGAACTCAGCACAAGGGGAGGCAGTGGGGTCAGACTTCCACCTGCTGTTCGCAGGATGGAGGCAGGCAGATTTTCACTAGAGGGCATTGCGTATTTTCCAAAAGTGAGGGTTATCCTATTTCTTCCTTACCATGTAAGACCATGCCTTCTCCCTGTCCTCCGTGGCATCCATGTGGTATTGGCACACAATCGTGTTTATGGAAAAACAGTGGGGGATTTAGAAATGTGTTCCCTCTTGTCAATTACGTGATCATTTATAGGAATGATCAAGAAGATTGGGCATTCAGAGGAGGCAATTGGCTTCTATTTAGCTGCTCACCCATTTAACTTCTTAAGCTTTGCACCAAGCGCTTCGAGACCTTGGGATCTTGAGTAGCTCAGTGGACCCCCAAAGCCACCGAGGTGGCCAAAGAACACACAGACTCGGCATTCAACAGGACAGCTGCTTTGATGTGACTTATTCCGAGTCGGCTCTGCATGCAGGCGGGTCATTTGTATATTACCTGCTTCTGGGTCAGGGTTACTGGACAGAGGTTCTGGATGACCCCAACCCAACCTGCAGCCCTCTCGGACTACAGGCTCTTCACTGAGGCACGTGGGGCTCTAACTCACGTAATGCCATATCCCTCTTTGGAGGCGCCTCAGGGTGAGGCTGGAGGTCAGGCTCACCTCCCAGGGGCATCATCTTCTTCCCCCTTCCGCAGCCATTTGCCCACTTCCTCCTGGGGCTTCAGACGGACTGGCTGTTTCAATTCCAAGGACAGAAGTTAGAGTCAGTCTGAGAAATCCAAGGGGCCCCTGTGAAGAAAACTCCATCTTCCCAGATGGACTCATTTAACCCGCTGGATGCCTGGGCCCAGGGGCCCATAGGTAACGGGGAAGCTGCCGAAGGGACAGGGGCGTCTGGGTTTTGAGTCAGGCCCCTGAGCGGCAGGGTGGTGGGACGTGATTTGGCAAAGGCCACGGGCTTTCTTTGATTGTACTGAGTCCAAGAAGGAGAATTAAGGACCATCAATGCAGACGGATTAGGTGGGATCAGAACAAGCAGCTGTTGTTTGGCCAGGGCTGGAGGGCACGGCACAGGCTGCTGCGTCCACTTCTGTGTCACTGAGGGATTTCCTCCTTTTTCATTTGAACTCTCTCACTGTCACCTTTGCCCGCTGACCATACATGGTGCTCGCTGGGGACGACTGTTGTACTTCTGCAGACTCAGCCGAGCGGTGAAGAGTGGCCGTCCCCAAGAGACGGTCTCCACTGCCCACCGAGAAGAGCCCACCCTGCTGGCCAACCGTGACTCCGTGCTGACCTTCTCCCCCTGGTCTCAAACGGACAGGGCGTTTCTAGAAAACGGCAGAGTACATTTTTGGCATTTCCCTTTCCCTCGTATGTAATCATTATTCAATGAAGCACAGGTTGACTTAAATGGATATACTCCCTGGTCCAGGAGCTTCCTGGAGGGGACATCTGGACTGTGTCCATCCCCCCTTGCCTCCATTTCACAGCGTCGCCTTGCACGGCTTGTGGCCAGGAGCTGCTGTCGCAGTTGAACTCCAGCACCCAGAGGCAGGCGCTTTCTCCCGCTCCACGGCTTCGGCCTGGTCTAAGCACGCTTCATTCTCTGGATGCTAGAATCACTGGGGCAGGTGCCTTAGGACAACCGGTTTGCTCCCTTTAGATGAAAGATGGGCTTCTCAAGGCCTTGGGCAGGTGCAGAGAGGAACCCGTTAGGGGGCAGATCCGGGCTGGAACCCCGGCCTCCAGGCTCTTTCCACGGCCCTCACTGGGGACGTCCCAAGAGCATCTCCGGGCTCAGGGAGGGAAGGTGCCAGAAGCTTTGGGAGCCAACGCCTCATGGCAGGAAGCCTACGGAAGGATGGGCAGCAGCATTTCCTCCTCTGGCAGGCTCCCTTGACCCCTGGCAGGGCTGCCCGCTGCGGCGGCCCCTGCCCTCCCGGAGCCTCGTCGCCACTGCTCCAGACTTATTTGACCACAGGGTCTTATTTGACCACAGCAGGCGGAGGAAAGAGAAGAAATATTAGGAAGTCAAAGCCCTGAGAGAGTTCCCAGGGCATCTGCCCCTAGAGGAAAGCACAGCATCTAGGTACAGACTGCCCTTCTAGGAAGTTCCGTGGAGGCCATCGTTGATCCAGGTGGCCAGTGGAGACTGAGAATCCGTGGAAACGTGTATGTGTGCCCCAGAGAGCAAATGACAAGAGCCAGGTGTTCTTTCTTCAGGCCGTCCATGTTTGTCCTCTCAGCCGCAGAGCGGGAGAAAGGATAAAACATGTGGAGACAAATCCCCGATCCCTTCAGAGGAGGCCAGAGGGGCTTCCTGCACGTTCTGCCTGAAGGAAGCCGTGTCCCGTTCCATGGGCTTCTTTTAAACTGGTGTGATCCATCAGCCTGTGTGACAGGGTGGGACGGATGCGGCGTTTAAGCGGCTTTTCTGGGCCCAGATAAGCATAAGCACTAGGGAAATCAAAGCTTGTTCTGGTTTTTCAAATACCGTCAATTTAGCCAGCACGTTGCTACACGGTGTCAGCAAGGCCAAAGGGTCAGAGCCCTACCTGGCCTCTCCGTGTGGTTTTAGGACAACGTTTTAAGCCTGGGACGATTTGCGTGAAGTGGGTTGCGGGTCCGTCTCTCCTTAATTCCAGGCGCAGCTCATTCACGGGCAACGGTTGACTGTCCTCCAGGCAAGTTCAACCCTGGGTTCAGTGTGAAGTTCACCCCCCACCTCCACCCACTCACCCCCGGCCCCACCGTAAAACCCAGAATGCTTTTACTGAATAAAAAGCACTCCTAATACCTCCACGGTTTTAAAAGCTTAAATTGCAAGATTGTGTTTGAAAATCTCCAGAAAGCCTGCATGGATCTGGAGGAGGGATTACGAGGCGGCTTTTCATTTAGATGGCTGAGATGGATGGTCATGTGACTTTTCCACTTCCGTGGTTTCTATAGAGGTAATCACCACAGCTGCAACATCGATAAGAGGAAAATCCACCACAGAAGCTAACCTTAATTTAGCTCTTACTATGTGCTAGGGATTGTGCTCAATGCTTTACAAACCTTATTTCACTTTATTCTTGAGATGCATCAAGCGATTATCTCGGCAAAGAGGAAACCAAGAGATCTTGTACCTCGGATAGTTTTCAACTTGTTAGTCCAAATGGCAGAATTTTAAACCATGGACTAACTCCTTTCTCAATGGAAGAAATTGTTTGATTCCTCTGGAAAGGCCATGGAAAACTATTTGGTTTGGGTATATTAAAACAGATGTCCAAGTTTCCCACCCCCCAAAAGGACAACTGGGCACTCAAGGACTGGCCATCCATTCATCACTTATTAACCAAACACTTCTTATGCATTCACTGTGCCAGGAATTGTGTTTGGGTACTGACGGAATGCTGCTTGTATACCTGGTTTAGAAATGCTCTTGGATTTGGAGCTTTGGACCCTGAGTTGAGTTCTAGGACCCTCATCTTGAGTCCAGGAAAACAATGCTTGATGGAATGTTTTGGTTTCCTAGCTGCTAAAAAAATACCATACAATGGGATGACTTAAACAGTGGGATTTTATTCGCTCATGGGTTTGAGGCTAGTCCAAAGTCAAGCTGTCAGTGCAGCAAAGCTCTCTCCAAAAATACCGTGGCATTTGGGGGCTGGCTGCAGGCGATCCTTGGTTACTGGCTTTTCTGTCACATGGCAATGCCCGTGGTGGCATCTCCTCCTTTCTCTTTCGAGTTCTGTTGACTCCCCAGTTCTGGCTGCTCGCCGGGGCTTCTCGCTCGTTGACTTTCTCTTTGGGGGCTCCAGTAAATGGGATTGAGACCCATCCTGACTCAGTTGGGGCACTGCTTAAGCAACTTCATCAAAGGGTCTATTTACAATGGGTTTGCACCCACAGGACCAGGGTTTGGGGCCCAAACTTACCTTTTGTGGGGGACAAGATTCAATCCCCAACGTGGAGAATAATGGAAACGACTAAAAGATATGAAAATGAAGAAGGAGATGGCAAAATGGGCCCAGAATTCCCCTTCCTCCATCAAGGATCTGTTGCTGGAGGCATACCACACTGTCATCCCCTGCAGTGTGTCATCCTTCTCAGAAAGTGTCTCTTAGGCACAGCCCTGATCCTTATAGACGGCAAAGCAATCAGGATGGAAGGGAATAATAGGGCACCAAGAGTGGCTCACCTGTGTGAGTTACAGATGGACACCCAGTCACACCAGATTACCTGGAACTCACCGAATGGAGCTCACACTGCATGAGTCAACTGTGGAAACCCATGTGCGCCCACTGGGATGGGTTTGCCTTTTCCCTTCCTTTCTGTCCCAGAAAAAACATCGTCCTCAGTTTCCTTGGTCAAGGAAGAAGTAAGATCTAGCCTGGATGGTTTGCTCGAGCCCCACCTTAGAGGTCCAACTGCACCCCAGATATGCTGAGACAGGAGTGTTTCCTGATTCCCACTGAGACAGTCCATTAAATTAAGTCTCTCATTTCTGGGTTCATTTTCTCTGAGCATTTTTTTGAGTTGTTACTATTTCTTTTGCATTCCACTGTATCCTATGGGTATAAAAATGACATCGCATCATACTTGGGTCTTTTGCAGTTTTTTTAAAAACTGCTCTACCACATTTTTTTTTTAACCTTGTGCCTTTTGAGGTTCTTCAGGAAGTATGGGATGGTGGTCCATTTTTTTTTTAAGGGACATGGATGTATTTAAAAAAATAATACCTTATTATCTGATTTCTTAGCCAGGTTTCCTAGAAAAAAGAGCTTGTGCATAACTTACAGGGGTACAACCCCCAGGTGGCCGGTGGAAGGGAAAGAAGACACAGAAGGCACCTTCCTGATATGACCTCTACTTCCCAAGAGACCCAGCAGGTTGCTTGGCTACGTGGGCCGACTTTAAACAGGCTACACAGAAATATCACGCCTCAGACTAGCCAGTGGAGGAAGGAGTGGAGAGGGAGTCTCTTTGACGGCCCCCTTCCACCTTTTGCCTCCCACAGGTCAAAGCCTGTCCCGTGTGGAGGTAAGTCCTGCAGGTCCACGTTGCATGGTGCAGCCTCTGGAAAGCCGGGTCTTCCGTCCCGTGGTAGACTGCAACCTGGAACTGACAGAGCAGCCAGAGGCTCCCAGGGTTAGCCTGACAGGGAGCAAGTGGCTGGAGAGCTGGGGACAGGTGAGGCCAAGCTGACCTCTCATTTTGTTGTGGCCCCTGTCCAATCTGAGGAGATGGAAGATGCCTGGGTAAGGAAGGAAAAAACCAAACTTGCCATGGTCCAGAAAAGGTTTTAGGAGACAGAATTAGCTTTGTCTTCAGAACCCCTTAGAATAGGGGTCAGCACATTTTTTTTCTTTAAGGGCCAGATGGAAAATATTGCTTTAGAAAATATGGATCAAACTAGGGGTTCAGCTCGGACTGAGATAGGGTCCCAGGTACCAGCCAGAATCCCCACGCCCTTGGACTTCTGTAGGATACAGGTCTTAGAGAGGGAGGCCACGTAGTGTTGGCCGATGGGCCAGTGTGGTTTGGACTCTGCCCTAGGGCTGCTTATTAATTTTAGTTTGCATGGGCCTTTTCAGGGGCGTGCTGGCCCTGGCTGGCACAAACCGGCTAGCACAGGCTGGCCGAAGCTGACTCTGCCCATCTCTTCTCAACGCCACATTCTGAGATGTCACATCGGCAGCCTGACCTTGGCTACAGTGGGAAAGTTGACACCATGGAAACTGGCAAATGCTACGAATCAGGACTTTGTGTGTGGGGATAAGCCACTGTTAGACATTCACAGCACACCACTGGGCATTTGCCTCATTGCATTAACTTGCCCCAGAGAACTTTCCAGTGATGATTATATGTCACCCGGGGAGAAACTTGAAGAGGTGACAGGAGCCTGATGGGAAAGAAGGGAGGTGGCCGAAGAAGCTCCAGGCCTGTCTGTCCTTGGCACTCATGCCATCTCCCCTTGGGTATGTCACAGGCTCCTCAAACTCAGCAGATCCACAGTGGTCCTAGAGTCTCCCCACAGGAGCCATCCTGACTTTCTTATGCCCTCCCTCTACAAGACCAAACTTCATGCCCTGCTGACATACCTCCTGGATAACTGTGGGTTGTAGTCGCCCCTCTCCACCTGCCAAGGACCGTCATCTTCACCTAGGCTACCTTTATCACCCGCCTGGCCTCCTAACTGGTCACCTCCTGCTGGTCATACCCCCTGCCCATCAATTTTCCTGACCAGAACTATCTTTCTACAATGCAGATTTTCCCATATCATTTTTTTAAAAGTTTTTTTAAAAAAAGATACATAGATTACACAAAATATTACATTAGAAAATATAAGAGGTTCCCACATACCCCACTCCCCACCCCCCCACACTCCTCCCACATCAACAATTTCTTTCATCAGTGTGGCACATCCATTGCATTTGATGAGTACGTTTTGGAGCACTGCTGCACAGCATGGATTATAGTTTATGTTGCAGTTTACACTCTCTCCCAGTCCATTCAGTGGGTTATGGTGGGATTCTCATATCATTTCCTGCTTAAAACCCCTCAGTTGGAGCAGCTGTACCTCAGTGGTTGAGCGCCTGCTTCCCACGTACGAGGTCCTAGTTCAATCCCCAATACCTCCTGAAAAAACAAAACAAAACACTCATTCATACTCGATTGCCTCTAGAATAAACTCTCACCTCCGTGTTTTACAAGCCCGTTTCTATCCGCTGAGGCTCGCCTCTCCAGCCTCGTGCCTAACTCCAGAGCCTCCTCACTCTGTCACTTCACATTTTGGTCATACTGCACTTACATTTCCTGGAATCCCCACGTTCCTTCTCACACGCTGGTCTCTGTGTAGCGTCTCCACCCTCAAGTTGTCCTCATCCTTCGTGTCCTGGCTTGAGTCTTCCTTTCTTTGAGACATCTCCGTCGCCTTCCTGCTCAGGGAGCAGGGCAGGCTGTGCACCCCTGAGAGCAGCTGCCAGATTCTCCTCTACCCCTCTAGAGGAAGGGGCTGTTGGGGTGTGCCTGGCACATTTGCACCCAGAACCTTAGCTGTTGAGTTTATGGGGCCCTGTGACATTACACCCCAACGCTGCTTACTGGAGGCCTTTATTTTTCTGGTTTTCTGTGAACACCAACTATAGATCCAAACTCTTTAAGCATCACTGCCCTGGACATCAAAAGAGCTTCTGAGGGCAGGGAGAGGGAAGCAGGGATGTGGTGTGGGGACATTTTGGGGACTTTGAATTGTTCTAAATGATGCTGTAGGGTCAGATGCTGGACCTTATATATCCTGCCATAACCCACTGAATGGACTGGGGGAGAGTGTAAACTACAATGTAAACTATTATCCATGTGGTGTAGCAGTGCACCAAAATGTGTTCGTCGAGTGTGATGAGTGTGCCACAATGATGGGGGAGGTTGTTGGTGGGGGACGGATGGGGTATGGGGGTGGGGGGTGTACGGGAACCTCGTATTTTTTAATGTAATATTTTTTTTATGTGATACAGGTATCTTCAAAAAAATAAAATTTACAAAAATGATGGGGTGGAGGCTGGGAGTGGGGTATATGGGAACCTCTTATGTTTTTTGTTTTTTTAATGTTTTTTAATGTAACGTTCTTTGTGATCTATTAACTTTAATTTTAAAAGTTTTTTTTAAAGGTTTGTTTATTTATTCCACCCCTCCCCCGCCCCGGTTGTCTGCTCTCTGTGTCTATTTGCTGTGTCTTCTTTGCGTCTTCTTTGTCCACTTCTATTGTTGTCAGTGGTATGGGAATCTGTGCCTCTCTTTGTTGTGTCATCTTGCTGTGTCAGCCCTCTGTGTGTGCGGCACCATTCCTGGGCAGGCTGCACTTTCTTTCGCGCTTGGCGGCTCTCCTTACTGGGCGCACTCCTTGCGCGTGGGGCTCCCCTACGCAGGAGACACCCCTGCGTGGCACGGCACTCCTTGCACACATCAGCACTGTGCATGGGCCAGCTCCACACGGGTCAGGGGGACCTGGGATTTGAACTGCGGACCTCCCAAGTGGTAAGCAGACGCCTTAACCACTGGGCCAAGTCCACTTCCCTAAAAGCATTAAAGAAAACAAAAAAAAAAAAACAACTTCTGAAATGCCCCGTGGATCCAGAGCACCGTAGCAGGCAGATGCAGCTCTAGTTTTAGGAAATCCCCAGCTTTAAAACATAGTCCTCAGGTTACCATAATAGAAAGATAGTTCTGGTCAGGAAAATTGATGGGCAGGGGGTGTGACCAGCAGGAGGTGACCAGTTAGGAGGCCAGGCGGGTGGTAAAGGTAGCCTAAGTGAAGATGACGGTCCTTGGCAGGTGGAGAGGGGCGACTACGACCCACAGGTATCCAGGAGGTACGTCAGCAGGGCGTGAAGGTTGGTCTTGTAGAGGGAGGGCATAAGAAAGTCAGGATGGCTCCTGTGGGGAGACTCTAGGACCACCGTGGATCTGCTGAGTTTGAGGAGCCTGTGACGTACCCGAGGGGAGATGGCATGTGGGCAAAAGGACAACAGGCCTGGCACTCCTTCGGCCACCTCCCTCCTCTCCTGCCAGGCCAAACCACAAGCCACTTAATTGCTTCCATTCTTCTCCCAGCTGTCTGAGCATTTGGGGTTTAAAACTCAGGGATTTTATGAAGATTGGGGATGATAAAAATGATATGAATTTCTGGACATGGAATGAAAGCATAATATACTTTGGAGGATTACTGCTGAAATTAATGGTTATAAAAATGACAGCATTTGAGGCCTTGTCTTTTTAGAAGATCAAGTTGGATTAAAATGAGAGTTGAGGTGCAGGTATGTCCGAAGAGCAGCCGTGCCAAAGAAACATTACAGCATTTCCCCCAATGATGGGCCGGGAGAGGCGGGGCTGGATCAGGACTGCTGGGAGGATGGCAGAGCTGGAGCAGGCTGCCTTCCCCCGGTGCCACGCTCCATCTGTCACCTCTAGTATTAAAGCCATTTCCAGTTGTGCTCTTAAAAGAAAGCTTAATAGAGTCACATCTGGTGGTTTTCATGGCCTAGCTTATGCTTAGCTTTGGCCTTCATTTTTAAAAAAAATGCAACGATCCTGTGATTGCATTGGGCAGCTTCGGAAGGATCTCCGGGTCAAGGATTGGTGACTCTCTCTGATTGCGTGGTGATCACACATGTGAGTACAGAACAGAGAGGACATCTGAAGTCTCTGCCTCTTTGCCCTGCGTCTGTGGGTACCAGCCCTGGCTCCACATCAAAATCATCTGAGAAATTTTTTAAACATGTAGATTTCTAAGCTCTACCCTAGACCTCCTGAGCAAACTCCTTATGTGTTCCTATGCATGGAGCTGGAAAATCGATTTTAATAAAAAGCTCTTGGATACGGCATCCATCTACCACATGGGAGGTCCGCGGTGCAAACCCCGGGCCTCCTTGACCAGTGTGGAGCTGGCCCATGTGCAGTGCTGATGCAGGGATGTCCCAGCATAGGGGACCCACGTGCAAGAAGTGCGCCCCATGAGGAGAGCCACCCAGCATGAAAGAAAGTACAGTCTGCCCAAGAATGGTGCCGCCCACACAGAGAGCTGACACAACAAGATGACGCAACAAAAAGAAACACAGATTTCTGGTGCCACTGATAAGGATAGAAGCTGTCACAGAAGAACACACAGCTAATGGACACAGAGAGCAGACAACTGGGGGTGCGGGGAAGGGGAGAGAAATAAATAAAAAATAAACTTTAAAAAAAAAAGCTCTCCAGGTTGGAAGTGGATGTCACTCTGTGGTTGAGCACCTGCCTCCCACATACAAGCCCCAGTTGAATCTCCAGTTTCTTTCCCACCCCCAGCCCCCAAAAAAAGTTCCCCGGGTGAGTTTAAAGTGCATCCAGGCTTGCTAACCCATGGGTACAGGCGATTTGCAAATGGCCTATCAGAAATCATGTCTTCAGCACAGCATGATGCTTGAGGAATCCTTTCTTCTGTGCTGGCAGTTGGAAATTTCATTTTGAATATTAGTAATGTTGGAATATGTGAATATACAATGAAACATCAAGAAGCATAGCCTGACAAGATCAGTGTTTAAAGGGATTCTAGAGCAAAGTATTTGAATTTGGTCTCTCCTTCACATTGATTCCTAAAGGTAGGAATAAGTGGGCTTCCTACTGGAAGCACAGAAGTATGTTGATTTGTCTTCTCCTCTCGAAGAGGGAAGGGAATAGATCAGCTTTAGAATCAGGCAGAGCTGGCTTTGAGTTGGTTCTTAGTACAGCCATAGTTTCCATAACTGTAAAATAGACATAAAAATGTTTTCGTTGCCAGGTTGCAGTCATTTTAGGGCCATGAGTCACGCCTGGCACATAATAGTCACTAAATAAATGATGGTTAATAGCCTTCTCTTGGGCCTAATGAAATCCCTAGAATTTCTGTGTAGCCCTGAGCTCCTCATCAGGTTGCCCTGCTGTGTTCTGTGTCATCACATCAACGTTTCTCTAGTTCCGTTTTCCCATTTCGTATTTTCCGCCAGCATTTAAAGATAGAAACAAAATGGAATTACCCTTCTGGGCAGTAACCACTGCCCGACAGTGGGGTTAAAACACACCAGTTTAACCAAAGCAAGCTTTTTGAGAGGCTCCATCCTTTTCCCTTTCCTCTATGGAGGAAGATAATCTTGGCTTTCTCAGCTGGCCCACACTGCCTGCTGTGTCCTCTGATCGTAGCACAAACCTTCTTCCCTCACCTGTCTCTTCCAGAAAACACTTTCTCTTCCTGCCTCAACTCCCAGGCTAATTTTCACTGCTCTTTGGAGCCTTGGAGTTTTCTCTAGCACAAAAGCCTCTTGAACAAGGCTCCTGCTTTCCAGCATCTTCCAGGGCAGGTGTTGGACACCTCTGCACCTAAGTGGACTAGTGTCTTAGCAGGACTTGTTCTCTTTCCTCTGGCAAAACGCCCCCCACCCCGGGATGAGGGGCAGAGTCTCCATCGATGAGCACATTCCTTTTCTCGCATCAATTTACATTCCTGAATTTTAATGTTAAACCTTTTCTCTGGCTCTTATTCCAAAGAGCTGCTACCTGATATTATTCACGTCCCCACCGCTCTGGGGAGCGTATCGGGTGCTGCAGAGACGTGGCGCCCGTGTGGCAGGACAGATGGGAGTTTTGGAAGCTGTGAGGCGTTTACCAGATGGGGTAGGTTGGAGGGGCATGGGTGTATGGGGGGAAGAAAAATCTTCTCATGAGAACATCTTGGATAGACTGTTACGATTGTGGATGGCATGAACAAAGGAGAAGGAGACAACGTCAGAACTCAGGAGGGCTGGGGTAGCCGTGGGTCTGGCGTCAGGGGCAGGGGCGCGAGGGTCTGGAGGGGACTGTGTCAAGAGGGGGAAGCTGGTCAGACCTGAGGCTGTCTGGCCATGTCATGGTAGAGCCGAAAGAACTGCGGGTGCTTACGGAGAGGAGGCACCCAAGAATCTACGATGGAAGGAACTTGCCTCTGCCTGGCCATGAAGGTGGATGCGACGCGATGGAATGGATTTTTAAAAGAAGGGAAGAAATAATGAGGAAGACAGAGGAGGGAGGAAGGAAGACAGGGGCCAGCGAGAAAGAGAGCCGGACAGAAGGAAATAGAGGAAGCGAGAAGCGAATTTCACAGACTTTGTATTTCATAGAAAAACTAAAAATAATGAAACTGGGTGTTTGGGGAAATTTAGAGAGAGATTCGAAAAGAAATCTTTCCTGATGCTAAATTTCATATCCAGATAACATGGGCAGCCTGTTCATCATGCGGTGGCCAGACTCCTTCCTCGCTGTGATGCCATAGGAGCAACTGAGTCAACCGTCTAAAGGGAAGTGGGCCCAGTCCCGCTTGGGCAAAGCCGTGACGAGAGGAGTGGCCGTCCAGCGTGGTGGAAACACTCTGGCTTACGGGCAGGGCTGGTCCCGGCCCCATCTCAGCTCTGCTGGCAAGTCAAGTTCCCCTTCCACCTCACAGGGATGGCAGCACTTCCTGCTGCACGGGGCTGCCGGGACGGTGAGCCGGGGTGGGACCCGTCACGGTGCTTAAAAGGCTCCTGGGTCTCAGTATGCAAAGACACGCTGCGCCCCTCAAGCTGTCCCCGGGCGCCGCCCCCTTCACTGTTACCCCAACGGGCACCAGCTCTTCGTCGTGTTTTCACCATCCAGTTGGATCGGGATCGCGGCTTGCTGTGAGCAAGCCCTTGCCATCGAAAGATCTGGTGTTTGCCGAGATGGGTGAGAACTTTGCCTCCTGAGCTGGCAAGATGGTAAACAGTTCTTTTCAACAGTGACTCGGAGTTGAAGGGGGTGGGTGCCAGAATGGAGTAAATAGTGTGAAAACCATGGATGCTTTTAAAAACAATGTCAACTGTTGCTATGGTTGACAAATTACTCGATGCTGCGCTGCATCTTTTTTTTTTTTTGGAGGTACCAGGGACTGAACCCTGGACCTGGTACGTGTGAAGCAGGTGCTCAACCACTATGCTTCGCCTGCCCCCTTGCCTCTTTCTTTTCAAAGTCTTCAATTGTTGCACCAAAATGTTCGGCCATGAAAATGTAGAAAACAACCACATGCAGTGAGTCTCAGTGATGGCAGCCGTGTGACTTTGTGGGGTCCCTACTGATCCTCACGGGTCTAAAATCACTTGCCCCTGGCCCCATCCTGCTTTGTTTCTTTAATGACCTGCTCAGCCAGAGAGCCTTTGGGGGACTCCTCGGCCTGGCCCGCTCCCTGCCCTGAGTCGCCGTTGTACCAAGCCTCTCCGCCTCTGACCTCGCGTTAGCGTTTACGGCTGGTGTTTTCTAGGTGTCTTCATGTCTGTTAGTCTCCGGGCACGCCTTCCACATTTGCCTTTGCGTTTTGGTTGGTTTGTGTGGTGAGCAGAGTTATGACTGCCTGAAGAGGTCTCTGTCCTCCTCCCTGGAATCCACGGCAGAGGGCCCTGAAGGTGGCAGGTGGAGGAAAGGTTGCTCATCAGCTGACCTTAAGCCAGGGAGCTTGTCCTGGATGACAGGAGACTAATCACAAGGAGTTTAAGAAGTGGAAGAGGGGGAAGCAGATGTGGCTCAACTGATAGAGCATCCGCCTACCATATGGAGGGTCCAGGGTTCAAACCTAGGGCCTCCTGACCCGTGTGATGAGCTGGCCCACACGCAGTGCTGATGTACGCAAGGAGTGCCATGCCATGCAGGGGTGTGCCCCCATAGGGGAGCCCCATGTGCAAGGAGTGCACCCCACAGGGAGAGCCGCCCCGCATGAAAAACAGCACAGCCAACCCAGGAGTGGCGCCGCACATACAGAGAGCTGACGCAGCAAGATGACACAACAAAAAAGAGATGCAGTTTCCCAGTGCCGCCTGAGAATACAAATGGACACAGAAGAACACGCAGCGAAGGACAGAGAGAGCGGACAACGGGGGGAAGGGGAGAGAAATAAATTTAAAAAAAGTGGAAGAGGAAGGCAGAAGATTGGGTGGTCAGAGTGTTTCATCATGAGAGGGCTCCATCTGCCCTTGCTGGCTTGGAAGACGGACGAAAGTGTCACGGCCAAGGGCAGCCTCTTGAAGCTGGAAAAGACAAGGAACCGGGGTCCCCCCCAGATCCTCCAGAAGGACCGCAGTCTTGCCGACACCTGGATTTTAGTGAGACGCCTTCCAGACTTCTGCTGTCCCAAACTGGAAGGTACTGTGTTTTTACTGTTCAGGCCACTACCTTGGGCGCCATTTGTCACAGTCGCCGTCAGAAATGAAAAGCGTAGCTCCCACCATCGCGGCTTCATCACCATCGCGGTGTCACGTCCGGGCAGTGGGCCTGGAAACGCGCCCCTGCAGCCCCAAGGTCCTGTCGCCACCCCAGAGCCAGGACCGTCATCCCCCGGGGTTGATGGGGACAGCCCCAGACCGCAGAGGACGCTGCCTGGAAGAGGGCGAGCACCCCCGTGGACGCGTCCTCCCCAGGCCACAGCGCCCGGCACATTCTGTTCGATGCTGCGGGCCCATTTCCTGTTCTGACCTTTAATTTACCAGAAGCGTCTCCTTTTCTGAGAACAAATCCACTTGACCATAGAGAGAGAGGCTGCTCAGGAAACGTGTACCAGGGTTTCATTTTGAAAATCGTGGCCGGGCTGGAAACCTCAACGCCCCCCAAGTTAAGTAATGGTTTCTAGAACCAAGTAAGCGTGAAGTGTCCCGCTGGACACGTTGCTTTCCAGTCACTGGCTTTTCAGCTATCTATTTTGGCCTTGCAATGGGCGAGTCCTTGCCTTTGGAAACCTTCTTGGCTAAAGGGCTACTGTTGGGTGGTAATTTTCTCCTGCTGGGACTCCCTTTCGTGGGCAGGCTCCCCTTCAGCACCCTGTACCCAGCCTGAGCTTGGTTTGAAATGCTGACTCTCTGCCTTAGGGTTACGGGGTGCCATCAGCCGCGTGCCTTTGTGGATTCTTCTAACCTCTTAATTACATCAGCAGGGGAGACCCGCAGAAAAGGACATTTTCAGGACCAGATCTGAGTGTGCGAATGGCGCTGCGGGCTCATCTCTGGAGCCGGGAGGAGGGGACTCCTGGAGGGGGAGCCCCAAGTGTCCCTGTAGGGTGTCTTATCTTTCAGAGAACCTTAATATGTTTTAGACTTCTTTGAAGTGAGGTTTAAATGTAAAATAGAAACCTGCAATGGATTCTAGATACTGGAGTGCACAGGAAGCGGAGGGAGAGGATTACAAGAGCCAGTGTGATATCAGTGCTATGCTGGGAGGCTACAGGTAGCTTCCTTGCTCTCTGTTTGTCCCTTTTCCTCTTTCCCCCAATTTTGCTTCTCTCTGCAGCCTGAGGCCAGAGGATGAGTTTTACTTTCTTTTTCACTCGCCTGGTAAATGCGCTATCTTTATTCTTTTTTTAATTTATTGAAATATATCACTCATACATAAACATACATAAACAATAAGTGTATAATAGTTGTCAATTTACAAAACAGACATATATAAGATCAAACAAACATATATAACATCTCACCCTACCACCAATAACTTGCATTGTTTTTAAACCTTTTTAACTAATGATTAAAGAGCATTGTCATACTATGACTACTAAACAAAGTATTTTTCCCCTAACCAATCTGAACATACATAAACAACTAAGTGCATAGTAAAAGTTGGGAATTTTATTCTTTTAATTGCTGCCGTTTGTGTTTTAAGCGAGTATGTATTCTTGGAGTTGGGGGGAGGGTGACTCCTTCCTATTTTAGGATTCCTGGAAACAGTGGAGCACATCTTCCATTGGGAAACAACCCGCCCGTTAGCAGGAAAACAGAAGATTTAAGGGCCAGGCTTTCTGGCTCTCCTCTGTCTAGAATGCCATCAGCTGTTCGGGGCAAGCATTTCTCTAAGCATGGAGAGAAAGGCTAGAGCCACAAAGAAAGCCTTTTCTGGCCTGGTGTATGCGTCACGGTCACTTAAAAAAAAAAAAAAAAAAAAAAAAAAACCTTGGAACTTAAAAGATATTTTGTTCCAGAGAAGAGAGCATGTGTCTTCTGCAGGCTTGCAGCAGCGGTGGTGTCCCCGGGCGAGCAGGAAGCAGCCAGGCGCTTGGGTGGGAAAGCAGGACGTTGCTCAGCAGCTTCTCCCGGGAAAGACACAAGGGTTGTGGAAGTGGCTTTTTATAGCACGGTGCCCTGGAGGAGTGTGGAGGCAGGAGCTCAGCAGGGCCTCCTTCTCCTAGGGCTGCCGTCCCAGCTGCTGCCCCCAGGAGCGGGTGCCGGACCCCTCGGCAGGCCACGCTCTGGGGGCAGCGGGGCTCGTGAGAGTCTCCTTTTAAGGGCAAGACAACTGACCTCTGTCCAGGGATGACAAGCATATGTTCCGTGCCTGTCCTAAACACCCTTTCTCGAACAAAGCCCCTTTGATGGGGTATTGTTGGGAGTTGAGAGTTAGCAAACGTCAAGGCAACCGAAGCCCACCCTTCAAATGAATAAACGTTTGTGTTTTCAATTAAGCTAGGTCAAAATGCTGTATTTTTCTGCCTTTTAAGGCAAAAAACAGGGGCAAACAATAAATATCCATGAATGCCTTTGTGTCAATATATGAATATCCATTTTTAAATGTACTGAACGAAATCATCATAGCTGTTATTTTATTTTGGTATTATCTATATATGTTTAATAAAATTTTATTGACATATAGCATTCACACCATACATAAACATACATGAACATCAAGTGTATAATACAATTTGTGATTCTACAAAACAAACACACATATCGTCATTCAGGGGTCCTGTATATCTCCCCACCACCACCTTGCATTGTTGTGAAACATTTATTATAAAACATGAAAGAGCATCATCAAAATATTACTACAAACTACAGCCCATATCTTACATTTGTGTCTTTTTCCCCCAACCCACCTGATTAATTTTTAAAATTTATTTTTTAATTAATTAATATATTTTAAAAATTTCTCTCTCCTTTCCCCCCCAGTTGTCTGTTCTCTGTGTCTATTTGTTGTGTGTTCTTTGTCCGCTTCTGTTGTTGTC
This sequence comes from Dasypus novemcinctus, assembly GCF_030445035.2. Taxonomy (NCBI): domain Eukaryota; kingdom Metazoa; phylum Chordata; class Mammalia; order Cingulata; family Dasypodidae; genus Dasypus; species Dasypus novemcinctus. The sequence goes on from NC_080701.1 coordinate 12,010,451, forward strand.
AGCGGCACAGGAATCTGTGTTTCTTTCTGTTGCGTCATCTTGTTGTGTCAGCTCTCCATGTGTGTGGCGCCATTCCTGGGCAGGCTGCACTTTCTCTCATGCTGGGCGGCTCTCCTTATGGGGTGCATTCTTTGTGCGTGGGGTTCCCCTACGGGGGTGGGGGACACCCCTGCGTGGCAGGGCACTCCTTGTGCACATCAGCCAGCTTCACACGGGTCAAGGAGGCCCGGGGTTTGAACCGCAGCCCTCCCATGTGGTAGGCGGACGCCCTAACCACTGGGCCAAGTCCACATCCCTTTAGTTTATTTTTAAAAGATACACAGACCACACAAAATTTTCCATTAAAAAATATAGGAGATTCCCATATGCCCCATTCCCCACACCCCCACTTTTCCCACATCACTACTTGATTATTAATACCCTATGTTAGTATGATATATTTGTTGTTGTTCAGGAGAAAATGTTCTCATATCTGTCCTGTGAGCCACAGTGCATCATCCACCACTGGTCCCCTGTGCTATGCAGCCCCATGCTTTGTACAGTCCATTCAGTGAGCACCCAGGGGCTCCCCCGTTCATCACAGAGCTGTGTGTCATCATTTCACCAACTTCAGAACGTTTTCATTCCTCCAAAGGGAAAAATCCCATACCCCCTTAATCCTCTTTCTTCTTGTCCCTTAGTACTGAGAAAAATATCTTCTTGCTATTGCTGCAAAATACTGCATTCCTGTTAACAATCATTCATAAATTACCTTAGTTATAATTTCCCCATATATCACCCTATTCTCAACACTTTGTAAAAGAAGAGCGTTCTTATAGCCATCCTGTTAATATTTTGGTATTATATTTTGAAGCTTGAAGAGCTATCCCAACCAGCTATCAGCTGCTGTCCTTGAGTTTGTGAATCTCTTTTTCATCACCTTTCTGATCCTTTTCTTGCTGCTCTGATCTTTTTGGAATCCGTCTGGAAGTTCCTTCCTTCTTTTTCCCCTCCTTTCTACTGGAATGATCGATTGCTTTGGGAGAGGCACAGGTGAAGGAAGAAGGGAGAAGCTCTGGAAAGAGCCTGGTGGATTTCCTGTGGCCTCACGTGACGGCCCTGGAGGCCAGGCCCCCGCTGTCCGCTCAGGACTCGACGGCGGGGACCTTCAGCTGACCAGGAGGCCGGTTGTGACTCGAGAGGGGGTGAGTCTTCCTGGGAGGCTCTGATTAGGTTGAGGGTTGGAGGGCCTGGGCAAGCTTCGGGTAAGCAGGGGCCCTCTCTGTGGGGAGCGTGGTCCCCGACGTCGTGAGGCTGGCCACGCTGGCTGCCTCACGCTGGGGGTTTCCCTCCTCCGGGCCCCCACAGCCGAGGTGCCCTGTCTTCTCGCCGGAGCTTCACCTAGGTGCCCTCACAGCCAAGGCCGTCCCCGTGCAAGCGAAGGCTGCGTCCGTACCTCAGATGACACCACTGGTGAGGCTGTGGAGGGAATCTCAATCCCCACAGCTGCTGTTGACAAAGAAGAGATAGAGTGAAAATCTTTGTCACATGAGCCTCACTACTCTTCTTAGTCCTCTTGGTTCTGACATGGCAGTGGGTGTAGAGACTCCTCTTATGACTGTTCCAGACACCAGGGATGGAAAATTCTTAAGTCATTCGCTCACCCTGCAGGACTCAGAGGTTTGTGGCATTCTGTCGCCTCTGGACTGACGTCAAGCCCTGCCTGCTTCCTTCTCAGGAGATGCCACGAGACAGGTACAGATTTCAGGGCTGGACGCACATTTGTGAAGACGGATGCCAACCCGTGCCATTCCCCTTTCATCTGGTTACACGTCTCTGGAGTCCTGCCCGGGCTGCCAGACGTTGATGTTGTCTCTGACCTGCCATGGAGCTTAGAGCAAGTCACTTTAAAGTGTCCTCGTGCCTCAGTCTCCCTTCTTTATCTGTGCTTTCTAACAGAAACCGGATGTGCACCCCCTATGTAATTTTAAATGCCCTTGGAGTCACATTCTAAAAGCCATGAGAGATGAGTGAAAATGAATTTTTAATAATATATTTCATTTAACCCAATGTACCCAAAATATCATGGCATGATGTAACCAATGTAGGCATTACTGAGATACTTCGCACTCTCATTCTTCATACCCACTCTTTTAAAACCTGTGTGAAGAACCCAAGCTTCTTAATTCAGACTAGCCACATTTCCAGGGCTCAGTCGCCTCGTGCGGCAGATGTGTGTATTGGTTTTTTGGAGATGGGTGAGTATCTGCTTTGAACAATTTGATAGACAGGATCATAGGGGCACCAAGAAAAAATACGGACATTCCTTTTCCCCTTCACGGGCTGGAGATTCAGGTAAACTTCAAAAGGTCAGATTGAGATCCTCTAAAAGAGGACAAGAGCCCACTGAGACCAGATAAGCAAGAGGTCACAGCAGTCGGAAACGGAGGGGTGGCTCCCCGAGCAGTGCCTGGTGGGCGCGAAAACTGTGCGCGCGCCCTATGAGTAATCCATTCTGCTTTGAGAGACATTTTAAGGATGAGAGCAAGTCGCCTCTGGATGTTCCTAAGAAGCACAGAGGCCTTCATGTGTCACGGAGACTGAGCTGTGCATTTAGAAACTGAGGTACGTTGGGGAAGATGTTGAAATGAAGCAAGGATTTGTTCGAATGACAAGCGCAACCAGGAAGGAGGTGGCTGGAAGTTGACAAATCTATTGTTATCTTTCCAATCTTGCCCAGGGCAGGGGGTGTCCTCGCCAGAGGAGGCGTTGATTCCAGGCTGCTTGGCAGGCAGAAGCCTTCAGCAGAGAAGAGGGGGTTCAAAAGGCAGCCTCCGCAGGGAGAAAGTCTCCTGCAGGGTGAGCCAAGCCCTTTGCTAGGAATGATAAGAGGACACAGCTGACACCTGTCAAATACCTACGTTGCACTTGGCTTGTCAATGATTCTGGTGTAAAAGAGAGAGTTCCCATCTTACAGGTGAGGAAAGTGAGGCCCAGGGCAGATAGCTAACTGCTTGGAACCAACATGCCAGAGGAGACAGAATTTGGATCTCCATTCAGTATTCTTTTACTCTGATTTCTTTGTCTCATGAAACAAGATGAGGTGTCTTGCTAAGCACCCTAAGTCATTTAGGAAAGTAAGTTTTCTCCTTGCCTGCAGGGTGACCCAGGGGCTTCGTGAGGGGGTGGCGTGGGTGGCTGGGATGATGTGGGGGAAGCAGCTTGCTTAGGGAATCTGGGTGTGTTTTGGTTCCACCGTGTGCTAGGAGCGTTTCCAGGGCCAAGGAGACCTGATTCAGCTGCTGTTGACTAATATTTATCAAGCTCCAAGTACCTGGCACTGAGCATGTATCATCATTGCATGTTCACAACCAGCCGGGGAGGTGGGTGCTATTAACAGATCCACTTTACAGCCGAGGAAAAGAGGCTCCGAGGTTCAGTGACCTAGCGCTGGCCACACGGCCCAAAGGGACGAGCACCCGTTCTCAAACCCAGCTCTGTGGATCCCAAAGCCTGTCCAGTTAGCCAGTCTCCAGACCCAGGTATGGGGCCTGGGATTACAAAAGTGTCTACTTTTTTGAGAGATGAAAAGTCTGGCTATTAAGGGAAGCGGGTGTGGTTCAAGTGATAGAGCCTCCACCTACCATATGGGAGGACCTGGGTTCGATCCCTGGGGCCTCCTGGTGCAAAGACAAGAGAAAGCATGTCCACGTGACAAGCCAGTGCCTACATGAGTGCCCACATGGTGAACCAGTGCCCACGTGAGTGCCCGCGTGGTGAGCCAGTGCCCGCACAAGTGAGTCACACAGCAAGATGATGACGCAAAGAAAGAGAGACAAGGGGAGAGTCAAGGTGACGTGCAACAGAAACGAGGAACCGAGGTGGCACAATTGACAGGGAACCTCTCTCCGCATCAGAGGACCCCAGGATTGAATTCTGGTGAATTCTAGAGGAGAAAAAATGAGAAGAGAAGACAACACAGACAGCAAAAACAGCAGGGCAGGAGGAAGGGAAGGGGGGGGAAATAAATAAATAAATCATTTTTTAAAAAGTCTGGCTATTAAGGTAAAATCCCCAGGGTTTTTAATGTTGGTTAATTCAAGATTCTTAAAAGCACTAAGCAGTGCAGACAAAATCCATCAGGGAGCCTCAGGTGTATACCGTATGGCCTCTTCCTTGGAAAATGACAAGGTTGTACTGGATAAGCCACACGGTCCTTGCCTGTCCTTATAGTTTATGAGTCTCTGGTGCCATCTTGAATTTATGAAATAGACGTTAGTGGATGGGGTAGGGGCGTCCAGGCTATGGGCCTGAATGACTGGATTTGAATTTGAGCCTTGATGCTTCGTTGCCATGGGAGGAGGCAATTGTCTTAACCCTTTGAGTCCTTGGGAATTGTACTATCCGCATCGCATGTTGATGTGAAAATTGAGATGATGGTTGTGAGGCACGTGGGGGGCAGTGAGAAAGTGCTAGCTCTCAGCAACCCATCTCTGCAGGTGGTGGTGGGCGTAGGAGTAGGGGACCCATCAGACTTGTTGGGGAGATGTGGACAGAGCTCCCATCCTCACAGTTCTCCCCAAACACCCAAGGTTCTGCCATTTTCACTTTCATTTGGGAATCCTCAGGAGTTCCTTTTATAAAATGCCAGCCCCTCTTGGGAGAGATTGGTAACCACTAATATTGGTGAACCCTTAGCAGGGATTAGTGGGCGTTTTACTCATTCACCATGTCACTTAGTGAAGTCCTAATGTGGTCTAAGACACACCTGGGGAGCTTCTTTAAAGTAAAGGTCCCGAGATGCCCCCCTCCTAGAGATTCTGATTCGGTGGGAGTGGTGTGGCACCCAGGAGTCTGCATTCCACAGCTCTCCGGGGACGCAGGGGCAGGCGGTCAGCAGGCTGTGTCTTGAGGCGTGGCTAACTTCGCTGTACGGAGCGGCTGGTCACCATCCTGCCTGGGAGCCACCTCCCGGGCCCACCTGGCCCCTCCCTCGAGCAGCCTTTCGCACAGGGCCGCCACCCCTGGGCAAACTACCACTCAGGGTGCCAGAGCAGGGGAAGGCAGGCAGGGTGGAGAGTCTGTCTTAACTAAGGCCAAGGCCAATTCCCTCAGTGGAACCAGCCAGTTCATCCTTTTTTTTTTTATTTTCAGGAGGTACTGGGGATGGAACCCAGGACCGCGTACATGCGAAGCAGGTGCTCAACCACTGAGCTACATCCGCTCCGCCCAGTTCTTTCTTAATAACTTTAGGTCACACAAGAGGGCCATTTTAGTGTCCTAAAAAGCAATAGTTGCCAAGACCAGACAAGGACGTGCACAGACCTCCAGACCCCCAGTTTGTCATGTGCAGAAACAGCCCACTGCACAAAGGCGTGGAGAGTGGCTTCCTGGCCTACAAGAGACCCCCGAAAGAAGCCACCAAGAGCCGCCCACAGTCGTTTCGTGGCTCCCCACCCCCACGGGCCTCAGGGCCGCGGATGCGTAGGCGGCCCCTCTTGGTGCTGGGTTAGGTCCCTCCAAGATTCAGTGGCGAGAGGACTGGCGTCAGCAGAAGCGCCCGGAGGCAGAGATTTCACCGCTCCTCAGTTAAGGCGCCTGCCCTCCAGGACTGAACCCGACAGGGGGTAGTTTAGCTTTTCATCTGATAAAATAAAATAAAGGTTTTCAGAGGAAACCTGAAAATGTCTATAAATGTCAGGGTGCTCTGAATGAAAGCTCAGTATTTCTGATCCCTGGGTGGTAGGTAGGACAGGCCCAAAATGGATATTGCAGCTGGCCAGAAATGTTCTCCCCGTGGCCCTAAAGCGGCCGTGCTCCCTCAGCCGGGTGCATGTGAGCGGAGTCCACCGTTGCTGGGGTGGGGAGCGGGCAAGGCTGGACACCAGGGAGGCCCCCAAATGCAAACATTTTAGATGGCGTTCTGGTCAAGGCCAGGAGAAGCTGCTTGGGGTAGGGATGGGTAGAGCACAGGTCTACAAATGATGTTTTTTCTTAATATGAGACATTTGGCCATTTTCCCAGGTTTTTGAGAGGAGCTTGTGTGGGGGCCCTGGCTGGGAAGGTGGCAAGAAAGAAAGAGGGGGAGAGCCCCACCTAAAGAGAGATGTGCAGTTCTCTGGGTTTTTAAGTGGAGAGGTGGTGATGGGCAGGCACTCCCCCTGAGCTCCTAGACCTGGTGGCAGATCTGTCAGAGATTCTTTTCCTTTCCATCATGCCTAACAAGCACTCATTCATGCCCACGCCCTTCTAGAAGAAAGTCTAAAGGGCCTTTACTCATCACCTCCCTCCATCTCCCAGCAGGGGGAAGGAGCTACCTCGGCAGACTGCGGGGCGGAGTGAGCAGGCGTGCCTGGGTGGGAGGCAAGGGGAGGATGATCTCAGCAGGTGAGGTTCTCGGTTTATCGTATGGTCTGGAAGGGACAGCCCGGCCTTTGGTAGCCTCCTAGAGCCAGCACACTGTGTCCCGCTGCCTGAACCCAAATTTCCGGGCTTTTCAGATACCTGGAGGAAGCTGGCTCTTACCTGCAGCCACAAGTTTCTGTCACTTTACCTTCCATTCATGCCAGCCAGTCAAATTCAAAATCCAAACCATCGCGTGAATCATCGAAACAAAACTGTCCACGGTTTTAATCTAAGCATTCTGCCCATTTAGCTAATGGCCTGTTGACCCTAAAGCAAGGAGCAATACCCGCTGAATAAAAGCCGTGGAACCGAAGCCCGGAAGACTCTTCCAGGATATTTGCCAGCTACGAAACATTGTCAGAATATGGGTTAAAAAAGAAAAAGAGAAGAAAGGAGAGGAAATGGCAGTCAGCGCCTTACCCGTGAGCCTCCTTGCTTCCTCGTGAGGCATGGACCCTGGGCTGCTGGGTCCTTCGCTGCTTGAAAATGAGAACGCGGGCTCCAGTGTGGGGGGTTTCCAGGAAACGTGAGCATTATTTGACCCCCAGAGTACTATCCAGGTAAGAGTGGGCCTTAGCAAATGGCCTTAAAATTTCCGGTCCCACCTGAAACGCTCTGCGATATGGTGTGCAGGCTCTCCAGGACAGATGCCTTTAACGTGAGCTGCCCCTCATCCCCTGCATTCAGATTTGACACTGGGAAAGCAACACTCTGCCTATGACGTTGCTTCCCGTGGAGCCCTCCTTCCAGGAAAGATCGTCTTGGTCATGAGCACTTTTTTTTTTCCTTTAGGAGGCACCGGGAACCGAACCCAGGACCTCCCATGTGGTATGTGGGAGCTCAACCGCTTGAGCCACATCTGCTTCCCCACGCACACTTTCAATATTCCAGTCCCTGTGCCAACGATTTCTCCCTGTAAAAAATTTAAGTCAAACTCAGAGGATCATTTATTTGGCTTCCCGTAAAGCTTGACTGCGGAACAATCATGAGTTGATGATGTGGACCAGAAGTTCGCGTTCCAGAGAGAGTAATTTCTCATTGTAGGTTAATTCCTGGGCTTTCTGGCGTGAGGCATCCGCCTCATGGGCCATCCCTGAGACTCTGGCTATGGGAGGATAAGCTACCACTCTGTGCCAACAATACTGAGTTTACAAACTCAGGAGCCTGAGGAATAGACTTGGCGCATGTCTACCAAGGTAATGACTGTCAACCCGGGTACCCCAAAGCAGCTGAGCCATCTGCCCCAGGCTGATACCCCCAACCCCACATCGCTTGGTGGTGGGAAGTGAGAACCACGCTTTGTCTTAGTTTGAATTTCTAATATAAGGGCTTTTGTTCCATATAAAGAAAAAGCAACACAAAGAGAGCTTGGCTGGCTTGGTAAAAATAAACAAAACTCCCAACAACAGGCAAAAAAGGAGTAACTTAAAACCAAGGATGTTTTCAGATCTTGTAAGAAAAAGAGAATTTTAAAGGAAAATTGATAGGGTAGTTGGTATAGTAGATGACCCAAAACATCAGTCAAAAGAACCCCGTCATGGCGATGTCAACTGTCTTAAATCTCTGAACTAATGAGATCAAGTTTTAGCAGATTCATTCTAGGGAACAGCTGAGTTTTCTTCTTCAAATTTAAATAAACTATTGAAGGAATGAGGTATATACAGATCAATTTTATGACAGGCAGTGAATCCAGCAACTTCTTATGTGAAGAAAATGTAAACATATGTATCCTGTTCAGCTGAGACAGAAAAGAATGTGATATGAACGTTGTTTGTGCTGAATTGTAGACTGAATGGTAGCGGGTGCTTGAACTGGAGGGCTGGCTCGTGAACTCATTGGCCAGGAGGGGAAATTACTCAGTGAGCTGAGGTCCAAAAGGCAGTGTGATTTGGCTCAGAGGTGGTGCTGCCGGGCAAGCTGGGAGGAAGGGCAGAGTTTCGCTGCCCAGGAGCAAGTCCATACAACACTCAATGTTGGCTACTGAGCAAGTCCACACTTGAACGTGTGCGGGAGAATCATCGGGAGAGCTTGCTAAACTGCAGGATCCTGCCCATCTCTCTAGATTCAGAGCCAGTCTGGAGTATGGCCCGTATGTTTGCATTTCTATCAAGGTGATGCAAATGATGTTGGTCTGCAGACCGTATTTTGAGTGGCACAGTCTTCAAAAACACTTAAAAGCTGGGGGGGTCCTCCTTGGGTTAATTTTCCAAGGAAATAGCAAGTCTTCTGAGAGAGAAGCTTGGGAAAGAGGTGTTGGTTATCTGTCCGTTAGGATGCTTACTGTTGCTGATAACAGACATCTAAGAAGTCGAAGCTAACCACACCTTGCAAGTGTAAAGTCCTTAGGGTTTCTTGGTACTTTCACAGCTGAGGGATGCCTCTCAGAAGGGGATATTCCCTGTGGTTTGGTATTGGACTTTTCTAACTTTCAATTTTGAAATATTTTCCAACTTACAGGACAGTTACAAAAACAATATGAACCCCACACAGACAATTCCAACATATCTCCCCAGACACTCAGATCCACCAATTTTACCATTTTCCTACAATTGCCATAGGATTCTATCTATCTTTCTCTCCATCCATCAGTCAACCTACCTACTTACCTATTAGATATCTATAGCTTGATTATAACAAGCTGCGGTGTGGGTCTATTTGGGGTTAGCCTATTAATAATAATTTTATCCTATTATTCCTTGGAGTCACCTGAGATAAGAAAGGGCTAGCCTGTCACTGATGTAGACCTCAGAGACTATTAGTCTAACACTTTCATTCATGGGTGAGAAAACTAAGCATCTAGGAAGAGAGACACAGAGGTGTTATCATACACTCTTTGGCGATTTTAACTCCTTGCCTGCCATACCTATTTATGACTCTAACCACTGTTGTAAATAGCAGCCATCAGGCCTAGACTTTCCTTGTTTCCTGGTGTCCAGCCAATGCTGCTTTCACCATCTCTGTTATACTTGTTAGTTACTGGAGGAATAATTTTATCCCATGCTTGGAGTGACCCAAGAGTCAGTAGCCAGAAGTCATTTTGAGTGACAGCCTTCTATACATGTAACCTAATCAAAGACACTGAAGGAGCAAGTGTGCTCATAAGCTATATAAGTGTCTCACCACCTTTGGTCTCACCATCAGAGGACCAGCCACTGCACTTCTGTTTTTCTGCTGTACTCTAAAGGACTAGGGTGAGCATGGGGACGTGAAGACTCATAGAGTCTACTAGAGGGATAGTCCTGGGAGTGGAGGAGGACAAAAACAGAGCCTTGATAGACTTGCAAACTCCCATTCATCCTTCCAGCCTGACTCCAGATGGTACCTCCTCTGTAAAGTCTTCTTCAACTTCTCCAGGTGGCCTGGGCTTCTCCTCTTGGGTCCTCTGAATACACATTCCTTTATGGCAATTATCTTCTATATCACATATTTTATTTAGGTTTCTGTCTCCTCACTACAGTATAGGCTCCTTGAAGTCAGAAACCACGCCTTTAGCTGCTATATCACATTGTTTAGCATAGGCCTGGCACACAGTGAACACCCAATAAAGGTGCACCGGGTACATTAATATGTAACATACTCCTTGAAGAATTTGACTAAATGGGAGAGAGGTAAAAAAGGCAATTCAGGCATGAAGAAAACGTCTAGATGAAGGTGGAAAATATGTGTTAGAGAGAGCAGGGAGGCTAGGCTGATGGGAGAGGATAGGTTCCTAGAGTGCCAGGTAATAGGGTTTTGCACTGAAAGGAATAGAGACAGTACAACATGAAAAGATGTCTTTGGATCTCTAAACTTCTCCTGGTAGGAAGCAGGTTGAGAAAACTACTTAGCTACAAATATAGGCTTACCTTTTTTTTTGAAAAAAGGATGACTCAAAGGGTAGAACCAAGTATCCAGAGGGGAGAGCTAAAAAATAACTGAACAACTCCCAGACAGTTGTACTGAGCCCCAAAGAGGAAACTGGCAACATGTGCCTGGCTGGATTTCAGAATTGCTATGGACCAATGAATGGTGTGTCCCTCCATTTTGCCTCTTCTTGAGTGAGAGTCTATAGTGATTATCCTCTGCCTGTTCCACTATTGTATATTGAGTATTGGCCATTAACTTTGGCCCTTTGGTTCACAGGTCTTCATAGTTCTTCAGGCAGAGAAAGCCTCATCTGGATTTAGATAATGTGATCCTGGACTTCTCAATGGATGCCATAGTGGGATGAAACTTGAGGGTCTTGGAGGAGGGGCTGTGAATTTTGCATGTGGGATTGATGTGAGTTGTTGCAGCCAGAGAGTAACCATGCTAGATTATATTTTCCAAAGATGTCACCACAATATATCTCACCCCACACATTCTTCTTACTACGTGATATTTACAGTTCTCCCATCTAGTGGTGGGGTCTGTGTCTCTTTCCTTTGGGCCTGAGTGGGCCTTTATGACTGCCTCTAGCAATAGAGGATGGCAGAAGCAACCCTATGTGCCTTCTGGGACTGGGCTGTAACAGGCCACGCACTTCTGCCTTCTTCTGTTGAGATGCTTGTCCTCGGAACCCAACCACCATGCAGAGAGTAAGCCAAGTAGCCTATGGAGACTGCCATGTGGAAGGCAGCTGAGGCTCCCAGCCCGCAGCCCTGGCTGAGATTCCATCCTACCCACTTTCCAGGCATGTGAACGAGCCGTCTTGGAAGTGATGTTTCAGCCCCGAGTTGAACCGCTCCCGCTAATGCTGGGTGAAACGAACCTTCCCTGCAAGCTCAAATTAGACACTCGTAAGACAAATAAATGATTGCTGTTTGAAGCCACTAGGCTTTGGAGTGGTTTGCTTGCAGTGATTGACAACTAGAATAATAGGGGCTGATTGGGTAGTTCTATGAAGGGTCACGCAGGTAGTGAGTCAGAGACCTGAGAATCCCAGGCGTCCCCTGACCCTGTGACTCCAGGTACCGTGGGAAGCACCGAGTCTACTAAGGTGTGGCCTAAGCAAGATGACACACCTCCCGCCAGCCAGGGAGACTCTCAGGAGGATCTGCTCCACCCCTTCAAGCTTTACGTGGTCTGGGTTCGAAGTCTAGGCTGTGAAGCTCCCTATTGCAGGTGTCTCCCCTCTCTCTGTCCTTTTGGTCTCCCTCTTACGAAGGACCAGGGAGACTAGAGCTGCCAGGGCTGATATTACCCTTACTGTGCTACGAGGCCCCGGTGGCAGGGAGAGCATCTTGTTCACACAGTAGGACTTGGCTGCTGAGGGCAACTGGTTGACTAGGCTGGTGAAGACACGACCGTGGGCGTGACCCAGCACCACTGGTCCTGGAGGGAGGACAGGAAATAAGGAGAGGACCAAGAGGGGTGAGCAATGGGGCGTCTGGGGGGATGTCAAGTGGGCGGGCGTCGCCCCAAGAGGCCAGGTGTCGGCAACTCCAAGGCCTTGCGGAAGTCCCTGCTCTTCAGGCACTGAGAGGCAGGAAATCCCTCGGGTCCTTCTCCCTGTGCCCTGCCCTGCTCCACGGGAGGTGCCAGTGAGCAGGGAAGACAGCCAGTGGGAGAGGAGGGGTTCCAGGGACCCAGGGACCCCCTGCTGGCATGTGCGGGAGCCAGGATGGATTCCAGGCCCTTGGGAGCAGCCCCTTCCTTCTGCTCAGAGCGTGCTGGGTCCCGACGGCAGCGGGGGCCCGGGGGCAGACGCGCCCGTGCCACCCTGCTCGCCGCGCCCTGAGTCAGTTACCCCTGGTTAACCCGGACTCAGCGTGGGTGGGGGACCCCCGATGCCACCCGGAGGCCGGGACATTTTCAAGCTGAGAGACAAATGTGGGAGGTGTGAGGAGCGGGGCATACGGGAAGCCCCTATATTTTTTAATGTGACATTTGTATCATTGAAGTATCTTTTTAAAAAAGAAAAAAAAAATTTTAAGTGGCAATTGGCAAAAATCCTCCCCTTTCTTGTGAATAATTGGAGAAAAGAAAAACAATGGAATAATCTGCCTGAAAAGTATAAATTTAATGTTAATTAAATCGATAGTACTGGGGGAAATTTTTTTAAAAAGGACCTGGGCGATGGAGTTCTTAATCCCTTTATTTTACAGTCAGGGAAAGCAGGGATCAGATTTGGCTCAACAGGTAGGGCGTCTGCCTACCGCATGGGAGGTCCGCGGTTCAAACCCCGGGCCTCCTTGAGCCGTGTGGAGCTGGCCTATGTGCAGTGCTGATGGTGCAAGGAGTGCCCTGCCACGCAGGGGTGCCCCCCGTGTAGGGGAGCCCCACACGCAAGGAGTGCGCCCCGTAAGGAGAGCCGCCCAGCGCGAAAGAAAGTGCAGCCTGCCCAGGAGTGGCGCTGCACACAGGGAGAGCTGACACAACAAGATGACGCAACAAAAAGAAACACAGATTCCTGGTGACACTGACAAGAATCCAAGCAGACACAGAAGAACACACAGTGAATGGATGCAGAGAGCGGACAATGGGGCGGCGGGGGGGGACGGGGAAGGAGAGAGAAATAAAAAAATAAATAAATCTTTAAAAAAAAAAAGAAAGAAAGGTTAAACAGCTTAGAGACAGTGGCCCCCGGCCTGGAAGGCGCAGCCCCTCACCCTCTCCCCACTGCACCCCACTTCCTTAAAGCCAGCTTTTGTCACAGGAACTCTACCAAGCTTGCGATACAGGAAAGCCTTAGAGACGTCTAGCTGGAGCTGAGGGCCCTTCTCCCCACCCATCCGCCCCCAGGGGGAAGGCAGTGGTTTTCCCACCTCTTCCCTCCTGCGTTTACCTCTTTCCCCTGCTGTGGTGGGGAAGGAGCCTTTCACCAGAATTCCCCACCAGAGTTTTGCTGCGAGCTAGCACCCACGTGGCTGAAAAGGCCGGCTGGCCTGGTGGCCACTCCCCTCCGAGGAATGTGGGCTCCAGGGCAAATGGGAGTCGCTGGCTGGGAAGCTGAGGCAGCCGGAAGCTGGGGGAGGGGGCAAGGAGGGAGCCAGGGGGGCCCAGGATGGGCTTTGGGGTCCCTCAGGAGGCAGACCTGGCACTGACCACGTGGTGAGCAGAGGGAATGGCCGAGCGACATGCGGGCTGGCCCGGACTCTGACTGGTAAGAGGCTAAACCCGTGTCCTTTCCAGCCGTCATGGGACTAGCATGAGGGTCAAAGAATTAATGTCTTAGAAATGCAGTCACTGAAGGCATGTCTGCCTAGTTCTAACCACCAAGTGTCTGCTGCCTCTTGACCTGGGAGCAGCCCTGTGCTCCCTGAGGGCGAGCCTTGTCTTACTGATGCTTTCTCTGGCCCCTGCCAGCCCTGATGTCAGCTTGGCACGCGGAGACCTCTCTGTACGCAGGTCTAGAGCTGCGTTGCTTTATTTTGCATCCTTACGGCAGTACAGAGCCTGGTGTTTTTAGTGTGCTTCTTTCTAAGCATCTCTGGCAAATCTAGTTAGAATATAGCCATGTCGTCATACCCCCAGGCAAAGGATAAGCCCCGTGGCCAGCAGAGCCCAGCTCAGGTGACGCAGCCTCCTGACACGAGCGGCAGCGTCACCGCTGAGCTTCGCAGAACCTTCCCACTGCGGCTTTTCTCATTTGTACTTTCAAAGTGTTTCTGCTTGGACAAAATACTCTTCTTGCTTTTTCTCCTCCCGACATCAACCCTCTACCCCAACCGCCTGGTTACTAATCTTCATTAAAAAAAAAAAATTATATCTTTATTTTAGCTTCTATGTGGTTCAAAAAACAAGGCACTATAAAAAATCCATCGGGCCTCCTCCTTCTCCTCCCTGGGGCCTCTGAGTGATAATTCTTATTTATTTTTCCAGGGACTCTTACGAAGCCAACACCTAAAATATATATCTATATAATCTCACATGGCCTCTCTAACTTATAAAAAAGCTGGCACACTGTATTTATTATGTGGCATCTTCCTTTTATTTTTCATGCTTATGATACTGTATTGAGCTATAATTTAGATGCAGCAAAATGCACAAAGCATCAGTACAGAGGCCAATGAAGGTTTTTTTCTTATTTCTGTTTTGTTGCTTGACTTTTAAAAATAGATTTCCTGGGGTCCGGTCGCAGTACAAGAAGCTGCGCACATGTACACCCCTGCAAACCGTCACCACCTTATTGGCTAGTGAAGCTGGGCAGAGGGGTGAGTTGGGGTGCTAACAGGAGCATTGGAATTGTCCCCTCCGGGTTACTTGTCCCAGGCTCCCAGTAGGTAGTAAGCCAAGCTTAAGGCGCTACTAATTACCTGAAGTTCTGATGGCTGGACTTGTGACCTCAAAGGACTCTGATAAGATTAATTTGAATGTATTTGCAGTGGACAGTTCAGATTCCTCAATTTGTGAAGCTTCTGGGCTCAGAGCTTCCCGTCCTGGGCAATGTAGCTCCAAGAATCAAGGACTCTTGGAAAAAGAAACAGAACCTCCAGGGAATTTCAGGGTTCTTTTGTGTCTGAACCATACTTCAGGGAGGAAGGAAATGAACACTCATTAGGTACTTTCTTTGTGTCAGGCACTTTATATAGTTAGGTAATTTAATCCTCACAATAAGCTGCAGATAGATGTGGCTTTCGCTGTTTTGCAGAAGAGGAAATAGGAGCTGAGAGTCTAAGTAACTTGCCCAAGGTAGCACAGTAAATGGTCTGAGCTGGAGTTGAAAACCAAAGCCATATTATGTGAAAGTCCATACTCTATCCTCTCTTTCCCAACCCCCAGACAAATATGAACAATGAATGCACACACACATATCTATCCAGGATGTGCTATAATATTAACATTTTGTACCTTTCCAAAGGGCTGAGGAAAAAAATATATTGGTCTATAGCAGAACATGGAAACACACTGGTAATAAAATACATGGATAAGTGTGTTTTACTAGTGATATAAATTTACTATGTTGAGTCATACCCACTTTTTTTGGCTGACAAGTACTGAGAAGTTATTATGGCCCAAGAATTATGCTCTGTGTTTTGGTGGAGACAAAATAAGGAAGTGATGGAGTACCTGCTGGCAAAGCTTGTATCATGTCGTTGGGGGAGATGTTCAGTAGGAAACGGGGAGTCATGGCTGTGAGACCATGTGGTCCTCAATGGCAGGTGGGGCTCTGAATGTTCCAGCGCTTTAAAGCCAGACAGTGAAGTTCCACTGACTTGGTCAAGTTCACAGAGAGAGCTAACAGCAGAGCAGGCGTCCTGACTCGGTGCACATCTTGCCAACCTCTGTAGTCTTGCAAAGCTGACGTCTTCACATTGCCAGCACCACATCCATTACCTGCAAGCGAAGAGATCAAGGATCGCTCTGTCAGTTAGAGTCCCCGAGACAGCCAACACGCTCAAAAGCGGTGATTCAAGAGAGTTCTATGGAGGGGCCACTTACGGAGTTGGACAGGGCTAAAGAAAAGCAAAAAGGGATGGTGAAGTACCAAGACTAGCAACAGCAGGGCACCATTGCCTTCCCTGAGGGTGAAGGTCAGGGGGTGGTGAGAGGTGGGAGAGGGGATCTGGGAAGGCTTTTCTGGGCAATGCATCAAAGGAGCTATTCCAGTTGCACCAGAATCTCGTAGTCTAAATATCACCCCCTTTCATAATCCAGCAGCTTTGCCTGGGTTCTCAAAAGAGAAGCTCTGTGAACCTAGAGTCTTATTCTTATTGCAGTCATCATTTCCTGTAGATCACAGACACAAATGTCAGCTGTTTAGCTCAAGCCCTTGCTGAAGAGGCGTCACGGGTCTATTCTTGGGGATGGCATTGTGATGGGTTAGTGACTAGAAAAGTTCAAAGTAGTGGGCGCCCGATCACGCTGAGTGATGGTGGTGTTTATTGGTTTGAAAGAAGTCCTCCTCATTAACTCATTATCCCGCTGGAGAGGCAGTGGCAGTTTGGCTCAAGCCTTGAAATGATAGTGGCTCTACTTCCGACTTGCCTGGACACTGTTATTAACTATTATTCCAAACATTATGCTTGCATATTTAACAATCCAGAAACCAAATTTAGCAGTGCAAATTATAGGCAAGTGCTCTTTTATGATGTGACTGTGATGTCCCAATTTTTAAGCAATGGAAGGTTAATAGAGCTGGCTTTAAATGCTTCAAACAGTATTTTATCGAAGAAACCATTCCCCGCCCCCTAAAGGTGCAAAGACCTGTAAAATGTGTTCAGAGCTCTATGGAAGATAACTAATGTTTCTTTCAAAGGAAGGGCAAGTTGTGGAACATCAAAAATACACAAAAAACATTTCAAAGCTGGAAGTGCTATCAACTTACTGTGGAATTATGCTGAAACTAAGGGAATCTTAAGAGGCAATTGAAATGACTTAAACACCACTCTTTCCCTCTGTCTCCAAACTCCCCCAAGACAATTCTCATCATGTATGCCTGACCTTTAGCATATGGGATTTTAATGAAAGATAAGACAGTTTGCTGCTTCTTAATACATCTCAAACCAGTTCTTTAAAGTAATGATTCCTCTTCACGGCCCTTGCATGTACTTGTTAAGAAGGGAAGCCTGACCTTTGAAAAATAGTCCACTTAGAATCATCTAACTATATCATTGCTTTATTCTTGAAGACGAGAGAAATCAAGCAAGAGTTTGGATAGTGGAGAACTATGTTAATCCAACCGGCTTTGACTCTTTTTGGATGATCTCGGGCAAGCTACTTAATATCTCTGAACCTCAGTTTTCTCATCTCTAAAATGAGGATAATAATACTCTCCTGATGTTTATTGTAAGCAACAAATGGATTTGTATGTGAGCACAGCAAATGAGCACTGAAGTATTTTTCTTAAAAGTACTTATTTTATGGAATACGATGAAAGAATCCAACCCTAGTAATTCCTAAAGATTCTCAGAGTTCAGGGCTCTGTATATAAATACAATGTTGGCAGAAGACCTAGGAGACAAAGAGAACATCATTATGTGTATACAATCTGAAAAATATGCTGTCTAACATGTATGTGTTCCTAGGATGCTACGCATCCGTTTTGGGATATCACAACCAGCTTGCCTGAGATTACCTGTCTAGGTAGTTCAGAGTCCATGATATTGAGAGAGGGGTGGTAGCAGGATTCATTTTTCCTGCAAAATGATTAGAATGATTGGTCTTGGGGAAATGATAGTTGTTGACATAGAGAGGTTATTGGTATGAAATTGTGAACATGCCTTGGTAGATGTTTCAAGATTTAAATAGTTTCAAACTCAAACAATTTCAGCTCATCAGTAGCTGTATAAACCCAGCGTTTTTAATTCTCTAGTCTTCAAAATTCTCGTCCTTATCTGGGAGATCTGATAAACTTGAACTTTGGAGACAAGAGTAATCTAGTCTTTATATTTTTCTGACTTCTTTAAATCTTATGTAATGAGTATGTATTACTTTTATCATCATGAAAAATGTTTCATTTTTAAAGTCTTGCAACTGAACTATTATTTGTAAAATATTTTGGTAAATTGGAATTTATTGGAATATGTTTTACATGCATTAGAATGACAGACTGTAATTAGAACATAAACCATGGCGAGGAGGTGAAATTGGAAGATATTTAGTGATCCATTGAAATATCTCACCTAAAGAGGCAATTAGCAATAAATTGCTTGGATTCTTTTTGCCTGAGTCCAAATCCTGACTTGACCACTTACAGATTGTATGAATATTGGGCAAGTTATTAACCTCATTCTGCCTCAGTTTATTTATCTGCAAAATGGGGGTAAAGATAGTACCTACCTCATAAGTATGCTATGAGGATTACATAAGTTAATATACATTAAGTGCTTAGAAAAGCTCAGACAGATAGTAAGCATGACTAAAGTATTAGTTATTAATATCATTAACCCTTCCGGAATCATCTCTACGATATTCCTGATGGGTGGAAATTCAGTCATTTTTTATTGTACTTATTTTGTTCAAATTACTTTTCATTTCTTATCAAAATTCTGAATAACCTGGTTAAAAATAACATTTTAGAGTTAATAATGAGAAACTGTGCTTACATCTACAACCAATCCATGATCTTGCTGCCCAGAGAAAATCACTTCTAATCCATTTAGCTGATTCTTTGATATTTACCTCCTTTATTCTAAATAATATGTATCTACTGCTATTTTTTGATTTATCACTTTTAGACATTATATATTAATTTTCACTGTAGCAGTCAAATTTACATTTTGTACACTCCCTGATTCCATTTCACTAAACCTACCAGTATAGTTTTTTTCAGATTTATGACTAAATCATATTTGACATTTACTTGATTATGGTTGCATATTTCTTGTTCCCTTCTGAGCCAAGTAGTGTACTATAACTTCATTTTGTTTCTTTTAGAGATTTCTGTTTCCATTGGAAATAAGAATTGCCTTGTTTGTTCACTTCCTTAAGTTAAAAAAAAATTAACCCACATGACTGATCAGATTTACCTCCTGTTTTATTATTTTCAAATGGCCACGTATATTTGATAATTGACCAATCTTTTATACTCCAAAAGACATTCCTCCCTGGGCGCTTTATCTGCCTTGTTTGCACTCTAGGTCTTCTGCCCAGCTTTACCCTGGCTTTTCCTCACACATTTCCCATGTCCTACATTTTTTATCTTGTGTCCCTTATTTTTCTGGAGCACATCCTCTAGGAGTTTACTAAGAAAGGGTGCATTGGAGCTAAAATTCCTGACTCCTTGCACATTTGATAATCTGTTTACCCCCATATTTGTTTGATCATTTGGCTAGTAATATAACTCTAAGTTGAAAATAGAATTTTGAAAGTCAATGTCTTCTAAAATCCAATGTTGCTGTCAAGAATTCTCATGACTTTCTGATTTCTTTTGTATATGACTGTTTTGTTCTCTCTAAATACTTTTAGTATCTTCCTTTTTTAAACCTGATGTTCTTTACCATGGATTATTATTTATTCATTCATTATGTCGAGCACATTGTGGATATCTTCAATCCCAAAACTCATATTTAGTTCTGGGAAGCTTTCTATTATTTCTCTGATAATTTCTTCGCTTCAATTTTCTTTATTCTTTTCTTTCAATCAACTCTTTAGTTGATATCAGACTTCTTGAATGGTGTCTCCAAATTTTTTACCTTTATTCTTCTACTTTTCTTCTCTGCCTTTTGTATCATTTTGTGGAATATTTTATCAAATTTATCTTTCAATCTCTTTAAAAGCACTTAGAATTAATGTTTTAGTGTTTTAATGACTGATATATCCTTATGTTAGAAAATTTAAAATTACAAGAGAGAATGTAAGTAAAAATAAGTTTCCCTTTGAGTGTCATTCCTTGGGCAACAAATTTTCCTCCTTGATAGGAATATTGGGCACAACAGAAGGTGCAAGAGAAGCTTGGGGATGAATAACAGATGTATTTTCTGAAAGTTTGCAAACTGAATGATGGGAGTCACAGCTTTCTTTCTCTACCTTCTTCCTAGAGTGCAATCATGCGGGTGTATCTTTCCCAAATAGGAAATGACTGGGTTGCTTTGCTGGAGAATAGAACATTGACTTTCAGTTTCTTTGGGTCTTCCCTCTTGGGTTGATAAGATTCCCCAAAGTAGGACTTTCTAATATTGTGCTTAGAAAATTTAAGTCTGGCTGCTAATATTTTGAGAAAGAGAGCTGAGTGAGTGTGTCTCCACATTCAGTATGCAAATTTCCACTTTATCTTTCTATTTTCAGTATTGAGCCTCCAATATCACCTGTGCTTGGTCTCAAGATCCAGAGATTCTTTGTTTTACCCTCCCCAAGGAGTAAGTTTTTTGTCTGCTGGGGTAAGAAGGGCAGTTGTCTAACTGAATTGAATAAGGGAAAGCATCTGTATTTATAACTGTCTGTTTTGTCCTTTAGGCTGAATAATTTCTATTGATTTATTTTCTTATTTACTGACACTTTCCTTTGTTATCTCTATCTTACTTTTGAGCTTATCTAGGGAATATTTTAATTCAGATATTATATTTCTCAGTTCTAGAATTTTCATTTGGTTAATACAGTTATTTTTTATTGTTTCTAAATCTCTTCTGGGATTCCATCCCTTTTCATTAAGTATTAGTATATTGTCTTGTATGTCATTGAACATAGTTACAACAGCTAGTTTAAAATCCTTGTCCACTTCTTAAAGCATCTCAAGATCAGTTTCTGTTGATTGTCTTTTCTCTTGAGAATGGGACACCTTTTCCCATTCTTTATGTTAAATAATTTTGAATAGTATTCTGGACATTGTGACTGTTATATTACAGATAATGTGGAAGAGTGTTTTTTTTTTTTCTCCTTTTTTCCTGTTTATTTATTTTACAATTCAATTAACTTGATTGGATTCAAACTGAAATCTCTGATTTGGGGTAGAAGCCCAAATTTCCTTTTAGTTCTTTTATCTTTAGATAGGCTGCAGTTTGCCCTGTGTATGTATAGTTTTGGAGTCACCCAGTTATTTGGGCAGACTTTAGAGTGCACACAAAATTTTCGGCTCCCCCTTTCTAACACTTTCCTTTCCAAGATTACCTTTTGACTTTGCAGTGGCTACGGTTACCCTGAACTCTGTGCTCTGGTTCTTCAGACCAGAATGTGCAGATTTTCTGCTGGGATATTAGCCAGACCACCTGGCTACTATCCCTCAGTTTAAGAGCCAAAACATTAAAATTCAGAAAGAGAAACTCGCTCTGTCACACCCTGTGCCTTTTCCTTCTTCCAGATATTAGTTTCCTCCCAGAATCTGCCTGCCTTTGTGCACTCTACACTGCCTTCAGGTATATATTTTAAAACATTGCCCAGAGCTTATAGATGTTGTGTGTAGGAGCGTAGGTTCAGTAG
The DNA here is from genome assembly GCF_030445035.2 of Dasypus novemcinctus. NCBI lineage: Eukaryota > Metazoa > Chordata > Mammalia > Cingulata > Dasypodidae > Dasypus > Dasypus novemcinctus. The sequence continues at coordinate 12,031,592 of NC_080701.1, forward strand.
GAGTTTTACTCTGCTATACCAGAAGTAAACTCCTAACAACCTTTCGACATTTCTGTTTTTAGTCATAAACCTCACTTTCAAAGTGACCTGGTGCCACCAATTTCTGAGCTTTGGGGAGATTCTGTGGTGCAAATGACAGTGGCCACTCCTGTATACACCCCTAAGAGTTCTTTTATTGAGCATTAGATAAACTGTAAACAAAGTAGTAGTACATGTCCTCATGGAATATTCTAAGTCAAAATCCTCTCTGCTCTTTCACCCATTCTTAAAATGATAGTGGTAAAGTTTTTCAGTCTCAAGTGGGCCAAAATAAGAGCATTCTTTTAAATTAGTGTTTCAAAAAAAAATGTAGCTAAGGACTGCCAACTGCAGAACCCAAGGGAGAGGCTACCTTAATTCTCCTAAGTAGCAATATGGGGACAGAGCCTAAGAATTTTTGGAGAGTAAGTGCTCCGTAAGTACTTCCTTTCATTATTATTATCTTAACTGTATAATCACCAAATGACCTCCTGATATGTGTTCAGCTTTCCGGATACCAGGCTGCAGGAAGGGATGCTGTTTATCACAGATGGGCGTTATTACTAGTCAGACACAGCATCTGATTTTTACTCAGTAAACATGTTTCAGGAAGCACACTTCATAATAGGAAACAGGTTTTGTTTTTTGTTTTTTGTTTTTTCTTTTCTTTTTCCCAGGGTCAGTTTGGAAGGGGTTTTGGAATAAGACTTTAGTACTGAAATTTGGAAGCATCTATACATTGTAAATTCCTTCCAAGAAGCCACTGCAATGGATAGCAAAAATGACCCCTTTACTATAAAGAGCTGACCTTGTCCCTCTTTCCTCTGGCTTGCTTTTATCAGCATTCAGTTAAGTAATATCAACAGCATTGCTCTAAATGGTAATACTTTTGTAGAACCAGTCATTTCAGGACCCTACACACACACTGCAAGGCTTTGTGAAGGTCGTCTTATTTATCTTTGGGAGTTACTTTTGACCCTTACCTTGCTAAAAATTCAAGGGTTCAGAAAAAGCGACATTGGTCGGTTAGATCGATTTAATTAAGAATTGGTTTTATCTTTAATTCATGAAACTCTAGTCAATCAACTTAATTCCCAATACGTTTGTTTTAGAGAGGTTAGTGTCTCTGTGGAGAGGATGCTTCAGAAATGTAAGACAAAACCCCTTCCCCAGGGAATTTATAAGCTAGTTGGTCTATAGGAGAAGTATGACTAGATGACATATTGACTTTCTGGACATGAAAATTATAAGTAACTGCTAATATGTGTGGCACTGGTTATAAGTGCAATCGAACCTCTGGAAAGGGAGAGATCTTTTGGGGTTAGGTTAGCAGAGAGAACTTCAGAAAGAAGGTGGGATCTATCCAAGCCCTTAAGGAAAGACCAGGATTTGGAGAAAGGTAGAGTGGTGGGATTGGCATTGCAGAAAGGGGCAATTTAGGAGGGACATATTGGTGGAGAAGGTTAGAGGGTTGGCAGGCATGGGGAAAAGCAGGGCCTAGCCAGGACAGAGGGTGTGCTGGAGTTTAGAGATCCAAGGTTTGCTGGAGCCAGGTCAGATCTTGGAAGGTCTTCAGAGCTTTTCAGGTATAGGAGGCCGGGCTTGATATTAGAGCATTAACATCCAATTACTATTGGATGGTGATGGTAATTAACTTCTCATATTTGTTCCTTTGTGTCATTTACATTCATAATTGAACAAGTTTTCATGTCCAGTTGAAATAAAATGTGAATCTCTTTTTAGGGCTTGAGTCAAACTTTTGACTGTATTTACTGGTCCAAAATTCAAAATTATTTCTTTTTGTAATCTTGTACCTTTTTCTGAGGATTACTTGGAACTCAAATCACTTGAAATGGAGCTAATGTGGTTTAGTTGAATTTTTGGAATTCTTTAAACCCGGAAATAGACTGGGTTTATCTGTAAGTCAGAAGAAGTAATGAACAATTGACCTGACAAGGTTTTCTCAGAACTCAGAGCATCCAAATTGTTTTTCTTCTATAGAAATGTTGTTTAGCCTTGATGTGCAGATTTTTCAATAGTTCTCTTTTTCTTGCTTGCTTTCTTTTCCTTCCTCCCTCCCTCTCTCTCTTTCTCTCTCTTCTTTTCTTCCTTCCTCTCTTTCTCTCTTGTCTTTTCTTCCTTCCAATCCTTCTCTCTCTCTCCTCTCTCACTCTCTCTCCCTCTCCTTCTCTCTCCTTCTCTCTCTCTCTCTCTCTCTCTTTCTCTCTCTCAATTATTCCTACTTCTAGCGGGGGAAATTGAAACACTGGAAAGCTAAGAATTATGCTCATGTCTTGATCACATATCCCTTTTCTTGGTACACAGAGAAATAAAATAAGTCTTATATTTCCAGGGCTATATAATTCTACTACTGGGTCCTTCATGAGCTCCCAAGTCAGTGAGTCACACTGTAGTACACGGGCCCTTAGAGGACTTTGAAAGGGGCAACAGGAATTTTGAATTATTTTTAATTTTTTAAAAAAGTCCAACAGAAATTGCACATTTCTCCAAATAAGACTGCATGAATTAACTACAATACCATGATATTTTTGCTTTTGATTAGTTAAACTAATTCAACTTGACAACATTTATTATCATGCTGATTTGAAGCCATGATTATAGTTGTATAAGTCTTAGATGATTAAAATGTGAAAATACGTTAATAATATCTTAATAAATGTGGTTTATATGATAGGCAGAATTTTATAAAACCTGAACTTAATCAGAGAAAAATATGACAAATTTTGGGAACTCCTGTTCCTGCATGTATCTAAATCATAGTGTCAAGGCACATGGAATTTTGAGTATTAATTTAAGATTCTTCTGGCATCATGATTCCATATATTTGTTCTTTCTGGTTGCTTTAACCTGAGCAGCCTAAATTAAAATTGTTCTTTCTTTTAAATGAAATTTTATTGATGCATATCATTCATACATGAACATATATGAACAATAAGTATATATTAAAATTTGTGAATTTACAAAACAAGCATGCATATCATCATACAAGCTCCCCTACATCTCCCCACCACCATTATGTGGCATTGTTGTGAAGCATTTGTTAACAAACAATGAAAGAGCATCATCAAAATTTTCCTACTAACTGTAATCCCATACCTTGATCTTTCTTATACCTTTGACGGGTAAGTCCACTGACCAGTTAATGCCCTTTATTGACAGCTATTTAGTATTAATTATGTATTAGACTTTTGTAATTTCCACTTACCACACTATCTGTGGGTGCTGACGGAACATTTAAAAGAACGTCATTGAAAGCACCAACTCAACTCTTACACTGAGAAGCAGAGAGCAAAGAGAAGTGTGCTTTATCATTCTGCTAAAACGCCAGAGATACCTTTTTCATGCATACTTGGTCAGGACAGTGAAGGTCATTGGGAAAGTATAAATAGAAGCCTAACATGCTTGCTGATCTCTTATGAATCATTAGGCTAGCTGAAAGACGTTGGCTTGAGGAAGTCCTCCACTCGTTTCCCTGAGCTAAATCTGCAGCTTGGGGTTTTCACAATCCTGCTACAATCTCCGTGGCTTTGTGTGTCACTCTTCTGACTCACCTGACTTGGGCTGCTCCAGACCCACAGTTTAGAGTTCATGTTGCTGGAGGGCAGTGACTGGGCTGGTTTCCCCAGGGCATGCCCTTTAAAGGTGAAGTCAGCGGGGAGCTGGGGTGGGCTCTGGGGCTGAGGAACATGTGACTTGTTACATTTAGGCCATAGTTTTCCTTGGTATTTTCTGATTCCTGAGACCATTAGGGAGTGCCTTGGGCCCCAAGGAAAGGTCAGGCATGTTCTCCACTGCTGCCTTTATCCAGGTGGCTTTGAGCTTTGAGGTAACGTCAGAATGTGCTGGATTGTTATATCCATCGCTGGGGCTCTTTGTATAATCATTGCCTATTTCCTGGAGCATATTGTATCAAAATGCACGTCACAGTGAGAGGAACTCAATCTACACAGTTTCCTGGTATGCACAGTAGGGGTAGAGCAGCTGGTCTCTAAGGACTCCCAGGCTCTGACCAGCGTCCTGGAACTCTGAACTTGAATAGTTAACTGCCGTAGAAAGATCACCCTGGTGAGATCCTGCTGACCAAGTTCACGCAAGACCAATGGCGATTTACAGGTGTCGGAGACCTCGGTTTAGGGGTGGGGAAAGCGAGGACATGGTTAACATTAAAAGCCCCTGAAGCTCCCCACGGGGAAGGCTACCCTTTTCCTTGCACTTCTTCATGCCAGTGTAGAAAACAACCAGTGACGTCACATGACCTCTGCGCTGGAATCTCTTACCCCAGGGACTTGAAGGGTTGGTGCTAAGAAGAGTTTACATGGATACTTTTCCGTGTTCCCAGATGTGCCTTTAGAACCCTTCACTTTCTTTTCGTCTTTCATCCTAAGCTGTCTCTCCTGCCCTGGCCTGTGGGGGTTCCCATCTGCGAGCCCTCTGCTAGGAATTTGGGAATGAATCCCGCTGCCATGCAGTTAGAATTCACTCTGAGCCGGGCTCCAGGTGGCAAGCATTTGTCTAAGCTTACCTCACTTAATCCTCAGGAGTTGTTCTTATCCTCATTTTAAAGATAAACAAATCTTGAGATTTTTGAGAGCCTGAGTAATTTCCCTAGTATCTTATAAATGCAGAAAAACAGGATTCGGACTAAAGTTAGCTTGACCTGAGGGCTTGCATTCTTCACCGCTAAGCTATCTTGTTGCCCTTCCTCTGGCTGAAAGGATGATAGTCTGTGCTCTTTCCCTTGGGGCAGATGAAGTGTTGGGAGAGCATCTCTGCGGGAGAGCATTCTCTGGGGTGGAGAAGAAGGGGTGCGGGGGTGGAGAGGAAGGGGTGTGGGGGTGGAGAGTGCTCTTGTGAACTCCGCCAGCCAAACAGGAATATACAACTTAGCCCATTCACACAGTTAAGAAATGCATGTACACAAAGCCAAAATCCACACTCCACGAGAAGGTATTCAAACAAAATGGCAGCAGTTAAACTAGAAGGGTCGCCAAAGGAGGGTGGAGAACGTGAGAGGGAAGCAGGGCGGAAAGGCACCAAGCGAATGTGTGAACCAGCAGAAGGGGCCTTAGGAAGGCCCTTTGCGGGCAAGGTGGTGTGAACTGAGGAAGGCGGTGTGAACATGCACGCCTTGGCACTTGTGAGCCAAAAGATGAAACGTTGTAGCCTGGAGCCAGGGTGACAAAAAAGTAGATGGAGTTAAGACAGGGTTAGGAATGGCAAGGAAGCCAGGGCTGGTGTCCCCTGTCACATACTCAGGAATCAGTAATTTAGTCCAAGAATGACGGGACAGTAACGTCAGCATTTGCTACTTCTCATGGGACAGCAGGAGGTGGGCCCCGTCAGGCATTGGACTGTTTTCAGAAGATAAAAGGTTCGAGGTCCAAAAATACAATTTACAAAAATGACGGGGGGTGGGGGGGGAGTGGGTTATATGGGAACCCCATATTTTTTTAATGTAAGGTTTTATGTGATCTATTAAATTTAATTTAAAAAATATAATAAATAAATAAATAGACCCATTGCCCTGGGCGTGTGTGTGGGGGGAAGGTTCGAGGTCCAATTGTCCACACGTGAATGAAGAAACAGACCTAAGATGTGCAAGCTGGCGAGAACTTTCAGATCTCGGTTGTGGAGAAGAAAGTCAAGGTGCAGAGGGCAGAAGGCCTGGCAGTTTTGGGACAGACCCCGAGTGACGGCGCAGGTCTCCTCCCACCTGACTCCCTTCTTCTGTCTGGATGGCCCTGGCACAGGGATGACTCTCTGCTGCTCCTGTCAAAGCAGGAGCGGGTTTGCTGGACCAGTTCCCCCCCCTTTCTTGCCTGGACTCAGAAGAGTCTTGACTATGGAAGGTGCTCAAGATTAAAGGAGAAGTTCTTTGAATCTTCAAACGCTTCAGGCAGGAAGTCAGGTTGGCGCCGCTTGCCCTGGATGGTTGTGGCTCTTCACTTCGTTCTCTTTCAGCTCTCCTGCTAACTGGGTGTAGGGAGGTGGACCCGTCAGACTAAGCTCAACTTTAGTATCCTCGGTTGCACAAAGGAGAAGGGGTTTTCACTCTCCAAGGGGCCTCTATCATCAAGGCTCTTGTGTGAAGGCTCTTCTGGGACTCTAGAGCTAGCAGTCCTCATGAAGCCGGGCGTGGATGAGGGTGGGCTACGGGGGATCTGTGTGGAACTCTTTGAATTTCAGCTGCTCAGCCCTGGAGGACTCTGCTGTCATTTCACTCAGAATGGAGGAAGAATAAGAACAGATTGAGAGTGGATGTGGCTCAAGTGATTGAGCTCCCACCTACCACATGGGTGGTCCTGGATTTGGTTCCCGGTGCCTCCTAAGGAAGATGAGCAAGACAGGGTGCTGATGCGATGGGCAGGTGCAGTGAGCTGACACAACAAGGGGATGGAACAAGAGACACAAGGAGGAAAACATAATGAGAGACACAGCAAAGCTGGGAGCAGAGGTGGCTCAAGTGATTACACACCTCCCTCCCACAATGGAGGTCTAGGGTTCAATTCCCAGTGCCTCCTTGAAAAACAAGGAAGATGAACAGACACAGCAAGTGCAAACAATGAGGGGGTGGGAAGAAATAAATAAATAAACTAAATCTTTAAAAAAAAGAATAGATTGGGTGTTGATGTGGCTCAAGCAGTTGAGTGCCTGCTTCCCACATGGGAGCTCCTGGATTTGGTTCCCAGTGCCTCCTAAAAGCAAAAAAACAAACAACAAACAAACAAAAAAACCAACTCAGGGGAGCTGATATAGCTCAGTGGTTGAGTGCTGGCTTCCAAATTAAGATGTCCCAGGTTCAATCCCCGGGCCTCTGTATCTGAAAAAAAAAAAAAGAACAGATTGATAGCGTCAATAAAGTACCAATCAGAGCAGGTTATATAAGTGCTGTGCTTCCTTATACTGTGTTAGATCTGACTGGCAGGGGTCAGGGAAAGCTTCTCAGAGGAGAATAAACATATGCTGGGTTTCTAATAGCAAAGGTGGTGAGTGCCATTAGAAAGGGGAAGGTCAAAAACAGACGAAGATACAGTCAAGGGGCCCAAGGCTCGATGGGGCATCTGCAAGGACCTAAGGAGAGCAGAGATGACGATATTCAGTCCCAGCTTCCAGATGAGAGGGAACACGTTCTTTACAACACATTTTGGTCAGTAGGCATTGGAGTGTGTGAATGAGTTTGCATGCATGAGAAAGTGAATTACCAAAGACGGTGAAGCTGACCCAAAAGAAAGCAGAGAGTGCACAGAGGCTTGGGGCCTCCTAGCAGCCTGGCTATTTGAATGTGGATGCAAACTCACTGGAAGCTCAACCAAAGACAGAAAGCGGACACCCAGCCCACCCAGAGCTGACACAAAACTGTTTGTGAGCAATAGATGAGTACTCGAGAATTCCGAGGCAGGTGGAAATTGTTGCAAGTGTAAGCAGTTTAAAAAGTCAGCTCAAAAGTCAACTATTCTAAAAAAGAAATAATGAGACCATGAGAAGAGAAATCTGCCAAGAGTGGTCTACACCAATACTGAAAGTGTATGTGTAATATTGGAACAACTGTGTTTGGCATCGGGACAAGTTGTGTGGCCGGTAGAGTCAATGAATGGGTAAGTCAATATACTTTGTCAGTTGCAATTTAAATCAGTGTGTTTCCCTGGAACTTGGAATAATTCCCTCCCATATGATTATATCATTAAATGAGATTAGATAGATAGATAGATAGATAGATAGATAGATAGATAGATAGATAGACAGACAGACAGATAGATGGAATTGGGAAGAGTTAGGCTGGGAGCAAATTGTGAAGGACCTTACATGTCTGGTGAAGGAATTGGGGCTTTCTCCTTTAGACAATGCAAGACCATTGGTGTGGTGTTTGGCTGAGGATTTTCTAGATTGAGTTCCTGTTTTCTGGAAGCATAGGGTAAATTATTAACTTTAAAATAGGTAGAGAGTAGTTGTTGAAAGTCCTCTAGGAGAACAAATGGGCCTGTATTGGACTTGCCCTGTTGTTTTGCACTCTGTCTGCTCTTTGTGTCTACTTATTGTCTGCTCTTCTTTTTAGGAGGCACCAGGAACCAAACCTGAGACCTCTCATGTGGAAGAGAAGTGCCCAATGGCATAAGCCACGCCTGCTCCTGCTTGCTGTGTCTCTCATTGTGTTTCCTTGGGGTTATTCTTCATTGCGTCAGCTTGTTGTGTCAGCTCGCCATGCCAGCTGGTCACATCAGCTCGTTGTCTTGCTCATCTTCTTTAGGAAGACCCTGGAACTGAGCCCGGGACCTCCCGCGTGGTGGGCGGGCACCCAACTGCTTGAGCCGCATCCACTTCCCCTATATTGGGCTGTAAAATGGCTCATTCTCACAGCGGCAATAGGCTTTTTGCTCTGGGAGTGGGTGTCAGGAGCCCAGGACAAAGGAGGCGGCAAAGCCCGGAAGGGCTGCCTGTGGCCTCAGATGGCAGTGCTGGCATGGGATGGGCCTCTGGGCTCCTTTCTCGTGCTTCTCGGGGCCCCCCTCCTGCAGGCTCCTCTGTCTTTAGCACAAATGAAGAGGGCGGGTTTTCGGAAAGAGTGAAAATCAAGGTGAGGTTGTTTTCAGCAACATTTATATGACGCTCTTCAGTTGACAGTAGATGGAAGCAGGGTCGTTGGATTCTCAACAGGATTTCCAGAGCACGCCCCCCTCTTTGCTGGGCTGGCCTTCTACTTGGCAGGTAGGATGCGAATAGAAGCACAACTAGATGGCTTGGGTTCCTAAATACTGTGTTCTGGAGGCTGTAACGGCAATAACGGTGGGGATTTCTTACATTTGTGATGGCACAAGGCAGCTTGCGGTGTGGTTGCAAATATATTCTGTCTTTCTAACCTCAGAGGGCTGCTTTGAGGTCATCCGGGAAGGGGTTGTTAAAATCCCCCTCCCCCCACTGTCAGATAAGGAAACTGAGGCTCAGCTGACCTGAATTGCCAAGGAACCTGGAAATTCATGTCCAGTAAGTTGCCGAGTTGTGGTTCAAATTTAAACCTTCTCAGCCTGAGTCCAGCGCTGTTTGCTTTCTCCCATGGGGAAACACCCTAGGTTTTGATTCTACATTAGTCAAGTTTTTTTTTCCCCAGGAGCTCGTCGTTTCCCCCAGGTCTTGAGATGCTGCTGACCTGTGTCCAAGCTGTGGTGACAGACCAAGGCTTGACCCAACCCCCCAAACAAGGGTTTCGGCCGAGGGGTGCACTGCTCTACTCCCACTTTCTTGTTTGCAGAGAGGATTGTATCACAGGGTCATCTTTGTTCCAATTCCGGCTTCCACGTTCATTTGCATACAGAGAAAACTGTTTGGGATTTAAAAGACCCGACTGAGCATTTTCTTGTTTCATCACTGGCATTTTTTTTTTAAACCCATTGGTATACCTGTTTTTAAAATTAGAGTTTAGGGGGAAGCGGATTTGGCCCAATGGATAGGGCGTCCGTCTACCACATGGGAGGTCTGTGGTTCAAACTCCGGACCTCCTTGACCCGTGTGGAGCTGGCCCATGCGCAGTGCTGATGCGCACAAGGAGTGCCCTGCCACGCAGGGCTGTCCCCCGTGTAGGGGAGCCCCACGCAGAAGGAGAGCGCCCGTAAGGAGAGCTGCCCAGTGCAAAAAAAGTGCAGCCTGCCTGGGAGTGGCGCCGCACACACGGAGAGCTGACACAGCAAGATGACACAACAAAAAGAGACACAGATTCTGGGTGCCATTGACACAAGCAGACCCAGAAGAACACACAGTGAATGGACACAAATAAATAAAAAATAAAAATCTAAAAAAATGAAATGAAATAAAATAAAATAAAACGAGTTTAGGAATGGAAGTACTAGTGAGCCGGAAACTTGTAGAGGGTATCCCAGGGCCCAGGGTGCTAAGGCTGAGTGGTTCCTCTAGGGAAAGATCCCCCAACGGTGTCAGTACATCAGCTCCTTTGTTGATCAAAGAGGGAGCAAAGCTTTTTTGGGAGAAGGAGAGAGGGAGAGTCAAAGAGAGGCAGACACATCTGCTGGAAGGTGGAGACCCTGAGCTATTTGTCTGTGTATCCTGCCCCGGTCCCCAGCTGGCACCCAGGGTGCTTGCTGGTCTCATCCCAGTCCGACCATCCCCGTAGCTTGAGCGTGCACCTGCCAAGCCAAACGAAGCCGGGAACGCAGTGCCTCTCCTGGGCACCAGCTCCAGGGAGGCGCGGGATGGCTGTATGTGGGTCCGGGCCTGGAAGAGCTCCTCTCCCAGGTTCCTCTGCTCATAGAAAGAGGCGTCGAGTGTTTTCAATCCCACGCCCCCCACTTCGGGGGCTCTGGCTCCTGGTGCCTCCCCTGGCCTGCGAGACGCCAGCAGTCATCTTGCCCTTCTGGTGAGGCTCAGAGGAGCCGAGCGGCTGGGCATCAGGGGGGCTGGGGTGCAAGGGCCGCCATCATCCCTGCCACGTCCAGGGACGAGGCGGGCAGAGCCACCGTCAGCTTTCCATCACCCTGACCCCCCCCCCAACTCCGCTGGAGCTGCAGTTGCCCAAGTGCAATCCGTGGCGTTAGGAAGGCCGTTGGCTATTGGCCAAAGCTTCGTTTTGTTCTTTGTTTTTTCCATCTGTAAAACATGGATAATAGAAGCTAATAAGGCTGCTTTTGAGGATTAAATTAAATTTTTTTTAATTAAAAAAATTTTTAATTTATTTCTCTCCCCTTCCCCCGCCCCAGTTGTCTGTTCTCTGTGTCATTTGCTGCGTGTTCTTCTTTTGTCCGCTTCTGTTGTCATCAGCGGCACGGGAATCTGTGTTTCTTTTTGTCGTGTCATCTTGCTGTGTCAGCTCTCCGTGTGTGCAATGCCATTCCTGGGCAGGCTGCACTTTCTTTCGCGCTGGGTGGCTCTCCTTACGGGGCGCACTCCTTGCGCGTGGGGCTCCCCTATGCGGGGGACACCCCTGCGTGGCAGGGCACTCCTTGTGTGCATCAGCACTGCGCATGGGCCAGCTCCACACGGGTCAAGGAGGCCCGGGGTTTGAACCGCAGACCTCCCATGTGGTAGACGGATACCCTAACCACTGGGCCAAGTCCACTTCCCGATTAAATGAAATTTCAAGGGACCCTTGGTTCCCGCTGTCCTCACCTCCTTTTTCTTCTTCATTCTGCGACAGACGCAACGAGTCTTAGGTTTCTGCACCTTCTGTCTACCCTCCTTTCTCCCTACTTGGTTCCTTGGCTTCAAAACTCTGTCCTCCCCGGGAGGCTTCTCTGAAATCCAAGCTTTGCTGGTCCTGGTGTGATTTTCAGGGTGCTTGGAACAGAGTGGTCCTGGCTGAGCAGAGGCTGAGAAGGAGCAGGTGGCGCCCCTGGTGCCTCTAGGCGAATGGGGCACGGGACGGAGAAGGCTTCCTTGAGCAGGAAGTGGGAGTCATAGACGCTGGGGGCAGGGGAAAGAGATGGCTGGTGCAGGGGCGTCCAGCGTTGTCCCCATTTTGCATTTCTGTGGGGCACCAGCTCTGGCCGAAGGAGGGCTGGAGGATGCGGTAGATGTGCAGCCCTGTGTGGCAGATCTGGGGACACAGAGGACAGGCACGGGAGGACAACCTTTCCCCAGCGAGACAAGGCAGGGCTCCCGTGGCATCCTGTGGGCAGCAGCGAGCCCAGAATCGCTCACAGCTGTGAAAGGCCCTCCCTGGGGGCTGCGAGAAAGGTTTGGGGTGGGGGTGGGGGACTGGGGGACAGTTGTACATGGACCAGCGAGATGAGGAGACAACAGAATGTCCAACCTCGTTCACACTCACCAGCCGACTGTGCGTCTGAATAGTGCCAACCGCCCCTGCAGAGCACAGGAAGGGGAGGGGATCCTGCTCCATTTAGATCGCTCCCCGCCCCCCCTTTTTTTTTGAGGTGCCAGGGCTGGGGACTAAACCCAGGACCTCGTGTATGAAGAGCCGGTGCTCAACCACTGAGCCACGTTGACTCCCCTGAGTTGGTTTTTCACGTGTTTGCTTATTGTTTGTTTTTCAGGAGGCACTGGGAACCGAACCTGGGACCTCCCGTGTGGGAGGTGGACACTTAACTGCTTGAACCACACTCGCTCCCTGGAACTTCTACTCTTTGCTTTCAGTAAGTTATTATTGCTTGATATTCAAAGGAAAATGGGCAAAGAGAATAATTTATTATTTTATACCAACAGGTATCTCTCCTATTCTGCAATTCTATTCCCCACGCCCCTGCCTGCAGGATCAGGTCACTTTTAAAAAATCTAATTCCTGTTTTATATAATGATCATGAGGGGTTTCTGTAGAAATGGATTGATTTAGAATTAAACGACATCTAACCAATCAGAACCAAAGCTAAGGTGACAGCTGTGATCAAGGATTATTACTTTTAGCCATATTTGTGTTTTGATTGTTCTTTTTAAGTCTCAACCTTTTCTTGGTTTATTAAAGCCATTACTGCTAAAATAAGAGATAATGGGTTGACATTTTACTGAAATGCTGAATGATTGCCTGAATGTCTTTTTTGTTGTTTTTTGTTGTGTTTGTTTTTTGAGGTACTGGGGCTGGGGATTGAACCTGGGACCTTGTATGTGGAAAGCCTACTTGAATGTCTTTTGACTCCAATTCTGTTGATGGGCACCTACCTGTGTGATGCCCAAGTGCCAAGACGCCACTTCCAGAGTGAAGTCACTGGAAATTGTGGGTTGTCTAGCTGCCTCCCAGAGGCCCTTGCGGCCAGGGTGTCCACCTGTGGAACTCAGCTGAGTCCCCGGCCTGTGTCCCTCCCTGCCTTCGTTAGCAGCTTGGAGGGCTCGCGGGTTGGCTGCAGAGAATGCCCAGAGCCTGGCCGGTGGGGGCAGGAGGTGCTCCTGGGATGGAGGGCCAACTGGCATGCGTCCACTGCCAGCTCCAAAACAAATGGCAGGCATGGCCCTCGCTGCCTGGTCCCTGAGCCCAAGGGAGCCTGTCCCTTCCTTCTCCTCCCTGAGGGGCTTACACCACGGGCCCTCCCCACAGCAAGCCCAACTCACTGGTCTCCAAACCTTTTAAATGCAAATGACAGGCAAGATGCCGGGGCTCTGGGCACAGTGCTCCCTGCCCCTCACGTCTCCTTCTGGTACAGGTGCACGGCCTGTGTCGTTCAGTGCCCCATGCTCCTGGCACACAAAGAGCCTTAGTGTGGGCTGCTGGCCTGAGCCGGCTTCCTGCGTGCATCTGTGCTGGGCTGGCGAGTTTTCAGCTGCCCAGGAGGTAGCCAATGCCCCCTGCCTGGGGCTTGAGATGCCCTTTTGTTCCTTACCACTTGGCCCCAGAAACAATTTTCCTCTAATGGGCTTATTGCGCACACCGTGTTCTCATTGCTCTGTGGCTCTTGCCACAGAAATCGTCGGGAGCTGTCTTCCCTGAAGACTTCTCACTCCTGAGAGTCCGAGTGCGGCCCACAGAGGGCATCAACAGTGCTTGCTGAGTGCGTGCATAAATGGAGCAGCCTCTGGACCATGTGCCCACTTTTAAAAAGTCTCAGTGTAGGGAAGCAGTTGTGGCTCAACTGATAAAGCATCCGCCTACCATATGGAGGGTCCAGGGTTCAAACTCAGGGCCTCCTTGACCCGTGTGCTGAGCTGGCCCACGGGCAGTGCTGCCGCACGCAAGGAATGCCGTGCCACACAGGGGCAGCCCCATGTAGGGGAGCCCCACACACAAGGCGTGCACTCCATAACGAGAGCTGCACCACACAAAAAAAGCACAGCCTGCCCAGGAGTGGCACCACACACATGGAGAGCTGATGCAGCAAGATGACACAACAACAAAAAACGTGACACAGTTTCCCGGTGCTGCATGACAAGAATGCAAGTGGACACAGAAGAACACACAGTGAATGGACACAGAGAGCAGACAACAGAGGGGAAGGGGAGAGAAATAAAGAAAATAAATCTTAAAAAAAAAAAGGTCTCAGTGTGGCCGTGTCTGGCTTAAATAGAAGCGGCAATGAAAGTATGCTCTAAAGCCTAGAACCTTCCTTTACTTGCCACCCCAGCATGGCAGGCCAGTGTTTGGAGGTTGAACGGGATGGAACCATGTGGCAGAGTGTTGGGTAAAGAGCGGAGGTTAGAGAAGTTGGCAAATAGCATCTTCTTTTCAACACCTGCTGGGTGCCAGGCCCTGGACTTGGCACTTTACCATCATTCTTACATTTGTTCTGCCCAACAGCCTCCTGCGGAAGCATGTTGCCCTACTTCTATGATGAGGAAATTGAGACTTAAAAGGGGAAGGCACCTGCTCGAGTTCATCCAGTTAGGAAAGGGTAGAGCCAAGGGTAAAAGTCATTCTGCCTTCTGTCAACATCTCGCAGCAGACCAGGAACTGGCTCCAAGGGCATCTGGGCGAGCCAGGTCCTTCCAGAACTCCTGCCCGTGATGTCTTCAGAGGAAGAGGGAGTCACAGTTATCAGAAAGCCTCTTGCTTGCACAGCTCTCCAACATCCACAGATGGATCTCACACCTATGACTCTATTCGCCCCTCAGAGCAAATTATTATCCCATTTCACCAGTAAGAAACTGAGGTGCAAAGAGACAAAGAGAGCCTGGTCGAGGGCTCAGGGTACCTGATTGTGAATCTTCCTTTTTTTTTTTATTTGTTTCTCTCCCCTTCCCTGCCCTCCCCCCAGTTGTCTGCTCTCTGTGTCCATTCACTGTGTGTTTTTCTGTGTCCACTTGGATTCTTGTCAGCAGCACCCAGAATGTGTCTCTTTTTGCTGTGTCATCTTCCTGCATATCTCTGTGTGTGCAGCGCCACTCCTGGGTAGGCTGCACTTTTTTCCCTCTGGGCGGCTCTCCTTACAGGTCACACTCCTTCCACATGGGGCTCCCCTACATGGGGGACACCCCTGTGTGTCATGGCACTCCTTGTGTGCATCAGGACTGCATGTGGGCCAGCTCATCACACGAGTCAGGAGGCCTTGGGTGTGAAACTGGGACCTCCCATGTGGAAGGTAGATACTCTTTCCATTGGGCCAAATCCATTTCCCATGATTGTGAATCTTGAGCTCTTTTCACTGGGCTTCAGAGAACACAGAGCAGTGCTGTCAAGCGTTGTGACAAAAGGTGAATGCAGCTTTAGTGTCAAATGAAAAACATGAGGCTGGAAACTCTTTAAGTCAGGACTATGTCTTATTTACTTCTGTGTTGCCAACACCTAGCCCAGTGTAGGGCTTATGGCGGAGACTCAGAGTGTGTGGAATGAGTCAGTGTCCATTGATAACTATGACTCATGTGTCCACTAAGCAATGAGCCAGATTCCTTAAACCTCATTCATAGTCCAGAATCCTGGCTTCAGGGTCATTCCTTGACCGTAACTCTGAGTGCCTCCCTCATTTTTAGGGCAGCAATTAGTAATCAGGACAGTGGTTTTCAAAGAAGAAAATCTTAGGCAGAATCTCAAAATGATATATGGTTTTCAAAAAATGGTGCATTGAGGGCAATTTATATCTTCAGCCTTTGAGGGAAGATAGTTCAGTGGGAAACCCCTGAAAGCAGACTGTGCTCTCCTAGCGTTCAAAGTCACAGTCTGAAGTTAACTCATTGAAAACGTTGAATTGACCAGAGAGCTGTTTATTCCTTGACCTTGCCAAGCGCCAAGGTTCTGTGTGGTGGGGAGGCATGAGAAAAAGAATGGATGAGGAAAGAATGATGAGGTTCCTTCTTCTAGATGTCAGAGTCATGTTCCTCCAGATTTGGAGAACTGGGTCAAAGTCAAGGCTGCGTGGCAGATATCCTATAGATCCCATAGGATTCTTGGGTGTAACAATAGGATCCATTCTAGCCAGGTTCAACACCGAGGGGCTTATAAAGGAGCACTAGAGCTCCTGAAGGTATGGAGAGGGCTAAAGAGCACATTCCAGCAGGTGGAAGCTCCAGGAATGACCTCCCAGGTTGCCAAGGGAGCTGCAGTCTCTGCTTTAGTTGGTGCCTTCTATCTTTAGCATGGCCAGGGAGTCAGCAGGTCAGGAAGACACACCGGAGGGCCATCACTGTAGCTTCTGGCTGCAGGACCATGCCTTGCTTCCTTGATCCACACCAGAAAAATGAAAGTCTCTCTCTTCCCATTGAACTTGATTCACAATTGAAGACTAACACAAGTACAATTGAACGATAGAGCCTAAATCACATTCAGAATCTTAAGTCCTGGGGAGTTTGTGCAAGTCAAAAGAGGGGGGAATGGGTGTCGAGCCTGCCAATTTCCAATAATGCTACAGCTCCCCACTTTGTACTCAACTTTCATACACACCTTTTCCTATTCTTAAATTTTCAAACAACTGCAAGAGCAGACGCTCCTGCCTAACATAATGTATTACATTGAATCTTGTGAAAATGCTGGTGCTTGACTGTTTTTTTACTCACAAATGGCAAATCCATATGTCATTTGAATTAGCTAATAACTGGCTCATGTACAATCAAACTACACATACTTACCCTCTCCTCAAAAGTGTCTTTGGTCAGGGTTCACCTCTGAGTAATAGTCTTTCTTCCTAAAGTTCATTTACAGTCAGTTTTGTTGTCCTATACAACCTGTAAACTGAGTTAGAAAGATAACCATCACAACAGGAGGGGGGGATAAATGAATATATACACACACACAATTACAGATATGGGCAGAGGAAACGGAGAGAGGAGAAGAAAGTATGGGGAGGTGTTATAGTCCTCATTTCTATAAATGGTCAAGAAGGTTAGGCTTGGTGTTTGTAGCTGCCTCCCTCTACTACCAATTCCATTATCCTTTTTCCTCGGTCAATACTTCAGTTGATCAGGGCTCTTTATTTAGTGAGGTGCCCTAAACATATGTGCCTGGCAAGAGCAGCTGCTGATGGTCTCACCTGTATGGGGTTGCCATTGAGTTTGTCCATTGTTAACACAGACGGGCCATTTCAGTAGGTAACTTAGAGGAGTTCCTACATTCCAGGCATCTTTCCCTGCCCCTAATTGTAACAACAAACTTTTCTCACCTTGATCACCAAAACCAGTTATCCCAGCTACATGCACAACTCCTTTTTCTTCTCTCTTTCTTTGCATATTGTTCTAATAGCATGACGAACCCAAAGTAGCAAAGGGTAGTCTCAAGTTTTAGTTCAGTGGGTTCATTATTGTGTCCCCTTGGGAGATACGACTTCTAAACCTGCAGAGCTGAAAGCTGCAAATGGGTCATCAGATGAAAGACTGAGAGGTATAATCCTGCTTCTCTATTCCTACACATGGAGTGTAGAGTTTGCTGAGTACAGCTACTGAAACTCAAAACCATACATATAGGTGCATGACTAGGAGACACACTGTCTCAACTGGGCCTTGAATGATGAACCAACAAGTCTCTTGTACTCAGTCAGCACTTTCTCCCATTCATGTATGAATCACCATTTTTTTGAAAAAACCATCACCACTTTACTCAATCTCCCTTACCCCTCTTTTTTAGAAGATGATCTTTTCATCCTTCTTCAGGAAAGACACTGAAGGCCTCAGGTTAGCAGTCCTACATATCAAGTTACTCACAACTGCTGTTCTGCAGGATTTAAAGAAATAAGTTGAAGACAAAAAACCTCCACCCAAATTCTTTTTTTTAAAATTTCTCCCCCTTCCCTGCCCCGAGCTGTCTGCTCTCCGTGTCCATTCACTGTGTGTTCTTCTGTGTCCGCTTTTATTTTTGCCAATGACATTGGGAATCTGTGTTTCTTTTTGTTGTGCCATCTTGCTGCATCAGCTCTCTGTGTGTGCAGTGCCACTCTGGGCAGACTGCACTTTTGTCACGTGGGGTGACTCTCCTTGTGGGGTGCACTCCTTGCTCATGGGGCACCCCTATGTGAGGGACACCCCTGCGTGGCATGGCACTCCTTGCGCACATCAGCACTGCACTTGGGCCAGCTCACCACATGGGCCAGGAGGCCCTGGGTTTGAACCTTGGACCTCCCATGTGGTGGGCAGACGCTCTATCTGTTGAGCTAAATCCGTTTCCCTCCACCCAGACTCTTGATTCTTGATTCTCATCTCTGCCAGTGTCTTGCTCCATCAAGTAGCCCATTTGCAATTTTCAACAGTACCTTGTCTATAGGCTTCTTCCTCCTAGATGACTAATATGCTCAGGTTTAACCCATTTAAAGCAACAGAAACAGAACAGAAAGAAAGAGGGAGGGAGGGAGGAAGAAAGGAAGGAAGGAAGGAAGGAAGGAAGGAAGGAAGGAAGGAAGGAAGGAAGGAAGGAAGGAAGGAAGGAAGGAAGGAAGTGAGGAAACCTCCCTTAATCTTATATAGCCCTCTCACTGCCACCTGGCTTCTTCCATCCAATTAAATTATTTCAAAAGAGGAGAGTGGATGTGACTCAAGCAGTTGAGAGCTTGCTTCCCACATGAGAGGTCCTGGGTTCGGTTCCCTGTGCCTCCTAGAAAAAACAAAAAAACAAACAACAAGCAAAACAAGTGAAGAAACCAACTCAGGAGAGCCAACGTGGCTCAGTGGCTGAGCACCAGCTTCCCATGTATGGAAGGTCCCAGGTTCAATCCCTGGTGCAGGTACCTCAAAAAAAATTTTTTTTTTCAAAGGAAGGTATGTAACCAGTGTCTGCTTTCTCACCTTCCTTTTGCGCCTCAGCCTATGTAATTGATGCCAAGTAAATGTGGGTTCTTTTCTTCCCAATGCAACACTGGGATTTCAAAGAAAGGGTTTATTTGCGCCAAGCAGAGGAGGTTAGTAGCCTTGTGGCCTCCAAAACTGCCTCCTGGAACTGCGTGCACTGTGATATTTTGTAACATCAGGATGCTAATGGAGAATTAGAGGTAGGGCTGGCACAAGATCCTTCATTAATAAACATGAAGGGGCTAGACAGGAGAGAGGTGGGCACCAAACCAGGGAGAGGCACCAAGTTATAATCATGATCAGAGATTCAGGGCCCCTGTGGGAAGGGGATTCCAAACAAAAGTCACTTACAAGGTTTCTCCTGTGAGGGTGGCATGGTTACCATGACAACAGTAAGTGTGTGCAAGGGCGAGGCTAGGTCTAGAGCACCATCCCAGGGGGAGGCCTGTCTAGAACGACCAGCACAATAGCAGGGCTAGGCTAAGTTTAGCCAGTTTCTGTAATTTCAGACCTCAATTTTTGCCGTTGGTACTATAAAGGCATCTATATAATGATTTAGTAACCATAATTATTGCTTAAGTCTTAGCTCTCGGTTACATAATTGGGTTCCTGATTCCTGTTTTCTCAGAAACCGTGTAGGTCACAAGTTTCAGACCTGCAGCGTGGTGGCCAAATTCCATGGACACTTCCATCTTTGCCCCATTTGCTCTCTCTGCAGGTGCCTCCATCCACGCTGTGTAGATGCCACCTCCTCTCTCCTCCCTTTACGTCCATGACAGCACATCCATCTGGTTTCTCCCATTTCTCTTGACCCTTCTCTTAAATGTTGTCCTCTTCAGGGCCTGCAGTTCCAGTCCTCTTCTCTTCTTCCTCTCGTACTCTCTGAGCAAACCCCACACACTCCAGAGTTTTTTGTTTTGGTTTGTTTTCAACTCTCCCTACATTTGCTGAATCTCAAATCTCTGATTTTCCTCTGACCTCAGTCAAGACTTTCAGAACCACACATCTAATTGCCTTTCAGATATCTCCAGGTTAATACCTAGAGGAACCCCAAACTCAGCAAGTCTCTGAAAAACGCTCCCTACCTTACTGTTAGGGATGGAATCATGTACCCCATAGGACATGCTCGAATCCTAGTCTGTGGGGATGAATTATATTTGTAAGTGAGATTTTCAAAGGTCCTGTTAAGATGAAGCCAAATTGAGTCAGTGTAAACCTTAATCCAATGAGACTGGAGTCCTTACACACAGAAGAATTAGAACATGGAAGTAGAAGCCACCGAAGGCAGAGGCAAAGACTGATGGCTGTGAAGCCACCACCGGAACATGACAGATTTTGCAGAAAGCATGGCCTGCCAACACCTCCAAAACGGTGAGACAATAAGTCCAGTGTTTCAGACAACCAGACTGTGGTATTTGTCATAGCAGCCCTGGCAAACTAAGACATCGACAAATGACTATTGATGTTGTTTGGGAAAGCCAAGTTGCATTATATAATGAGGTGGTAGAAAGTACGCAGGGGGAGGAAAACAAGATGCAGGAGGTTTAATTTTCAGAGAAACAGCAGTCTAGGGGACACAGAGGCTAGAAATGTTACAAGGCAAGGGCACTCCTAGAGGAGGGGGATGACTAGGGCACAGTGGAGGATGAGAACATGAGGAAAGGAGCAGAGAGGAGCTTCATGCCTCCAGCAGAGATGGTTGTTTCAGTGGCTTGAAGAGGCAGTGCCAGGAAGTCATTTGGCAGAATGAGGCATGGGATGTTTAGGGAGGGGTTGGCACAGTGGAGCACTAAAAGGGTGAAACTTGGTAGTTATAAGAGTACCCGAAACTAACCCCCACAGGGATCAGTTGAGTTCAGTAGTGGAAACGCCAACAACTCGGAAGCTGGGCCCTTTTCACTGACACCTTCTGAGATGGGCCAGGCCAGTGGAAAGGGCTGTTGAAACTCATCTGATGCTGCAGTCCTTTTATACATGGGAGCCTTGGTTCTCCTTGAGTGAGGGCAGGTACCAGCGCACTTGCATTTTTTGTAACTCCATTAGCACCTAGCAGTGTGTCAGACACATCAAGGGTCCTCAATAAATAACCTTTTCAAACAGCTGACCAAATAACTGTGCCTGCTGTATCCTAACACCTGCTATCTTTAATCTCTTTTGTTCTTTCATTGAGTCAGATAAATCTGCCATCGGAGTTGGGGAATGGTGGGGGGTGGGCCTTGGTAAGGAGAAGAGAAAAGGAGAAGAAGCATCCTATACAACACTCAAGAATTTTTTTTTCAAAACTAATTAAGGAAGTGGAGGTGGCTCAGTGGTTGAGTGCCAGCTTCCCCTGTGTGAGGTCCCGGGTACAATCCCCAGTCCTGATACCACCAAAAACAAAAAACAAGCAAAAAACGAATTGAAAGGTATTAAGTGGATTTTTGTCGGAGAATACATAACAAATGGAAAAGCACATGTATTTCTGTGTTTTACTTGCAGAGCTAGACTCTTATGGAAGAAAAAGCTATCAAGGAAAATCTTGGCACCTCTACTTAGTATCGGGTAATCAGCCCAGGGACCCCAAGAGGGGGGTAGTTATGACTGTTGAATCACCCTCATTGCCACCATTTGAAGGGTGCCTCCACCTCCATGGGGCACTAATGAGCAGCCCCGAATTTCATTGTGCTGGGTCCCTACTGCTAGGGTGACCTCACTTTATTGCTGGTGTCAGCCTGCTCTTGTCCTGCCCAAAGCAATCAACATAACTCAGTCAAAGGTGAGATTAGGTTCTGGTTTTTATCTCTGGTTTGTGTAAGAAGAGTGGCCATTAAGGATTCTCAGGTCGCTCCTCTCAAGGTGTGGTAAATGCAGGCTACTTTCATTTGATGAATTACCGGGCTGTGGCCTTAAACATCAGAACTGGGGTAGGACCGTGATGGGGTAAAGTGGGGGGCCATTGACTGCACGGTTTGGAGTTACCATCGCCCTTCCCTTCTCTGTAGACCGTGTCCTTCCTCCAAAGCTGGCCCTTGGCTGAGCCGTCTACACTCTGCCCCCATCCTGACCATGCACGTGGGGGCTCCTTCTGGAGGACCATGGTATCAGCACTGACACCCGAATAATGGTGCAGTGGGCACAGTTCATCTCGTCACAGAATGCTTGGACTAGTTCTGATGGGCCACTTTACACCCCAGGCCAGCAGAGTTGCTCTGCGACACAATCAAAACGTTGACACCAAAGAGGCGAAGCCCTTCTGGGTACTCTCCAGCCCTGGTCAGAGGTTAAGAAAAAAACCATGGGGGAAGGGAATAACGTCCAGCAGCCCAAAGTCATACACTGTAACTCTGACTTTATTTACTTGGGCTGCAAATAGTCCAACTGTGACATCTCTTCGGTTCAGGCCAAAGATGAATCTTTAGCCCTAATATGTGACAGCCACAGGCAAGGAGCTAGGGATATCAAGATGAATAATATTGAAGCTTCAGCTCCTCAGTGAAAGACAGATCTGTAATGAAAGAAATCACAATTAATGTATAATTAGCATCATGGGACCCATAAGCCAGAGGACAATGGGGACACCGAGGGATGGTGGCACTGTGGCCTGGGATGTCTGTGCAGGCATCACAGAGGCAGTGACCTTTAAGAGATGCCTGAGATTGGCTAAAGCACACAACAGTGGGAGGGGGCTGTCAGTCCAGCAAAGGGAAAGACAAAACTTAGAGTACCCACGCTCGTGGAATTTAAGGTCTGCAGTGGGACACTGTCACACACACACGTAAGTTTATCATTCCGAAAGCAGAAAATGGCCCTCAGCCAGGGGTGGACCTGAAAGAGGGCTGTGCAGACGCAGAGATGGAAGCCTACCGTCAGAAGGAGGACGACAAACCCAAGTGACACGTTGGAGCAATGGAGGCAGGGTGTGATATGTCCACCAAGCGCATCAAGGGATGATGGGAGCAGGTAAGGGTTATGTATGAACTTGGGAAGAAGATCTCTTTAGAGAGCCTTAAAGGATGAATGGGACTTCAGAAGTCAGAGAAAGGGGATGGCCATGCTTCCAAGGACCCTCTTTCCTCAGAGCCATTCTCTGTCCCTGGCACTTGTCCCTTGTCCTCAAAGTGGCAGAGATCTGAACTTTGCCTTTCCATAAGGAAAAGCAGCTCTGTCCTGGGATGAGGGTACATAGGAGAGTCACAAGGGTCTACCTTCTGAACCCCCACCTCTGACCTGTCGGAGGCCTGCCCAGATCTCTTGCCTTCAGTGGCTCCTGCTGGTTTTCTGAGTTGCCCAAGTTCCTTAAGAATCTCCTTTGATGGCCCAGAAGGCACAAAACTCCAGTCGATAAGCAGGGACTCTGGAGCAGAATGGACGAATAGTGCCGTCTAATTAGACACCAATGCAGAACTTGTGCAAGAGAAGGGCTCTTTTTTGGAGGCATAAAGTAATAGCACAAGAAAAGTCAGCCAGTCCCTTGGAGTTCCCGGGATGGGATCAGAGCAGTATTATCAACCATCAGATGTCTACTGTGTATCACTGGTTGTACAAAGAGCTATAAGTGCCTTCTCTCCAGGAGTTTATGAGCAGGTTCAAAAGGGAAAATGAGAATACATGAAAAAATAAATAACAATGCAAGACATAACCTGTGATCTCATAGATTAAGTATCAAGTGTGGGTGGAATATTCTCTGTAATGGAAGAAGGGGAAGTATGGAGTAATGCTTTCTCAAGACCCTGTTTTTAGATCCATTATTCTAGGCATCTGACAATAAGTGCTTTCAGGTCAGAATTTTATCATCAAAATGGGTTTTCTTCTCTTCCTCTGATTGCATTAACATCGGAAAATAATTCAACAGAGCAACAGCTATGTGGAATTAAATATCAGTTACTGCAATAATAGCTATATTTTATTACCTGCATCTTATATGTAGAACACATAGTGAATTTATGGAGTATACTGAAGATTTTTTACTTACAAACAGGCTAAGTTCTTAAGGTCATTCTTAAAACTATTTGCAAATTCAAAGTGTCTCTAAACAAGAAACATTTGGCATTTTCTCACCACTACTAGTTTTCCTGTCAATTTCTATTTTTGTTTCCAGAGTAGTTTTGTACCTTCTTCGTAGGATCTTCATTCAACACTCTCAATATTTTTGATTATACCAGAGTTAAAAATACCTGAAAATTATCTAAAAAGTGATCCTTCCATCCCCACCGACCAGGTCGAGGGGGGATTTGTTCTTGGAGTGGCAACACTTGGCTTTCCCAGACATGGGTGACATCGTAGACAAGGGTCAGCACTCGAGATCACCTTTAGGAGCTTTAAAAGACCTTGCCTCCCTAGGTCTTCTGTCCCCCCGTTTTTGAGGCTTAAGAAGGCCTGAAGTACCCACCCCTCCTGATCTTTCAATACTCACAGCTGTACCACCAATATTTGCCTTGAGTCCACCAAAACTAATCTCCTTATGCCCTTTGTCTTTGTTTATTTTCTGTTATCTTAAGAAGTCGCTGCCTTTCAGGTCACCCCTCATCTCCCACCCTCTCCCCTTAGGCAGTTCTGCATACCCTCGATTCTGCCCCATCTCTTGCCTAACCCCTAAGGCTCCTCTGCTGGCCCCTGGAGCTCCGTCCATCAGCAGCAGAACCACCCTTCCCTTATCTCCTCCGGTCCTGTATGGCCCCTGGGGACAAGGCTCACCCCGCAGCCCCTCAAGGGGTGGCTATTTTCCTTTGTGCCGCTGGGTCTGGAGGAGGCCTAGTTCTCATGCATCACATTGCTTCCCAAAGACATTTCCTCCACTCTGGTCGGCCAGATCTCCAGTTTGGACCCCGTGTCATTGGATTATATCATCCATCCCCCCCACCGTTGCTATCACACGTGAAGGGGTCACTCCTTTTGATTTCTTGGAGATTTTAGTTCCAGACTTTCTCCCATCTTCCCACCTGGTGATTCTAGGATTCTTATAGATGATCTTCCCAATGTCCTGCCTCTCATTGCCTTCATCTTCTTTCCTCCAATACTTTCATCTTCCACTCAACCTCAGTGACTCATTCCCAAGTCATCTTCTAGAGCTGATCACCATCAAAGCTGCAGCTTCTCTGTATTTCAAGTTTCTGCATCCTGCTCTTGGGCCACCACCTCCTATCTGTCCCATGGAATCTCTCCAGTTCCCTGACTGCAAGAACTCGCGGCTCACTAGAACCTCCCATTCACTTTATCCTACTTTTTTTTTCACTGTTCTTTCACCTTCCCATGTCCTCTTTTCCCTTCTTACCCAGGTTCCATCCCATGGTTCATCTTTACAGTCACTCCCTTGCAAAAGCCCTCAGCTCCCTTGGCCTCCCTTTTACGTGGTCCTGGTTTAGCCAAGCCTTAGTGATACCTGCTCTCCACCTGCCCCACCTCTGTACCCGTGTGACTGAACACAGCCAGAGAAAACCACTCAGGCCACTGTCTGGGCTCACACTTTAAAGTCATGTCTACAATCCTCAGTTAGGCCTTTAGTGCTGGCAGGGAAATAAGGCCTAGCACACTCCCATCCACCCTCGTAATCCTAAGCAATTCCTTCATGGTATCTCTTCTCTCCTCAGCCTCCTTCACCCCTCCTGTCCTGCCTCACTCTCAGTCCTGACAATGCTAGTGACTTGGAAACTGCATGCTATTGCCCCTGGCTCACCCCTTCCGCTTTGCTTCTATTTGGTTTCCATAGCACTTGCTTCCTTTTAGCATTCTAATTTAGTTTTTATCATGGCAATTACTTATTATTTGTCTCCCTTCTCCCACCCTCACCCTTGTCTAGATTATAACCCCGCAAGGGCAGGGATATTTACTTGGATTATTTATTGAGCTCTCTGATACATCTAGAATAGTGCCTGGCATGTAGAATGTGTCCAGTGAATCTTTGTTGAATGAATAAAAATAAGCAAAATATGGTAATGTGGTTTAAGCCAATGGCAGAGAGTGAAATAAACATATATGTCTGTGGATATCACCTGTTTTGTTTTGTTTTTTTAAGATGTATTTATTTATTTATTTTTCTCCCCTTCCGCCCTCCCTGGTTGTCTGTTCTCTGTGTCTATTTGCTGCATCTTCTTTGTCCGCTTCTCTTGTTGTCAGTGACACGGGAATCTGTGTTTCTTTTTGTTGAGTCATCTTGTTGTGTCACTCTCCGTGTGTGTGGCACCATTCCTGGGCAGTTTTCACTTTCTTTTGCACTGGGCGGCTCTCTTTACGGGGCACACTTCTTGTGCGTGGGGCTCCCCTACTTGGGAGACACCCCTGTGTGGCAGGGCACTCCTTGCATGCATCGGCACTGCACATGGGCCAGCCTCACCTGGGTCAAGGAGGCCCAGGGTTTGAACCACGGACCTCCCATGTGGTAGAAGGATGCCCTAAGCACTGGATCAAGTCCGCCACCATCACCTGTTATTAACACACAGAGTGATGTCACTCAAGGAACACTTTGTCCATGAGAGTTTGACTGTAGTTTGTAGGCAGAGGAGTTTCTGTGCTTCCTTTAGATCAAGTTCAGTGAATTGAGTTTCAAATTCAGGGATAAGAGAAGGATTTTAGCTCCCCTACCTTATGTTCATTGAAAGTCATGAACAATGTTGTTCTTGACCCCTTTAATGCTCCCAGGTCTTTATGAGATATTTACTGTGGACTAGGTAGGGTGCTGAGCATCGTGTTGTGGGTTCAAGTCCCTACGATTAGCCCTGTGGTGAGCGATGGCAGCTCCTACCGCCCTCTGTCCTGGTCCAGGTGCTAATGCATGCCTGTCGTGGTTGGCCCTGACAAGCGGGCCACAGAGCTGACTGAGGCTCATGGGCTGAAGAACTGATAGAGTGGAGCCGGGGCGCTCCTCCTTCCAGATGTTGTTTCCTTCCTGTCTCAGGCTCTGAGCAAGTAACTGAACCCGTGCCAGGGCCTGACCGTAAAACTCTCAGTCCATGATTCACCTTTGTTGGTGTCTTTCTCTCAGCTACCCCTTGATGTTTGGCAGTGTGAATGATTGGAGGTGACCTGTCTAGACCAATCCCGGCAGAAGAATTGCTTGGCGAATGTGTCCCAAATTCAGAGTCTTTAGCCTTAAATTCTGGTCCTGTATGGGAAATGGCCTAGACCTCTGCATTTAGACAAGCACCCCCTCGCTCCATGAACCTTTCATGTGATGAAGTTTGAGGACGTTGTTGGGGCTGTAGACAACCCAGGCTTTGGAGAGATGGTACTCAGGCTGCCCTTGGGGGTCATTCCAAGGTCAGCGACTGCTTCCCAGGGGCTGGGGGATGGCCCCAGAGTCTCCCTGGGCAGCTCTGTCGGCCCACAGGCCCACACCCCCCAGCCTCTCTGGCTAGGCCAAACCACCTAAACACAGCATAGCTGAAACTAAATCCTCCTCTCTTCCTCCAAACCCAGCTTCCCTGATGACTTTCTCATTCCTTTTCCCAGTCAGGCTCAAAAGCTCTGACATGTTCTTAGTTCTTTTTGCCTATTACTCCTCTCTCCGTCTAACCAGTAGGCCATTCCTTCACAGTGCCTCTCGGCTTTTTCCCCCCGGCTCCTCTCCTGCCATGTCCTATAACTTAGTTCAGGTCCCCCCTCCCTCATGCCGATAGGATGCCCAAATGTCCTGATTTGCCTGGGGTGGAGGGAAGGCAGCCATTGCTTGCTGAAACAGGCAGGTCCCTGGCGAACACGGGTGATTCAGCCATCCTCTGCTTGGACCACTGCAGTAGCCCCCTTCTTGGTCCACCACCCCACAGCTGCCCTCTCTATAAACCACGCCCACACTCTTTCTGACTGAATTTTCCCACACATAATTCTGAATAAGCCATTGTTTCTGCTTCCAGAACCTCCAGTCTTAAAGGACTTAAGTTGTTTTCTGATTTGTTTAATTTTATTACTGGAGCACTCAAGGCCCCCCAGATCTCGCCCCAATCTGCCTTACTGTTAATAGTTTTATCTTCCACTATGACTCCGCATGGAGCTTTTGTCATGCTGAACTAGCACTTCCCCATAGGACATTCTCCCTTTGGCTCCAACCACCTGCCTGCCCCCTTCTTGGCCTTCAGAAATCTTACCCAGCGCCCAGGCCTCTGCCTCTGAGAGAGCCCACTGTCCTGCTGACCTGCCAGAAGCAGTGCCCCGCTCTCAACTGGTATGGAGGCCCCCCCTAGGCCCCCTGTGGGATTTGTTACACCCCACCCTCGTGTGTACTTACTTGCTACCTGCCTTCCTCTCCTACTTGACACTAAGCTCCTCTAAAAGAGGACTCTTCCATATTCATTTTTCCAGCCTTCAAAGTCCATAAAACTTTGTCCATGGTGGATGACTGGAAAACACACATTCAGTTTGAAGGAACGAGTAGGTAAGCTTTCATCGTATCCCACTAGATGGATATGAAGGGGAAGGCATCTCTCTGGCCACACATCACTGTCGGCATGTCCCTGCTGTCAGAAGGACATGTGACTCGAAACGGACAGGCATGCCATCTAGGATTCCGCCAGTGAGGAGTAAAAATTGCTAGCTTTGATTGAGCAGGAACTCTCTCCAGGCCCTTTTCCTTGTGCCTTCTATGTGCTAGCATGCGAACTCGCTTAGCCTCACAGTGGCCCTCCGAGCAGCCCAGCGCTGGGGTCGAGAGGGTGGGCGAGGAGTCAGAATGCCTGGGATGGGAGCCCAGCTCCGCCGCTTGCTGGCTGGTGACCCTGCGCAAGATGCTGCTCCACCTGCCACCTCCCTTTCCTAATTTGTTAAACACAGATAGGAATTGTATCTAAGTTCAGTGGGGAAATTTCAAGAAATAACATAATTCATTGAGTCCAACATGTCACCCGTTGTAAGATGTCATTGCTTTATGTACCACTAATAAAGAAACTGTCTGCCAATTAAACTCTGACACGTGGGTTGTTGGCTGCAGCCTAATGTCACGGGTGTTAAAATGTGAAAAATGTGCACTTTAGAATTAGTGAGGTATGGTAAGTGATTTAAATGAGTAATGGTATCTTAATAAAACAGTCTAAGATGAGAGGACAAGGAAGGGCGAAAAGGGACAATCCTGTCCAAGTGCAAGACTGTCCAGCCCAACCTAGGTATCTAGTAATGTAGAGCTCACCATGCACTGGGGGCCCTGAGGACCTGGAGAAGTCAACCATTCCCTTGGGACGTAAGAGCTCTGTGTGAAATATCACCACTAGCATTTGACCTCTCATTAAAAACCAAACCCTTTTTGAGGGCAGAGGAGGAAAGTGTGAGGAGCTATTGAGTTCCAGCACATGGTTCTCAGGCTTCAGACTAAAGTACACGGTCTAGGCTTAGCTCAGACCATCTTTGGCAAGACTAACAGTAGGTACTTGACATTAAATAGGTTTGTAACAACAGATTGTCTTGATCAATTAGATCTTAAAATGGGACGGCCACCCCCTCTCGTTTTTTTCTAGAGTGGTTTGACATTTGTGCATGGTATGAAGAAAGACCACTCAGACTGAAATGTGGCTGCGCAGAGCTGCAGCTCATGTTGGCTAATCTCCTGTATGCGAAACGCTGGCACCCAGACAAACCCGCGTTCACATGGGAACAAAGCGCTAGTTATGTGTGTCGAAATTCCTTAGAGAACATGTCTTGCAGGCTATTGGGGAGCGTATGAGGGCTGGAAATACCTCTCCAAGCCTTGCTCAATGTCCTGGGAAGACAGGCTGCTGGCATCTGGAGCACACCTTCAGGAAGAGCTGCAGGACTCTGGGCCACGTGGGTCTGCAGGGAACAGAAGGAGCGTGGGTGGACGGGTGGGCGGGGATGGGGTGGGATGTCTGCTCTGTGATCGTCCCAGGCGGCCAGAGCCCTCTCCAGACTACCCCCTCCATTAGTGTTGAGGGAAGCTAAAGTCGAGGCTCCCCCCCACCACTTGGGGCCAGGTATCCCTGTTTTCTGATTGTAAATCCTAGTAACTTGGGGTTCCTCAGTGTTGTAAGAAGGAAGAATGGAGGAAAGGGTTTTGATCAGCATCAAAGTATGAAGTAGTGAGGTGGGGCTCTGTGGAGGTAGGATGGAGATGAAAAGCAGCCATGCCTCTGGAGTTCGGAGATAACTCCAACAGGTGGGATTGAGTAAGTGACCATAAGGGTACAGAGGAAGGCAGAGGGTGACGTGGAAGTGGTGACAGGATAACGGTAAGAACCATTAGAAGAGCAAGGAGGAAGCAGCCAAGTTGGAGCTGTGGTTCTCATTGTGGTTCCTGGACCAGAATCTTCTGGGAGCTTGTTAGAAATGCAAATCACCGCGCCCTACCTCAGGGTGACTGAATCAGAAATAGGGGTGGGGGGAGCCCAGTAATCTGTGCTTTAGCAGGTTGTCTAGCTGATTCTGAGGCACATTCAAATTTGAAAGCCAGGGAGACAACCACCAAGGAACCATAAGAGAGGACTTAGGAGCACTTGGGAAATGACGAAGACAAAGTCCTGGTAGTGCTATGGGGCACAGAGGACGGACTGCAAAATAGAAAGGAGAAGCGCTACAAACAAAGGAAAAGTGGTGAAGGCTCTTTTAAAGATTTATTTTTTTATTTGTTTCTCCCCATCCCCCTCGTTTGCACTGGCTCTGTCTGATTGTCTTCCTTGTTTCTTTAGGAGGCACCAGGAACTGAACCAGGGCCCTCTGATGTGGGAGGGAGGTGCCTAATCACTTGAGTCACCTCCATTCCCTGCTATGTTGTGTCTCTCATTATGTTTTTCTTCTTGTGTCTCTTGTTGCATCATCTTGATGTGTCAGGTCACCACACCTACCCATTTGCTGTCTTCTTTAGGAGGCACTGGGAACTGAACACCGACCTTTCATGTGGTAGGCAGGAGCCCAATCGACTGAGCCACACCCGCTTCCCGGGTGAAAGCTCTTTGAAGGTGAGTCAAGACACTAGCAGTGCAGGGAGGCTTGGATTCTTGGTTACCACGTTGCTGCTACTGCAGTCATGCAGAAGCAGGGAGAGAGTCAACTAACACGGGGAAAGAACCAACATGGTGGAAGACGACGCGTAGAATCAGACAAGGGCAGGGCCACTGCTGAGATTCCTGCAGGTCCCGGTGGGCTCATTTATTATGCTTCTTTCCAGTCTAGCTGGGGTAGCGGGTTGAATGGTGGGCCCACATCTTAACCCCTCTGAAAGTGACCTTCTTTGGAAAACGCATCTTTTTTATTTTTTTTTCAAAGTTGAGTTGCCATGCTAATTCTTGACGGCATCCCTATTGGCAACCTCTTTATTAAACTTGCAGTTGTTCTCCATATCTAGGGCACACACTCCTTCCGACTTTTTTTTTAAGATTTATTTATTTATTTCTCTCCCCTCCCCCCCACCCCGTTTGTCTGTTCTCTGTGTCTATTTGCTGCATCTTGTTTCTTTGTCCGCTTCTGTTGTTGTCAGCGGCATGGGAATCTGTGTTTCTTTTTGTTGCATCATCTTGCTGTGTCAGCTCTCCATGTGTGCGGTGCCATTCCTGGGCAGGCTGCACTTTCACACTGGGCGGCTCTCTTTATGGGGCGCACTCCTTGCACATGGGGCTTCCCTATGCAGGGGACACCCCCGCGTGGCAGGGCACTCCTTGCGCGCATCAGCACTGCGCATGGGCCAGCTCCACACGGGTCAAGGAGGCCCAGGGTTTGACCCGCGGACCTCCCATGTGGTAGATGGATGCCCTAACCACTGGGCCAAGTCTGTTTCCTGGAAAAAGCATCTTTACATCCTGTATTATCGGGCCTCACCCTAAATCCAATGACAAGTGCCCTTCGACAGAAGAGACGCAGATTGAAGCGATGCTCCCACGAGCCAAGGAACACCTGGGGTGACCAAAGCTGGGAGAGGTGAGGAAGGGTCCTCCCTCAGAGCTGTGGTCCTGCTGAGCCCGGAGGGGTGAGAGAATAGATTTCTCTCCATAAATGTGTAGGTAATTTGTTGCAGCAGTCCTAGGAAATGGACACACCTGGCTTAAAGGACAAGGGCATGGGTTTTTGAATCAGACAGAACTGTCTTAAAATTTTGTTTGAATTTTTCCCCGTTGGGTGGATATGAACTCTCTGAGTCACAATAGTCCCCAGCAGGCTGGCACAGCTCAGTGCCTGTCTCTGGCAAGCATTCCTGTTGGTTTCCTCTGAATTTGATTCTCCCTTCAGTCTTTTCCCATCTTTGATCTTCCTGTATTCTAGCAATTGGGTCACTAACCCAATTCTTTGGAAAGTGTTTGGAGATGACCCACACCACCATTCCTTTGACTGCTTGGTTGATTTACTGCATGTCTTCCTGAAATGCAGCGTGATGACTTTTTCAGGACCACGCACGCCAGTAATTTTTACGAAGAAATGAAAATGGGTTTCCGTCGATCCTCCCCCAGTGGGAGGGTGCGGCTGGAGAACAGGCAGGGTTGACTGTGGGCGAGAAGGGCCCTCACCACAGAACAGAGGGGACGACAAACACGGGCCTGCGAGGAGAAGGTCGTATCCCTGGGTCAGCCGTCACCCGTCTGTGAGGCACCCGTGGTTGTTTGGAATTGCCCCCAAATTCACCAGAAAAAAGAAAGAAAACTGGAAGCGAGCCTCTCCCAGAGATGGTGTGTTTCTCAAGGGTATCTCATGCAGCATTAACCATTCCAGCAAAGAACTTTATATTAGACGTCTCCATCCAAGGGGATTTATTTCTGGAGAACCAGAAAATACTCGGGTTATCAGCACTTTGCTGCTATGAAGGTCCCAAGCTATGCTTCTGGCGCAAGCTGGCGTTTTGGGGTTCCGCTGATAGGCACCTGTAAGCAGGACCCACGGGGTAGACATTCGTGTGTAAGCATTCCTCTCTGGGTTTGAACCTGGAGTGAGGAGAGATGTTCAACTAGGGCTGGGCCAAGGCAAAACGGCCAGAGGCCAAGTTGGTCTTTGGAAGTTCATCCCACCCCCACGTCCTCATCCCAGAAACCCAGTTTGCAGCTGGGTCTGCCTCTGAGGAGATGCTCAGATTTCACACTTGCATCTTCTGTTGCTTCTCTGTCAAAGCCCAGCTGTCCTTTGCCTCAGCCTTTTAAGGTTTGGGTCTGTTGTTGAACGATTAGCGTCCTACCATTTCCAGGTAGCTGTGTGCATTCTCATGGCTCTCTCTGCGGTGTCTCAGCCCACAAGAGAGACTCTCACGGTGGCGATCTCAGAGCTGGGCAGTGAGAGAAACGTCCCAGAAAGCAGCTCAAATCACAGGACACGGGTGACCACTGACCACACCTGTAGACTCGGCGGGCCCTGGACCAACCTTCAAAGTGGATTTATTTATTTATGTCAGTCAAGCTTTTCCTGCCGTACCTCAGAAGTCAGCCCCAGGGAGAGAAATGCTTGCTGGGAGGAGGCTCTCCATGGACAGCAGGGAGCACGCCGGGGTACGGGGTGAGCCGAGAGCGCTGGGCTCCCTGCGTCTGCCACTAGTTCCGCCGTGGGCTGGGTGTGGGACTCTGGGCTCTTCCATGACCTTCTCTGCATTGCTTTCATCGATAAAATTCAGTGATAAATCCAGTGGAATTAGATCAGCGGCTGCCACCAGGATCTCCTGGGCCACCCGTTAAAGCCCTGGGAATCTGAGTTTTTAATAAGCACCTCCGTGATGGAAAGGTTAGGGGAAACGTGGGAAAAAAAGGTAATTGCTCAAGGCCTTTCAGCCTTGCTCCTGTGACACGCTACGAAAGGGCGGTGTGGCGATGGCTATGAGCAAGGGCCGGAGTCAGAGCCTCCCTTCAGAGCCCTACTCTGACTTACCAGTGTGCCTGTGTCACGCCATGCCTTGTTAGGCCTCAGTTTTCTCATCAGTGCAATGGATAAAGTAATAGCCCTCATACTTACTATGTTGGGTTGTTGATCATACATGAAATCAAACAAGCAAGTGTACAGCAGAGTGCCAGGTACGTAGCAGGGGCTCCAAATATGTGAGCGCTATTAAAACTACAAAGCAGGGAAGTGGATGTGGCTCAAGTGATAGGGCTTCCGCCTACCATATGGGAGGACCTGGGTTCGATCCCTGGGGCCTCCTGGTGAAAAAGAAGAAGAGAAAGCATGCCCGTGCAACAAGCCAGTTCCTGCATGAGTGCTTGTGTGGTGAGCCAGTGCCCGTGCAAGTGAGTCACGCAGCAAAATGATGACATGTCAAAAGAGAGACAAGGGGAGAGTCAAGGTGAAGTGCAGCAGAAACCAGGAACTGAGGTGGTGCAATTGACAGGAAACCTCTCTCCCCATCAGAGGTCCCCAGGATCAAATCCTGGTGAATCCTAAAGGAGAGGAAATGAGAAGAGAAGCCAACACGGACAGCAAACACAACAGGGCAGGAGGGGAAGAGGGGGAGTAAATAAATAAATAAATCTTAAAAAAAGAAAAAAACTACAAAGGGGAGGGCAGGGCAGAGGCACTTGGCAGAGCCTCTGGGCTCGGCGTCACCCCTTTGCAGTCTCCTCTGGCTTCTGAGCCCCTGGCAGGCCTTTCCTTCTCCCTTCCTTGCCTCCCTCACCTCTCGGGGCTCCACTCTGAGCTCCCCGAGGGCAGCCAGGGGCTGTCTCCTCTTTTGACCTCAGTGGAGAGCTCAGGCCTGGCCCACAGGAGGCCCGATGCTGGCCCCGCTGGCCCAGCTCTCAGGGTTCCTCTGTGCCCTCCCTCTGCCCTCTTTTGCTGTCTCAGTGGCTGTCCCCTCGACTGGAAGGCGTTGGTACCCCACCGAGACCTGGCCCAGAATGGGAAGGTAAGTTTGCACCCCTTTCCTTCATGGGAGGTGCCGTGAGCCGGCGGGCTCAGCATCCCTCCACCTGCGGGGAGGCGGGTGGCCACCCGAGGGGACAGTCCAGTCCCCATTCTGAAATGCTCGTCACCCCGCAGGCTTCAGCCCAGGAGGCTGGGGGCTGAGGGGAGGAGGAGGAGGAGGAGGAGGAGGAGGGAGGAGGAGTGGAGAAGGAAGAGGGGAGGGAGGGGAGGAGTAGAGGGGGAAGGAGGAGAAGGAAGAGGGGAGGAGGAGGAAGAGAGGAGAAGGGGGAGGGGAGGAGAAAGGAGAGGGGAGGAGAAGGGGGAGGAGAAGGTGGGGGAGGAGAAGAAGGGGGAGGAAAAGAGGAGGAGGAGAAGGGGGAGGAGGGGGAAGAGGGGGCAGGAGGAGGAGGGGTGGGGGAGGAGGAGGAGGAGGAAGAGGAGACACTTCCTAAGACACTGTCTTAGCCAGACACTGTGCTAAGCCCCTTCACAGAGGTTATTTCATTCAGTTCTCACGAAACCTGGGCGAGGTGGCCATTACAAGTTTCACCTTGTAAGTGAGGACAACGAGCAGTTAAATCACTTGCCCACACGTGCAGCTGGTAAGTGATATAGGAGGGATCCTGGGGACTCACCGGCTCTAAAGCCCGTGCTCCTTCCACTCCGCCCTGGCTGGGGTAGGCAGAGGAGAAGGAGGACGCAGCTCCACGCAGGAAGCAGCACGAGAAGGAAGCGCGGGCGTGGAAAGGGGTGCACCACGTTTCCTTCCTGCATTTCTCGCGGTTTTCCCCTTGCCAGACCTCCCGGTGGGGGAGGCCGCCCGCTTCTAGAAGAGCAGTGGATTTGGGCGGGAGATGGTCTTGCAGAGGAAATGGGGAGCGAGGCCTGGCTGTGCTCAACGAGGAGGAAAAAGGCCAGTACCAGGGCGGGCGGGCCAGGGCTGGCCTCGTCTCCAAGGAGGGGGGAGAGGCTGGCGGGGGGCACAGGGCAGCGCTGCACAGCCGCTTCTTCGTGCCCTCGGAATAATTTCCCGCAAGACGGTGGAGGAGAGAGAATTGGGCAGAGCTTTATTTCTGGCTTGGTCGCCTCTCACTGCTTTTCTCTCTGGGCCGCTGGTGACGAGTTGGTCACCACGCTTCCCTCCAGCTCTGACGTGTGAGACTCAATTCTGGGCCTAGTATACACTAAGCGCTAGAATGTGCTGAGTTAGTAAAGATGCTGCACTGAATCTCTGGGTGTTCCTGGCCAAGCAATCCCAGCCCAGTTGAGCCACAGCTGCCTCCTTTTGTCTCTTGCTGGAGCAGGGCACACCACCGTTGTGACAGCCTTAGGGTCTCTTAGGTAACTGTGACTCCTAAATTCCTTGCATGCAACTTCCTGGTCACATCGTCCCCTGGGCTCTCCTTAGAACATTCTCCCCTTCGGCTTTCCCTGTGCTCCATGCCACTGCGGGAATGAATCAGGGACTGAGCCTGGGTGGGGAGAGACCCTGGCCGGCCGCAGGGCATTCGTGCCATCGCAAGTCCTCGGGCTTTAGGCTGCAGCCCCTTCCTAGCCGGGCTCCTCTCAAGCTCTTGCCCCTGTTGACCACAGACCCCACTCAAGACCCTTCCACCAGGCACTCATCCCTCGCGGCTGCCGTGCCTCTCTTCACGGGGTGTTCAGCTGTGGCTTCATCGCCCGAGGGAAGTCAAGCTTTCCCTCTGCTCCTCGTTCCAGGTCAGTCGGCCTTTGGGGGTGCGAGGAGGTCGGTGGAGTTCAGGCCCAGCAAACAGCAGGTGAGTCATCTCCAGGGCTTGACGTGGGGAGAAAAGAATGGGTGGATGTGCTGGTGGGAAACAATGACATTCGCGCTAAGAGCACAGCTGAATCAAGCATTACTCATTGGGCCCAGAGGAGAAGGGTGCCCTCTCTGACAGGGGCCGGGTGTGTGTAAGGGGGTGTCGGTGGGGCTGTCCTTAGGGTGAGGAGGCCTGAGAGAGGAAGGGCCCTACCACCCAAGGGGCCATTTTGAAGGCCAGCCTGAGAAGTAAACTGTGGATCGTTTAGCTTCATGAGAGATACTCCATAAACATCAGAGAGGGCCTGCTGTGGGGGAGACTCTGTCACCCCAAGATTGTTCATGGCATTACTGGATGGCTTTGAAGGGGGTGCTAGGGAGGGGACTAAAACTTGCAGCTGGGGGAGTGGCACAAGTCTTTGTGGTGGAAGGAACACCTCCTTTTCTGGAAACATTTTAAAAAAGAGCATGGAGGGAAGCGGCTGTGGCTCAATCAGATGAGCTCCCGCCTACCAAATGGGAGACCCTTGGTCCCTGTGCTGGGGCCTCCTTGTGACGGCAGGCTTGCCTGCAGACACTGTGGAGAGCCAACTCAGCAAGGTGACACAACAAAGAAAAAGGGAGACAAGCGAGAACACATGGAAGAGCACACAGCAAATGGACACAGAGAGCAGACAGCAAGCAAGCTGCAAGGGGGGAGGGGGAATAAAATACAGACACAGAAGAATGTACAGCGAAAGGACACAGAGCAGACAGCAAGCAAAAAGCCGCAAAGCGGGGGATAATAATAACAAAAAAAAAAGTGCATGGGTGTCCTGGTTTCTAAAACAATCAAAGCTTAATTTGAAGACCAAGATGGGGCTAGCATAACTGGTACAGCCCAAGAGGCGGAGGTCTTGCGCCCTACGAGAAGGTTCAGCTGTGTTAGCATAAACCTCTTTCCCTGCCGTCCTTCTTACTGCTCATTCTCCTTTTTTCCCCTCAGACCAGCTCCGCTGATCTAGTTTTGACCATCACTATTACCATTGCTCTCCTGCCTGGGTGTGCCAACCCTGACGTCACCTTGGATTTAGTAAATTTGCTAAGCACCTTTTATCCATTCCCTAGAGTCAATCCTCCCCAATTCCACTGTTCTTTCTTCAGCCCTCTCTTCTCCTGCATCCTGCGGCCATCAGGCAGCTTTGGGCTATCACAACCCCACACACCACCTCTCAGCGGCGGTATTTCTCCCTGGCCTCCGTGAGTCCTGCTGGCATGAAGAGGAGAGGGGCGAGCGTCGAGTACGGTTCCAGTAGTTACTTAGGGATTTTCCGAGGCAGCAGAGACTGCTACCTGGACACCAAAAGTCTGCTTCCGTTTCCAGGGCACGGGGCTCGACAGTATTTGCCAACCTCCCATAGATTTAGCTTATCACTGAGCTCTAGGCAATGGAATGGAAGTAAAATCACCACCATTTGAAGGAGCTCACCAGTGACCTGCCAACAACAGTGAGACTTGGGAGGTGGCAGCCTGGGAAACGCAAGGTGCCTGGACGGCAGTGAGGACAGCCCCCCACCAGGGAGATGACACGGCGTGGACTGTTCCATCAGCAGGAAATCAACCTGGATTGCCATACCCTAGCCCTGGCCCAGTTAACTCACTTCAAGTCTAAGATCCCCTCCCTGGCTTTTAAGGTCCTCAAGAATACACGACCTCCCCCATCTGGCTTCCTCTCCCCCCACTCCCTCCTCGGCACCAT
This sequence comes from Dasypus novemcinctus, assembly GCF_030445035.2. Lineage (NCBI taxonomy): Eukaryota > Metazoa > Chordata > Mammalia > Cingulata > Dasypodidae > Dasypus > Dasypus novemcinctus. The sequence goes on from NC_080701.1 coordinate 12,069,454, forward strand.
CCATTCCATGTGCTGGGCTGGCTTAGCCCCAGCAGCCCACTCGCGGTCAGTTGTTGAAGAGGCCGTTCTCTCCCAGCTGGGTGGGCTTGGTGACCTTGTCGACCGTGTATGCAAGGATCTATATCCAAACTCTCAATTCAGTTCCATTGGTCAGTATGTCTGTCCTTGTGCCAATACCATGCCATTTTGACCACTGTAGCTTTGTAGTGTATTTTAAAGTCAGGTAGTGTTGGAAGCAGACTTGGCCCAATGGATTGGGCATCCATCTACCATATGGGAGTTCCACGGTTCAAACCCCGGGCCCCGTGTGGAGCTGGCCCATACGCAGTGCTGATGTGCGCAAGGAGTGCTGTGCCATGCAGGGGTGTCCCCCTTGTAGGGGAGTCCCACGCGCAAGGAGTGTGCCCCGTAAGGAGAGCCACCCAGTGCGAAAGAAAGTGCAGCCTGCCCAGGAATGGTGCCACACGCATGGGGAGCTGACACAACAAGATGACGCAACAAAAAGAAACACAGATTCCTGTGCTGCTGACAACAACAGAAGCAGACAAAGAAGAACATGCAGCAAACAGACACAGAGAACAGACAACCGGGGAAGGGGGGAAAGGGAGAGAAATAAATAAATAAATCTTTAAAATAAAATAAAGTCAGTTAGTGTTGATATGGGCTAGGTGTGGGGACTGTGTGTTTTTTCATGAATAACCTGGGCTGTGTGTGTAAGCTTGCTAAAATTTAAGATTCCAGCATAAGCCATGTGTGTATGCAAACCATAAGAACTGTAGCCCCGCCTTTCGTAACCATGCCAACTGCTCCAGTCTGCCTAGCTCCCGGAAAGCCAATTAAGTAATACAAGCTCTATAGGCTTTGTATATATGGGAGGATGCAGACTAAATGTGTTAATTCAAGCTTACCTGGAATGTGGAGGATATGTGTTAATTCAAGCCTATCTGGTACTCAAAGCACCATTTGACTTCCCCACTCCTATATCCTCTGTATAAAAGGGACCCAAAAATCCTATTTGGGGCTCAGCTTTTTGGACAACAGTCTGCCGTGCCTGGCCAGACTTTAATAAATTTTCCTTCCCCCAAATATTCCTGAGTCGTGGCCTTCCGTATGCGATCACTGAATCTCTCTGCTTCCACAACAGTGTGACTCCTCCGATTTCATTTTCCTTTCTCAATATGTCTTTGGTTATTTGGGGCCTCTTGCCCTTCCAAATAAATTTCATAGTTAGCTTTTCCAATTCAGTAAAAAAAATGCTGTGGTGATTTTTACTGGGATTGTGTTAAATCTGTAGACCAGTTTGGGTAGGATAGACATCTTAGTGATGTTTAGTCTTCCTATCCATGAACAGGGAATATTCTTCCAGTTATTTAGGTCATCTTTGATTTCCTTTAACAGTGTTATACAGTTTTCTGTGGATGAGTCATTTGCACCTTTAGTTAAATTTATTCCTAGTTATTTGTTCTGTTAGTTGCTATTATAAATAGGATTTTTTTGATTTCCTCCTCAGATTGCTCATTATTGGTGTACAGAAATGCTCCTGATTTTTGTTCATTAGTCTTAATTACATCACCTTTTGTTTGCTTGTCTCATCTTCAAGCTCTTCCTGGAGGGGTCTGCCTTAGAAAATTCCACCCCACACTCATCTCTCTTCCCTGAACAGATAGGTCAGTAATTGTTTCACGTACAGCTCAGTTTTTTTTTCTTCCTCCTCAAGGGCAGAAACTGTTTGTCGTTTACTCCTCAGTGCTAGGTGTGGAGGAGGACTTAAAGAATTTTTATGGCTTGACTGCAGTCTTGAGCCCTCAGACTCCTCTTGAACCATGTGGAGTGTGTTCTCTGATGGATCCCTTGTTCTTTCAACAAAAGATGTACTGGGAGTCTTTATTTTAAAGCGCTGTAGTGAGCTACAGGGAACTCATTAAGAGCTAGCCCTGCTCCTGCGTATCTGCCAGAACAGGAGACCTTGTGGCTGGAGGATGGCTCCTTCCAGAACAGGAGACCTTGTGGCTGGAGGATGGCTCCTTCCAGAACAGGAGACCTGTGGTTGGAGGCCGGCTCCTTCCTGGCAGTCCCTGAGATGCTGATTCAGTTCCTGTCAACACTGGGCCTCCAGCACAGAACCGCAGAGGCCGAATGCTCTCAGGGAAGTGGAAGGCAGACCCTGGATGAGGGGTCACTGCTTCTCCACCTGGTGCAGGCCTCACGCTGACCTTCTTGGCCCTTCATTAGGACAGCTGTCTTGAGAGCCAGGCCTTGTGGGGAGAGGGGAAATTTTTCTAAATCATGAATATTTCTCTCTTGCATTTTAAGAACCAGGCCCTGTTGACTCCATCAAAGAGTAGTGGAGAGAGCAGTGACCAGCTCAGCTCCGCCCCCAATCGCGCCCCTGGGAAGGGGAAGTCCTTGCTAGAGAGGGAGACAGAGTGAAACCCCAAAACCTTTTAGCTCCTGAACCGTGGGAAGGTCCCAGGACGGCCAGCCCCCCTCCAGGAGCGGGGAGAGGTTAGGCTGAGAGGGAAGCCAGCCCGGTGGGTGTTTCCCTCCACTTCTTGCCGGACTCTCCTCCATGGAGTCCGGCCACGCCCGCTGCCCTGGGTCAGGGGTCTTCTGTAGGCGCGGGTCCCAGGCCCCCCCTAGTGGAGCTTGGAAGAAGCCGATGCTCAGAACGTAGGTCTGGGGCGCCTAGGAGCAAGTGAAGATTGTGGCACGCCGGGAGGGGCCCTCCCAATCGGCTTGGAAGGCCCTGTGAGCCCTGTAGTACGGGGAAGGTAGCTGGGGGCCAGACGGGGAGCTTCCTGGGGTGTGGCTGCAATGGGGCTGCAGGGAAGGCCACTGGGGCTCTGGCCTGCCACCAGGGCCCTGCGGGGCACGCAGGGACCCCCAGCCGCCTCTGTGAGCACAGGGGTGCAGGGGCCACCCCAGGGAGGGGGAGCAGAGCAGACGGTTTCACTCAAGAAGAGACCAGCTCCTGCTCCTGAGCTCGTGGGCGCTTCCTCCCCACTCTCTAACCTGGAGAGGCTGGTCAGGAGGGTTGGGTAACTAGATGTGGAGCATCTAGAGCTCACCTGACCTGCCCCCGTCACTGCTGCTGCTGCGATGGACGCTGCTTCCAGTGGGATGGGCTCCACCACCCGCCCTGGGGGAGAAGACGTAGCTCCCGTGGCACTTAGCAGGGACACGGTTTGAGTAGAGATGTGTGGCTTCCCAAGCACTCCCAAACACTGCACCCTCGAGCCCTCTCAACTACGCCCCGAGGAGGAGACTTCCACCCTTATTTTCAGAGCTGGACGGGAAAGCGCACCTTTGGTTTCATGGATGTGTAAATGGCCCTAGTGCCCCTGACCCGGAACCCCCTTTCCTTTCAACTCAGCCCCTCCATAAACAGGCCAACTCCACTGGACGGGCAGGGCCCCCCACCAACTTCTGGGGTCCCCGTGCTCCCTCCTGCCAGAAGGAATGAAGCCGGCTAGTAAGTAGGGAATTAACAGACAGATCTGGAACCTGGCAGAGGGTCCACGTGGACATCAGGAACCCCAAGATGGCTGCTGGAGGACCCCCACCCCCAGGGTTCTGCTATCCAGAACAAAGACTTCTTCTGGGAGCCAGGAGAAGCCCCGGATGTTCCCCAAGGACTTTGTCATTGGGTCCTCACTGGGGGATTGATGGGTGGGGTGACCAATCAGAACAGCCAATAGCTGGAGCCCCTCCCCTGCCATAGCAAAGGGGTGGAATAATTAATAGTTTATAAAGGAGACCGCAAGGCCTGGGCACTCTTGCCCTGCTCTCCCACCTCTGGGCCTGTTCCTGCCCTCTGTGCGCTGCTCTCGGCCATTTTTCCTCTGCACGTGGCCACGCAAGTAAACCTGGGCGCTTATAATCTATAATGGGGAATGGTAGCTTGTAAATCAGCCCTCTTTATCCCTTTTCACCCCTTGCCTCTCTACCTGGGACCCCTGCTCTCTTATTTTGTCCCATTTCTCGTCCCTCCCTACCTGAATAAATAACTGAACTAACTCACCTGGCAACTCTTGAAATTCATTTCTGCAGCATAGCCAAGAACCTAGACAAAATCCAGTAACACCTCCTGCCAGCAGGCTTCTGCATAGTTAGGCTGGGGTGCAGGGAAAGGAATGGGATGACAAGGGTCCCATGGATGTGGCCGTGGGAGAACAGATGAGATGGGGGAGGCGGTAAGGGCTTGGCTCATCTTCACGTGCAAAACATTCCTCGGTCATCCTGAGTATCCCTGACATCCGTGGGTGGCAGTGGAGCTATCTGCAAATTTACAGCCCAGCAGCTGGGACACAGAGGGACCGGGCAGCCCCCCGGCCATGGAGGCAGCCTCAGAAACGAGGGGCTCCTACTCTGAGTGGACGGGCCAGCACCTAACGCCGGAGGACAGGGCAGGGCCCCAGGCCAGGTGACGGCCTCCATGTGGGGCCGAGGGAAGGCCCTTTCGGTGGCAAACAGCAGAGGCCCCAGGCCCACGGGCTTCAGCAATGACCAGGGCTGTTTGTGACAAGGGCCCAGGGGTGTCTGGCAGGAGCCAGTCCAGGGAACAATCTGGAAGCAGGGACTGGAAGCTGCTCCGACGCGGCCTGGTCTCCCGCCCCATGCTCCTGTGCATCACCCCGCTCTTCTCTCTTTGTGGGCTGGCTGGTCCCTTCTCAGAACCTCAATGCCAGGACTGATTCAGCCTCAGTTCAGGCCACAAGCAGAGACCAAGGCCAGCTTCTCTTGTTTGTAATGCCAAATTCCCAGCAGAGGGGATTCGATTGGCCTGCGTGACAGCCAATCAGCTGGCTTTGGGGGAGGAAACAAATCTGCACAGTCTGCCCTCCCTGGGCTTGGGGGACGGGCGCTATGACTGCTTGGCCCAGGGAGGAGGGGGTCCCTGCGTCCTGGCCAGCACCACCGGTCGCCGCGCTCTGGGTGGTTGAACGGGCTTCCCACTGCTCTGCCCGAAGGCAGGAGGAGCCTCCACGGCGCCTGCCCTCCAGCCCCATCAGAGACCAAAATGCAGAAAGAATAACCAAAAACAACTAACAGGGTTTGGCTCAACTGATAGAGCATCCACCTACCACATGGGAGGTCCAGGGTTCAAACCCCGGGCCTCCCTGACCCGTGTGGTGAGCTGGCCCACACTGCAGTGCTGATGCTGTGCAAGGAGTGCCCTGCCACGCAGGGGTGTCCCCTGCATAGGGGAGCCCCTACTGCAAGAGTGCCCCCGTAAGGAGAGCTGCCTCAGCGCAAAAAAGAGCAGCGGCTCAGGAAGTAGCAGTCCGCACACATGAGAAGCTGATGCACAGCAGAGATGACACAACAAAAAGAGACACAGATTCCCGGTGCTGCTGACAAGAATACAACGGACACAGAAGAACACACAGCAAATGGACACAGAGAGCAGACAGTGGGGCTGGGGGAGCAGGGGGAAGGGGAGAGAAATAAATAAAAAATAAATCTTTAAAAAAAAACAACTAACAAACAAAAAGTGGTTGGGGTAGAGGCAGGTTGGTGAATTCCATTTGCTCTTTTGCATTTCAGAAGGAATAAGTTTTCTCCTTCCCTTCCAGCCTTTTCCTAGAGGCAGTTCTTACCCCAGGCAGGGAGGGGGCTGCTTTATATAAAAGACAAAAACCATTTACTGCCTCCCTGCTGCCCCCAAGGACCCAGTTTCACGGTGGGAATGGAGGCAGAAGAGCCAGCGGCAGGCCCTTGGCTCTGGACACACCCAGAACCCTGGGATCTGTGTTCTCTGCCCCCCTCTCACCTCTGTTTTTGTCACATGGTGGGGGGTCAGGTCTGCTGACCCCACTCATCCTCCTTCAGGGGTTCAACTGCAGAAGAAGGCAAATTAGGAAGGAGGGGCCTCTTTCGTTTGGACTGGTCAGGGCTGTACTTCCCTTGTGTCCATGGTGCTGGTACGAAAGAGAACTGAGTCTGTCCACCTCCAAACACAGGCCCCTGACCTTTAACTTGGGAATAAACAACAACACGGTAACTGTCCCTTGACCAGGAGATCGTTTCTCAGGGAAGTATTCAGTGGAGACCTTACAGATGGCATTTAGAAGCTTAAATCGTCTTTTTCAGAAAGTAGAGTCAGCCAGGTATTTCTCAGCCTAAGAGGAGCGCAGGTGAAGCTCGGGGGGCTCAGCCCCACCTGCTCAAGCACCAGCCCCCAGCCCCCTGCTGACCCTCCCAGGAGAGCAGGGTTCCTGGCGCGTTCTTCCTTGTGCCACATCTATTTTTTGCACCCAGGTCCACTGTTGCTTGACGCCCCCTCCTGCTCCCTGCTGGGGGCATCCTTGGGGCCGAGCCCTGCCTTTGCACCCCAAGGCCATCCTGAGCTGGTCCTGGCACTTCTCTGCATCATCAGGCACAGCCCAGGGAGGCCAGGAGCGGGGCTGTCCCCTCATCAGCACCCCTGTGAGTCTCCCCTTGAACTCTGTCTCTGGTTATCCGTAGCTTGCCTCCTGAGTAAGTTACTGAGGGAGAAGAGGGCAGTGAAGACGTGTTGCCCGAGTTTTGTCATTGCTCGGAGGGCAGCTACTGTGATTGCTCTTTCCGAGTGCACTTTGGGGTCACCACCATAAACGAAAGCAGGCAAGGCCAGGTGTGCAATTGTCTGAGCCACTTACCTCTGGTGCCATTATGAGGAGAGAGCGTGCCCTGGACACCTGCTTGGTGGTGTTTTGGCCGGTTGACAGAGAAACAGTAGGGGGACTTGGGACAAGACCACCACCTCCGGGAGCTGACCCACCTGCTTGACTTTGTCACGCTCTGCCTTGCCCAGTGGCAAGGGGAGAGGCAAAGAGCTGACAGGCATTTTCTAATGTCTTTTATTTTTGTAGAACTTACCCCAGGTGGCCCCTCCTGGTCTCTGTAGAGTGACATGCCAGGAAGGAGCAAAACACAGATCCACGGACACCGCGACCCCCTGTGGTTCACCCAGTAATCTCCACACCTACAGAAGGATCAGGAAATCCTCTCCTCCTGCCTCCCTCACGTAGTAAAGGGAGGGCAAGCAAACCAATGTTTGTGCACTAGCACCAGGCCAGCAACTGTCCGTGGGATTGGAGTTTATGATTTCCTCTGCAGGGCCGAAGTCTATGAGCCTCATCCCTGTTTCTCATACCTGGTTTCTCTGCAGGCACCAGAGGTTTCTTCAGCAAGGCTTGATAATGTTCTCCAGGCCCTGGAAGGGAGGGGTGGCATAGCCTCAAGTAAAATGGGGAAATCAGACTCCTGGTGCAACCTTCTGGTAGTTCAGAGGCAGGGCAGCAGGTGCCCTTTCAGGAGAGGCAGGGTTGGGAGGGCTCCTGGGGGAAGAATTCTTCTCCACACCCCTGGAAAGCACATTCTCTGCCCCACCCTCTTCTCCAAAGCCTGGAAAGAACCAGCAGGAGAACCACGGATGGACATGTCCATGTGGACACATGTGACTCCAGAGCCCTGGTCAATGGAGTCCCCACCCCACCCCACCTGTCCTCACCTCAAGGCTGCAGCAGCACCTAGGGAGGCCCTGCCTATCTGGGCACACCTGTATACTCCACAGGTGCTCCAGGTGAGGGTGGGGGCCAAAGAGTCAGCAAAACCAGGGCCGGGCTGGGGCCAGGGCTTTGGGCTCAGCACCCCCCTTGGCCTGTGTCCTGCTGTGGAATTGCGCAATGAAGCATTTTTATCCCTTGGGAAACAAAAAACAAAAACAATCCTGGTTCTCCACAGAGGTTGGCCACTTTGAGAACAGCTTACTCCCCATGGGGTGTTTAGTTTCACCTGCACAATGCGACTGCCTGGTATCTGCCTTCAAACCCTGTTGGCTCACTGCAGCCACTAGAAAGTGTGCGGTCATCCTAGGGAACAGAGAGATTCTGCAATTGCAAGCAAGATAGCAAAGTAGTCCCAGCCATCAGCCCCCATGGGATCTAAGCCTCCTCTCAGTTAGAAGCAGAGTGGGCATCACCATTCCAGAAACCTCAGGCTTGGGGAATGAACAACAGACTCAAGTGCCTTATTATTATTCTATTATAGACTTATTATTCTCACAATTGGAAAACTCTTATTATTGATATAAAGGCAGTGGCCACCAGAGGTTCCGAAGGGAGGGAGAGGGAAGAATAGGTTAACATGGGGGCATTTTTGGGACATTGGAGTTGTCCTGTATGACATTGCAATGATGGATACAGGCCATTGTACATTTTGTCAAAACCTATAAAATTGTGCATGTAATATATTTCACTGGTAGTAGCAATGCTTCAGTATGTGCTCATAAATTGTAATGAATGTACTACACTAATGAAGGATGTTGTTAATGTGGGAAAGTATGTGTGGGAAGTGGGGGGCATATGGGAATCCCCTATATTTTTATGTGACATTTATTTAATCTATAGCTTCTTACGAAAAAAAAAAAAATCAAACCTACTGGATCTGTTTCAGGCCAACTACCAATAAAGGTAAACATCATTGTGAAAAAAATACTGTGCAAGGCGTTCCCACCCAAATCAGGAGAAAGCAGTGCCCTAGGTATCATGACTTGATTTAACGTCAGTCTGACAGTGTTAGCCAATACAATTAGGGGAAAGAATGAGGTAAGAAACATCATACAATTTAAACGAGTGGTAACTCATGATTTACTGATGGCCTGATCACGTAGTGAAAGGCTCAAGAAATAAAATGTTATTGGAAATAAACAGTTCAGTGAAGTGGCCAGATTTAAAAAAGTGCAAAATCAATGTCCTTAGACATGAGTAATAACCATTTAGGAAATAAGATGGAATAAAAGACTCCCGTTCACGAAAGTGGTTACCATAATAAAATGAAACAAAATACCTAGGATAAACGTTTAAAATATGTACATGGTAGGTGAAGAGATTAGTAAAACCCAATAAGAAACATAAAAGAAAGTCTGAATAAATGATGAGGTATCTTGGTTTCATCCTTTTGGAGCAACCTAATGTTGTTTGGTTTCTAAATATTTGGGATTTTCCAGATATCTTTTTGGTATTGATTTCTAGCCTAATTCCATTGTCATCAGCAAACATATTTTGTGTGATTTCAGTTCTTCTAATTTTGTTGAGATTTCTTTTATGACCAGAATATGGTCTATCTGAACGTTCCACGAGCATGTGAAAAGAATATGTATTCTTCTATTCTTAGGTAGAATATTCTAGAAATGTCAAATAGGTGAAATTGTCCAAGTTTTCTACATCTTTACTGATTTTTTGTCTATATGTCCTAACAATTATTGGGAAAGGAGTTTTGAAATCTCCTACTTTAACTGTGGATTTGTCAATTTTACCTCTCAACTCTATCACTTTTACTTCGTGTGCTTTGAAGTTCTGTTGTTTGGGACATTCACTAGACGATATAACAATCCTAAATATGTATGGACCTAACAACAGAACTTCAAAATATGTCGTATCTCCTTGGTGAATTGACCTCTATCATTACATTATGTTCCTCTTTTTTTTTTTTTTAAAGATTTATTTATTTATTTCATTTCCACCCCCCCCCCCCTCCCCTGGTTGTCTATTCTCTGTGTCTATTTGCTGCATCTTGTTTCTTTGTCCGCTTCTGTTGTCATCAGAGGCACAGGAAGTGTGGGCAGCGCCATTCCTGGGCAGGCTGCACTTTCATGCTGGGTGGCTCTCCTTGCGGGCACACTCCTTGTGCGTGGGACTCCCCTTCGCAGGGGACACCCCTCAATGGCAGGGCACTCCTTGCACGCATTAGCGCTGCGCATGGGCCAGCTCCACATGGGTCAAGGAGGCCCAGGTTTGAACCGTGGACCCCCCATGTGGTAGACGGACGCCCTAACCACTGGGCCAAGTCGGTTTCCCTACATTATGTTCCTCTTGATCCCGGGTAATAGTCTTTATTATGAAATCTACTTTATAGATTTCTTTTTAATTGCTTGCATGGGGACCACTTCCTCTCTGCCACAGGTAAGATAAATTGTGCCTCTCCTTTCTCCTTGGAGGTGCTTGTTTCTTTCTGGAATTCAGGTTACTTCATCATCTTGCAAATTCAGCTCTCTGAAGGGCTTAGGAAAAGTTTTGATATTGTGGTTTAACTGTCTTCTTTTGGTTGGTAGAGTGGGAGTGAAATTCTTCGTAACCTTCACCAGAAGTAGAAATTGAGGTGACGAAGTAATGTAAAGATGTCAATTAGCTTTACATGCATGTACAAGAAACTGGTTGGTTTAGACAACTTAACAAAATAATCCCCAAATTTATATGGTCATATGAATATGTCAGGGTAGTCAGGACAATCCTAAGCAAGAAGGATAACGGAGGGGAAACTGTCCTACCATATATTAACAGGAATTGTAGAGGTATAAAAATGAGAACACTATGGGTTTTTTCCACAGGGGTGAAAATATGAATGGAGGGACAAACCAAATTTTGTGTGGAAACTTATTATATGACAAAAAATTGAAATTTATATCAGTTTTTAAAAGATATATTATTTAATGGACACTGGGTCAACTCGCTAGCGATTTGTAATAAAGCTGTCTTTGCTTCACTCAAAGATTTGAATGAAGAAAAACATAAAACTGTAAAAAATCTAGAAGGAAATATGGATGATTTTTTTATTGGGGTGGTAAAAATCTTTATAAGCATGATATAAAATGCAGAAGTCATAAAGGATAGTATTGATAATTTTTAATGCAGAATTTAAACTTCTATGTGGCAAACAGTCAAAAATAAAAGGACATACACTGCATTGAAATATAATGACAATACAAGGGAAATTACATGCCAGATAAAAGGTTCAGGGACAATATCCATATTAGATCTATAATAAAGAATTCTAACACAGCCACAAGGAAAAGATGAACAGAGTAATAAAAAAATGGACAGAATATATGAAAAATAATCCCAGAATCCCAGAAATGAAAAGAAAGCAAATAAAATCATGAAAATTTTGTCTTTACTAGACAGAATGTTAATAAAAGAGGAGATACCTCTTTTTGGTACCCCATCAGATTGGCAAAGATTAAATCACCACCACTACCAGCAATATTCATTGTGGCATTAGGAAAACAGGCATTCTCATGCACCTTTTGTAGGCTTTTTAAAATGATAAACTTTTATTTTTAGAGCAGATTTCGGTTTACAGATAATTTGCGCAGAAAGTACAGAGAGTTCCCATATACACCTCCCTCCCACATGGTTTCCCCTATTATTAACATCTTGCTTTAGTGTGGTCCATTTGTTACAATTGATGAACCAATATTGATCAATTATTAGTAACCTCAGTTACTAATTTAAATTTAGCGCTCACTCTTTGTGTTGTACAGTTCTGCGGGTTTGGACAAATGTATAAGGTCATGTATCCGCCATTGCGTGGTTGTGCAAAATAGTTTCTCTATTGCCCCATGCTCTGCTCATTCATTCCTCCCCCTTCCTGCCCCCCAGCCCTTGGCAACAACTGATCTTTTCACTGTCTCTTTAGTTTGGGCTTTTCCAGAATGTCACATAGTTGGAACCAAACAGTGTTGTGGTTGTATTACAGAGTGGCATCTTTCTCTTAGCAATATGCGTTTCAAGTTCCTCCGTGTCTTTTCAGGACTTGGTAGCTCATTTCTTTTACTGATGATTAACATTCCATTGTATGGATGTCCCCCAGTTTCTTTAGCCATTCATCTATTGAAGAGCATCTTGGTTGCTTCCACTTTTTAGCAGTTATGAATGAAGCTGCAGGCTTTTATGGGGACATAAACTCTCAACTCCTTTGGGCAAATACATAGGAACATGAGTGCTAGTGTTAGCTCAGTAAGAAAGTTTTCCAAGGTGTTTCTACCATTTTGCATTCCCACCTTTTGTGAGTTTTTAAACTGACAAAATCTTTGTGAAGGTCCACTTGGCAAAATGTAAAGAAATTTAAAATACTGTCTATTTCACTTTGAGCCAACACGGTGAGTGGCAGCACAGCTTGGTGGTGAAGCACAAGGAGTTTAGAGTCAGACCTACCTGGATTCTATTCCTTGTTCTGCCGCTTGCTGCGTGATACTAAGCAATGTGTATAATCTTTCTGTTTTACTTTCATCATCTGTAAAATGGGAATATTAAATACCTACCACATTGGGTTACTGTGGAAATTTGGTGAGTTAATAAAGCAATTGAAGTAGCCAACAGCACTTGGTGGGTCTACTCCAGTGACTGTTGTTAATACATCAGGAGAGGTATCCAAGAAAATCCTTCCGGAAGTCTTTTGACCCCTGAGCAAAGATCACATTGTAAAACAGAGGTTCTTAACCTTTTTTGTTCCATGAACCCCTTTGCCAGGCAGGTGAAAACCACAGACCCCTTACTAAGTCCACACTGTACTGTGTATTATTTAGTAAATAGATCACACCCCCACCAACACGTCCCCGCAGGAATAATGTTTTTTGAATTTCAATTCAAGCTCACACACCCCTTGTTAAGAACCCCTGTTGTGAAGGAAGATTTTTTTCTTTTGGCCACCAGATGATCCCCTAAAATTTAGTTGCTTCTTGTGGCAGTGTGAGGTTATTTTATGAATCCCGGAAGTAGAAAGATTACGTTTGCAAACAAATCTATTCCTCTGGGTGTGGTACCCTTTGCACTGAATTCAGGTGAGGGCCTTTGATTAGATTACTTGATGAGATCACTTCAGGGCTTCTGATTGGACTACGGCAGTGAGGCGTGACTCAGGTCGAGTCTCCGCCCCTTGCTGGGTCTGATAAAAACGGAAACAGACAGAGACACAGGAAAAGGGGGCTGCCGTGTTTGATTCTGCCATGTGTGAGAGGGGACTGCAGGAAAACAGAAGCCGCTGAGGGGCTCAAAGAGCTGAGGCCCAGAAAGAGGCAAGCCCTATGTCTGTTGCTCACAGCCGAGCTCCAGGAGACGGTAGATTCTGGAGGGAAGGCAGAGACCCCTGCAGAGCTCGGCGGCCATCGTGCTTCACGACGTGCGACTGCGCCAAGGTCACCAGTAGCTGACTTTGGTGAGAAAGCATCTGCTGATGCCTCAGTTTGCACATTGCATGGCCTTGGAACTGTGACCTTTTACCTCAAATAAATCCCCATTATAAAAACCAACCCATTTCTGGTTCTTTGCATTGGCAGCCCTTTTGGCAAAGTAAAATACCCCTGTAGGGTTCTAAGTTATAAGGGAAGTGATGTGATATTCTGAGTGTTTAGCAGATTGGATTTAGGGGTAAATATAGGTTCGTGCTTTATTGGGTGTTTGGCATTTAGAGGACCGATGGTAAACACCTGGGCGCTTTGCTGAAGCGCCATGGCCATCCCAGTGTACGCAACAAATGAAAGCCCAGGCCCTGCTTCAGGGCCCACCCGATGTGAGAGGTCATGCCCCCTTCTGTGCGACTGCTGGCACTCCTGCTCAATCAGGTGAACGAGGCAATGCAGGCTCCTCTGGGACATGTAGGTAAAGGCCAGGTGACTGGAGAAAAAGAATCTACTCTGGGCTGCACTGTTGGAACTCAGAAATTCTTCTTCTACCACTGAAACATTCAGCAGCTCCACTTTTGGAACCTTTCTGAGGGAGATATTAATAAGTCCATGAAGATGCTTATAGCAGAAAAAATTGGACAACAACCTCAGTGTCCAACAATGGTCAATTGTTTAAGTAAACCATTGTTCAAATAAACCATGATTCATCTCTACAATTGAATGCAAGGCCATTGAAGATAATGCAGTAGCTCTATGTTTTTCCAACATGGAAAGATGTCCATGTTGTTAGATAGATTGCAACAGTTGAATTTACAGTATAACCATTCATTTATTTTCTTCATAGTACTTATGCCCATTTGAAATTATATTACGCATTTTTGATTGCTGATTGTCTGTCACTGTCACTAGCATAAGGTTTAGGAATTTTAAGTTTATTGCTGTACCCCCATGCTTTGAACATTGTAAGTATTAAAAAATGTTGAATGAATAAATGAACCATTTCTGCATATTATGTGTCTCTGTTTCTCTATGGGTATTTATAGAGAGAGTCATCTAGAAGGATAATTAATTCAAATTCTGGCCATGGTTGTCTCTGTGTGATTGGATTCTCTCTCTCCCTCTGTGCCACCCCTCTACTCCTCATTTATATATCCATATAAAAAATAATAAACGAATATATTCTCTGTATACACGTCCAACAATACGTAAAGTATATCGCTAAAAAGCAAAAGTTCCCTTTCATTCCAGCCTCTCCCTTCCCACCAAATCTTACTCTCCTTCCCAGAGACATTCACTATTATCAGTTTTATGCGAATTCTTCTAGAGTTTTAAAAATATCTACACACATATACATGAACACAGTTGCATGTGTGTATGCTCTTTGGGCTGTATATGTTGTTCTTCAAAATGTGTTTTTCAATTAGCAATGTACATTGAAGTTTTCCATACCAGCACGTGACTCTCTCTTGTTCTTTGTAGCTACTACATGATAACCCATAATATGCATGTGCTCCCTAGCACAGCTGCACCCTGCTTTTTATCTTTCCCCTCTTGAAGGACAGTCTAGGTTGGGTCCAGGCTTTCGCGATCACAAACCACGCTGTGCATGACACCTGGTCTGTTTCTCCTTGTGAACATCACGAGTATTCATCACGAGTATTCTCTGGGATAACTGTTTTGGAGTGGAATTGCCCTATGGAACAATGTACACATTCAAACTGTTGATAGCCTCTAAGTAACTGTCCTCAAAAAGGTGGCTGTAACTCGCCCATTTGTGTTAGTAAGAATGCCATTTCTCTACCCGCTTGTCAACGCTGAATCCTGTTACTAATCTTCCAATGTTTGGCTTGTTTGGGAAGGAAATAAGTCTTTATATTGTTTCATTTTGCATTCCATTGATAACTGACGAGATTGAGCACATTTACCTATTTGTTGGACATTTTTTCTGGAACTCCATGTTCATTTTCTTTGCTCATTTTCTTATTGGATTGTTCATCTTTTAATTACTGACTTATGAAATTTTTTTTAACAATATATATTCTGGTTATTGATCCCTTATAACATATTTAAGATTCGTCTTTTGTCAAGATCAGAAAAATATGTCCCTGTGTGTTCTAATGGTTTTTGTAGTTTTATTTTTAATATTTAGCACTAAAATACATCTGGTATTTATTGTGTTTATGGTGAGAGATAAAGATTCAACTAAAAAATTTCCCAAATGAATACGCAATTTCTCTAATACCATTGATGGAATACATTATCCTTTTCTTCATTTGAAATACCACTTTTGTCAAGTAAAAATTGATGACATTTTTCCTTGAATTTATTACACGTTTTTTTTACTTGTTTACAAAAAACATGCATTATTTTTAAGATTGAGAAAAAGGAGTTATTTTCCATTTGAAAAATATTAATAGGTAATATTTAACATGGGGCAAAAATCAATGATATATTAATTTTAAAATTCAAATGATATTTTACACATAATTTAATATAAATTATATAAATATTTATCTAAGTATGCACAGAGAAAAGGAGAAGAAAAAAATGAGTAAAATGTTAACTGCTATAACTTGGTCTATGGAATTAAGAATGATTTTTATTTTCTTTTTGATGCTTTTTAAATATTTTCCACATTTTAAACAGTAAACATGTTATCTTTATTATAAGAAAGATTAGCTAAGTTATTTTAGAAACACTTAACAATTCACTATAAGTTTTTCTTGGTCTTCAAAATCAGGAATACAGAAATTTCCCTCTGAGAGCAGTTAATTAACAGTCGGTAGAAAACTAAAAGATTTATTTTATAGTTTTAATTTTTTTAAGCTATTCTGTTTTCTTTTGCCCCAACTTACTGTTTTTAGGTGTCAGACTAATGTCCTCTTGCTAACTTTACCCGTTGCACCTCATCGTGCTACCTTCTCAGATTTTCTAGTTAGGCAACACGAGGGAGTAGAAGGATTCCTGAAAGAATCAGAGCCCAGGACTCCTAACCTCCTCATGGATAAACATCTCAGTGACTGAGCAGAACCTTCCCGCTCCAACGGCTCATGGGAACACAGCAGTTTCAACTTCTGCAAATTTATAATCAATCAACTAGGCTCAAAGAAGAGCACTGGGTCCTTTCCAGCTGGACCACATTGTAATGGTTGAGTGGCAAGGCAAAGACAAGGCACTGTGGGAGGTTTCCCGCCCCTTTGGACAGCGGCCAGCTGGGTGAGGGCGTGGGCTGCTGGGGAGGATGACCTCCAGGTGTTCCTGCTTCAGAACTTTCTCACGGTGGGGAGGATGGGATGGCTGCTAGGTGATTCTGCGGCATGCAGCCCCCACACTCATGCACAGCTCCCTGCACATGCGCTTGCCGAGGACGAAGCTCCAGTTATTCTGCTAGGGATGGTGCAAGTACATCCTTCGAGAAATCGTTGCAAGGTAACTGCCTGGGACTACTTCTTCCCACTTGCAGCCATCCCTGACCCTCTTACATATTTTTTGGAAGGTGTGCTTGTCAATAGCCAGTTCCTTTCCTACTGAATCAGGCAAGCCGTCAGTCTCCTTGATGGATGCTTGACTTAGGAGGTGGAGAGTTGTGGACCTCTCCTGAAGGTCCTGTTGGGTCCACGGTGGTCAGAAGCAGATGGACAATGCCTGAAATAATAGGTCAGGAGTCCTGAATATTTTTCTCTTTTGGCTTCATGACTTCTTTTTCCCTCAATGCCTTTCTCTTGCCAGTGTTTGCGGTAAAAGTCCATCTGGCTCCAATTTTAATTCTACTTTTAGGGCTTTGTTCCTTCTTTGCAAGGGCTGACTCTCTGATATTTAGGAGCCCCCCTCTTCTTGCATCACATGAGAAGGGTTATAAGAGTGCGTGCTCAGAACGTATGGTGTTTCAGGGATGCAGGAGAACTTATCAGGGCAGAGAAAAGAGGCAACAAAACTAAGACTCTTTTTGAGCATTTACTATGTAGCAGGCACCTGTGTTAAGTGCGTCACATTCTCTCATTTAGTTTCTCCCAATAACCCCGTGAATGAAATGTTTTAGTCTCCATTTTCCATGTGAGCAAGCTGAGGTTCACAGAAGCTAAGTCACTTACCCTGGGTTGAGGAGCTAGCACGAGACTTAGTCCAGATTTGCTCTGAAGTCTGCCTGGAGCCAAGACCCACCACCTCTTCCTCTTTAATCATGGTCCCAAATTCAGGAGGTAGGCAGGAAGTAAATCAGCTGAGGGGAAGGTCATGCATTGACCTAAAGCAGCTTCTTCTAGCTTAGCATTCAAGGCTAATATTCAGTGAGCAATGTGTCAGTGCTCAAGGGGGCTGCTTCCATTATGTTACTTTGACACTTCATGAGATGCCCTGGTAGCAATTAGAAACGATCCTATCTTTTGAAAGAGAGTTGAATTTTTTCTCAAGGCTGAGAGCATGGTCCCTGGTCTCACAGCATTGTCTTCTCTGCTCCGGGATAGAGAAACATTACTGTGGTCTGTTTACCCATTCCTGTGGATCAGGAAATGCCTAAGTTGGAGGTTCTGGAGCAAAGGTTCACCCTCCCTTTGGGTCCATGCCATGTCAGGAAATGATCTGAACTGCCCTAAGTACAGTATCCTAATGTAAGTTTTTTCCTATCAAACTCACCCCTTCTTTCTGAGGTAAATAATCAGCTAAGTATTGGGATAGAGAAAATTAATGGAAATTGCGGAAATTGAAGTTGGAAAGGCTAGATTCTTAACCATTGTTGGTCTCTCACACTTGACCTTCAGGCCTTTTACTCTGATAAGTTTTTCTTTCTGAATTTGAACTTGTGCTAAGGCTATAGGACTGTTGTTGGCTTACAGGGGAACAATCCCTCCAAGCCTGCTAGACTCCCTGCCGTCCCGCACACTGTTTACTTGTCTGGAATGTGCTTCCTTCCACGTCTGGATCTCCAAATGCCAGCCACCCTCTTTGAGGCTCTGTGTAAATATCCCTCCTTCGTGAACATTTCCTTGGGTCCTTCCATCTCTGAGTTGCAAGATGGGAGCGTGGTGATTAGGAGCAAGGTCCTGGGACCAAACGACCTCAGTTCACACCCCAGCTCTGCCACTTCCTAGCCACAGGACAGTGCCCAAGTTTCTTCCTGTCTCTGTGCCTTAGTTTCCCCATCTATAAAATGGAGATAATAATAGTATCCACCGCATAAGTTATTAGGGAGATTAAATGAGTTAACAGAGTTTAAATGCTTAGAACAATGCCTGGCACATGACAAATACTGTATGAGTGTTAAGTAAAATAAATATCTCCTCCCTTGAACTATTAATAGCATTTCAATTATATGTTCTATAATGCATGCCCACTCCTACTTTCTAGCATACAAATTATCTTCTCACCTCTGCTAGAAGGTAGGCTCTATATCCTTCACACTGCTTTGCACATGGTAGGCGCTGTGCCAATACATACTGAAAGATTTCCGTGGGAATTGCTGGCTTGATTCTCTTATTGCAAATGACTAAACCTATACCCCACAAAAAGCGTGATGTGTATTGTCTTTCCTATCCAGAAGATTTTGGTTCTTTCTCAATCATCTCCTTGCATAACATTCTAGAAAATGTGCTTCTTCTTAGAGAAAACACATTGGAATGTACATCCTGCCAAGGCTCTAGTTACCCCACGGCCATCGGGAGCTTGGTGCTGCAGTGAGGAAGTGGGGCAGGGTCAGCTTCTCAGGACGCCTGCTTCCTGGTAGCATTGCCACAAGATCTAGAGACCTTTGTCAGGTCACCTGGAGGTGATCCATTTGCTCATGGAGGTCTGGTTCATTCATACACAACTTACAAAGTGTTTCCTAATAGACCGAAATGGCAAATCACCCATTTTTATGGAGAAATATTTCCCACGGTGGCAAGCTCTTCTTGGCAGGTTAGCATGTTCTCTTTCAATATGGAAATTTCATTTGAGAAGCCAAATCAATATCAGAATACTGCCTGGTGTGTATGGAAGTTAAGCATTTAAGTTGATTGCTTAATGAACTTGTTTCCATGAGCAGGAAAGCAGAACAACATGGCAGACACACTGAAAAATTTAGACAATTCCTCCTTCCCTTTCCAATATTCCTGGCCAGTTATCAGAATGTCTCTCTTGGCATTACTTCCTCGTAACAGCTATGTTTCAGTTTCCAAAGTTATAACTTGCCTTTCATTTTGTATTCTAGATGAACACCTTCCTTTTGGGGAGGTATTCTAAGTACTTGGCTACTATTTAGAAAATACTAGCAACACATTTACAACAGTCTTTGATGTGTAAGTGTTTGGGGGGAAATATCATCCAATTTTACATACATTCTGTTAGTTTCCAGTCCTGATGGTGACATTTTCTAACCTTCATCCCAAATTCTGGAGGCACTTCATTTGGATATCACAGCTTCAAAAACCCATGCACCTTAATTTCACTGGTAGGCACAAGCCTCCCATTCAACTAGCAATTTTTCATCTTCTAAATTTTTCATCAGTAGCTTCTAGAGCTCAAGAGGCACATGTACCTGCAATTTGCCCAATAAGCTGAAGACAGTTTGCAGTTCTATGACAGTGTTTTGTTTTATAATTTTTTTGCTTATTTGCTTGTTTCGTTTTAAACGTATCTGAACTGCTTGGGGAATAGTAGAATGGGGATAATGTGCCTTGAACCCAGAGCTTGCTGGTGGGCTACCCACTCCAATCTAGTACCACACTTGAGTGGTTACTTAAAGTTCTAGTGAACAAAATGGCACAGTCCTTTTCTCTCAGCTAATCAAATAACATCTACCAGCTCTGTTCTCTCTACACCGTCACCCACATCCACCCCACATCATTGCCAAAGAAAGAGTCCTGGATTCTCATATGAAGCTTTTATCTGAAAGGCAAAAAGAAAGCTTATGCTTCAGGAAGGTGTTTCTTTTTTTTTTTTTTTTTTTTTAAAGATTTATTTATTTATTTAATTTCCCCCCTCCCCTGTTGTCTGTTCTTGGTGTCTATTTGCTGTGTCTTGTTTCTTTGTCCGCTTCTGTTGTCGTCAGCGGCACGGGAAGTGTGGGCGGCGCCATTCCTGGGCAGGCTGCTCTTTCTTTTCACGCTGGGCGGCTTTCCTCATGGGCGCACTCCTTGCGCGTGGGGCTCCCCCACGCGGGGGACACCCTTGCGTGGCACGGCACTCCTTGCGCGCATCAGCACTGCACGTGGGCCAGCTCCACACGGGTCAAGGAGGCCCGGGGTTTGAACCGCGGACCTCCCATATGGTAGACGGACGCCCTAACCACTGGGCCAAAGTCCGTTTCCCAGGAAGGTGTTTCAAAAGAGAAGACTCATTCATGTAATCTAAGTATCTTTTTTAAAAAAAGTTTAAAACGTATATTTTTAAAAAGTGTTAATGTTTACAGTTGCATTAAAAACTCTGGTGCAGACTTTGCTTCAGCAAGTAAGTGAAGAGTCTGGGTGAGTATAGCTATGAGCAGTCAATACAATTTTGAAGTCCTCTCATTTTACAGATGAGGAAACTGAGTCTCAGATAAGTGAGGTAACTTACCCAAGGTTACAGAGCTCCTTAAGTGATGAGAAACAGGACTTGCTCCTGGGACTTGTGTCTCTAAACCCTCTGTTTTTCTCAACTAGACTTCACATAATGGCAGTTGCAAATGCTTGATAATTTACTTGGCATTTAGCCACTAACCTCTTTAGCATCTTGTAGAACTTCTTCCTGCTTGTATTGGAAAGCATATCCAATGCAAAGTTTGTAGATATTTTTCACTTACCCATGCAAAGGATATTTCTCGAGGGATTACTGCAGCCCAATCCTGTATGCCAGTGTGTACCATGCAGGGACCACAACCAGCAACAAGGTACGTGCAGACTGGTCTTCTTGGGGCTTACATTGGGCAGGAGAAGCTGAAGAAGGGCAGTGAGGAGGAAAGTTGCTCCCATGAGATATTCAGAGAAGGCAACTTAGAGCAACTGCTGTCTCAGCTAAAGCCTGCAGGATGAGCAGGGAGGAGCCGGGGGGAGGAGAGTGACGAGGGGACGCCAGCCTCACCCTTGACGCCATGACATGCTCCTCTGGGTTCACGTGTGCGGTTCCTCTGCTTGGGATGTCCTCCACGTCCTGCCCCACCCATGCCTCAACCCCCTTGCCCATTGAACGCTCAGTCAACTTTATTCTGGGAGCAGATATCACCCCCTTCAGAAGCTCTCCCTCCCCAAGAAGAGGCTCGGAGTCTTTCCTCTGTGCCCCTATAATGTTTTGCTTATCCTTTATTATAGCCATGATGATGTGCTACAGATAGATAATTATCTTTTTGTCCTCCTCGGTAGATTTCAAACACTTAGAAAACAGGGATTGTGCCTTACTCATCTACGCATGTGCGTGGTATCAAATAAATCTTGGTACTTGATCAATTGAATAGAATCAGGGTTATGCTACAGCTCCCCTGATGCTTCCTCAAAAGCCTCCAAAACAAAATTTCTTCGTCATATTGCACATGAAGCCCCTCATTTCTAAAAGCTGGTATTGCTTCATGAAAACCTGAAGGTTGCCTCTCAAGAGAATGAGAATGCAAACCTACTGAGGAAGGTGGGCACTCGCCACCCATGGGAGTGGGTGGGGTAGGGAGTCCCGCGTTGTAACTCTGGCTGGGCTTCCCTGTTCCCCGAGCCACTGGAGGATGGGAGCTGCAGACTGTCCCCTCCCCACTCCAATGTCCCAATGCCCACAGTCATGCCTGGGGAGAAGCCTGACTACCCAAGCTACATGCTGAGGGGATGGACGGTGAGAACCAACTTCCCATACTGTTCTCCTGGTAACTTATATTTGAACTGAAGGCTCTACTGGGGAGGCGCAGATCAAAATGAGAAGTTATTTGAAAAGTGTGGAGCCAAACATTTTTGGACAGAGTGAGAAGAAAGAAATGAACTGTTGATGTGGGGACAGGGAGAATATAATGTGCCTGATGTGGCTAGGTGGTGGACGTGGTGGTGATGGAGGTGGTAGAGGAGGTGTTAATGGAGGAGGTGATGGTGGAAGTGGAGATGCTTGTAGCTGAGGTGAGGGTGGCAGTAGTAGAGGTGGTAGAGGTGGTGGAGGTGGAGGTGGAGGTTGAGGTGGTAGTGGTAGTGAAGATTGTATTGGTGAGGTGGAAGTGGAGGTGTTGGTTTGGTGGTGATGGACATGGAAGTGGTGGTGGAGGGGAGGTGGTGGAGGTGAAGGTTGTGCTGGTGGAGGTGGAAGTGAAGGTGGTGGTGTTGGTTGAGATGGTGGTGGAGAAGGAGGTGGTGGAGGTGGAGGTTGTATTGGTGGAGGAGGTGGAGATGAAGGTTGTACTGGTGGAGGTGGAGGTGGAGGTGGAGGTAAAGGTGGAGGTGGTGGTGGAGCTAGAGATGGAGGTGGAGGTAAAGGTGGAGGTGGTGGAGATGAAGGTCGTACCGGTGGAGGTAGAGGTGGAGGTGGTGGTGTTGGAGGTGGAGGTGGAGGTTGTATTGGTGGAGGAGGTGGAGATGAAGGCTGTACTGGTGGAGGTGGAGGTGGAAGTGGTGGTGTTGGTTGAGGTGGTGGTGGAGAAGGAGGAAGTGGAGATTGTACTGGTGGAGGTGGTGGTAGTGAAGGTTGTACTGGTGGTGGAGGTGGTGGTGTTGGAGGTGGAGGTGGAGGTTGTATTTGGTGGAGGTGGTGGCACTGGATGTGGAGGTGGTGGCAGAGGTGACCATCTTTGAAATAAGGGACAACACTCAAGAGCCTTTTGTGTTCTTGATTTGACTGTTCCATTAGCTAAATCACAAGTGTTTTTTAAAGCTTGTTTTTAACCCTTAACTGGTACATTAAAGTTTTATTCATCTAGAGATTTTTCCCAACTCCCAAAGAGCCTTGTCATTGCTAGATTGAACCAGTTTCCCTGCTCATCAATTTCTACTCACATGTGAAGAGTTATCATTTGTTTCCTTTTTAAAAATCTCCACATCAGCAATCACTGCCAGGACTGATAAACCCCACTGGCAGGTGGAGAGTGGCTGAAGTGAATCCGGGTACCTGGCTGTCCTTGGAACATGCTCCCCTTGACCATCTGCTCCTATCTGCACTACACAAGAGGTTACGGTGCTCCACCTAGACCCTCAGTCATCTCGGCAAATGTGCTCGTTCTGGACAGGTTTAAGACTAGGTCTGGGAAGTGAGCTTAGTGTTGGAAAGCATGGACATGTTGGGAGAATGGGTGATATCAAATGGTGCAAAAGCATTTTCTTTCCTACCTGCTCTGGGCCTCAGTTTCCTCATCTACGAAAGGAAGCTCGTGACCCTAGATTGCCCCCGGGCTCTCCCCCTTGACTCTAAGCTTCGTGGAGTCACACACTGGACTCCCTGTTAGAACGGGTGCTGTTCTTGGCATGGGGACCCCATACCAGAGAAGTCTTGAAGGCTGCAGCACCCCTAACCTGCCGAGGGGCTCTCCTGCCTCAGACCCAGGAAGCGGGGTGGCATGCCTTTGACCAGACCACACTCCCTGCTGAACCACCATCTCTTTCTGCAGCTGTCCCTCAGTTTCCCCACACCAGCGCCTGGACGCCTGAGACTCCCTTAGGGAATGGGCTCCCCGCCACCCTTCCCACTCCTCTCACACACACCCTTTAAGGGCAAGTGTTTCCCGGGGCGGATTGAGCCTGTAGAGCCTATAGGGCCAGGGAGCAGCTGTGTGCTGTGGAGCAGCTGAATGCTAGGGAGCCACTGTGTGGCAAGGAGCAGCTGTGTGCTGGGGAGCCACTGTGTGCCAGGAGTAGCTGTGTACTGGGAAGCGACTGTGTGCTGGGGAACCACTGTGTGCCGGGAAACAGCTGTCTGCTGGGGAGCAGCTGTGTGCTGGAGAGCAGCTGTGTGCCCGGAAGCAGCTGGTGCCGGGGAACAGCTGTGTGCCAGGGAGCCACTGTCTGCCAGGGAGTAGCTGTCTGCCGGGAAGCAGCTGGTGCCAGGGAGCAGATGGTGCCAGGGAGCAGCTGTGTGCCAGGGAGCCACTGTGTGCTGAGCAGAGCCGAGGCTAGAAGAGTGGATGCCAACCAGAGCCCCCTCTGGCTCTCCTGTCCTTCAGCAGCTCCTGGCTGAGAGGGGGCGGGCATTCAGGGTCTGGGACAACATAGGTGCCTTTGGGAGGTGGGGGCGCGACTCAGAGCTTGTAGCCCGGAGGGGCAAGCTGTGAGCTTGTCTCTTCTCATGGTGGACTGGCCAGAACCAGGCCAAGCAGCTGCTCCTGAGTTCTCCCAGGGGACAGAAGGGGTCCAGGGGGGCGGGGGGCTGGGAGGGCAGGCAGATCTCCGGGTGTGCATCTCTCTGCCTGCCTCAGCCACCCAGGGAGCTGAGGGGCCAGTTGGCCTCGGGCAGTCCGCGCTGACCTGAAGCTCCAGTCAGAGGCAAAACCGAGATGGTCAGTGCACTGAGGGGGCCTTAAACACATTTCCAAACCCCCAGGGGGCGGCAACTTACCTCCCATCTCTGCAAAAGGCATCTGCATTCAACAAAGTTAATTCCTTCTAAAAAGCACTGCTGAGCGCCTACTGTGTGCATGGAAAGTCAACAAGATGCTTATTAAAAGCTTTCCTGTGTGCTCTAAAGCAGGCTTTCTGACTCTGCCTGCCTGATCCCACCTCGATAAAATCCCAGGGGGAAGGAGGCTGTGTCCCACCCCACGGTCTAAGCCGCCCTCTTTTAGTTCAGAGACCCCTACGCCACCCTGCACAAAGTGCAGGGCCCACATCCTCAGCTACACCTCGGGGGAGAAGGAGGCCAGGTGGGTCTGTCTCCACAAAGGGAGGGGGAGAAGTCTTCCTTAAAAAATTGCTGAGGGCAGGGAGAGAAGAGATGTGATGTGGGGCATTTTTGGGACTTGGAGTTGTCCTGAATGATATTGCAGGGACAGGTGCTGGACATTATATATCCTGCCATAACCCACTGAATGGACTGGGAGAGAGTGTAAACTACAATGTAAACCATAATCCATGCAGTACAGCAGTGCTCCAAAATTTATTCACCAAATGCAATGAATGTCCACGATGATGAAAGAGGTTGTTGATGTGGGAGGAGTGGGGGGAGGGGGGAGGGAGGTATATGGGGACCTCTGATATTTTTTAACGTAACATTTTGTATGATCTATGTACGTTTAAAAAATATTTAAAAATCTATTTTTAAAAAAAACATGGAGTACTTGGGCCTCCCCAAAATATGAGTGGATCCTCAGAAAACATGCATTTTTCCTGAGATTTTTTCTGTAATCTTCACCTGATTGCAAGAAAGAGAGAGAAAAGACAAGCCCCCTCTCCCAGGTGCCCAGCAGGGGCTCGCACAGCCGGGAGCTGGGTGGGCCATGGCACAGTCCATCTGTCCTGTGCCTGCTCTCGGTCCAGCCTGGGTGCCCCCGCCCACCTGCCCCAAAGCAGGAGGCCGTGCCCGTGCCTCCCGACACCTTGGGCCCTGGGTGGCTTTCTCCTGGCTGCGAATCCATTCATCCTGGGTGGGGGGCAGGGAGGCCTCCGGTCACCCCTTCCCCTGCACTGTGCACATACCCCAGAGCCACTTCAGAGGGATGACTCCACACGTCCTTGCCCGTGGGCTCCCCAGGAGAGGGTGCTGCACCTCGGCCAGTCTTTACTGCAGGAACAAAGCAGCAGAGTGAAGCCAGGCTGGGCCTGGAAACAGGGGGAAGCCTCCCTGGCACCGCGGCGAGGGGAGTGCAGTGCGGCATCTGTGGGGGAAGATCAAGCTCCATCACCTTCTTGCTGTCAGGTCTCCCCTTTGCCCTCTTCTGGAAACTCCAAAGCCTGTTGGTTTTCTTTACCACCATGGGTGCACTGGCTAATTTGCTAATACGGGTGCCTTCTGCTGACAGGAAGGAATTTGTGTTTGGCTCCTTGGTTTTCTCTCGGGTGCCAGCCCCATGGGAGGTGGGGCGTTGACACTGATGAATGAGGTATGCTCTTGGTGAGGAGCGGCTCCTTCTCCTTTTTTCTGGGCTTCCTCCTTTGTTCGCTCGCCGCGCCTCCTGAGACTTTCTGTGGAGACTGGCTTCCTGGGTGTTCAGAGACAACTGCTGGGAGAGCCCTACCTCGTGCCCTGTGCTGGAAGGAAAGGTCTGTGCTCTTCTTCACCTGGAAGGAAAGGTCTGCGCTCTCTCTGGACCTCAGGGTTGTGATCCTTTGAAGGAAAATGCCGAGAACGAAACAAGGGCTTTGGTTGCATTCGGCCCTCATCGGATTTCGATTGTGCTTGGGGAAGACTGAGACATGGGGCTGTGCCAGCAGCTGAGACGTGGAAATATTTCATAGTGAAGCTGAGGGCCCTTTTCTAGCAGGGAGGAAAAGGAGGAAGCCCTAAAGCGAAAGGGTCTTTTTTTCTAGGGAAGCAAATGTTGTTCTATGAGTTGGGATGGGACAGAGATAAATTGGATGAGGCAATTTATTGTAATGGAATGAGTCCTGAACTTGGGTTTTAAATCCCAATTCTGCCACTTACTAGCTTTGTGGCCTCTGGCAAATAACTTCCTTGAGTTTCAGTTTCTCATATACCCAGTGGCAATAATAATGTGTCAGCTGTGATGGTTTTACTTGCAAAAAAGTCCTGAAAACCCAACTGAAAATGGCTTGAATACTAGGGGAAGCAATTGCCTCATGGCTACTAAAAAGTCTAAAATGGCACATGCTTCAGGCAGGGTTTTTGTTCAGGGTTCCAGATGCATTTCTCTTTGACTCTTTTGTTTGGTGCTTCTTTGTTTGTTTTACTCCTAGGAGCAAAAGGGCTGCAGCAGTTCCAGGCCTCCCAGCTGTACCTCACATTGCCCACAGTAAGGTAGAAAACTCCCCTTCCCCAATCACTGGATACGATTAGTGGGCCTCGCTCTGACTGGCCCTAGCTCAGTCCTGAATCGCCCACTGGCCTGGTGGACACCGTGAGCTAAGTGGCTTAGGCCTGGCCCAGATGTTCTTCTCTATACCAGTCACCAAGGTTCAGACAGAGAGGCTCTAAAACACCATCCAAACAGTACAATGGTCTCATGGTGAGGAAGGAACACTCTGGGAATGTCAACTCAAAGTAGCATCATCCATGAAATAGTTTAGCATTCCCCCAGCACTCCCCAGGAGATGCTTAGACATTGGGAGAATCTGAATTTGTGGTTGAATGTCCCATGTTTGTCTTCTATTGCTGTGTCATAATTAACCACAAACCCAGCCGCTTAAAATGGCACGCACTGACTAGCTCACCTCTGCAGGGCAGAAGTCTGGTGTGGTGTGGCCAGGTTCTCTGCTCAGAGGACCCCGAGGGCAAGATCAAGGTGCCAGCCAGATGGCATGCCCGCCTGGAGGTCAGGGTCCTCGTCCAAGGTCATGCAGGCTATTGACGGAGCTCGATTCCCTGTGGGTACAGGACTGAGGTCCCTGCCCCTTGCCGCCTCTCAGCAAGGGGCTGCCCTCCGCTCCTGTAGGCCTCTTGTTCTAAGCCCCCTTCCATCTTCAAAACCATAAATGAAGATGCCCCCTCGAATTGAATCGTTCTCAAAGCTGGAACTCACATACGCAGAGTTTGGCATGTTACCAGCTGGGAATATTTGACACATATTTTTCCAAAGAGTCCATTGCTGTAACACCACTCACACACCTCCACTGAGAATCCCTTAATCCTAGGCCAGCCCCTTGACTTTTGACCCTGTCTGGCTTCTGCTTTCATTTACTTTCTCATGAAGAAGAATTAGGGTGAAATCAAGTAGTAAACTGCAAAATGGGTCTGACTGATACTAGGACTTGAGGCGATGGCACGGGCCAGTGCTTCTTGCTTTTCAACGAGGTTTTTTTTAAGGAAGTGCTGGGGATTGAACCTGAGACCTCATACATGGGAAGCAGGAGCTCAACCACCGAGCTACATCCGCTTCCCAATGAGAGCTGGTCTTTTTGTTTTGTTCATTTTGTCTTTAGGAGGTACTGGGGATCGAACCTGGGACCTCGTACGTGGGAAGCAGGCACTCAACCACTGAGTTGCATCTGCTCCTATCCTCTCAACTAGGTTTTAAATGTACTAAATAAATGTTCACTTTCTCCTTTGCTATACCACCTGCAACTTTCCCTGCAACACGAGTAGTGGTTGGGTTGGTAATGAATTAAAGTGTGCGTCTTTTGAGTCTCTCTGCTTAAAAGTCCCTTTCCATTTCATAGAAACAGATAAAACCAGGGAGCAAAAGGCCACTTGTGCTGGAAGCCAGTGTGGAAGGGTGAGATGAAGTTCAAGATCTAATTGGAATCTCTGTTTCAGTTGTTTCATGAACTTGGACATGTTTTTCCTTATTCTTAGACGCAATGCTAGGGATTAAAAAAAAGTCAAGGACCAGTTCCTGTTTTTGCAGAGCTGCCACCGTGGCAGTGATGGGGTTTGACTTTGATCCTGAAACCTGCACGGGAGTTTGCCGGGAGGAGTAGAGAAAGTGGGAAGGCAGTGGGAAGAGCACTGAGCAAAGGCACTGAGGCCCAGAGAGCCTAGGGAAGGGGGAGCAAGAGGACATGGTTGGAGGCTCTCTGCGTACCATGTGCTCTACAAGGACAATCTCATTTCATCTTCTTCACAAGAGTCCAAGGAAGCAGATACTGTCTTCCCAGATTTCTCAGACGAAGACACCGATGTTC
This sequence comes from Dasypus novemcinctus, assembly GCF_030445035.2. NCBI lineage: Eukaryota > Metazoa > Chordata > Mammalia > Cingulata > Dasypodidae > Dasypus > Dasypus novemcinctus. Next base: position 12,098,038 of record NC_080701.1, read on the forward strand.
TGAGAAGTTAATATCTCAGATCTTCTCAATTGTGAAGCAAAAAAGGAAACCCAACGTTCGTTCCTTCCAGGCTCCTCATTGCCTTCCCTCTGCCAGGGTTGGAGGCGGGTGAAATGCAGTGTGTAGAGTTGGGCAGTTGAGAGATCAGCTGGGAGATAAGCTGGGGCCACATGGGAAGGACCCAATGAGACATTCAAGGAATGTATTGGGTTTGGAGGTGACTTAGTCTGCCAGGGCTACTGTTGTAAACACTTCAGGCTGGCTGGCTTAAACAACAGGAATTTTTTGTCTTACAGTTTTGGGGTTAGAAATCTGAACTCAAGGCAAGGGCAGGCCGTGCTCTCCCTGAAGTCTCCAGCGTTCTGGTGGTGACCTGCTGGCAACGTTTCACACTACCTCCACCTCCGTCACACGGCCATCTCTCTCTTTCTCCTTCCCCTGACTGTGCCCAAATTTCCTGGCTTCTAAGGGCTCCAGCTGTATTGGATTAAGGCCCACCCCCACTCACTTTGACCTCACCTTATCTAACAGGATCTTCAAAGATCCTGTTTACGAGTGGGTTCATATCCACGGGATCAGGGATTAGGGCTTGAGTGTGTCTTTGTGGGGCGCAGGACTCAATCTGTTAAAGAAAGGCTGTGTGTGTGTTTTAAATAGAGGAATGGCATGATCACATTTTTAAATCTTTTTTGCTTGTTGACAGAGTATATGGTTCAAAATGCAATAGGCACAAAAGGAACATGTTCCTTCTTATCATTGGCCCTTCCATCTCCAGAGGGAATGGAGAGGACCAGTTCATTGGCCATCCTTCCAGAGAGAATCAGTGCAAATATAAGCAAAAATATGGAGAATATACATATATATTATACATTAGTGTATGTATGTGTAATAATCGCATCTTGATCTTTTCAACTTGGAAATATAGTTTTTTTTGATTGTTTCATTTCCATACATGAAGAACTTTCCTGTTCTTTTTTAATAGCTGCATAGTATTCCACTGATTGTATTCACTGTAATTTATTTTAAAAGACCCCTAATAATGGGCATTTGGATTATTTCCAATGTTTTGCAATTTAAAAAATTGCTGCATAAATATTCACATCATTTCACCCACACTTAAGTTTATAAGCAGGATAAACTCCCAGAAGTAAAATTTTCAAGTCAAAGGGTATGTGTGTTTGTAATTTTGATAAATCTTGACAAATTGTCCTACAAGGAGGATATACCAATTTATAATCCTACTGCCAATATCTGATAGTAACTCTTACTCTATTCTTGCTAACACAGTATGCTAGAAAACTTTTGATCTTTGCCATGCAGGTTGTTTTTTTGTTTTTTTTTTAAGAAAATAAATGATAGCATTCATCAAGAAGATGGTATGAAATGGGAATTAGGTGGCAGGGATAGGAATATGGGATGAAGAGTCATTTCTGGGGTACAAATGATTTTGCTTAGATTTGTTTGGTAAAGGGAAAGAGGAATCAAGTTTGAGTTTGAAAAATCTAGGTTGGAAAAGTGAGTGGACAAGTGATTTTATAAACAAAGGTAGATAAAACCACGAAAGAAGCACTGGGGAAGTGTTTTACAAACAATTACTGCTATATAGATACGTATATGTGCATATTGTGTGTATATATGTATATATGTGCGTGTAGCTTCTCCATCTATACCAGGGCTTCTTAACCTTTTTTGATTCACAGACTCCTTTGCCAGTCAGGTGAAAACCACAGACCCCTTCTCAGAATGTAGCAGCAGAGAGTTTTATGACACTCAACAAGCATAAGGTCTAACAACTACTGTAATTTTGAAGCATGCATGAGCATAAGCAATTTTTCCAGATATGCAACAACTGTAATGTGATATGAAATGAATTCTACTGCAACTTATTATATACGTTCATAAGCGAAGGAAATGCTAGATTTCAGTGAGAGGCTAGAGAAAATAAAGATAATAAATTGATTTTTTTCAGTTCAACTCACAGATCCCCTGAAATCTTTCCACGGACCCTTTGGGGGTCTATGGACCCCTGGTTAAGAACCCCTGATCCATATTCTCTCCCTAGGTCAGCAGTCAACAAACTTCTTAATGAGCCAGATAATGAATGTTTTAGCCTTCAGGACCACGTGGTCTCTATTACAACTACTCAACTTTGCTTCATAGTGCAAAGGAGCCCTGGAGAATATGCAAACAAATGCACGTGTCTGTGTTCCAATAAAACTTTATTTTCTAAAGAGGCTGAGGGCAGTAGTTTGCAGGTCCTGCTTAGGAGAACTGATCCAGCCCCACGGCTTTAAACACCATCTCTACGCTAATGATTGCTGAATTCAGGTCTCTGATCTGAACCTCTTCCCTTAACTCCAGATTCGTTACTAACTGAAGACTTGACATCTTCTCTTAGATGTCTACAGTGATGTCAAACTGAAGTTCCAGACAGAACTCTGGTTCTCCCTCCTTCCCAATCTGCCCCCTCACTCCGCTTCACCATCTCAGGAAAGGGCATCGTTGCTCATTCAACTGCTCTTAGCCTAAGACTTAGGTCATCTTTAACTCTTTCTTTCCTTGCCCCCACCTCCCACAATCCAATATTTCAGCAAGTCCTATTGGCTCTGCCTTCTAAAACTATCCAGAATCCGACCACTTCTCACCGCCTCTCAGAGCACCACCATTGTTTGTGGACGAGACCACCACTGTATGTTCTAGAAGGCTCCAGGCTTCCACTCTTGCTTGCCCAGCTATTCTCTGCACAATGGCCAGAGGACTCTTTTTATAAGCAGAAGTGAGATCCCATCAGTGCCCTGCTTAAAACGGCCAGTGCTTAAGTATAGAGACCAATGCCTTCCCATGGCTTACCAGGCCTGGTGATCTATCTATGCCTACTTTTCCAACTTCCTTGGTTACCACTCTTGGTCCCTTCACACCGCTTGAGTCACTGGTCTCCTTACTCTTCCTTAAGCACAGCAAGCATAGGATTCCAGGGCTGTTCCTTCTGCCTGCTTTGCTTCCCATTCACCAGAGGGCACTGGTCAGGTCTTGGTTCAGATGGCACTTCCTACAGGCCTCCCAAGATCACGTGGTCTGAAACAGTGCTCACCAGCACTCCGAAGCTACGGGCCCTTGTCATCTTCTCTTCACAGCACTAACGTGGGACAATGTGTTCTGTTTCCATCTGTCTATTGTTTGTGTCCCCTGCTAGAACGTAAACCCAACGAGGTCAAGGACTCTGGCCTGTCTTCTTTACAGCCGATACGTGGCACATGAGTGAATGAACGGAACAAACATTTCAGCGGTGCTGCCAGAGCTGCAGACTCTGGAGAGCATTCACGAGTGCTCTGCCTATTCTCACCCATGTGGGTTCAAACCAGAGCTGAGTCCACGTGACTCAGACCACGGGGCTGGGCAGGCCACGGGCACCACGTGCTCCCCACTTCTTCTTTCTTTCTGGGCTGCAGATATTCCCACAGGGAACATCTTCCTGGAATCTTTCTCCCATCCGGTGAAAACCACTCAGGCAAATTGAGGCCTGAGAGCCCGCCTTTCCCACATGACTTGAGCCCAGGCTCAGGAGGGTCTGCAGCCTCAGCTGCATTTCTTGGGTAGGTTCTGATCTGGGATGCTACAGGTCAGAGGGTCTTGCATCCTCTGAGCAAGAAGGGAACCTCTCAGACCAAGCCTGGACATCTCCCATGGATGAGCCCCACCTTCAGAGAGGAGGCAGGGATCGTCTAAGTACAAAACCATGGGGGCGGCCCAATGGCGTCTCCAAGATGGCGGCAGGCCTCTGTGGGCCAGATACGGAGCTCAGTCAACACCAACTGAGGAACAGCGTTCAGAGGGAAACCACAGCTGGAGCTAACTGAGGGACAAGGAGAACTGCGGCCCTCCTCCCTGCAAGGAGCTGCTCTGGAGATACTATTTTAGTTCATCTTGAAAATGATTAGGTGATTGGAATCACTGCCCCCATTTTCCAGGTGAGGCAGAAATTGAGATGTGGAGAGGTCACACAGCCTGCCGAAGGCCACAAGTGGCTAGCAGTCCTAGGGCCAGGAGAGACCCAAGCCGTCTGAGTCTGCAGGCCCTCTCGAGTCCACTCGCAGCTCTGGCCTGCAGCCAGGCCCTTTGTGGAGACACAGGTTCTGCTCACTGCGTTGGTTCTCCCTGCTGAGGCTGAGCACACAATCGGCGGAGGTGAGTGGCCAAAAGGAAGGGTTCTATCCTCTCTGTTAAATGCAGGTGGGGAGAAGGAACTCTCACCCAGCTCCTGGGAAGTGGCTGGCCATCGAGGCACCAATGGGAGTTGTTTTCAAACAGCTGGGCCTCAGTTTCCCCCTCATGGTCTCGGCTTCCACAGCATGCTGTCTGCCCTGGGGACTGCCAACCTCCACCATAAGTGGGTACAGTGGTGGGCCCCTGGCTGTATGCCAGCTGGGGCTTCACCTTGAGGGCAGCTTTCAGAACATAGCAACTTTCTGTCAAACTGATCAGCCCAGGACATCTGCCCAGAGGAGCAGGCATGGAGACCCCAAAGCACCAGGCCTGGTGACGCCCCACTGGTGGGAATGGTGACAGTGGTTTGCCTCAGCGTCGCAGTAGCAACGCTTTTTTAGAGACTCAGCCTCAGATGCCCTACAAAGAGGCCAGTGTCAGGCACATGGTGGTCCCGTGTTGGGTTGTGTCACAGCCCTGGGTAGCATGGCGTTATGTTTAGTGGCAATTTGAATGTTTCTTGAGGGATCTCGAGGAGGGAGCCTTGAAGATGATGTATTATTGCCAAAACAGAATTTAAATCCTGTGCACAAAATTTTAAAATTAGCATCCACCCAGTAAGAGCTCTAAATCTTACAAATCATCTTTTGGGGAAGATGTATCCTACTCTTCGTAAAGCACAGACTCCTCATTGCTCTTCACGTTCAACTAAAATCCACCAAACATCTACTCTGACCTTGCTTCTCTATCAGGGGCCAGTCTTAGGTACAACTCATAACAGCCTGGGAGGGGGAAAAATGCGCTTTTCTTTAAGTAAAGGAAAGGAGACTTAGAAAGGTTAAAAAGATAGTAATCAGCAGGGTTTGAACTCACATTTTCCAGCCTTAAGTCTAATACGCATTTCTTTCATGGGTTCTTAAGAAATGTCACTTGAATGCTCATGCCATTCACACCCCAATGAAGTCATTTCATTCATCAAATGCCAGAGCCCCTGATTAGAGTCTGACTCCTCACAGAAGAGCTCACTCTATGTTTCCTCATTTGAAGAATAGAAAACTACCACGCCTACCGCCCACACCCAGTTATATCTGGGCACTTGGCTGCTAACTAGAGATAACATTTCCTAACTTCCCTTCCAATGGGACTTGGCAAGGAAACTACTTTATTGTCAATGAGATGTGAGTGGAAGTGATTTGTGCTGTTTTTTGGATCTTGTCCTTAAAAATTTATTAGGCCTACACTCCCTTTGGTCGGTCCTCTTTTCTTCTGGCTGGAAAATGTTGACAACTGGAGGAACTTCCTTGAACCCAGTGATGGAGCCATGCATTCATGACAGAAGACCCATGGACTGCCAACCTCTGGACTGCTATGTGAGAGTGTATCAGTTGGTTATTGCCGTGTAACAAGTCACCTCAAAACTTAATGGTTTAAAATAATAGCCATTTATTATTTCTCATGGAGAGGAATGCTAATCTAGACTGGACTCAGATGATCACAGCTGGGAATGTTTTCTTTTAGGAGGAACCAGGGATTGAACCCAGGACCCCATACATGGGAATCAGGTACTCAACCACTGAGATACATCTGCTCCCCAATGAGAGTTAGGTTTTTTGTTTTTTTTGTTTTGTTTTCAGGAGGTACCAGGGATTGAACCCAGGACCTTGTGCATGGGAAGTCGGTGCTCAACTACTTGAGCTACATCCACTCTCCTGGGCGTGTGTATACATTTGTGGCAGATCAACTGGAGGCTGGCTCATCTAAGATGACATTGGCTGGGATGACTTGGCCCTGATCCAGATGGTCTCTTACTCTCCAGCAGGCTAGTCCAAGTTTATTCTCATAACTAAGGTAGAGCAGCAAAAGAAATGTGCAGGGTCTCTTCATTCCTGGACTTGGACTTTGTATCACTTCCAGCACATTCTGTTGGCCAAAACAAGTCAAAAGGCCAACCCAGACTCAATGGTTGGAGAAAGACTCCACCTCTTGATATATGAAGCTGCAAAGTCACATCAGACATGGGGAAAAGTAGAGCATTGGGGTCAATTTTGCAACCAGTATACCACAATCCACTCTCTGGCCAAAGACTCTAAGAGCTGCATCTGATCATGGCACTGTATGTTGCTCCAAGTCCAGAATCTTGTGACAGACATCGTGGTCGAGATGTAGTTCCTTTTGTTCCAAAGACCTATGAACTAAAGACACGGTACCCCTGACACCCCCAACCTCTCATGGTGAAACAGACACAGGATAACCACTGTAAACTCTCCCATTTGAAGACAGGGTAAAATGGGAGGCACTAAAATCCCTCTGAGCAAACATTACCCATTTCTCCCACCATGGGGTTGAGCAGAGGTCCCGATGAGGCCTCCATTTTGCTCTCCTGTCAGTTGGTGTCCATGGTTTTGGCTCTAACCTAGGGGACTTCCCTCTTTATCATCTTCCATAGCCACTTCTGAAGAGAGCGTAAGAAAGTGTACAGCATTCCCAGCCTTCTTTCTGCATGTAAAGTCTTGGAGATGCAGAGGTCTTTTAAAATCATTAACAATTTAAGTTAAGAACATTTAGTCCAGGCTGATGGTACTTCTGCCTTTACAACTCCTTTAAAAATTATGTGTGATTACTTCCAATCTGATTTGAATCCTCCCCAATTTCAAATTCTCTTTGAGATATGTCTGTCTCTCCACACTTATTCACTGCTACTTTTTGCATTCAAGCTGCTATAGGGCCACATTAAAAAATTTCTAGAAGTCCTTCTCTCCAGTTGAGAGGATCTTCTAGGCACTGCCTTAATCCTTTCTGAGGTCTTACCAAAGTGTCTTACAGCCACAATCTTGATTTGTGCTTTACTCTAAGTTTATGTCTTTCTGGAATTGCCCTGGTTTTGATTTTTTACTGGTTTTAGCCGTTGGGAAGGAGAAAGTTTTATTTTCGATCCTATCTGGTTCAGCACCCTCTCTATTTCTTCTAAATTCAGCTTGCCAACTACCCAGTTCTTTCTTTAGCAGTAGATGCTTTCAAGGTCTGCCTGGGACTCTCATTGCTCAAATCTAAACATTCATGATGTGCATGTTCTGTCTTCCCACCTACCACAGGCAACAGTTTTACCAATTATTTTGCACTGCTTAATATGAGTCCTCATTTTTCCAACCTCCTATAAGTTTTCTTGCCAGTTTTTAGGCCTATGCTTATTGTCTGGTGCCTAAGCTAATGCCACATATTTTAGGATTTTGTTAGTGCAGCACTGTCCCTCACTTACACATACCAGCTTTTGTTTCTGTTAGCTATTGTTGTATAACAAACTGCCCCAATAGTGTCTTAAAATTACCTTTTTTTTGGCTCATGATTCTGCATAACAGCAATTTGTGCTGGGCCCATATATCTGGAGATTATCTGGTGGTTGGCTGGGCACCGCCACGTGTCCCATTCTCCATGTGTCTTTCACATCCTTCCATCATGCTGATTGGACTTGTCTTATGGTAAGGCCGAGGTTCAAATGCTAGCAAGCCCAGCTGTGGAGGAGAGAAAATAGAAATGCACAAAGCCTCCTGGGACCTGGTCTTGGAACTGTCACTCTGTCTCTTCTGCCTCATTCTGTTGGACTGGGCAAGTCGCAAGCCAGAATTGTTCAGATGGGTGAGATTATAAAGTTAAAGACAAACAGAAAAATAAATAAATAAATGAAACAATAAAGACCAAAAGACACAGATACAGGGAGACCATAATGGGGCCATCAATGTATTCAATAGACCCCAGAGAGAGAAATCATCTCTGTTACTTAAACCACTGTGCTTGGACCATCATCTAACACACCTACTGTGTTCCTGTGACCTTGCGCCTCTTTCCAAAACTTAAAGGAAGAAGCGTTTTCTCCAGGAAAACCCACCTCTGTTGAGCCAGTACTCTTCCCTTCTGGATGCGTACTTTGGTGGAGAAAACGATCCTGGCAAACGTTCTCAGTCAGGATGTACACAGCGTGCACGGCCTGCAGCCTGAAATAAAAACCATCAAAATGTAGTCTGCATTGACGATGCAATTTTTTAAAAAGCAATCATTTGTCTTCTAAAGACTCTTAAAGGGGCCTTCTGCTCAAAGCCCAGTGAGGGTGCACCAACTTGCCCACAACAAGGGAAACTGAAAGCACTCAATAGTTTAAGAGAAACTTCGCCGATGCCCTCTGAGTTGCTGAGGAGTTGGGGTTTGCGTTGGCTAGAATGGCTTACTCTGAATGCTCACAGGTTGCCTCATTGAGGTAGAGAGCAGAGCTTCCTAAGACTAACCACAAAATCATATTGAGCACTTAATAGCCACCGAGGTCCTCGTGTGTATTTTCTCCTTTTGTCATCACAATGATCCTGTAAGATAAGAATTGTTTTGTAGATGAGGGAACTGAAACTTAGAAGGGTTAAGTGACATTTCCCACATCTCCCACCTGGTAAGTAGCAAAACTGGGATTTAACTTCCTTAGCTGGAAAAAGCCAGGGCTTTGAAGTCAGATGGATTTAGGTTCAAATGCTTATTCTTCAAATTACTAACTGTGATACCTTGAGTCATTTATTTAACTGCTCTGGGCCATAGTGTTCACAGCTATAAAATGGTCATAATACTACATGGGTGACTGCGATGGTCCAATGATGTAACCCATGACTGTTAAAGTGTTCTAAGAAGCAGGAAACAATTCCTATTACTGACGAGGGTTCGATGAATGTCAGGCTTTGTGTTTTAAGACCACAGCAGGCCGGTAGCCTCCCAAGCACCTCTAGCCCAGGCCCTGCCTGTGCCTCGGGGGCAAAGGTCAAGGCTGTTTCCTGCGTTAACACTCTTTCCAGTTCCTTGTCCCATCTGGTCTTCTGTTTCCTCAAAGGATGTGAACTTCACCCGTGACCTCGTGTTGTAGATGGGAGGTCACGGGAGGTCTCACGCAGCCCGAAGAAGCCCAAGATGCCGCCCAAACATTTGCACAAAGGAAGGTCGCCGTGTCCATCTTCTGAATAAATTGCTGAGTCTACAAGCTTAATACAAGTGTGATCACTTGAAGAACAGGGTATGTTTAAAGTCATGATCTGGAAGGGGTTGATTTCATCTGGTGAGATTCTAAGGAGCATGACGAGGCAGATGGCAAAGTGCTGGACACATCAGGGAAGGTAAACTCTGCAGATACACGGCTCGAGAGCGAATGGGATCAGGCTTTCAAAGGGTAAAACTAATTTAAAAATTTTTAGACATTGTGTCTTTCATCACTGTTTTGTATATACAGTGAGTGGGCATCATCATCCCCAAAACCTCAAGACTGGGGAATGAACAATGGCCTAAAGCAGACTTATTAGTATTCTACTATAGACTTATTATTATTCTAGCCATGGAAGAACTCTTATCATTGGTCTAGAAGCAGTGGCCACCAAAGGTGCTGAGGGCTGGGAGAGGGAAGAATAGGTGTAACCTGGGGACATTTTCGGGAGTTGTCCTGCATGACCTTGCAATGACAGATACAGGCTATTGTATATTTTGCCATAACCTACAAAATTGTGGAGGACAGAGCATAAATTGCAATGTAAACTGTAATCCATGGTTAGTAGCAATGCTCAGTATGGGTTCATCAAGTGTGACAAATGTACCCCCCCTAATGATGTGGGAAAGTGTGGGTAGGGGAGGGACTGGGTCATATGGGAATCCTTTGTATTTTTTATGTAACATTTATGTGATTTAAAGTTTCTTTAAAAATAAAAATTAAAAAAATAATTATAAATAAATAAAAAAGAGGGTAAAAGCAGTTGAGGGTTTAGGGGATGGAGAAGTGGCCTTTGGTTTGGAAAAGCACGTCCTCTATGGGGAGGATGACCTAGGGTAGGTCCTGAAGGAAGGGAGGAGGGAGATGAGGGGGCAGGTGCCTGTTCAGCCAAGTACACACTCTACCCCGGCTTGACTGTTTGTTAAGGCAGAGGGGTCTGTACTTGAACTGACTGCATAGAAGAGTTAAATTCTAGGTATTTATAAAGGAGTGTCTAACGTATTACTAACTAATATGTGCCAAGAATTTGCCAGGAAGAGGCGGGCTAGGGAGAATTGTTTGAAGGTTCAGCAGTTCTTCAATTCTTTTGGCTCTCCTAAGATCTTCTCTGGGATTAAACCACATGCCCCACAGCTGGCCGAGCTGTTTTCACAAGAGGCGCTTTGGGGTGGTGGGCAGCACATCATCATGGGGATGGCTTTGGGGGCTGCCCGTCGGTGGGTAGACCCCAACCTGCTTAGCGAGAGCCTGTCTCTTCTCTGGTCCCTGGATCCCTGCGGTTGATCTTTCTCTGAGCAACTGTAGGCTGGCCACATGACCAGCTTTTTCCTTCAAGATTAGTTCCTAGAAAGCCTGGAGGAAAATTTGTGACTCACTTGTTGCAAGGGTACAGCTCATAATGGAACATGGTTCTATTTGAAGCCCCCATCCTTATTTTTCCTTAAGCACCTCCATTTGACTTATGCTTCCTTGTTCCACCTTTTGTGCCCTTGTGAAGTGCTCTCAGTCCCTTGCAGAAGGAGGTGGTTGAACCATCCGGCCGTCCATTTCCTCCATCCCTGCAGACGAGCCTTCTTTGCCTAGAACATTCTTTCTTCCCCTTGAGGTTCCTGGAACTTGGCCCCTTTATTTCTCCATTTAGGTATCACTTGCTCCAGGGATTAAAGGTTCCTCATATGTGCCCTTAGCACGTAGCACCCACCCCCGCCCAAGCACCTTTTACTCTCCATACAATTGACTGTTGATGTGTCTGAATCCTGGCTAGACCATACACTTTCTGAAGGTTGCTTCTGTATTTAACTTTTTCAAAGTTACTTCCCCAAGGACCTGACATTGTGCCTGGCACATATTAGCCATTCAACAAACATTTGCTACATGGACGAAAGAAGTTATTTTTTTTTTTTTAAAGATTTATTTATTTATTTAATTTCCCCCCCTCCCCTGGTTGTCTGTTCTTGGTGTCTATTTGCTGCGTCTTGTTTCTTTGTCCGCTTCTGTTGTCGTCAGCGGCACGGGAAGTGTGGGCGGCGCCATTCCTGGGCAGGCTGCTCTTTCTTTTTCACGCTGGGCGGCTCTCCTCACGGGTGCACTCCTTGTGCGTGGGGCTTCCCCACGTGGGGGACACCCCTGCGTGGCAGGGCACTCCTTGCGCGCATCAGTACTGTGCATGGCCAGCTCCACACGGGTCAAGGAGGCCCGGGGTTTGAACCGCTGACCTCCCATATGGTAGACGGACGCCCTAACCACTGGGCCAAAGTCCGTTTCCCAAGAAGTTATTTTAATGAACCTCAATTTCTAGATATGTAAAAAAGACAGAGTTAGACTTGAGGAAGAAAAGACAAAAATAAAGAAGAGGCCAGAGAAATAGCAAGTGCAGATATTAGAGAGCGTTTCCTGGAGAGGGGGGAGCTCTGCAGAAGCATTTACAGGTGAGACAGGAGATGGAAGGTGGGCCTTGGCGGGGGGCAGGGGGTGGAATGTGTGCAATCCCGGGCTCTGAAAGGACCCCACAAGCAGCCTCTATGCCACCCACTCTGTTCTTCATGAAGCAGCCATTAGATGACTTCTCAGCCTCTTGGAATTTGGCCAAGCCTCCACGACACCCAGGAATATTGAGTCATGACAAAAGCATCAGACATGGGGCTCAGCGTTGGGGGGTCTCTGGTGGCATCTCCAGGAGGCCGAGAGCTCCTCTGAACATCTTATTCATCTTTGTGGTCCCAGAATCTAACGTGTTGCCCTGCTCCAATAATGCCCGTGGAACACAATTCTTCTAAGCCCCTTCTCCCCTTGGCCTTCCGTTCCGACAATAACACAGTACATGGTAAACATTTAGTCCAAGATGCTTTTCTCTCCCCTCTGGTTCTCAAAGCAGAAGAGCTTCCAGGGAGCACAAAGGCCATCTGCCCATGCATCTTTCAAATCCCTGTGCAGCGTACGGGAGAAGTGGGAGCTCTCTGATCATGGGAGGATTGTTCCTTCCACAAGCATGGATTGAACCCCTACTGAGTGCCAGGCATGGGGAGTAGAGGTGGCCAAGGGTGAGCGACTTGGCCCCTTACCCCCAAGCCGGCAGGGGATCTGTGGTATCTGTTTTAGGAAGTGGCCTCAGCCTCTTTAACTCCCCGTTCATCTCCGTTACATCTCTCTTGCCTCAACAACTCACCCCAAACAAATGCTTCCAGTACACACCATCTGCTCACTATGCAACTGCAGCTTCAGAACACATCGTTCTCCTGGTAACTGCCCAGAGCCCCTGCTACAAGAATGTTCTGGAGCCGCTGCTTGAGGATCTGGGAAGGAAAAGCAAGCAGAGGCCCTTCTCAGGGGAGGGTGGTGGGAGGTCTCCCCCTCCATGTCAAAGTCTCACTCTTTGCATATGCCAGTAGAAGCCAGAATAAGACATGGAGGATCAGCTACCTCCACCCTGCAGCCATCTTGGTTTCTCCACTTTCTTTCTTTCCTTTTTTTTTTTAAGGAGGTAATGAAGCAGGTGCTCAACCACTTAGCTACATCTGCTCCCCAACGAGAGTTGTTGTTTTTGCTTGTTTGTTTTGTTTTTGTTTTTAGAAGATACTGGGGATCGAACCCGGGACCTCATACCACTTGAGCTACATCGGTTCCCTCTGCTTTCTTTTATTTTTATTTATTTATTATTTATTTATTTATTTCTCTCCCCTCCCCCTCCCCCAGTTGTCTGCTTTCTGTGTCCATTTGCTGTGTGTTCTTCTGTGACCGCTTCTATCCCTATCAGGGGCACTGGGAATCGTGTTTCTTTTTGTTGCATCATCTTGCTTTGTCAGCTCTCTGTGTGTGTGGCACCATTCTTGGGCAGGCTGCACTTTCCTTCACGCTGGGCGACTCTCCTTATGGGCGCACTCCTTGTGCATGGGGCTCCCCTATGCGGGGGACACCCCTGCATGGCAGGGCACTCCTTGCACACATCAGCACTGCGCATGGGACAGCTCCACACGGGTCAAGGAGGCCCAGGTTTGAACCATGGACCTCCCATGTGGTAGGCGGACGCCCTAACCACTGGGCCAAGTCCGCTTCCCTCTGCTTTCTTTTAATAACATGGAAATCTAAAGGTTTTTATTGGCTATTTCTAAAGCTTGTCTGATTTGAAAACAAGCTAACTATTTAGATATAGCCCTAGCTCAGGGCCATGAGCACAGGAAGCCTCAGTAAGTACATGGTGCTTCCCTGGAAGTCCTTGCTTTCCTGGACTACCAAGTGTGAAGTGCAGTGGGCTCCCCGGGCACGCACCACGGGGCTCTGACAGCCATCCTGGAAGAAGGAAAAGGGTTCTGTGGCCTAAGTGAGCCAGAAAACAGCTCAGGAGGCTGTTCATACAGTCCTGACAGTGCCCGAGCTCCACTTTTTCCATATAAAAAATGGAGACCATGTGGGCACCAAAGAAACCCACTGCCCAAGATCAGCTGAGCGAGCGGGGTGCGGGCTGGAAAGCTCCTGCTCCATTGATGAAAACACCAGTTCCTCAGGACACTATAGGATTTCACTAATAACTGGCTGAATATATGTTTAAGCCCCGTAATAATGGCTAGCAAAGTAAGAGGTACTTACACTTAATTATACCTCTAGCATGTAGGTTGGCACAGAGGGACGTCCTAATTATCTGTGTGCTGTGCCTCTGCTTTCCATAGAGCCAATGGCTTTAATGTGGCTATTCATGTTATAGTTTAAACATCTCGGCAATTAGGAAGTGGAAAATAGGGAGTTGTCAGTTCCTGCGCGCTATATGTGACCTTCTGTGCCCTGCTCTTCCTTGAGCTGAGGCTCTTGGTGGAGGGAGGTGGGAGCAGCCTTAAGCCAGAGGACAGCGCTCTGGAAAACGTGGCTGAGGGGAGAGTTACTCACGGACTTCCATCCATTACTCGACAATTCTTTATTGAGGACCTACTGTGTGCTGTCAGTAAACAAAGCAAACTAAGCTCCCTGCCTCTGTGAAGCTTCTCCTGGAAGCTGGTTGAACGAGGCTCCCGAGGAGCTCGTTACTGGCTTGAGACTGCTGTCCTCACCCTACTGGCCCCTCAACAACTTGGGTGAAGACCCAAAAGGCACGGGAGCAAACGAGAGCGCCCGACTGGGTGCCCAGCAGTCTCCTTACTCGATTTGTCGTCCTCACCACAATCCTGCCAAGCCAGTGTCGTCGTCGCCTTCGTTTTAGGGTGCAGAAGGTTGAAGGGCTTAGCCAGACTTCACGCTGGCGTCACCTTCCCTCCCTTTGAAGATGCAAGGCTGAAGGTGGCGGAACTAACCTGCTGGATGACGGAATGAGGTCAGAAAGTTTTTATCTGAGCAGATGAGCTCGAGCCAACAGTTTGTGCTGGGGATGTAACACAAATCGGCAAGGTCTGAGCCAGAACATGTGGCCACTTGACTTCCCTTGGCAGTAGTTTTGATGCATTGTCTATTTCTTCGATTACTTCCTGTAGTTTATGAGATTTCTGCTTTTTTGCTGGTACCGTGAAGGAAGTGGTCCCTTAAATGCGAGATGAATAAATTTAATAGCTGACTTTAAAGAATCAGAGAATTTAGTGTTGACATTACTCTTGGGCAGAAGCAGCCATGGCCCAAGTGGCTGAGGTCCAACCCAGTTCCAGTTATCTCTTGTTGTGTAATAAACCAACACAAGCCTCAGTGGCATAAAATAACGGTCCCTGTATTGTACTCACAGCCCCTGAGAGTAAGGAATTTGGACCAGGCACAATGGGGATCATTTGTGGCACCCGGAGGACGGGACAGCCCTTGGCGCGCACTGCCTGGCCCGGCCGGCGCCACCTGCCCGAGTCCGCCACGTTGCTCTTCCACGCGGCTTGAGCTTTCTCACAGGCCACTTGGTGGCCACCCTGGTGGAAGGCCGCTTTCTTCAGAACGGAAAAGGATGAGAAACCACGACTTTCCTGAGCAAACTGGTAGAAAGCTGGTGTCCCAGTCACTTCCTTTCCTGCCTTTGAGAAACACGAGGACAGGCTGAGCTCAGAGAAGACCGTGGGGCCCCTCTTTCCTGCACGGGCAGCGGAGAAAGGTTGCAGCCCTTCTCGCCCCCTCTCCCATTTATTCCTGCTTATGCTCGGCCAGAACAAGGGTGAGCTGAGACCTCACCCGTCTCCCGAGAAGTCATGTCAGCCTCTGTGCAAACGGAGGAAAATCTGCAAACATGAATTCCCCGTGCAAGTGAAATGCCAGGGGGAGAAAGCAGTGGTGTGGCAGGCAGGCAGTCCAAGGGGGAAACATGGCAGGTTGTGCACAGCAGAGCTGGGGCTTTAGAAAGGACCTTTCAGAAGGCCAGGGCTAGCAGAGGTTCAAGTCATTGTATAACCAGAGCATTGGACCCCGCGAAGAATAAGTAACTGACCAACTCCTGCCCCCTCCCTCTCCAGCTCCCTCCCCCGTGCTGCCCACACACCCCCAAGAGTTTCTGAAGAGAGAACAGCAGTTATTGTCTCCAACCTCTGTTGAGGACCCCCACTTCCATTTGTGGTCTCCCTCCCACGGGTCTGCCCCAGCAAGGCCAGCTGTCAGGAAAGCATTTGATGTCATCCATTTGCATCTTAATGTGATGCAAAGACAATGGGTTGCCTCTCTCAGCAGATTTCGGTTTGGAGCCAGATCTCTAAGGGGAGAGTGAAAGACTTCCCAGTGAGGAAATTCAGAGCCTTGGGGGAGCCATGGGGCAGGTAATTCTGGGGAAGGGGAAGTGGCGGCAAGGAGTTTAGCAGCAGCGGACTCCACTTCCGTTTAGATGCAAAGGCCGGAAGGTGGACCCTGGGCCCGCCGCTGGTTCTGGCCCCCGAGGCTGGAGGTCTAGGCTTTGGTGCGGACGTTGCGCTCCTGGCGAGCACCCAGCGCAGGCCGCAGTCCTGTGGCCCCGGGAATTGACCTGCCTCTCCGTCTCAGGCTCTTCCCCGTGGTCCATAGAGGATCCAGCTCTCTGCGGCTCCAGGTTACACGGCAGCCGGGGGCTGGGGCCAAAGTTTGCAGGCCTGATGGCCGCTGTAGGAATTTTAATGCGGTTGTAAAGGGACAGCCTGAGAACAAAGAAGAAACCTTCCATTCGGGGTGTTCCAGATCCTTGGAGAATAAAAAGTCCCGAAGTAACAGCAAGTGCTCTTCATTTGCACCCATATCTCTCTCTCTAACCACGACGCAGCCCTGCCTCTAGGGTGATTGCCACCCAGCAGCTTCACAGCATCACAGGCACATGGACAGTCCCCAAGGCCTCAAGGTGATTTTCCCAGCATTGCACGTCCTCCAAAGCATAGATGTCACAGTGCCACTCGAGCGGAGATTGAATCTCATCCCTTTACCAGGAGATGGAAAGTAAAATTCAATATACAAACAAGAGATTTTGTTTTCACTTTTTTTTTTTTTTTGAGCTACTGAACCATTAGATTTGGGTTATGAGGAGCTTTTGAACTTCACAAGCATGGTTGTGATGTGATGCTGAACAAATCTATTTAAAAAGGAACCCCTTTATAGGATTAGAGAAAAAAAACAGTGGCGCTGAGATTCTTTTAGCACAGATCTTGTCCAAAGAAAGGAAGAGTCTTGGAACTCAGTATAAATACAATTTAAATGTGACTCAGTAGAGAGAGCATCTTCTGTACATGAATTTGAGCTATGTGAAACCAGCAGCGATAAACAAGACTGATAACACAGATGGCCACTAACCAGGAATGGAAGTCTGCATTAGCATCATACACTGCAGCCGACTCAGACAGCCAATATCTCACTCAATGAGCTAACAACTCTTTATTGCTCCACACATAAAGGAATTCAAACTGGATAGATAGGGAGCATCTGTAGAATTCTGCAACAGCACTGCCCTGACACTGAGAAAAAATAAAATTACTTACTCGTTTCTGGAGAAAAGTATCAGCCTCTCGC
Organism: Dasypus novemcinctus; assembly: GCF_030445035.2. NCBI lineage: Eukaryota > Metazoa > Chordata > Mammalia > Cingulata > Dasypodidae > Dasypus > Dasypus novemcinctus. The sequence goes on from NC_080701.1 coordinate 12,115,157, forward strand.
TTATACATCAGTTAATCATAAAGCATCTTAGCCATGCAATTTTCTGTTAAGAATTGTCATAAATGTTTTGCATAAGAAATAGGGCTACAACTCCAGCCTCCAGCCTGAGTCTAAAATAAGAATGTTCAGCACGTCTATAATCTCAGTATTTCTGCTGTGAGCTCTGAATATGGAGGTCTCTCGTTAGGATGTTCTCTTGTCTTACAGTAATTGGAAAAAAGGTTGATCAGTCTGATAAAGAGTAATTGTGGCTTAGTGGCTTGCTGAGAGGGAAACTCTGAGGAATAAAAGTGGCATTTGTAGGGAATATATTTGTTGCTGGGACATTTCCTAGATGCGGTGCTAACCTGCAATGATGCTACCAGGCAGCTATCCTAGAGATCTGCAACAGAAAGGCTGACATCAAATTAATATGCTTGAAATACACAGTTCATTGAATCTGTTTCAAACCACAGTGAGAAGCAAGGGTTGAGACAGAGAAGGTGGATTAACACAGGGTAGGGACCAGGTCGGGCAGAGTGGCCCATTCCCTGAAACCTCAGTCACCCAATATTCCTGGGGTCTTTCTCGGGCTGCAGAGCCTTCCCCTCTGCTCGAGGGGCTGTGCAGAACACAGTGAAGTTTTAAGCCAGGGGGCCGAGCAGACGCAAGGTGCCTGCAGCCAGCACCAGCTTTCTCAGCAGGGAGATGCGGGGCACGTCCCCTGGCCAATTGCTGTAGCTTTCCAATTAATTAGTCTGATGAGCGGTCATGGGTTTTATCTGCATCTCTTGGGCACAAGGTCCATGAGACTGATGGGAGAATCACCAATGGGTGTCCGATTTAAGAGCTCATGAATATTGAGAGGCTCATGTGTCTCGGGTATATTTAGAAGCTTGTGAATATTTGTTGCCCCTCGGCCACATTCTATTTGTGTTCAGCGTGGACATGCTCTATTAACTTAATGTATGTCTCCTTGTCTCCTAGATGACTAACTTATCTACACTAACACATGTTGTGAATGCTATGTCTCAGAACTGCTTGCTTATTTATTAAATATATTCAATGCATCTTATGAGTTTCATCCATCTTATTTGTTTTCTTATCTGACACAGAATTGAATATTTTCAAAGAATGTGACAAGTACACGTTAGAGTGCTCATTGCCTATGTGTTGATTCCTAAGTCCAAGAAGGCACGCACCTGTCCATCTGCATAGCAAATATTGAGCACCTGCTATTTACAGGCATGGGTCTCGGCTGTGGAAGTATGAAGAGGAAGAAAAGATGATTTAACCTTGGAAGGGCTTACAGTTTGGTACTGAAGTTAACGCCACACATGTGCCTGGGGGTTTTGTAAGTCCACAACTTTAATTAAATATATATAAAAATGCCAATGATAAAGCGTCACAGGTCTTGTAATAAGGCTTTGCATAGGGAATGGAGGGACAAAGAACCACATGGCCAATTCTGCAGGGTGAGTGTGGGGTGCTAGGATGGGGAGATAGGGCTGGGTCCTGAAAGACGCTGGGCGGCTGCGGGAGCACCCGAGGTCAAGGGAGCAGCAGGTGCACAGTCGTGGGGCACTGGAGGCCGCACTGGACAGGGGCAGGGAGAGGTGTGCTACCTCGAATCCCTGCTCCATGAAGTACTTAACCCAAGACCCCTCACAGCGTGAAGGGGAAATGCCGTCCGGCCCCTCTGTGAATCACGTGCCTTATTTTGGGTAGGCTGTTGAGATCAACAGCTCTCCTTTTCCACCTGCAACATGGGAAACAATAACGTTTGTGGAGTGGCTGTGGGGACTGGGAGCTAACTGGTAGAAGTAGCACAGGGCATGGCACCTAGAAAGTGCCAGGAAGCTAAAGCCACCGTTTCATAGCTCACCACCCACGGTGACGGGCACAGCTTTCAAAGAGCTGAAGCGAGATACGCCGGGGTTTTGATTCCCCGTCATCACCATCATTTACACAACGTCTGGTGACGTCGCGAGAAACAGTCCAACAGTAGCATTCGTCCCCATTATAACAAAACAAACTTACCATGGTAACCTGGACAGGTAGCCAAAGCTTAGATGCTTTGTGAACAAATCTTGAGGGTCCTTGAAAGCAGGAGCGGTGACGATGTTTGATTCCATTACCCCGTGAGAAGTGTTGAAAGAGGCGGTCGATTTAATTTTATGGCACTGGGGACAGCAGGGAAATTGGAAGCATCTGTATTTCTAAGCCAACTTCACATGAAATTGGAAATGCTTATCTCAGAAGAGATCCGCTGGGGACAAACTGTGGAATAATGCTGCGAGGGCTACCGGGTCAAAGCAGGGGGGATAGTGGGTCGCCTTTGTTTTGGGCTGAGGGAGGGACAATGGGAAACGTCCAAAGACAATTTGTGCTGCCGTTGTCTTCAAAAAGGAGAGATGCTGGAGGGAAATATATTGCCCTGGGCAGGGCTGGTGGCGAGAGGAAACGATGATTCAGTTGGTCGCTTTGACCCGCGAGGGGCTTTGTTAAAGGTTGTGCATGGCAATTCCTCCAGTATGGGGGAGAGGAAAGACACTTGTCAATAAATTATAGCGGATGTGGGGACAGCACTCCCGGGGTGAGGCCCACCGTGGAACGAGTCCTGTGAGGTCAGGGCCCACAAAAGCAGCTGCCAAAATGTACATTTTTTCCATTTGGCCTCTGGTTCAGAGTGCCTATAAATCCAGATAATGCAGTGACAGGGCCCCACCTCTGCCTGTGGGGATAAAGGATGGCGGGGAGGACCGGTGACCCCGGGCTGCCCGGCGGGCCCGACAAAGGCAGATGCCGCCTCTTTAGAGCCGGTCTCCCTGGGCACCTTCTTGAGATTTCTGGAACTTTCTGGAAAATGCCAATCCTACTCTTAGAAATAATTCATAATTAGTGCCCAAGCTATGCTGAGGGCAAAAATGTTGAAATACACATCATTTTCATTATTAAAAAATAGTATTTATACATTTGTAAAAATTTTCAGCATACTTAAGCATTGACAAAATAAAGGGAAAGTCTTCCTCTCCCTGTTTCCCATCCAAATCCAGTTCCCCAGAGGTAACTACTGTTAATTTGGTATGCATTCTTGCAAACCTCTTCCCCATGCACAGGACGTAGAGGGACTGATTCTGAAATCCGACTGGCTGGATTTGAACCCAGCTCTGCCACTTACTAGCCACGTTACCTTGGACAAATTTCTGAAGCTCTCTGTGCCTCGGTTTCATCATCTATAAAGTGGAGATAATAATAGTTATCTATCTCACAGATTGTCGTGAGGATTGAATAGATTGAAACACCCACCCACGGTATTTATGCCCCATACTTAATAAGTACTCAGGAAACATTTGCAAAAAAATGGGGTTAGCTTAAAAGAGATTTTGGAAGGAAAAAAAAAATGGTCGGGGGCTTTGTTTCCACAGCTGAGGAAGTAGAAGAGCATTTCAGTTTGTTGGAACAGGATGGATGAGTTGAGCTCTCCGGTCTGGAGTTTCTTTCTTTGAGAGATATTTGACTATCAAAGGAGGTGGTTTCTTATTCCTGTGGTGGTTAAGAACTCAGGCAAACAAGGTCTCTACTTGCTATTGTTATGATAATGAAGGCTACCTACTGACGTCTGGGAACCCCACTGTCTTTACCTACACGATAGTCACAGTAATTCTGTTCCTGGAAGGTATGAGATCATGCATGTAAATGATCTTATGCTCCTAGTTCAAATGCTGGCTCTTGGAGCAGGAAGCCAAGAGCCTATGGCTTCTTTTCCTGCTTCACCAACTCTCTGAGGGTGGCGGACTTGACTTTGGTTTTCCTGGGCGTGGCTAACTCACATACCACTCTCTTTCCAGGCCCTTGGGCAACCCGGTTGCCTAGTATTTGAATAGTCTTCCGGTTTGCTAACGTGTTCACCACTGTGCCACGTTGACTGGAAAGGGAAGGTGGTATTAGCCCTGGATCGGCCCTGCTTTCTGGCTAAGGAAACCGAGGTTCCCAGGACTTACAGTACTTGGCCAAGGACGCAAAGCAGAACCAGAACTGGCAGCTCCGTGCTGTGACAGGCCTACCCCAGCCACTCCCCGAGAAGGCCAGTGAGAGGTCACCCTGTCCGGCACAGCGCGCCTAAGATAAAACCAGGACTCTGGGGCCAGATTCTGGCACAGAGTACCCCTCAACAAACAGGTCCTCATCCTCATCAGAGCATCCGAGATTGCCTTCCTGGACCTGGGGTGGAAGCTAACAATACTGACCTCAAATGATTAAAAGGACCAGGACAAAAAGAATTGTTTTCCCTACCAAGATGCTCTATATTTGGGGAAATGGGACTCTTCCCCTCCTACGGCCCGCTCACATAGTTTGGATGAGGAGTGATTTTTGCTTGAGAAACGCGGACAGGACAATTTCATCTATAACCGCACTGGAAGGAAGAGGATAATGGAAATTGTAATGAAAACGCCAACGCAAGGAGAATAAGACTCGGTTCTTTTGCAATAGGAAGCAGCTACTTTGCTCAATAGGCTACAGAACCTTTCGTTTGTGTTCATGAAAATTATCACTGTCTCCAACTCCACTGAGATGTAACCAAGAATAAAAAAGAATTCTCAAGTTCAGCTGCAGTTCGCTGGGAAGTTGGTCTGCAGACTTTCAGAGCATTGCCATTTTTCAAAAGGGCGCACAAAGGAAGAGGGTGGATTCTTTACAAAAGAACATAGATTCTGCAGAACATAAAGGACAGCATGAGACAGTGCATTGCTAGATGCCAGTGCCCGGCATCTCAGGACTACGAAGCCGCAGGATCAGCTATCACGTGCGGGGCTCCCCACAACGCCTTCCGTGGGGCCGTGCCACAGAAGGGACTGGACTGCCAGGACAAGGTCGGGTCAGGTGCCACGTGCATGGCTGGATACTGGCTAGGGAGGGTCGGAGGAGAGGCATGGAATGGGCAAGGGGACCAAGCTTGACCCGCCATGGTACCCGGGTCTATCTGGTAGACCACGGGGCAGCTCCTGGGAGGCCTGGCTCAGTTTCCTGGCTGCCATGAGAAATACCACTCAACAGGTTGGCTTGACAGCAGGAAATTACTGGCTCATGGTTTCAGAGGCTAGAAAGTTCTGAAGCATTCTGGCCTGTCCACCACAATCCTTGGTTTCTCCAGCACATGGTGAGGTCCTCTCCTTCCTCTTCTGGGGCCTGTTGACTTTCAGCTCCTGGCTCCTTCTGTGTGGTGCTTTTTCTACAGGGTTCGGACAGTAGGGTTAAGACGCACCCTGATTCAGTTGGCCCCATCTGAACCGAAAATGTCTTCAAAAGGTCCTACTAGGCGGCGGACTCGGCCCAGTGGTTAGGGCGTCCGTCTACCACATGGGAGGTCCGCGGTTCAAACCCCGGGCCTCCTTGACCCGTGCGGAGCTGGCCCACGCGCAGTGCTGATGCGCGCAAGGAGTGCCCTGCCACGCAGGGGTGTCCCCCGCGTAGGGGAGCCCCACACGCAAGGAGTGCGCCCCGTAAGGAGAGCCACCCAGCACAAAAGAAAGTGCAGCCTGCCCAGGAATGGCGCCACACACACGAGAACTGACGCAGCAAGATGACGCAACAAAAAGAGACACAGATTCCTGTGCCGCTGACAACAACAGAAGTGGACAAAGAAGACGCAGCAAATAGACACAGAGAACAGACAACAGGGGTGGAGGGGGAAGGGGAGAGAAATAAATAAATCTTAAAAAAGAAATATACTTAAAAAAAAAACAAAAAAAACTAAAGGTCCTACCTACAATGGGCTCAACCCGCAGGAATAGATTCAGATCAGGCACCTGTTTTTCTTTGTTTCTGGGGTGAGTAACTCAGGCTGCCACGAGGCCCTAAGGAGAGCTGCACAGTAACAAGGCCACTGTCACCGAGTGGCAGAAGGAGGGGATGGTGCTTGTCCATGGGGTTAGTGCCCCACCAGGCTTCCCCGGAAAGGGGAATAAAATGCAGCTTCCCAGAAGTGGCTCCATTCCAAGTTCCTCATATAAGGGGGGGCTGGCATAGCTGATCTCCAACCCATGTCCCTTGCCCTCACGCCTTGAACTAAGCAGACTCTAATTTGGTTCTAGGAGGAGGAGCAGCCCAGATAAAAATCTAAACTTCCCAGCTTCCCCTGCCATTGGAGGTGATGGTGGGACAAATGGCAGTGATGGCCAGCGAGACGTGGTGCGGAGACGGCTGGGGACTGCTGGGAGGGCTTGCTGCCCGGTTTTGCAGCTCTCCACCGTAGCTTGCAAGAATGGCCTCGAGTGCTTCCCGCGCCTGTACTCTTGTAACTGCCTTTGCGACTCCAATGGAGAAGCAGAGGCTGTTTCCTGACCCCTAGACTTGGTGCACGGAGACGGCACTTGCTTTGGCCAGTGGGTCAGTAGCAAATAAGACGCAAACTGAGGCAGGAGAGCGCTGGCCTCGTGGGGCATGGCCTTGCTGCAGCTCTTGGAAGCCCGAGTCAGCCCCGAGAAGACCCCAGGGCTTGCTGGCCCCACTGCCCTGGCCACCAGCCAGCCAACAGGCAGCTGTGAGGCAGTGCTTCTCCACCCCCAGCCTCCAGCTGGCCCGCCTCCGCCTGCAGGTGCGCGAGCGAGGCTTAGAGGTCAGCGGCGCCTACCCCACCTGAAGCACCACGACCCCGACCTACAGAACAAGGGAAATAAATGAGCATTGTTTTAAGCCACTTGGTTTTGGCATTTGCTGCCCAGCAAACAAAAACAGATATATAGTCCTCTCCAGGTCATTTTTGTCTTCCCACCTGGAATGCAGACGTGAGGTTGAGGGTGGGGCAGCAACCTTGCCACCATGAGGCAATTACGTGGGTGGACGTACAGATGGCAAGGCAGCAAGATAGAGGGGTCTGGCCTTCCGATGACACTAAAGTCGATGGCTGCACCGTCCCTGTGCTGTCTGCCGCCAGACTTCATGTTTTGTTAGAAAAAAGAAAAGCCTGATTCGGCCACTCATGTCATCCCATTCTTAGTTCCAGACAATTAGCATCTGCATCAGGTAGTTTAGCTAGAAGAAGTTCATTAATTAGCTTCCAGAACCTTCAGGAACTCAGAGGTGCAGCCCAGGCTTCTACCCCACCAGGAAACGGGCGGCCAGCACAACCAGGCGGGGGGACCCCCGCCCCCAGGGCTGCTCTGGTGGAACAGCTGGCGCTGCTACCTCTGGCCGCCTCCCCCCACCCTGCATGGATGTGATTAGGGGACAGACACCAACACCTCCTTCACAGCCACCCCAGAGGGACAGAAGCCACTGTCCACATGTGGCTGCCCCCTGGGCCACTCACTCCTGCCTCGAAATCTCTAGCAAGGGCACGTATGTGGCAGAACTGTGCCTCGAGCCGTCACCCGAGCTGGAAGAGGACCTGGGAAATGTCCTCTTAGCTTTCTGCTTTCTTCTAGCTCAGAAAGGCAAGCTAGAGGGGTTGGAAGAGTGCTGAGTGAGGGACAGCCCACCCAGCCCTCTATTTAACATCCGTCAACGTCCTTGTCCCCAGGTTGAAGCTTTCAAGGAGCAGCAGCAGCAGTGACCTGCTCTCACCTAAGGTCACATAACTAGCTCGTGTACAACGAAAACATGCTCACCCTTCCCCAAAGGAAAGGTTCCAAGTGGCCTTGGTCAGTGCCACTGACACCGGCAGAGATTTATCCCTTCTTCGGTGCAGCCATAACCCTTCTGGATCTCCAGTAGCCTGTGGACTCGACAAAATGCTAGGGGAGAGGGAGGGGGTTCGAAACACACACACATCAGTGGAAGGAAGAAAACCGGGAACCGCCGCGGTCGCTTTCTGCAGCTGGTAAGGAGCAGTGGCAAGCGACCTAACAGTAGGCAGTCGCCGAGGCAGGGACACGGCTGGGGCGGTGCCTAAAGGCCACGGCCCTTTCTAGGGAGGCCCAGAGCAGAGGAAGGAGAAAAGGCTGATGAACGGATTGCGTGGGAGCCCACGGGAGCCCGGGCCCTTTGTAGGAGTCCGTGGGTTTGTGAGACACAGGTGAAAGAAGAAAGAAGACCCAAGCCTGCAAACGCACACACCAAAGCAAAAAACGGTTAACTTCCGGGTGCGAAGACAATGATTCAATGGACCAAACGCCTCCAGAAAAAAAAGCATAATGTAAGATGAAGGATGTTTGGGCTCCATGAGACGTACTGAGACCAGAAAGGAAGGAAGGGGCTGCTCTGGCTGCGTCCGTCAGGAAAGGACAATGGCTCGGGGCAGTTTCCTGCTGTCTGCACAGGGCCCTGCTGGGATCTCAGAGGGGATACGAGCTCCCGAGGCCCCGAGAAGCTAAGCAACTTGCTTGAGGCCACACAGTAGTGCGCAGCAGGGCAAGGATCCTTCAGGGTATAGCACACGAGACCAAACTACTGTGGAGTAACTTCTAGGAAAGAATTCTTCGGCCAGTTTCCTGGTCCTTGTTACTCTCCTCGAAGTTAAAAAAAAAAAAAAAAAGAGCTCCCGTCTAATTTCAATTGGGTCACTTGACTTCCTTGTGCCTCCAATAGGCAAACTTTCCTGTCCGGTCACCTGTTTCTCAGCTGAACTTTCTGGCGGGTGGAAAGAGAAGAAATGCACTGTCTGTTCTAACAGTATCTTCTGTGCTGGGTGGGGGAGGTCAGGAGGGCTGGTTCTTCCCTCGCCTTTGCTGGGCAGTTTCAGGGGACTTGGAGCAGGTCATTCCCTCCCCGTGCACCTCCGTGGCGTCATGTATGAAGGGAAGGGGTTGGCCTGGACAGGTGGGTCTCCATTTGCTGCTGGCACCCTGCCCATCCAGGGGTGTGCCTGAGCAGATGAAGGGGACACTAAGCAAGGCTGCAGGTCCTTACTCCTGCTCAGATTAATATACTGGGGTTCCTAGACTAAAGTGAGCCCATCTGCAGGCTTGCCAAGCCCCAACAGCCTGAGATTCCAAGGAGCCGAGCAGAAAGCTCTAAAGATAGCTCTGTGCCCACATGCCTCTAGTGAAGAAAAATCTTGCAGGGACTAAAAATAAAGAACGCTGGATTGATTTCCGGATTTTTTTTTTCAGAATGGCACAGAGAGAGTGGACCGAGAAAAATGTTTTGTGAGTAACGCCGTACTTTGCTTTTTCTGCCAAAATGTATTACATAAGCACGTTTCGTCCTTAGCAACACCAGCTCCAGTGTGATCGCTGTTCCACTGAATGCACATCTGCCTGGAGTGCACGGACTGGAAGATTCTTACAGGCTGAGAGCCCCCAGCATCCAGCTCAGAGACTGTCAGAATGTTCTAAAGAAGTCGGTGGGGGGGAAGCGGATGTGGCTCGATCTGTTGAGCTCCTGCCTACCACACGGGGGGTGTCCCGGGATTGTGTCCCGGTGCCTCCTAAAAAGGACAAGCAAGACAGCGAGCTGACGCCAGGGGCAGGCACGGCGAGCTGATGCAACCAGATGACACAACGAGAGACATGAGGAAATACATGAGAGACACAACAAAGCAGGGAGCGGACGTGGCTCCCTCCCACATCGGAGATCCCGGGTTTGGTTCCGGATGCCTCCTAAAAAGAAAACCAGCACACAACAAACAGACAGAGCAAATGCAAACGAGGGGTGAGGAGAAATAAATAAGTAAAATGAATCTTAAAAAAAAAAAGTCAGTGGGAAAGATGAGAGTTCATTATTCTTTTTTCCTCCTCTAGAATCTTAGCCATGTTAGGAATTTGTTTAGCCATAGCATAAATACCTTATTACTATGGCAATGATGACAACTACTACTACAAACAATATTTTAAAGAGAGTTTCTAGGTGAGAGAATACACTGATCTTCAATCCAGAACAGCTGTTGAATAATCTGGTAATAGAAGAGTAGGAAGTAAACTGAGATCCTCAAGTTATGCTGCTTAATACTAAAGAAAAATTATTTTGCATGCTGAGACATTCGGCTAATGAAAGAAAAACTGTGCTGCATGGGACCCGAAGGAAAATTTAAGGAATGATATTTGAGAATCCAGACAATTGGAATTTTTTTCACTTACCAGTGAGCAAGCAGGAGGGTACAGTTGGAATGTCTTTGGGTGTATGAAGTTTTTTTTAAGATTTATTTATTTATTTCTCCCACACACACACACACACACCAGTTGTCTGTTCTCTGTGTCTATTTGCTGCATCTTCTTCTTTGTCCGTTTCTGTTGTTGTCAGCGGCACGGGAATCTGTGTTTCTTTTTGTTGCGTCATCTTGCTGCATCAGCTCTCCATGTGTGCAGTGCCATTCCTGGGCAGGCTGCACTTTCTTTCACTCTGGGCAGCTCTCCTTACGGGGCGCACTCCTTGTGCGTGGGGCTCCCCTACGCGGGGGACACCCCTGTGTGGCAGGGCACTCCTTGCGCGCATCAGCACTGCGCATGGGCCAGCTCCACACGGGTCAAGGAGGCCCGGGGTTTGAACCATGGACCTCCCACGTGGTAGACGGACGCCCTAACCACTGGGCCAAAGTCCACTTCCCTATATGAAGATTTTTGAAAAATTAAATCCTTCCTGATAATGTGCCTACATTCCTGAAAGAACAAGGAGGAAATGGAGTTATGTTTAGGAGACGAGATCTTGATTTGTTAATGAAAGTGAATTGAAATGAGATTTTTTTTTGGTAATAAAATACTAGGGTGATCAACCTAAATCCCCCTGGATCTCCTGCCATCTGGCCATCTGTCTTGGACATTTGCCCATTTAAAGGCCAGTGGCTGGAGAAGAGGAGCTTTGTGATCTTTATACCCAAATGTGGGCCATGTTCAGAAACACGCGCTGGTGGAGTTACTCTCAGCCTCTCACACTGGTAAAATGTTCAACGCTTTTCAGAGCCGTTCCTAGTTGTGATCTCACGTGAGCCGTGGGCAAGGGTCAGTGGTAGCGTCTACACGGTGCGGGTGATGATCTGAAAGGCAGGGACGCACACGGATGTGAGGGACAGAGGGGAGAAGCAGCCCCATCCCCTGCCGGCTGCAGACCCAGGCGTGGCCGAGCAAGCCCCGGCCACTCTGTGGGAAAGCTGGACTCGAAGAAGGTCCTGGAGAGAGGACGGGACGACTCTGCGGAAGAATGGTGCTGCCAGAGCCGGTGGGGTGGGGAGCGACGGGGTGGTCCAGCCTTCACCCCGCGGGTCCACAGACTTGCTGAGCTCCCTCACGCTCATCCAACCCCTCCACACCCTCCTTTACGGCTAATGGGATCAATCCCTTGTCCAGTGGCTGGGACGCTCGCGCCCACACAGGACTGCTGGGCTGTGCGTGAGAAGGAGGACGCTGGAGACAAACGATTGGGGCTGGCAGCTGGGGGGGACCAGCCGGCCCCTGCTGCAAATCAGGGTAAACCAGGGATCTGACTCGCAGAGGTCCTGCATGCGTGCCCATGCTCCGTGGCTAGAATCAAGGTGTCTGGTCATTGAAGTACTCATTAGGGTTCCGCATTGACGACAGAAGCTGATCAAGTTTCTAGAGCTATTTTGTAAAAAACCCTCCATCTACCTATGTTCCAGTCCTGTAACTCTGCTGTTTTCCCAGGCACTTCTCATAGACATGGCAGGTTCAGTTGCCAAACACTGCAATAAAGCAAAAATCACGCTAAAGCGAATCACACGACATTTTTGGTTTCCCAGCGCATAGAAAAGGCATGTTTACCCTATTCTGTAGTCTATTAAGTGCGCAAAAGCACTATGTCTTAACAACCAAGGTACGACACGGGTCAGGAGGCCCTGGGTTTGAACCCCGGACCTCCCATGTGGTAGGCGGACACCCTATCAGTTGAGCCAACAAGTGCCGTGCCACGCAGGAGTGTCCCCTGTGTATGGGGAGCCCATGTGCAAGGAGTACACCCCATGAGGAGAGCCGCCCCACGTGAGAAAAGTGCAGCCTGCCCAGGAGTGGCTCCGCACACACAGAGAGCTGACACAGCAAGATGATGCAACAGAAAGAGACACGATTCCCGGTGCCACCGAGAAACAAGCGGTCACAGGAGAACACACAGCGAATGGACACAGAGAGCAGACAATGGGGGTGGGGAGGGAGGGGAGAGAAATAAATAAAAAATAAATCTTAAAAAAAAAAACAAGGTACGGACCTTATAACTAAAACCGACAGGGAGACGCGACGTGAGTATGGGCTTTGGAAATACAGCACCGATAGACTCGCTCGTCACAAGGTTGCCGTAAACCTTCGGTTTGTAAAAAACACAGCATCTGCTAAGCGCAATGAAGGGAAGCGCAGGAAATCGAGGGCATGTGTGTCTGCTACAGTCCTCAGCCACCGAATGCCTCCACCTGCGTGGAACGGAATGTTCCAGACAATTCTGCACGTTGGACTCTGAACGCTAATGCTGACCCTATCTCCCCCTCCTGGTTACCGGGCCTTGTTTCTTAAGTGCATTAATGTCATTCTGTTTCCTGGTTAGTCCAGGACGCTTGGAGGAGATGCTCTTGGTGCCCCTCTCCGTTTTAGGGGGTCCAAAGTGCCTGCGAGATGTCTGAGGGCTGTGGGACCCGAGAATGAGAGAATTGGGGAACAGCAAAGAGAACCCCAAGAGGCTGCCATCTTCCTCCACGTGAGCCAGAGACAAACGACAACAGGAAAGGATCTAGATGCCTTAACATCAGATTCTCCTGGCACATCGGCTTTCCTTTGAACACAGGGAGAGAGCCGTGTGGCCAGGGAACTGGCCCGTCTCCTCACCCCCAGCAAATTACTGAAAGGGTCTTGACGGCCTGTGAAGGGTGATCCCTGCAGGACACAGCTGGGCCTCTCTCTTCCTTCCTTCCCACTCTTGGATGGGCCTTGCTTTAACCTCACATGGCTGCCCTGGGCCTCACCGTCCCACCGGCAGAAGAGGGCGTTGGACCCAGCCTCTCAAAGATCTCCGCCAACTCTAGGCTCTCCAGAGGGTTCCCTCGGGAGCAAGAATCCAAATGAAGTGGCTTTGCCAGGCCTTCGGTTTCGGCAGCGTGTTCTCTCGCCGTAGCTGCCAAGTCACTCTCTGGGTATTTGAAACCGAGGGGAAAGGTCTCCCGTGGGCTGGATTCCAGCTGCTTCTCTGTGTGGCTTTCATTAGGCACTTAATGAGGGCTCGTCTCTGTAACCAGCCCCAGACCCACGTCCCTCTAGTTCTCAGAAGCCCACACAAAGGCTCCTAATTAAAAATGTGCATTTTGAGAAAACTTGGAAGGCACAGCCTCATGCAGTGGAAGAAAGGCTCTCTGTGAAGGTCTCCAGAGACGCGAGAGGGACGCGTTGTTAGAAAGTTTTCTCTCTACCCACCCTGGCTCTGGACTTCAGAATCCGCCCCAGCCACTGGCACCGCTGGTCACTAGCCTGGGTCAAGTGCCGCCTCCAGCTGCCACCAGAGCCTTCACGTGGGGACTCGTTTCCGTGAACTAGGTCTGCCTGCTCTGCTCGGCCCAGTGCTCAGTGGCTGAGGACCCAAAGGCGGTGGATGGCAGCGGGCAGTGCTCAGGCTGTGAGTGAGTTCGCCGGGCTTGGGGTCCAAGTGTTATTGCGTTCTGGCTCCCTGGTCTCCCTGAACCTCAGTGTCCTCTTCTACTAAAGAGACGGTACCCACCATGTGGGGTTGTTGTCAGGCGTGAAGGAGTGCGTGCAGAAGCACCAGCAGGTCTGGCTGCTGGGAAGCCCTTGGTCCCTGAGAGCAACTGTCCTGATCAGAGATGGGACAGTGGCAGGTTCAGCAGGCGCTGACTGGGCCTCTTCTACATTCCAGGCTCAGCGCTGGGTTCGCTTGGATAAACGAAGCAGGGAGGAAGGCTGTTCTCACGGACCGCCCACTCTTCTGGAAGATTCAGGCCACGGAAAACCAACTAAGTAATGACAGGCTGCGGTGGTGCCGTGAAGGGGCTGAGGCCTTGGACCACTTGGGAGAGGGAAGATGGGGGGCTCCCAGGAGGGGACTTCTCTTGTGGGGTGGGGGCGCTGGGGCTGGTGGTCTCGGGAGAGGAGAGCCCAGGAATAGGAAACACAGTCAGCAGGAGAAGTGTGCTTTGGGCTCCATTATCCATTCACGTTTGAAAGTTTGGGAGTGTATCAGAAATCATCCAGCCCAAATCTTGTATTTTACAGACGGGAAAGCTGAGGCACAGAGCAGTGAGTCACCTCTGTCATAAAGCCAGTTAATGAAAGGAGCAGGCATTGGAACCTTGGCTTGTTTCTATCACTACCTCTTATTTATCCTAAATGCATTAGGGCACCTGGAATTTTTTGTTGAAGATTTATTTACTTTACATTTACTTTTTTGTTTACCCCACCCTCCTTCCAGATGGTTCTCTCCTCTGTCTGCTCATTGTTTTCTTGCCTTCTCCAGGAGGCACCAGGAACCGAACCTGTGAATTCCCAAATCTGTTGGGTTGGGTGAGTGCTCAATGGACTGAGCCATGTCTGCTCCCCACAGACTGCAATGTCTGCTGGCTTGTGGCGTCTGCTCGTTTAGGCGTCTGTTTGTTGTGGCGGGTGCAGCATCGAGCTCACTGCAGTGGGTGCAGCATCTACCTTGTCTTCTTTAGGAGGCACCAGGACCCGAACCCGGAACTTCCCGTGTGGTAGGCAGGCACCCAACTGGTTGAGCCACATCTGCTTCTGGGATTTTTTAATAAAATGATATTAAAAAGTAGTATGGGGGAAGCCACTGTGGGTCAATCAGATGAGCCCGCGTCTACCATGTGGGAGGCCCTGGGTTCACGTCCCGGGGCCTCCTTGTGAAGGCAGGCTCGCCCACAAGCGGAGTACCGGCCGGCCTGCAGATGCCGTGGAGAGCTGACTCAGCAAAGGTGACGCAACAACAAAAAAAGAAGGGAGACAAGCAAGAACACAGAAGAGCTGGCAGTGAATGAACACAGAGAGCAGACAGCAAGCAAGCCACAAGGGGGGAGGGGAAAATAAATAAATACAGACATAGAAGAATGTACAGTGAAATGGACACAGAGAGCAGACAGCACGCAAAAAGCCGCAAGGGGGGGATAAAAAAAAACTGGTATGGGGGAGACAACGTGGCTCAAGCAGTTGTGCTCCTGCCTCCCACATGGGAGCTCCCAGGTTCAGTTCCTGGTGCCTCCTAAAAAAAAAAAACAAATAAGCAAAGCAAAGAAAAAAAAACAACTCAGAGAAGCCGATGTGGCTCAGTGGTTGAGCACCGGCTTCCCACATCTAAGGTCCCAGGTTCAACCCCTGGTCCCTGGCACCAAAAAAAAACAAAAACAAAAATAAAGTAGTATCAAGGTGCCTTCTTCTTCCATTATTAAAAATGGGCCCCTCTTGCACTGTCCAGGTGGAACAAGGGGAAACATCGACCGAGACCTGGAGAATTCTGCAGATGTTATGTGATTTAAACTTGGGTATGTTCCTCCTTCCCCACAACACTCCCTTCCCTTTTCAGTCCACCATTTTTTTTAGGAAGTACTGAGGGTTGACCCCAGGACCTCGTACACGGGAAGCAGGCCCTCAACCACTGAATTGCATCTGCTCCCTTGAGTCCACCTTTTGGCCCTTGGGCTATGCCACACTCCTGCTCTCATCTAATTCTGAGGGTAACTGGTTAAGGCCCAGAGCTGGGGCACGCTGTGCAGGCCGCCACCCTGCCTGCTGCAGCCCCCCCGTGCTGCACCCCCACGGGACTCTGCTCGCTCCTTGGGGCCCCGCACCCCCTCAACCAGGAAGGACGGCCCAGCTGTCCTCATCGGCTCCCCGATATGAGAGAGGCAGCTCCGCGTGAGGCCGGCGCCCCAGTGGAAGCAGGGTGGGCTCAGAGCTGGAGGCACCCAGCTTTGAAATCCAGCTCTGCTGCTGAGGAGCTGAGCGACCTGGGGCAAGTGGCTTGATCCCTCCGGCTCAGCTTCCATGAGCATGAAACAAGAATTTGACTTAACTTTCAGGCTGGTGAACCCAGTAAATAAGTAAAGAGGTATTAAGTGCCTAAAACGTGGCAGGTGGCCCGTGGCACGTGGTGCTCAAGAAGCGTGCCTAGCCAGCACTTTCTGTGCAACAAGCACTGTTCTAAGAGCCGTGCACGTAGTAACGCAGCCCCTTCCACTGTCCCTCCGGGGAAGACTGTATTGACAGCGAGAGGGGTGTCCCGTGGCCATCTGCAGTACCAGAAGGCCTTGGGAAATCGGAATACCTTATCGTGGATGAAAACCACGCCCCCTGTCTTCCCAGCAGGGAGCTGGGAGATTCCCTGGACTCCTAGTTACTGGGTGCTGCCTTACTGGGACCACGGCACAGATGGAGAGCTGCGTGGTCTGCGGAGACCATGGCCACCAGCTCTCTAGCGTCCTCTAGCTGCACTTCTCCACCAGCTCTCTTTTGTTTTTTTTAAAGATTTAATTTTTTTTTATTTTTCTCCCCTTACCCCCCACTTGTCTGCTCTCTGTGTCCATTCGCTGTGTGTTCTTCTGTGACCGCTTCTATCCTTATCAGCGGCACGGGAATCTGTGTCTCTTTTTATTGCACCATCTTGCTGTGTCAGCTCTCCGTGTGTGCGGCACCATTCCTGGGCAGGCTGCACTTTCTTTCGCGCTGGGCGGCTCTCCTTATGGGGCACACTCCTTGCATGTGGGGGTCCCCTACACGGGGGACACCCCTGTGTGGCAGGGCACTCCTTGTGCACATCAGCACTGCATGTGGGCCAGCTCCACACGGGTCAAGGAGGCCCAGGGTTTGAACTGTAGACCTTCCATGTGGTGGATGGACACCCTATCCATTGGGCCAAGTCCATTTCCCGTCGACCCACTTTCTCCACATCAAACACACGCTTGGGCTCGTGTCAGCCACACAAAGCTGCCTGCAGCTCCAGAGGGCCACTGTTCCCTGTGCCTTGGCCCCCACTGTTCCCCTTTCTTCATCTGTCTTCAGAGCCTCACCTTGAGGGCCGCTTCCCTGCTTATAGGAGGCCCTTCCAGGCTTGGCACATAGGGTGGACCATTTCCTTCTGTGGGCACCGCGAGGCCCTGTCCACGGGCACACTGGTAGGTTTTATCAGGGCAGGGACCTGCTACCTTAGTCTCCTTTTTTTTTTTTAAACATTTATTTATTTTTTATTTATTTCTCATCCCTCCCCCTGCACCCCAGTTGTCTGTTCTCTGTGTCTATTTGCTGCATCTTCTTCTTTGTCCGCTTCTGTTGTTGTCAGCGGCATGGGAATCTGTGTTTCTTTTTGTTGCGTCATCTTGCTGTGTCAGCTCTCTATGTGTGCACTGCCATTCCTGGGCAGCCTGCACTTTCTTTTGCGCTGGGCGGCTCTCCTTACGGGGCGCACTCCTTGCATGTGGGTCTCCCCTACGCGGAGACACCCCTGTGTGGCGCAGGACTCCTTGCGCGCATCAGCACTGCGTATGGGCCAGCTCCACACGGGTCAAGGAGGCCCGGGGTTTGAACCGTGGGCCTCCCATGTGGTAGACGGACGCCCTAACCACTGGGCCAAGTCCGCTTCCCCGCTAGTCTCCTTTGTACCTCCAGCACCCAGTCCATAGTAGGGAAGGAAGAGAGGGAAGAGGAAGGAAGACGGGAAGAGGAGACAAAAGGAAGCTGAACGGAGGGAGGGTGGAAGGAATAAGCCTTGAGCCCATCGCCCAGGGCGGCGTTAAAGCACCTTTCCATTCCCAGGCACCTTTATCAGCTCTCACCCCCCCCCCCCCCAGGTAGAAACTGAAGTGGGGAAGGGCACCTGCCAGACTCAAAATGGTTGCCATGGACAGACAGAAGAGTGGCCATCGCTCAGGATTTATAGAAGGAAGATGCGCTCCTTTAGCATGAAGCACGGTCCTCTGATTCTCTTGAGAATGAATGAGGAGAAGCATTCTGAGAGCTGGAGGCCGGGCTGAGGTGCTGGGAAGCACAGGACCAGCGCCAGTTTCACCACCTGGGCACCCCGGCTCTCTGTCTTCTAAAGTACAGAGGCAGTGCCTGCAGGGCAGAGAAGCAGGTGATGGTCCCCGAGGGAGTACGTGCCAGACGGGGCTTCCTGCCCCCTGGGGCCCCAGCTTCTCTGCCCACCATAAAAGCATCCGCCCGCCATTCCTAAGGTCAGCTCGTATCCTGGGTTAAATCGTGTTCCCCAAGTTGTCACGTCCAACTGGAACCTTAAAATGTGACCTTATTTGGAAATAGGGTCTTCGCAGATATAATTAGTTGATATTATATGAGGCTAACTAATGAAAACGAGGGCACACTTGATTGGGGTGTGCCCCAATCCCCTGACTAGTGTCCTTATAAGAAAAGAAAACAGGTACAGATAGACATGCTGGAGAGAATGCCACGAGAATACAGTCAAGGATTGCAGTGATGAAGAGAAAGAAACCAAGGAACACCAAGGGGTGCTGGCAACCCCAGACGCCAGCAGAGAAGCAGGGAGCCTCCAGTAGGAACCATGATTCCAGCTTCCAGCCTCAAGAGCTGTGAGAGAACCCCCTTCTGCTATTTAAAGACCCTCAGTCTGTGCGGCTTTGCTACGGCAGCCCTGGGAAATGAAGACCCCCGCCTGGCATTCTGCATCCCTGCACGTCCTGATGTTCCTGCTGAATCCGGAGCTGCTGAGACCTGGGGACCTCCAGCTATCCTGGGAAAGTGGTGGGCATGGGACGAGAGCGTGAGGGAACTGAGAGCAGGAAGTCTGCCTTCATCCACTCATCCCTGAGTGACTAACAGTGTTGGAGACACAGGAATGCAAGACAAAGTCCTGGCAGATGAAGAGCTCAACAGCTCTGCCACCTCTGGGTGCTGGGCTCTCATCTATCAAGGAGAAGCCTGGATATTTTTGGAGTCATGGACCCTTTGAGAACGCAATGAATTCTCTTCTTCTTAAAATAAGCAAATCGCAGCCATTTTGCATATTTGATTGGGAGGTTCGTAAACCCAGTGAAGCCACTTGTGAATACCAGGCTATGTCTCCTTGGACTAGATATTGTCCTTACTACCCCAAATTTCTTGATATTATGTCTCAAGAAACTACATATATATGAAATGAAGGTTTCACTCTTTGGCCAAGGCAGGTCCTTCGTGTCAAAGCAATGCACGGAACTAACTGAGGAGGAGGAAATGCAAGCGCATGGCCTGCTCAGCTCATCACCTCCTCCAGCCACCCACAGAGTCAACCCTGCCCTAGTGAAGGAGACACAAAAACTCCTATGTGCGCAGCTCATTTGGCTTAACAGAGAGTCAGCATGGCTGCAGATCCTTCTCTCACCATCACAACCCAGGTCTGAGAGCCTGGCTCCTGCCTTAGGAATTCCCTTCTTGCTACTCACTGCTGGACAGCCTTTCCCACACTGACTGCTTCCTGCCCAGATCTGGGCTGTGCCTTGTTTTACCCCCGCTTCACCTAGATCCCAGACTTCAGACTTCACCTTCAGGCACCCAGAGCCTTCTTGGCCCTCCTCCAGTTACAGATCAGAAGTTCCCATCCTCCCTCCCTCATGCCAATTGCCAGATCAGAAGGGCCCTGGCTGCTTGGGTCTTCATTCCCCCAGGAAGCCCCTCATTCATGCTCTGTGTCTGAAATATCTCCCATCAGACCAGCTCCCCCTGCATCTTGCTTCCTCCCATGCCCACCTAGGACCCTTGGGACTTCTGGTAGGAAATGCAGCCTGGGGTGAGGCAAGTGAGGACCCTATGACATACAATCTGAGGACACACCGAGCCAGGCCTGCCCTGCACGCCCCTGGAGTGGACACGTCCTGGACTTCTGCATCATGAGCACCCGTCTTGCCTCACCCCCGTCCTGCGGAGGAGCTCTACCAGACCTAGAACGGGCTGAAGGCCCCGTCTAGACGAGAGTTCCTTCCATCTTGTTTTTTATTTTTTTGCACATGTATAGCTATAGGAAATTCTCTTGCCGAGTGGGAAGATTTATGGGGAAGAGGAAACTATTTTATATCAAGTGCAGCAAGTTTCATGACTGGTGATTAATGTGTTCATGGAAAACGGCAATTGTACCCTCGACATGACTAATCACACCTTTTCTTTCCATAGTCGTTTAGCATTTCCTGCCATAATAATTCAGGCCACATACCTCGTTCAAGGAAGCAGGAGTGTCAGCAGGCCATTAGCTTTCTCCACGTGGGCCCATTTGTTTCTTCCTAGGCCCGGTCTGAATGTGTCAGCACGCAGGCAGACGTTAGTGATTCATGACTGACGTCAACTGACATCCTAGAAGGGTGTCACCGAGAGGGTCCTTGTCACAGAGGAAGAGGCCTCAATGTGTGACAACTCAGTGACCCAGCAACTGCGTCGGGAGTCTCTCGAGCTGTGAGTCCCCTGCTCTGGGGTGGCCGAGGCGGTGGCGTAAAGGAAAAATCCCTGAGCCAAGGGGTGGGTCTCTTGGGTCCTCGTCCCAATTTTGTTGTCTAACTTCCTTGGGCTTTGGTTTCTTCATCTGTACAGAGAGAAGATGACCAGCTGAGAGCTAGAGCCACAAAGGCACTTTCAGCCTGAAAATTCTAGGGTGCTTTCTTTTGATGAGACAGAGGGGTACCCAGTTATTCTCAGCTGTTCCTTGCACTCTTTCACGCCTCGGTCTTCCAGAAGGCTTGGGCAACAGCAGAGTGAGTCTGCGTCCATGTTACCATTCTGGTTTGCCAAGGTGGTGGGAGAATGTAGAAAGACTGTGCTGACCTTTATTTTATTCTATTTTTTTTTCATTTATTTTATTTATTTCTCTCCCCTTCCCCACTGTTGTCTGCTCTCTGTGTCCATTCACTGTGTGTTCTTCTGCATCCACTTGCGTTATCCGACGGCACTGGAAACTGTGTCTCTTTCTGTTGCATCATCTTGCTGCATCATCTCTCTGTGTGTACGGTGCCATTCTTGGGCAGGTTGTGCTTTTTTCACGCAGGGCGGTTCTCCTTGCAGGGCGCACTCCTTGTGCATAGGGCACCCCTAAGCGGGGGCGCCCCTACGTGGCATGGCACTCCTTGTGTGGCAGCACTGTGCATGGGCCAGATGACCACATAGGCCAGGAGGCCCTGGGGATCGAACCCTGGACACTCCATATGGTAGGCGGATGCTGTATCAGTTGAGCCATGTCTGCTTCCCTCATGCTGACCTTTAATCTCTTTTACCTGGACTTGAAACCCTTTCCCTTCTTCCCTCAGGGCATCCGCCCCAGGGGGTCTTCATGCCATCTCCCCTTCTGCTGGGGCTGCCCATACGTGCTTCCCTAAAAGGGGCCTGAAGCCAGCCCACCATCGCCATCTCTTCTGCGCCATGCTGCCTGACCCACAGCTCAGCGGCACAGGCGGCACACCCAGGCAAGACTGCATCTTGCGGACTGCGCTGGACCTGCTTTTCTCGTCTGCCCCTTCCTGATAACACAACAGGGACTGCAACTGGAACTGAATCCTTCCCAGGCTAGGGAGCTATATTGAGCTACACCTGGAAGAACTCTTTAACACAGGACTTCAGGTTTTTGCCCTTTCGATTACGAATTTCACAATAGTCAAGCATGACTATTATCCAGTATTGTTTCGATTCTACCAGTGGGACTTGGTCATTCATGTCTGATACCGAAGCATCGTTAAGATGCTGAACTTTTACGCTGGAAAAAATAGTGGACACTTTTCTCTGAACGTGACTCTTCTAACGACTTTCGGAACACAACCAAGTTGGGTGGGCCGGATGGGCAGGTGGGTCTGAGCTTATCGCCAACACCAACCAAGTGACAGTGGCTGTGCTGATCAGGGTCATCGGACCGTGACTCGGCAGGAGCAAGGGCCTATGGGAAGAGCCCAGTGAGGAGGGGGCCGGGGACATCTGGCCCCTAATGCTATCCCTGGGGACATCTCTCCAGCCATTGCCCACTTTGTTGTTTTCCTTGACACCAGGGAGCAGTGGGTGCTGCTCCACTACCATGAATGCTGTTCACGGTGGAGGAATGTCCCACGGAGGATTTCAGTGATAAGCCCCAAATTAGAGAATAAGTGACTGTTGCCTGATTATGGGGCCTTGCTGCCACATCAACGTACCCGATGAATACAGTTCAAAATGAAGTCATTTTAGAAGGGGGAGAAAAAAGACTTAATTAGGACATCATAAATGATGGCAAAAGGGTTAACAGAGGAGGAAATAGAGGCCCCGTACAATTTGCCACACAGCTGTAAGGCAAATAACTGCATGTATAGCAAATTACAGATAACCCCTGTAGGCTACAATCTCCATTCACGCCTTACTGTGAAATTAGCACTAAGAAAATGAGGCATTATCAAGAAAGTGAAAAGACAACCTACAGAATGAAGAAAAGAGTTGCAAAAAAACCATACATTGAATAAGGGTTTAATATCCAGAATATATCAAGAAGTTTTACAATACAAAAAGAGAAAGACAAACAACCCAATTTTAAAATAGGTGAAAGGCATGAAGAGGCTGTTTCCAAATAAGATATGCAAATGACCAATAAGCATATGAAAAGTTGTTCACTGTCAAAATAGCCATGGGGAAATGCAAATCAAAGGCCCAAAGAATTCCTACTTCTCATCCACAAGGTGGTTATTATTTAAAAACAAAAAACAAAAAAATCAGAAAATAACAAGTATTGGAGAGGATGTGGAGAAACTGGAACTTGAGTGCATTGCTAGTAAGAACATCACATCGTGCAGCCGCTGTGGAAAGCAATATGGCGGCTCCTCAAAAAGTTAAATATAGAATTACCATATGACCTGCCAATTCTATTCTAGGTATATATCCAAAAAAAGTGAAAACAGGGTCTCAAACAGACATGTGTGCGCCAATGTTTTTAGCAACATTATTCACAGCAGGCAAAAGGTGGAAACAACCCAAGTGTCCATCAACAAATGAATGGATCAAAAATATGGTATATACACACAATGGGACATTGCCTGGCCATAAAAACACATGGACATCATGTAATAGAGAAGAACCTTGAAAATATCATATTCAGTGAAATCAACTTGACACCTAAGGGCAAATATGCTGCGATATCACTTATAAAAGATGTCTAGGAATAGCAAATTTGCAGAGCCCAGAGGTGAATTAGAGGTTTCCAGGGGATGAGAGGAGAGAGGAAGGGTAAGTGTATGTTTGGTGCATGCGTAATGCTTGCAAATAAAATTCATTTTTAAAAATATGGACAGAAGGAAGGTCGGAAGGACGGACAGAAAGAAAGAGAGAGGAAGTCAGTCTGACAGGAAGACAGAAAGTCTGTGTAACTTTGCGAGTGTCCTCTAAAGAGTCCTTTACCCTGTCTCCCCACCCCTTCCTCCTTGCCCCAGTCCTCGTCCCACATTTAGCCTCTTTCAGCTAAACAGGCTCTTCCTTCCGCAGGACCTGCAGCAGCCAGATGCTAAGGTCTGGCTCTCTCCATCTGCTCCAGCTTTGGACATGAAGGCGAGGGGCCTCGCCAGTTTCATTTATATGGCTCTAGATATCTGCCTTTGGAATTTTAATTGCCTGGAATTTAAAGAGGTTTCTGCTCCTTTTGATACAGTGTCTCCTGCCCAACAACTCCCCCCTCCCAAAAAAATTGGGGAATCCATTCATTTTGCAGATTAGGAATGTTCTTTTTTTTTATCTCAACTTTTAAAAAATATATATATATATTTTTTAAGATTTATTTTTTGTTTATTCCCCTCTCCCCTTGCTGCTCGTGCTTGCTGTCTGCTCTCTATGTCCATTTGCTGTATGTTCTCCTGTGTCTGCTAGTCTTCTCCTCTCATCTTCTCTTTAGGAGGCACTGGGAACTGATCCCGGGACCTTCCAACGTGGGAGAGAGGTGCTCAGTCACTTGAGCCACCTCAGCTCCGTGGTTTGTTGTGTCTCTTACTGTCTTTCCCCTGTGTCTCTTTTTTTGTTGCATCATCCTGTTGCAGCAGCTCTCTGCGCGGGCCAGCTTGCCATCCGGGCCAGCTCACCTTCCCAGGAGGCCCCGGGAACCAAACCTAGGACCTCCCCTATGGTGGACAGGAGCCCAATCACTGGAGCCACATCTGCTTCTGTTTTTTATTCTTTAAAAAGATATTTAGGTTCCATAAATGTTACATAAAAATGTAGGGGCTGTCAGGAGCTCTCTGACTCGACTCTGATCGCTGAGTGACCTGTATCCTGTGACTCTGGGAGGTGGTTGTTCACAGGGAGAGAGAGAACCTTTTATGTTGAGGATGAACCAAGAAGCCTCTAAAACTTACAGACTCAGTGACATTTCCTTGAGGCCAGCATCAAATGCTCTGCTCTCTCTGGCACAGCAGTGACATAGCCAACTGTTTGGCCGTAGGTGGCTTTTAAATCCTCCCAGGTATCGTGGTCCCCATTTGTGGGGAAAACTGGTGGCCTTCCTGCCAAGCGCTACGAGTCGAGCAGAGCAGACAGGTGGCCCCATCGGGGAGGACAGTCCCAGCTCTGACCTGTCTGGGCTTACCTGGGCTTTTTTCAGGATGCAGGGACTAGATACCGACCCACAAGGGGAAGTAAGGGGCAACCGGAAACTGCTTCCAAATCCTCACAGAAAACCGGAAGTCCACTGAATCTGCCATCAGACTGGAACCCTCCTCCCTCCTCAGAAGTCGCTGTCGTTGATGCCATAAGCCACCAGTGCATCACTCTGCTCTGCTACCGTCTGTTTTTGTTCTTCCGCGGCCACCTGCTACCCTTTCGACCTGAGGGTAGATGCTTTCTGACAGGACTGGCCGGTGAGCATCCAGGAAGCCAGAGCTCCCCTCTCACTTGGAAAGCCCCAAAGTCAACTCAACAGCAAGAGCCATTCCTAGTGCAGTCAGCTGGGATCGGTCAAGTGGCACAGCCTGGCGATCTGTGTGAAACGACCCCCTCGGGAGGGGCCGTGCATGTGCCCTCCTGCCCTGAGCTCCACCGCCCTGCTCTGCCCAGGTGGCAGCTGTACCAGCCTTTGGTTTCCACGTTGCTACTCTCCTTCTTTTGTTTTTCCATCTCAGGTGCTTTCTCTGGAACGAGGTCCTCTTCACCCCTCACTGCGATCCTAAGGGGTGTCTACTCAAGAGCTGGTGAAACTTCTTCTCTGGGGGGTTTTTGGAGGGACACTGTGTGGACCCATTAGAGTATTTTCTGGCCTTAGTCCTTCCTGAGAATAGCTGTTTATTATTCTCAGCCTCTTCTCTTCCTTGTTATTGTTCCCTGCTTTGGTTTATTTAGTATCACTTCCTTTTAAGCTTGGAGTAGTCAGTCCTCTCTCCTCTACTCTAAATCACCTAGTCCTGGAATGGCAGTGACCCTGACTGTTGACTCTATTATCTACCACTGTCCAAAGTGCACTGTGGGGGAAGTGGTCGTGGCTCAACTGATAGAGCATCCGCCTGCCATGTGGAGGGCCCAGGGTTCAAACCCAGGGCCTCCTGACCCGTGTGGTGAGCTGGCCCACGCACAGTGCTGCCACGCACAAGGAGTGCTGTGCCATGCAGGGGTGTCCCCCGTGTAGGGGTGCCCCACGCACAAGGAGTGTGCCCCGTAAGAAGAGCCACCCTGCGCAAAAAAAGCACAGCCCACCTAGGAGTGGCTTCACACACACAGAGAACTGATGCAGCAAGGTGACGCAACAAAAAAGCGACAATTTCCCAGTGCCGCATGACAAGAATGCAAGCGGACACAGAAGAGCACGCAGCAAATGGACACAGAGAGCAGACAATGGGGGGGGGGGGTGTGTGGAGAGAAACAAATAAACATAAATCTTTAAGGAAAAACAAAGTGCACTGTGGGCTAAACTGCCTAAGCCATGCCGGCCTTCCCGCCCCTGCTCCCAAACCTTGAGGGCGAATGACCTGACGTCATAGGTAACGATCTATGTGGGACATTTCGCCAGTGCCCAGCCCAGGGCCTGGCACATTTCAGGTGTGCAACTTTTTGGTGGACGGATGGATGAATACGTGATCAGGTTGTTAAGCACGTAGGGGCCATGGGAGTCTAAACAGCAGGTGAGGAGGGTGGGCTGGGAGAGCACGGGGGAGCAGGTGGGACAGGGATGTTCCAGAAAGTGTGTTGGGACGTCCCTGAGCCATCCGAAGGGAGGCTGGCCCAGCAGGCTTCCTGGGAGCCTCTCGGCTCCCTGGCTGAAAGCTGCTCCTTTGAGCCGGCCGTCATCATGATGACTACGGCTGCCACCGGTGCGGCTCAATGCACGCTGAGAAGAACCTGCGCCTGTCTCCAGCACAGAGAGGCTGATCCACCGCAGCTGCCAAACGTCATCACATCCTTTGAGGGCACCTGTGCATCCGGAAACTGCCCCAGCCGCTCTGTGAAGCGCACAGCTCTGGTTAGCGCTCATCATTTGGGCGTTTAGATGTGAAAACGGAGGCACAAAGGAAGAAATAGAATCTTCAAGTCAAAGGAAATTTTACTCGCTCTCTCTCTCTAAATTGGAAGTTTGCTGTTACATAACAGAGACTTCTCCGTGTAAAATGACAATTCATCCATTTGACTAACAATTATACACTATTAAGAAAACAGGCATACAGCAGTGAATGGAGGGAGACAAGCACTAAAAAGCTAATTTAAATTAATTAATTATAGTTGTGATAAGTGTTGAATAAGGAAGAGGATGGTGTGCTGAGGAACATGTATGGGAGAGCTGTCCAAATTCAGGTGAAAATCATGGGAATTTTGTTGCAGGATTTTAATATTCATGGCTCTAAAAATAAAATGGTCACACAATTCCCTCTCATGTAGAAGTAAAATTCCCCCCAAAAGTAAATTATTAGGAGCGGATGTGGCTCAAGCAGTTGAGTACTCGCCTCCTCACAATTTTCTCCCACATGGGAGGTCCCGGGTTCGATTCCCAGGACCTAAAGAAGACAAACAATGAGAAGACAGCAAGCAGACATGGAGCAAAAACAACGAGTAGACAATAAGCAACAACAGAAAACAAGCAAAGAGCCGATGTAAGCAGTTAAGCACCCACCTCCCACATGAGAGATCCCAGGTTTGATTCCTGGTGCTTCCTAAAGAAAAAAACAGACAACGAGCAGAAAATGAGTGTGAACAACAAGCAAAAACAATGAGCAAACAGACAAGGGAGCCATCTCAGAGGGGGGGAAAAGTAAATTGTGAAAGCAAAACTGGTGACCATTTTTCTGTGCAGGGAGGATGCTTAGGTAGCACTTTTTTCTTGACATGGGATTATATGGCAACACTTTATGCTGATGTAGTAGCCAGGCAGCATCTACTGCATTATCCAGGACCAAAAAGAAAAGAATTTCCCAGATGTTGTCTATGGAAGGCAGAGATCAGCCCTAAAATAAGGCTGGGCTTTGCCTTCAGGATTTTAATCCAAATGTTAATATTCTCTAGGCTTCTCTTCTCTGCAAAATGGAAACAATGAATTCTGACTCTTAAAGGAAAGGCAAAGTGCTTTGTGACCCAAAAAAGAAGACTTTAAGGCTGTATCCCTACAGCTACACCTGCAAGGAGTCGTGGGTTGACAAAAGAAGGGGAACTAGAGAAAACGTTTCAATTTAGCTGAAAGCGGAATAAACTCCACGACTGGGAATTCTAATTTTTAAGAACAAAAACATGTGTTAAAGTTGCACATCTATATGCCCATTTAAGTAAGCAATGCACAGTGCCTTCAGACTGGCCCTTAATATACTTTTTAAAGCAGTTTTATTGAGATATATTCCCATACCATACAATCTATCTGAAGTGTACAGTAGCTTTTACTATAGTCACAGTGTTGTGTATTCATCACCAGAAAAAGATTTAGAACAATTTCATTACTCCAAAAAGAAAACCCCACATGCCTTAGCAGTCACCTATCGATCCTTCTATCTGCCACCACCCTCCACAGCCACTCATCTAATCCCATCTTCATAAATTGATTTATATTTACATTTCCTATAAATGGAATCAATATGTTCTACTCGTGTCTGGTTTCTTTCACTTAGCATAACTTTTTTTGCCTGAGATTTACATCTTGTAACATTAACATACATAATATTCATTCAGTTCCAAGGAAAAACAGTCTTATAATGGCAATATTATCCATATTCATATTACACATGAGACATTTCAAGAAGAATTAACACCAATTCTGTTTATTTATTTTTCAAATAATTTATTTTTTTACACTTTTTTATTAAAGTTAATAGATCACAAAGAACATTACATTAAAAAAACATAAGAGGTTCCCATAGACCCCACTCCCCATCATTTTTGTAAATTGTATTTTTTTGAAGATACATACACCACAGAAAAATCCTCGATGCCTACTTGAAGGCTGTGGCTCTGAGGAACAGAAATTGAGAATACACCTTTGGAGAAGACTGTTCTGGAAGGGACCGCTCTGACGTCTGGGACCTGTGTGAGGTCCTGCAAGCACAGCCAGTGAGCTCCGTACCTGGGACTGCGCAGTTCACACGAGCAGAGCACGGCGGCTCTGGTGAGCCTCCTGGACGTGGAGAGGCAAGTCAAATGGCTGCCTGGCACCGCTGGGCTAGTTCTAGACCGCGGTAAAATAACCAAGGCAAATTCCTCAGACTGAGGAGGGTAAAAGGTCTCCTTGGGGAAGCAGGCATCTCTGGAGAGACACTCTCTGTGTGCACAAAGTGGTTTAAAGCATTTTCCCTGATGAAGTGGAGGAGAAGGAATTTGAAATCCTGGAACTTGGGATGAAGAGAGAGGCAGCGGGAGAGAGGATGGAGTCGTGAGAACGCCTCAAGGGCGTCAGCTGTGAGCGACTCCCTTAAAAATGATGGCCGATATCCTGAGCTTACAGTGCTTTTCTTCTCTACACCATAATCCCTATTGCAGTCACAGGCCTCCAGGAAAGCCTGTCCCAGAACGTTGGGGGAATAGAAGTGGATGAATCTCTGCTTGGCTGGGAAATAGCCAGAGCCATGGGAAGAGACATAGAAGTGGGAGAAGCGGCCAGGGCAAGCAGGAGATTCGAGCCTTGCCTGGGCATCCTGAGAAGGATGTGGCAAGGGGAGAGAGAAAGGCTCGATATCAAATTCGTGTATTATTGGGAAGAATGGCCCGAGAATGTGGAGGCACGTAGAGACGTGCTTTGGCCACCTCTTCCAAGAGGGCTCACATGCTTCAATCCTGTTCTGGCATTTCTAGAACGGTTCCCAATGAAAATGGAAAAGCTAGCGTTGGAATTCACTTTACCCTTTCCAGACCTCTGTACTTAGGATCCAACACGAAGACCCGTGGTCTGACAAAGGATGTTTGGTTTCCACTAAGTTGGTTCATCTATAACTCACAACAGGAGCGCAATGATGATTGTTGGCCTTTGATGCTAGTGGGCCACATGCCCTTAGATACTAAGAACCCTTTCTCGAGCCTGACTCCAAGCAGGAGGTGATTTCTTTTTTTCCTGCGCAGTAGGACTTGGAAAGCTTTCTGCATGGAGACAACTCTGATCTGATAGGAAGAGTCAGCCTGCCAAGAAGACCCCAGGCTCAGGTCAGAGAGTTAGAGATGACCCTTGTGGCAGCCAATCCTGGGGACAAGTGGGAGAGGCATCCCCAGCCAGGTGAAGAGCACAGTGCGGGAACAGTACACCTGTAAGAGGTCATCAGGTGACCCTGTTCTGAAACACTTTGCCCTGAGCACAGGTGATGAAACAATGGGAAATGACCCAAGACTCAAGTTCTCGGTCTTGGTCCCATCCCAGTGGGCGTGGACCCATTATCAATAAGAGCTCTTCAAGATGTTACTCCAGTTAAGATGTGGTCCAACAGACTCAGGTGGGGCTTTAACCCGGTTTCTTGGAGCCCTTTATAAGCAGAGTGAAAGTCAGATGGAGAGAGGAGCCACGGGGCACAGCCAGAAGTCAACAGAACCCGGAGGAGAAAGGAGAAGGCATTGCCATGTTCATTGCCATGTGATGGGAAGCCAAAGATTTCCAGTCAACCAGAAGGTACTGATGCCGGGAGGAAGCAAGGCATCTGGCCTCTGAAACATGAACCAGTACTTTCCTGTTGCTAAGCCCACCTGCTGCATGGTTTTTATTCTAGCAGCCAGGAAACTAAAATTCAGCCATAATTCATTAAACCATTCTTGGGAAAATGGGAGTATGGGTGTGTGTGCAAGCATTTGTGTACGTGTGTGTGTGTGTGTGTCTGGGCCAGGGCAGTGTGCATTTTCACAAGGAAGTAAAATTCTTGATTTCTGTAGTATGAAGTTAGTAGATAATATCTCGAACTGAAAAATCGAGAAAAGCAATGTCCACATGCTATGTGGAGATAAGGAGGGAAGTGAAAGAAGAGCTGAAATGCTGGTCCCTGGAGAGTGGATGCTGGAGCAGGAAGAGCTGGGGGAAGCATCCTGTAAACTACAGATATGTATTCTTTGGGCAGAAATCAGAAATAGCCTAAAATAGAATGAAATAGTCATTCAAGGCCCTTGGCAATATGTCCAGCCGCATGTCAGCACTGCATTTCAGGTCATCTGCAACTTCCTGCCACTGCCCGCACCTCCTGTAAGCAGGCATGCTGTGCCCTCTGCACAGCTGCTTCCTGCTGCCCCTCTCTCCTTGGCCAGTTTCTGTTGGTCTCCATGGCCACTTCCTCCGGGAAGCCTTCCCTGGTTCCCTCAGGGCAGTTGGTTGCTCCCTGCTCTGTTCCTCACAGCGTTTCTCTTATGTAGTTTCTTATGTATGTCAGCCTTTCAGGTCATGAGGGCTATGTCCAGTTAACACCCTTGTCGCCACAGCCCTGCACATACCAGCTTCTCCATAAGCGCCTGCTGAATGCACAAGGAGTTCCTCCCTTCACCCTGAACAAAACGTGAAAAATGACGAAATCCCATCTGAGGCTCATCCGAAGGTCAAGGTCGAAGGAGCCTGCTCACCCTGATGCACCCTGGGGGACGGGGAGGCCCCGGGGGGAGCAGGGGTCCAGCCAGTGGCGCCCTGACCCCCGCCTTCCCACAGCGACCACGGGCAGGTGCTGGGCTGGTCACGGCGGGTGGACGCCCGTGTGGCGGTGGCAGGGTCACACCTGTAGGCTCTGCCCTGCTCTTCAGCTCCGTGAGCCAAGAGGATCCACGCTACCGGCCTCTTGAAGTACCTGGTTCCCCATCTCCACTGCCCTGCCCTCCTCCTGGTCCACTCCCCCTGGGGGCCTTCACGCCCCGTGGAAACATCTCCCTACAGAATGACAGTCCTTTATCTAGGACAGAGCATCTTGTCAGACAATTCGAGATGAAAGACCAAGCTCTGTTACTGCAAAAATATTACAATATTACAGTTAACTACACCCATAAGTTACATTGTAACATCCATAAATTATGTTGTAACTTTTGAAACATTCGTTACAAACTATGAAGGAGCATCATCAAAATATCACAGCACCTGTGGGCTCCATTCACCAGGTGCTGTCCCCTGCCCCTTGACAGCCTGTGCCCACTGCACCCCATGGATCACCCAGTTTTGCCCTCCCCACCCTGCACTGTGTGGGTTTTGTTTCTCTTCTGTGAGTTCCTGGGGACAGGAACCATGGCCCATCCTGAGTCCTCATTGCTGCCGCAGGTGCCCAGTAGATGGTTTTCAAAGAAATGGTGGGGAAGCAGATGTGACTCGAGGGATTGGGCTCCCACCTACCACGTGGGAGGTCCCTGGTTCAGTTCCCGGTGCCTCCTGAAGAAGACAGTGAGCTGGCGTGATGGACAGGCATGGTGAGCTGACGCAACAAGAGAACAGGAAGAAAAGCATAATCTCAACAAAGCAGGGAATGCAGGTTCTTGGTGACTCTTGAGGAGGAAGAGCAGCAAGAGACACAAGAAGAAAAACATATTAAGAGACTCAACAAGGCAGGGAATGCAGGTGGCTTGAGCAATTAGGTGCCTCCCTCCCACATCGGAGGTCTCAGGTTCTAGTGCCTCCTAAAGAAACAAGGAAGACAAACAGACACAACAAGTGCAAACAACGTGGGAGTGGGGAGAGATAAAGAAATAAAATAAATCCTTAAAAAAAAGAAAAAGGAGAGAAAGGGTGCTGGCTTCTGAATCCCTCCTACCCTATGATGGTCATGAGCGTGTGGGCTAGAGGAGGAGAACTTGACTTGGAGTGTCATCCTGAGCATGTCCCCTTGTCCCCTTGGTCCCATCCTTCATCTGTCCATGAGACCCTTTAGAGATTGAGCAACTCTGGTGGCTAAACCAAGAGCCAGAAAAAAAGTAGCATCAGCAAGGAGGGACTTTAACATTCCCCCTTTCAAATCTCAGGGGAGAGGAACGCCTACACCCTAGGAAAAGGGTGAAGAGGGCTCCAGATCCCTGGAAAATTTCACCATGTCCCTTGCTCCAGAATTCTGAGCTGGGAAGACGCTTGCCTGCCTGTCTCTTCTAGAGGGGGTGGTTCTTCACCCAAAGCTTGCTCCAGCCTGAGAGGCTTGAGCCTTAGGTTTTCTCAGGGACCTCAGGGAACAGAGAGGCCAAAGAGAAATGAGTGGGTGGCCACAGACCCCTGGCCTTGGCACTTGTTCATCTTCCACCGTCACTTCTGCCACAGAGAGGGGCAGTGCTGCAAGACTACCTCGTGAAGGGAGCTCACGGGGTCGCGGTGGGGGCTGAGGAAAAGCTCTGAGTACAGCGGCAGCTTGACCCACATGGAGATAACCCTCTCCCCTGCTTGGCCAGGGGCGGGCTAACAAGGTCTGATGTGACTCAGCCGGTGAGTCAGGCGGGAAGCCAAACAAGACGTCAAAGACCAGCCTGCACATGTGCAGAGATTCAACAGCCTGATCTGTGACCTAATCGTTGATCAGAGGAGCTTGAAAGGAAACTGCCAAGTTCTTTCTCCTGTGCAAGTGCTGAGCCCTCTGTGCACTGGATTAGGAAAGGCTCAGGGGTGAGAGACAATCCAGAGAACCCCGACTTCTAGAACAAGAAGCAGTAGGGAAGAGGACACCCGGCTAAGGCCGGGAGCTCAGGCCTGATGCCTCTTTTTGTTGCTCCCGTTCAGGCAAGCACAGTCCTCATCCGTCTGTAGGTGGAAATTTCCCTGTGGGTTCCTACCCCAATCGTCATGTGGTTCCCAAACTTGGTGGCACATTGGGATCTTCTTGGGGGATTTAAGAAATACTTATGGGGGAAGCAGATTTGGCCCAATGGATAAGGCATCCACCTACCACATGGGAGGTCCGCGGTTCAAATCCAGGGTCTCCTGACCCATGTGGTGAGCTGGCCCATGCGCAGTGCTGATGCGCACAAAGAGTGCTGTGCCACGCAGGGGTGTCCCCCATGTAGGGGAGCCCCATGCGCAAGGAGTGTGCCCCATAAGGAGAGCAGCCCAGTGTGAAAGAAAGTGCAGCCTGCCCAGGAGTGGCGCTGCACACACGGAGACCTGACACAGTAAGATGACGCAACAAAAAGAGACACAGATTCCTGGTGGCACTGACAAGAATGCAAGCAGATACAGAAGAACACACAGGGAGTGGACAGAGAGCAGACAACTGGGGGGGGGGGGGAGGGGAGGAGGGAGAGAAATAAATAAATAAATAGATAAATAAATCTTTCAAAAAAGAGAAAGACGAATGGCTGGCCCCTCCTCCAGGCACTTTCAGAAGCTCTCCTATAGCTCATTATGATCTTCATCCAACTTATCAACTCCCCATGAGAATTTGAAGCTCCATCTCTTTTTCATGTAAATGTTTTAATTGAAGTCTATTATTCATCCATGAACATCCATGAACAATGAGGGTTGTGGGGAGGGAAGAGAAGGCAGGCAGGACAGGGGTTTGGAAGCTTGAGGGCCCCTCACCCCCTTGCCACCCTCTCCAAGCCCCAGCTTCCACCTTCTCCAACCTCCTTTCCCTCCAGTTAAGTTGTGACCTTACAAAACCAACATGCATCTCATCCCACAGGGCTCCCGTATATCACCCCACCACCAACACCTTGCACTGTTGTGAAATGTTTGTTACAAACTATGAAGGAACATCAACAAAATATTAGTCCTAACAAATGAGAAAACCAACTCTCATGGGGGAGCAGATGTGGCTCAGTAGCTCAGTGGTTGGGCACCTGCTTCCCATGTTCGAGGTGCTAGGTTCAATCTCTGGTACCCTGGTAGTTACATATGTATAACTACTAACTGCAGCTCATCTCTTACATTTGGGGTATTTCCCCCTTAACCCACCTGATTAACATTCTGTGTTAGTATTTTATAGTTGCTACAGTTCATGAGAGAATGTTCTCAAATTTGTCCTATTGACCACAGTCCCTCTTCCACTACAGAATTCCCGGTGCTTTGGACAGTGCATTCAAAGCCACGTTCTGTGGCTCTCATTTTCATCACAGAGTTGCACTGTCATCACCTTAATTGTAGAACATTCTTATTACTCCAAAAGTAAAAATCCCATATCCCCTTATACCCCCTATTATTGTCCCTTAGAATTGATATATTAATGATATCTGTCTTTTTTTTTGTTGAGAAGGAGCACTCACACTTGATGCATGTAGAATTTTCAGTGAGGCTTTTTGTGAAAGTGTGGCAGTGAATAGAGTTGACAGTAACACATGGTCGTGACTATAACTAACACTGCTGATTTATAAACTTGATTGGGGCTGAAAGGGGTAGTCTGTGGACATAAATGCCAATTGAAAGGGAGCTAGAGAATGATCTAGGGACTCTAACTGATTTTGGTGGTGGATAAAGATGGTGATTAATAGTATATATATAAGAATGTTCTGCTTTTACAAAGTGTTAAGACTATGGTGCTACATGGGAAAAGTTATAATGTAACTTATGGATGCTAGTTAACAGTAATTTTGTAATATTTTTGCAGCAACACAGCTAGTCTTTCATCTCTAATTGTCTGACAAGACACTCTGTCCTAGATAAAGGACTTTCATTCTGTGGGGAGATGTTTCCATGGGGCGTGAAGCCTTCTCTTACCCCCTAAAGTCAGGTACATCTGATGTTGAAGCTAAAGATAAACCGGTTTAGATATTTAGGTTACGCGGGTCTGAAAGCAGAGAGGAGGGCACAGGGCAGGCCTCTCTCTCTCTACTTTCCTTCTCTTGATCTCCTCTCCCCCTCCCACCCTTCCTCCCTGAGACTTCCAAGGACCCCTCCCTGCCACTCCCTCCACATTTCCCTTCTAGCTCTGTGACCCAGAAGGCAGGGATGCAGGGATCTTCCACCAGTGCCTCCAGCCTTGCGGTCCAGAAGGTTCCTTCCAAACTCTCCGAGGTTCTACAGCATGACCAGCCGCTCAGGGAGCTTCAGCCCTAGCACGGGAGGGCAAGAGCAAGGGGACGCTGCTTCCATGGGGCTCGAGTCCCGCAGGGAGTGGGCATAGAGCAGCCATTCTCATGCATTTTGGTATCAGGACTCTTTACACCTTTAACATCATCAAAGGGCTTTTGTTTTTGTATTAGAAATTAAGACAGAAATTTAAAAATTTCTTTTTATAATCATTTATTTAAAAAGAATGAGTGCAAGCCTGTTCCATGGTTACACAGGTAATGTATTTTATGAAAATTAACTCTGTTTTCCAAACCCTAGAAATAAAAACTGTAATGAGAAGTGTGGCTCTGTTTCACATTTCTGCAAATCTCGCTCTGTTTTTTTTTTCTCTTTTTGGTCTGGCTTGATGGAAGAGGACCAGGAATCTCGTACTTCTCCTGTCGTCAGCCTGTTGTGAGTTACACATTGTGCAGTAGCCCGTGAGTTTATGAGAGAATTAGGATAAAAAAGGTAAAGCCTTAGCATTACTATGAAAACTGCTTTGCATTGTGGACTTCCTAAAAGGGCCTCAGGGACCCCCAGAGGTCCCTGGACCATGCCTAAGAGCTGCTGGTGTAGACGATCACAGGGGAGCAGGGAAGCTGGTGCGGGGGACGGCGATTAAGCACATGTGACACCAGGAACGGGCAGTCACCAGCTCCCTGACTGTAGATCCCACAGGCCTTCTAAAGGGAGAGGAAATAAAATTAAAATGGACTTGACCAAGTACACGCAATAGTTACTAATTATCCCTCGTGTGTCTTTCTTACCAATTTTTAAATTTCTGTGCAACGTACCCCATTTCAGATTGTACTAGTCAGCCAAAAGGGTGCTGATGCAAAGTACCAGAGATCTGTTGGCTTTTATAAAGGGTATTTATTTGGGGTAAAAGCTTACAGTTGCAAGGTCCTTAAGAGTCCAACTCAAGGTCACTTCCTTACCAAACTGTTGCCATGTGTTAAAGGAAGATGGCGGGTGAAATCTGCAAGTGTTCAGCCTTCCTCTTCCTTCTTCGGGCTCTGTGTATTCAGCCTCTTCCAGTCTCAGCTGTAGGCTGGTGCAGGGCTCCTCTCTCTTCCTGGGGCTCATTTTTTTTCCAGTCTCAGCTGCTCTGGTCTCTTCACAAGGTCAGCTGTTAACTATGAGGCAAATGGCTCATCTCTTTTCCCAGGGCCTCTGCCATGTCTATGGAGCACTCTCTTCCTCTGTGTATTTTCTCCATGTACCTGCTTCCATGTTCTTGATTGAGCATCCATTTATATAGCCTACAAAGGGAGCAGAGGCTCAACCCCTTGATGTGGTGGAATCAGAGCCCTAATATTGATTTAATCAAGTAAATGTAAAATCTTTGAGCTTAAATCAATCAAGGGGTGTCATGCCTAGAAGAACAGAACAGTTTACAAACATAATCAATATCTTTTTTGGAATTCATAAATATATCAAGCTGCCATACAGATGAGCTTGGTTACGATGCTTTGGGGATTGGAATAGTGGACAACATGCACATCGGCAGAGCCAGTCAGAGTTTGTTGCTCACGCAGTGTGCTGGTGAGCATTGGCACAGTGGACAAAACACTGGGTAGACTTCCTGGAAACCCTGGTGTCCCAGCTCTGCCACAAGCTATGGGACCTTGGTAAACACATGTAAACAGTTTCAGTTTCCTTATCTGTAAAAGATTCAATAATTGACTTCCAAAGCCTCTTCTAGCTTTAAGAGGTTATCTGTTTATAGCTTTTTTAGGAAGGAGGAAGAGTCAAGACATTCTCTTAAAAAAGATGGGTTAAAGAATGAAATAGCTAATTACATGACAGAAAAGTAAGAAAGAAATAAAACAGGGAAGTGGACTTGGCCCAGTGGTTAGGACATCCGTCTACCACATGGGAGGTCCGCGGTTCAAACCCCAGGTCTCCTTGACCCGTGTGGAGCTGGCTCACTTGCAGTGCTGATACGTGCTGGGAGTGCCGTGCCACGCAGGGGTTTCCCCGCGTAGGGGAGCCCTACGCGCAAGGAGTACGCCCCATAAGGAGAGCCGCCCGGCGCAAAAGAAAGTTCAGCTTGCCCAGGAATGGTGCTGCACACGTGGAGAGCTGACGCAGCAAGATGACGCAACTAAAAGAAACAGATTCCTATGCTGCTGACAACAACAGAAGCGGACAAAGAAGAACATGCAGCAAATAGACACAAAAGAACAGAAAACTGGGGGGAGGGGGAAGGGGAGAGAAATTTAAAAAAAAACAACAACAACAAAAAAAATAAAAATAAAACAGAATGTTTAACAAATTCTGGATGGGGGTAGCTTTTTAAATATTTCTTATTATAAAATACAAAAAAAAAAATCCAGAAGAAAGTAAAATTCTCCTACTGCAATTTTGTATGTTTTCCTTCTGTTCATACTTTGTGGCTCACACTATACACAGAATTTTATATTCCCTTAGGTAAACATTTTTATGAAATACATAAAATTATTTGTAATTACCATTTAAGTGCATAAGAGTCAACCGTATGGGCATATCATGCTTTACTTACCGTTGCCCGTATATTCAGATACCTGGGTAGCCATGGTAGGACTACGGAACTATAAGTGATGTTGTTTCTATTTTGTTTTATATTTTTTCTAGTGTGGTTCAACCTTCTTTTCACTATTTAAAGAACATAGTACTATCTTTTTTAGAAAAAAAATGGCAGGACGGTTTGATCACGTTGCCATGGTGATGCTGATTTTTCTTGACTCTCGGCAGATCCTCAGTCCCCAGGACACAGTACCACAGGAGGGGTTGGAATTCCAAGCCTGACCACCATGGCTCTTCTACCTGTGATCCACAGTGTGTGTTCACATGCCCATTTCCATCCCTGTAACGAGCAGTCCATCGTTTCACCACAGCACAGCCCTGACCATGCGTGGCTGCCCTGGAAGCCACCTTCCCTGAGGTCCGCGTGCCCCTCTCGGTTCCAGGAGCTCACGCGGGGATCGCGTGGGCTGGATCCCCACACCTTTGAACAGCCCCACAAGAAGGAGCAGAACCCGTAGAAGACAGGGGAGCCTCTTTTCCACATGTCCCTAGAGCATGTCTGGTGTCAAAGGAATATTTTCTCTGCCTCTCCCAGGAGGATAGGATAAAATGTTGTGGAATTAAATATCCTCCATGATAAGATTTAATGGAGAAAACAGAAGGGATGTGGAGGGGAGGCCAGGAAAGAGTCCCAACTGCTGCCCGTTGTCCGCCCACAGCCATGCCAGGCCCAAGGATCCCACCCCAGCCACTCCTGGCTCCGTGAGCTGTTTCCACGAATCCTTCCCCTGCTAGGACGCACGCAACCAAGGCCGCTAGCACCTGAGGGGCAAAGGGTGCCGTGGGCAAGCACTGGGGCGGCCAGGACAACTCGGCCTGCGCCTGACGGGAAGTCCCACCAACAAGCAAGGACTGACCACCCACGATGAATCCCTGAAGATGGCAGGTGAGGAGAAGCGCCTTCGTCAGACTCTCAGGGCCAGGGAGCGCGTTGTGTTCCCAATCCTTCCACATGCTCAGAGCCAACGAGAACGTTGTACTCACCTGTCTTCATTACCTGGGGAAGGGAGGGAAGGGGGGGCCAGCCTCCCATAAGGCCGCAGGTCGGCCCCAGTGTGTCTCCCTTGAGCAGGCCGCACCCCTGCCCCGGGAGTGTACTTTCTCCTCTTTCACTGTACGGTAAACCCTTTACTTGTTTGCTTACCTATGGTGCACCCTCAAACCCCTTAAATCACCATGGCCAAGCACCTGGAAACTCACCTCCCACACAGCCCCATTTTGTCCCGATGGACCCGCGCCTCCCCTCGGCCGCTCTCTTTTAGGGAGAAAGCCTCTGTTGTCCACGGCCCTTGGGAATCAGAGACGGCCTCAGAGCCGTGGCTTTCCCAGACCCATATTTTCTCAGGAGAATGGGCAGTGCTGGGACTAGCGGTGCTTCTCTGGGAAGCAGATTTTCCCTCACGATGACAGCCTGAAGGGCAGGCTCAGCCCTGAACGAAGACCTACGAAATGCCGAGAAGTTATTGGGTGTTTCAAAGGTCACCCGGTGTGGGCCACAGAAAGCACCTGAGCTCCAAGGGCTCCACTCCTGGACCCTAAACCAGCCGGTGAATTTTCCCTTTCAGAGCCCGAGGAAGGCAGTGCTTCGGGGTGGGGCAAGCCTGGGCTGTGACGCCCTGACACGCTGCTACGTGGCAGGTCCCCAGGCTGACGGTGGCAAGGGCAGCAGCACATGTGGGCAGTGCCCTGCCCTCCCTGCAGGAACGGCTCACAGGGGGCACAGCGGGGCGTTGCTGGCCTGGTGCGGTCCAAGTGGGTCTAACGACACACGAAGGGCACCGAGCCGAGGGCGACGATGACATTTCTGCGTGGCTGGAAAGCCCTCCTTTGCCATTCGGCTGTGATGTGACTCACACGGACCTGTTACTTCTCTCAGACCAGACTCTCTAAATAAAACTCTATTTTAATATTTCACTGTACTTTTTAGGCTAAAAGTAGCACATGTTCCATATAGGAAATGTGAGAGGTGTACACTTTCTTATTTTCGTCAGCATTTCTATTAAATAATAGAAATGTGAGTGGCATAAAATGAAACAGGCAAGGGAAACTAATATTCACCAATGTTTCCTGTGTGCCTTGGCATTGTACCAGGAAAAGAATAATGTTAGGACATTTCATCCCTACAAAACTCTCACAACCATTCGCATTATATCTATTTTTTAGATGAGTGACCGGAATCTCAGAGCAGGTCGGCTGCAGGATGGCCTCCACAAATGCTGCAGTCTTTTTTTCTCTTTTTCCTTTTTCTTTTTTCTTTCTTCCTTTATTTTTGCTGCAGTCATTTAAAATCCGGTCTCAATGCATCTCTTCTAAGAACGATTCTCTGGGAAACTCTGACTCTGACTGTTTTCCTTTCCTGGGACCTCTTTGCCTTTGGATGCTCCATTTCTACATGTGTGGTGTGCAGTTTAAATTTTTAAATGCTATTTTAACACATTGATGATTCCCTCTGCCTCAACTGAAAATTATCAAATATAGGGACACGGCATCTATTTCATTATGTCCTGAACATAGCAAAATATTACGTAAATGTTGAACAAGTGACCAGCTGACTTTACCCGGGAGACGTTTACCTTGGGATGTGCGTGTCAGATTTGTTTCTGCATTGGACTTGACTGTTTACAGGCACAAATTAGATCAATTTTCTGACTCTTCTGGGCATGGTCTTACCTTCTGATTGGCAGGTTTGCCTTGCCAACCTTTGGGGAAGAAAGTGAAGCAGGTTGGCACAGGGAAATGAGAAGATCAGCCACAACATGGCTATAAGACCCAACCAAGACCTTGACTTTGACCAGGCTGAAGGGAGGCCCTAAATATTCCAAACAGACCTCACCATTGGCCCCCACCATTGGTGGGGTGACCAATGACAGCTAAGGAGCCTCCCCTTACCTGTAGCAAGGGGAGGAATAATTAATAGCTTAAAAGTGACCACACAAGCCAAAGCCTGCTCCCTCTGCCTAGAGGAGCCGGGTATTTCTCTCCTTCTCTCCCATTCCTTAGCAAGCTCTGTTCTCTTCCCCCATTTCCCAATAAATTCTTTGTGCTGGTCTAACTAAACTGGTGTGTTCTTAATTTATGTGAGAAGCAGATATGGCTGAGCTGATAGAGCGTCTGTTTACCATATGGAGGGTCCAGGGTTCGATCCCCAGGGCCTCCTGACCTGTGTGGTGAGCTGGCCCGCGCACAGTGCTGCTGCATGCAAGGAGTGCCTTGCCATGCAGCAGCACCCCTGCATAGGGTGCCCCATGCTATAGGAGCGCGCCCCACAAGGAGAGCTGCCCCGCGTGAAACAAACACAGCCCACCCAGGAGCGGCGCCGCATACCTGGAAAGCTGACGCAGTAAGATGACGCAACAAAAAAAGAGACGCAGTTTCCTGGTGCCGCCTGACAATGCAAGTGGCCACAGAAGAAAACACAGCAAATGGACACAGAGAGCAGACAAGCGGGGTGGGGGGAGAAATAAATTTTTAAAATATTTTTACAAAATTATTTTATGCAACATAGCCACGACCTATAGGAACCCCACACTTCCCTGGTTTCATTCGGGAAGCTATTGGAATTTAGGGGCATGAAAATCCTCAAGAAAATGCCCAAGTGTCATTTCTTCCCTGCGCAGGACAGGTGAACTGAGCGGAACAGCTCTTTGGAGGAAGTCCAGGCTACATGCAGTGAGGTGAGTTGGCTCCTGCTTCCCCAGCACCTCGCTCCATGAGGCATGTGGGGGGCTTTCTCAGCAGGGCTGCTCCTTGGTGACAGCGAATGCCCAGAGGCAGGAGCTGTGCCCCACTCATCTCTGTGTTCCCAGGGCTGTGAAAGTGCCTGGCAAACGGTAGGGTGTTCAGTAAATGTTTGATGAATAAATAAACGAATGGGTTTTGCTTTTTAATTCCTTGTGACATATTGCCTGAAGGCCCAGGGCATAGAAAGGAAGGGCGGGTGACTATTTGTCATGTGAACCCTCAGCTGTCCCCTCCCTTGATTTCATCCTCGGGGCCTGTGCTCATTTGCTTGACCGGTTTAACCATCAGCGGTGTTGGCTGTGGGGGATTTAGCCTGGGAAAAAGCACAGGATGTTTTCTAGCGAGATTTCATTTTCTCAATTATTTTGGCATGAAGTTCCATTCAAGCCTGATTTAGTAGGTATTATTGTGTATTTTTTGAATGAACTGATGCATAATTACAGAATTATCCATTAGAAGCCCCTGATGGTGATTTTGCATACCAAGGCATATAGCAATTTAGGAAAAGGTCAGAGCACAAAGCAAAAGACAATCCCCGCCCACTCTCCACATCCTTCCTTCCTTCCTATCCAAAGAACAATGTGAAAAATTGCAAACCTTTCCCCACCCATTTTCTCATTATTCCCTTACGTTTCTTTGTCCCACCCACTCCCAGACAGACGAAATTAAAACAAACAAACAAAAAGAAAAAAACACTAGAATTTGCAAATCCTCAGTACTTCATTTGTGTCTCATCTGTTTCCTAAATATGTCCATACCCTTAGATTTAAAAAAATGTCTGCCTCTCTGCCCCAGAGGTGGGTGCTAAAGCAATTATAAATTTCTTCTTTTGTGTTCCATCAGCCCCTGACTGGATACAGTTGATCTACCTGTAGTGAAAGGGCCAGGAGTTGGGGAAGTAGAGCACAGTACATTCAGAGGCAACTGAGGAGGGAAAAGAGAGCAAATGCCAAGAGGGTATTAGAGGGCAGGCTACCTGCAGGGGCAGAATGAGCTTAGAGAGGAAGAAAGAGACAGAACGAGCTTAGAGAGGAAGAAAGAGACATCTTCCAGGGAAGATCCCTGCACGCCTTAAATCTGGAGTTCTGGAAGAAGCGTGATGATCCATTTTCTACTGCGGCTATTTACCAGGTAGAGAGTTGAGTGGTTTTGTTTACGGTGGGTGTCCCTGAGAGCCTGCCTTATCGATGGAGTTATTCTTTCGCAGGCAACTAAACTCCGAAAAAAATGTGTCTTCTAAGTGACTTCTTTACCTAGAGTTTGGTGGGCTGGACCAGAGCCATGGAATATGGAGCATTTTCTTTGAGCGCAAGTCATACTTGAATTTGGGGGGAGAGAAATACCATTTTTTAAGAAGAAATGGGTGTTTATCATGGATTATAATGGTCATTTTTGGAATGAACTTAAAAATAAATACGAGCCATCAAGTAATTTTTACACAAGTGGCGGCCGCTCGGGATCACAGATTCTCCCCTTCCGGCACCCCTGGGGGCTCTGCTAGTGAGTGTCCAGGAAAAAAGATGGAAAAGAAGCCCCTGCCGTATGCATCGACACATCCATCAGAGACTTTCTTTGTGAATCCTTTCCTCTGTAGTTATAATCTCTACTATAGATCTTCAAAAGGGACATGTCTTGGGTCCTGCCTTACTTTTGCTCACTGTCCCAACCCTCCAAACCTTGCTTCTGCTGGTCAAGGACAGTTAATTAAACACCACCACAAGATCGAATATGTGGTCCATGATTCATGCCTCTTTCCATTCCCCCAATTTTTATGCTGCTCCCCAGAGGACCACATTCTCTGCCGTGAGTCATGGGTGGGGGGCCTGAGAAATGCCTGCCCTGATGAGGGAGAGGAATCAGGAGAATGGAGCCTAAGTGGGTGGCGGTAGTAGTTAGGAAAAGATCAAAACTCAGTTTGTGGTATCTTTGTGGAAGATTCATGAAGAGGGTGATCTAGAAGTACTTAGAAATATGGTTATGGTTCATCTGTATAAGGTAAAGAACTAGAAAGTTTTCTTTCAGGGAACTTGGTAAAGAATGTGGAAAATGACAACTAGACCTTAAGTTCTGAGGCAGAATGGTTTTGGAGCTGGACAGATCTGGGTTCAAGTCCTGCCTACACCACTTATTAGCTTTGACCAGAACAAGCTACTTGGTCTTCCTCACTCACCATTTGTAAATGCACTTGTAAAGCAGGGATAATGTATTACCTTTATATGTGAGTCCAAGCTAGGATATGGAACTGTCTGACATACAGCATTCATTAATTTACTCTTTGTTTTAGTTATCTATTTCTGTATAACAAATTATTCCAAATTTAGTGCCTTCAAACAACACACATCTAGTATCTCACAGTTTGTGTGGCCAAGAATCTGGGCATACCTTACATGGGTGCCTCTGGCTCAGGGTCTCCCTCAAGGCTGCAATGAAGTTGTTGACTTGGGCTGCAGTCTCATCTGAAGGCTCAACTGAGGGAGGATCTGCTTTTCAGCTCACTCCTGGGCAGGCCTCAGTTCCTTCCTGGCTATTGGTTGGAAATACTAATTCCCCACCATGTGGGCCTCCCCTAGGGAAGATCACAACATGGCCACAGGCTTCCCCCAAATGCCAAGCAAGAGACAGAGAGAAGGCACACAAGACAAAGCCACAGTCTCTTTGCAACCTAGTCTTAGAAGTGATAGCTCCTAACTTAGAAGAGAGTTGCTAGGTCCAGCCCACACACAAGGGGGGGATTACCAGAAGGTAGTGTCCTTGGGGTCCAACTTAAAGGGTTTCACTGAAGCCCTGGGAGTGACCTTGAGCCAGAGGATCT
This sequence comes from Dasypus novemcinctus, assembly GCF_030445035.2. NCBI lineage: Eukaryota > Metazoa > Chordata > Mammalia > Cingulata > Dasypodidae > Dasypus > Dasypus novemcinctus. The sequence goes on from NC_080701.1 coordinate 12,159,429, forward strand.
TCAACACTTATTGAGGTCTGTGGTTTGCCAGGCACTAAGCTCGGTGGTTAAACATGCAACAGTAAGAGGAGCCATGGTTCCTGTCCCCAGGTAACTCCTAAAGAGGAAGACAGGCATTGCTTCCTGCAGAACTGTGACTCATGGTGCTATGAAAGCACTTCCATAAGGACTTGAGCAGCCAGTGAGTGTTTGCCTGAGACTGATGCATGAGCCCAGAGCTTACAGTGAATAAGAGTCAGCAAGTTCAGAAAGCAGAAAACGTCAGTCCAGGCAGAAGGATTAGCAGGGGCAAAGGCCCCAATTGGATATGACGGTCTTCCAATTTTAATCCCAAATTAATTTATGACACTAGATCAAGCACTTAATTTCACCTAAGTCAACAGCACCTCATCTCACAGTCAAGAGCATGCGTGGGAGGCAGTCTGCGTGTGTGTCTGTGTGTGTGTGTGTGTATGTGTGTGTGATTCTCAGTCTGAAACGGCTGGGTCTGCTGGCCTGGTATGTGATGTGATGAGTTTGAGGAGGGACAGTGCTGGGGTGGGGCTAGACAGGAACAGAGTCAACAGGATGCAGATCACACAGACTTTGTTCAAGGGCTACTTAGTAACTCAGGGAGCTCCTGAGCATGCTCTTCAAAGGCCAATGGGCATCTGCATCTTGTCTGGGCCAGTTAAAATGCAGATCCTGACTTGATAGAGCCAGCTTTGCCATTCAGACTGTGGTCCCAGGACCAGCCCACTGGCTTCACCAGGGAGCTTGTTGAGAATGGATACAGAGAATGCTTCAATCTCTTGGGCTCCACCCCCAGAGCTGCCAATGAAGTTGGTTTGGGTGGGGCTCAAGAATGGGCATTTCTAACAAACAACCAAGAGCTGCTGCTGCTTCCACCACCCTGCTCTGGACTCTCAGAGCTCAAACTATTATGCAGGAACATTCCAGAAGGGACTTCCAATGGAGAATCCCAATAAGGTAGAACTTAAGGAAATGTATCTTCTGCTGGGAGAAAGTAAGGAGACTCAATCCCTTTCCCTCTGGTTAAATCCTTGATGGAGGGAATGAGAAAGAGCTGAGGGAGGTTGTCTATACCGCAGAAACTACCGAGGAGCACACAGCATATTTCTTTCAGGGTGTCTCCAGGCCCATCAGGCCCATCTGTGAATGAACAGCCAATGCACATTTTTTACTGTTATAAGCTAACTTCTTGTGGACGCATTTTAACCTGAGTAATAGTTTCCATTTCTTAAACACCTTCATGGCCTTGGGAGACGAACAGATCAGAGATGACGTGCTGTTGAGATCAAAGAACTTGACTTAGACCCAAAAGTCCTGGGAGCCATCCTCAGCTCCACCACTCAACTAGATGTGAGGCTCTGGGCAAGACAACAAATCTCCATGCCAGTTCCTCATCTTTAAAGGAAAATAGTACTAGCCGCGACAGCCTAATGGGATTGGTGTACAAATCAAAGCAGTGCTGTTGCTTCCTCTTCTTCTTCCTTTTGCCCTCCCCCCCACCACTGCCCCCTGCCTATTCCAGCTCCTCCCCAGCCCCTGCCAAGCATCTATGTGGGTGCACAGTCTGTCACTAGGGGTGATAGAGCCTGAGGAGGACCAGGATGGGGGAGGGTGAGGAAAGCTTGAGGGGGGGCCTGGCATGGCAGTTTGGGGCCTGGGAGGAGTGAGCAAGGCATTTGCATGCAGTGGAGATGGGGGTAGCCCCAACTACAGGAAATTGGCTACAAAGAGTGAGATTGAGCAAATAAATTCATTAGAGGTAATGGGAAGCAGGTACTCACTGTTGGGGACGGAAGTTACCAACATGGAAAGGAAGAAAATCAGAATGATCCCTGTGATGTTGGAGTAGAGTAGCTTATAGACAGATGTAGAAACAAACCTGGGTGTAAATGTGTGTGTAAGTGTGCGTATGCTCCCTAGCTCTGGCCTAGGATCAACAGCACCTCAACAGCAGTGAGAGCACTTAGCACCCAGATCTTGGTTTCTAAATACCATGTTCCACTAAAAAGATCCAGCTCTTTGGAGAAAGAGCTGATTCCATGGCCAGCCCAGAGGAAGTACAAGATGAGCCTTACAGCACCAGAAAGTAAGAGAGTGTTCAAAGAATGATGGGGACATGTCAAAAGAGATCCAGGTGCCAGGTTGAAGGAGCTCCCACTGGCCAAATCTAAGACAGTTTGAACATCAAAATCAAGAACAATAGTGACAAATTATAGCCTAATCAATAAAATGGGAAACCATGGGTTCATAAAGATATGAATATATTAATAAAGTCAAAGGTTGATGAGAAATGGAATATTTACCTGGTCTCAAATTGCTGTTTTACAAAACATTCATGAACATATAAGGAGAAAAGGAGTAACTTTTAGAGTGGAGAAGCCTTGCAGACTCCACCCTAATCAAGAGCTAATAATGAATATCACTAGTAATGGGACACACTGGAATGATGCACCATCCAATAGGATACAGTGGGAAGGCCACGACATCACTTCTATAATATTCTTGCCAAAGATGCGTAGCCTGAATCTAATCTTGAAATAGCAGACATGCTTGTTGAAAGACATTCTATAAAATAACTAATCTAAACTTTCCGGAAGTGTCAAGCTCATGAAAGACGAGGAAAATCCAAGGAACTGTTCCAGACTGAAGGAACTAAAAAGACATGATGACCAAATACAAGATGTGACTCTGGACTGTACCCTTTATGCTGTAAGTGGCATTATTGGGACAATTAGTGGAAGTCCAGTGAGGGCTGAGCATTAGATGGTGGCAAAGGATCAATGTTAATTTCCTGGTTTTACCTTGTGGTTTGTAGGAAATACACACGAGTGTTCAGTGTTGATGAGGCATGGTTTTGACAACTCCAAAATGGTTTTGAGAAAAAGTTCTTTGCTCTGTTCTTGCAACACATCTGTAAGTTTGAGACTGTTTAAATGAAACAAAACAAAAATGCCTGTCAATGTGCCCAGAGAGGTACACGATAAATTACAAAGGGCAGGCAGCACGGCATCCTCCTTTGCTCCTTCACCCTTCGCATTGTGTGAAACTCACCTGTCCATTTCAGCTTAGAGTATTTCTGGTCATTTTCAGTCTCATCACCTGGTTTAGGCTCTCATCACTACTCACCAGAACTGTGGCAATAGCCTCCCAGCTGTTTCTTCTGCCCTTGTTAATTTCTCTTTCTCCTTGTTCTATCCTGCCCCCCAGACTTCCAACCTGCTCTCTACACTGCTACTGAGTGATTTTTCTAAAACCCGGATCTCGTGGTGTCCCCATTCTGCTTGAAATCCTTAACTCTCCCCTCCCCTATTTCCCACACCGAAAGCCCCAGCTCCTTAAATGGCCCTTATTCTGGTCACAGCCTGTCCTTCGGCTTCTTTCTCTTTTCCCTTATTCCCTCATGACCTGAGCAACCCTGAACAGCTCACCGTTTTGAGCCCACCAGGGCCTCACTGCTTCCGTGCCTCCAAAACGCTGGTCTTCTTCTCTGGAAGGCTCCTGCTCATCCTTCATGGTCCATTTCCCACGGCACTTCTTCCCTGAAGCCTTCCCTGATTCCTTCCCACCCTCCCACCCCGGGCAAAGCAAACAATTCCTTCCTCTACGCGCCAGTCACCCTTGGCACAAACATTTCTGTGCACGCTAACCAGCACGGTCACGTAGGCCTTCGCCTTGTTGTATTTTTCCCTTGCCAGCCTGGTGGGCCCCTGAGGATGGAGGCTGTGTCTTCGTGGGGTTGAAAGCACACAGGGGCTGGCATCGGGCCGGCAGTCGATGGAACAGCCGAGGCGGTGGCGCGGCGGTGCCTGCGGGGGCACTCGGCAGGCACGTGCTGTGGGAACCCCTCTCCCCACGGAGACAGAAGGGCTGAACAGCTCGAGAAGATGAGGGGTCAAGGACACAGAGGGTCATGGTTAAGTAAGAAATTTTGCCCCCCCCCACATTAAGGTGTGCTTTGTTTTCTTTTCTGGACAGCCCTGAAGCACTTGGAAATGTCCAGTTCTTTTTATTCCTTTCCCACCCCCAAGAAAGCTCTGATAGAGTCTTCTCCAGCTCCCCCTTCTGCAGAGTGGGGAGACCCTGGCCCAGTGGGGGTGGTGGTGCCCGCGTGTGCAGGAGGGGCACGGCGGGCACAGGGGTCATGGGCACCACTTGTTCTCATTGTAGAGGATGCTGGGGGGTGGGGCTGGGGTCCAAGATGCTGGGCGCGGAGCCAGGTCCTACGCCAGAGCCGGCAGGAGCCCACGACAGGTGTCGGGGCCAGAGCAGGAGCTGAGAGTTTGGAGGGAAGGAAATGAGATGGAGCCTCTGCAGAGCGGGGTGAGAGTGAGCTGCGGAGCCAGCTGGCGCACGGCCCTGGCACTGAGGGCCAGCACGGCGCAGGGCGTGGGACGGCGGGTGGGTGGGTCCACCTGGAGGGTGCAGGGTGCGCTAGGTGACAGTGAACCATAAAGGATCGATAAGGCGGCTTACGTTGTCACCACTATGCGTTTATGCCAAGGCCCCCCTGGCTTTCTGTGGCATTTCAGCTATCAGAGAGCTGCATCTACCTGGGAGAGCCTAACGTCATTCTAGTGCTGGGACGAGAGAGCCCTGCTGAGCCGTGACAAACGAGGCAGGAACTTGCCTTCAAAGGCGTCAGGCCTCAGCCCAGCTGAGGATCACTGGGAAGTGCCACAAACCCAAGGTAAATGAACGTGGAAGGTTTTTGTAATCAACTGGATGCCACACAGGTAGGTTTGTCATTAAGCTAAGCCAGAGGAAACTAGGGAATGCTTCATTGCATTTACAGAGTAAAGAGAAGGGGGGAGCAGATGTAGCCTAGTGGTTGAGTGTCTTCTTCTCTTGTATGAAGTCCTGGGTTCAATCCCTGGTATGTATTAAAAACAAACAGGGAAGCGGCTGTGGCTCACTCAGTTGGGCTCCCGTCTACCATACGGGAGGCCCTGGGTTCACGTCCCGGGGCCTCCTCGTGACGGCAGGCTGACCCCCACGCTGCAGAGCGCTGCCCAGCCTGCAAGCACCGCAGAGAGCCGACTCAGCAAGGTGACGCAACCAAGAAGGGAGACAAGCAAGAGCACAGAAGAGCCCGCAGCAAATGGACACAGAGAGCAGACAGCAAGCAAGCTGCAAGGGGGAGGGGAAATAAAATAAATAAATACAGACAGAGAAGAGCGCACAGTGAATGGTCACAGACAGCAGACAGCATGCAAAAAGCTGCAAGGGGGGGGGATAAAAAACAGAGAAGCGGATGTGGCTCAAGCCCTTGGGCACCTGCCTACCACATGGGAGATCCTGAGTTCAGTTCTTGGTCTCTCCTAAAGAAGAGCAAGACAGCGAGCCGACGCAAGGGGCTGGCGTGGCAAGCGATGTAACAAGATGACAACGCCACAAGATGATGATGCAACAAGATGATGGCGCAACAAGATGACAACACAACAAGATGACAACACAGCAACATGACTTCACAACAAGGAAACATAATAAGAGACACAACAAGCAGGAAACAAAGGTGGCTTAAGTGATTAGGTATCTCCTTCCCACATGGGAGGACCTGGGTTCCGTTCCAGGTGCCTCCTAAAAAATGAAAATGAGCAGACATCATGAAGATAAGGTGGGGGGAGTAACAAATAAATAAAGTAAATATTTTTAAAACATACAAACAAATGAAAAAGCCAACTCTCACTGGGGAATGGGTGTAGCTCAGTGGTTGAGCACCTGCTTCCCATGTACAAGGTCCTGGGTTCAATCCCCAGTACCTCCAATAAAAAAGAAGGAGAGAGAAAAATATTCACAGCAGAAAATTCTTTTATAGAGCAAGCTGCCCTCAAGTATTTAAAAAGAGCTGGCAGTTAGGAAAACATGAATATAGAACACATCTATAGATGTCAATTATATCCAGCCCAGACAATGGGGAAAGAGAGGTGAGCCATTCTCACAAAACCAAGCAATTCAACAACTGAGGCTCCCCAAGTTAAGAAATATTAATTCCAAGCTTAGGATTCAGAAGCACAATTCTGGAGGACTTTTTAAAATCCTCATTTTTTTTCTCATTAACTCAGTATTTACTGAGCATCTGCTGTTTTGCTTGGCATTGAGGAAAAAGCAGTGAGCAAGGTGGAAATAATCCTTAATCTTATCAAACATTACTTGAGTGGGAAAAAGAGACAGAATACAAATAAATAGGCAAATAATTTTAAAAGTTGCAAATTGCAGCACGTGTTGGAAAGGACACAGCCAAGCAGCTAGGGTGGTGTGTCGGTGAGCTGTTGGCGTAGGTACCACCTTAGCTGGAATGGCCGGGAGAGGCTCCCGGGAGGAGCGTTGAGCTGAGACAAGACGGCAGGTGCATGGGAAAGTTCCAGGCCTCAGGAATGCGCGTGCAAAGGCCTCGGGCCAAAGGAAGCCTTGGCCAGCTCCAAGAGCTGAGGACACAGGGGACAGTGCCCGGAGCCTAGTGAGCACGGGGGTGGCGTGAGGTGAGGCTGAAAATGAGCACGGGGTGTTGTGTGGTTCAATATGAGCATGGGGACATCATGAGGTTGAACAGTGAGCATGGGGGAGTCGTGAAATGTGGTTGAACCAGCCGGCAGGAGGCAGCTCATGCAAACCTGGGGCCATTTCTTTCACAGGGCAATGGGGACCCCTGAGGGGCGGTGAGCAAACGAAGGCCACCTAGTCACACGTAAGAATGTTGCCCTGGATGGCGGCAGAGTCACGCTGCGGGTGAGGGACCATTCGCCACTGTAGCATCAAGAGTGAGGACCCGGACCAAGACGGTGGTCAGGAAGCAGACGTGCGGACGAACTGAGACGCACTTTGGAAACAGAGTCGATAGAACGCTGGTGGGCCAGATGTGGACTCGAGGTAAAGGAAACATCAAGAACGGCTTCTAGGCGGTGGACTTGGCCCCGTGGTTAGGGCGTCTGTCCACCACATGGGAGGTCCGCGGTGCAAACCCCGGGCCTCCTTGACCCGTGTGGAGCTGGCCCATGCGCAGTGCTGATGCGCACAAGGAGTGCCCTGCCACGCAGGGGTGTCCCCGCATAGGGGAGCCCCACGCGCAAGGAATGCGCCCCATAAGGAGAGCCGCCCAGTGCGAAAGAAAGTGCAGCCTGCCCAGGAATGGCGCCACGAACACAGAGAGCTGACACAAGATGACGCAACAAAAAGAAACACAGATTCCCATGCCGCTGACAACAACAGAAGCGGACAAAGAAGACGACGCAGCAAATAGACACAGAGAAGAGACAACTGGGGTGGGGGGGAAGGGGAGAGAAATAAATAATAAATAAATAATTAAATAAATCTTAAAAAAAGAATGGCTTCTAGGTTTCCAGCTAGCAGCTGTCTGGTGCCGTTTCTTGAGGAGGGGTAGGTATGCAGGAAGAGTGGCTTTGGGAATGAGGAGTACGGGGACTGTTAGAGACATGTTAGTCCTTATTAGCCGCCTGTGAGACACCCAAACTCAGATGTCAGTCAGACCGTCAGATAAATGAAGTGGAGGTGACAGTGAGGTTTCAGTGCTGAAGAAAAATAACCCACATGTGCAGCCACAGAGATGACGGATGGTCACCTCTAGGTCCACTCATCTTCAAGTGTTTGGACATCTTTCTGAGGACAGTCTTGGAGGTGACATGTCACTATGGCCCTGTGAATTATTGTGTTAATGGCATACAAGGATATCTTGTTTTATGACGTATGCACGGGTTATCAATTACTGAGTGCTTTGGAAGTGTCAGGCACTCTGCTTACACAATCTCAATCTTTGCAATGCCCCGAGGCAGAGAGGACAGGCTAGGGGAGGTAAGTACCTGCGCAGAGTCACACAGCCAGGATGGGGCCCAGGCCCCCTGACTCATGCCATGCAACCTCCCTCGTGGGCTCCTTGTTCTCTTTTTAATTTAGTAATCCTGAGCATTATTCTATATCGATGGAGAAGGTTTCCTTATTCTTTCCTTTTTTTAATAACTGCATAGTATTCCATCATATGCATGTACCACAATATATTTAAACATTTCCCTATGCATGGGCACTTGGATTCTTTTCAACATTTGTTATTATTAAGAAAGCTTCAGTGAATAAAATCATGTGTACATAATTTCTTACATGGGTGGGGTTATTTGTGGAAGAAATTTCTAGGGCTAGAATTTCTGGGTCAAAGAATGAGTACTTTTGTAATTTTAATAGATATTGCCAAATTGCACTCCAAATATGTTGTATTAATTTATACTCCCACCAGCATGATTTGTCTGTTTACCTTGCATTTGGTAACACTTTAAAAAATGTTCTGACTTTCATCCATCTAATAAAGGAAAAGTGTTACTTCAGTGGGGTTTTATGTTTAATGCCTCTTATTCTGAGCAAAATTGATTATCCCTTCTCATGTTCACTTCCATTTCCTTTGCTTTCGTGGTGGTTTGAAAGGACACGCTCTTACCTCTGCTCCATTCCTGGGGGTGTGAGCTCGTTATACGTAGGAACTTTTGATGAGGTGACCTCAGTTAAGGCATGGCCTAACCCAGTCAGGATGGGTCTTAAACCCTATCATTGGAGTCCTTTATAACTGGAATGAATTCAGACATGAGAGAGAAAGCCAAGGAAGCAAGAAGCTGAAATTCAACAGAACCACAAGAGAAGGGAGAAGTCAGGAGGGGCCGCCATGTGCCTTGCCAGGTGACAGAAGAGCCAGGGACCAAGCTTTGCCCATAGCCAGCCCCAGATCATCAGGTCTTTGGGGGAAAAAGCATTACCATGATGACACCTTGATTTGGACTTTCTTTTAGTAAGCAAATGCAGGCAAATTCATCAACGTCAAGCATTTATATGACTCTTAGAATGGCCTCTGCACGCTGAGGAGAAAAATTCAATTAGTTTTTGTTTTAGTTTCCCAGGCTGCTTAAAGCAGATACTGTGGAATGGGTTGGTTTAAACAATGGAAACGTATTACAGTGTGAGGCTGAGGAAATGTCCAAACCACGTCTTCCTCAAGGTGAAGCTTTCTTCTTGATGACCAGATGCCAGCGATCCTTGGCCCCTCTGCCACATGGCAAGGCACATGGAGGCATCTGCTGGTCTCTCCCTTCTCTTCCAGGTTTTGTTGGTTTCAGCTTCTTGCTTCTTTGGCTTTTTCTCCCTGAAGTTCATCCTCTTATAAAAGACTTAGTAGCAGGATCAAGGCCCATCCTGCTTGTGGTGGGGTACGCCTCCAACAAGGCAGCCTCATTAATGGGTCCTGCTTACAGTGAGTTTATGCCCACAGGAATGGACTGGATTGAAGATCATGTTTTTCTGGGGTACATACTCCTTCAAACCACCACAGTTTCTTAAAGTAAATTTACGGTTTTGTTTATTAAATTTAAACTTTTTATCTATGTTGAATTTATTTTGGTTCAAAGTGTGAGGCAAGGAGTCAAACTTATTTTTTCCAGATGCTTTCCCATTGTCTTAATACCATGATTAAATAATCCATCCCTAGCCCATTGATTTGAAGTACCACTATTTTCATATTGGATCTCCCATCTCAACATATAGTAAGCCTTTTTTGTTGTTCAAGTCTTTTGTATTTTCTCTCAAAGTGTTTAAAATTTTCTTCCTATGGAACCTGCATGGTTCTTATTAAAAATTTCCCTAGATATTGCTCTTTTTGGTTTGTGTTACTATCATAAATGAAAACTTTTCTCCCACAAGAATCCACTCGTGATCTAATGATCCAGTGTACTTATTTTCTATTGTTTCTTTATATAAAGAATATTGATTTCTGTATGTTAATTTTATACATATTGTTTCTGGAGGAATGTACTTTCACCTTAGGTTTCAAAGAATTCACACAATTTTCCAAGGAGAAAAAGCATTTCAAAGTAAAAAATTACTATGTGCTGAAGGAAGCAAGATACTGGGAACAAGAACCAGAAGACATAGACTATCAAAGTCTTCAGGTATTGGAACTACTGGGCATTACATAGAAAAATCATGCTTAGTGTATTCAGAAAATAAAAGACAAGCTTGTCTATATCTACAGGGAACAGAAGCTACAAAGACTAATCAAGTCATTTTAAAAATGACCCAAATAGAACTTCTAGATATGAAAGTAAGATAATTAAAATACAAAGTTTAATGGGATGATCTAAAAGAAGCATAGGGGAGCGGACATGGCTCAACTGACAGGGCATCCACCTACTGTATGGAGGGCCTCCTGATCCATGTGACAAGCTGCTGTGTGCAAGGAGTGCCATGCCACACAGGGGTGTCTCCTGCATAGGGGTGCCCCACATGCAAGGAATGCACCACAAGGAGAGCTGCCCCATGTGAAAAAAAGCACAGCCCACCCAGGAGGGGCATTGCACACATGGAGAGCTGATGCAGCAAGGTGATGCAACAAAAAAAGTGACACAGTCTCCCAGTGTCCCATGACAAGAATGCAAGTGGACACAGAAGAACACACAGCAAATGAACACAGAGAGCAGACAATGGGGGGAAGGGGAGAGAAATAAATAAAATAAATCTTAAAAAAATAAAAATAAAAAATAAAAGAAGCATGGATTCAGCTGAAAAAACAAAAAGTGAATTGGAGGATCAATCAGGAGAAACTATCCAGAATGCATCCCAAAAAGAAAAAGGGGGGTTGGGGGATGGGGATTGGGGTATATGGGGACCTCTTTTATATATTTTTTTATTTAAAACATATATTTTATTGAGTGCTATACTTATATTAAATTAGAAAACAAGGTACTGATAAATTTTTTAATGAAATTTTTTGTCTTTTTTTAAAAATACATAGATCACAAAAATGTTACATTAAAAAATATAAGAAGTTCCCATATACCCCACTCCCCACCGCCACACACACACTCCTCCCACATTAACAATCTTTTTTATCAGTGTGGCACATTCATTGCATTTGATGAATACATTTTGGAGCACTGCTAAACTGCATGGATTATAGTTTTCTCTCTCCCCAGTCCATTCAGTAGGTTATGGCAGGATATATAATGTCCTGCACCTGTCCCTGCAATATCATTAGAACAACTCCAAGTCCTGAAAATGCCCCCATAACACACCTCTTCTTCCTTCTCCCTGCCCTCAGCAACTCCCATGGCCACTGTCTCCACATAATGATGCAATTTCTTCCATTGCTAGAGTTGCAATAGTTCCATAGTAAAATACCAGTATAAGTTCACTCTAATCCATATTTTATTCCTCCATCTTGCGGACCCTGGGATACCAATGCCCACTCTACCTCTAAATCAAGAGGGGCCTTAGATCTCACATAGCTGATGGATGTGATTCTCCTGCTTGCAGTTAGATTCTTTTGGTTCCCCGGTGTGGTGGTCGACCATCCTCACCAACCTGTTAGCTGACTGGGGTAAGACCAATGAATTGGAGAGTAGGTGTTGAAACTCTGCTGAGGCTCAGGGCCCAGCTGTCATATGGACAGTCCAGAGATTCAAGTCTCCTGAGCATACACCAACCCAGCTTCAACCACAGGTTCAGTAAAACTGACAGAAGAGGCATGTGTAGAGAGGTCATGTCTGAGTCCAACTCCATCACACTCAAGGGCACAAATTCCAAAGTAGCACTCCCTGGCAAGGCACTGAACTCCAGAGCCATTTTCCATGACCATAGGACCTCTGTGTCTCCATAGCCCTCAGGAGCACCATTACCTGGGGTTGTATCTACTCTGGCTATCTCTGGGATCCTGCTGAGCCATGCATAAATGTGACCCCACTGATGACCTCCCAACTCATTTTGAAGTCTCTTAGCCATATAAACTCATTTGTCTCTACCATTTCCTCCTTTTATTCAAGGTCTTTTTCTAGTTGCATCACCAGCTGGTGATTGGTAATAATCCCTCGGCACCCAGGAAGCTCATCCCTGGGAGTCATGTCCCATGCTGGGGAGAAGGTAATGCATTTACATGCTGAGTTTGGCTTAAAGAGTGGCCACATTTGAGCAACATGGAGGCCCTCAGGAGGTAACTCTTAGGCACCCTGCAGCTCTAGGCCTAGTTGAAATTTCAAGCACACAGGCTCATAAGCATAGTCATCAGTATCAAGGGCCCATCATTGAGCCATCCTTCTTCACTGGTCTTTGCCCTTGCACTTGGGGGATTGTTGCTCTTCCATTGGGGAATGTGACAGAGCTCCCCTGGATGGGAATTCAGCTCTCCCTGAGTTGTTGTGTGTAACTCTACTTACTATGACAGTACCCAATGAATATCCAAACATATTTATATACCCTATGTGCATGCCCTGGAGAACTCTCTTACATTTTTTAATATAACATTTTTTGTGATCTATGTATCTTTTTTAAAAAAAGAACTTTAAAAATAAATAAATAAATTTAATTTTTAAAAAAGCAGACAGTGAAGAAGAAAAAAAATAACAATTAAGTACATAGCTGACTTCTCAACAGCCATAAAAGAAACCAGAAAATAATGGAATAATATCTTCACTATGATGATAGACAATACTTGCCAACCTAGAATTCTAAACCTGCTGAAACTATCTTTTAAGAATGAGGGATGAGGGCAGAATAGAGAAACTTTCAGGAACAAAGCTAAAAGTGCCTGCCGCTAGCAGTAACTTGCTAAAGGAAATACTAAAGAAGAAACTTCAGGCAGAAAGAAAAATGATACCAAATGGAAGATCTAAAATGCAAGAAGGAATGAGGAATAAGCAGGAAAGATGAGCAGGAATTTTTCAGAAGAAATGCAGTCAATAAAGGTATGAGAGGATATTCAACATCATCGGAAATTCCAACCATTTAATTGTTAAATATTAAGAAGACTGACAATAGCAAGGGTAAAAGAGTTGATGAATTGATAGGCTTTTTCTCATATTGTTGATGAAAGAATAATTTGGAAAATCATTTGGCATTTTCTCTTAAGTTTAATCTTTTATAATCCAACAATTTCACCCTAGTCTTATACTGAAGAGAAATTCTTGCCATGTATGGGAGACGTACAAATGATATTGACAGCATGATTTTGCAAAAACATGGACATAATCCCAAGTGCTGTCAATGAGAGAGTAAATGAGTAAACTGGGATAGTCACACAAAGAGGTTATTTCGTAGCCATCAAAACAAATGAACCACAGTAGTAAACAACATTGGAAAGTTAAGTCTCAATGGAGTCTATGCATCATGACATCATTTTATCAATGTTAAAACCAACTGAAGTTGCATATATATGCAATGAATCTACATAAAGAGGAAAGCACTGGAATGATAAGCCTGGGATTCAGGATGACAGCTCCCTTGGGTGGGGGAAGCAGGAGGATGGGATGGGGAAAACTGATGTGGTTCAATGAGGCTCTTGTTAAGATCCTGTGTTTGTTTCAGGAAGTAGGTTTTCAGGTGCCTATTACATTATTAAAACCAGCTAACCAAACTAGTAAAAGAGGGCCATGAAGGGCCAGTATTGAGACTAGGCATCCTCCCAATTGGATTGTGTTTAGTTCAAGTCTACCCACCTAATCTAGAGAAAGAAAACTTAAAATGCAGGCTAAGGGTCAAAGAGTGGGAAGAAAATTTAGTGTTATAAGAACAGAAACAGTACAGATCTTTCAAACTAGTAGGAAAAAGTGGTAAGATGAAAAGAATCCAATGAGTAAGGAAAGAAAACAGGTGAGAAAATACGTCAATCACAGATAGAAATCCAAATAGATAAACAACTCCACTAAGTGTAAAAAAATGCATGCACCAGTTAAAAGCCAAAGACTGTCCAACTGGATAAACAAAACAAAGCCATTACCCAGAATGTGAATACTGTGGGAAATAAACGAGACTGCAACAGAAGATATAGTCCATGTGTAAAATAAGGAGGCTGGAAGCTGTGAAAATGGCCATGCATTTTACCTCTGGACTTCATTTGGAAAGATGCAGTTTCATAGCTCATCTCTGCTCTTACTTCTAGCTGCTGTTGCATCCCTCCCATCCTCCCCCTTCACCACCAAGATAAGAGCCTCATGGGTCCTGGGTAACTACCAATCATCATGGCTCTTATAAATGAGGAAAACTTGCAAGAAACATACACATTCCTCCTGGGAAGAGCCTGATGCAGAGAGCCTCTCCTGATAAGGAGAGCCAGGTCAGGCGCTGGGATAAGAAACATGAGTGTGCAGACACTCTGTAGCTGCCAGGAGCAGGGGATGCTGATGGCGTGTGGCCAAGTCCTCCCCAGGAATCGTCCTTGGCCAAAGGTCATACCTACTCCCGGGGGCCAGTGTGGGAGTCCCCCACCCTCAATTCAGGATATTTCCATGGGCAGCCACCCTCTTGCAACAGCATCTACCTCTGCCAAGTCTGCTGCCCTCACCCTCTTCCAGGTGCTGGGACGGCTCTCCTCATTGCAAGTCCAGCACCCAAACCTCAGTCTTGGACTCTATTTCCAGAAAACCCGATCTAAGACTGCGGCGGCTTGCTCGGTCGGTAGAGGTGGGGTCTGGCTGCGGACGAGGGGTCGGTCCAGCTCTGGACGAGGGGTCGGTCCCGCTTGGGACGAGGGGTCGGTCCCACTTGGGACGAGGGGTCGGTCCGGCAGCAGACGAGGGATCGGTCTCACAAGGGGTTGCGTGGTTCGGCTACGGGGTCGCCCGGAGAAGCAGGCGACGAAGGGGTCGCCCGGAGAAGCAGGCGACGAACTGGGAACAAGGGAGGCCAGGCCCTTGTCAGAGGCTCTCAGGACTGGAGGGCACACGGCAGAAGAACTACCACGGAGACAAGGTAAACACACAAGTCCAACTTTATTGAGGGAGAGGCAACAGTTTTATAAGGGCTGGGGAAGGCTGATTGGTCGAAGCCACGCCCTGTTCTGATTGGTTGCCGGTGAAAGGTCAGTGGGCGGTACTGGACGGGGGAGGGGTGGTGGTTAGGGATTGGCTGTCGCTGTTGCTGGGGGAAGGGGCAGGGTTTAGGGATTGGTGGCTGCTGTTGCTGGGGTGGAGGGCAGACTTGAGTTTCCCGCCCATGCCTGGCTGTTGCTGCTGTCGGGGGGAGGGAAAAGGGCAGACTGGATTTTTCCGCCCACGCCTGGCTGTTGCTGCTGTCGGGGGAGGGGAAAAGGGCAGACTGGAATTTTCCGCCCTGCGCCTGCGCAGGGAGAAAGAAGAAGAAGGGTGCCGCCCTACAGGCATCATGTGGCGCTATCCGGGAGGAGGGGCGGCTGCGGAAGCATGGCTGCCGAGAAGGGGAGACCCGAGGGCACTCTGCGCCCATGCCGAGCTCCCTTCAGGGGTGGCGGTGAGTCCGACCAGCCACCCTATTATGGGGGCAGCAGCTTGGCCTGCCGCGGCTGCTCCCCCGCCAGGCCAGCAAACCACACTTCAGCCCGAGGGGTGACCGCATAAGACTACGCTTGCTGAGGTGGTTCTTGGGAAGGTGGGCACTCGTTTCTGTGCCTGATGAGCTGTATTCTGTGGAGTGGCTCAGCTCAATGACTCAGCCTGCCCCGGGTGAGGCTCTGGCCTCCCAGCTCCGGCTCGTCCCTTTGTGCGATGATGGCAACCTGGTGATGGGGTCCTAGTTTGGGGCTGCTTGATGCTGCAAACAGCCCTTGGACCTGAGATTGTCCTGAGCTGACTCATGTAACTGCTAACTAAAATGACATAGGGGAGCCCCATGCGCAAGGAGTACACCCTGCAAGGAGAGCCGCCCCACATGAATAAAAGTACAGCACACACAGAGAGCTGATGCAGCAAGATGACGCAACAAAAAAAACAACACTGTTTCCCAGTGCCACAGGACAAGAATATAAGCAGATACAGAAGAATACAGAGAATGGACAGAGAAAGCAGACAATGGGGGGCGGGGCGGAGGAGAGAAATAAATAAAATAAATCTTTAAAAAAAATACAGAGCCAACAATTTCCCTCTTCACCCTTATTTTCTCCATTAAAAATAGCATACTGGCCCATGTGCAGTGCTGATGTGCCCAAGGAGTGCCGTGCCACGCAGGGGTGCCCCGGCGTAGGGGTGCCCCACGTGCAAGGAGTATGCTCCGTAAGGAGAGCCGCCCAGTGCCAAAGAAAGTGCAGCCTACCTAAGAATGGCGCTGCCCACACGGAGAAATGACACAAGATGACGCAGCAAAAAGAAACACAGATTCCCGCGCCGCTGACAACAACAGAAGCGGACAAAGAAGCCGCAGCAAAATAGGCACAGAGAACAGACAACTGGGGTGGGGGGGAAAGGGAGAGAAATAAATAAATAAATAAATCTTTAAAAAAAAATAGCATACTCCACACGCCTTCCATTAAAAAGCCAAGAAATAGAGGTGTGTATGTATATAAAGACACACACGTAGTAAAAAGTCAAGTTTCTGTAATGAACACATTGCGCCGCCCCCTTCTGTCCAACATCCCTATCACCCCTCCTTTCTCCAGGAATTGCCCCTGCTCCATCTCCATAAATAACATTCTCCTTGGGAGCCCCATTGTCTTCATTGTCCTCTCCACTCAGGTCATGGGTGATTGACCCAGATAGAGAGGCCTTTCCTGTGATTCTTACTTTTTTTAATTTTTTAATTTTTTTTATTTTCCCAAATTCTACTCAATTTATTCATTTTTTAAAAGATACTACATTAAAAAAATATGAGCCCCCCATTCACCCCCACCGCCCCCACCCCACCACTCCCCCCACAGTAACACTCTCCCCCATCATCATGACACATCCATTGCGTCTGGTGAGTACATCTCCGGGAATCGCTGCACCCCATGTCCCGTAAGAAATCAATGACTATCCTGTGATTTTTAGACTCAGGCTCAAAGACTCTTAACTGGCCTCTCTCTAAGCCTGGAGACGTAAGATGCAAACTTCGGTGAATCTGGTGCCAAAACTTCCTGCTCTGCTGCATGCAGAGGCTGAGGCAGCCAGTTGGAAAAGAAAAAAAGAAAGAATGAAGTTGACACACAAAGAGGAGAATGAGGAGAACAGAGAAAAAGGATCCTCTATTGTTTTTTTCTTACACAAATGAGATTATACCATGTGGGTTATTCTTTCATCCTTTTTTTTTTTTTCATTTAACAATATATTTGGGAGCTCTTCCCATGTCATTCTTCAGGACCAATTGGTTCTAGTAATAGCTGCCTGGTACTTCATAGTCTGAATGTTCCATGGTTTAGTTACCTAACCTTAACCAGTAGACTGGTTGGTCTCAATCTTTTGCTGTTACAAAGAATGCTATAATAAGTAACCTTGACAAATACATGTTTCTGTAAGACAGAGTCCGAGAATGAGAATAATTACTCCCATTTTCAAAAGCTTTCAAAACTCCCCAGGATTTCCAGGATAAAATTCATACTTCTTGGAAAGGCAGGCAACACCACCACCCCGTTCTTCACCACTCCCCGCTTCCTACTCCACTTCCACCAACACAAATTACTTGGAGCTTCCGGCAAGCATACCGTGTTTTTTCTTACTCGGTGCTTCTCTTTGCTCCTCCGTCTCTGGCATGGCCTCTCCACCCCTTTCTGCTCGATGAATTCCTGCTAATTCCTCAGATCCTCCAGGGAACTATTACATTCCACTTTCATCATCACACGTGCCACAGTGTATCAAAACAATGTTTACAAACTCATTTTATCCACTGGACTATGAGTCCCTTCAGGTCAGGAACAGAGGACAGTAATCGCGTTGCATTGTTTTTATATCCCAAGTGCTTTGGCAAGTGTCAGGAACACAGCATGTGGTCAATTACAAATGAATGAATGAAGGTCCACACACGTAGATTTATCAGATCACACATTTTCACCCACATGCACATTTGTTCCTTTTGAAAATTAACAGAACTAACAGATTTCTTTTTCTCTAATTAATAATAATACTACAACATACTCATATAACACAAAGACTTACAAACCACTGTGCATAGATACATATACGTATCTTTATGGCATCACTCACCTAAAGATTCAAAGTACATTTTTCAATATTATCTTATTCATCAAGTAACTGTATTCAGTTACTTTGTTCCTAGAGTTTGCTGGGAAAAAAATTATGCCCATTCCCAAATTAAGCCATGGGTGGGGTGAACAGAGAAAATGACTGGTGAGCTAATAATGAGGTCAGGTCAAGGAAAGTGTCACATGGTCACACACATGTCTTGGCTTCTTTCCTGCCCTAATGAAACCAGGAAGTCAGTGTCACAACACAAAGCAAGGTATCTCCCTAGTAATTAAACTTCTCAATGGTAACATTCACACATGGTGTGGTGGCAAAAAAAACTTTCAGAGTAATACCACAAAGCCAAGACAGCACTTGGCTGAGATGAGAGACTTTTTTTTTTTAAGATTTATTTTTTTTTTAATTTAATTCCTCGCCCCCCCCCCTCCCCCGGTTGTCTGTTCTCTGTGTCTATTTGCTGCGTCTTGTTTCTTTGTCCGCTTCTGTTGTCGTCAGCGGCACGGGAAGTGTGGGCGGCGCCATTCCTGGGCAGGCTGCACTCTCTTTCGCGCTGGGCGGCTCTCCTTACGGGGCGCACTCCTTGCGCGTGGGGCTCCCCTACGTGGGGGACACCCCTGCGTGGCAGGGCACTCCTTGTGCACATCAGCTCTGCGCATGGGCCAGCTCCACACGGGTCAAGGAGGCCCGGGGTTTGAACCGCGGACCTCCCATGTGGTAGACGGACGCCCTAACCACTGGGCCAAGTCCGTTTCCCTGAAATGAGAGACTTGAACCTGCTTTTCAGAGTGGATGACCATCCTGATGGTCCCAAAGAACAGGGAGGCCCTGGCTTTGACACCACCTGACCTGGAGGTAAAGCCTTCAGGGCTTCAGGGCTTTATCTGGGCACTATTCAAACGAAAGCACTTCTGTCCAGAAGGAATTGCCATGGGAGACCATCTTTCTCCTCGTCTGTAGGAATCTGTCTTCTCCTAGGCAGAGTGCTGAACTGACTTTTTTTCAATTTGACTTAATTTCTTGGTCAACGACTCCAAAATATGCACATCAAACAAAAGATTTTCTGTGTTAGCAAGAAGTTTTGTGGCTGATACATAGCCAATGCTGGAAATAAAATTATACAATTAATGCATTGCTTTAGTTTTTGTATTTTCTGCTTGCTGTCAAGTTGGGTCAGGTCTTTGTTCTTGAAGACGATGCTGATGGTGACAGTAGTCATCACTTCTGGTGGCCCTTGCTGGCAGCCCTGGATTACAGGGTTTATGGGAATCTTCCTTGGTCCTTGGGATTCTGAAGTGCAGGTACTATTAGCTCCATTTCAAAAATACTGACTGTGTGAGTTTAATACCTTATCGCTGGGGTCACAAAACTTAAAAAAAAATGTCAATCTTGGAACCCAGATCTGTGGGACCTGAATGCCATCCTCATTCCCTAATCTGGCTCTAGCAAAAGTGTTTTTAATTCATAAAAAGGGGCTGCTGGGCTGCTGACTTGGGCTCCCTGGTGTAAAATTCAAGACTCGCACATTTACACCTAGTTGGGAATGGCAGACACACTTTCCTTTAACACAGCTGTAATCAAAGAAGTAGCTTTTACTTACATATTAAAGCGTGAGGGTAGAAGCATAAATAGACCCAGTTAATGAGTATCCTAACTGTTCTTCTGGCATCTCTTCAATTCACCTGCCCTGAATCTTGAGCTGGGCCATGTTCCATGGGTGCTAATTTCCAACCATAGCTCTCAATGGTGCAGCATTTCCTCTGAGGAATGTCTACTGTTCATCCTAAGCAAAACACACATGAAATCACCCTCTCGGATTGTGTCTGCATTTCACACTATTGCAGCTTACTATACTGAAGTGACACAGTGAGTTGAACCCATCGCAGCAGGGATTTTTAAAGTATGTGTATCAAGGAAGTGTATTCTGAGGTGGTATCACTTTGATGTGTAAATACACTGGCTGTGGAGGCAGGCAAACATGCCATCGGTAGGCACTCTGGCCTTGAGCAAATTGCTTAACTTCTCTGAGTCTCGGTGAGGCAGGCTAGTAAGGTGGGGAATCGATAGATGGATCTGGAACCTGGCAAGAAGTCCACGTGGACATCAGCAACCCCAAGATGGCGGCTGGAAGACTCTTGAGAAACCTAATTCAGAACAAGGTTTCCTCTGGAAGCCAGGAGAAGCCCAGGATATTCTCCAGGAGCCTTATTGTTGGGTCCTCCTGGGGGATTGATGGGTGGGATCATCAATCAAAACAGCCAACAGCTGGGATTCCTCCACCGCCATTAGCAAAGGGGCAGAATAATTAATGGTTTAAAAAGCAAACGCAAAGGCTGAGCCCTCTCTCTTGCCTTTGAACCCCTGTTCCTGCCTTCTGTGCCCTGCTCTCACTGTGTCCCCCTGCATGAATCAACATGCAAGTAAAACCTGGGCATTTATAATCTATAACGGGGAACTGTGGACTGTAACTCAGCCCGCGTTATCACTCTTCAGCCCCTTCCTCTCTACTTGGGACCCATGAGCTGTTATTTTCTCCCATTTCTCTCCTCTCCCTGCCTGAGTAAATTACTGGTCTAACTCACCAGTTACATCAATTTTCTCTTCTTTGTCAGTGTGAGCTCTTTGATACCCAATATCTTCCCAGATTTAGAAAAGATGATCACTATTGGGGATTTTAAATTAACGTTCAATTTGTTTAAGATACAGATTCAAAACCCTAGGCTTTCTTAGTCTTCGAATTCAACTTTTAAAAGTCTTATGATTCTCTATCTAAGTGTAGTACATTTCAACAATCACCTTCAAAATAGCCTTTGATTAATGTTTTATCAACTCAAGTTGCACAGACCAAACTTCAAACAACCACTGCCAACTACAATTTGGTTAATTAAATCTCCCAAGTAGTATAAACTTTATCTATAAATTTAATACCTTTAAATTAAATTTAAAGGTGTTAAAGCACTTCAAATGTCTACCCTTGCAGTCAAAATCTTCCCAAGGACACAACTCTTACAACTCTAATAAATGAAATGTATAAATATAGGGAATTTCAAGTTATCTTGAACATTATAAACAGTTGAAAGATGATCTCAATTTTCCTAAACCTAAGGGTAATAATACTATGAATTTTATTTATTTCATCTCCTCTAAATTTAATTTTAAATCTTTCTGGAGTTAAGGGGTTCTGAGGTTCATGAGCAGGAGTCCTGGGCAAATTGTATTAACTGTTCCCAAAGAACTTGGGGTGACCATCGCAAGCAAATTAAAGTGATGTCATGACCAAAGACCCCAATCCAGGAAAAGAGCCCTGGGGGGCTTGGTATATCCAGACATATTCTCCCCATCCACTGACACCCCCTGGAATCACCTTTCTGGTTGCAATAATAAAGGATCCAAGGTCCTTCCTCCCCAAGTAGGGCTGGTGTTACCCATGTCTTCTGGGTTCGAGCTACACCATTACCTAACCATTTCATCTACACTCACCCACACTACTTGGGTCTAATATCTTTCAAGAATCTCTTTCCTGTTGGGTGGAATTCTGACATAATTATTTATTGTTGAGGATTGAGCCAGCTCCCCCATAAAGACATATTTAAGTCTTGACTCCCATTCCTGTGAGTGTGAATCTTTAAAAAGGACCTTTAAAGATGGTATTATTAGCTAAGGCATGGACTCGTTTGTGAAGAGGATCTTCTAAGAGCTTCTAAGATGAGGTGAAATTGAATCAAGGTCGACCTGAATCCATATGACTGACACCGTCAGTCAGAAGAAGCCAGAAGTCAGAGTAACCGACAATGAGGGACAGACAACGATGAGACGAAGAATTGCTGAAATCCTGCAGACTCCCAGAGATGGCATTGATGGTGGACTTTCAGCCTCCCAAATCGTGAGATAATACGTTTCTGTTGTTTAACCCAACCCACTGTATGGTATTTGTCATAGCAGCCCTGGCAAACAAAGACATTCATTTATTTATTTAAAATGTTGTTTCAGCCTTCCTGTCAGTCAGGACACAGATCCTTTGGCTGGGTACTACATATCTTCCATGCTTTGGTCTGGTCCTTCATTCATGAAGCCAAAGTAAAACCTAGTAGAAAGTACGGAAGATAAAAGGGAGAAGACCTCCTAGCCAGTAGCACTCCACCAAACAAAAGGAACAAATCAGTAAAGTGGAAGCAATGAAAACCTAGGTAAGAGGGGAGCCAGTGCTGAAGACACAAAGGAAATCATGCAGCAAGCTTAGAGGGCAGCTGGCCAAGATCGAGCAGATGAAATGTCTCCAAAGAGGTTTCCTCCAAAAAAATGGAACTTGATAGAATACCAAGTGTTCTAAAATATGGTGTGGAGGTTTACACAACTGGAACAGAGTTGATGTGAATTAATAGCAAGTACTTAGAAAACAAAATATTTTTCAGGCCGTGGAGAGTGGGAGGCTGCACCAAAAAAAGGCAAAGCAGTTATAGTATATATACTATTGACACAGCTGTGAAAAGTCTTTTCATGACCATAGAATGTAAACTCTGAAAATGGACCAAACTCAAATACCTATAAAACAACACTGGATGGATGTGGAGAGAGAAAAAGTATGGAGTGTGTGTATGTGTGTATGTGTGTGTGTGAGAGAGAGAGAGAGAAAGAGAAAGAGAGAATTGTAAAGATAGATGTAATATAGTTGAATTCTTTCACAAAAAGTAGTCAATAGGTAAGCCTAAAACTGATTGAAAAATCAATAACTGGCTATATAAGCAAGTTATCTAGACATGGAATATATATGGAATCTGAAAGTGGATGCCTCTGAGGAGTGAAAAATGGGGCTAGGTAAGTGTGCAGGGAATCACTTTTTTTATAACATGCCTTTTAAAACTGTTTTATGCTATAAAATGAAAAGTAACTTTAAGAAATAAACTAGAAATCAATAACAGAGGTCTGGAAAATTCCCAAATTTGGAATTAAAAAGCACATTCCTAAATCACCCATGAATCTATAAGAAATAAGAGAAATTAGAAAAAAAATGTAACTGAATGAAAATGAAACTATATCATATCAAAATATACATCATGCAGCTAAAGCAATGCTTATAGGGAAACTTATAGCTTCAAATGCTTGTATTAGAAAAGAAGACAGTCCTCAAGTAAATGACCTAAGTGTCTACCTTAAGGAATTTAAGACAATCCCACTTAAATTTTTTGTGTATACCAAAACAAATTGAAAACAGGGACTCGAACAGCTATTTACACTTTGATGTTCATAGTGGCATTATTCCAAATGCCAAAAGATGGAAGCAACCTATGTGTCCTTCAACTGATGAATGAATAAATAAAATGTGGTATATACATACAATGGAATAGTATTCAGCCATAAAAAAGAATGAAGTTCTGACACATGCAACAACGTGGATGAACCTTGAAGATATCATGTTGAGTGAAATAAGCCAGACACAAAAGGACAAATATTGAATTATCTCATTGATATGAAAAAATTAGAATAAGAAACTCATAGAGTCAGTTACCAGGGGACAGGGTGGGAGGAGGGGATAGGGAGGTAAGGCTCTAAATGTACAGAGTTCCTATCTGGAACAATGGAAAGGTTTTGGTAGTGGGTGGTGGTGATGGAAGCACAACACTGTGACTGTAACTAACAGCACTGAAATATGTACCTGAATGTGGCTAAAAGGGCAAATGTTAGGGTTTATTTATTATAATAGAATTTAAATTTTTAAAAAATCCATATAACTGCACTTCACAGAGAACCCTAAGTTAAACCAGAAACTATTGTTAACAGTACAATTTAAAAAGTGTGCTTTCATCAATTGCAACAAATGTGCTATACAAATGCAAAGTGTTAATAACAAGGTGATACATGGGAAACCTGTATTTTATGCATGATTGTTCTATAAACCCACAGCTTCTTTTTAAAAAGAAATTTAAGGAAACATCACATAAAAATTCATGTGATACAGCTAAAGAAATGCTTCGAGGGAAGCGTGTAGCCTCCTCAAGTGCTTGTTAGATGGCAGGTCTCAAATATATAATATGTGTCTAATTTAAACTAGGAAAGTATTTAAGGAGCAGGAAAAAGAATTAATAAAATAAGAGCAGACAACAATATGATAAAAAACAAAGACTCAACAGAGAAAAATCAAGAAAACCAAAATCCAGACTAATTAAGAGAAAAGCAAAACCATACAAGCTATCAATCTCAGGAATGAAAGAGAGCACAGCACTTTGGTATTAAATGAAAGAGAGCTGTGGGGTGAGTGGGGGGCGGGGGCGGTGGGGTTGAATGGGACCTCATTTTTTTTTTAAATGTAATTTAAAAAAATAAATAAATAAATAATTTAAATAAAAAAAAAGAAAAGAAAAGAAAGAGAGCATGGATCCTATGGGATTAAACGGAGATTAAGGGACGTGGAAGTGGCTCAAGCGATTGGGCTCCCATCTGCCATAGGGAGGCCCCAGGTTTGATTCCTGGGCCTCCTGGTGAAGGCAAGCTGGCCCATGCCCGTGGAGAGCTGACGGCCCTCACCCATGACGAGCTGGTGCAGCAAGATGACGCAACAAAGGGAGACAAGCAGACACGGAAGAACACACAGCGAATGGGCAGAGAGCGCAGACAGCGAGTGCAAGCAGCAGGGTGGGGAGAGGGATTAAATAAATAAATCAAAAATCTTTTTGAAAAAGGGGAATTAAGGGAATCTGCTGAATTTTTTTATGAGAATATATTTGACAATTTGGACAAAATAGACATGTTTCTTGAAAGACGCAAACTACCAAGTCTCACTCAGTAAAGAAACAGTAGTGCAAATGGCCTTTTATCTATTCAATAAAATGCATTAATATTTAAAAACCTTCCCACAAAGTTAACTCCAGGCCAAGAAGGTTTCATTAGTGAATTCTACCAATCATGTAAGCAAGGAAGAATACTAATTCTATGCAGAGTCTTTCTGAAAGTAGAAGTAACACTTTCCAACTTATTGTATGAGGTCAGTATTACTCTAACACCAGATTCCCTTCAAAAATGTTTTTCAAAAAACACCAAAACTACAAACTAACATCCCTCAAAAAGGTAAATACAAATAATTTTAATAAAATTTTAGCAAATTAAATCCAACAATATGTTAAAAGGATAATAAACCTGACCAAGTGGAGTTTATCCCCAGAAAACAAAATTGGTTCAATATTTGAAAATTAATCAATGTTATTCACCATATCAATGCAATAAGGAAAAACCATATTATTATCTTAATAGGATTCAGAAAATGCATTTGACAAAATCCAACATTCATTCATTACAAAAAGTATTAGCAAATAATGTATAAAAGAGAACTTTCCTCATTCCGATCAAGGGTATCTCTGAAAAGGACGGTCTTTTCAACATTTGATGATTAAACAGCTGGATGTCCATATACAAAGGAAATGAACATCAACACATGCCTCCCACCCTAAGGAAAGTTATCTTCATATGGCTCATAGTCTTAAATATAAGAGCTAAAACCTCAAAATGTCAAAATGTCTGGAAGAAAACAGAAGGACATTTCTGCGACCCAAAGTAAGATGAAGAATTTTAGATGAAAAAAACAAAAATGAAAACATAAAAAACTGACAAAAATGAGCATCAAAAATTTTTAATTTCTGTTCTTCAAAAGATGCTATAAAGAAAATTAAAAGATTAAAAGACAGCAAAAATATTTACAAAATACATAAATGATGAAGGATTATATACAGACCATGTATACCAGGTAGAACTCAATAATAAGAAAACAAGCAACCTAATATTTAAATGGTAATAGAGTCAAACAAGTATGTCATCAGAAAAGATACGCAGGGGGAAGCGGACTTGGCCCAATGGATAGGGCATCCGCCTACCACATGGGAGGTCCAAGGTTCAAACCCCAGGCCTCCTTGACCCGTGTGGAGCTGGCCCATGCGCAGTGCTGATGCGCGCAAGGAGTGCCCTGCCACGCAGGGGTGTCCCCCGCATAGGGGAGTCCCACGCACAAAGAGTGCACCCCATAAGGAGAGCCGCCCAGCACAAAAGAAAGCGCAGCCTGCCCAGGAACGGATCCGCACACGCAGAGAGCTGACGCAGCAAGGTGATGCAACAAAAAGAGACAGATTCCCGTGCCTCTGATAAGGATAGAAGCAGTCACAGAAGAACACACAGCGAATGGACACAGAGAGCAGACAACTGGGGCAGTGGGGAGGAAGGGGAGAGAAATAAATAAAATAAATCTTAAAAAAAAAAAGGATATGCAAATAGCCAATACACACAATGAAAGCTCCACAACATTAGTCATTAGGGAAATGGAAATTAAAGCCACAATACGCTACTCTTTAACATCCAATACGTTGGCTGATTTTGTTAGGTGACAATATCAGTTGGGCTGACAATATGGAGCAACCAGAACTCTCATATACTGCTGATGGGGATTGAAAATCTTACCACCACTTTGACATAGCTTGGCAGTTTTGTGCACGAACATGCTCTTACTACACAACCCAGTGATTTCACTGTTGGGTATTTACCTAAGAGAAATTAAGCCACATAAGACCTTTTCGCATATATTCATATTAGCTTTATTCAGAACAGCCAAGCCCTGGCAACAACTCAAAAGTCCATCAACCAGTGGATGGATAAACTACGCTATATCCATGCAAGGGAATCCTGCTCAGCAGGAAGGAGCAACGAACTACTGATACATGAAAATCAAAAGTATGGGAAGCGGACTTGGCTCAATGGATAGGGCATCCGCCTACCACATAGGAGGTCCAGGGTTCAAACCCAGGGCTTCCTTGACCCATGTGGAGCTGGCCCATGTGCAGTGCTGATGCACGCAAGGAGTGCCGTGCCACGCAGGGGTGTCCCCCACGTAGGGGAACCCCACGCGCAAGGAGTGCACCCCATAAGGAGAGCCACCCAGCTCAAAAGAAAGTTCAGCCTGCCCAGGAGTGGCACCGCACACATGGAGAGGTGACGCAGCAAGATGACACAACAAAAAGAGACACAGATTCCTGGTGCCACTGACAAGAATAGAAGCGGACACAGAAGAACACACAGCGAATGGACACAGAGAGCAGACAACTGGGGCAAGTGGAGGAAGGGGAGAGAAATAAATTTAAAAATTAAAAAAAAACACAATGCCATTTTTAAAAAAAGTATCTTGGTAAGTGAAAGAAGCCAGGCACGAAATACTATATACAGTATGATTCACTTAAACAACATTCTAGAAAAGGCAAGAGAAAATGGATCAGTGCTTGCCAGAGACTCAAGACAGAGGATGACATGGACTACATAGAGGGCACAAAGGACCTTTGGGGAATGATGGATGGGTTCCATAGCCCTTAAAGAGGGAGACTCTTATTGTATATACAAGATATCTCAGCTAGCCTGATTTTTAAAATTCATTTAAGAAATCGTGTTGGGGAGTTTTTTAAAACATGGTGGATATTTTACCTTTGCTTGCTCTTGAATGCTGTGGAGATGATGCAGATGAGAGATGGAAAGACATTTTGGAAGACTGAAAGTGGAAGGATCACTGGTACCTGCCCTAGCAGAGGAGAGAGGCTAACCTTTAACTCCCAGCAGATAGGGAGGTCAGTGCAAAGTAAGCTAATATTCCCATTAGAATCCTAGGAGGGCTTGTTAGATTCTCCAAGGAGTGGTGAGCAGAGGGCTGCAGAGGAAGATGTCTGGTTGAAAGTTAAGCCCCCAGATCCTGGCTCACCCTGTGTATTTAGGTAACATCCCCTCACCCAAACCAGATGGAGAAGAAGGTTTATCCCCTCTGAGGAACTGATGCAGAGAAACTCTGCACTTGGGGGCCATTAGAGCCAGGTAAAGGAGGGGGAAAGGTGAGGGGCAAAACAAGGGATTGGATGAAATGCATAATGAATGGTGAATGAATGAATGAATGGGTAATAAACGGTGAGGCTCTCATATCCAAGCTCCTCCATCATCTACTTTCCCTAATCAATTCCCAGAGTGCTAGCAACAGGTCTATATCTACCCCAGAATGACATTGTATACTTCTTCTCTGGGTCAATATACCTGGGATCCAATAGAAAATATCATAGCGATACCAACATGTCCACTTCTAAGAAATGATGGGAAAGCACCACAGTAAAACCCATAGTTAGCAAGTCCCACTCTCAGTGTTTTATGCTTTATTTTCATTATGGGTGAACAGCTAAGAATAACTACACATTTGAGAAAAAATTTCTTCCTTGAAAGAAAGAACAAAATATTTAAACAAAAAAAATTTCTTGGAATAAATAGAGTCAATGAAAAAGAAAACAGAATAAAAGCAGAATAAAAACTTCAAAGGAGAAAGGAGACCCTAAAATATCCTCAGAGAAATGAAAAAAAAAAAAAAAAAAAAAGATAAGATATCCCATCCATTAACAAAGAAGAAACTGATATTAAAGCTAGCATTTCTTTTTCTATTAAAAATAACACAGTGAAATTTAAGAGAGGGGAAAAGAGAAGGTTTGGAAGATAAACTTAATGAAATGTCCCAAGAAACAGATAAAAAAGACCAAGATATAAAATAGAAGAGAATCAAAAACAGAAAATCTGGTCCAACAGCCAAATAGTGTTACAAAAGAGAAAACAGGAAAAATGAAAAGAGAAACATACAACATAAGATAAAAACAATAAAGAGAAAATCTGAGAACTGAAGGATATGGTTGTCCAGGTTAGTAGCCCTTGAAAAAGGCTCATCAAGTCATCTCATGATGAAACCTCAGAAATTTACACTGCAGAGGCTCCTAAAACCTTCAAGGGAGGAAAACAAACCGAACAAAAACAGATCGTAGCATGAAAAGCAGCTTCTGCACAGCAACATTTCATGCAATACCAGAAAGCAAAGGAGAAATTCTGAGGGATAATGATTTCCAAATTAGAATTCTATAGTTAGCCAAGCTAGCAACAATATTTTTGAATATATAAGGACTTTAAAAATTTATTTCCTATGCACCATTTGTTAGGCAAAGACTGTGAATGTGTCCTGCCAGAACCAGAGAATAAACCAAGAAAAGAGAAGACAAAGGATTAAGGAAACAAAGGATTCAGGGCAGGAGAGGGCTGGACGGAGAGCTTCCGCTGTCAGCTGTGCTTTGGGCTAGAGCAAGCATTCCCAAAGAGAACAGGGCAAGGTGCTCCAGAAGAAAATGGAACCAGTAGGCTCCTGGATGTGTCTGAGCATGAAGAAAATAAGAAGATTTAGTAGGTTTTCACAATTCTGAAAAAGACTTTTTAAGAACCCGTGTGAATCTGAAGATCCTGTTTTTGCATTTGCTTTACTTTGTATATTCTTGTCACTCAGCATTGAATCCAGAAGAAATAAAACATTGTAAAAGGAAATAATTTGTGTCTCAGTAGAGAATAATGAATGATAGTTACAAAGTTTTAATGATGTTAACATAAATATTGATTTAAACAAAAATTTTGATATACCTACATTGGAAAGCTAGAAGGAGGGACTTGGGTGGGGAGGAGTGAAGATTGCAAGGGCAGTAGGAAGTAGGAGAACTCAATCCCCAACTTCCATATATGGCACAAGATTCCCCTTCTGGTTAGGATGTAGCAAGTTTCAACCATGCAGTGAAAACAAGCTGCATCTGCTACAAAATGATACTTTTGGTAAACACATTAGAGACCTGAGGACACAAGTAAACAGGAATGAATCAAAATCCAGAAAGTAACAAGTCCATTACCACAGTAAGGAGAGTTCTGCCTACTTTCCCTGCTGGCAGGGAAGCAGGAGATAATCCACTGCAGACGGGAATAGGAAGAAGCCAGCTGGACTGTTGACAATTAGTGGCCCAGAGGGGTCTGGCATCATGGGTTAGCATTCCAAGGATTTCCTGGTGAAGGTAAGGCAGGAGCGCTGAGAGCCAGCCCCCCCAAGGCACTCCAGTCTGTCCCCAGAGGAAAACTCAGCTGCTACAGGCTGGGGATGGGGAAGGAGAAATCTACTTCAAGTAGACATACACACCCACAGGCTAAAAGATAAAAGGATGAAAAAAGATGCCACGCTATCCCTGATCAAATGAAAGCTGGATTGGTTATATTAATATCAGATAAAAGAGATTTCAAAAAAAAAGAATATTGTCATGGGTAAAGAGGGTAATTTCATAGTGATAAGGGATCAAGTCATCCATGCCATCCCCAAATACATATGTGCCTAATAACTGAGTTTCAAAATACATAAAGTAAAAACTGATAGAACTGCAAAGAGAAACAGACAAATCTATAATTACATTTGGAGATTTCAACTCCCATCTGTCAAATAGTGATAGGATAAGTAGACAGAAAATCAGTAAGGATAAAGAAAGCCTGGACAACAATAACAGCCAACATGACCTAATTGGCATTTATAGACCACTCCACCCAAACAGTAGAATACGTATTATTTTCAAATACACATGGAACCTTTACCAAGGTTTACCAAGACTACATTTGGGATCATAAACATGAAAAATCCAAAGCATACAAAATATGTTCTCTGGCCACAGTGGAATTAAATTGGAAATCAATAACAGAAAATGTCTGGAAAATCCTCAATTATTTGGAAACAAATAACACATGCCCAAGTAACCCATGGGGTCAAAGATAAAATAAAAAGGAAATTAGGAAGTATTTTGAAATGCAATTTTTAAAAATTATAAATACATGGGATATACTTAAGGTAGTGTTTAAAGGGAAATTTATAGCTTTAAATGTTTGTATTAGAAAAGCTCAATGTTCTAAGCTCCCTCAAGAAACTAATAAGAAACTAATAAGAACAAATAAAGCCCAAAGTAAGGGCTTAAATGGATAATAAAACTAAGCATAAGTTAATGAAATAGAATATGGGTAGATAATAGAGGAAAAAGAACAAAGTAAATCATTGTGTTTTTTAAATTATAATATTGATAAGCCATTAGGTAGGCTAATTATTAAAAAAGAAAGAAAACAAACTATCAATATTATGAAAGAAAAGACATCACTACAGTTCCCCAAATATTTAAAGGATAATAAGGAGAAATTACAAACAATTTTATACAAGTAATTCAACAATTAGACGAAAATAAATTTCTTGCAAACCATGCTTTACAAAACTAAACACCAAAAGAACTAAAAACTCTAAATAATCCTATACCTATTACAAAGAAATTGGGTTTATAATCTAGTATCTCCTTGCAGAAAAGCCTAAACTCAAATGATTTCACTGGTGAATTCTACCAGAAGAAATAGTGCAAAAAATATTACACAAACTCTTTCAGAAATTACAGGAGATAAGAATACTTCCAGAATAGTTTATTAGGCCAGCATAACCATGATACTAAAACCTGGTAAAGATATTACATGAAAAGAAAACTAAAAACCAACATCCCACTTGACTAGAAATAAAAATTCTTACAGAATATTAACAACTCAAACCCAGAATACATAAAAAAGAATCATACATCTTGGCCCACAGATGTTTATCACAGAAAATGGGAGGTTAATTTAACATTCTAAAAACAAGTAATGCAATTTGCATCAACAGACTTAAATTAAAAAAACATATGGCCATCTCAATAGATGCTGAACTTTTTTTTTTTTTACAAAATTCAACACCCATTCATGAATTAAAAAGTAGAAATAAAAAGCAAGCCCAGCAAACCAAGAATAAAGTAGAATTTCCTCAACCTGAGGAATATATAAAACCCTAGAGTTAACATCATATTTCATGATGAAAATTCTGAACACTTTTCCTTGAAGGTCAAGAACAAGACAAAATCCTTTCAATAACCTACAAGAAGTCCTAACCAGTGAAAGATGCCAGGAAAAGAAATAAAAGTGCGTAAAGAAAGAAATAAATCTGCTTTTACTCTGAATTCTACAGATGATTACTAAAATGGGAGAAAAAAAAATGGAAATACCCTTCTAAGTATACTTACGGTATAGGCAATAGAAGTAAAGATATAAATTCAAGAAGAAGAAAAAAAGACATTAAATGATTCCGGATTATGAAATGTTGGAGTAATGAACTGTTTTTGCTTTATAAGCCTTGAAGTATTTTTGGATATTTTTTAAAACTCTCTATTTTACTTTGATAAATTCATAAATTAAATTTAAAAGCAAAAGAGAAAAAGTTTGCAGCAGTCTTTAAGTACACATATGGAGCTCCAACTATTCCTTCAAAAGCATTTTCTTTACTTAAAAAAGCATTTTCCCTTGACTCTTCCCCTAGTAAATTAGTGTCAATTGAGCTTTGCCCTCTTTGAAAACAAAGCTTGTGAAATCCAGAAGTACTTAAAAATGCAAGCAGTTTCATTTATTAATAGACTGCAATCAAGGCTTGGAATAAAAATAAATATGTAAATTTAAAGCATAATTAATGAGTTTTTAAATTGCTGTTTCCTATGGCAAGTATTAATAGTTTAAAGCTGTTAGCCCCAAGGGCAAGCATCTATGCTAAGACAATGGCTTATGAATAGAACTGGGGACACAGATGCACATATATTTTTTTTATCTGCATAAACGTCATTTATATGGGTGCTTTTATGTCCATCAGCTAAATATTCAGCCAAAAGACAAATTTACAGATATACGTAGTTTAAGAATTTGTTTTCCAAACTTTCTCTAGCCAGCAAATGTCCACACTGGCTGTGCACTGATGCCACCTGCATGCACTTTGGTATCAATTGTCTCTTCAGATGGGCAAAGACAGTTCAAGCATCTTTCTGAGCACAGGCTTTCAGTCTGAGGCCAAAGGGAGAACCAGGAAAAGGGAAGAAATCACACTTCTTTATTTTTGGTCAAAATGCTTTCCCAGTGAAATAGTATCACTGGAGCCTCTTGTTTTTTGTTGTGTGTGTGTGTGTTACGTTCTTTGCACTTGATGAACACATTTTGGAGCACTGCTGCACAGCATGGATTATAGTTTACATTGTAGTTTACACTCTCCCCCAGCCCATTCGGTGGGTTATGAAGGATATATAATATCCTGCATCCGTCCCTGCAATATCATTTGGAATAACTCCAAGTCCCGAAAATGCCCCCACATCACACCTCTTCTTCCCTGTCCCTGCCCTCAGCAACTCCCATGGCCACTGTCTCCATATCAGTGATACAGTTTTTTCCACTGCTAGAGTCACAATAGCTCTATAGTAGGATATGAGTAAGTCCACTCTAGTCCATATTTTATCCCCCAATCCTGAGGACCCTGGGATGGCAATGCCCACTCCACCTCTCAACTGAGAGGGGGAGAAACAACACTTCTTAATAGAGGGACCTAACAACACCCTTTGCGTCTACTTCCTCAGTCCTCTGACTTGTCTTGTTGCTTTACATTATGAATAGCCATGTTTCTGCATTTGGTGAGCATACCCCATAGGCTGTGCGTTATTCTTTGTATCTACATGAATTAAAAAGGCACCCCTAAATTAACTTAAAATTAACCATTTGTGCAAAGAAGTTACGTTACTCAATATCTTCCAAGATTTCACGCAAAGCTTCCCACTAATGAGGCGCAGAAGTGGCTGTGAAACTCCTGGGCTGTTTTTCAAGGTAAAAGGGTAGAAGTGCAGAATTGCGGAGCAGACGTATTTTGGAAGGCCAGCTCCCTCTGCAGAGTGGGGACTGTTGGACAGTGATGTTTACGTGTGGAAGATGTGCCATGTTAAGTATAGCAAGTGCCATTGCAGTGAAAGCTTGAAGGGTTAAACATGACATCTCCTTTGACCCGTTTAAAAATGGAAATTTCCAGCTTAAATCTCTCCTCCTCAGAGATCACTCAGTCTAAGGCAAGTCTTCCTGTTATTCTCCATCCCTGCACCCTGTTTAATTTTTGCCCAGGATTCATCATAATCTACTATAATTTATTTATTTTGGTTCTTCTCTCTCCCTCACTAGATAGACGTTCCATAAGGGCAGAGCTTTTGTTTGTCCTGCTTAGCACTCCATGTCCAAAGCCTGGTAAGGGCCTGCACATACAGGCTCCTCTTCCTCCAGAACATGCAGTTGATAAAATATGGCCTGGAAATCAATTATTTAGAGTGAATGAATGAATGGTTATTATGAATAATATCATTATTTTATTTTCAGGAGATAGTCTTATTCTTTAAAGGAAATTTTCAGCAAAGGGTTTATAAAGAAATTTAATTGTCTCTAAAAATGCCTGGCAAGGTATAGATGCCCAAGTTATCATTTGCTTGTCTGGTAATCTCAGCCAGGATAATCTAACATGCCCCTTCTGGCCTAAAATGAATTGTCCTTAAACACAGAAAATGGAAATGGTGGTAGGCAAATGGATATAGCATGTGATTCATTCATTTAGCCATTGTTTCGAGTGCATATTCATCCATTCGTTCAATTATTCCTTTATATTTCATGTCATATATTTGCTCATTTTACTGTTATTAAGTATTCAGCAGTGCCTTGAGCAGTGCTACCGTTAAGACAGAAAATGTGCAGAAGAGGAAAATACAATAAAAACCAGTATGAGAGATCAAGTATAGTTTAGTAGCTCCCCCCAAAACTCTTTGTAAAGCAGTCATTATCTACAATATTTCTTCCCAGCATCAGAGTTTTAGTGTATTGACTCTCCCTAAGTGAAACCTTCTTTTAAAGAAATACTTTATTAGCTATTAGGACTTTTCAAACTTACCAAAAAAAAAAAAAGCAAATCATCTAAATATACCAATTAAAAGACAGATTTGCAGAGTGGAGTAAAAAACAGGACCCAACTGTATGCTGTCTATAAGAAACTCACTTCAAATAGAATAACATAGACAGATTGAATGCAAAAGAATTGAAAAAGATATCTCATGCAAGCGTTAATTTTAAAAGTATCTATATTAAGATCAGATGAAGTAGACTGAAATTTATAAAAATTATCAGAGACAAAGAGCCACATTATACCATAATCAAAGGGTCAATCCAATAAGAAAACAGAGTAATCATAAATATGTATATACCAAATAAAAGTGCTGTAAAATATGTGCAGTAAAACTGATAGAACTGAAAGGAGAATTCAAGTTCATAATATAACAAGTTCATAAATAACAGTTGGAGAATCAACATCCTTCTCTCAACAACTGGTAGAAAAAGTAGAATATCAGAAAGGATATAGAAGAACACAAGAATACCATAAAATAATAAGATCTAATCAATATTTATGGAACACTTCATCCACCAGCTGCAGAATATACATTCTTTTCAAGTGTCAATGAAACATGTGCCAAGACAGGCTGTATCCTGGGCCATGAAAACTCAAATATTTTGAAGAACTGATATGAATTAGAGTGCGTTCTCTGACCACAACAGAATCAAGCTAG